>NC_136073.1:534638523-535856866 GCF_964261635.1 Lissotriton helveticus
GTGTTTGCTTGGACCCAGAGGTGGCTGGGAAGGAAAGAATATGGTATGGTGCATGGCTGGGTCAATGATGAAGCAAGGATGGGTGGAAGGACAGCAGCCTGGGTGAAACAGAAACTGTATGTGTGCGTATACTTTGACTGAATGGATGCCTGGAGCATGGTATTCTCTGACTCTTACATAGCACATGTGTATCTAGAGAGAGTAGATGGTCGCCAGGTGAAGTAAGTGTTACCTTGAAGAGCATGTACCACCGCACCCGCACGTCCGTCCCAGTGCAGGGAAGGCAAGGAAAAGAAATTGTAAATGTGTCCAATACTACCATGAATAGTAGCAGTACTTTGTATTGCGTTTGCATTCACAGCATATATCTGGTTATTACGGTGGACACTCCGTACCTCTCTTAATAACTATAGTTTACTTGTAGTACGTCATTCATGTGTGGGTGTATCACTGTTCACTCAATATTAAGCAAAGCACCTAAAGTCATCTCATCTGTCATTAAATACGTCCCATGTGAAGTGATAGATAATCAAATTAGTTAGCTTCTTCAGTTTCCTTTTCTAGTACTCATTTGCACTGTAGGGTGAAAGGTAAATTAATTAAGCAGTAGCCCTTGTAACAGAGTATTCTCAGTGCCACCCGTAATAGAAAAGTAATAGCTTCACCACCTGCATGTACTGGACCGGTACAGTAACGCAAGTCTGTCTCCATCATCATGGTGTGCAACTTTTTTTCTCGGGTGCAACTTCACTGTGCTGTGTCCATGTCATTCTGCCGGCTTGCATAAGATAACGTACCCATTTCCCTAAACAAGAGAGAAGAAGAAGAATAAGACTGGTGTACTGTCATAGTCGACTGTAATGGAAGTCCATAGTGGTCGTAGAATTAGTTCATTAAACTACCACTACTGTTAGAGCAAGGATGCAGAAGTGGGAGGTTACATAGATACTGTCCTCAATAGTTATGTACTGTGCTTTCAATTTTCTACTTGTACTCTGTGACCCAACTTTCGGCTCAATCACTTTGTGTTATTAATAAGGAGCATTGGTTACAGACTATGTCTTTCTTTCTTCATATAGTTGCTCCTTCCAAATCAACAACAAGGAGGGAGCAGGCTAGATTGGCCCGGCAACGGAGGCTGGAGGCCACAGTCGCCGAGTATCGGCGGCTGGTGGCCCTGGAGGAGGAGGAGGACACGCAGTCGAGCGGGGCAACATCTTCGACTGTGACCACTGCATCCTCCTCCGTGACTAAGCCAGCGGGACCGAGCCGGGCTAAGAAAGCCGACCGCCACCGCCAAGCAACCGAAATACCAGCTGCCCCCCACAGGAGCTGCAAGGAACGCCAACGCCGCCTACGAGTCCGCATGTCCAACCTGGAGCAGGAGGTCCTGAGGTATAAGACCTTGGTTAAGGGCCTCCGCTCCGAGCTTGCCACCCTCCGCAAGGAGTATGATGCCCATGCCGCATCATGCACCAGCACCAGCACCCTCCAGTAGTGGAGTGTCCCTTGCCCTTTTTTTATAGACTTTTGGGGGGTGGGATTTGGGAGTTGGGATCGTTTTGGGACGTTTCAGAGACAATCGTTGGGGTTAGGGTGGGTGAGGGAGATTATTTTGTTAGGGATAAATAAATATATTTTTCAACTTTATCTGACCATACCTGTTTTTTACTGCTTTTCAGTCTGGTGGGTGGGGGGCGGGGGTGTAACAGTAACTTTGTTTTCCTGAACAGTCGTAGGACTTTAGTAGTACAACCGTCAATCTCTTGTCTACTCCGAAATAATACTCCATTATACTACCTCCCACCAAACGCTTATCTTACCTGTAATTTGTGTTAGAAATTAGGGCTAGGCCCAGGGCTGGCTCCAGGTGAAATGGGGATTAACGTTGTCATTCCTGGGCGGGTGACATTTCCTCATTGCGGTGGTACTAGTGGTGTGACACAGTGGCAGTTGCATGCCTATGGAAAAAAAGAAAACGAAACCTTGTTTGTACTCCTTACTGTAGCATTACAACGGTTACGGTACGATCGAGAAAATAGCAGGTGACAGTACACTAGAACAGTGCCATAATGTAGCCTAACAAATGGTAAAGTATTGCAAGTATAACTAGTACTTGCGTTGAATTTATTTGACATTGGCTACTACTACTAGAAGATATAGTACTGAAGCTGAGTAAGTCTAGAAGATATCCTCGTATTCCTTCACCAGCCTGTTGCTGCTATCACCTTATCCTCCCCAGCAAGTGTGTGGAATTATTGATGTCATTTTAGTCAGACATCAAGCAAAACAACACAGCCCGGGGGAAGAGGGTTAGGGTTTGTAAAATGGATGGGAATGGGGGTTTCTTTTTGGGTAGGTTTTGTTGAGAGAAGAAAAAAAAAGCAGAGCATGGACAAACAATAATTGAAGATACAGAGTTTACAGACAATCTTTGGTTACAAACTAAAGGTAAGCACATGCAGTCACACTCATAGAATAAAAGACAACAATGGATACTGTATCTGTATTGCGTATGTTGTTGGAGTTGTCCTGTTGAAATTGGTAAGTAAGTTGCATGCAGCAAACAATTCCTCTTATTGGCGGCACTCCTCCATTCCAGCTGACGCTTCGTCCATCAATGTGGTGGTGACCACTGACAGAAGAGACACCCTGTCCACTGCCTGCCTGGCGGATGTTGACTGAAACCCGGCCTGTAATTATTGAACGGAAAACAGGAAGTGCTATTACAATACCACTGATAAATAAATAAAAGGTATGTACGCTGTGTGGTTCAAAAAGTGACACTTTGATTTCCCTAATAGACAGTACAATATTTTTGAAATTGCGTGCTCTGTCTGAGTCACCTTTTTAAGGATCAATAAGTATGGCCAAAATATTATAGCGGATCTTTCCCCTCAAGGTGGGTGTACTACTGTGTTTTAGAACAAAATTTGACCTTCCCAGCAATGCTCCCACCAAGACCCTTACTAAAGCCAGTCGCAAAAATGTAGAAGAACCCAATCATATCTCCAAAAACGATGCCTAGCAGAAAAATGGTTACAAAACGTACTTTGAAAGTAACAGTAGACCCAAATACAGACCGTGGATTGTATTCAAACCACTTGCCTGCAAGCAAAAGTATCCATAGCCAGCATCGCTCCAACAGTGCTCTACAACAACAGAACCGCGTTGCAATAGAACCCCCCTAAACACATGCAATCCTGCTGCTAGGGCTAACCCTAACGAACCCTAACTTACAAAAAGTGCCAAAACTGGTGTTTCCTTATGGATTTTGTCCAACAAACTTCTAGCCGGTATTAGACCTTCCCAGGAATGCCCCAGGCAAGACCCGCCAACCCACCCGCAAAAAAACACGCGACAACACCCCCAAACAGCGAAAAAGCTAAATCTCATACTTACAATATCTCTCGGCCTTCGGTCCAAAGTAACGCGCTGTGCAGCTAGGTCATCATCAATCATCATAACTCCTGTTTTCCACCACGGATTTCCTGAAAAGCAAATGCAATCAAGATTAGACTGTCGCAGCAGTGCTTCGACAGAGACCCCGGCCGCAACCCACCCACGAACAGCAGGAAGCCCCCCAAAACGCTACATTGAGCAAGATGTCTGAAGAAATGGCAAAAAAAAGGCTGTTCCTTATGGATTTTGTCCAAAACACTTGTATCCGGTATTAGACCTTCCCAGGAATGCCCCAGGCAAGACCCGCCAACCCACCCGCAAAAAAACACCCGACACAACACCCCCAAACAGCGGAAAAGCTAAATCTCATACTTACAATGTCTCTCGGCCTTCGGTCCAAACGCGGCGCTGTGCAGCTAGGTCGTCATCATCATCAATCATCATAACTCCTGTTTTCCACCACGGATTTCCTGAAAAGCAAATGCAATCAAGATTAGACTGTCGCAGCAGTGCTTCGACAGACACCAAAAATTACACACAAACCCCCGGAACCCCGCCAAAGAGCACCTCAAAGGCAAGCAAGTCAGCAAAAACGGCAAGAAATTTCCACCTCATATTTGGTCCAAAACACTTTTGTCCATTATTAGAGCTTCACAGCAATGGGCCCAAAACCGTCAACTCACCCGCAAAGAAGTACAACACCCCCACAAGTGCTGAGTCTTTCTTCATTGTGCGTAATCCAGCACTCTGCTTGGAGGGAAATCGCAGTCTGGAGGAGGAGGATAGAGGAGCATGTTCTTCAGAACTTGTGAACCTGAGGAATGTAGACTGCGGCACCTTCAAATCAATAAGCAAACAAGTGAAGACAGTTCTGATGATGGTCTTGTTTTTGGGATTAGGTGATTAAAGTTTGAATTAAATTAACTGTGCAAAACAAAGAAAGAGAGACACAAAGCACACAGGAATAAAAGTGAATAAGGACGAAAAAGAAAGTTCTTGATTGATTGTCTCATTTTCAGGGCTCGGTGTCAGGGAATAAGAACAAGATTTCGTCATCATACTCTGCGAATTCAGGCTGGATGAGGTCAGTGGCACCGAACAGAGAAAAAATCCCCTCATCTACGTTGCTGTCCTCCTCGTCTTCATGCGGCGTGCTTTCTCGTACTTTGTAATCTGGTGGTATGAGGTGCTGATTCATCTTGATCATTGTCAGCCGCTCCACATTTTTGGGCGAGAGGCGGCTCCGTTTGGGAGTTACAATGCCACCAGCAGCACTGAAAACACGTTCAGAAGACACACTTGCGAGTGGGCAAGACAAATAGTTTATAGCCAGGTTGTAGAGCTGTGGCCACAATTGTTTTTTGCCATGCCAATACTGCAATGGCTCCTCATTAAGAAAGACCACTGTTGAGTCATTCAGATAGTCCTGCACCATCGACTCAAGGTCATCAACTGTTCCTCCACTTTGCTTACTTTTTGCTGTGCTGGCTGTGACATTTTTTCGAGAACCATACCCCATCAAACTTAGCCAATCCTCCTCCCCAGCCACTGTTAGTGTTGTCATTGTGTGTGGTGCAGATGATCCAGTTGCCGGTGTCTTTAACGGCTGAGAGGTCACTTGTGCCCCAGCCACAGGTGCAGAAGTGGATTCTTGTGACTGCGGATGGCCTGCTGATGCTGATGCTGATGTACTGGCTTCTCCTTCAATAACCTGCCGTTCTTTTTCAAACCTCTTGGCTGACCAGGCTAACCAATGTTTGTACTTTTGAACATCTGCATCAGCGAAAGGAAAGAATGCGTTGTCTGCCAGCGCCTTTTTGTAGCGTGGATCCAGAATAGTAGCACAAATGTAATGCTGATCTGAGTTGATGTTTTTAAGACGTTCATCACCACGTAGGCGATGTAATAATTTCTCAGACAAAATGAAATGGGGGTTTTTTTTTTCATCTTTTTGAAACTCAGAAGAAACCGCCATCAGTTGGTGCTCCAGTATGCACAACAATGGGATAGCTTTTCCCAAATTACAGTCCTCCTGGCTGACTGCACGCGTGAAGAACTCAAAAGGACGAAGCATGTCTGTCAGGCTTTTAACTATGGCCCATTGCGCCTTACTCATCCGCAGGTCCTCCTTCTGAGATGTAGCCTCTGTCAAGAAATAGTGATCGAGTACCGTATACTGCTCATACAGACGCTCAAGCATGTAGAAGGTTGAGTTCCAACGTGTTGCCACCTCCTGGATGAGTGCTTTCACTGGCATTCCACGTTCAAGTAGCAGTCTCCGCAGATGCTTCCGGGCCTTAAAAGAATGGCTGAAATGGTTGCACATTTTGCGGCAGGTGGCCATTACCTCGAACGCTGGACTCTCTTTATCACTCAAGAATTTTTGAACTACCAGGTTGATACAGTGCGCCAAACACGGCACTCTAACATGGTCACCCTTCGACATGGCCTTAACTACATTGGCGCCATTATCCGTGGAAACATAACCAATCTTGCGTTTTAGGGGGGATAGCATTGTCAAGACCTTTTTGTCAAACTCTTCCAAAAGGTTTTCTGCTGTGTGACTTTTCTCCAAGCCAAACATGGCTAGTGTTGCATGTTTCCGAGCAGCTTTGAAAACTTGGTCCGGGTCAACACCTGCGTTTAGCTTTGCACATGTAATCATCGCCTGGGCCACTGGTCCACATGTCTGTTGTCAGATGTATTGTGTGAACAGCACTCTTCTGCAAAGCTGCCCCAATCGCCTGCAGCACATCTTCATGTAGTGCTGGAACCGCAACTCTGGCAAAATAGAACCGGCTCGGAACCTTCCATTTAGGGCAGAGCGTTGCCACTAATTCAAGAAAACCTACCGCTTCTACAAAAGAAAAAGGTAGAAGGTCCACAGCTAGCATTTTAGCCAGCTTAGTGTTATACAGACGCGTCAGTGGGTGGTTGCGTTCATATGGCACGTCTGAAGTAAGCATTGTTCTAATGTTGCCCTGGACCAAGCATTTACGGGCTGATAATGACTTCGTTGACCCAATTTTGCTCGCTGGTGAACTTTTGTGCGTTGGTGTCTCACTCGCTCCAACACTCTTAGTGTGCCTCACATTGGGTGTGCTGCTGACAGGGGTACTGGGTGTAAGGGAAGTGTTTGACACGTCTTCTTCCTGCTCGTCATCATCAGATGAAACATCAACGTTTCCTTGAATTTGGCCTTTCTTGATCGCATCTAGGTGCGCAAACCATTTGACAGTGTGCTGTCTCCTAAGATGACCTCTCTGGCCTCCGGTACCATAGTTGGTACCTGGCTTACCACGACTAACTGCTTGCTTACAAATGGTACAAATGGCAAACTTTGGATTTTTTGGACAAACAGTAAAGAAGTCCCAAACTGGGGACTTGAAGTGTCTGTGGGACATGGAGGAGGCGGCGATACTGGTGGTGGTGGTCATGAAGCTAATGCCAGATGAAGTGGAGGATGTGGATTGCCCAACTTTTGTACGTTTTGCACTTTCACCGCCACTAATTAAGGTCGAGATTGACGGAGGTCTCTTCTTGCCAGAAAGAAATATGGAAGCAGGACGAGTTGGTGTACTACTTAACTCCAATGATTGTGGTGTTTCCACTGCCTCCTCATCGACAACATCATCATCACGCTCAGCAGCTCTTCGGGCTAGGGTCAAAATGTCTGTTTGCTGCATGCCCGCTGGGGCTGCAGTGACCTTTATGATGACTGGGTCGTCGTTGGCAGAGTCTTCATCAGCAGCAGTATCCGCCACTTCTTGTTGAGACTCATCACACTCCATAACTCTGAGACTTTGGACGAGCTTCCTTTTACGCTTAACTACCTTTGTTTGTTCCCAAGTTTGATCCGTATCATCAGAAGGAGGTGTGCTTGAAGAGGATGTAGACACCACCCTTGATCTCTTCCTTGCTAGGGGTGTGGAAGACAATGAAGGATCATCAGGAGGAGTGGCTTCCTCAAATGATACCTCGCCTTGATTGTCGATTTCCTGATGTGCCCCTACTTCGGGAGGAACAACTATTGTGGGCACTTGTTGTGACCCTCCATGCACCTCTGCTTGCGCATCTCCTTGCGCTGCCTCTCCTTCCACATGTACTTGGGCTTGTACTTGCACATGTGATTGTTGTTGCCGCTGTGGTTGTTCAACACTCGTCAGATGAGCTACAACAACCTGTGTTGATTGAGGGACATTGCTGCTGCTTTCTTGCGATGAGCCAACATCACTGGTCGATGGTGATTGAAGAAGTATACTGGCTGCCTCTGCAGCACTCAAGGGCTTGGACTTAAGTTGGCGTGGTGGTGGTGGTGGCACTGAGCCCAATGGAGCGGGGGTGCTGCTGCCAGCTTGGTCCCCAGCAGATCCCGCTGCAGCTGCTGCAGGCATACTTTTTTTTTTACTCACAAAAAAAGGGGCGGGCGGCACACCAGTGTCCTTGGTAACTTGCTTCTTCTGCTCCTTACTGGCACCTTTCTTGCTAGAGGAGCTACGGGTTACTTTTTTTGGGGCCATCTTCTTCAGAGCAGGTCAGCAGGCAGCAGTTGCACGAGTTGCAGAGGGTTCTGTGTCCAGACGTGACGTCGCGTGACGTTATGCTGCACACACCGCTGCAGGACTTCTTCCTGGCACTGGTGGTTCTATTGAGTCTTCTTGTGCACCTAAAAGCAATGGAAGACAGAGGAACATCAGTTCAGTTATACACCCCAAAAAATCGACAAAACACAGAAAAATGAGCACAATCCCATGCCATCCATGATGTTTACATTGAAGACACCCCACAGAAAGACTAGGGACATGCAAGTATGCAACACTCACTACCCCTGGGCATAAGGGATGAAAAGTAGGCAAAATAAGTGCAGGCCTCAGACACTGCCTCTCCTCAAAATGGCCCCCTTACACCCCAAGCACATGTTGCCTGTACCAGCCAGCACTCAAGATGGCCACCACCACCACCCACATGGCCAGTCCACATCAACAGTACACCCCCAAAAAACAGAAAAACAGCCAGAAATCACCACAATCCAATGCCATCCATGATGTTTACATCAAAGAGAGTGAGACAACACCACAGGCACACTCAGTCCATGCACCACCACCACCCCTGGGCAAGCAAAAGGCCACACCAGCAGCCCCCCAAAAACGACAAAAAACAATAAAATAAGCACAATTCCAGCCCATCCATGGCCTCAATTATGTTTAAATTCAAGAAGACATCCCACAGAAAGACTAGGCCCATGCAACACTCACCACCCCTGGGCAAAGGGCCACACCAGCAGGCCCAAAAAAACGACAAAAAACAATAAAATCTGCACAATCCCAGCCCATCCATGGCCTCAATGGTGTTTAAATTCAAGAAGACACCCCACAGAAAGACTAGGCCCATGCAACACTCACCACCCCTGGGCAAAGGGCCACACCAGCAGGCCCAAAAAAACGACAAAAAACAATAAAATCTGCACAATCCCAGCCCATCCATGGCCTCAATGGTGTTTAAATTCAAGAAGACACCCCTCAGAAACACTAGGCCCATGCAACACTCACTACCCCTGGGCATAAGGGATGAAAAGTAGGCAAAATAAGTGCAGGCCTCAGACACTGCCTCTCCTCAAAATGGCCCCCTTACACCCCAAGCACATGTTGCCTGTACCAGCCAGCACTCAAGATGGCCACCACCACCACCCACATGGCCAGTCCACATCAACAGTACACCCCCAAAAAACAGAAAAACAGCCAGAAATCACCACAATCCAATGCCATCCATGATGTTTACATCAAAGAGAGTGAGACCACACCACAGGCACACTCAGTCCACGCACCCCACCCCTGGGCAAGCAAAAGGCCACACCAGCAGCCCCCCAAAAACGACAAAAAACAATAAAATAAGCACAATCCCAACCCATCCATGGCCTCAATTATGTTTAAATTCAAGAAGACACCCCACAGAAAGACTAGGCCCATGCAACACTCACCACCCCTGGGCAAAGGGCCACACCAGCAGGCCCAGAAAAACGACTAAAAACAATAAAATCTGCACAATCCCAGCCCATCCATGGCCTCAATGGTGTTTAAATTCAAGAAGACACCCCTCAGAAACACTAGGCCCATGCAACACTCACTACCCCTGGGCATAAGGGATGAAAAGTAGGCAAAATAAGTGCAGGCCTCAGACACTGCCTCTCCTCAAAATGGCCCCCTTACACCCCAAGCACATGTTGCCTGTACCAGCCAGCACTCAAGATGGCCACCACCACCACCCACATGGCCAGTCCACATCAACAGTACACCCCCAAAAAACAGAAAAACAGCCAGAAATCACCACAATCCAATGCCATCCATGATGTTTACATCAAAGAGAGTGAGACCACACCACAGGCACACTCAGTCCATGCACCACCACCACCCCTGGGCAAGCAAAAGGCCACACCAGCAGCCCCCCAAAAACGACAAAAAACAATAAAATAAGCACAATCCCAGCCCATCCATGGCCTCAATTATGTTTAAATTCAAGAAGACATCCCACAGAAAGACTAGGCCCATGCAACACTCACCACCCCTGGGCAAAGGGCCACACCAGCAGGCCCAAAAAAACGACAAAAACCAATAAAATCTGCACAATCCCAGCCCATCCATGGCCTCAATGGTGTTTAAATTCAAGAAGACACCCCACAGAAAGACTAGGCCCATGCAACACTCACCACCCCTGGGCAAAGGGCCACACCAGCAGGCCCAAAAAAACGACAAAAAACAATAAAATCTGCACAATCCCAGCCCATCCATGGCCTCAATGGTGTTTAAATTCAAGAAGACACCCCTCAGAAACACTAGGCCCATGCAACACTCACTACCCCTGGGCATAAGGGATGAAAAGTAGGCAAAATAAGTGCAGGCCTCAGACACTGCCTCTCCTCAAAATGGCCCCCTTACACCCCAAGCACATGTTGCCTGTACCAGCCAGCACTCAAGATGGCCACCACCACCACCCACATGGCCAGACCACATCAACAGTACACCCCCAAAAAACAGAAAAACAGCCAGAAATCACCACAATCCAATGCCATCCATGATGTTTACATCAAAGAGAGTGAGACAACACCACAGGCACACTCAGTCCATGCACCACCACCACCCCTGGGCAAGCAAAAGGCCACACCAGCAGCCCCCCAAAAACGACAAAAAACAATAAAATAAGCACAATCCCAGCCCATCCATGGCCTCAATTATGTTTAAATTCAAGAAGACACCCCACAGAAAGACTAGGCCCATGCAACACTCACCACCCCTGGGCAAAGGGCCACACCAGCAGGCCCAAAAAAACGACAAAAAACAATAAAATCTGCACAATCCCAGCCCATCCATGGCCTCAATTGTGTTTAAATTCAACAAAACAGTTGTATCATGCACCCATAACCAACCCTGGTCCTACTGGATACTGTGGCTACCCACAATATAATTTATTTAATTTTCTGAAAAAGTTCCAAAATTGTACTTGCAGCAACTGTAATGCCCCAAACAAACTTACTTGTGAAAGTTGATTTCTAATCCAAAAGTGATCCAAAGACAGTCAAAAAGGCCTCAAATCCAAATATCCAGCAGCACCCACAAAAAGTAATCCTTCCAGCTCCAGATCCAAATGAAAGTGACCAGGAGATGGACAAAGCACTGGGAGGAGCCTGCTGGACAGGAACAGGAAGTTGGAGACTGTGGGGCACTTCCTTCCTCCCCCCCCCCCCCAAAATGGACTCCTTGCAAAAAAAAAGGCCATGCAAATGTCAACCTGAGGAGTGATTCTGATAAAAATCATAATTTTCTGAAGGTTTATCCTGTTTGCTGGTGATTTTCTTGTGCGAAATTGCAAAATCTCTATTTCGCAAGTGCGAGATTGTTCCTTTCCGCCGCAACTACGTGTTCGCAATTGCGAACTCTCGCGAGGTGTGCTGTGCAAGGTGGCAAGCCGCGAGTACGTATTCGCGGGCGACAAACTCCCGCGGGAACACGCAGCAAGATCTAAAATGGCGCGTCACTCGCAAAGAAAAACAACTCGGCAAACGCTAAAATGACGGAAAGTGAACGCCGTGCACCACGCCGCGCGCCGCAACCAAGCAAAAAATCCGCCGCGAGCGGATTCACGGATTTTCGACAAATTCGCGAGAGTTCGCGGATTGCGAATTTGCCGAAAATCCGAAAAATCCGCGATCGGAGCGGATTTTACGCCCATGCTTAGACAGCTGTGCATAAAAGTTTGCAACATAAATGTGTTTAGTATTGGTCAACATTGTTTTCATTCCTGTCTTATTCTCATTTTTAAAATAAAACGTTTCTGGATTTGTAACATTAAACCCTGAGAAGTACGAAAACTTTTCATAAAATGTTTTTGAGCTGCCCTTTGGCGGCATTGGACAATATTCCCATTGATTGTAAGTAAAAACATTCCTCGGGCTTGCAGATTTATGCAAATAATGGTGACCATAATGATTAAAACAATACATTCGTTCATAATCTGATGAACCTTCTAAGTATTCATGTTCTGTAAATGTAGCTGTCAATCAAAAAGAGCCTTACCTAATCCATATAACATCAGTGTACTAGACCAGTAGCCGTGGTCTGATATATCATTATCAGTGGCTATCCCCTGAATGTGTAAAATAACACTATTCCCCAGGTCAAGATGTATGAATTTAGAAACAAAAAAATATATACACAGGCCACCACTCACTACAAACAGAAAAGTGCCTCATGGTTGCAACACCCGAGGCGGTTCCCGGTTAGCAATAGCTGGTATACCCACTACTCATCATCGGTCACTCTCTCTGTGTGAAGACAAAAAGAGGTACACACTAAAATTCAAATGTGCACAAGTGAGAATAGTGACAAATAAACAAACAGTGAACAAATACAAACACTATTGTGAAAAATGTGTATGAGTACACCTATAGCCCCATACGAAAAAGATAGGATCCTGGTGAGGTTTTGCTGGATATCTATCTTTTATTCCAGTGCTGCAAAGCCTCCCAATTAAAAAATAGTTAATTGTATACCATCATAGTTTATAGTGTAAATTTAGCCGACATTTCTAAATCTGTCATCATGTTATTAACAGTTTCAAAGTCACAATCATCTGAAAATGTGCTGGGTGAGACAAAGTCACTCAAAGAAACCTTGAACTGGTGTAGAATCTTCAGCAGTTCCACCGGGCCATAGATGTCATAATCAGTTCTGTCCCATGCTATACCACCAGGTATGGGAACGGCTATGATGTTCACTGATTACAGGTCTCTTCTTTCACGATGAGATGATTTGTGAGGTTTCAGGACCAAGTTGATTTTCTTATGTGCTGTGTCCATTGTACTGTATTTTCCATCTATAATCCTTCCCAAACTTAACACCAGTATTTGCCAGAGCAGCAGGAAAAGTACACCTAGCACAATCCAAAATTCAACCCATGGTGAAACCAGATATGTTTTTTCAAGTTGATGAAACAGTTTTGTTATTTTTTCTTTGAAAGTTTTATTTGCAAATGTTAGAGCTGCTTCTTCCTTTGTCATATTTGTATAGTCAGAGGCTACATCATTGTAGACAGGTATTTCTTGATGAACTGTTATTTGGGTATCCAGAGGCACAAGTTCCATGGCTTTGTTGCATAGTCCTTCTTTTCTTACTGCAGGTTTATCAAACGTGTTAAGTCTTTCAATTTGAACCTCTTGGATTGTAGCAAGATTTGGTCGTCTGCTACATCTTGGGAGTCCACTGGGCCTACTACTTATTATCGGCCACATGATTGTGGTTTGACCAGGTCGATGGACACAACTCTGTTCTCCCTTTTACCAGCAAGGAGCGGTAGTACTACTGATCTTGTTCCTTGGATTGCCAAGATAGGTACTGCTTTTCTGTAAGAAGGCCCAAATTCCTTCTTTACCGTGATCTTTTCCCTGACTAGATCCCCAATCTTTGGAATCCAGACAGGTCTTGCTGGGACAGGTGGTTTTTCTTCAGTGGTTGTTGGCTTCAGTATTGTATTACTCAGACTTGTTTCATTTAAGTCCTGTAAGACAGCCAAAAG
Organism: Lissotriton helveticus; assembly: GCF_964261635.1. NCBI lineage: Eukaryota > Metazoa > Chordata > Amphibia > Caudata > Salamandridae > Lissotriton > Lissotriton helveticus. The sequence continues at coordinate 534,651,991 of NC_136073.1, forward strand.
ATCTTTGACATCAAAACGCTTTTTGTTCCACCACTGAAGTTAGACAATCGAGGTCTTCGATTAACATTCTAGTACCAAACAGTAATTCATATGGAGTGCTTTCACCCAGAGATTTTCTTGGCACATTGTTAAGACTACGTTGGACACTTATTAGATGTTTGACCCACCCATCACCCAAACCTAAAACCTTAGCTGTTATGGATTGCTTTATGTCACGTTTTTTTCTTTCCACTACCGCATTACCCTCAGGATGGAAGGGACTAGAATACCGCAATGCAACGCCCAAGCTAGCCATAGCCTCCTTGTAAGCTCGAGAGCTAAACGCAGGACCCTGGTCAGAATGTAGCGTGCCGATTGCGTATGTGCCGATAAAGACTTGCAAATCCTTTATAACAGTTCTGGCGTCAGCCGAGCGCTGGGGCCACATCCAAATAAATCATGTCCTAGTAGTTGTGGGACCGCATTCGTTCATTATGCCGTTTGCGTGTAGATAGTCTAATGCTGTCTAACAATGGTTTCTGAACTGGGCTGGCTACACTGTAGTCAGGTATCTGGTGGTGTTCAAAACTATGATATCCGTAACAGGTATCGCAGTTTATTCTAAATTCATAAACCTGGACACTCATCCCTGGCCACCAGTACATCTCTTCTAGTTCTATTAAAGATTCTAAGATCCCTCGATGTCTCAGACCCTCTCCCATATGTGCTTCGTGTACCAAAGCAGCTCTCTGATTCCTGTTTGGAATTACTCTGTCTACCACTCCAGGGATTCGAGCAAAAGGAACGGAGTTTGCATCAATTATGTATGTATTACCGAGTGGATAGTTTAGAGGTAACGCTGCATAGCTGCCTTCCATTGAGGCTTTTACTGCTAGTAACGTTTCACCGTCTATTACTCTTTTCGAGCGATTGATTGTAGCTACGGAAGCCGTTTGCACAGCTGCCTTCGCGGCTTCATCAGCCAATGAATTCCCTGCAACGTGAACGCCATCACGCTGATGACTCAGTGTATGAATCACGTGAGTCTTTTGTAGTTCTTTCTGTAAAAGAACTACTTGTTCCCAAAGTGTGTTATGCTTAATTGTGCCACCTTTTGTATTTCTGAAACCGTTTTGAACCCAGTTCTGCAAATGCTTGTTGTAAGATTCGATGCAGAAATACGAATCGCACACTATTAGTGTGGGGAATTCGCAATCGGTATTCTCATGGTCATCTTGAAAGCCTGTAGTTCAGCTCGCTGAGCTGTACAGTCTCCGAGTGATTGAGTTTTAGTGACCATAAGTCTAAATTTACCTTCGCGCCAGCGACCTTTAACAATCGCGCACGCAGCACTATAGGCTTGTTTACCCCCAACTGCGGGCTGCGCTGATCCGTCTGTATAGATTATACACCCGTAATGTTCTAGAGGCAGAATCTCGGTCGGCAGAGGACATTCATATTCGTATTGTAGGAATTCCTGTATCTTTAAGTATGGGTCAAAAACATATTCAACGTCTGCTGCAGCAAGAGAATTAACCCATTGTATCCATCTCGGATGTAAAGCCTTAGCATTGGGAATGCTTGCTTTTGTCACTGCCTCTAAGGCAGGTACAGATGTAACGATCATTATGCATTTACCCTGTGCGAGGGCTCTCTCTTTTGCTACTGCAGTTTGAGCTACTGTCAGAATTTTTTCTGTAGAAGTGAATTTTATTTCAGCTTGTGTGTACAAGTGTGATTTGTATGCTATTGGTACCTTTTCACCTTCATTAAAGGTCAGGTATGTGAATCTGCATCTCCCTGGGATGATTCGGATCACCAGGTTGCGCGCATTATCGCATGTTCCTAACTGTGTTTTCGCTAACATGTCTGTTTGCACTGAATGCATAATTTCTCTATGGTTTTGAGTCCAATTTGTTCGTTTGAAATCAGGTTTGATTAGTTCTTACAGAGGTTTAACCCTTTCTTCGTAATTTAGAACATAAGTTCTTCAAAAATTCAGGAAACCTAGAACAGATTGTAAGTTCTTCAGCATTTTTGGAGGTTGGAGTAGCGCACATTTCTCTAGGAAGTTTGCTGCCAGGCTTTTGCCTTCACTTGATAACTCGTATCCTAAGAATAGGACGTTGAGGTGGGCAATTCGTGATTTCCTAAAATTGAATTTGTACCCTTCAGATGCGAACCCGAGTATTATGGTGTTCACTTTTTTCAAGTGCACGTCCAAATCATCGTCTGTAAGATAGATGTAATTGACATAAGATAAGGCCTCATCATCGTACATTTGTAGTAACTCCGCTACTCTGGCTGAAAATAACCCTGGACTATTCTTGAATCCTTGGGGGGGGGACGTAAAAATTGTTGCTGTGTCCCCATTATTGAGAAAGCGGTCAAATGCCTGCTTTCAGGTGCAATGTTTTGACAGAAAAACCCATTTGAAATATCTAATGTCGTTTTATATTTTTTCCGCACATGTTATTCATCAGTGCTGCACTATGTGCATTTTGTACTGCAAATGTTTTGCAACAGGAGTTTAGGTGTCTGTAGTACAAAACTAGGCGATATGAATTGTCTGGTTTGGGGACAGGAAACAAAAGATTGTTCATTGATGAGGTGCATGCTTCAATCACCCCTTGGTATTCAAGTTGATTTAAAATCTCCCTGACTTAATTTTTAGCTTCTTGCTTCCCTGGATACTGCATTTGTGCAGTAGGTTGATTTTGTAACTGGATTTTATGGTGAGGAGAGTCCTCATCCCATCCCACATGATTTTTATATAATGCTGGAGCCTGGGCTACTGCCCATTTTCTGGCATATGTATATTTTTTATGAATAGGAATATGATTTGAGAAGGCTGGCATAATTATCTCTTCGCCATGTGGGCACTCCCTGACAAATTCAGGTGGCCAGTCTCGTTCAGCTAGAAGAATGTCAAAACCCTTGGAAAGCTTATCCCAAAAGAGTGCCTTTATTTTTCTAGGTATGTCCCCCTCCATCCGGAGTGTTATTTCATATAACTTGTAGGGTACACTAACCTTGGTGTCGGCAGTTTCAACCTGAATGCATTCATTCAAGTCCACTGTCTCCACATGATCCATCAGGATCTTGCGAGCTATGGTTACTTCTGCTGCGCTGTCTAGCATTGTCTGGGCCCACTCCCCGTTCTTGAGTTGTGTCCTCAAGATCCTCGGCATGTCTGATCTTTACGCTTGCTACCTTCTTCTTGGTGAATTGAGTTTTCTTATTTTTAGGAACATGATGTTCGTCTTTCATCCTCTCCTCTCGGATTTCTGCGAAGAAGTCTGAAAGGTACGAGAGGAACGTGTATCAGTATCTTGATATCTATCAGGTTTTCTTAAAGTATCCCTATTTCTAAGGTTATACCTTTTTTCAGAGGGCTCCCGTTTGGGAGACCTGAGTCGAGATTTATAGAAGCGCTACTTTGCCCGAAGGCATCAAGGCGCAAATGATGGAATAAAGCCAGGTACAGATAAAGAGACACAAGGTTAGAGGCCTAGGGGTAAGGGGTAAGCTTCAGTATGGAGTAGAGTTTTAAGGCCCTTTCGGAAGAGCGGAAGAGATTCCTGGCCCCTGAGTTCCGAAGGGAGCTCATTCCAGAGTCTAGGGGCTAGAGAGGAGAAGGCCTTACCTCCCCATCTCGCCTTAGCGACTCGGGGGACGGTCAACAAGTTCTGGCCGGCGGAGCGCAGGGCTCTGGGGGGGACATAGGTCGACACTAGGGTCCTGATGCCTTCAGCACCCGCACCATGAAGAGCCTTGTGAATGATGGTCAGAATTTTGAATTTTATCCTGGCATGTACCGGGAGCCAGAGGAGACTTCTCCTAATCCTGGTACCTGAGGAGCGTCTGGGGGCATTAACGACAAATCTCGCTGCCGCGTTCTGGACGACCTGAAAATGATGGAGAAGTTTATTACTCATGCCAAGATATAGGGCATTGCAGTAGTCCTGTCGCGAAGATAAGAGGGCAACTGCAACCAGTTTCCAGGCATCTGGAGAAAGGTAATGGGTAAGTTTTCTTAATACCCTTAAGACCCCGCAGCAGGTTGAGACCGTTCTGTTTACTTGCCTATCAAAAGCAAGTGAGGTGTCAAATATGACTCCCAGGTTATGGGCGACAGAAGAGGGCTGGGGACAGTTTCCCAGTGCTTGGGGCCACCAGTCATCTGACCAGATCTCCCTATTTCCACCAAAGACCAGGATCTCCGTTTTTTCCCCGTTTAATTTAAGGAAGTTCGAGGCCATCCAGCCAGCCACTGCTTCCATACAATTTCGAAAGTTTAGGGCCGTGGTCTCAACGGATTGGGACAGGGAGACCATGATCTGGGTGTCATCGGCGTACGAGAGCACTTCCAGTCCAAAAGTTCTAACAAGCCTAGCAAGTGGGGCCACATAAACGTTGAAGAGTGTGGGACTCAAAGCAGAGCCCTGTGGAACCCCACACTGCAAAGGCATGGCATTGGAAAGGAAGTCACCCAGTTTGACCCTTTGTTCCCGATGGTTAAGGAAGGAAGTGAGGAGGCTCAGAGCCAGACCCTTCACTCCCGTCTCACAGAGGCGGGAGGCCAGAATGGTAGGGGACAGGGTGTCAAATGCTGCTGTAAGGTCGAGTAGGATCAGAAGAGTTGTCTGACCACTATCGACCTTAGCGCGGATGTTGTTGACCACCACTGTAAGGGCTGACTCAGTGCTGTGCACCTTTCGGAAACCATGCTGAGAAGGATCAAGCAGGCCGGTCTTATCCAGAAAGGCGCTAAGATGAAAATTCAGATGAGCCTCCAGCATTTTAGCTGGAGCGGGAAGAAGGGAAATGGGACGAAAGTTCTTAAAAATCCCAGGGTCCAAAGAGGCCTTTTTTAGGAGGGGTTTAATGATGGCAGTCTTCCAAGAGGCTGGAAACTCAGCACTGGAGATGGCTCTATTCATAACTTACAACAGAGAGGGAAGTAAAGTGTTTCTGCATTTTTTTAGAATTTTGAGAGGACAGGGATCAAGGGGGGATCCTGATTTAGTCGAATCTAGGAGTTTATCCAGGGTCTCAGTCGTGAGGAGGGGAAAATCGGAATAAATATCATTGGGAGCTGAGGTGTAATCTGGGCAGGAAAGGGAAACATGAGTAAGGTTGTGAGTGAGGTTGTGGGTCTGGAGAGCTGTATAAATATCCAGAATTTTGGTATGGGAAAAGGTGGAGATCTGATCACAGAGTTCTTGAGAGGGGACTATGGGATCAGGATGTTGAACAAGAGATAGTGTATCTACCACCTTAAAGAGATCACCAGGGGAAGTGAGGGATGAGGTAAGCTTGGAAAAATAAGCTTGCTTTTCGGTTAGCACCGCCGCTTTGTAGCTCTTGAGGAGATTTTTATGCTTGATCCGTTGATCGGCATCAAGCTGAGCTCTCCAAAGCCTTTCTTGCCTTCTACACTCCTGTCTCTGAAGTCTCAGAGTTTCTGAGTACCAGGGCGCTGATTGCCGTTTCCTAGCACAATAGTAAGATTTAAGCGGGGCTAAGGTGTCCATAGCCCTAGAGAAGGTATTTGCGAGCACACAGGCAGTGGTGTCAATGTCCTGAGAGGGGGGGGCCTTAAAGCTTGCAATGAGAGGGCCGAGTGATTCATTGGACAGGCCCCTGTTGTTCCTCTTTAGAACCCAGCAGTTCATGTCCGTGGGAGAGGCAAGAAGAGAACCTGGGATAAATTCCAGGGGAACAGCTTTGTGATCCGACCAGGAGAGGGGCAAAGGGGAGCCAATCTCTAACCTGGGATCATTAGTAAACACCCCATCTAAAATGTGGCCTGCAGAATGGGTAGGGGACAACACTTTTTGAGAGAGGCTGAGAGACGCAAGAGAGGCCACAAGTGACGTAGTATCGGCCGAGTTGAGATTATCTAGATGGAAATTAAAATCTCCAAGAATAGTCAGGGAAGGCCTATTAATAAATGGTTCGATTACTTTGAGTAAATCGGCGACAAATGGGGACCTAGAGCCCGGGGTCTGTAAATAAGAATACCAGCAAAGTTTTCTTTAGGGGAGGTACTAAGAGAGAAGAAAAGGGCCTGAAAGGATTTCTGGGGAGAGGGGAGGGGCTCCATGAGACAGGTAAAAGAATTCTTATATACAATGCCTATTCCACCCCCTCTACGGTCCTCTCTATCCTGTCTCACCATGGCATAACCGTCTGGGAGGGCATTAATCAGGTCGGGGCTCGGTAATGAAGACCCAGGAAGGTTTTCTTGCCGAGACGAAATCTCGGAAGGCAAAATTGTTACTAACCAAGGAGCGGGCATTAATAAGGAAGCCCACTTCTTTAGGGGGGGAGAAGGGTCCGGTTTGGCCTCAACCCTAGATAACTTAGCAGCGTATACATGATTTGACGGACTAGGGTCGGTCATACAGCTACAGATAAGACCACTATGCAATTGCTCGGGGAGCAGTGTGTAATGGCACACCTGCCGGTGCGGTCTGAGAGAGATAAGGGAGCCAGACAGGTCCCCGTTGTCCCCGTTGGGGAGATCTTCCTCTGGACTGCGAATGCTTCTCTTTAGGAAGTGTTTGCTTATTGTTTTCCCACTTCTTTTTAGGAGTAGTGAGATTATTTTTTAATAAAAACTTTTTCAAGATTTTCAGTTAGCTGGGGTTTTAATGGTTTCCCACCCAAACGATCTCTACCTAGTTCTTCATATGATTTTTCAATAATTCTTGCAAGCTCATATGGTTGGTCTGTTATATCTGTTTCTTTTAACTTCTGGCGGATTGCCACGGATGCTGCTTCACCTTTGATGTTGGCTAATAGTATAGCTGAGACCTGTTTGAAATCTTTCAGTAATTTCATACCTAGATTTAAGGCCGGTTCTGGACCGTATTCATTTTGAATCTGTCTAAGAACGTCTGGTATTACCGCCATGGACGGGACACCATGTGTTTTTGTGTAGATTGAAGCAAAGACTGTATCCCAAGTGTTGCAGTCCTCCACATGTGGTGCTATCCCCATTGGTAAACAGATTGTCATAATTCTGTGTTTCTCATAAGGTGTACTATCAGGGAATACCGCCTCTATCTGAGTAATTTTTTGTGCTAGCCAAAAGGGAAGTTGTTCCCTTTTTGCGGGCAATTTACCAATGACTGATTGTATAGTCTGTGGTGTGATTTTGTTTGTATTCCCCTGGTGTGGGGTGTGTTGTGGAATCCTTACAGTAGGTTGTACTGTTAAGGTCCGCCTGACATATTGAACCAATTGTCTATGTATTTTGATCATTTGTTTCAGCTGAGCTAACAGTTCTCGACCTGTCATGTTTTCAATGTCAGGATGTGGTGCATAGCTGGCAAGTACCGGCCATGTAGCTCTTGGTCTACCTAGTGGAAAGAGCCTGGTAATGTGATTTTGATGTTGTAGGGTGCCTTTAAACCAGAGCTGATGCTCTTGGTAAGTTAATGGAATTTCAACGTCCTCGTAGGGAACGTATTCCGTTGGAGGTTACTCTACTTTGTAGTAGTGAAACTCGTGTGTGTCTCCATCTGCTGGAGGAAAGTGAATCCATGAATAGAATACCTTTGTCTGCCGGTATTCATGTGCCTCTATAACAAAGATTACTTTACCACCTCTCGATGATACTCCATTATTTATCAGTTTGTAAGTTATAGTTTTCCATATATTTACCGGGATGATTATAGCATCCGGGTCATTCTCTAGGAGATTTCTATAATCTTAGGCTGATTGAGCTGCTGCTGCAGCTCTTTCTAATTCTTCGTCAGTAACCATTATTTTTACTGATTGAAGAGTTTTCAGAACAAGTTTCCAGGAAACAAAGATTAGGTGCACAATATTTTGGAACACTGTATCCTTCAACGTTGAACAAACCAAAAACGAATACATAGGATTTTTCGTCCTACTTAGTTTTGGCGGATATTATCCTTTCACCGACTTTAGACGTCTATTGGAGTACTTTACGGGAAAAAGGGGTCTGTGTGAAAAGCATGACTGAGTTACTCTAGTATCTAGCGTTAAATTATCGCCTTACCAAACGTTAGGCGCCATGTAGTGTAGTTCCTATATTCCCAATAGGCTTTGCGCATTGGAATAATAAATCCTGTAGTTTAGAAGTAGGACTAAGGTCGACTAGGTCTCTACCGAATCTATTAGACTTAATTTTGAGTGCCAGCTAGCTCAGAGGTCACTAGAAACGTTCTCGAATTAACAAGAAGGGATTCGTTTCTGACAACCGCATAAACATGACAACTTTGTTTCCCAAGAATAAGAAATCAATCTCTAGAGTCGCGGAAACAATACATAGCTATTTTACTCAGTCAATCGTGCATGCTTCGTTTCACCAGAGGTGTTGAGAAAATAGAGAGACGGGCGTTTTCAATGAAAAGTATTTATTGAACAGTCTTTTTTCTCAAGCATAAGAAATGTACTGCTACAATCGTAATACCGGTTATAAAGTACAAGGCATATAATACAAAAAGTATTATAAAGTAGTACTGTAAAAGCATGATATGGTTTCTAAGCCATAAGTTGCCTAAAACATATAAAATACATGCAGTGATAAAATAATGACTAAAAGTACTCAACTGGTGCTTCTAAAATACGCCTACCCTGGTGTACCTAAACTAAGTCTAGTACGAGGGAAGAAGTAAGTGAGGAGTAGCTTAAGTTTAGTATTTCTCTGCCAAGGATCTATCCAAGAATTCTCTAAGGGTCTAATCAGCTCCGTACCTTGGTTTTAGAATGAAGGAGGTCTTGTATCTCTCTCTCAGGTCTCGATTACCCAGCAATCCGCAAGGGTAGTCTGGAAACACTGGAGCTGGATTTCTCGGAAGGAGCAAAGACAGCGTCTCTCAGTGCGTAAGCTGGAGGGTCGGCTTCCTTCGGCACTTGCTGCTGCAGGGCGTCAGGCAAGTAGTAAGTCGATCTGCTACAAACCACTGTGTTTGTCTGGGCAAATCTAGGCATATTTATACTTTGAAGGTGCCGAGTTTGACGTGTGATTGGACTTAGTAACGTCATCAAAGACTCAGTTCTTTGAAAAGTCCATGATTTCCTAGATAAATTAGTATTCAGGCAAGGGGAAGTCCCTAGCTGCTGAAGGCGGGTTTCTCCAAGAAATCGTTGTTGATTCTTGGAATTTAGTGGAAGTTGCCATGCCGTATTTGGGCTGCATAGGCTTAGTTTAAATATGGTAATGATTTCTATGCCTATATAAGGATAGGATAATCTATACCTATATAAGGGCATGAATCAGGAAAAATTCCACTAGAGTCCTAGATTTATTTACAACAGCAGGATGTCAAGATTGGCTTCGGTGAAGATCAGCAAGGTCTGAGGAACTTTTCCTTTGCAGAGAAGTTGGAGCAAGCCTGGAGCAACCAGGAAAGCAAGTTAAATCAATGATTGGTGGTCGTGGGGGCTCACTAGCCAACAGACTAGGAACTGCAAAGACATGTAAAGCTGAAATACACAAAGCGGGCCCACGGGACACTTGTGGAGTGTGGGCCTCTGAGCTTCGGTGCAAAAGATGATCGGGGCTGGGGCTGCAAGCACTCCAATGCACAACTTTGAGATACCGCGGGAAGTTGATGCAGGTAGCAAAATGCAGGATGTCCAAGAGTTCGGTCCCACGTCTCTCGGGTCTGCCACAGGTCTCAGCTTTGCTGGAGCGCAGGTCAGAGCCAGAGATGTCTGAAAGTCCATGTCCTGTGTCGCAGATTCTGCAGGATCCGGCGGGAGCCTCAAAAATGCAGACCGGCAAAGATGCTGTTGGGGCCTGTTTGAACAGGGTGGTCACTCCTTGACCACAAGTGAGATTTCTTCCATCTTCCAGTCGAAATGGAATGTTGAAGGTCCAGGATATTTGTTGCAGAATTTCTTCCAGGGTAATCTAAAGTCCTAGGGACTGGGGTTCTATACTTATAGTAAGTTTAGGGGTTGGACTAACTCTAAGGTCCCTCCTATGGGTGGATCTGGGGAGGGGATGGTTACACCCCTTCCCCTTTGTCCAGTTTCATGCCAGAGCTGGGGCTGAGTGCCCCAGCAACCGGTTTGAACTGGGAAATGCATGGAGCGCCTTGTGTGCACCAGGCAGTGTCTGGAAAGCAGTCACTGAATGCAGACCTCCCTGCCCCAATACACTAAAGCCTGTCTGGGGAGGTGCCAGCACCTCTCTGGACAGGAAACCTATTGTCCAAGCCTCCCCTGATGGAGTTTTGTCCAGCAGCAGGAGGGCAGACTTGTGTCTGTTGCAGCAGCATCCATTTTGTGATGCAGGGGCTCTGTTTAACTTTAACCGGGTTTAACAGTAACTACATGTCTTCTCCCTCTAGAAGAGTGGAATACTACCCCCGCCGCCAGAACTGGCGGGGGGGGGGTTAGTATGCCAAGTGTTTGACACATTACACAACATGTTTTGATAAAGCCAAACCAAAGTTAGCATTAACCGCGAGGATTATGATGCACTTAAGAGTATATGGCATGGCTATATCATACAACAGCTATAAAGAGATGGTCCCGAAAGCTGCAGAGGGGATCAGCTCAAGCTAGGGCACCCTCTCACATAAAACCAAGCACTCTACCTCCAGGATTGTCGAGGTATGCCATAGGAGTGGCTTATAGGTTAATATGTGTCTATATAGGTATATAGATATAGGTATACTGTATCTAAGTAAGGGGTGATTACACCACCTTACCCAGGCTGTAGGAACAGACCTGTGGTGTCAGTTTGGAAGGCAAACCAGGGGTGGCACAATACATGCTGCAGCTCCTGGTAGGCCTAGGGTGCACCTATGTCCTCGGTATCTATGCTACACTATACAGGGGCTCACAAGGGTGACCCAGTAACCAATCTGGTATGTACCTAAATTACATGGTATCAATTTAGAGAGAGAACAGCTAGGCTGTGGGCCTGATTAGCAGGACCACAGCCATACTAAAGTCGAAAAACCAGAGTATCACAGCAAAAGTGGGGGTAACCATAGGAAGCAGACCCTACTCTCCTACACACTGGACATAACAACAACAACAAAGTGCTCCTATTTGTCAGGTAGATGGGAAATATTGAATAAACAGGAGCGGCGGCAGCATCACTTAATCTCTGTGCACCTAAAAACAAAAGATTAACCTAACTTTGTGTTAAGTAACTGCCGCTTTTATAAAGCTCTTCGATAGCTGTGGTCAATCAAGATTGCACTCCATAAAAATTCCCCCAAAAATGTATCTGATATTGTGTAAGGTAACTAGCGCTCATGTAAATTGCTCTAACACCTTCGGGTCGCTTGACCTCACATTATATAATAAAAAAATGCCTCATAGTCCCTAGGGAGCTGCTGTGAATGTGCTTTAACATTAGAGCTCTGAGAGAGGAGGATGAAAGGAAGAGGCAGCGGGTCAGGCATGCAGCGACCTGCGAGGAGGTGGGTGGGACTTATGTTGCTCCCATTTGTCAGGTAGACAGGAATTAAAGAATAAACAGTTGCGGCGTCTGTATCACTTAATCTCTGTGCACCTAAAAACAAAAATATGAACCTGACTCATCTGTAAAGTGCTTTACTACTTTTGGGTCAGCCAAGTTTGTGCTCTATAAAAATGACCTTAAAAGTGAATCTGACATTGTGTAATATAAGGAGCGCTCAAGTAAAGTGCTCCACCACTTTTGGGTCTCTCAAGATCACTTTAAATAAACAAGTGTCAGAGACAATGCAATGGAAATTGCCCCAGCCTTGCCTTTAACTGTGCTGCATGGTTGGGCTGCTGAAGGTCCGGTGACCCAGGCTTGCCAAAGCAATAAGCAGCGAAGCAGGAGGGGTTTGGGGGAAATCCTGACACATTGAAGTCAGAGTCTGAAGCGTCTAACATTTCATTTCAGCATTTGAAGGAGACAGGGAGATTCAGTGAGAGGTGCCAAAGCTTAACCACCAAACACAAGCAAACAGTGACACAAGCAGGAATCAAAGAAAAAAAATAGTTCCCAAATGAACACAAACACAGAAGTGTAATGTTTACAGTAGTGGGAGGTGCTTTGTGGGAGGAAACCAAAAACAAAAAAGGGGGATAAAGATGAAGGATTAACCACTAGCAAGCAAGCATGTTTGAATTACAATCTTAGGGACGAATAAAATGGCAATGAGCTGGCTGTAAGCCCACAGAGTGCATACAGCATGTTTCAAAGGGATACCCCATGCACTGCCCTGGATCAACTTAGAAAGGGAAGCAGTCCTGACATTTCAACATATAGCACTAGGTCACATAAGAACTATTTTACCTGTTTTTTAAGAGGTGGATTGGTCGGGGTGAATGGGAATTGACTAAGTGTTTCAGAAGACAGTAGGTCAAAGGAAGCCTTTAAAGTGAGAGATAATGTATGTTTCCCTCCATTGTTAACAGGAGTTAAATACATTACACATCAGTACAACCAATATACATCAGTTGCACAATCAGTGTAGCTCCTGAAAATGCATGAACCAGTGTTATACCAGTGATTATTAAGTCTGCTTACAGACACCCCTGAAGCTAAAGAACAATTGCTCCTACATTTACCACCCAGTCAGTCAGTCCTCTTTGAGGTACAGCAATTAACTGCCAGATGTATATTTACTTTAACAGTTCTCCTAAACATATATTACTCTGAAAATATAGTTGAAGATTTAAATACATCAGTAAATGATCTTATTCATACTACGGGGAAGTCCTTTGAATGTGATGAGAGGTCCTGATAACTCCTTTGTTTTAGAAGGACTATCTGTGAATAATATCAAACTAGATCCAAAATATCAAGCAGAAACCATCAAGTAGGAACGTTCCCAAATGCCTATTGTTGGTAACTGTTTACACATTCTTGCATTTGCAGTCAATGTTTTAGGTCTACAAATATTTTGCAGTATAACACAGCTTGCCTTTCAATGGGGAACATACACTCTCCATGAAGGGAGTTTAATCTCTGATTGTAAACCCATGACATGGATAGGCTAAAAATCCCACTGAACGATTTGAAACCCTATTGAAGTTCTCCCTTGAATACATTTTAAAGCTTACTTCCTATGGGTCTGGGCCCCCCCAAACAACCTTTCATGTAATATGAAAAATATCCATTAAAGTTGGAAAGAAATGAACTGTCTGTGATATTAAAAGGCATAGGCACTCCCAATTTACCAACACCATGGAAATGACAGAAAGAATGTGGCAGGTGGTGCATTACGTCTTCAAATCACAGTATGTTTCTATGGCCCTCATTACAAGTTCTGCTCTTTGTGCAAAAGCTTGTTTGTATTCAATTATCAAGGAGAGAGAGAGGACTGGGCAGCCAGTCCGTATCCCCAGGTTTATTATATGTATTCAAGAGAGGACTAGTCTATTTATATTGCAGCAAATGCCCCCTATAGAGATTTCCGGCAGTGGTTCAGACCGACTTTGTTTGTCAGGACCCTTGTGAAACCTGTTGTACTGCAGTGGATCTCCTACGGACACTTGGGACACATTTGGTGCCACTGGGTGGGCCTGATGATGAAGAATGCCACCAACTAGGTTGGTGGGTGAGGGCTTCATAAGGAAACCAAACAGTTTCTTTCCCTTCCCCACACAGTCATGAATCCAGTATCACATATAAATAGGCTAGTCCTCTCTTGATTACATACAAAAGCTTGTTTTCCAGGGAGTTGTTACATAATTATATCACCTCCACAGTTTTTTTCTGATAGACTCTTAGATGTCAAAACCACCAATGTTTATTGGAGGAAAGACTTGTAATAAAGGTAGGCATGCAGGATTCTGTGTGTTAAATACATGTTTTTGCATATAATGCTTTATTTGCAAGTTACAAATGTAGAACAGAGATATTTTCCCACATTACCTCCCCTTGGGATATGGTATTTACAGCATGTGCTATTTTCCCCTATTCCAGTCAACCTGGAATGAGGGCCCACAAGCGTTTCTGTTTAAGAATCACACTATTCATATGTAACGAAAAACGTACTATTCACGTTAAAACCTAATTAAAATGTTGACAAGATCAAGAGTTCATAACTATTTTAGACATTGAAAAGCACATTATTTAAATGTTTACGAAAAACCTATTGCACAATGTGAATTCAATAAATTAATGGCAAATTGCTCATAATTTTAATTGCATACTATACAGTAATTAAAATATCCAATCCAATGATAATTGTAATGACCATAAAAAACAGAAACAGCATACAATTTTTGAAATGCAGTGGGTGAACATACGTAAGAAACATCTATGGAGGCCTTTGAATAGATGCTAGATAAAACATCTGATCAAAGAGGCTAACATTGAGATGGTTGTGTTGAAGCTACAGCATGCAATGAGAATCATTAATGGGATACGGCTATGTGAGACCATCTCTTGTTCAAAAAAGAACAGGGGGTTAGGGATGACAGGGTGGACAGTTTCAGAGAAGGATGATCTAATTATACCCAACAAAAAGAATTTCAGAGGCAATGTGGATTATATTCCAGGTCGAGGAAATAACTGCAGCTAGCTAATACGTGTATGAACTGCAGACATTGAGTACCAGGACAAAATTGGAAAAAAAGCTTATTGTTAAGTAATAAGAGAAAGTATAAGATATTGGTGGTAGCCTGTGATAGGCATGCCTGTCTTGAAATTAAAATCATGTATTTTGACCACCTTCTCAGCATGAAACAAACCATGTATTTTCTATTAAAAAAAACACGCATTTTGAAGAATGTTTTCTACTTAATGATTTCTTTTCCATGAAAGGTAAAGCTTTTCTTTCAATTGAAAGTTCTATGAGATCCCAAAACCTCAAGATTTCTAACAAAAAAGTGTACCCTTTTAAAAACTTCTTTTTAGCAAAGTCATTGTGTCTTTTCTTAGGTTCTGAAGTGTATTTTGAAATTAGGAAAATACCTTCTTATTGATGGCAAGATGCTATACAAAAGTATTTCAGTTATGTATTCTAACTTGGATGTAGGTTTGTAATATATCAGAGTTATAATAAAATTAATACATTAAATAAATAGCAGGCTGCAACATCAACATCAGGTCTGTCTTACATCAAAGTCCAAGTTAAAAGAACAATAGTGTCCAGAAGGAGGAGCTTACAACAAGTGCCTAGCATCTCGTGCATATGGGAGCACGTCCCACTCGCAACACAATTGCATGACCTGCTCTAGTGCAGGGTAAGCTTAACATGCGGACGCGTGCAGACATGAGTCAGTTGGCAAAATTGATTACATCTCTGTGATACTTTAAAGCCTAGCATTGATTTTAGCCCACGGATTTTTAATGATTAACTTTTTTCAAAAACGTGTGTTGCTGCTTCTCGTACCCGCACTTGCACTTTCACTTATCAGCTGTGTTCACGCCCACACCCCGGTCCACCAAGGAGATTCCCCGATTGTTGTGGAGGGTGTTGGCGTTTAGGGATCCCGGTCTCCGGTTGCTGGAGGCTGTTGGGGACGGAGCAGGGCGGTTAGCGTTTCAGAGCTTGCAGCCTACATAAACAGCTTGCCTCCCTCGTCGCGCAGCGGACGTGAGTAGACACGAGTCAGTTGCTGAAATCGATTAAGTCTTGGTGATACATTAAAGCCTAGCATTGATTTTAGCCCACTGTTTTTACTTGATTAACTTTTTTTTAAAACGTGTATTGCTGCATCTCTTACCTGCACTTTTGCTCATCAGCTGTGTTCACGCCCAAACCCCAGTCCACCACGGGGATTCCCCGATTGTTGTGGAGGGTGTCTGCGTTTAGGAATCCTGGTCTCCAGTTGTTGGGGGCTATTGGGGGCAGAGCAGGGTGGTTAGTGTTCCAGCGCTTGCAGCCTACATAAACAGCATGCCTTCCTCGTCGCTCAGCGGACGAGCACAGTGGGATGCGCCGCCGACGCACCAAATGCAAGCCTGTCTGCGCCCGTCCGCCACCGACCGGGGCTAAGGGCCACACAGCATGCCAGTTTTCTCACCTATTCGGCACCAGACTTGAGGCGGTTGCAGGGAAATTGGAATATTGATTTTGAGACCAGGGCTAATCTTGACAAGGTAGGGATTCTGACACATAGGGACACACATCAAGAAGTCTCCCATAAACCCAGCAGTCAGAAGTCTCCCCTCACCCATAAGGTCCCACCAGTTATAGCTATCCCCGAGCAACAGAAGGCGAAGGGAATCACAATTAGTTATTTGAACACCCGTTCAATGGTAAAACATCAGCTCGAACTTTTCCAGCTTTTCGACTGTGATAAACCGGATATCCTCCTCCTTTCTGAAACGTGGCTTACTGCTGAGTCTGTCCCCAATATCCTGGCAGCAGTCTCTGATAACTACTATATACTTCAGGCTAAAAGGTTCTCGGGTAAAGCCGGGGGAGGGGTCGCAGCCATCATCCACCAGAAACTTCAGTTCACTTCATTGGGGATTACAGGCATTCCCTCAGTTGACAGCCTAATACTGAAATTTGAATCTACCCAGTCCTCTTTTATCTGCGCTTTATTTTACAGACCCCCTGATCACATGCCCACATTCCCTCAATTGCTAGTCAAAATGATCTCCCACGTAGGTATTAACCATGCCAGAATTCTAATATTTGGAGTCTTTAATTATTGGCCTAACGATGCACAGGAAAGTGTTCACTAACTAAAATATTTACCGATCTCTTTTCTGGAAGGAATTGTACCCAGCAGGTGAATGCAGCTACTCACATAAAGGGCACACTTTAGACCAAGTTTGGACATCTAATCTGGAAATTTCTAAGTTCTTAATTTCCCCATGTACTTGGTCGGACCATCATCTTATCACATTTGTGATATCTAATATAAAAAACCTGTAGCAGAGGCTAAGTCTTCATGGGAATCAGAAAAATAGGATGCAATTAAATTGGCCCTAGAGAATCGAGACACGAGGGGCTTTTGGAACCTGGTGAGAACCGGGAAGTCCGAAGGCAAATTGGCAATAGAACCGAACCTAGGGCAGGAAGTCTGGAGGTTGCACTTCCAAACATTATATTCCAAGTCTGTGGAGGGAGATGCACTTGTCAGGCATGCCAGACAACACAATACTCCCTTGGTTTTTAATACTCCCTCTTGTTCTATAAAAGAAGTTACTGCAGCTTTGGGTACAATGCTTCCTGGCAAAGCGCCTGGCCTGGAAAAAATTCCCGGGGACCTATTTAAGAATGAAAGCTCTGTGTGGGTTCCATACTTAAGTAAGTTATTTAATGCTATCTTCCAAGGCATGGAACTTCCTCCAACTTGGGCAGGTGCGGAAATTATCCCTATTTACAACAAAGGCTTCCCAATGAACCCTGCTAACTATCGCCCAATAAGTTTAATCGACGTGACGCAAAAGTTATTTGCTCACATTGTTCTGGGCCGGCAGCAGTCATGGATCGATGAACATAATATCTTAACAACAAAAAATCAATTGTGGAGGGAGAAGGAAGACGTGATCCATTCAGCTTCCTTAAAGTTCAATATCTCTAAATCAAATGGGGAAGGATCACTTGTCCTGCATAACCTGGATATGCAGGTCGCATACTGATTTGTCCCAAATTAAAAACCTTCATACACGTGTTTGACGGGGCCGGACTGGCTACCGGGCAGTTGTGTGTGCTGCCGAGCAGGGGAATGATTTCTTCGTGCTATTGGCGTATTTCGTTGATGGGGACCTGTGTGCGCTTTGAAAAAGAAAAAAGAAAAACGTATTTCGTTTTAGAGACACAGGTCCCCATCAACAAAAGCATCCCCCTGCTCGGCAGCACACACAACTGCCCGGTAGCCAGTCCGGCCCTGGTGTTTGATCTTAAGTTACAGCGGTATATCTTGATTCTCCGCTACTTAATCATGTGTTTGCATAATCACAGGGTTAGTAGTTATGCATCCTCCAGCCGGAGATTTACCCCTGGTTAAAACAGTAGTGATCAGTGATGTGTGGGGTATGTCTTATAAAAAGTACTCGTACAGCCAGATAAATGTCTTTAATGGTTCTGGATTCGAGTTTGGAATTAAAAAGTTCATTGGTGTGTGTAGGAGAGTGATTAGGGCTCTCACACACTATGATTAGTGACTAAAAAAGGTCGACATGTTTCAGCCCTTGTTTGCCTGGTGGGGTCAAATGGGCTTTCTTCAGGACCAGATGAAGGGTGAGAAGAGACCGAAGGCGTCTCAGTGAGTGTAACCTCCTATAAACAGTTTTGGCTGTTCATGTGGAAAAGTGGAAAGACGGATATATTAATCCTTCTCATGCTTAGGTCTCGATGTACATGAAAAATAAAGTGACAGACATACAAAGGGAGGGGTAGTGGGGAGTTATTTATTACTTATATACAGACATTTTCTGTTTGTGTTTCAGACTGATCTGTACAGCAACTGGAAAATAGAAATACTTCAATAGGACACACATCACCATGGTAAAGAATGGCTCACTCATTCCATAATTCTATACCTGTATATTTATAAATTCATCGTAAACTTTTGGCACAATTGCTCTACTCATTCGGTTAGCATTCTTAATATTCTGTTTATGAATCTCATTCAGGTAATTTTCGAAGCGCCGTATTAAGCGTCAGGTAGCAACCATTCCCCAAACATGCCGAGTGGTCACACACTCACATAAGATCATAATTGGATCATGCGTGGTGCCTTGATATTTATATATTTCATTGTTGGCTTACACAGGGTTAATGTTATCGATAAGCACTGACACACTCTGTTACATTTCAACTCACAGCCATTCATTAAATATGACAAGTGATCACATACTCACACACGGTCTTAATTAAATAATGCACGGTGCCCCCATCACCCAATGATACAATTCGGGCTTTATTTAAGCGGGGCGGCAAATGTAAGGAAATGCCCAAGTTGTCTAAGCAGCGATATTGTGCACGTACCTTTGTGGATTTATATTCGTCCCTCAACGGGTCCCTCATGTGAGTCGAGGAGGCCTACAGGGATAATTATAAAGATTTAGAGAAGAGTACGGTAATACGTTACGGTTTTTGCAGCGTTATCTGGCTCGTCCTCCTGCTACCTGCGTCCTCCATGCACGACTTGTGCTGACTCTGCCTCTGTGGGCCCGGGAGGCGGGAGTTGCTTCCGGGTCCCTTCAAATCATGCTGGTGAGGTTGTTAAAGTACGAAGAAAGACTTGGAGTGTGAAGTCTGTTTTTCTTTAAGTGTTCAATACTACATCTAATCAAATATGGTAGTCTTAGAGGAGTTCTGTAAATTTTGCAGATTTGGAAATTAACATCCAAAAAAAAATATATATATGGTTTTTAATGCAAAAACCACAAACTGCCCACAGCCACAAATGAATGGAAAGTCCTTGGAAAGGGTTTCTACCTTTGATTACTTGTGTCTCACCCTTAATGACAAGATGAATTGGGGAACTCAAGTAAAGAAGGCAAATTTAAAACTCACGCAAGCCATTGGGGGCATTCTAAAAGTTTATAAAAGCTGCTCCCAAAAAGCTGCAGGTCCGCCTGTTGAAATATATAAAACTCTGGCCAAGGAAGCCTCCCTCTATGGTGTCGAACTCTGGGGCCCTAGTGATCTGAATGTCCCCGCAACAACAGAGAACTCTTTTCTTAGACAACTTTTGAATCTACCGAAGAGTACTCCTTTAACACCTCTGAGAATGGATCTCGGGACTGGCCCGATAAGTGAATGAATTGCTTCCCGCCCGCTCTTATATTGGCATCGCTTATAGAGCATGCCAGAGCTCTCAAATTATAGGGAGTAACTGAAGGATGTACTTACTCTTCTGGGAGCGAGGAAATTACCCTGGATATCTTATATTAAATCTAGATGCCATTTACTGGGGCTGTCAACCCTGTGGTCTTCTCCTGAGGAGACCTGCTCCCTTACTTTAAAAAAAAACATTGAAGCACATCATTAAAGAATATAATTCATTACAACACCTTCAGAGTACTAGCATTAGCTCCCTGACCCATAGCTTTCTGGATGCTAAATCACATTATAAGTTAGAACCCGAGTTAAATAACATCCAACCACTCCTTGCCAAGAAACTATTCCTGCAATTCAGACATGGGGTGCTCCCCCTCAGAGCTTTTACAAACAACTGAAAGGGAAGCATCAAGCTGGACTGCCCAGGGTGTAGGTCGACTGAAGAGATAGACCTTCATGTTCTTCTCTTCTGCCCAGCTTATAGTAGACCTAGGGCCAAATGGGTGCTCCAGCTATGTAAAAACTTGGGGATAAGAGATTATGCTGAGGTTTACAGGTTATTAAAATACGATACTTGTCAATTATTTGTTTCTGCAACCTTGAGATACCTGCTAGCGATGTGGCAGATGCGTAGAGCTATTATCAGGAGCCAGAGCTCCGTAACTATTCAAGAGTGCCAATAAATTGCTTATGCTGCTATCCCTATAAAGGAATAAAACTTCTTTCTATTCTTCATGTAAATTTGGAATTGCTACTCTGCCATTTTTATCCCTCTTAATTGTTTTTACAGGATTTTTACCTCTATTTATTGAACCGTTCTTATACATTTATATATGTGTATCTGCCCTGTTTGAGTAGATACCTTGTCCATGTTTTTTTATGATGCCCTTATCGGAGCATCTGTATACATTTTATATCCTGCAGCCCCCCCCCCAAAAAAAACACAATTATTTTTACTTTTGTGAAATCGATTGATTGGTGTTTTTTTATATATATTCTGTCTGTGCTTTTATGGCTTTCAGCCGAAATAAAGTTTATTTGAACTGAACTCGAACTGATATCTAGTATCTCCTTTACTAAAAATTCACAGACCAGAAATCATTTGGCCAGAAACCGGAACCTTGCTTACATTAGCAAATGTTGCTCATTATTAACTGCCGCAGCCCCTACTGCACAGGAGTCCCTCCACATTCAGGCAAAATGAATCAAGACGTGGCTTGAATCAGCCAATGATCGCAATGCCCCCTTTAAGAAAATTAAGATTATGAGACCCCATGATACCCAACGTTGGTTCTCTAACGATTTAGAATTAAAGAAACTAGCCTTAAGGCAAGCTGAACGTAGTTGGAGACGAGATTATTCTTTGGACAAAAAGGCTTCTTATGTAACACTGCTCAAAGAATATAAAAATGCTATCCTCCAGACTAAGGCAGAATATTTCTCCTCAAATAAAATCGTAAACTCGGCTAATAAGTCCAAGGATATCTTTTCCATAGTTGATGAACTCGCTAAACCTGGATGGAGTCATGGCGAAACCTGTTCCCTCGCAATCCTTATGCGACTCTCAATTCTTATTTAATTGAGAAAATTGCTACTTACGAAGGCCAGTATCCCTCCTCCCATTTCCACTATTACTACCCCAATTTTATGTAGAAATTCACTTTCATTGGATCAAATTCTCCCAATTTCAAAGGATAACGTCTTTGTTCTACTTAAAAAAGTTAGTTCTGGTTCCCCCCCTCGATTGCTGTCCATCTCACATTCTACATGAAGCTTTCCTTACCTGTCCGGACCCTCCCTTTTTATTCCTTAACAAACTCCCTTAAAATTGGAACTGTCCCAAACACCTTCAAATGTGCTGAAATTGTCCCTATTTTGAAGAAACCCAACTCTGATCCTCTGGTTCTCAGTATTTATCACCCCATTTCTCTGCTGCCTTACCTGGGAAAAATGTTAGAAGCTCATGTAGCAAACTGCCTTAGCTCCTTCACTGAACATTCTCAGTTTCTTGACTCTCATCAAGCAGGATTTAGACCTGCACATTCAACAGAGTCAGTAATCCTTGCAGTCATGGATGAGCTCAGAAGGGGTCTGGCAAGGGCCTCACGCAGGCCTTGGTACTCCTGGATTTTTCTGCTGCTTTTGACTCAGTCGATTATGGACTCCTGATCGACAGTGTCAGCAATGCCGGAATCCAGGATCTGGCGCTGAAGTGGATTTCCTCCTTTCTTAGCAATCAATTTCAAGCAGTTTGCTTTGCCAATTTCTCTTCTAAAGAAATGAATTTGACCTGTGGGGTACCCCAGGGGTCTTACCTTTTACCCCTTCATTTTAACTTGTACCTATTACCCTTGATCTGGTATCTGCGCAAAAGAATGGTCGTGTAGTGTAGTTCGTATATTCCCAATAGGCTCTGCGCATTGGAATAATATAAACAGCAGTGTAGACATAGGACTGAGGTCGACTAGGTCTCTACTGACTATATTAGACTTAATTAGTTTTGCCAGCTAGCTCAGAGGTCACTAGAAACTTTCTCGAATAAACAAGGAGGAGTTTAACTTCCCTGGATAGACAAGAAGAGATTAGCTTCTGACAACCATAAAACATGACAACTTTGCTCCCTCAGAATAAGAGTGTATCTCTAGAGTTGTGTGAAAACAATAGACAGTTATTTCACTCAGTCAATTGTGCATACTTAGTTTCACCAGAGTGCAGAGAAATAGAGAGACGGGCGTTTTCAATAAAAGGTGTTATTTATTGAGCAGTCTTCTTTCTAATGCAAGAGAAATGAATTGCCACAATTGCAATACTTAAAGTAAAGTAAAGTGCGGACAGTAAAAGGAGTATTATATAATAATACTGTAAAAGCATTGATATGGTTTCTTAGCCATATGATACTTTAAAATAGATAAAATATATACATACATAAATACATTGACTAACGTACTCAACTGGTGCTTCTAAATACGCCTACCCCGGTGTTCCTGACCTAAGCCTAATACGTGGGAAGGAGTAAATAAGTAGCAGTTTAAGTTAAGTTGGTTTTGCCAAGAATCTGAGTCAAGAATTCTCTTTAAGGGATTAGTCAGCTCCGTACCTGGGTAATAGAAAGCAGGAGGTCTGGAATCTCTTTCTCAGGACTCGATATCCCAGCAGCCCGCAAGGGCGGCTGAAAAAACCGGAGCTGGATTTACTCGGCTGGAGAAAAAGACAGCGTCTTTCGCAGTGCGTCAAAGGGGAGTGGCGGCATCCGTGGGCTCTCGCATCATGAGGGCTCTCGGGCAAGTAGATAGCCGCTCTGCTCCAAACCACCGTGTGTTTGCTTAAGGCAACGTTGGTATATTTATACCTGAAAGGTGCCGTGTTTGACGTAAGGTTGGACATAAGACGTCAATAAAGATGTCACTAAGAACAGGCCATTCTTTCAGTGCTCACAGGAGTTTTAGGACAAATCAAAACAGAAGCATGGGGATTTCCCAGGTTTCTGGAGGTTTGCTTTGTTTAAAGAACGCGTTGTACTCTCTAGGAGTCTGGGGAAGTAGTCTTGCTTAATTTGACTGCATGGGCTACAACTAAATATTGATATGATTCTTATGCCTTTATAAGGATATTATTTATTATAGTCATACAAGGGCATAAATTAGGAATATTGAATTAGGGTCCTAGATAGAAATACAACACCGACTCCACAATCTAATGTCCCTCATTAGTAACACTAAGCAATAGTAAACATATAATGGTGCATGTGTTTTCCAACCCACCCCAAAATACATAATTTGCATTTGAAATGGTATATGGTAAATACACGAAAATGAGTATTGGTACTGTACGCTTTTCAAGCAGTGGTATCATTCAGTTAAAATGTAATTATATATCAGCTGAACGATTTGCGAAAATTACACATGAAATGGCTCTGAATACAGAAAAGAAGGTCGAGACCATTCCATCACATATTAATACAAATGCTGTACATGTGCTAGAGGCTGAGGTAAAATATTGTCTCTAGAATTCCTAAAAATAGAAGCTCTGTTCTCTAAGAATAGTTTTACTTTAAGCAGAGTAAATGTGCCAGAAAAAGGTAAATATTTTGGAAGTGAAAAAAAAATAATTTCGCTCTCAAGGGGAAAAATAGTTCCAATTCTTTTCAGTAGCTTTTGTTTTTCAAAGCTGAAGGCCGAATTCAGAGTTCAGGGAACGCTGTGTGCTTGTTGCTTAAAAAGTTATTCTTTCTGTTCAGGGGAGAACATAATTTCAGACAGACTCGCAAAAAATTGGTCTACGACATCAGGTGAAAGTTCGACCAAGTTTGAAAATCCGAAACAGTGCATGTGTGAGAATGATTGCTATTATCGATGTCAGGATCAGCAATGCTCACAGAAGGTTGTACCTGTGTGATGCTGCTCTCATCTCGTACTCCACTGCCACATACTCGTAGTGGTGAAGTCTCAACGAATGCCGTCATCAGAATGGGTAGCCGCTGGGGACAACACGATGCATGAGCCGTAACAGGACCTAGCAAGGTATCTGTATCCATTGGTACTTCTGACGGTAGTGTAAGACAGACGTCCAACACACATTCTTCTCAGCATAGCATACATCGAAGCACAGGTAAGATGCAATTTTGCCAGATAGGTCTGAATGAAAGAAACTAGGTCATAT
The DNA here is from genome assembly GCF_964261635.1 of Lissotriton helveticus. Lineage (NCBI taxonomy): Eukaryota > Metazoa > Chordata > Amphibia > Caudata > Salamandridae > Lissotriton > Lissotriton helveticus. Next base: position 534,676,305 of record NC_136073.1, read on the forward strand.
TCAGATCTCTTAGCCGGGCTAATCCAAGGACTTTAGTTATGCCGTCCCGGTAGCGCATTGCTAGGATCTGATCTGATCTGATAAATCTTTATTTCGGCATGAATACCATAAAAGAACGATTACATAAATACAATAAAACATTTCTTTTAAAATACACAGCTTGCCGTATAAATTCATTCAATTTTCATGTCGATTCTAAGATAAAGACCAAAAAGTTTAAAACATTCGTAAAAACTATTCAATCTAGTAGAAACAGGTAGGGACAGCAAAAATAATATTTCATCAATTATCCCTCTGTTATTAATAAGCAATGATTTTAACATATCAACTTTTTACAATTTATAACCCAATTTTCTTCGTTGGAAAAAATACTATGCAAGAATCTGCTGACACTAAATACAATAGGTTGGCTAGTGTTAGTCAAAAGAATCCTTAAAGCCTGCGAACATGATCTTACACCTAATGTTAAGCATATTGGTTTAATCCATCTCCTTCTAGCCTGTGCATATGCTGGGCAGAAGAAGAGGATATGTAGCTCGTTTTCTTTTTGATTACATCCACACATGGTACATAATTCATCTTCTACATGGTTTGCCGAGTTTACACCGCCAGACCAACGCGCCAATGTTGAACCGATTTGGAGATTACCATATCTAAATTTCAAAAATAAGGTCTTTGCTAGAGGTGGTTCTATTTCATCCAAAAAGGTCTCGAAGAATGGATCATCTTTGAAGGTAGGAAACCTTATTACAAGTGACCCACTAGATAAAGCGTTTTTGGTCATATCCGTAATGTACGACCAAAAGCACTTTTTTACCATAGTTTTTGAATGAGGTGGAAGTAAATCTGGGTGTTCCCAGTAATGCGTTAGACCTAGTAGGGTAAGCCAGAATTTAACATGTTTAATCCAGGGTATCACCTTGAAGCTATCAAGCTCCATGATTTCTATGAGCCCATCTCTATATACTTGCAACTCGGGTACACGCCACAGCCTGATCCATAGCAGTAGAGGACGTAGAATAATGTGATGGTCCGTTCTACGAAAATTTAAATCAAGCTGGAGCGGAACCAGAGGAGTACTTCTAGGGACTCTGACCAGACTTCTCAAAAAATTATTGTCCAAGACCCTAAAGGTATCCTTGGACCCCGGGCCCCAGATTTCAGAACCGTATAACACTGCAGGTTGAACCTTGAATTTAAAAAGTTCAACCGCAGGGGACACGGCCTTACTGGTACTTTGGCCTTGCTCTCTAAGAATGGGTTTTGTGTTCTGACTAAACATCATCTTACATTTTTCCATTTGGGCTTTCCATGTAAAATTGGAATCCAAGGTTACCCCCAAGTAACCAAAATACGGAACTGATTCCAGTCTCAATCCATTTAAAGTTAAACAGCCCTTGTCAATTTTGGTTGGATTTAGGACCATACACTTTGTCTTTTTACCATTTATCTCCAATCCTTTCTTATTGCAGTAATCATTAAAAGAATTTAAGAGAGCTTGGAGACCTTTTTTTGTCTGCGAAATCAAAATGGTATCGTCCGCAAACAATAGGGAAGTAACTTTTTCGCCATTCAACTTCGGAGAATCGTTCTTGCATCCCTCCAAATATAGAGGAATGTCATTCACAAATAGCGAAAACAATGTGGGGGCCAGTACACACCCCTGGCGCACACCACGTTCGATAGGGATTTTAGGTGTTAGTTCACCTTTTGGGCCCCAGCGTACTCTCGCAAAGTTGCCTCTATGGAGCTCTTGTATTTGGGCTATCAAGGTGGGTGGCATCCCTACTAAGCTCAAAGTTTCCCACAGTAAATTACGTGGGACTAAGTCGAATGCCGCCCTTAAGTCGACAAACGCGACATATAATTGGCCCTTTTTAATCTTGATATATTTCCAATAGAGACAACAAAAGCGGAAGATTTGATCAATTGTACTAACTTTGGGTCTAAATCCCGCTTGGTATCTTGACAAAATTGCTTTTTCCTCCAGCCAATCATTAACACGAAATAGGATATGTTTTGTATAGATTTTTTGTAATATATCCATTAGGCTTATTGGACGATAGTTTGACGGGTCCATCCTATCACCTTTCTTATAGATTAAAACAATTTCAGCCCCCTTCCAGCTCTCTGGGAAGTCTAGATTACGGGATAACACGTTACACAGATGGTTGATATAGGGAGCCCATACTTTTAATTCATGTTTATACAAGTCTCCCGGAATTTTGTCTAACCCAGGGGCTTTACCAGACTTAATCTGGGTTATTGCCAATTCAGTTTCTCCTAGAGTAAAATCCAAGGTATCCCTCGGGGTGGCATCGCTTGGAATCCTGTCTATAATGGGTTCCTCGTATTTCTTATAAACGTTAGAGAAATGGGTTACCCAGGTCTGTTCGTCTAAATACACGTCCTTAACCACTCTACCTTGATGGTTCCCATTCGCTATCAGCCTCCAAAAGGCTGTGTTATCACGTGCTTTAGCTGCATACAGCAGATCTGCCCATTTTGCTTCCTCCCATGCCATTTTACATGTCTTTTGGATCAGTCTATAGTTATTCCTTGCTGTCATAATGTCTGGTTGTGCCTTTGATTTAATCGCAGTTAAAAGTGCCCTCTTCGACTCCCTGCAGTCCTTAGTATACCAGGGTTTACTGTGTGGCAAATTATGTGTCTTCTGCTGCCCTTTCCTCGGCATCTTAGTGACTAAAGGCTTTAAAACATCAACATTTTTTTGATGTAGCTTCATAAAATAGCTGTCATTCTCCTCCTTTGGCATGTCATTTATATATGCCCCAAAGATACTAGCAAAGAGCTTGTAAATTTCTGATATAATTTCGCCGTTGTCCAGTATTAGTGGCCATTTAAGAGAACGTCTATTGTTGCAAATATGGATCTCATTTTGGTCACCATTGGTTGCTACTCCAATCGAAAAGGAAAATATGTCTCCAAATAGGGAGTCCTCAATCTGGAGGACTAGGGGGAAATGATCACTTTCTAATCTCTCTATTACCTCCATGTCAAGAAGGAATTCCCATGATGACACCGAGGCAATAATAAAATCTATGTTACTTATGTATTTCCCTCTGTAGAAGGTATGCTTCTTCACTATATCTGATAATAGCCGCCCATTGCATGCCCTAGTGCAGTGTTCTGCACATAATCTCGTCATTTGGAGGGCCATGGGCGAACATTTGACTGGTTTGATATTATCTAAAGCAGGGATCCCATTTGCCTCGTCTTCTTCTGAGAAGATATCACTAAACCCCACAATGGGCTCAAAATTGCAGTTAAAATCACCTGCCATGATAACATAATTCTCTCTAGTGTCCAGTTTACCCAATAAAAGATCTAAATGGGTCAGTAAGGGAGATTCTCTTGAGATGGGTGTTGGTCTGTTGTAGACATTCACCAAATAGAGTTTTTTCCCTTTACAAACATTGATTTTCAAAATCAGTATGTCAGGGGAGTTGGTGTCCATTACTTCTATGTCCACTCTTAGGTTGACTTTTACCCAGATCAACAACCCTCCCGAGGGTCTTCCACTCCTAGAGGGTATTGCACTAATACCATAAGATTTGTATCCTAGCCTATGTATAATTTCAACTGACCAGGTCTCTTGCAACATACAAAAATCAAAGGTGTCAATGAAGCTTGCCCATTCCGGGTCCCTTAGATTTTTTAGTACCCCAGCTATATTCCAGGAAACCAGTTTTATGGGCTGACATGCTTCCAAAGTTTTTTGCATCAATACGTTTCCCACCTCCCCAGGTACTATAATATGGCATTCTGGGCTAGTTGCATCAGGTTCTAAAGGCATCAAATCATTTTGGAGTACAACACTTTCCCTCAATGTTGGGCTATCCCCAGTTATTGGTACTAACACAGGCAACAAACTTACATTCCCCAAAAGTTTAGTTTCACTAATGTTAACACCAGCTCTTTGTAAACAAGGTTCACATCTTACTTCCCCCCCCCGACAAACTACCATTCTCCAACTCGTTTCCATCAAGCCCCTTAGACATTTGGCATCAGTCGCAGTCGTCTAGGCCGCTGAAAATGTCAAATCTGTTGTAAGTTTCTAGAGGAGTAAAGGGCTTTAGGTGGTCCATTCTTCTATTATTGGGGTTGGTTTGCCTGTGTGGGACACAATTCCAACCAAAAACATCAAGCGCTGGTACAGGGTTTGAGGGGTAAAAGGGCTCCACAGGATTGGGTCTAGTAAGTGGTTGCATCATTTGATATGTGTTACCAGCCCTCTGCATAGCTGGTGGATAAAGACATGGTATAGTCTGGGATGTTGTGTGCGAGGCTGGCTGTTGCAGGAAGGGAAAAACCACAGACCTAGGATAAAAATATGTCAACGGTCTGGGTATTATGCAGCTACTTGTAATGCCCGTGGGCCAATTTAGTACAAATTGAACTGCATTAGGATCCCTAAAATTTACAACCACCACGTCGCCCTCAATATTTTTTGGTCTACTTCCCAACCATTGAAGGCGTCGGACATGGACAATTTCACCATTTATATGGGGTGCTATTGGCCTGTATAGACGTAGCCAATGCATTATCTTATTTTTTAATTGTACAAAACCCTCCCGCTTGCTGGTTTGTAACACCGGGACCCCTGTTAAGACTACCACAAAGGGCACAGCTTCTGGTGGTAATTCTGGATTTGGGACCGGTTTGGGCCTTCCCCATCTTGGCTTTGGTCCCCCCACCTCCGCCGATTGGCTTTCATTTGGAATATTAGCTGTATTATTAGATGGTTTAGTTACAGCAGCAAGTGGCATAGAAGCCATTTTATTTTCTGGATTTTTTGGGGGCGGGGTTGGTTGAACAGTTGTTATAATGTTCCCTTTGGGCACCAAAATAGAAGGATTCATCAACAGAGTAGAATTAGCTGGTGGAGCTAGAGCGGCTGGGCTAGGCTTGGTCACGCTAGTTGTTTTATGCGTTTCCGGATTCAGTATTTTTGAATTTGCCTCGCCCTTCTTTCCCAGAACACGCTCAAGTGAGCTTAATCTTAATTCTACTTCAATCAACCTCTCCAGAATCGATGCAGAATAGGTGTTAATTAGGCCTTCTATGGAGTCTAAAGTTGCAGAATCGCGAACTATAGAGGGCACTTTAGACATCACAGAGACTTCAGCAATATCCTCCATGTCTATAGGCATAGCAGGCGGTGGCGGGGATGCAATAGTAATAGGCCCTTCAGTAGCGGCTGAAATAATTTCAGTACTAGCTACAAGAGTCTTCTTCTTTTTTCCAAAGTCTGAATGACTTATTTTTGATTGTGGTGGGACCCCCCCTTTTCGCCTTCTTTTACATGGGGGTGGCCCATGTGCCTTTGGAGCTAACATAGATTTCTTTGCTTTACTGCACACTATTTTTGATGGTATAAGAGTGGGAGATTTTAAAACAATGGGAGTACTCGTGTGTGTACTAACATCAAAGCCAATCGTGTCCAGTTGAAAAGAGTTGGTTATACAGGGAATAATAACAGCTGGTTCCACAGGTTGGCTATCAATTGTGTGGAGAATGACATCGGTTAACTGGGAACTTGCGCTAATGTTCAAAGGAGGTAAGGATAATGGTGACATGCGCCGGTTTTTTAAGCTTTCCACAGAGCGGCGGTGATCAGCACGTCGCTCTGCCAGAACAATTTCCAGTGGAATGTCTGGTGAAGCTTTAGTAAAATAATCATCAAGGGTTTTGTTTAGCGACGCTCCCTGTTTCTCAGACATGGTAAATAAATGTAATCATCCACGAACAATGGGTTCTAAGGGCACAAAAGCACAAGGATATAATAGCAATGAAGCACGATAATAAATACCAAGGAGTAATGTCCAGTCCGGTCTCGATGGTTCTCGGAGGGTCTCAGAGGGTCCGCCCTTAGTCCGGGCTTTGTCCCGGGATATGTCCCGCACACGCGTCCCGCTAACGCGTGGGTGCACCAGATCTTATACGTTCTGTGAAAGGAGGGGGCGGAGACACGGGAAGAGGCGACAGGTGTGCTCGATGGATCACGCACAGCCTGCTGGGCCTCGCAGTCCCGTCCTCCTGCAGCAACGACTCTCCCCCACACAGCTTCCAATGCCCGACGGGGCTCCAAAAGGGCAGCAAACAGCACGGATTCACAGTCTCCTTGGCGAGCGGCCCCCGCGAAGCGGGGGCCGCGAGGAGTTTTAAAATGCACAGGGCAGAGGGCGGAGACACGGGAAGAGGCGGCAGGTGTGCTCGATGGATCACGCACAGCCTGCTGGGCCTCGCAGTCCCGTCCTCCTGCAGCAACGACTCTCCCCCACACAGCTTCCAATGCCCGACGGGGCTCCAAAAGGGCAGCAAACAGCACGGATTCACAGTCTCCTTGGCGAGCGGCTCCCACGAAGCGGGGGCCGCGAGGAGTTTTAAAACGCACAGGGCAGAGGGCGGAGACACGGGAAGAGGCGGCAGGTGTGCTCGATGGATCACGCACAGCCTGCTGGGCCTCGCAGTCCCGTCCTCCTGCAGCAACGACTCTCCCCCACACAGCTTCCAATGCCCGACGGGGCTCCAAAAGGGCAGCAAACAGCACGGATTCACAGTCTCCTTGGCGAGCGGCTCCCGCGAAGCGGGGGCCGCGAGGAGTTTTAAACTCACAGGGCAGAGGGCGGAGACACGGGAAGAGGCGGCAGGTGTGCTCGATGGATCACGCACAGCCTGCTGGGCCTCGCAGTCCCGTCCTCCTGCAGCAACGACTCTCCCCCACACAGCTTCCAATGCCCGACGGGGCTCCAAAAGGGCAGCAAACAGCACGGATTCACAGTCTCCTTGGCGAGCGGCTCCCGCGAAGCGGGGGCCGCGAGGAGTTTTAAAACGCACAGGGCAGAGGGCGGAGACACGGGAAGAGGCGGCAGGTGTGCTCGATGGATCACGCACAGCCTGCTGGGCCTCGCAGTCCCGTCCTCCTGCAGCAACGACTCTCCCCCACACAGCTTCCAATGCCCGACGGGGCTCCAAAAGGGCAGCAAACAGCACGGATTCACAGTCTCCTTGGCGAGCGGCTCCCGCGAAGCGGGGGCCGCGAGGAGTTTTAAAACGCACAGGGCAGAGGGCGGAGACACGGGAAGAGGCGGCAGGTGTGCTCGATGGATCACGCACAGCCTGCTGGGCCTCGCAGTCCCGTCCTCCTGCAGCAACGACTCTCCCCCACACAGCTTCCAATGCCCGACGGGGCTCCAAAAGGGCAGCAAACAGCACGGATTCACAGTCTCCTTGGCGAGCGGCTCCCGCGAAGCGGGGGACGCGAGGAGTTTTAAAACGCACAGGGCAGAGGGCGGAGACACGGGAAGAGGCGGCAGGTGTGCTCGATGGATCACGCACAGCCTGCTGGGCCTCGCAGTCCCGTCCTCCTGCAGCAACGACTCTCCCCCACACAGCTTCCAATGCCCGACGGGATCGTTTCTTCCATCATTGCTGGAGACTTGTCTGTGGCAAGGCTTGCCATATCGGAGCAGAAGAATCAAAAATAAAATTCCTGCTAAGAGTCCCAAAAGTAGAGGTAGGCCGCCATAGACAGAATGGACAAAATTGGGGAAAATGCCCAGAACTAATTCGAAGGGTGTTAACAGTCCCGAAAAAAGTGTCTTAAATACATGTGCGATGCCAATGGTATTTGACATGTTTAAAATTTGGCTTAGCATTTCTACGAAATGCACTGGGCAATTAGTTGATAAAAGGGAATGTATCTCTGCTGTTGTCCTTGAAACTTGCAGATCATACGTTTCTTTGGACGAGGTCAAAGGCACAGTTGTCTGTAAAAGAATAGACTTCATTCTGCTTAAAGTATCGATTCGAATAGAAGAGATATTTGTGAGAAGTTGGCCTGATGTGCAGTGTTCACTATTCTAGTGATCACTATATATCAGTCCAAACAACCCTTATTGATGATTGGTTGTAAGTCAACCTTATAGACCAGCTATCCTAGTAGCATGGATACGAGCAGTCTAAGGCTAAGACTCTAGAGGGCGTGTTAAGCCAGCTGTTTTACCATCACAGTACCCCTTGAACACCCAGTGAAAGGACACCACACAAGTGTTATGAAAATAAACAGTGTATTTATTAGAATCACAACAACCCTGTACTCTTTATGAGGACAGGGTGCTAGGCACACAACAAAACTCTTACGAAAATACTTAAGTTAGCACGTTATACACAAATGCCCGAGGGGCACGAAAAACCATATACTCTAAAAGTGGAATGCGAAATTACTAGCAGGTAAGTACAGTACTAATAGGCTTTGGAATCGCTAGGACTTGACTAGGGAATCGTTAGATTACTTCTAGGAGACCTAGGGGACTCGGGTGCAGAGTGCGCACTCTCACGCGGGATGCGGGACAAAGTCTATGGAAGCTAGTAAAGGCAAAGTTAGTGTTCACGGGCGAACCCGACCTGGTAGGAAGAAAACGACAGGGGATCCTGACCCTAGGATAGTGAGGCTATGCTGGGACACCGAAGTGCCGAAGTTACCTAGCCCAGGGGCTGCAGCTGCATAGGTCTGAAAAGACGTCGGGAAACTCGTTGCCGGACCAGGAGCCTGGAAGAAGGAAGTTGCTGGCAGGCGACCAGTGAAGAAAAGTTCGATGGATCCAAGCCTGGATCAAGGAAGAAGGAAACCTGAAAGCAGAGGGGACCAAGTTCTTGAATCACTAGCCAGTGATTAAGTGGGCACCAGGATGGCACCGGGCGAAGTCACCGCAGTCAGGTGAGTGGGCGCTGCTGGGCTCTGCAGTCTCTCGGACCAGGAGGCGTTGTCGGCAACCAGGATGGAGGTGCGAGCTGTCCCACGAAGGTTCTTGCTGTCGACGTCGCTGGACCCAGGATTGGGCAACAAGTCTTGGCAAATGCAAGGCCCACGCGGTGGACCTAAAATGGCGTCTTAGCCGGACCAGGAGGGTCCAGGGTACTTCTCCGATGGAGGGAAGCAAGGGCCAGTCTGTAGCAACCAGACTAGCAGCAGTGATGTCGTCGGGCGTCGTTCAGAAGGCCACAAGCCAGCGGGCTAGTAGCCAAACAACGCGGTGAGCAGCAAAAAGCAGAAGGGCCCCACGCAGATCGTGGAGATGCTGGGAGGCTGCACTTCGGTGCTGGAGCTGCTCAGGGTCGGGGCTTCTCGGACCCCAAAGCACTCACCAGGAAATTACTCGGCGGGCTTGCTGTGCAGAAGTCGTGCAGTCTTGAAGATGGCCGGTCCCTCGAGGTCTCGTCACACCCACGAATCTCAGCGTGACTGATGATGTAGGTAGAGGTCAGAGGTGCCAGGGAAGCCAGTTCTCGTCGAGCTGGGCAGTCTTGATCCGGAGGAGAGACTTGCAGCAGACCGCAGTGTTCTTAAGATGGTGCCTGCGGATGCAGGGTGACTACTCATTAGTCACAAGGGAGAAATCTTAGGAAGAAGTCTTGAGTTCCTTTCGTGGAAAGTAGTTTCAGGATTCAAAGATGATCTGATTTGGAAGGGGGCCAGTTCCTACCTTTATCCTGTAAAAAGGGGCTGGCACGCGACTAAGTCCTGCCCTAGGGGTGGGACTAGGAGGGGGGTGGTTACACCCACTTCCTTGGCGGGCTTTTCCCCAGCACAGGGTCTGGAGTGACCCTGGAACTGGTTCCAGCCAGCCTATGCACAGTGAGCACCGGGGTGCCACGTGCAGTCACCTTCCTCTGAAGCCCTGCCTACCTACAATACACAAAACCCTGTCTGGGACGGTGCTGGCACCGCCCCTGGCAGGAAACCCTTTGTCCTTATCTCCTGCTCTGGGAGGACTCCCAGCAGCAGGAGGGCAGACTTGTGTCTCGGTGGCAGCATCCATTTTGTGGATGCTAAGGCTCTGTCTGACTTTAACCGGGGTTAGGGGTTACATACATGTCGTGTCCCTCTAGAAGGGTGGAATGCTAACCCCGTCGCCAGAATTGGCGAGGGGTTAGTATTCCAATTCGTATGACACCTTACTCGACATGTTTTGATAAAGCGAAACCAGAGTTGGCATATAACCGCGAGGATTATAATGCACTTAAGAGTATATGGTATGCGATATCATGGAAACGGCTAAGGGATGGATCCCGAAAGCCGCAGACAGGCTCAGCTCATGCCAGAGCACCATCTCACACGATTCCAAGCACTCTGCCTTCAGGATTGTTAAGGCCTGCCATAGGAGTGACTGATAGGAGATCTGTGTGTCCATTTTAGGGTTAGATATAGGTATACTATATCCAAAGCAAGGGGTGATTACACCACCTTGCCCCAGCTGTCAAGCAGCCAGTTGTGTCAGATTTGGATGGCCAGCCAGGGGTGGCATAATACATGCTGCAGCCCCTGGTAGGCCCTGGGTACACCTATGCCCTGGGTACCTAAGGTACACTGTACAGGGACTGATAAGGTGACTCAGTATCCAATTTAGATATGTACCTAAGGTACATGGAATCCATTTTACAGAGAGAGCAGTAGGCCTGGGGCCCTGAATAGCAGGGTCCCAGGTCAACTAAGTCAGAAAACCAGCAAAACACCAGGCAAAAAGTTGGGGGCAACCATAGTCAGGGATCTACCTTCCTACATAACCCCCCCCCAAACGAAAGGAGATAAGGCTAGCCTTGCCAGGTAAGCCTATATTGCCTGAGTGGCCATATAAGGAAGTACCAGCACTGGCATGGTTACCCCCTATCTCATGGTCCACTAAGCAATCCCTCACCCTAAGGGTGTCTGAGGGTCTCCACCATAGGGAATCTCTACCTGTGGTGTGTTTTGGCAAAGTAAAAGGCTGGTGCTGAAATGGAGTACTGAAGTGAGGCTCCACTAATTTTGGGCTCAGCTTCCTCCAATCATTTTCCACCATAGAGGCCTTTCTTTCCAAGACTGAGTTGTTTTGGGCTCTCAGGGTCAACCTCTGGCTACCTACAGCTGGAGGTTGGGTCCCTCTGTTTGGCTTACTGGAGGGACAGGTCAGGTTTGGGGCCCTCAGGTCCCAGGTTTGGCTGTGCCCAACAGGGTCCATCTGTGGGAGGTCCCTAACTAAATTTAAGGGGGATCCCTCAGGAGTATGTTTTATTTTCACTTGGCTAGGACTACTAGCTTCAGTGCCCTTAATCTGCTGATTGGGGAATTCTTTTGGACAGGGGGCCCTTTGGGGTCCAACACTGGCCTCCCTGACCTCTACAGCCCTGGGCTGACTGAGGCAGGGTAGAGAGGGGCAGGTTACCTGCTCCAGACTGGGTCCCACCTTGGAAGGGTCCACTGACATCAGGGGTTCTGCCAGGCTAGGCCTGACTACCTCTGTGGCAGTTTCTTCACAAGGGGTCAGATCAGTTCCCTGAGGAGGCTGATCTTTTCCTAAAGTCTGGTGGGAGGGAGATTTCTCTTCCTCCTCAATGCTCTCTGTCTGAGTGGAGTGATCCATAGTTTCAGGCTTCACAACACTATCATCTGTCTGAGTTTGAGCTGTGGCCATCACAACTCTCCCAACCTTTCCAGGAGGGGGCTCAGTTTGGGTGTGGGCTGTTACCATGACAGCCTTGACAACCTGTTCTGGGAAGGAAGTTGTCTGAGATTGGGTTGTGACTGGCACAACCCTCCTGACCTGTTCAGGGAGGACATCTTGGACTGGGGCTGTGGCTATCACTGCCCCACTAACCTTACCATGGGTGTTTACCATTTTAGAATGGGTTTCTTGCTCAACTTCAGCCCAGGCTGAGAGCTCTAAATCATTCCCCAGTAGGCAATCTACAGGCAAGTTTGGTGACACTGCCACTCTCTTGTGGCCAGTGACACCTCCCCAGCTGAGATTGACCACTGCCATGGGATGATCTCTCTGTACTCCATCAATATTGGTCACCTGGTATGTGGCACCAGGTAAAAGTTGCCTTGAGGGGACTAGACTCTCAGTCACCATAGTGATGCTAGCCCCTGTATCTCTATAGGCCTCAACTTTTATACCATTGATGAGGGGCTCCTGTCTGTACTTGCCCAAAGTGTTGGGACAAGTTGTGAAGTTGGCAAACCCCATGCCAGTCTCACAGACAAGAGTATCTAAGTCAGGGGACCTGGTTAGGCCAGAGTCCCCAGGAACTCCCAAAGTAAATGCACCCAGATTCTTGGGGGCACTCCCACCACCTGGGGGATTACTACTAGTAGTAACAGGAGGTTTGGGAATGTTACTTGGGGGTATGTTTTCCTTATTGTTATTCTTTGGGCAACTGCTGTCAGTTTTTAAATGACCCACCTGTTTACAGGGATAACAATAAGGTTTCTTCTGGTTGTTGGAAGGATTCTGGGACCCACCCCCCTCAGAGGATTTTTGGGGCCCTGATGTGGTTTGATCTGTAGATTTATTCCCACCCTTCTCTTGAGGCTTGGTTGATTCCTTTTTCTGGTCACCACCTTGGTTCTTGGGCCTAATCCTGGTTCTGACCCATTTGTCTGCCCTCTTACCCAATTCTTGTGGAGAGGTCAGATCAGAGTCTACCAGGTGCTGGTGTAATAACTGGTTCTGACAATTATTTAAGACTTGCTCTCTCATAATAAGATTATACAATCCTGTGAAGTCAGTAACCTTGCTACCCAGTAGCCAGCCTTCCAAAGCCTTAGTGGCACAATCAACAAAGTCAGACCAGTCCTGAGACTGAGTTTTCTGGGTGTCTCTGAACAGCAACCTGTACTGCTCAGTGGTTAATCCAAACCCATCAACCAGTGTATTCTTCAGGACCTGGTAATTGTTAGCATCCTCTACTCTTGTAGTGAGGAGCTTATCTCTACCTTTACCATCAAAGGAGAGCCACAGTATAGCTGCCCACTGACTCTGGGGAATGCACTGCACAGTGCAGGCCCTCTCCAGAGCAGCCATCCATTTCTGGATATCATCCCCTTGCTTAAAGGGGGGCACTATCTTAGTCAGGTGTTTAGTATCTAAACCCTTCTCTCTATCTCTTGGGAGATTGCTGCCACCAGTGGGAGCTAACCCACTCATCTGCTGCTCTCTTGCCAGGGCAAGCTTCTCTTTGGCCAGGGCAATTTCTTCCCTTTCAATCCTCAGTTCAGCTTGTCTCATCCTAGCTTCATGCTCCCTTCTCTGAGGGGAAGTAAATCTCCTCTGTGGAGGATTCCTTCTCCCCTGAGAAGAGGCATTAGAGTGCAGAGATCTATTGGAGTCCCTAGAAAGAGATCTATCTCTCCTAACTCCAAGGTTAGGCCCACTTCGGGTTAGTACTGGGGGTCCCCCAGATCCTAGCCCAAGTAAGTCTAAGTTGGCCCTGGTTAGCCTTCTGACTACCTCAAGACCTTTGTCTACCTCATCCCCAGAGAGTTCCTCTTGATCCTCCTCCTCAACTGCAGTAGCAATGTTGGGGAGATCTGGATCCCCAGAGGTTCCCTCTAAGGCTGGCATGTTCTCATGTAACTGAGAAAGCTTTCTGGCATCATATGTCTCTAAGAGACCTATCAGAAAGGGAATGGTGGGGTTAGACCCCTGCTTCAGTTTTCTGGAGACACAGATCTGTCTCATCTCCTGGAAACTGAGAGCTGCATATCTTGAAGTGACCTGTGGAGGGTCAACACTGACCAGGGGAGTCTCAGTAGAATCTCCCTGGGTAGACATGCTTTTCTAGTGAGGTGTAAGTGGTGCACTTACCTACACTATATGTTTGCCTACTGATCCCTTGCTAGAGTTGTAGTTTAGGGTGTGCTAGGCCCTAGGAGCTACAACAGCTGGTTCAGTAGAACTCAGAGTATTCTAAGCTAAGTTATATGTACCTTTAGTACTTATGTGATCTTTCACAAGATATTCTTAGGGCATGTGTGGTAAAACAACAGCAAGCTCAAATCCCAACCGCTGCTCACCAATGTGAGAAGTTGGCCTGATGTGCAGTGTTCACTATTCTAGTGATCACTATATATCAGTCCAAACAACCCTTATTGATGATTGGTTGTAAGTCAACCTTATAGACCAGCTATCCTAGTAGCATGGATACGAGCAGTCTAAGGCTAAGACTCTAGAGGGCGTGTTAAGCCAGCTGTTTTACCATCACAGTACCCCTTGAACACCCAGTGAAAGGACACCACACAAGTGTTATGAAAATAAACAGTGTATTTATTAGAATCACAACAACCCTGTACTCTTTATGAGGACAGGGTGCTAGGCACACAACAAAACTCTTACGAAAATACTTAAGTTAGCACGTTATACACAAATGCCCGAGGGGCACGAAAAACCATATACTCTAAAAGTGGAATGCGAAATTACTAGCAGGTAAGTACAGTACTAATAGGCTTTGGAATCGCTAGGACTTGACTAGGGAATCGTTAGATTACTTCTAGGAGACCTAGGGGACTCGGGTGCAGAGTGCGCACTCTCACGCGGGATGCGGGACAAAGTCTATGGAAGCTAGTAAAGGCAAAGTTAGTGTTCACGGGCGAACCCGACCTGGTAGGAAGAAAACGACAGGGGATCCTGACCCTAGGATAGTGAGGCTATGCTGGGACACCGAAGTGCCGAAGTTACCTAGCCCAGGGGCTGCAGCTGCATAGGTCTGAAAAGACGTCGGGAATCTCGTTGCCGGACCAGGAGCCTGGAAGAAGGAAGTTGCTGGCAGGCGACCAGTGAAGAAAAGTTCGATGGATCCAAGCCTGGATCAAGGAAGAAGGAAACCTGAAAGCAGAGGGGACCAAGTTCTTGAATCACTAGCCAGTGATTAAGTGGGCACCAGGATGGCACCGGGCGAAGTCACCGCAGTCAGGTGAGTGGGCGCTGCTGGGCTCTGCAGTCTCTCGGACCAGGAGGCGTTGTCGGCGACCAGGATGGAGGTGCGAGCTGTCCCACGAAGGTTCTTGCTGTCGACGTCGCTGGACCCAGGATTGGGCAACAAGTCTTGGCAAATGCAAGGCCCACGCGGTGGACCTAAAATGGCGTCTTAGCCGGACCAGGAGGGTCCAGGGTACTTCTCCGATGGAGGGAAGCAAGGGCCAGTCTGGAGCAACCAGACTAGCAGCAGTGATGTCGTCGGGCGTCGTTCAGAAGGCCACAAGCCAGCGGGCTAGTAGCCAAACAACGCGGTGAGCAGCAAAAAGCAGAAGGGCCCCACGCAGATCGTGGAGATGCTGGGAGGCTGCACTTCGGTGCTGGAGCTGCTCAGGGTCGGGGCTTCTCGGACCCCAAAGCACTCACCAGGAAATTACTCGGCGGGCTTGCTGTGCAGAAGTCGTGCAGTCTTGAAGATGGCCGGTCCTTCGAGGTCTCGTCACACCCACGAATCTCAGCGTGACTGATGATGTAGGTAGAGGTCAGAGGTGCCAGGGAAGCCGGTTCTCGTCGAGCTGGGCAGTCTTGATCCGGAGGAGAGACTTGCAGCAGACCGCAGTGTTCTTAAGATGGTGCCTGCGGATGCAGGGTGACTACTCATTAGTCACAAGGGAGAAATCTTAGGAAGAAGTCTTGAGTTCCTTTCGTGGAAAGTAGTTTCAGGATTCAAAGATGATCTGATTTGGAAGGGGGCCAGTTCCTACCTTTATCCTGTAAAAAGGGGCTGGCACGCGACTAAGTCCTGCCCTAGGGGTGGGACTAGGAGGGGGGTGGTTACACCCACTTCCTTGGCGGGCTTTTCCCCAGCACAGGGTCTGGAGTGACCCTGGAACTGGTTCCAGCCAGCCTATGCACAGTGAGCACCGGGGTGCCACGTGCAGTCACCTTCCTCTGAAGCCCTGCCTACCTACAATACACAAAACCCTGTCTGGGACGGTGCTGGCACCGCCCCTGGCAGGAAACCCTTTGTCCTTATCTCCTGCTCTGGGAGGACTCCCAGCAGCAGGAGGGCAGACTTGTGTCTCGGTGGCAGCATCCATTTTGTGGATGCTAAGGCTCTGTCTGACTTTAACCGGGGTTAGGGGTTACATACATGTCGTGTCCCTCTAGAAGGGTGGAATGCTAACCCCGTCGCCAGAATTGGCGAGGGGTTAGTATTCCAATTCGTATGACACCTTACTCGACATGTTTTGATAAAGCGATACCAGAGTTGGCATATAACCGCGAGGATTATAATGCACTTAAGAGTATATGGTATGCGATATCATGGAAACGGCTAAGGGATGGATCCCGAAAGCCGCAGACAGGCTCAGCTCATGCCAGAGCACCATCTCACACGATTCCAAGCACTCTGCCTTCAGGATTGTTAAGGCCTGCCATAGGAGTGACTGATAGGAGATCTGTGTGTCCATTTTAGGGTTAGATATAGGTATACTATATCCAAAGCAAGGGGTGATTACACCACCTTGCCCCAGCTGTCAAGCAGCCAGTTGTGTCAGATTTGGATGGCCAGCCAGGGGTGGCATAATACATGCTGCAGCCCCTGGTAGGCCCTGGGTACACCTATGCCCTGGGTACCTAAGGTACACTGTACAGGGACTGATAAGGTGACTCAGTATCCAATTTAGATATGTACCTAAGGTACATGGAATCCATTTTACAGAGAGAGCAGTAGGCCTGGGGCCCTGAATAGCAGGGTCCCAGGTCAACTAAGTCAGAAAACCAGCAAAACACCAGGCAAAAAGTTGGGGGCAACCATAGTCAGGGATCTACCTTCCTACAATATTCAAATAAGGCCATATTGCTGCCTCCATGTCTGCCTCCATGTCTGGTGTGCTGTTTGGATACAATACTTGCATACAGCAAGTGACCATGGAACTAACGCTTACGAGATAGGCTTTCCCTGGCACCATGCCACAACAGCTGTGGTCATTTATTAGAATATAGCTCCCGTTAGAAAGCTGTCTAAAGAATGGCTCTATCTGTGTTGCAGGAGTGCCGTGCAGGTGACATGAAAGGTTATTTGAAGACCCTTCGCTGGCTCCATGCAGGTTAATACCTTGACACAGAAGTGTACCGCTTAGTGATTTTTTACAATTTTTACCACTAAGAAATACATCCTTTTTCTTTTCACTGTAACATGTGTGTGTATAAGGTAATTTCCATGTTGACTTGATGTACCCTTTACCCAACCTTTCATACTGGCCCGCTGGTATATACTCTTGGCAATATTTAAATTGGAAAGTTGTTATCGGGATTGTAATTATTCCGTGTATTATCCATTCAATGACCGGTCTCTCTGACATTGTCAATGGTAATCTCTCAAGTTTTTCAATGCTCAGAATCGTATAGTCTGCTCCTTTTTGTGCCAAACTGATTTGTTTATCAGTAAGGTTAAAGATAGAGAATAATGACGTTGTGTTGATTAAACGCCATGGTACGTAGCCTGAACGCAGATTTTGCAACGTCCAGCCAAGCTGTACAGTAGAACGTAATTGGGACTGACCATGTTGTAACATTAGTAAGTCCTGCTCTATTATATCAATAGCAGATGATACAATACTGTCCAGTCAATATATTCCTGAGGACAGAGTCGTTAACCCATTGTCCACAACAGAAAGGGATTTTTCCAAATTAATACGATCAATTTCTCGTATTTTTTCTGCTGTTTCAATTTGCGTTTCTTTCCAAGCCTCGTTGTATGCAGCGTATATACCGGCCGCTATGAACCATTTTTGACGCTGTTTGCGTGGTCCCAGTATGAAATCACGCAAGTCAGCACCGTCTTTAAGTAAAGTCAAGTGTTGCTTAATTTCAGCCAGTGTGGATTTCTGTAGCCATTCGAGGCAGAGGTTCCCTACACTGTATGTTGTAACTATCCCTGGATGTTGTCTCTGGGAGTATCTTGGGTCTGGCCTGGTCATTTTGAACCCCTGTATTTTGTTCAGGAATCTATCTTGACAGTTATTTGTGTCTGTGGGCCAGATCAACCATTTCTTTCAATCAGGATGTGTTCTGTTTTGGTATAAAATATGGGATACGTCTATCTCCACATCTGTAGTGCTATTACTATCAGGTATGGGCTTCGGAATAGACGGTGTGTTTAAGTCTTTAATTTTGGCCAGGCCAAGACAGGTAGTCTGTTGAATGGTGTCATTCAAGAATATTAATTGTTCTGGGATCATGCAGGCTCTAAACAATGCTTCTAAACCTTGGACCTGCCATTCTTTTGTACCCCAGATGGTTTTTGTTTCAATGTTGTTTTTTCAGAATTCAAAACCAAATGTAATCATTTGTTCATAAAATGTTTCAGAATATATCAAATTAGTATTTGTCAGCATTGTTTTCATTCCTGTCTTATTTAACATTTTAAAATAAAACGTTTCTGCATCACTTGTGTTAAACCCTGAGAAGTATGGGAATTTCTCATAAAACGTTTTTGAGCTGCTTCTAGGCGGTGTTGTACAATGTTCCCATTGATTATAATTAAAACCATTTCTAGGTTGAGCAGATTTATGCCAATAGTGATGACCAAAATGATTGTAGCAATACATTTCTTCATAATTTAATGAACCCTCTAAATAATCATGTTCTATGAATTTGGCTGACATTACTAAATCTGACATCATATTATTAATATTTTCAAAGTCCCAATCATCAGAAAAAGTACTTGGTGTTACAAAGTCACTTAATGAAACCTTGAACTGATGTGGATATTTCAAGAGCTCAATCGGGCCATAAATTTCATAATCCGTTTTGTCCCATGCTACCCCACCGGGTATTTGATTGACTGTGATGTTCACTGGTGATAGTCATCTTTTTGTGATGTGAGAGGACGTGTGAGGCTTTAGGACCAAGTTGATGTTCTGACTTGCTGTGTCCATTGTACTATATGTTCCATCAATGAATTTTCCCAAACATAGAACCATGATGAGCCAAAGCAGGAGGAAAAGTACACCTAACACAATCCAAAATTCAATCCATGGTGAAATCATATATGTTTCTTTTAGTTGGTGAAAAAGTTCAGTCAATTTTTCCTTGAAACTTTTTGTTGCTGGCGTTTCTTCATGCTCGCTTGGATCTTCCGAAAAGTCATCGAAATTGATGGAGTAGCCAGATGCAGTTCTGTCAATTGCTGGAATTGCTTCCGAATTTTCATTTGCTTTTGGATTTTTCTTTGTTTCTTTAGCATAGTCTGAGGCTACTTCGCTGTAGACTGGTGTTTCTTGATGAACTGTTGAAATTTGGGTTTCAAGAGGCATAAGTTCCATGTCTTTGTTGCATAGTCCTTTTTCTGGTATCTGCAGTTTCCACTGGAATGAATTCATTTGTGTCCACTGTCTCCAGAAGATTCATCAAGATCTTGCGAGCTATGGTCATTTCTGCTGCGCTGTCTAGCATTGTCTAGGCCCACTCTCCGTTTTTCAGTTGTGTCCTCAGTATCCTCGGCATGTTTTATTATTTTAATACTAGCTACCTTCTTTCTTGGAAATTGTAATTTTTTACTTTGATGAGCAGGTTCCTTGTCTTTGGACTTGATGTGCTCTTCTTTGTTTTCTGACTGTCCTCTTCTTACTGATTTCTGTGAGGAAGTCTGAAAAGATCGAGAGGGACGTGTATCAATATCTTGATATCTGTCAGGTTTTCTCAATTTATCCCTATCTCTAAGGTTGTATCTTTTCTCAGAGGGCTCCCTCTGGGGAGACTTGTCACCTCGTTCTGGAGATCTATCTCTTCGTTGAGGAGCCCTTCCTCTGGATTGGAATCGTTTTTCTTTGGGAGTGGATTGTTTATTTCCATCCCAACTCTTTTTTGGAGTGTTTAGATTATTTTTAATGAATGTTTTTTCAGGATTTTCAAGTAGTTGGGTTTTACTGGTTTCCCACCCAAACTATCTCTTCCTAGTTCTTCATGTGATTTTTCTATGATTCTGGCAAGTTCAAAAGGTTGTTCTGCTATATCTGTTTCTTTTAGTTTCTGGAGGTATGTTATATTGTCCATAGCCAATTGAACTAATTCTCTGTATGCCTTTGTTAATTCTTTTAGTTTAACTAAGAATTCTTTATTTGACATCATTTTAATGTTAGGATGTGGTGTGTAGCTGGCTAGAACCGGCCACGTTGCTCCTGGTCTACCTAGTGGACCGAGCCTGGTGATGTGATTTTGATGTTTTAGGGCGCCTTTAAACCAGAGAAGGTGCTCTTGGTAATTTAGTTGGATTTCAACCTCCTCGAAAGGAGTGTATTCATCCGGAGGTTCCTCTATTTTATAATAGTGGAATTCGTGTGTTACAGTGTTTGCTGCAGGAAAGTTTATCCATGAGTAGAATACCTCTGTCTGCCGATATTCATGGGCCTCTACCACGAATATGACTGTACCACCTCTTGGTGTTAGTCGGTTTTTTATAAGTTTAAGAATTATAGCTTTCCATTCGTGTCATTTTCTTGGAGACTTGTGTCATCCGCTAGGAGTTGAGCTGCTATTCTAGCTACCTCCCTTTCGTCTTCACTTTCCGTCATTTTTACTAACAGAAAGTTTTTTGTTGCAGATCACGTTTCAAGGGAAACAAAGATTAGGTGCACAATAATTTGGAACACTGTATCCTTCAACGTTGACTAAACCAAAAACTATACATAGGATTCTTATCCTACTAAGTTCCGGCTGATTTTAACCTTTTACCCACTCCAGACGTCTTTTGGAGTTTTTACGGGAAAAAGGGTCTGTGTGAAAAAGCACGACTGAGTTACTCTAGCGTCTTGCGTTAGATTATCGCCTTACCAAACGTTGGGCGCCATGTAGTGTAGTTCCTATTTTCCCTATAGGCTCTGCGCATTGGAATAATATAAACAGCAGTGTAGACGTAGGACTGAGGTCGACTAGGTCTCTACTAACTATATTAGACTTAATTAGTTTTGCCAGCTAGCTCAGAGGTCACTAGAAACTTTCTCGAATAAACAAGGAGGTGTTTAACTTCCCTGGATAGACAAGAAGGGATTAGCTTCTGACAACCATAAAACATGACAAATTTGCTCCCTCAGAATAAGAGTGTATCTCTAGAGTCGTGTGAAAACAATAGACAGTTATTTCACTCAGTCAATTGTGCATACTTAGTTTCACCAGAGTGCAGAGAAATAGAGAGACGGGCGTTTTCAATAAAAGGTGTTATTTATTGAGCAGTCTTCTTTCTCATGCAAGAGAAATGAATTGCCACAATTGCAATACTTATAGTAAAGTAAAGTGCGTACAGTAAAAGGAGTGTTATATAATAATACTGTAAAAGCATTGATATGGTTTCTTAGCCATATGATACTTTAAAATAGATAAAATATATACATACATAAATACATTGACTAACGTACTCAACTGGTGCTTCTAAATACACCTACCCCGATGTACCTGACCTAAGCCTAATACGTGGGAAGGAGTTAATAAGTAGCAGTTTAAGTTAAGTTGGTTTTGCCAAGAATCTGAGTCAAGAATTCTCTTTAAGGGTTTAGTCAGATCCGTACCTGGGTAATAGAAAGCAGGACGTCTGGTATCTCTTGCTCAGGACTCGATATCCCAGCAACCCGCAAGGGCGGCTGAAAACACCGGAGCTGGATTTTCTCGGCTGGAGAAAAAGACAGCGTCTTTCTCACTGCGTCAAAGGGGAGGGGCGGCGTCCGTGGGCTCTCGCATCAGCTGGGCTCTCGGGCAAGTAGATAGCCGCTCTGCTCCAAACCACCGTGTGTTTGCTTAAGGCAACGTTGGTATATTTATACCTGAAAGGTGCCGGGTTTGACGTAAGGATGGACATAAGACGTCAATAAAGATGTCACTAAGAACAGGCCGTTCTTTCAGTGCTCACAGGAGTTCTAGGACAAATCAAAACAGAAGCATGGGGATTTCCCAGGTTGCTGGAGGTTTGCTTTGTTTAAAGAACGCGTTGTACTCTCTAGGAGTCTGGGGAAGTAGTCTTGCTTAATTTGACTGCATGGGCTACAACTAAATATGGATATGATTCTTATGCCTTTATAAGGATATTATTTATTATAGCCATTCAAGGGCATAAATTAGGAATATTGAATTAGGGTCCTAGATAGAAATACAACAGTCGAAACCTTTACGTTTGCCGATGACCTACGGTTGGTGTTTGATATTGATTCTTTGACTTCCTCTGTGTCTAATTTCCAGCCTACCTTGAGCTTTATCAGAGATTAGATGAATGACAATCAACTGAAATTAAATCCTGATAAAACTGAGCTCATTCTTACAAGTGGACCAGCAAACCAGTAGATTTCTAACTTTTGGCCTCCTATGCTGGGTAGCCC
This sequence comes from Lissotriton helveticus, assembly GCF_964261635.1. Lineage (NCBI taxonomy): Eukaryota > Metazoa > Chordata > Amphibia > Caudata > Salamandridae > Lissotriton > Lissotriton helveticus. The sequence continues at coordinate 534,698,434 of NC_136073.1, forward strand.
CCCACTTCCAGCAAGCTCTGTTAAGAGCTTGGGGATTGTGATTAGTAATGATCTGTCCATGAAGGCCCAGATTGGCTCAGTGGTCTCCGCCTGCTTTTTCCACCTGTGAAGAATCCGGAAGATCAGTAGATTCTTGACTTTGTTTGTCTTAGCCTTGGTAATCTCGTGTATTGATTACACCACCTCATTATATGTTGGCATTCCTGTATATCAATTACACCGTTTGCATTTGGCGCAAAACCATGCAGCCAGGTTAATTGTTCGCCAGCCTAGATGACATCATGTCAAACCTTTGATGAAGAGTCTACACTGGCTTCAGGTGGCTAAACGCTGTGCCTTTAAGTTGGGCTATACCATCTTTAAAGCCCTAGCCGGGAATGGTCCAGCTTTTATTTGTCAAGGATTCATCGCTATATCCCTTCCCGGGAACTGAGTTCCTCCAATCTTAACCTGTTGACAACTCCCTCATTTAAACGCAAAAAACACAGGGCTTAGATTTGTGGACCTGGCCCCGAAGTTTTGGAATTCGCTTCCTGCGGAAGTGAGGTTGGTAACCCCTTATTCACAATTCAGGAAAAAACTTAAGACCTGGCTGTTTTCCCAGGCATATCAGTAAGCTTATTGTCTCGTCGATGCAGCATCCCTCTTGCTCTTATCACCATGAAACCATTTGGTGTATGCGCGCTCAATAAGTACTTTGTACATATCATAACATGTAGCAGACCAGTGGTCTCACTGCATCTGGAGCCATTTAGATACATAAATGCACTAAAACCAGCTATGGACATTAAATACACCCAATTCACTCCAGAAAGGAACAAGTCTATCTTTCCATCACTATAAACAATTCTACTCAATGAGCCCATTAGCAACGCTGTCACCGGCCTGAACGGCTGTAACTTCCAGGGAAAAAATAAGCAGAACATCATGGCTGTCCTTTAATTTGTACGCTGTATAGACTACGAGCTAAGCAGAAATGTGCTGGAGCTAAAATGGTGCCCTATTGTCAGGCAAGAAATGCTGCTCTCTCCTGTGCACCTCACCTGTCAGCAGGTCACCTTGAGATACCAGTCCAGGCCGCTCGGGGAGCTTTTGTATTGGTGGATCCAATGGATGGAGGTTAGAGATGGATGGTTGCGGGGGGAGTTTAATCTAAAATTTGCATAAAAATCAGCAGTTTCTACAACAGGGACTCATTCAACATGAAATTCATTACACAGATTCCCACACTTTGGTATTACAGAAGGGGCCGCAGACACATGTGTGGCCCCTTCTCTAATACCGATAACGCTGGCATACATACAGTGCCAGTGCTATCTTCAGGGGGCGTTCCCTAATTTGCATGGGGCATGCCCCCATTCAAATGAGGAAACTCCCCATGGAGATAGCAGTGACTCTTTATGTGCACCAGCGCTATCGGTATTACAGAAGGGGACGCACAAGTGTCTACAGCCCCTTCTGTAACACCAAAGTGTCCCAGCGGCGCACAAAGCGGGTGCAAACACCTGTTGCGCCCCCTGGGCGCTTTCTGTAATACGGCCCCTTAAGTATGTTTATTCTCTACATTATCTGTTGGTGCACATATGCCTGCCACACAGACAAGGCATCTAATGCCCCTTCAAACATGCACTGTAGGGGAATATGCATGCCTTCACCACCCTTGACTCATCTTTGTTTTTACCCCTCCCAATGTTCATCCTTGATATCTTCAGCTACTCTCAGTTCCATCCCAACAGCCATATTTCATCTACAATTAGCAAGCCAGGACAAGTGTACACCTATCAAATGATGTAAAACCTTTAGTGATATCATTGGTTGTTTACATGAAATCATTTTGGGCATAATGAGTAAAACACTTTTTAGCTAAAAGGGAGAAGTAAAGCTGATATCAAATAAGTAAAGCTGATATTAAATATATCGAAAATGCTTTATATTACTTCCCTGTTGCTGTTTATCATATAAATATTGGTGTATTTGCAAAGGATATATCCTTTTCTTGCTCCCGAGTTAGAGATTTTGGTGGTACTTAAAAATCTTCCAATTTCGGGAGCAAATGCTAAATAAGGAGGACAATATATTGCGTGACGTCCTGCTACCCGATGGATAGAACAGAGGAGAAAATTAAACTAGATTCCCCCTTGAACTGAACATTTTCCTCTAGAAATTGAATGGTGTTCAATTTCAGCTCAACTCTTAATCAGGCATAAGAACTGATCTTTGAAATGCTGTAAATGTGCCTGGACTCAGTCCTTTCATTACTATATATTACACACACAGTCAGTCAAATACACTTTATTCGATTTGGTAAAATCATAAAAGGCATACAAATTTACATACATCCATGAAAATAGAGCAATTCATATATTTACAAACTCAGTGTAAAAACTCTTTTAAAACATATACACTGCTGATACTCGGAAATGAATTAAAAATGGTTAATAAAAACAATCAGAATAATACATTCAATGGTATATTTTTCATTTTAATTCTAATTGCTGCCACTAAAAAACTAGCCACATGGAAAGTAATGCGGGTGCTACATGACATCTGAAGGTGGATGAGAGCAGGTCTGACTTGAATAAAGCCAGCCTCTTTCAGAATTGGTAGCAAATATTTTTACCTTATCCCCGCATAGAACCCGCAAAACATGATGAAATGCATGGTGTCGTGTTGCGAAAAGTTATCGCAATTACAAGGCGGGCCATCTTCTGGTTTGCACCACGATTGATAACTACCCAAGGAATAATGTATCAGATTGAATAGGACTCTATGGAAGGGTTTGGTTACGGTCTTAAGATATGGCTCTAGTGCGGGAGAGATTGTTAGCATATAATGCCGTCTAACTGAGGGTTTCAGAAATTCAAGCTCCTCGCGGGCCAATCTAAGCCTGTCTAAAAAGTGTAACTTAGTCCAATTAACGTCCTCCCTTCTGATACAAGAAGGCGTTAAAAAGAGCTCCGGGCGTCCTAACTGACCAAATGAATATCTCAGGTATTCAAGCCAGGGTATTTTTTTTGCGTGATCCAATACCATGACATTTTTCAGAATAACATGGTTCAAAGTTATTTCTGAGTTGAGCCATGTTTTTAGCCAGAAAATTAATGGGGCTAATTTCAGTTTATATGAAACATAATCCAAGCCCACCTCGGAATGGATTGAGAAAGTGGGGGTGGGCTGGGGAACAGACAAGAGGTATCTTAAAAACCTGTTCTGAACTCTTTGAATCTTATCAAGTGGAACATAGCCCCAAACAGAAGCGCCATATGTGGCAATTGGCATACATTTTGAATTGTAAACTTTTAGAAGAGCCTCCATAGGCCTAGCCCCCAACCTTTTTGAGAAGCCTATGAGAACTGACGTGGATCTTGCCACGGCAATACTTTTAGCCTTAATTTGGGGGGCCCATGTCCCCTTCTCATCGAAGAGAACACCTAGGTAAGAAAATGCTGCCACCCTGGAAACCACCTCACCCTTCCAAATAAAGGTTTTGAATTTACACTTATGTCTATGATTACACACACGTTTTTCATGGTAGAAATGCTGTATTAAAACTACGCTTTTTAGAAAACAGTCATATTATCTTCAACGGGAATTGCCAAAAACTGAGCACAAGGCTTCTACAGTATCTAATTAGGTAGTTATTTTGAAGTAGGATCTAAAAAAAAGCTCAAATAATTTTAAACATTTTTCAAATGTGTTTTTCATTTAATGGAGGCCAATCACTCTTGCAAATTTGGTGGTTGCTCACAATCTGCCATTTTTAGTTCCTATCACGTATATGTTTACCACTATGTTTAACAAATTTAAAACTAGCACATATAAATGTGTAAAGTATTTTTGCAGCCCATAAACAGTAATGAAGGGAAAACACAACACAAGAAAAAACACACAAAGCGCCACTGCAAGACCGAGTGAAAGTCACAAGTTCAGGCTGAGCGCCATGGAGCATGGGCGAATACAGGGATCAAGTTAGTCCCAGTGAAAAATGTACCTTTTCAAATTCCAGTACACGGTGGAGGAGCTTGCAAGGAGCATGGATAGCACTGGAGGTCACACAGGGGTGTCGATGCTGTAGCATTAAGCACAGATCTTGCATTGGCAGTCATCACTGGTGGTAGCTGTAGCACGATGAGTCGGATTCACTGGTGCTTCAAATTGGGGATTGGCACGGACGGGAAGACCTTGGAGCAGATTGGCCCATTTGCAGTTGCGAAGAGCCCAAAACGTTTAGATTTCTTCTTTTTTTCAAGGAGGAGCTCAACTGATGCCACTCCAAGGATGTAAGCCCTGGGAGGCACCTCTTGGAGATCAGGAACTCACTCCAAAAGAGGCTACCATGGCTCAAGCAGGTCTAATTGCAAGTCTAGTTGCAGCAGGTCAGCTGGGCAGTTGCAGAGAGGCTTCTGGAGAATGTTGTGTCGCTGTAGCTCAGAGCAAGAGGTCAGTCAGCTGACCCCTGGAGTCAGGTGGTCCTGGGATGAAGGATACAGGTCAGTCTGCCTTCTCAGACAAAAGGGCAGCCCTTAAGAAGCAGGGTAGTCCTCTGCAGCAGGATAGTCCTTCTTCTATAGAATACACAGTTCCTGGAATTTATTGAAGAGTGGTTCTGAGGGTCCAATTTTCATACCTGCACCCCCTTTGAATTGCAAGAATCTTCTGGCGTTTTCCTCCTTCAGAAGTGTATGGATTTTCTGCCTCCCTGACCTGGTCCCAGTCTGTCTGCAGGCATAACAGGCTAGTATGAAGTACTTTGTGTGTTAACTGAGCAGTATCCTTTGAACTGCAAGTGTGACAGGTGACAGCTCCAGCCCTCCCATCAAGTCAGGATGGCCTATTCTGACAACAACCATACAATCTATGGTGCGGCAGTTTTGGAGGAGTACACAAAAGCTAACTGCACCTAATCATATGACTCAAGAAACAGGCTGCAGGAACCAAATGGTTAAGAGAAGAAAATGCCAATTTTCTAAAAGTGGCCTTTTCAGAATTCTACCTTGAAATCTGACGTTGCCATTAAAGAGGATTTTAAAATATATATATGTTAATAAGGCAACCCAATGTTATCCATTAGGAGTGGTAGACCTTGCAAAAGTGAAAAACTAATTTCAGAGCTTTTCAGTACCAGGACATGTAAAACATAAAAGTACATACAACTCACCCAGCCCTATTGGCTGCTTATGTCTGCCCTAGTGGGTGACGTATGTATAAAAGGCAAGGTTTAGGCATGGCAATGGTCTACTTTACCAGGTCCAATTGGCAGTTAAAAACTGCACACACAGGCTGCATTGGCAGGCCTGAGACATGTTTTAAAGGGCAACTTAAATGGGTGGCACAATCAGTGCTGCAGGTCCACTAGTAGCATTTAATTTACAGCCCTGGGTACATTGTAGTACCCTTTTACTCGGGACGTACAAGCAAATTAAATCTGCCAATTGGGTATAAGAAAATGTTACCATGTTTAAAGGACAGATCACAAGCAGTTTGGCACTGGTTAGCAGTGGTAATGTGCACAAAGTCCTAAAAGCCAACAAAAACCGGTTCAGAAAAAAGGAGAGGTGAAGGCACAACATTTGGGGATAGCCCTCCAGAGAAGGCCACGTCCAACTGTAAGCAAATGTGGTGTTAATAATTGTAAAACTATATTTAACTATTTATACATAGCGTAACGATTTGGTGGCAGTTGATAAGGTTAATACAAAATTGTTGTTGGCCAATGCAGTTATACTGAACAACAATTACTTCTGCTCTTAGTCAAGACATTCTGGTAAAACCTCTTGATTGCATTATCCAAGTCAAATCAACTTTATTCGATTCAAACAAAGAATCATAAAAGCTTACAGTTCAGTACAGGTTTAAAAATGAGAAGAGTTAATCAATTCATTAAAAAACAGGTACTGTGAAAACGTTTGCCAATTTAAGATATAGCAGTTAAAAACTTCCTTTTAGTGATGACAGACCTCAAGAATCTTGCCACTACCACACATGTAAACAAGTCCGGAAGCAATTGTAGGTATAAGTAGGCTGGTCTGCATTGTCTATAATTGAACAATTTCATTAGAGGCTTTATAAAAATAGTCCTTAGGTCTGTACAAACGTTGCAGAAAAACAGTACATGAATAGTTGATTGTTTAGAGATCTGATCGCAAGGACAGCATATTAATTGACGAGACCAATTGTTGGTAGTGGGAAAGGTTGTAACATTATTAAAAATATCTAGCCTAAAACGTGTCAATACAAATCTATGTTGAGCATTTAAAACACCAATTAAATATGGTTGCATCGTATAATAGTTCAGTACCATTTGGTTATATTTTACGGTGGACTTCACAAGTTACGTTGTTAATCTCTTTTCCACTAAGTTGTTCAGGCATATTTTCTATAAGGATGCTCTTGATCAGTGCAACCAAGATTCAGGATTATCGTAGTATTCAGAATGACAAATATACTGCATAAAATTCTTTATGTACTTCAGCCATGGAATTTTCAATGCATGGTCAGCACCACAACAGACTGTATGATGGCTCTGTTAAAGACTGTGTGGTCCAATGTCCAAAGCTTGTGCCATAGGAGCACTGGCTGCACCCTTATTAAATCTTCTAGATAAGTTACGCCCAACTCTGCATGACACACAAAGTTTGAGCAACTGGTTGGGAGCCCCAAAAGATTTTTAAGAAACCCATTTTTTAAAAGCTGTAAGGAATCGACATCTACGTGTCCCCACAACTCAGAGCGGTACATGGCTACTGATCGGCATTTGGCGTTAAAAAAAGCTCATCATATCCCTGGGAGATTTACGTCCCATTTTCCTGGAAAAATTCGTCAGACCCGCAATTGATCTGAGGAGTTGCATTCTTCTCGATTTCACTGCACTTTTTCAGTTACCATTACTATCGAACTGGATTCCCCAATATGAAAAAGTTGATGTTAGGGGTAAAATCTCATTTCCTATTAAAATCTTACGTCCCTTGGCTAGCTTTCGACCAGCTTTCATAACGTACGTTTTACCTTTATTGATTAAAATACCTAGGTTCTCCATGAAATGTACAAATGTATCTAAAAGATGCTGAAGAGCATTGGGGGTGCGGGCCATAAGTACTGGGTCATCCGCATACAATAATATTTGTACTGGCCTATTGCCGATTTGGGGCAGATCGATACAGGAGTCCACAAGGGTGCTGCCCAAACCATTGATATATAAGTTAAATGAGAACGGCGTGAGCACACACACCCCTGACGAACCCCCTTCTTAATGTCAAGAGGGCTTGTGCATTCACCATTCATACCATATCGGATCTTGGCAGAGCTCATTGAATACAAGTATCTGAGGTAGTTGCCGATAGCACGGTCAACGCCCATCAAGGCCATAATTGACCAAAGTTTATCATGGGCGACACAGTCGTATGAGGAGGTCAAATCCACAAATGCCAGGAACAAGTTGCCCACTTTTATTTGTGTGTACTTGCTCACTAGCAAGTTCAAGTTGATGGTCTGCTCTGTGGCCCCAACACCCTGGCGAAAGCCATATTGGAAGTCGGACAGAATATAGTGACAGCCTGCCCACTCCTGCAATCTGTCCAGCACAATACGACCCACCACCTTGACCAGCGAGTCCAGCAAGGAGATGGGCCTATAGTGTATGGGACAGTTTCGGTCCCCCTTTTTAAATATAGGCACAATATGTGATTTTGACCAGGATGCTGGAAAACAAACTACCCGAAAAGACTTCAGGACCAGGGTCAAAAGAGGCCCCCAGAGATCAATGTTGTCTTTAAAAATGTCAATCGGGAACACGTCGGGGCCAGGAGCCTTCCCTCTCTTGCTAGCTCCAATTGCCCGGATCACCTCCTCCAGTGTGAAGCTAAAATCAAAATACTTCCACACTGGAGTGGGCCCAGGGGAGATATCTCATGCCGGCCACTGAGTTCTCTTGGTCCTTTTCAGCTGAACCCATATATAATTTCTCAAAATGGGCCACCCATTCTTGTTCGATAATTGCTGCCTCTACTCTGGGTTTATCATCGTCACAGCAGAAGGGAGAGTTTACAATACGCCAGAATGACTTAGAATCTTTATTCTGGCTTGCTTCCTGCAGACGTTCCCAAGCCTCCTCTTTAAGAACCTTTTTGCGATGTTTTAGTGCTAGCTTATAGGCCCGCCTACAGTTTTGTACTTCTGTGTTATTCCTAGGCGACTCTTTCAAGGCCTTCTTTAACTTATTGTGTGCAGACGTGCAAATGTGGTCAAACCATCCTAGCTTTTTCGTTGCCCCTCTAATCTGTTTGGTAATCAACCCACCACTAATCTCCTCACTAATGTGTCCAAAAGCCTCCACGACCGTACTAGCATCAGCAGTCTCATCCAAACAGACCTCAAAAGCCCAACTCTGTTTTATAATGACTTGCTGTAAAAATCGAGTTGAGTCAACCATGGAACAATGCAGGGTAAAGCCGCTTGAACGGGGAAGTACTACATTCTCCGGGGCAAGCGTGGATTGCCCTTAACCAGGCTTGCTCTGAAGACTAATGTCCAGTTCAAAGCTCTGAGGAAAGTGATCGCTCATTCCGATATAGTGTAATGAAAAGTTAAGAACAAGTGCAGAATAACGTTTGGGAAATAAAAGGCTAGATAGGAATAAAAAAATAAAAGTTGACAACTAGTTAACGCAATCAAGGTGTTGTACAAAGTGATTGTTTTATTTTACAAACATACCCACATGAGTGTTTCAACCAGTTTTGTGGCAAACACATGACGATGGATGGAGTGCTAAAACTTTTCAGCCACTCAGCCCCAATCCAGAGATCTGGGTTCAATTTGTATGTTCTTTTGTTGACTATGCCACCTCAGTTCAGACTCAGCTATATGCAAATCAGTCTTGACCCTGCTCCTCATGGGATCAGTCCAGCCTGAACTTCCAGGCCAGGTCTTCCCTGGACTGGAAACAAGCATTCTGGGACCGATTTTGGAGTATCATCCACTCATCAGTCAGGCCAGCTTGGATCCAAGGCACAGTGAGCAAGTTTGAGGGCAGAGTTTTTCCTAAAGAAACAGTTACTACACATGTTTGGTAAAGTAATCCTAAGTCAAGGCCTCTAGTGACTATTAAAAGCCCTCTACTTCAGATATGGGGCCAAGTAACATGAGAGGGCTGATGGCAAGTGAGAGAGATTTTGGCAACTGGTACAGCCCAGAACAGGAAGGCTACCATGGTATAGAAACATTCCACCTACGGAGACAGATCTAAATTAGAGGGAACGCAGATAGACAAGCATCAGACTGTTGTAGTGGGAGGTCTGTACCAATGCTAAATGAATAATTGATGGACAGAATGCAGAACAATGTCATACATCCACCCAAGTACGAGATCTGGGCCTAAATCCATAGGTTTTTTGCTCACCAAGCCATTCCGGTTTTGACCCAGCCATATTCAAATCAGTGCTGACCCTGAGCCCAAAGGGAACAGTCCAGCCCGAACTGCCAGGCCAGGTCCTACCTGGATTGGAAACAAGCATCCTAGGACCGGTTTCGGGCTTTCAGCCCTCATGGAATGTCTGTACCAGGCATTAATGGCTATGTGCTTTTATTGTCTTTAAAGGAAAACCCAATCCAATGACCTAACATAACAAATAACAAATATGCCGTGTACTTAATAGACTCATGTACTCATGAAGACATATATAAGGCGGCCAAGACAGTTTTACAATAAGAGGATCCGGTTGAATGCAAAGGTGTTTTCATTTATCCCCAGTAATTCCGTCCCTCTCTGCTCGTTCACTCTGAAGCAATTGTCTGCTGAGAAAAGCGAAGCTGACAGAGAAGGTCGCCGAGACCAATTGCTAGTCCCAGCATACAAATGCGCCTTTTAGCTGCCTGCTCCGCAAACACTGACCATGTCCTGGTATTGATAAATCCTTGAAACGACTCTAATGCGTCTTCATTTCTGAAAACAACTGCCTTGAAGGTTGTCACGAGAAAATCAGCCGCCTGGACACTGAAGGATTCTATAGGCTGGCGCTGGCGTGAAGATTAACAGATAATAACACTTCTATTAGAATCACTCGGCCACGCTGCACTGATCTCATCAGGGAGGCCACGGCAGGTTTAATATGAATGAAGCAGTTTTGGAATTAATCACACAGGGGTTTTATTACGGTTCACGGGGTTTCGTGTTCAAATTGCATTGTTTGCAATATTTATGGACAAGATTGGTTGCCATTATTAAGTGCAACTCTTCCACTTGGCGTCGGGCGTGCTGTGTTAAAACACAGAGTCATTCTTTTAAAGTAAACCCTTTCTAAACTAGGCACAGAAAAAAGGCAATTACGTTTTGATTTACATTTTAATTTCACAGAATGCACAAAAAAGAACCCAATCTTTGTTTAATATTAAGTGTAGCAAGGAGCTACACTTCCTAAATATACAATGCTAAGTGGATGTTTTTTTCAATAAATTCTTTTTATTTGCATCCCTAATGCCAAAGGTCATTTAAGCAGCACGCTGCAGACGGTCTACACATCATTTGACATTAGGTGGAATACTGCCATAATTCCCCACCAAGACGTCTGTAATGCATTAGAATAACTGCAACTTCTTTCAGAATTGTTTGTAATTTGCAACAAGGCGTGCATGCATATGTGTAAAAAAAATAAGTTTAACCATGTCCTACACAGGAAACAACATTTACAACGCAGGCATTACCAGAAATGCCTTTACAAGAAATACCTTACAACGCAGCTACCTTTACCACGTAGCTACCTTTACCACCCATGCCATTACCACGCTTGCCATCAGGTGCGCAACGCCCATTGGACTCAAAGGGCTTCAGCCCGCCCCCGTCGTGTGTGTCAGCCCGGGATGAGACAGCTTTCCGGGCACACACACAGCCGCACCCGAGCACTTCACAGGTCTTTTAAAGACCTTTTGTTTGTTAATGAGGCTTTGATGTCCACCCCCCTGCTTAGAGCCCGTGTAGTTCCACTCTGCCTTTTGCCTGAAGAATCAGCCCCCCAAAAAAAGATTTCTTAGCCCCCCCCCTCCGAAATTTGACTCTAGTTGCGCTTCTGCTTGCCATTCCTACGGAAAAGGCATTACCACGCATGCCATTCCCACGTACTTGTGGATAACTCTATGCTTGTGTCTATGCTCATGGCTTTTGATTTATATTTATTTAGAAGCTTAAATATGTAATTAGTATTTTATGCTTTAAAAGTAAAATTAATGGTATACATATTTAACACATTAATGTAAGGGTGTATAACACACAGATGTGAGGGGCAGAAGGTTTTTAATAGTCAGGTTTTATTTGTAGTACCTGTGTATCAATTTAAAAGTAATTTTAAAAATATTTGTTTACATTGGGAAACAATAAAAAATATATCTAAGGGTGTAATACACCCAGTTAGGCATGGAATATCAGGGATTTAGGGGTGTTGGGTGGGGTAGTGTAATACTCAGGCATTATAGAAATACCGAGTATTTATTTATAACTTTCTTTTTATCAATGTGAACTTTGAATTGATAAAAAAACAGACATGCACGGGAGTAACGCCCATTTTTAGGCACGGGATGTGAAGGACATAGGGGTATTGGCTAGGGGAGTGTATTAGTATCCAGGTTTTAATTTTAATACCCGAGTATTAAAAGTACTCTAATTTAAATATATCTAGTCATATAAAAAAAAGCGAAAAACATCTAAGGCTGTAACATCCACCATTAGGCACAGCTTGTGAGGGATATAGGGGTAGTGGAAAGGAAATTGTAAAAACACTCAGACATTAATTATAATGCCAGAGTATTAATGTATAAGCTATTTTTAATATACCTATTGTAATTTATAACAAAAATAAAAAATATGTTTAGGGTGTAACACCCACCTTTAGGCATGGAATGTGAGGGATATAGGGGTATTGTCTGGGGAAGTGTATTAATACTCAAGCATACATTTTAAAACCCAAGCATTACATTTTACATGTAAACTCATTTGTTGCAAAGATTGGAAAACATCTTAATTATGTATATATTAGTTATATAAGACTCCCTGAAAATTAAAGCATAAAATTAAAAAACGAAATGTGACAAACTTAGTACAGTTAAAAAAACTTTTATTAACAATAAAAGACACCACATATTTTGTTTTAATTTAAGAACATAGCAAATAATTTGCAAAATTCTCAAAGAAATACAAAAAATATTGAATATTATTAAGTATTTTTTATAAATGAGTTAAATATTTTACAACAATATGATTGTAAATAAATACATTTATTATTGGTTTTTCCCATGCTTTCCCATGGAAGTCAATGGGGAAAACTGTCCTTTGTTACTCTTTACCTTTAGACTTCCTGTAGGCGGTTGTGCATCTGTTTCTACAGTCGGTGGAGTGTTGCAGTCAAGATTGATGGGAGGACGACCTACATTCAGGTAAGAACAATTGAATTTAATATTTAAAATGTATATGTGGGTAAGTTTATTGTAAGGAGAGTGGAGGGAAGTAGATAGATGTAGGATAGTAGTCAAATGCATGTTTTGAATAATTTAAACTCATTTTCATTCCTATGCAGGTACCAGTTGTAGGCCCACGTTGGGATGATTGCATTTTCTCCAAATTCGGTTTAGAAAAGAAATTTAGGAAAAGGTATAGTACATTTTTTAAACCAAGTTGAAATAAATGCAGTATTTTTTTAGATGATGTTTGAAATATTGGCAAAGCACATGGATTCCCAAGATCGAGTACAGTTAGTTGAAAAATAGGGAAATCTGGTTGCTGTTATATTTTTTTATCAACATGTTTTTTTTCTGAATCCAGCATATCTTTCCTGCAGATTTATTAGATTGGTTAATTCTTGGAAGAACTTCATAAATGACTTGGATGGTGGTATTTTTCTGTGGAATGAGGATGTCACAAAATAATTTGTTGAGTTTTTTGACAAAAACACAAATGGTTTGGGATTTTTTTTCTTGGGATTTGCATTTTTTTTAAATAGCACAGGTATTTATCCAACTATTTAGTTGTTGTAAATGGAGTCTTTGCAAGCCTCTTCTTTTTTCTTTCGATTGGGTGTTCATCACTGTCAAGGAATATGTGTCACACAGTTTGAAGTAGTGGAGTACAAAAAAATCCAGATGACTGATGTATTTGAAAAATCACCAGGAGTTGAAAAAAGAAACATTATCAGATAAGAATCCTGATATCCCTTTCATTTTCTAAAATAATTTCAAAAACACCACTCTAATTGATACAATAAGTAGTCAAAACAATCAAGTAACTTAGAGTAGGTGTTAGTAAGTTTTAAAAATGTAGTATGTGTACAAGATTGTCCAGGCAGTCAGAAGTCACTATCAACGAAAACTATTCAATTTGGCCCAATAGTCGCTTGAACATCTCTTTAGTTGTTATAGGAGCACATGATATAAGACTACCTGTCAATAGTTGCACTATTCTCATTCCTTGGAAACTTTGCTCCTTCTTCAAAATTTCCAAGAAAGCATGCTAGTTAGTGTGAGGTCTACTAATAGATTTGTTGAAGGAGTTGTGCCATACTTCTATGGAATTTGTAGTATTCACACCTCCCTCTAAGAAGGTCATGTAACAGTTCCACCAGTCAGTAGGGAACCTTGGCTTCCTCCTGTGACCCAACCTGTTTAAATGGCCAATCCATTGTCATCAAAATAGTTTAGTAATGGTGCCAATGTATCTTCATTTTGGGGGAAAAACTGATTCTATAATTGAAGTGTAGAACTCATCCACACTGTCAGGAGTACAAAGCATAACACCAGTAGTTTCTTTAATTTAAACTGTAGTTTACTGTCTTTTATGAAATCTTCAACTAAGAATTTTCTTTGGATTTTGCATGAAAAAGCCTGAGAAAAGTGAAAAAGAAACATCCTTGAATTTGGTATTCGGATAAAATTTAGCAACAGTATTATTCATGGGTAACTCAAAATCAATAATCACTTTTCTAGGACTTCTATTCATTCTTTTAGCTTTTACCACTGTCACAAATTCAGTGTAGTTTGCAGTTTGCTTACCAGGCAGTAAACTGCTAACTAAAGGAACTGTGGTGAATTTGATGTTTGCGTGAACAGTGTATATTTCGGTGAATGGGTGGGGTGATGACTTAAAGTTGCCATCCATCATCCAAATATCATTATTCTCTAGTGTTACAAGGTTATGAGGGTGTACTAAAGATTAGAATTCTTTTCAGAGGGTGTTCATTGAGGTGTAAAAGGAATGTTTAATTTATGAAAGTTACAGTTAGTTCAGGTGGAATGGTAATATCAGAGTAGGTTCTGGGGAGAGACATGTTGGGGATTACTTGCTTGTTTTGTCTCTGTATAACTCTACGGAGTTTAGGAATAGTTGGCATATAACTTGCTGCATGCATACAGATGTTTTGGGATACCTCCTTCAAGACTAAGCAACAGGGTTCATTGCAGGTTGAAAAAGGTATTTTTAATTGTGGAAATTTTGCCTAACTCCAATCTCCATGGCTGAGTGGTTATGCTCATTGGTCATTTCAAATGTATCACCCAGAGTAACTGCTCTGCCTGTGCAATGGGATAAACAATATTGCACAAACCTCCAATGACTCCTAGGCTCAGTTCATCTCTCCTTACAATAAAGGTATCCACCATACTTAAGGAGTCAATTTCCTCTGCGTGATTGCACATAGCTGGCCTGTTTTCTAGATGCCACACTGTATATCTGTAGAAACAGGGGAAACCTAGAGGCTTGTGTAAATGTGTTGTATCAAATAAGTGTTTCATTTACAACCTGCAAAATAAAATGTGTTATGGCATCATTTTTTGACTGCCTAAGGACTGTCTGAAACCCATACTTTCAATTCAATGGATGTATTCTGTTTGAAAGAAATGTATTAGTGGTTGTCGCCTGTGGAAAAAAAGGTAAATTAATTGCTAATTTAAAAAAACTGTTTGGTCAAATCGTACCTCCGCTGGTTTATTTCTCTGTGAGGTGTAGCTGATGCAGTGAAGGAAATTTTGTTTGGAGTTTTTTTTTTGATGGATTACTCCTTTCAGGGTTTCTCTGATCTGATCTGTAATGAGAAGAACAGCAACAATCAGATTTTTTTTAATGATAGTGCAGTTTTTATGTTAAGCACTGTACCTGGTAAAGGAAAAAAAAGATCATGGCATTGTTATTTTCATACATTTCATTGATAGTATTTTTATTTATTTAGCATACATCTTTGAGAACTGATTGATCTTTGAATTCTTTTTTGGTTATGCCTGAGAAAGATGTTGCTTAGTTTTGATTTTAAAGTGATGTTTAAAAAACAGTTTACCTCTCAAAGGGCCAGATGTAGGTAGGCTTTTACCGGGTGGTAACGGCCGAATTCGGCCGTTACCACCCGGTAAAAGCAATTTGACATGTAGGGCCCTGTAATTTACAGACTCGGTAAATTTACCGGTAGGTAAATTTACCGAGTATGTAAAATACCGAGTCGGTATCATTACTGATTCCGGACAATTGGTATGTAGGTGGGACTCTTCTGAGTCCCACAAGCAGTACCACATCGGTATTTTACCATCAAATACTACTTGATGGTAAAATACCGTTTCTGGTGTGCATGCACATGTGTGCATGCACACCTATGCCATATGACAGGCAGACCTGCCCTTAGGGCAGGTATGCCTGCCACATGGCACCCGAGCCTCTTTTGGGGGTGCCAGAGGGTGTCAAAGTGACACCCCCTGCACCCTTGTGACAGTCGGTATTTTCCGATGTGGTAAATACCGACCGGTATATGCCCAATCAATCCTATGGGCTTCAAAGCCCATAGGAATGCATGGGCATTAACTGGTCGGTATTTACCACATCGGAAATTACCGACTGTTTCCGATTCGGTAATTGCACATCTGCAATTACCTACATCTCGGTATTTTTATTTTCCGACCTCTTAAATACCGAGTCGGTGTGACTCGGTATTTAAGAGGTCGGTAAATAAAAATTACCTACATCTGGCCCAAAGTCTTTCACTTTTCAACAAGTGCTGGTGCTGATGGATGAAGCGTAGATGGCACATTTTAACATGCTATTTTGCCGTTTGGTGGGAGTGCGTGGGTTTAAGACAACATTATCCCCTCCCTCCTTTCTGCGCAGTATTCAGACCAATGCACGGGGGTTTTATGTAATTAGGACGCAAAGTTTTTCACTTGCTCTGCTCCTGACCCCGTAGGCATATACTGGAATGAATTGTAATTTTATTTTAATTTAATAAAATTTTTATTACAACCAGAGCACTCAGCATGTGAGATGGGGCGGCCCCAATATTTAATACTTGAATTTGGTAACTGTATTTCTGAGGAGGTTGCCCCTATCCAAGATGGCCACCATTGTCAGAAGGAACAACATAGAGCCCCCGTGCTCGTTAATTTCACCTGCGAGTTTCTCGGGTTGGCTGCGTGTCAGGGTGCGTTTTTTTTTATTTAAATAGCACCCCAAGAAAAATTCCGAAGATATAAATTATGACGGGTATCATTACACGTACACGTCTTCCCTACCTATGATGGCCGCTGTGCTCGTAGATGGGCCGGCGCATACACCACTTCCGTGTGTGGAGGCGTGGCAAGCTCCTGTGTTTAAAACCGAGCGGCAGCGAGAGCAGCTTGTCGTAGCTCTACACGCGCCGGAGGGACTCAGCATCGGTAAGCACACGAGCGCACTGGCTGTTGTGTATTTTGCAGAAGCTGTCCACAGTAGGTTTGGAAGACGCGTGAAAGGTACAGTGAGGGTTGCATTAGGGACCGTTACGGCGTGTGAAGAATAGTGGTCTTTGTATGCTATTGTAGATAAAGGAAGGAGGCAATACCTTACCAATCGCAACAAACTCCTTAGTGACTAGAGATTCATTGACAGACTGCATAAATTTTTCTTGATGTGGGCATGCGTCTGCACAATTTAAGAGGAATGATGGGGATGTTACCTTGCTTATCTCTTGGCTTGATACACTTTGCAGGGCGCTCGGCATTGAGGGGCTACCCGGCAGACACGTGATCTCTTGACACGGGGTCCTTTTTATGAATGGTGGTTGCAGGTATGCAGTGAGACAGCAACCACTAGGTATGTGGAGACAATTGAACATTTACAAAATGTATACAACTTACACACTGAATCTTCTGGGTTCTTTGAGTGATTGTGGTTCTAGATGCATTATCTTTTCGTCACCTAATGTTGGTTTATTTTAATGTCATCACAGGTCTTGGGATTCACCAGGAGTGAAGAATAAGAACTTAGAAACCCCCATAGCCCTGACGAAGTTGCCTAAAATTTCCGGCAATGAAACATGTGTAGGAAGGTGGATATCTGTCTATGGTTACCCCCAAACTTTTTGCCTAGTGTTTAGCTGGTTTTTGACTTAGTTGGCCTGGGATCCTGCTATTCAGGGCCCCGGGCTGATTGCTCTCTCCTTAAAATGGACTCCATGTACCTTAGGTACATACACAATTAGAATTGGTTCACCTTATTGGCCCCTGTAACAGTGTACCCAGGTACCCAGGGCATAGGTGCTTCCAAGGCCTACCAGGGGCTGCAGCCCGTATTGTGCCACCCCTGGCCTGGCCTCCATATTTGACACAACTGGCTGATCACTCAGCTGGGGTAAGTCGGTGTAACCACCCCTTACTTAGGTGTAGTATGCCTATACCTAATCCAAAATGGACACATATGTTCCTATCAGCCACTCCTATGGAAGGCCTCATCAATCCTGGAGGCAGAGTGCTTGGAAATATGTGAGATGGTGCTCTGGCATGAGCTGAGCCTGTCTGCAGCTTTCGGAACCATGTCCTTTAGCTGTTTCATGATAATGCCATACCATATACTCTTAAGTGCATTATAATCCTCGCGGTTAAGTGCTATCTTTGGTTTGGCTTTATCAAAACATGTCTAGTAAGGTGTCATACGAATTGGAATACTACCCCGTCGCCAGTTCTAGCGACGGGGGTAGCATTCCACCCTTCTAGAGGGACACGACATGTACATAACCTGAACCCCGGTTAAAGTTAAACAGAGCCTCAGCATCACAAAATGGATGCTGCCACCACAGACACAAGTCTGACCTCCTGCTGCTGGGAGTCCTTCCAGCGAGGGCAGCTTGGACAAAGGGTTTCCTGCCTTGGGAGGTGCTAGCACCACCCCAGACAGGATTTTGTGTATTGGGTGGGACAGGGCCGAATAGAATCAGACATGCCTGGGGCACACAAGGTGTCCCCGTGCATTTGCCAGTTCAAACCGGTGCTGGGGCTCTCCAGCCCCAGCCTTGGCGCGAAACTGCACAAAGGAAAGGGGGTGTAACCGCCCCCCTTCCAGGTCCCACCAGAGGAGGGACCTAGTAGGTGATCCGACCCATAGAATTTGAATAAGAGTAGGAGCTGTGTCCTGAGACTTCAGATCATCCTGAACTCGACTTAAAATAAGAAGAAACCTGTACTTCGACATTCTGCTGCACAGAAGACTGAAGAGAATCTCCCTTGTGGCCAAGGAGTGACCACCCTGTGAATACAGGCACCAACCAGCAACTCGACATCTGCTTTGCCGCCACCTCCCGCCGGAGCCCGAGCCCAGAGCCTGACAAGACCCTGACTCCCAGACATCTCACAGCCCAATGCACAGTCCCTGCAAAGAAGGGACCCGTGGAGGCACCGAGAGACGTAGGACCGGACCTCTTGAAAGACCCCAGAGAAGCTGACTGCGCAGCACCCAAGGCACCCCCGATGATGTGCTTTGGGGTTTAAGAAACCCTTACCTCGAGCAGCATTTGCACCGAAGATCAGCCCCCCAGCATCTCCACGATCTGCGTGGGGCCCTTTTGCACTTTGCCACTCGACGCGCCATCCCGGCCACTTGCCACGTGGCTAGCAGCCATCTTGGCGACGAAAACTACAACTTACACCACTGGTCAGGTTGCTCCAGACTGGCCCTTGCTCTCCTGAAAAGGAGCACCCGCTCTAACCTTGTTGGTCCGAGTGAGAAGCTTGCATCGATTCCTGCGTGGCTTGCTTTAGCCAAGGCCTGTTTGCTCCAATCAAGTTGCCGACACCGCCATCAGCGAGAACCTGCATAGGACAGCTCGTGATCGACTCCTGGACATCCTTGACCTCTTCGTGTCCACGTGGCTGCAGAGACAATCTTCACTTCATCACCTGTTTGCACCCGACATTGCCTGGTTCCATCCTGGTTCCACGGTAGTCACTGGCTAGTGACTTTGAACATTGTCCCCTCTGCTTTCAGGTCTTCACCTCTTCAGGTCCACCCTTGGATCCACCGGAACTCTCCTCGACGACCCGCCTGCAGCATCTTCAGCTCCAGGCACCATCGACCTGCGTGACGAAACCCGACACTACTTCGCACCTGTGCACCCGCTTCCTGTGGGTGAGGTAACTCAGCAACGCCGGTGTTCCCACACTGGTATACACCTCTAGTGCCTGTGTCTAAAGGTTTGTCTTTGTAGGTTCATCGGAAGGTTCCTAAAACAGTAACATTGTAACTTTTGCGCACCATTGACATTGCATTGGTGCATGCGTGCGCTTTCCGCACTGCACCCGAGTCCCGCGGGCCTTTCCCGACTTCATCACTGCTAGTCTCGAACAGCTCCAGCGATTCCCCAGGCCCTCGGCCTCTTCACTTTCCCCATAGTGGTCCTTATACCACTATTTTAGTATATGGTTTAGGTGGCCCCTAGGGCTCATCCATATTCGTGCAACTTTTGTATATTTAAACTGTGTTTTGTTTTAACGCTATTGCTTCTGTGCTCATAAAAAGTATAGGGGATAATTGTAGAAATAAATCTATATATATTTTCAATATATATCTGTGTGGTGTCCTTTCATTTGGTATTCAAGGGGATTGTGTATGGTAAAACAGCTTGCTTCACATGCCTTTACAGAGTTTAGCCTAAGACTGCTTAGTCCATGCTACCCCTAGGATAGCTTGTCTATACGGTTGACTTTACAACCTCCACCATAAGGGTTGCTTGGCATGGTACAAGGTGATCACTAGAACTAGTGAGCATCATATACCAGGCCAACTTCTCACATTGGTGAGCAGCGGATTGGGATTTGAGCTTGCTGTTGTTTTACCATTACAATCTTTGAGAGTATTATTTGAAAGATCATACAGGTACCTGATAGGTACACTAAAACAAGACTAATATACTTAAGTTCTACTGAACTTAGTTGTTGTAGAGGATAGGGAGTAGCACACCCTGACTACAACTACTAGAGAGGTTTAGTAGGTAAATACAAGAGTAGGTAGATTGCAACATATCCACCCACACTAGAGCAATGTCTGGAGCAGAGGGATCCACTGGACCTATCTCTGTTGAGAGTGACCCTCCAAGGGCACCATCCAAATTTGCTATCTTTAATTTTAAAGAATTGAGGCAGCTGTGTTCCTTAAGAGGAATCAAAACGGGTCCTACCCCTACAGCAGATCACCTCAGAGAGCTTTTAGAAAAGTCTGAAGCTCTAAAGACCTCCAAACCAGGCCCCTCAGGGAATGGAGATGGAGGCTCTCCCACTGAAGATGATAGCACTGATGCCCCTGTCCCTGTCATCCAGATAGATGAGGATAGCCAGACCTCTGGGGATACTCAGCCTGAGGATGAGGAAGAAGAGGAAGAGGAGGAAGAAAGTGGGTCTGATGATGAGAGAAATAGTCAGGTGCTAGTCAGCAGGCTTAACCAGACTAACTTAAGCTTATTTGGGACTGAAGTTGGATCCAACCCATTCAGACCCCCAAGTGGACTTAACCAGGAGCCCAGGAGGAGGAGGAATCACTCAGGTGAATCCAATACCTCCCATGCTTCTAGAGGTTCTCATGGTCACTCCAGAAGGGAGTTGACTAGCCCTCAAAGAAGGGAACATGAGGCCAAAATGAGAGAGGCTGAACTTAGGATCCAGAAGCAAGAATTAGAAGTTGCCCTGGCCAAAGAGAAACTTGCTAGAGCAAGGCAGCCTAGAGAGAGTGGATTAGGATCCACTGGTGGCAGCACTATCCGTAAGGATAAAGACAGGTCCTATGACAATAGAAACCTGAGTAAGATTGTGCCCCCCTACAAAGTTGGGGATGATATCCACAAATGGATGACTGCACTTGAGAGAGCCTGCAAAGTACAGCAGGTCCCTCAGGATCAGTGGGCAGCAATCTTGTGGCTCTCCTTTGAAGGTGGAGGCCGAGACAGACTCCTCACAGTTTGTGATGGGGAGTCTAGAAACTGCCTGGTCCTGAAGAGTGCTCTGATTGATGGGTTAGGCTTAACAACTGAACAGTACAGGTTAATGTTCAGAGATACCCAGAAGACACAGACTCAGGACTGGTCTGAATTTGTTGAATGTGCCACTAAGGCTCTGGAGGGCTAGTTGCTGGGAAGTAAGGTTACAGACTATACAGGATTGTATAATTTAATTATGAGAGAGCAAATCTTAAGTAATTGTCAAAATCAGCTTCTACATCAGCACCTGGTGGACTCTGATCTGAACTCTCCACAAGAATTGGGTTATGGGGCAGACAAATGGGTCAGAACCAGGATCAGGCCTAAGAACCAGGGTGGTGACCAAAAGAAAGTGACTACCAAGCCTCAATAGAAAGGTGGGGATATAACCAAAGAGAAAACTTCCCCAGGGGCCCAAAACTCCAAGGATGGGGGTGGGTCCCAAAACACTTCCTCTACACAGAAAAAGCCTTACTGCCATGCCTGTAAACAGGTTGGCCATTGGAAAACAGACAGCTGTTGTCCAATGAATGGTAATAAGGAAAACCTCCAGGTAAAGCTCCAACACCTCCTGTCACTGTTAGCAGTGGCCCCCCAGGTGGTGGGAGCACCCCCAAGAATTTGGGTGGGTTTACCTTTGGAACAGAGGTGGACTCTTGCCTGACCAGGTCCCCAACTGATCTTGTCTATGAGGCTGGCATGGGGTATGCCAATTTCACTGATTGCCCAAATACATTGAGCAAGTATAGACAAGAACCCCTTATCAATGGTTTGAAAGTTGAGGCCTACAGAGACACAGGGGCTAGTATCACCATGGTGACTGAGAATCTAGTCCCCTCTAGGCAACTTTTACCTGGTGCCACATACCAGGTGACAAATATTGATGGAGTTCAGAAAAATCATCCCATAGCAGTGGTAAATCTCAGCTGGGGAGGAGTCACTGGCCCAAAGAGAGTGGCAGTGTCCTCAAACTTGCCTGTAGATTGTCTACTGGGGAATGATTTGGAAATCTCAGCCTGGGCTGAGGTTGAACAACAAACCCATTCTAAAATGGTAAATCTCCATGGAAAGGTTAGTGGGGCTGTGCTGGCCACAGCCCCAATACAAGATGTCCTTCCTGAAAAGGTTGGTAGGGCTGAGCAAATCTCATCCCCATCTTCAGTAGAAATTCTTCCTGAGAAGGTTAGCAGAGCTGTTATGGTAACAGCCCATACCCAAACCGAGTCTCCTCCTGAAAAGGTTGGTGGGGCTGTGATGGCCACAGCCCAAACTCAAACTGATACTTGTGTTGTGAAGCCTGAAAAGATGGATCACTCCACACAAACAGAGAGCATTGAGGAGGAAGAGAAATCTCCCTCCCCCCGGACTTTAGGAAAGGGTCAGCCTCCTCAGGGAACTGATCTTACCCCTTGTGAAGAAACTGCCCCAGAGGTAGTCAGGCCTAGCCTGGCAGAGCCCCTGATGTCAGTGGACCCTTCCAAGGTGGGACCCAGTCTGGAGCAGGTATCCTGCCCCTCTCTACCTTGCCTTAGTCAGCCCAGGGCTGCAGAGGACAAGAAGGACAGTGAGCCCCAAAGGGCCCCCTGTCATATAAAGCACCCACATCAACAGATTTGGGGCACCGAAGCTAGCAGCCCTAGCCAGGTGAAAACTTTAAAAACTCCTGAGGGATCCCCCTTAAAATTAGTTAGGGACCTCCCACAGATGGATTCTGTTGGACACAGCCAAACCTGGGACCCAAAGGGCCCAAACCTGAACTGTCCCTCCAGTAAGCCAACCAAGGGGACCCAGCCTCCAGCTTTAGGTAGCCAGAGGTTGACGCTGAGAGCACAGCGCAACTCAGTCAAAGAAAGAAAGGCCTACATGGTGGGAAGTGATTGGAGGAAGCTGAGTCCTACAGAGGAATCTCACTTCAGTACTCCATCTCAACATCAGCCTTTAACTTTGCCAAGGCACACCACAGGTAGAGATTCCCTATGGTGGAGACCCTCAGATACCCTTAGGGTGAGGGATTGCTTAGTGGACCATGAGACAGGGGGTAACCAAGCCAGAGCTGGTACTTCCTTATATGGCCGCTTAGGCAACATAGGCTTACCTGGTCAAGGATAGCCTTATCTCCTTTCGTTTGGGGGGGGGGGGTTGTGTAGGAAGGTGGATATCTGACTATGGTTACCCCCAAACTTTTTGCCTAGTGTTTAGCTGGTTTTTGACTTAGTTGGCCTGGGATCCTGCTATTCAGGGCCCCGGGCTGATTGCTCTCTCCTTAAAATGGTCTCCATGTACCTTAGGTACATACACAATTGGAATTGGTTCACCTTATTGGCCCCTGTAACAGTGTACCCAGGTACCCAGGGCATAGGTGCTTCCAAGGCCTACCAGGGGCTGCAGCCCGTATTGTGCCACCCCTGGCCTGGCCTCCATATTTGACACAACTGGCTGATCACTCAGCTGGGGTAAGTCGGTGTAACCACCCCTTACTTAGGTGTAGTATGCCTATACCTAATCCAAAATGGACACATATGTTCCTATCAGCCACTCCTATGGAAGGCCTCATCAATCCTGGAGGCAGAGTGCTTGGAAATATGTGAGATGGTGCTCTGGCATGATCTGAGCCTGTCTGCAGCTTTTGGAACCATGTCCTTTAGCTGTTTCATGATAATGCCATACCATATACTCTTAAGTGCATTATAATCCTCGCGGTTAAATGCTATCTTTGGTTTGGCTTTATCAAAACATGTCTAGTAAGGTGTCATACGAATTGGAATACTACCCCCTCGCCAGTTCTGGCGACGGGGGTAGCATTCCACCCTTCTAGAGGGACACTACATGTACATAACCTGAACCCCGGTTAAAGTTAACCAGAGCCTCAGCATCACAAAATGGATGCTGCCACCACAGACACAAGTCTGACCTCCTACTCCTGGGAGTCCTTCCAGCGAGGGCAGCTTGGACAAAGGGTTTCCTGCCTTGGGAGGTGCTAGCACCACCCCAGACAGGATTTTGTGTATTGGGTAGGACAGGGCTGAATAGAATCAGACATGCCTGGGGCACACAAGGGGTCCCCGTGCATTTGCCAGTTCAAACCGGTGCTGGGGCTCTCCAGCCCCAGCCTTGGCGCGAAACTGCACAAAGGAAAGGGGGTGTAACCGCCCCCCTTCCAGGTCCCACCCAGAGGAGGGACCTAGTAGGTGATCCGGCCCCTAGAATTCGAATAAGAGTAGGAGCTGTGTCCTGAGACTTCAGATCATCCTGAAATCGACTTAAAATAAGAAGAAACCTGGACTTCGACATTCTGCTGTACAGAAGACTGAAGAGAATCTCCCTTGTGGCCAAGGAGTGACCACCCTGTGAATAGAGGCACCAACCAGCAACTCGACGTCTGCTTTGCCGCCGCCTCCCGCCGGAGCCCGAGCCCAGAGCCTGACAAGACCCAGACTCCCAGACATCGCACAGCCCGATCCACAGTCCCTGCAAAGAAGGGACCCGTGGAGGCACCGAGAGACGTGGGACCGGACCTCTTGAAAGACCCCCGAGAAGCTGACTGCGCAGCACCCGAGGCACCCTCGATGCTGTGCTTTGCGGTTTAAGAAGCCCAACCTCAAGCAGCATTTGCACCGAAGATCATCCCCCCAGCATCTCCACGATCTGCGTGGGGCCCTTTTGCACTTTGCCACTTGACGCGCCATCCCGGCCACTTGCCACGTGGCTAGCGGCCATCTTGGCAACGAAAACTACAACTTACACCACTGGTCTGGTTGCTCCAGACTGGCCCTTGCTCCCCTGAAAAGGAGCACCCGCTCTGACCTTGTTGGTCCGAGTGAGAAGCTTGCATCGATTACTGCGTGGCTTGCTTTAGCCAAGGCCTGTTTGCTCCAATCAAGTTGCCGACACCGCCATCAGTGAGAGCCTGCGTGGGACAGCTCGTGATCGACTCCTGGACGTCCTTGACCTCTTCGTGTCCACGTGGCTACAGAGACAATCTTCACTTCATCACCTGTTTGCACCCGACATTGCCTGGTTCCATCCTGGTTCCACGGTAGTCACTGGCTAGTGACTTTGAACATTGTCCCCTCTGCTTTCAGGTCTTCACCTCTTCAGATCCACCCTTGGATCCACCGGAACTCTCCTCGACGACCCGCCTGCAGCATCTTCAGCTCCAGGCACCATCGACCTGCGTGACGAAACCCGACACTACTTCGCACCTGTGCACCCGCTTCCTGTGGGTGAGGTAACTCAGCAACGCCGGTGTTCCCACACTGGTATACACCTCTAGTGCCTGTGTCTAAAGGTTTGTCTTTGTAGGTTCATCGGAAGGTTCCTAAAACAGTAACATTGTAACTTTTACGCACCATTGACATTGCATTGGTGCATGCGTGCGCTTTCCGCACTGCACCCGAGTCCCGCGGGCCTTTACCGACTTCATCACTGCTAGTCTCAAACAGCTCCAGCGATTCCCCAGGCCCTAGGCCTCTTCACTTTCCCCATAGTGGTCCTTATACCACTATTTTAGTATATTGTTTAGGTGGCCCCTAGGGCTCATCCATATTCGTGCAACTTTTGTATATTTAAACTGTGTTTTGTTTTAACGCTATTGCTTCTGTGCTCATAAAGAGTATAGGGGATAATTGTAGAAATAAATCTATATATATTTTCAATATATATCTGTGTGGTGTCCTTTCATTTGGTATTCAAGGGGATTGTGTAAGGTAAAACAGCTTGCTTCACATGCCTTTACAGAGTTTAGCCTATGACTGCTTAGTCCATGCTACCCCTAGGATAGCTTGTCTATACGGTTGACTTTACAACCTCCACCATAAGGGTTGCTTGGCATGGTACAAGGTGATCACTAGAACTAGTGAGCATCATATACCAGGCCAACTTCTCATAACATGTTGGCGTAAAACATGGCTGATTAGTAACCATTTTTAAATGGGAATGCTTGCAGCTAGGAATAAAATTGGATGGCCAGCAAGCAGTACCCGGTTTTAATAAGTGAGAACACAAAAAATCTCTTTCCTTTTTGGTTTTCACTTAGGTTTTGTGAGCACATAAATGGTTAGTGTAGTGGGTACAACTAGGTCCACCACTTCTTCACTATACAAGCTTTGTTGAAAAGGGAACATATCAGTTCTTTTGGGTGATTATTATTTTTTTACATACACACTACGAAGAGAGAGCGACCAATGATGAGAAGTGGGTAGACTGGCAATTACAGGTCAGGAACCCCCTCGGGTGTTGCTACCGTGAGGCACTCTCTCTTCACACACCACACTTTTCCACAACTTAGTTTAGACCTGTGATGATAGTGTTTAGTACTAAAGGAGCACCTTGATGAAACGTAGTAGTGGAAATTAACACACTAGGAGGAGAATAAGATAACGTTACTATTATCCCCCGTGTTTCAAGTCATGATAAGTGCAACGTAGGTGGGGCCTTCTATTGTCTGAAATTTATTTGTCTTGAAGATGTTAAACTTCCTCTGCAACTGGGACATTACAAGGCCTGTCAAGTAAAGTATAATATCAGTATGTTGTAATGTTAATGTATTCCATTTCATGGCCACCCACTGTCCAGCACCTTTCCTAAGGCAAACACCCAGTGGAGTAGGCATAGTAATTTTGAGCCCAAGCACTGCCATGAACCTTCCCTGAGGCAAGCATACGGTGGAGTACAAATAGTAATTTTGACCCCACCACTGTCCAGCACCTTCCGTGAGACAAGCACCCAGTGGAGTAGGAAGAGTAGTTTCGCCCCCAACCACTATCCAGCACCTTCCCTGCGGGAAGCACCCAGTGGAGTTGGAATAGTAGTTTTGACCCCAGCCATTTTGACATTTTAAAGGAGGGTTCATATTGGTCGCTATCTAAAGTCCATTATTATTGTTAGCTGTGTACTAGGAAAATAGAAAATATATTGTTATGTTTATTTTCAGACATTTTATTTGATGGGAATACACATTTTTAAATATTTTGTTTTTTGTAAAAAAGGACTAAGATATTTTAGTGTTCTTTTTGGGTATCCTGTTGAAATTAATTTCCTAACTTAAGGGCCAATTAGGATGGCGGATGTATCGCCACCGCCATGCAGGCGGTTGCGATCCGTCCGCCATCCGTCACCGTCCGCCAGCATTTTACCCCCCGCCATATTACAATGGCAGGGGGACCGCGGTGGACGGAAAGACCGTCCGCCACTTTTCCGCCGCGGAAAAGGTCTAATATGGTGGCGGTGTCTATCAGACACCACCAGCCATATTAGGATGGGCTTCGGGGTATGCCTTTTCGTGGCGGCAATGCCGCCATTGAAAGGCATACAGTCTTTGGTTTGGGGGCCCGTTGAGGGCCCCCAGGGTGAAGGGGGGGTGCACATGGGGGGTACCTATGGTACCCCCCCAGCATTTCAATGTACAACATGACAGGCACCGCGCGGTGCCTGTCATGTTGTGCATTGAAATGTACAACGTGCATTTTTAGCATTGCGGCAGGCGGCACTGAGAGCACCGCCCGCCACAATGTTAAAAATGCTGGATGCGCCCGCCACTGTGGCGGGCGCATCATAATTGCTATGGCGGGACCGCCGCACACGTGGCGGACGGTCCCGTTTCCACCTAATGGACCCCTTAAATTTGTAAAATGCGATTATAGAACAAAATACCTTTGAAGATTTTTCAACAAGTGTTTGGGCGGATGGTTTGGAGTTCAGATTATCGTGAATTGCTAACTTCCTTGAATGTAGAGAAATTGCAAAGTCTGTAAAAAAAATGTATATCAGTATGTTTTACTGAAAATATCTTGCATTAAAAAACCAACCACTGTCCAGAAACCTTCCCAGAGGTCAGCCCCCAGTGGAGTAGTAATAGTAAATTTGACCCCCCAGCACTGCTTAGCACCTTCCCTGAGTTCAGCTCCCAGCAAAGTAGTAATAGTAATTTTGCCTCCCACAATTGTCCATCACCTTCCCTGAGGTCAGCCCCTGCAGAGTAGAAATAGCAAATTTGA
Source organism: Lissotriton helveticus (assembly GCF_964261635.1). Taxonomy (NCBI): domain Eukaryota; kingdom Metazoa; phylum Chordata; class Amphibia; order Caudata; family Salamandridae; genus Lissotriton; species Lissotriton helveticus. The sequence continues at coordinate 534,726,656 of NC_136073.1, forward strand.
CCTCCAAGCACAGTCCAGCACTTTTCTGAGGTCAGCCCCCGGCAGAATAGTAATAGTAAATGAGACCCCCAGCACTGTCAAGTACCATCCCTGAGGTCAGCCCCCAGCGGACATGTCATAGTAACTATGATGCCCCAGTACTGTGTAGCCACTACCCTGAATGTTTGGCCAAGACATCTCGCTATGGGGCCCACAACATTGGCCTCCGGAGATGGGTCCTCTTCCTACCCCAACTACGAATGCTCGTAATCTGGGGGTCCTCCTCGACAATCAATTGTCTTTCAAGCAGCACGTCGTGAAAGTCTCCGCCACCTGTACTACCATCATCAGGTGGCTGAGGAAAATCACGTGGATGCTGCCTGCTGACACCCTGAGAACGGTAGTCCAGGCTCTTGTCATCTCACGCCTGGACTACGGGAACATCTTACTCTTGGGTGCCAGTAAGGAGGTAACTAGGAAATACCAGTTGGTGCAAAATATGGCTGTTCGCCTTATTTGTAATCTTCCTGCTAGAACTTCGACCTCGTCTCACATGCGCAAACTGCATTGGCTGCGTATCGAGAATAGGATTAAATTCAAGGCTTTGTGTCTTATGCACAAAATCCTGACTGGAATAGCCCCACACTATTTATCTGTTCTAGTGCAGCACTACGTTCCCTCTCGCGCACTCAGGTCCTCCACCCAAAATAAAGTGAAAGTACCGCGTATCAAGAGAGCTAAAATGGGAGGTCGGTCATTCTCCCTGCTAGCCCCCTCTCTTTGGAACTCCTTACCTCTATCTTTACGTTCTGAAATGTGTTTTCTGACCTTCCGTAAGGGTATCAAGACCTGGTTATTTAATATGTAAGATGTTGATCTAATGCTCCCTTCACCTCGTATACTTTCTGTCTGCTTTAGCGCCGGGAAACCTCCGGGTAGCTGTGCGCTTAATCAAATGTAATTATAAATAAATAAATAAATAAATTCATCACCCGGTAAAGTAAAACACAAAATGTACTTAAAATATTTAAAATAAATATAGGGGTAGAAAATGCATTTACCTTTAATTTTTTTTGTGGGTCTCCTGAAGGCTGATTTGATATATCCACAGAGTCTCAATGTGGAGGCATCCATGGAGGATTGACAAGCCGGATGTGCGAGTGGAGGCCCATTGGTGGCCTTGAAACATCTCAGACAGCGGCACATAACTGAAGCACACACTACAAGACCTACAAATCAACGCTGACTCATATGAGTCGCCCATTGGAGGGCTCATATTTTTAAGTGGGAGGTGTGGCCTCTATGTCAAAATGACTGTCGCTCCGCTGAAGAGTGCAATGAGCACGAAACGCATCCGGCGTGAATCGACAGGCATGCTGTAGACTGGATCCGCCTGCCAATCCGGCCTTTAGCTCATGAAGGTTGCTGCAGTTGATGTCAGAGTGCGTCTCCAACAGGGGGGAACCTTGGAGCTTTGATTTACACGCGGCCTCCCAGCCGCGGTAGATGCACCACCCGGTAATTTGGGGCCACGGAGCTCCAAATTACGGAGTCTCAATGTGGAGGCATCCATGGAGGATTGACAAGCCGGATGTGTGAGTGGAGGCCCATTGGTGGGCTTGAAACATCTCAGACAGCGGCACATAACTGAAGCACACACTACAAGACCCACAAACCAACGCTGACTCATTTGAGTCGCCCAATGGAGGGCTCATATTTTTAAGTGGGAGGTCTGGCCTCTATGCCAAAATGACTGTTGCGCCGCTGAAGTGTGCAATGAGCACGAAACGCTTCCGGCGTGAACCGACAGGCATGCTATAAACTGGATCCGCCACGCCGATCCGGGTTTTACCTCATGAAGGTTGCTGCAGTGGATGTCAGAGTACGTCTCCAACAGTTGGGAACCTTGGGGGTTTGATTTATACGCAGCCTCCCAGCAGCGGGAGATCCACCACCCGGTAATTTGGGGCCACGGAGCTCTGAATCACGGAGTCTCAATGTAGAGGCTTCCATGGAGGATTGACAAGCCGATGTGCGAGTGGAGGCCCATTGGTGGGCTTGAAACATCTCAGACAGCGGCACATAACTGAAGCACACACTACAAGACGCACAAACCAACGCTGACTCATTTGAGCCGCCCACTGGAGGGCTCATATTTTTAAGTGGGAGGTGTGGCCTCTATGCCAAAATGGCTGTTGCGCCCCTGAAGAGTGCAATGAGCACGAAAAGCGTCCGGCGTGAATCGACAGGCATGCTGTAAACTGGATCCACCCGCCGATCCAGCTTTTACCTCATGAAGGTTGCTGCAGTGGATGTCAGAGTGTGTCTCACACAGATGGGAGCCTTGGAGCTTTGATTTATATGCGGCCTCCCAGCCGCGGGAGATGCACCACCCGGTAATTTGGGGCCACGGAGTTCCGAATCACGGAGTCTCAATGTGGAGGCATCCATGGAGGATTGACACGCCGGATGTGCGAGTGGAGACCCATTGGTGGGCTTGAAACATCTCAGACAGCTGCACATAACTGAAGCACACACTACAAGACCCACAAATCAAAGCTGACTCATTTGAGTCGCCCATTGGAGGGCTCATATTTTTAAGTGGGAGGTGTGGCCTCTATGCCAAAATGACTGTCGTGCCGCTGAAGAGTGCAATGAGCACAAAACGTGTCCGGCGTCATTCGACAGGCATGCTGTAAAATGGATCAGCCTGCCAATCCGGCTTTTACCTCATGAAGGTTGCTGCAGTGGATGTCGGACTGCGTCTCCAACAGATGTGAACCTTGGAGCTTTGATTTATACACAGCCTCCCAGCCGCGGGAGATGCACCACCCGGTAATTTGGGGCCACGGAGCTCCGAATTACGGAGTCTCAATGTGGAGGCATCCATGGAGGATTGACAAGCCGGCTGTGTGAGTGGAGGCCCATTGGTGGGCTTGAAATATCTCAGACAGCGGCACATAACTGAAGCACACCGTACAAGACCCACAAACCAACGCTGAGGCATTTGAGTCGCCCAATGGAGGGCTCATATTTTTAAGTGGGAGGTGTGGCCTCTATGCCAAAATGACTGTCGTGCCGCTGGAGTGTGCAATGAGCACGAAACGCGTCTGGCGTGAACCGACAGGCATGCTGTAAACTGGATCTGCCACGCCGATCCGGCTTTTACCTCATGAAGGTTGCTGCAGTGAATGTCAGAGTACGTCTCCAACAGTTGGGAACATTGGAGCTTTGATTTATACGCGTCCTCCCAGCCGCGGGAGATGCACCACCCGGTATTTTGGGGCCACGGAGCTCCAAATCACAGAGTCTCAATCTGGAGGCTTCCATGGAGGATTGACAAGCAGGATGTGCGAGTGGATGCCCATTGGTGGGCTTGAAACATCTCAAACAGCGGCACATAACTGAAGCACACAGTACAAGACCCACAAACCAACACTGACTCATTTGAGTCGCTCTTTGGAGGGCTCATATTTTTTAGTGGGAGGTGTGGCCTCTATGCCAAAATGACTGTCGCGTCGCTGAAGAGTGCAATGAGCACAAAACGCTTCCGGCGTGATCCGACAGGCATGCTGTAAACTGGATCCGCCCGCCTATCCGGCTTTTACCTCATGAAGGTTGCTGCAGTGGATGTGAGAGTACGTCTCCAACAGTTGGGTACCTTGGAGTTTTGATTTATACGCGGCCTCCCAGCCGCGGGAGATGCACCACCCGGTAATTTGGGGCCACGGAGTTCCGAATCACGGAGTCTCAATGTGGAGGCATCCATGGAGGATTGACAAGCCAGATGTGCGAGTGGAGGCCCATTGGTGGGCTTGAAACATCTCAAACAGCGGCACATAACTGAAGCACACACTACAAGACCCACAAACCAACACTGACTCATTTGAGTCGCCCTTTGGAGGGCTCATATTTTTAAGTGGGAGGTGTGGCCTCTATGCCAAAATGACTGTTGCGCCGCTGAAGAGTGCAATGAGCACGAAACTCGTTCGGCGTGAATTGACAGGCATGCTGTAAACTGGATCCGCCCGCCGATCCGGCTTTTACCTCATGAAGGTTGCTGCAGCGGATCTCAGAGTGCGTCTCCAACAGGTGGGAACCTTGGAACTTTGATACATACGCTGCCTCCAGCCGCGGGAGATGCACCACCCGGTAATTTGGGCCACGGAGCTCCGAATCACGGAGTCTCAATGTGGAGGCATCCATGCAGGATTGACAAGCCAGATGTGCAAGTGGAGGCCCATTGGTGGGTTTGAAACATCTCAGACAGCGGCACATAACTGAAGCACACACTACAAGACCCACAAACCAACGCTGACTCATTTGAGTCGCCCTTTGGAGGGCTCATATTTTTAAGTGGGAGGTGTGGCCTCTATGCCAAAAAGACTGTCGTGCCGCTGAAGAGTGCAATGAGCACGAAACGCGTCCGGCGTGAACCGACAGGCATGCTGTAAACTGGATCTGCCCGCCTATCCGGCTTTTACCTCATGAAGGTTGCTGCAGTGGATGTTAGAGTACGTCTCCAACAGTTGGGAACCTTGGAGCTTTGATTTATACGCGGCCTCCCAGCCGCAGGAGATGCACCACCCGGTAATTTGGGACCACGGAGCTCCGAATCACGGAGTCTCAATGTGGAGGCATCCATGGAGGAATGACAAGCCGGATGTGCAAGTGGAGGCCCATTGGTGGGCTTGAAACATCTCAGACAGCGGCACATAACTGAAGCACACACTACAAGACCCACAAACCAACGCTGACTCATTTGAGTCGCCCATTAGAGGGCTCATAATATTAAGTGGGAGGTGTGGCCTCTATGCCAAAATGACTGTTGCGCCGCTGAAGAGTGCAATGAGCACAAAACGTGTCCGACGAGAACCGACAGGCATGCTGTAAACTGGATCTGCCCGCCTATTCGGCTTTTACCTCATGAAGGTTGCTGCAGTGGATGTCAGAGTACGTCTCCAACAGTTGGGAAGCTTGAAGCTTTGATTTATACGCGGCCTCCCAGCCGCGGGAGATGCACCACCCGGTAATTTGGGACCACGGAGCTCCGAATCACGGAGTCTCAATGTGGAGGCATCCATGAAGGATTGACAATCCAGATGTGCGAGTGGAGGCCCATTGGTGGGCTTGAAACATCTCAAACAGCGGCACATAACTGAAGCACACACTACAAGACCCACAGACCAACACTGACTCATTTGAGTCGCCCTTTGGAGGGCTCATATTTTTAAGTGGGAGGTGTGGCCTCTATGCCAAAATGACTGTTGCGCCGCTGAAGAGTGCAATGAGCACGAAACTCGTTCGGCGTGAATCGACAGGCATGCTGTAAATTGGATCCGCCTGCCGCCGGCTTTTACCTCATGAATGTTGCTGCAGTGGATGTCAGAGTGCGTCTCCAACAGGTGGGAACCTTGGAGCTTTGATACATACGCTGCCTCCCAGCCGCGGGAGATGCACCACCCGGTAATTTGGGGCCACGGAGCTCCGAATCACGGAGTCTCAATGTGGAGGCATCCATGGAGGAATGACAAGCCGGATGTGCGAGTGGAGGCCCATTGGTGGGCTTGAAACATCTCAGACAGCGGCACATAACTGAAGCACACACTACAAGACCCATAAACCAACGCTGACTCATTTGAGTCGCCCACTGGAGGGCTCATATTTTTAAGTGGGTGGTGTGGCCTCTATGCCAAAATGATTGTCGCCCCGCTGAAGAGTGCAATGAGCACAAAATGCATCCGGCGTGAATCGACAGGCATGCTATAAACTGGATCCGCCCGCCGATCCGGCTTTTACCTCATGAAGGTTGCGGTAGTGGATGTCAAAGTGTGTCTCCAACAGGTGGGAACCTTGGAGCTTTGATTTATACGCGGCTTCCCAGCCGCGGGAGATGCACCACCCGGTAATTTGGGGCCACGGAGCTCCAAATCACGGAGTCTCAATGTGGAGGCATCCATGGAGGATTGACAAGCCGGATGTGTGAGTGGAGGCCCATTGGTGGGCTTGAAACATCTCAGACAGCGGCACATAACTGAAGCACCTACTACAAGACCCACAAACCAACGCTGACTCATTTTAGTCACCCATTGGAGGGCTCATATTTTTAAGTGGGAGGTGTGGCCTCTATGCCAAACTGACTGTCGCGCCACTGAAGAGTGCAATGAGCACGAAGCGCGTCCGGCGTAAATCAACAGGCATGCTGTAAACTCGATCCGCCCGCCGATCCGGCTCTTACCTCATGAAGGTTGCTGAAGTGGATGTCAGAGTGCGTCTCCAACAGGTGGGAACCTTGGAGCTTTGATATATATATATATATATATATATATATATATATATATATATATATATATATATATATATCTCACAACAACGATTCCTCCCCGAAGAGGATAACTTGGAGTCGCAGTTAGTTATTCGCAATCCACACGAAGTAAAGTTCTGTTAACTTATTTTTCAATCCATTGGGGTATAAGAAAACATTGCTATACATTCAATACCCATTCATTCCGAACAATTATCCAGCAAAGTGATAAATGTTTGAACAATATACACACAAGTCTAATAGGTTATGCTTCCATCTAGTAACCTTTCTTCCATATCTATGAATGCATCTGTCACGTGGTGAAATTCAAATTGGCACTGTCACTTTAAAAATGAGCACTTTCAGAATTTGCGTTGTCATGTGAGCAAGGCTCCACGGAGCCGAAACGTCATGCGGCATATATCTGCAACAATTGAATAAAATTGCACTAACTGGATGGTCCGTGTCCGAGATGTCTTTTCAGCAGGGCGGGAGTCATTATCTGCTGGTGGACGCGGTGTGAGACAAAAATATATATATATATATTCCACATGGGAAAAATCACGGGTGATCAAGAAGCTATTTGCTTTGAAATGCGTTGGGTGATTTTCCATGTAATAAATTTCAATTCTGAAGCGAAGATGGGCCAAAGCGTGTTGTCTTTTGATGATTAAGACGACTTTTGCGATGTGGAATTGATTGGGGCCGGCGACCCTGCTGCGGCCCGCCGGGACAAATGGCAGTGGTGTTCTCGCTGTAACTCTGATGGAGATATTGCCCGGGAAAGGAAAACTAGACAGACCACGGTAGATAATGCAACCGTATCTGTTTCTTCCACAGATGCTAGCTTAACATCGGGAAGTGAGGCGGAAAACGAGGCTGCAGGGCCCTCCACGGTGGGGCCAGGCAAATTGTCATTAGCACAAGAAGTGAGCTGTCTGTGTCAAGACCGGCGCAACACTTTAAGACCAAGAGTGAAAGGGAAGACACAGGCAAACAACATTGCGCCAACCAAAAGCGGCACGCAAGGAGAAAAGGCCGCAAGTACAAAGCTGCCCAGTGCAAATCAGGCCGTGAGGGGCCGATGGAACAAATCGAAGAAGAAAGTGAATTACAATTAGAAAACAAAAATAAAAAATCGTTTATTAACCTTACCAATGTCACCCTAACACCAAATGAAGAAATGATCCTAGGATTGGGATTATCGTATTGTCCTCCAGCGGATTTTAACTATGTCGATGCAAGAATGGACTCTTATCGGTTTATAAGAAAGTTGAAACTTAAGAAGTTTTTTCTCCTGCAACCGAAAAGAAAAGAACCAACAGAGACACAAAGCAGTCCCTCTTTGTTGGAAGCAGGGGAACGTGGTACATTTGACGAGATTTGGGGCTTACAACAAGAAGGAGAAATAACTAGTGACCTGCCCTTGATTGTATCAAGTGAGGACTGTGCCATGAGTCAAACTCCGTTCAAGCCTAAATCAACTTTCTCACCGATCTTAGTTCATGATAATTTGGAGATGTATCACAAACTTGTTACCAAAGAGCTTAAACCACTTGACATTGTCACTAATAAAAAGCGTACAGTAGCCGACAAAAAGAATCAATGTTATCACAACTTAATAAAAAAATTGGAGTCTAAAAAGGATGTGATTGTCCGCCAGGCCGACAAAGGCGGGAACATTGTTTTATGGCCGAGACAAATGTATGTTGCTGAAGCAGAGAGTCAACTAGTGGACACCACGTGCTACAAGAAAAGCAATTTAACTATTTTAAAGGCAGCTTGGCAAGAACAAAATATGAAATTAATGGCATGGAGGAGTGCTAAACTTTTGTCCAATGATGAATACAACTTCATGAAAAATGACCACCCGGTAATACCGACATTTTACCTAATACCAAAGGTACATAAGGACACTAAGACACCACCTGGGCGTCCGATTATATCGGCAATATACAGCGCAACTGAAAACATTTCGCGTTATATAGACTTCTTTTTGCAAGATTGGGTGAAAGGTCTACGATCGTATGTACAGGACACATCTGATTTCATTAGAAAATTGAGTAATGTGGTTTGGAATACTGACAATCTACTGATAGCATTAGATGTAACTTCACTATATACATCGATCAAACATTCTGATGGCCTTAAAGCAATAGAGTTCTTTTTAAATCAAAGATCTATGAATTTCTCGGCGCACAACAAAATGCTGTTGTCTATGATTGAACTGTGCCTTGAACAGAATTTCTTTCTTTTCAATAACCAGCTATATCAGCAGGTATGGGGTGTCGCAATGGGGGCCTGCTTCTCCCCGAGTCTGGCATGTTTACACATGGGACTTTGGGAGGAGCGGGTCCTCAGAGGGACTCTGAATGAAGTAATGCAGAAACATGTTCCTCTGTACTTAAGGTACATAGACGACCTATTTTTGATGGTATGGTACAATGAGTGAAGCTAATGACTTTGTGGAAGCAATCAATAACAATGGCCTCAATTTGAAGTTTACGTCACATATAGATGCTAGGTCAGTGGTATTTTTGGATACTGAGGTGTATATAACTGAAATAGGTATGGCCACAAGGATGCACAGAAAACCAACGGCTGGAAATACAGTCTTGCACGCGTCCAGCCAACATCCTCATCACCTGATTAGTAGCATTCCCTTCGGGGAAATGCTGCGGATCAGGCGAATTTGCAGTACTGATGCAGACTGTAAGATGGCACAAGAGGAAAGCAAAACACGCTTTCTGTCACGTGGCTATTCAGAAAAGATTGTCCAGAAAGCGATAGGCCGAGCCAATTCTATCACTAGACAAGAGGCCCTAGCCATTAAAGTCAAGCCCAGTGAGCAAAAGGAAGGAGATATAGTGATTAAGCCACGAGTAATTATCAAATACAGTAGACAGCATAAGGAAATTCGTAAGATTTTCTATAAAAATTGGAATTTGATAACAGGGGATTCTGTTATTGGAAAATATATACATGACAAACCTAACATTACCTTTAGAACATCTGTTTCTATGGCAGACAAGTTGGTACATAACTTCCTTGAGAAACAAATCTCGGATACTTGGGGCGCCCTCAGGGAGGAATAAAAAAATGTGCAGTCTGCAAGGTATGCAGGAATGGGTGCAATAAGACACAGTATACTGTACCTTTTAAAAGAGATCCTGTGATGATAAGGAAGCGCATGTCTTGCAGAACTGAGTTTGCAGTGTATGTGCTGCAGTGTCCTTGTGATCTCCGGTATGTGGGGAGTACCCGCCTTCCGGTGCACAAGCGGATACTGCAGCACATTAGGGCTATTGTGGGAAAAGACCAGACATACCCGGTAGCCCCTCATTTTGCAAACCAGCACAACAGTGACCCCACCTTCTTACAGTATTATGCCATAGATTGTGTCCTTCCCCTAAAGAGAGGAGGAGATAGAGATGCGAAACTCCGGGTATTGGAAACCAGGTACATAATAGAATTAGACAGTAAGACCCCACAGGGGATGAATGCGAGTGAAGACCTTTATACTTGTCTTTAGTTCTATTTTTCATGCTATACCTGGCTAAAATGAAAATTATGAATTCAAATATGTTATAAACCTGGAAAAACGTTTTCTCTGTCCCTTACACGTATCATTTGTTATGATTGAATCTCTCATGGTGGGTGTTGGTACTCGTTGACTAATGGTGGTATTAAGATGTCCGATAAAATCTGAAACTTCTCCCCAAACTTTGTATAACTTTTAACAAAAATTCTCTTTTTTATGATTTCTTTTACAAATGGAATTTTGAACTATGAATTATTATGCACAATATTATTTTTTGCACACATAGGGTTAAAGTTTTCACGAGGGCAAATAATAAGAGTATATGAGTTCATATGAATTAGATATACAAACATTTATCAGTAATATGATTTTGTTCCTTTGCATAAGATAACAGTGTCATTTTATATGTACAAGAATTTATATATGTTCTGTTGTTGACAAGATATTTATCATGAAGTTTACATCATTTGATACAATCTTTTTTGTCAACAAATTGCATATACATGTTACTAGCAGGAAATCATAATTTTTAGTAGGATTAAGATTATTTTCCTATGCACAGGCACTTTGTCCTTCATTGTAAATAGTATGTATATAGAATATTAGAACATTGGAATGTTGGGAGCTCCATTGAAAACAATGGAGTGCTCTGGTCCTATAATGGCTGGTATAAGCCTGGAGCTCCAACACTTCAATGTTTCTTTGTTCACAGCTCTGGCTGTGAACAAAGGCTTCAGGGAACCTGAGGGGATTCCAATCCCCTCGCGCTCCCTGAAGGCTTTGTTTTTTTTGTTAGAACATTCTGTCCTCTAGTGACAGAATGTTCTAATAGCCTTATAGCCCTTCGTAGATGGGCTATACCGCTATTAAATTCCCTCTCCCTTGTTAAAGGCCCTCGCCTTCGGCTCGGGGCCTTTAACGCTGGAGAGGGCCTTTAATAGCTGGTATAGCCCTCTACGGCAGGCTATAAGGCTATAATAATGAATTGAATTTTATTCTTTTTACATATCTTTTTCAGTATGATGTGTATATATATATATATATATATATTTTTTTTTTTTTGTGTACATATTATCAAATTATATATGGATTGTATATTTAAGATTGCGAAATTTGCACAGTACATGTATTGCACAGAACAAAAAGATTCTTGTGAAAATGATGTATGGCACTATGCCAGAAACTGAGTTTCAAATGACACCAATCGCAGCATACAAAGATGTAAATAGCAAAGGGCTAATCAGGTGAGGTTGGTTTTATTTAGTTCCACCCACCATCTTTTGAACTCCTTAAGTACCCTCGTTTATGTTTTAGCAACTGTATCATGTGATCAAGCCTCGAGTCAGAGGCGAAACGCGTCATGCGGTCTTGCTGGGTTTTATGGAAATAAAACACTAAATTGCACTAGAAACTTGGGTCTGTCTTGTTCGCTTTTCCTGGAGAACTGTCTGGGTAGAAAGGACAGTGATGTGGCGGCTGCTACATCGAGCGGAGCACAAGAAATATATATATATATATATATTGCCTACTGGCGATAGCCAGTAGGTATATATAGTTAGGACCTAGCTACCATAGGAAATCCGCAACATTCTATTGGGAATAACTTTGGCGCCGGTTGAGGAATTTGCGTGTAATTTTCCAAAATTGTGGCCAGCCCCGCTGCGCTCCTTCCCTGACAGTTTCGGGGGGATTCGTGAAGTGGGGGCTGAGAAAAATGGGGGGTCCCAAAACGTGTTTTCCCCATGTTAATTTCCATAGGACGTTCTGACAAGTCTACAGCCCGAACCGCTGAACGGAATTACACCAAACTTGGCAAAGTTGTAGGGACTGGTACGCAGCTGTGCCTTTGCTATAGTTAATGAAAATTGCTCCAGTGGTTTTTATGAAAATTAACTTCAAAAACACATATATATCTATATGAGCTCACCCTAAGCTTACTCGTAAGCTTACCGGTACGCGTACCGTACGTACGCGTACGGTACGCATACGTGCGCGTACCCCTACGTGTACGATCTGCATGCTGATTGGCTGACACTGTCTGTCAACACTCTAAAACCGAAATTGTGGGCAGCCATCTTGTGCCTCGGTAGAGTGAGGTACAGGAAAGCAGAAAAACAAATGTGTAGAACTCAAAAAGGGGGCAGGGTAGAAGCACCCTGACCCCCTAGGCCTGCTCAGGGGGTCCCACAAGGACCCCCAAGGCAAAAAAAAATAAAAAAAATTAAAAAGTCCCGGGGTACGCGTACCGTACGCGTACCGTACATGTACAATACGCGTACCCCGCGAATTTTTAAAAAAAATAATATTTTTTTATTGCCTTGGGGGTCCTTGTAGGACCCCCTGAGCAGGCCTAGGGGGTCAGGATGCTTCTACTCTGGCCCCTTTGCGAGTTTCACACCTTTGTTTCACTGCTTTCTTGTGCCTTGGTTCTAACAACGGTGATGGATTAAACCCAGATCTTTTGACTGGGTGTGAGTGTTTGATTGATTCAGATGCTCCCTCCATCACCACCCCCTTTTGTACCGCTTTTGGTTCTAACAAGGCAAAAGATGGCTTCCAACACTTCCTGGATTGGAGTGTTGACAGACAGTGGCAGCCAATCAGCATGCCTTCCCGAGAAAGCTGCATGGTCATTGGCTGTCAACACTTCTAACCAGGAAGTGTTGGCATCCATCTTGTGCTAGTGTTGACAGACAGTGACAGCCAATCAGCATGCCTTCCCGAGAAAGCTGCATGCTCATTTGCTGTCAACACTTCTAACCAGGAAGTGTTGGCATCCATCTTGGGTCTCAGTAGACTGAGGCACAAGAAAGCAGAAAAACTAACGTGTAGAACACAAAAAGGGGGCAGGGTAGAAACTCCCTGACCCCCTAGGGCTGCTCAGGTGGTCCCACTAGGATATTAATATATTTAAACGTTATTCGCTAATAGAATTAGCATTTAAAAAACCTTGCAAATTCACTGAAAAAACTATAGGTTTAAGGCCTTATATAGTTAGGAATTAGCATTTAAAAAACCTTTGAAATTCACTGAAAAAACCATAGGTTTCAGGCCTTATATAGTCAGGAATTAGCATTAAAAAAACGTTTGAATATATAAACGTTATCCGCTAATAGAATTAGCATTTAAAAAACCTTGCGAATTCAATGAAAAAAACATAGGTTTCAGGCCTTATATAGTTAGGAATTAGCATTAAAAAAACTGGCAAATTCACTGAAAAAACCATAGGTTTCAGGCCTTATATAGTTAGGAATTAGCATATAAAAAACCTTTGAAAAACAATGAAAAACCCATAGATTTCAGGCCTTATATAGTTGAATTAGCATTTAAAAAACCTTTGAAATTCACTCAATAAACTATAAGTTTTAGGGGTGTTATAGTTAGCTGGACATTTCACTCATACAAAACCATTGAAATTGCTTCTATATAGTTAGTTGGACTAACTATATTTCGCGCACCCGCAATCCACTGCTGATGATGTCACATATTACATCATTCATGACATGGTCAGTGACATCACTGATGACATCTCAAATGACATCACTGATGACATCACTGGTGACATCATCCAGTGAATGTGGTTTTCTTCGTTATTTAAATATGCATTATATATTTGCAATTTCCCATAGGACCTTTAGCTACAGCCCAAACTGCTGAACGGAACTATGCTAAATTTGGCAAAGAGGTAGTCCTTAGTTCAGACTTGTGCCTTTTGCTTAAATGGTGTAAATCCGTTTCTAAGTACATATATATATCTATGGCCACACTGGATCCCAGCCCCGGGGCTTTTTTTAATTAAAAAACCTGTGTGGGGGGCTTGAGCCCCCCCCCCACAGGCCCCGGGGACCGCCAACTCCCCGGGGCACTACATTTTTAATTTGGGGGTGCGTTATGGCCTCCCAAGCCTCAGGGACCTCCACCCCCAGGGGCCATTTAAATGATGGGAGGGGGCCTTTCAGCCCCACTCCTAGAGCCCTTGATGGCCCTGGGGACCGCCACCCCCAGGGCCAGCTCCTGCAGTGTTCCGGGGTTCCCACCCCGGGACACGGCCGTATGCAATGACAGGGCGGGAGCCTTGCGGCAGAGGGGGAACAAATTCCCATTAAATACTGGGAGTCCCTAGGGGCCAACTAACCCACCAGGTACCTCCAGTATGCGCCAGGGAGCTGTGTTACAGAGAGGTGTTCTGAGGCCACGCCCCTTTTTACACCTCTCTGCAAAGCAGCTCTGTGGTGCTTTTCGGAGGTAGCTGGTGGGCTAGTTGCACCCCTGGGACCCTCAGTATTCAAGGGGAGTTAATTCCCCAACTTAAAAGGCACCACGGAGCTCGTTTGCACAGTGGTGAAAGGAGGGGCGGGGCCTGAGTTCACATGTGTGCAAACACACCCTGTGGCGCGGTTTAAGTTGGGGAATTAATTTCTTGTCAATACTGAGGGTCCCTGTGGGCCAACTAGCCCACCAGGTACCTCTAGTAAACGCCACGGAGCTGCGCAGCAGAGAGTTGTAAAAAGGGGCATGGCCTCTGAACACCTCTCTGCAACGCAGCCTCCTGGCGCATACTGGAGGTACCTGGTGGGCTAGTTGGCCCCCAGAGACCCACAAGATGGAGGAGGTATTCATTCTCTAACTTAAAATGCGCCACAGGGTGTGTTTGCAGACATATCACCTTAGGCCAAGCCGCCTTCCTTCACCACTGTGCAAACGTGCCCTGTAGTGCGTTTTAAGTTGAGGAATTAATTCTCTTTCAATACTCAGTGTCCCTGAGGGCCAAATAGATCAACAGGTATCGCCAGTATGCGCCAGGGAGCTGCGTTGCAGACAGGTGCTCAGAGGCCAGAGTTCCTTTTTACACCTCTCTGCAACGCAGCTCTGTGGCACTTACTTGAGGTACCTAGTGGCTAGTTTGACCCTAGGAACCCTTAGGATTGAAGGGGACTTAATCTGTCAACTTAGAACGGTGACAGGGCGTGTTTACACAGAGGTGAAGGGAGGGGACGGGGCCTGACATAATGTGTGCAAACACGCCCTGTGGCGTGTTTTAAGTTGGGAAAAAATTCCACTTCTAACCTGAGGGACCAGGGGGGCCAAGTAGCACCACCAGGTGCTTCCGGGAAGCGCCACTGCGTTGCAGAGAGGTGGTGCAGGCTGTGCCCCTTTTTACATCTCTCTGCTACGCAGCTCTGTGGCGCTCCCTGGATGTACTACGAATTCCGATTTACTCACCTGTTATCAGGAGAGACCTCAGTGGTGCATCTTTGAGCCCAGTACTGATCCTGAAAAGTAATTTTAACCATACTTACCAGTAACTTGAATTTCCTTCCATAGCCTAACATTGACTAGTTTCACTTGGAAATTGTTCTAAGTGTGGAGTTTTGGAACTTTAAAATATTCACCTAAAATCATCCGAACAACGAATTCCGATACTTGTCTGTTATTAGGAGAGAACCCTGTGCTGCATGTTTTAGCCCAGCACTGACCCTGAAAAGTAATTCTAACCGTACTTACCAGTAACTTGTATTTCCTTCCGTAGGAATCCATTGTCTGGTTTTCACCTGAAAAGTTTCTGTGTCTATTTTTAAAAACTAAAAATATTCCTTAAAAATCGCCTGTATGACAAACGCATTTTTCAACTGGTTACAATAGATGCACCAGTGCCGGATCCAGGATCCACCACTGAGTAAGAAAAAGTAACGATAACACTACTTACCTGCTAAGTGAATTTCCTCCCATAGGATCACATTGGTGATTCTATGTGAAAAAATGTCTGTCAACTTTTAAAGTACAATAATATTCCTTAAAAATCACTACTGTAACCAAAACGCTTTTACTCAACTGTTTATAGGAGATGTCCAAGGACTGAATCTATGATCCAGTCCTATGGTTAGAAAAGTAATCCATAAAGTAACTAATTGCATTTAACTAGAAATTCACATTGAGCTCAATGTTGCATTGTGATTGAAATTGAGTTGCCCATTGCAACAACTGTAACTACTGTACTTAAAAGTCTATTGCCTATTTACAAAGTATTTAAACTAAAGTAATTCATTCTGAGAAAGTATATTTTGTAATGTAATGTATAATGTAATTATAATGTAATTTAAAAAATAAAATATCTAAAAATAAATAGTTTTAAAAATGTAGTAAATATTGCTTGGGCGTCCAAGATGGCGGAGTGAGGACGCTGTGGAGTAGCAGCCAAGCTGAAGGCTCCTACTTACCCCACCCTACTGACGGCTATTCTGTAATCAAGGAGATGTTTTTCTTTTCTCACGCCTCCGATAGCTAACACTATCGAGTGCGAAATTTGAGATGCCTTGCTGAAAAGATTTTAAAAAAGGACCTGACTGCCCAAAATAAATAAAACCACTCACCCGTATTACAGCTGGAATCCATATTGGTTTGTGGTTACCGGATACGTCTGTGGCTATCAGATACCTCTGTCCCCTATTTCCAACAAGTCGGGGCAGCTAATGCTGTGGCTGATTCAGAAACCCTGGCGGATAGCTCGGCATACGATCCCGCTGTTGGCTCGTGGGTCGGTGCTCAGCTGGTCTGGGCTGCTACAGCGACGCGGGCTGGCGCGGAAGCCGCCGCTGCTGCCTGTCTCGTCTGACGTTGCTCCTCTCTCAGAAGTCTCAGTGATAGGGCTTCGAGGGAGAATGGCGCCGAAGATTGTTCCAAGAGCAACCCGTTCAAATAAGAACGCAGCTGCGGAATCTGCAGCTCCCTTTCCATCGCCTATAGTGGCTATCTTGAATAAGACCTCCACTGACTCTGCTTTGACCGTCTCAAGTATGCCCATGAGACTGCCTGGAGCTGCCAAATTATCCTCTGCGGGTAAGCAAGTGCTGCGGACGCCAGTACTTATTATTTCAGATGTTCCTGTCTCTAAGGGTATCACTAAGAATGGGCTTTCAGGGTCTTCTAAAGGCAATATTGGGAGCAGTGGAAACAATGTAACTGATATTTACAGTAACAAAGCTGCCGTTTCTGCTACTGTTTCTGCCAAGCCCACTGGGTTCTCGGTGATCGACACGGCTGATGGTGCTGTTACTGTTGTTACTGCTGACCCGACAATGGATCCGCCTGGTCCGTTTGGCAATCCTAAGGGTTCTCAATTATTGTGTGGAGAGACTGACGCTTGCGAAACGGTGGGGAGCTTGGACAGCGGTGTGGTCCCAGTAGAGGAAGGAGCGATGTTGGAAACAACTCCTTTGGAGCTTACAAACTCAGAAGACACCCATACCCCTGCTCATGCTCACATTTACAACACGGTCAATCTTGGGTCAGGCAAATCCTCCTTTAGGGTGAGTGACAGAACAACAACACCTGCACCGGTTGGCACTGACCTGCTTGTCGCTCACCCGCCTGCTGTTGGGGACGAAGAGGTAGGGGATGATGGTTCCAATGAGGAATATGAAGAGGTTGAAGATGAAGATGCAGAGCCCACCAATCCCCCCATCAATCCCTCCTCAGACACTGCCAAATTTCTGGTTGGCCGAAGGGACAAGGCTAAATTAAATGCAAAAAGTAAGAATAATAGAGGGAAAACAACTACTACTGAGAATATACCAGCTATAATTACTGCTTCTGTCCCCAGGAAGACTCTCCTCACCGAAAGGAGTTCCCTTAGGAAATGGATACAGGCAAAGGGACTTGTGAAAAATATGACCTTGTGACTGTCAGTGTCATGATTCAATCCGGGCGCAACCTTAATGGGGATATATCAGCAAAGACAAAGACTACAACTCTCATAAATCCTTGCGCTTTTGGTGGATCATGTGATGCCTATTTAAACACATGAAAAACCAGGAAGCGTGTTGAATATTTTTCTGACTGGATGTAGGTTCTAGCTGTGTCTGTGTAGTGTAGTTCCTATCTTCCCAATAGGCTCTGCGCATTGGAATAATACCTACAGCAGTAAAGGCCGAGGCCAGACGTTAACTAGGTCTACTACTGTCGATACTAGACTTAAAGTTTTGGGTTTGCCAGCGTAGCTCAGAGTTCACTAGAAACTTTCTCGAATGTTCAAGGAGGAATTAACTTCCCTGATTAGACAAGAAGGGATTTAGTTTCTGACAACCATAGAACATGACAACTTTGCTCTCCCCTAATCAAGAGTCAATCTCGAGAGTCGTGTGAACAAAAGGCAAATTATTTTACTCAGTCAGTACGTGCATTCTTAGTCTCATCAGAATGTAGAGAAAAGGAAGAGACGGGCGTGTTCAATAAAAAGGTGTTATTTATTGATCAGTCTCTTTTCTCATACAAGAGAAATGGATCGATATTATTGCAATACTTATAGCTAAGTAAAGTGCATACATTAAAAGCAATAGTATAAAATAATACTGTAAAAACATTGATATGGTTTCTAAGCCATAAGATGTTTTAAAATGAATAAAATATATTATATACACATATACATTTGACTAAACGTACTCAACTGGTGTTTCTAGATACGCCTACCCCGTGTACCTGACCTAAGTCTAATACGTGGGCGGGAATAGATAGTTACAGTTTAAGTTAAGTTTGTTTTTGCCAAGTGAATAACTAAAGAATTCTCTGTGAGGGGTTATTCAGTTCTGTACCTGGAATTTAGGATGAATGAGGAATGGTATCTCTCTCTCTGGTCTCGATATTCCAGGCTGCCTGCTAGGGCTACCCGGAAACGCCGGTGCTGGATTCTCGGCAGGAGAAAGCAGCGCGTCTCTCAGCGCGTCAGGAAGGCGGGGCTGCTGCCAGCGGGGTCTGCTCTGCTCTTGGCTTCGGCAAGTATGGCTGCTCCGTCTCGTCACCACGCGTGTGTTTGCATATGGCAAGATCGGTAATATTTATACCTTTAAGGTGCCGAGATTGACGTAAGGATGGACATAGATACGTCAATAAAGATGTCATACGACTTGCTCGTTAGCACATTCTTTTACTAAAGTTCTCGGTGAAATCAAAACAATGGCCGCAGGGTTTTGCCAGGTTGTCATAGGTTTGATTTGTTATGAGAACTCCGTATGCCTTATCAGGGGCTGGAGGAATATCGCTTGTCTAATTAGATCGCAAGTGTTATGACCTAATCAGATAACACGTTCCTGTGCCGTAGTGTGACTGCATCAGATAACGGTATCTGCATCATGGGGGTTTTCTGCCTCATGGGCTGACTGCTAGTTAACTTGTTGGTTTGTTTAACTAGAATAGGGTCAGGAATAGGGGGATCGATTCAGGACCTATAGGAACACATGACACCCACTCCACGCTAACTATGGACATATTTACTAATCTAGGCATAGTATAACATAGGACAACATACTATAGAGTAGTGTGTATACCTTACCACCCCAAAATACATAAATGCATTTTGAAATTTTCAAATATACTGAAAAAAATTTGCAGACATATATATATGGTATGCACTCAAGCTGTAGAAAAAAGCCAAAGTAATCGCATTTGTATACATTATTGCTTATTTGGTATATGAGAATTACACATGAAATGGTTTCTTACAGAAAAAAGTTTCGAGACCATTCCATCACAGAATAAAATATCTTTATGAACAAGCCAGCGGGCAGCTAATGTCTATAAGCTATCTAAAATTTAGAAACCGTAGTTCTCTAAGAATAGTTCTTACTTTAAGCAGAAGATAGTGTCCCGAAAAATATGCAAAAATATTTGGGGCTGCTGGAAAAACTGCTGTCCGTGAACTGGAGCGAAATTGTTCATGTGACTTTATTTTTAAAGTTGAAGGCCGAATTCAGGGAACGCCGTGTGCGAGCTTGCTCAAAAGTCTCTATTTCTGTTCGGGTGAGAACATCATATCATTTAGGCTTTCGAAAAAACTGTCAACAGCTTCCTGGGAAAGTTCCACTAACTCGGAAATAGGTGTAATCATGCATTCTTGCGCATGATTGTCTCCATTGACATTCTGATTTGCATTACTGACAGAAGGTCGTACCTGTTCGATGCTGCTTTCATCTTGAACTTCACTACCCATCAATCGTAGTGGTGAAGCTTCCACGAATGCCGTCATCAGGATTGGTAGCCTTTGAGGGCAGCACAAAGCATGAACCTTGATCGTGCTCAACAATGTTTCTGCATCCATCGGCGCATCCGATTGTAGCGTCAGACAGGTGTCTAACACGCATTCTTCTCCGCATAGCAGACACCTCAATACAGGTAAAACACATCTTTGCCACATTGGTCGAAATGATAGAAACCAAGTCATGTTCAGGTCTCTAAGCCGGGAGAGTCCCAGGATTTTTGATATCCGGTCCCGGTATCCAATGGCTAGGATTGTTTCTTCCCTTGTCGCAAGAGTTTTGTCTGTGACATGGGTTGCCATAACGAAAAATAAGGACTAAGAATAGGATTCCTGCAATTAGTCCCAGGATCAGGGGAAGTCCGCCAAAAATCGAATGGACGAAATCTGGAAAAATACCCAGTATGGCTTTGAATGGTGTTAATGCCATTGAAAATACTGTCTTAAATACCTTTGAGACCCCATTGGTATCAGAAATATTTAAGATTTCATTCAGGATTTCCGCGAAATGTACGGGGGAATTAGTTGATAATAATGTATGTATCTCTGCAGTCGTCCTTGCGACTTGTAGATCATACGTTTCTTTTGATGACGAGAGCCTGGTAGGCGTCTGAAGAAGGACTGTTTTCATTCTGCTTAAAGTATCTATTCGAATAGAAGTAATTTTCAAATCGGGCCATGCCCTTGCCTCCCTGTCTGGGAAGGAGCTGGGGAACAATGTGCGTCCACAGCACTTGACCTTCGCAGTAGTAGTTACTAGATAAGGAGTCCCGGGCATAAGACTACAACATCTGCGGTCTACAATAAGAATGTAACTCCCATTATAGAGTCTTTGAAAGAATGGTTCTATTTCTGTTGCAGGTGCGCCTTGCAGGTGACATGAAAGGTTGTATGAATTCCCTTCACAGGCTCCATGCAAACTAATTCCGTTACACAGAAGTGTGCCACTCAGTGACATCGCACAATTGTTGCCACTAAGAAACACTTTCTGTCCTTTATTACTGACACATGCATGTGAATAGGGCAGGTTCCATGTTGTTTTAAGGTACCCCTTTCCCAATTTCTCGTACATGCCAGCCTGTATATATTTTTGGCAGTATTGAAACCTGAAGGTTGAGATTGGAATATTTATTATCCCATGTATTATCCATTCATTGACAGGTCGTTCTGACATTGTCATTGGTAATCTTTCTAGTTTTTCAATGCTCAAGATTGTATAATCAGCACCCTTTTGCGCCATACTGATTTGTCTATCAGTAAGGTTAAAGATTTGGAATAGTGACGTTGTGTTGATTAAACGCCAAGGCACATAGCCTGAACGCAGATTTTGTAACGTCCAGCCAAGCTGTACAATAGAACGCAATTGTGACTGACCGTGTTGTAATAACAGTAAGTCTTGCGATAATATATCGATTGCTGACGACACAATGCTGTCCAAAGAAAAAATTCTGGAGGACAGAGTCATTAACCCATTGTCCACTACAGAAAGTGATTTTTCCAAATTAATACGGTCAATTTCCCGTATTCTCTCTGCTGTTTCAATTTGAGTAACCTTCCAGGCCTCATTGTATGCTGCATATACAGAGGCTGCTATGAAACGCTTTTGACGCTGTTTGCGTGGTCCCAAAGTGAAATCACGCAAGTCAGCACCATCAGTAAGTAAAGTTAGGTGTTGCTTAATTTCTGCCAGTGTGGAAGTTTGTAGCCATTGAAGGCATAATTTGCCCACACTGTAGGTTGTTATTATCCCTGGGTGATGTCTTTGAGGATATCTAGGGTCTGGCCTGGTCATTTTGAACCCCTGTGTTTTGTTCAGGAATCTGTCTTGACAGTTATTAGTATCTGTGGGCCAGATCAACCACTGTTTCCAATCAGGATGTGTTCTGTTTTGGTTTAATATATGGTGTACGTCTATCTCTTCATCTGTATCAGAGTTATTGCTAAACATTGTTGGCTTTGGAATAGACGGTTTACTTAAATCTTTGATTTTGGCTAAGCCAAGACAGGTGGTCTGTTGAACAGTGTCATTTAAAAATATCATTTGTTCTGGGATCATGCAGGCTCTAAACAAAGCTTCTATACCCTGTACTTGCCATTCTTTTGTACCCCAAACACTTTTCAATTCAACATTTTTGTCCCAATAATCAAATCCAAAAGTATTCATTTGTTCAAAAAATGAGTCTGAATATAACAATTTTGTGTTGGTTATCATGGTTTTGGTTCCTGTCTTGTTTGACAATTTAAAATAAAATGTTTCAGCATTACTTGTGTTAAAACCTGAAAAATATGAATATTTGTCGTAAACGGTTCTTGAGCTCCCTTTTGGAGGTGTTGCACAATGTTCCCATTGATTATAATTTAAAACATTTCTAGGTTGTGCAGATCTATGTAAAAAGTGGTTACCATAGTGGTTATAGCAATACATACTGTCATAATTTGTAGAACCCTGCAAATAATCATGTTTGGTAAATTTAGCAGACATTACTAAGTCAGACATCATGTTATTAATGCTTTCGAAGTCCCAATCATCAGCAAATGAGTTTGGTTTTGCAAAGTCACTCAATGAGATCTTAATTTGGTGTGGATATTTCAGGATCTCGACCGGACCATAAATTTCATAGTCAGTGTTGTCCCAAGCTACCCCACCAGGTATCGGATTGGCTGTGAAGTTGGCTGAAGAAAGTTCTCTTTTCTCGACGTGTGAAGATGTGTGTGGTTTGAGGATCAAGTTGATTTTCTGACTTGCTGTGTCCATTTTAGCATATTTTCCCTCAATGAAGCGTCCCAAAGTAAGTACCATGATGAGCCAAAGTATGAGGATAAATGCACCAAAACCCACCCAAAATTCAATCCATGGAGAAATCAGATATGTTTCTTTCAGTTGTCTCAAAAGTTCCTTAGCTTTATCTTTAAAGGTTTTTGATGATGGCTGTGTCTTTGATTCGCTGAAGCCCTCAGAGGAATCATCGAAGTTAATGAAGTAGCCGGATGCAGTTCTGTCAATTGTTCCAATTGGTTCAGGATTTCTGTTTCTTGCATTTTCACTTGGTACTTCATTATAGATTGGTGTGTCTCTGCTAAATGTTTTTATTTGGGTATTCAGAGGTCTTAGTTCTATTGCATTGTTGCATAGTCCTTGTTGTTCTTCTGTAGGCGTTTCGAATGTGATGAGCCTCTTCGTTAGGACCTCTGTACTGGTAGCAAACCTTGGTGTTCTGCTACTTATTGGGAGTCCACTTGGCCTACTGTTTGTTATCGGCCACATGTTGTGGTTTTACCAGGTCGATGGATACAACTCGGTTCTCCTTTTTACCAGCAAGTGGCGGTAGTACAACTGATCTTGTCCCGTTGACAGACAAGACAGGAACTGCTTTTCTGTAAGAAGGCCCAAATTCCTTCTTTACCGCGATCTTTTCCCTGACTAGATCCCCGACTTTTGGAATCCAGACAGGTCTTGCTGGGACAGGTGGTGGTTCTTCAGTGGTTGTTGGCTGTTGTTTCAACTTTATGTTGCTCAGGTCTTTTCTTGTTTTGTTTAAGTCCTGCAAAATAGCCAAACGGTCTTTGAAATCAAAGCTTTTTCCTTTCACCACTGGAGTCTGACTATCAATGTCAGAGATCATCATCCTAGTTCCAAATAATAATTTGTACGCACTGAATCCCTTCAGAGAATTTCTTGGCAAGTTATTGAGACTACGTTGGACACTTATTAGATGTTTGACCCACCCAGCTCCCGAACCTAATATCCTTTCCGCTATAGATTGCTTTATGCCTTGGTTTTTTCTTTACACCGTCCCGTACCCTCAGGAAGGAAGTGAGAAGATTCCCGCTGGACTATGCTCATTTGGCCATGTTTCCCCCCAGGCTGGAGGGCTTGAGTGAAAACAATAGTCAAACGTAGCATGCGCTTAGCGTATATGCCATTTAGACCCGCAAATCTTTGTATAACAGTCCGGACGTCAGCCGAGTGCTGGTGATCTACATTATAAGTGGAACTAGCCTGTATATGTTAATCGCAACCCTTCCTTTTTACTCCTGATTTTTCCTGGAGTAGAACGACGAGGTATTAAACTGTTTCTCTCCCCACTGCGATCTCTGTTGCAGTTTGGGCAGTTTTTTACAAACATGGTATGACGCAGGCTCATGCCTGGCCACCAGTACCGTGATTGTAATTCTTCCAGAGAATCTTTTATTTTAAGGTGTCTGAGACCCTCGCCCATGTGTGCGTCTGCGATTAACAAGTTTCTCCTGTCCATGTTTGGAATCACTCTATCCCCCACTCCAGGGATTCGAGCAAAAGGGACGGAGTTTGCATCGATTATGTATGTATAATTGAGTGGATAGTTGATCGGTAACGCTGAGCAGTCGCCTTTTGATGACGTCTTCACTGCCAGCACTGTTTCACCGTCAATGTATTTTAATGTACGCTTTTTTCGATCTACGGGAGCCGATTTAGTGGCTGCCGCTGTGGCTGTCTCAGCCAATGAATTCCCTACAACGTGAACGCCATCACGCTGATGACTCAGTGAGTGAGTCACGTGAGTCTTTGGTAGTTCTTTTTGTAAAAGAGCTATTTGTTCCCAGAGCAGTTTCTGCTTTATTGGTGCATCTGTGTCATCTTTGTAACCGTTTTGAATCCATGTCTGCAAATCGCTGTTATATGATTTGACGCAGTAATATGAATCTGACACTATAAGTGTCGGGAATTCGCGATCCGCATTATCTAGCGCCATTTTTAAAGCTAATATTTCAGTTTGTTGTTCTGAATTACTTTTTACTGAGTGTGTCTTTGTTAATAGAGGTTTTAGTTTACCTCCGCGCCACACTTCTTTTGTAATCTCACATGTGGGGTTGTATGCTTGTTCTCCCCAAACGGAGGGTTGAGCATGTCCGTCTGTATAGATTACACAGGCGTAATGTCGTAAAGGCAGAATGTCGATTGGCAGAGGATATGTTTCTTCATATTCTAGATTTTTCAATTTCTTCTAGTTGTTAAAAAATTGTCAACCAGGCTATACTTGATAATTCATATCCTACGTACAAGACTGTTAGATGGGCAATTCTGGATTTTTTAAAGTTGAATTTGTAACCCTCTGCAGCGAACCCAAGTATTATGGTGTTCACTCTTTTCAAGTGAGTCTCCAAGTCATCATCTGTTAAGTAAATGTCATCGACATAAGATAATGCTTCATCATCATATAGTTGAAGTAATTCTGTTACTCTCGCTGAGAATACCCCCGGGCTGTTCTTGTACCCCTGGGCTAACCGACAGAATTGTTTTTGAGTGCCATTTACTGAGAATGCAGTTAAATATCTGCTCTCTGGTGCTATGTTTTGACAAAAGAATCCATTAGAGATGTCTAAGGTTGTTTTGTATTTTTTGCGCACTATGTTATTCATTAGTGCAGCACTGTGTGAGTTTTGCACTGCAAAAGTTTTGCAACATGTGTTAAGGTGTCGGTAATCCAAAACTAGACGATATGAATTGTCTGGTTTGGAGACCGGAAACAAAGGATTGTTCATTTGTGAGGTGCAAGTTTCAATCACCCCCTGGTATTCTAGCTGATCTAGTATTTCATTTACCTGTTTTTTAGCTTCTTGCTTAATTGGGTACTGCCTTTGTGCAGTAGGTTGTGATTTTAACTGGATTTTGTGAGGAGGGGAGTCCTCATCCCATCCTACATGATTTTTATATAAAGCAGGTGCTAGAGCCACTGCCCACTTTCTAGCAAGTGTGTATTTTTTATGAATTGGAATTTGATTTGAGAAGGCAGGCATAATTACTTCTTCGCCATGAGGGCACTCCCTGACAAACTCTGGTGGCCAGTCTTTTTCAGCTAGAAGGATGTCATAGCCCTTGGAGAGATTATCCCAAAATAGTCCCCTTATTTTCCTAGTCTTATCACCCTCTATACGTAATGTTATCTCGTATATCTTGTGAGGTTTGCTAACCCTGGTGTCTGCAGTTTCCACTTGAAGATATTCATTCATGTCCACTGTCTCCAGATGATTCATAAGGACTTTGCGAGCTATGCTCACTTCTGCTGCGCTGTCTAGCATTGTCTGAGCCCATTCTCCGTTTTTCAGTTGTGTCCTCAGTATTCTCGGCATTGTTAACTACCTTGATACTGGCTACCTTCTTTTTTGGAAATTGTAATTTCTTTTTTAGCTGAGCAGGTTCCTTGTCTTTGGACTTGGCGTGCTCTTCTCTTTGTTCTGATCGTCCTCTTCTTTCCGATTTCTGCGAGGAAGTCTGAAAAGATTGAGAGGGACGCGTATCAATGTCTTGATATCTATCAGGTTTTTTTATATTATCCCTATTTCTAAGGTTATATCTTTTCCCAGAGGGGTCACTCTGGGGTGACCTGTGTCTTTGGTTCGGAGATTTCTCCCTTCGCCTAGGAGACCTTCCTCTGGACTGGAATTTCTTTTCTTTAGGATTGGATTGTTTGTTTCCATCCCAGTTCTTTTTTGGTGAATTATTATTAAATAATATTTTTTCTGGACTTTCAGTCAGTTGCAGTTTTACTGGTATTCCACCTAAACTATCTCTACCTAGTTCCTCATAGGATTTTTCTATGATTCTGGCAATTTCAGCTGGTTGGTCTGCTATATCTGTCTCTTTTAACCTCTGGCGGATCGCCACGTTGGCTGCTTCACCTTTTATGTTGGCTAATAGTATAGCCGAGACCTGCTTGAAGTCTTTTAGTAATTTCATACCAAGAGTTAAAGCGGGTTCTGGACCGTATTCGTCTTGAATTTGTTTTAGCACATCTGGTATCACCGAAATGGATGGAACACCGTGCGTTTTTGTGTAGATGGAAGCAAAGACTGTACCCCAAGTGTCACAGTCCTCTATGTGTGGTGCGATTCCTATTGGGAGACAGATAGTCAGAATCCTGTGTTTTTCTAGCGGGGTGGTGTCAGGAAACACCGCCTCTATTTGGGTAATTTTCTGTGCCAACCAGAATGGTATTTGTTCCCGTTTAGCCGGTACTTTACCTAGGCAGGATTGGATGTTCTGTGGTGTAATTTTATTTGTGTTCCCCTGTTGAGGGGTCAGCTGTGGAAGTTTAATCGCTGGCTGAATTGTTGATGTCCGCATCACATACTGAACTAATTGTCTATGAATTTTTATTAATTGTTTTAGCTGTGTTAACAGCTCTGCTGCAGACATCCCATTGATGTCTGGATGTGGTGTGTATCCGGCTAGGACCGGCCACGTTGTTCCTGGTCTACCTAAAGGACCGAGCCTGGTGATGTGATTATTATGTTTTAGGGCGCCATCAAATAAGAGCAAATGCTCTTGGAATTTGAGTGGTACTTCCACCTCCTCGAAAGGAGTGTACTCATTAGGAGGTTCCTCTATTTTGTAATAGTGGAAGTACTTTGTTACAGCATTTGCTGCTGGAAAATGTATCCATGAATAATATACCTCTGTCTGCCGATATTCGTGTGCCTCAATTACGAATATGACTGTGCCACCTCTAGGTGTCTGTCCATTTTCTATAAGTTTCAGGGTTATAGATCTCCTTTTAATGACCGGGATGAGTATTATATCCGGGTCTGCATTTTGTAGTGCAGTATCAGCTTCTGCTATGTCAGCTGCTAATCTAACTGCCTCTCTTTCTTCTTCATTTTCTGACATTTTACTGTCCTGAAGGTTATTTTGTTTGGTTGCAGATCAGGTTTCTTATGGAAACAAAGGTTAGATGCACAATATGTTGGAACTGTTTATCCTTCAACGTTGACTATACCAAGAACCATACATAGGAGTTCCCTCCTGCGAGGTCTGGCGGATATAACCTTTCACCCACTCCAGACGTCTTTGGAGTATTTGGGAAAAGGGGTCTGAGTGAGAAAGCACGACTGAGTTACTCTAAATGTCTTACGTTAGTTTTATCGCCCTTTCCAAACGCGTTGGGCGCCATGTAGTGTAGTTCCTATCTTCCCAATAGGCTCTGCGCATTGGAATAATACCTACAGCAGTAAAGGCCTAGGCCAGACGTTAACTAGGTCTACTACTGTCGATACTAGACTTAAAGTTTTGGGTTTGCCAGCGTAGCTCAAAGTTCACTAGAAACTTTCTCGAATGTTCAAGGAGGAATTAACTTCCCTGATTAGACAAGAAGGGATTTAGTTTCTGACAACCATAGAACATGACAACTTTGCTCTCCCCTAATCAAGAGTCAATCTCGAGAGTCGTGTGAACAAAAGGCAAATTATTTTACTCAGTCAGTACTGGCATTCTTAGTCTCATCAGAATGTAGAGAAAAGGAAGAGACGGGCGTGTTCAATAAAAAGGTGTTATTTATTGATCAGTCTCTTTTCTCATACAAGAGAAATGGATCGATATTATTGCAATACTTATAGCTAAGTAAAGTGCATACATTAAAAGCAATAGTATAAAATAATACTGTAAAAACATTGATATGGTTTCTAAGCCATAAGATGTTTTAAAATGAATAAAATATATTATATACACATATACATTTGACTAAACGTACTCAACTGGTGTTTCTAGATACGCCTACCCCGTGTACCTGACCTAAGTCTAATACGTGGGCGGGAATAGATAGTTACAGTTTAAGTTAAGTTTGTTTTTGCCAAGTGAATAACTAAAGAATTCTCTGTGAGGGGTTATTCAGTTCTGTACCTGGAATTTAGGATGAATGAGGAATGGTATCTCTCTCTCTGGTCTCGATATTCCAGGCTGCCTGCGAGGGCTACCCGGAAACGCCGGTGCTGGATTCTCGGCAGGAGAAAGCAGCGCGTCTCTCAGCGCGTCAGGAAGGCGGGGCTGCTGCCAGCGGGGTCTGCTCTGCTCTTGGCTTCGGCAAGTATGGCTGCTCCGTCTCGTCACCACGCGTGTGTTTGCATATGGCAAGATCGGTAATATTTATACCTTTAAGGTGCCGAGATTGACGTAAGGATGGACATAGATACGTCAATAAAGATGTCATACGACTTGCTCGTTAGCACATTCTTTTACTAAAGTTCTCGGTGAAATCAAAACAATGGCCGCAGGGTTTGCCAGGTTGTCATAGGTTTGATTTGTTATGAGAACTCCGTATGCCTTATCAGGGGCTGGAGGAATATCGCTTGTCTATTTAGATCGCAAGTGTTATGACCTAATCAGATAACACGTTCCTGTGCCGTAGTGTGACTGCATCAGATAACGGTATCTGCATCATGGGGGTTTTCTGCCTCATGGGCTGACTGCTAGTTAACTTGTTGGTTTGTTTAACTAGAATAGGGTCAGGAATAGGGGGATCGATTCAGGACCTATAGGAATACATGACACCCACTCCACGCTAACTATGGACATATTTACTAATCTAGGCATAGTATAACATAGTACAACATACTATAGAGTAGTGTGTATACCTTACCACCCCAAAATACATAAATGCATTTTGAAATTTTCAAATATACTGAAAAAAATTTGCAGACATATATATATGGTATGCACTCAAGCTGTAGAAAAAAGCCAAAGTAATCGCATTTGTATACATTATTGCTTATTTGGTATATGAGAATTACACATGAAATGGTTTCTTACAGAAAAAAGTTTCGAGACCATTCCATCACAGAATAAAATATCTTTATGAACAAGCCAGCGGGCAGCTAATGTCTATAAGCTATCTAAAATTTAGAAACCTTAGTTCTCTAAGAATAGTTCTTACTTTAAGCAGAAGATAGTGTCCCGAAAAATATGCAAAAATATTTGGGGCTGCTGGAAAAACTGCTGTCCGTGAACTGGAGCGAAATTGTTCATGTGACTTTATTTTTAAAGTTGAAGGCCGAATTCAGGGAACGCCGTGTGCGAGCTTGCTCAAAAGTCTCTATTTCTGTTCGGGTGAGAACATCATATCATTTAGGCTTTCGAAAAAACTGTCAACAGCTTCCTGGGAAAGTTCCACTAACTCGGAAATAGGTGTAATCATGCATTCTTGCGCATGATTGTCTCCATTGACATTCTGATTTGCATTACTGACAGAAGGTCGTACCTGTTCGATGCTGCTTTCATCTTGAACTTCACTACCCATCAATCGTAGTGGTGAAGCTTCCACGAATGCCGTCATCAGGATTGGTAGCCTTTGAGGGCAGCACAAAGCATGAACCTTGATCGGGCTCAACAATGTTTCTGCATCCATCGGCGCATCCGATTGTAGCGTCAGACAGGTGTCTAACACGCATTCTTCTCCGCATAGCAGACACCTCAATACAGGTAAAACACATCTTTGCCACATTGGTCGAAATGATAGAAACCAAGTCATGTTCAGGTCTCTAAGCCGGGAGAGTCCCAGGATTTTTGATATCCGGTCCCGGTATCCAATGGCTAGGATTGTTTCTTCCCTTGTCGCAAGAGTTTTGTCTGTGACATGGGTTGCCATAACGAAAAATAAGGACTAAGAATAGGATTCCTGCAATTAGTCCCAGGATCAGGGGAAGTCCGCCAAAAATCGAATGGACGAAATCTGGAAAAATACCCAGTATGGCTTTGAATGGTGTTAATGCCATTGAAAATACTGTCTTAAATACCTTTGAGACCCCATTGGTACCAGAAATATTTAAGATTTCATTCAGGATTTCCGCGAAATGTACGGGGGAATTAGTTGATAATAATGTATGTATCTCTGCAGTCGTCCTTGCGACTTGTAGATCATACGTTTCTTTTGATGACGAGAGCCTGGTAGGCGTCTGAAGAAGGACTGTTTTCATTCTGCTTAAAGTATCTATTCGAATAGAAGTAATTTTCAAATCGGGCCATGCCCTTGCCTCCCTGTCTGGGAAGGAGCTGGGGAACAATGTGCGTCCACAGCACTTGACCTTCGCAGTAGTAGTTACTAGATAAGGAGTCCCGGGCATAAGACTACAACATCTGCGGTCTACAATAAGAATGTAACTCCCATTATAGAGTCTTTGAAAGAATGGTTCTATTTCTGTTGCAGGTGCGCCTTGCAGGTGACATGAAAGGTTGTATGAATTCCCTTCACAGGCTCCATGCAAACTAATTCCGTTACACAGAAGTGTGCCACTCAGTGACATCGCACAATTGTTGCCACTAAGAAACACTTTCTGTCCTTTATTACTGACACATGCATGTGAATAGGGCAGGTTCCATGTTGTTTTAAGGTACCCCTTTCCCAATTTCTCGTACATGCCAGCCTGTATATATTTTTGGCAGTATTGAAACCTGAAGGTTGAGATTGGAATATTTATTATCCCATGTATTATCCATTCATTGACAGGTCGTTCTGACATTGTCATTGGTAATCTTTCTAGTTTTTCAATGCTCAAGATTGTATAATCAGCACCCTTTTGCGCCATACTGATTTGTCTATCAGTAAGGTTAAAGATTTGGAATAGTGACGTTGTGTTGATTAAACGCCAAGGCACATAGCCTGAACGCAGATTTTGTAACGTCCAGCCAAGCTGTACAATAGAACGCAATTGTGACTGACCGTGTTGTAATAACAGTAAGTCTTGCGATAATATATCGATTGCTGACGACACAATGCTGTCCAAAGAAAAAATTCTGGAGGACAGAGTCATTAACCCATTGTCCACTACAGAAAGTGATTTTTCCAAATTAATACGGTCAATTTCCCGTATTCTCTCTGCTGTTTCAATTTGAGTAACCTTCCAGGCCTCATTGTATGCTGCATATACAGAGGCTGCTATGAAACGCTTTTGACGCTGTTTGCGTGGTCCCAAAGTGAAATCACGCAAGTCAGCACCATCAGTAAGTAAAGTTAGGTGTTGCTTAATTTCTGCCAGTGTGGAAGTTTGTAGCCATTGAAGGCATAATTTGCCCACACTGTAGGTGGTTATTATCCCTGGGTGATGTCTTTGAGGATATCTAGGGTCTGGCCTGGTCATTTTGAACCCCTGTGTTTTGTTCAGGAATCTGTCTTGACAGTTATTAGTATCTGTGGGCCAGATCAACCACTGTTTCCAATCAGGATGTGTTCTGTTTTGGTTTAATATATGGTGTACGTCTATCTCTTCATCTGTATCAGAGTTATTGCTAAACATTGTTGGCTTTGGAATAGACGGTTTACTTAAATCTTTGATTTTGGCTAAGCCAAGACAGGTGGTCTGTTGAACAGTGTCATTTAAAAATATCATTTGTTCTGGGATCATGCAGGCTCTAAACAAAGCTTCTATACCCTGTACTTGCCATTCTTTTGTACCCCAAACACTTTTCAATTCAACATTTTTGTCCCAATAATCAAATCCAAAAGTATTCATTTGTTCAAAAAATGAGTCTGAATATAACAATTTTGTGTTGGTTATCATGGTTTTGGTTCCTGTCTTGTTTGACAATTTAAAATAAAATGTTTCAGCATTACTTGTGTTAAAACCTGAAAAATATGAATATTTGTCGTAAACGGTTCTTGAGCTCCCTTTTGGAGGTGTTGCACAATGTTCCCATTGATTATAATTTAAAACATTTCTAGGTTGTGCAGATCTATGTAAAAAGTGGTTACCATAGTGGTTATAGCAATACATACTGTCATAATTTGTAGAACCCTGCAAATAATCATGTTTGGTAAATTTAGCAGACATTACTAAGTCAGACATCATGTTATTAATGCTTTCGAAGTCCCAATCATCAGCAAATGAGTTTGGTTTTGCAAAGTCACTCAATGAGATCTTAATTTGGTGTGGATATTTCAGGATCTCGACCGGACCATAAATTTCATAGTCAGTGTTGTCCCAAGCTACCCCACCAGGTATCGGATTGGCTGTGAAGTTGGCTGAAGAAAGTTCTCTTTTCTCGACGTGTGAAGATGTGTGTGGTTTGAGGATCAAGTTGATTTTCTGACTTGCTGTGTCCATTTTAGCATATTTTCCCTCAATGAAGCGTCCCAAAGTAAGTACCATGATGAGCCAAAGTATGAGGATAAATGCACCAAAACCCACCCAAAATTCAATCCATGGAGAAATCAGATATGTTTCTTTCAGTTGTCTCAAAAGTTCCTTAGCTTTGTCTTTAAAGGTTTTTGATGATGGCTGTGTCTTTGATTCGCTGAAGCCCTCAGAGGAATCATCGAAGTTAATGAAGTAGCCGGATGCAGTTCTGTCAATTGTTCCAATTGGTTCAGGATTTCTGTTTCTTGCATTTTCACTTGGTACTTCATTATAGATTGGTGTGTCTCTGCTAAATGTTTTTATTTGGGTATTCAGAGGTCTTAGTTCTATTGCATTGTTGCATAGTCCTTGTTGTTCTTCTGTAGGCGTTTCGAATGTGATGAGCCTCTTCGTTAGGACCTCTGTACTGGTAGCAAACCTTGGTGTTCTGCTACTTATTGGGAGTCCACTTGGCCTACTGTTTGTTATCGGCCACATGTTGTGGTTTTACCAGGTCGATGGATACAACTCGGTTCTCCTTTTTACCAGCAAGTGGCGGTAGTACAACTGATCTTGTCCCGTTGACAGACAAGACAGGAACTGCTTTTCTGTAAGAAGGCCCAAATTCCTTCTTTACCGCGATCTTTTCCCTGACTAGATCCCCGACTTTTGGAATCCAGACAGGTCTTGCTGGGACAGGTGGTGGTTCTTCAGTGGTTGTTGGCTGTTGTTTCAACTTTATGTTGCTCAGGTCTTTTCTTGTTTTGTTTAAGTCCTGCAAAATAGCCAAACGGTCTTTGATATCAAAGCTTTTTTCTTTCACCACTGAAGTCTGACTATCAATGTCAGAGATCATCATCCTAGTTCCAAATAATAATTTGTACGCACTGAATCCCTTCAGAGAATTTCTTGGCAAGTTATTGAGACTACGTTGGACACTTATTAGATGTTTGACCCACCCAGCTCCCGAACCTAATATCCTTTCCGCTATAGATTGCTTTATGCCTTGGTTTTTTCTTTACACCGTCCCGTACCCTCAGGAAGGAAGTGAGAAGATTCCCGCTGGACTATGCTCATTTGGCCATGTTTCCCCCCAGGCTGGAGGGCTTGAGTGAAAACAATAGTCAAACGTAGCATGCGCTTAGCGTATATGCCATTTAGACCCGCAAATCTTTGTATAACAGTCCGGACGTCAGCCGAGTGCTGGTGATCTACATTATAAGTGGAACTAGCCTGTATATGTTAATCGCAACCCTTCCTTTTTACTCCTGATTTTTCCTGGAGTAGAACGACGAGGTATTAAACTGTTTCTCTCCCCACTGCGATCTCTGTTGCAGTTTGGGCAGTTTTTTACAAACATGGTATGACGCAGGCTCATGCCTGGCCACCAGTACCGTGATTGTAATTCTTCCAGAGAATCTTTTATTTTAAGGTGTCTGAGACCCTCGCCCATGTGTGCGTCTGCGATTAACAAGTTTCTCCTGTCCATGTTTGGAATCACTCTATCCCCCACTCCAGGGATTCGAGCAAAAGGGACGGAGTTTGCATCGATTATGTATGTATAATTGAGTGGATAGTTGATCGGTAACGCTGAGCAGTCGCCTTTTGATGACGTCTTCACTGCCAGCACTGTTTCACCGTCAATGTATTTTAATGTACGCTTTTTTCGATCTACGGGAGCCGATTTAGTGGCTGCCGCTGTGGCTGTCTCAGCCAATGAATTCCCTACAACGTGAACGCCATCACGCTGATGACTCAGTGAGTGAGTCACGTGAGTCTTTGGTAGTTCTTTTTGTAAAAGAGCTATTTGTTCCCAGAGCAGTTTCTGCTTTATTGGTGCATCTGTGTCATCTTTGTAACCGTTTTGAATCCATGTCTGCAAATCGCTGTTATATGATTTGACGCAGTAATATGAATCTGACACTATAAGTGTCGGGAATTCGCGATCCGCATTATCTAGCGCCATTTTTAAAGCTAATATTTCAGTTTGTTGTTCTGAATTACTTTTTACTGAGTGTGTCTTTGTTAATAGAGGTTTTAGTTTACCTCCGCGCCACACTTCTTTTGTAATCTCACATGTGGGGTTGTATGCTTGTTCTCCCCAAACGGAGGGTTGAGCATGTCCGTCTGTATAGATTACACAGGCGTAATGTCGTAAAGGCAGAATGTCGATTGGCAGAGGATATGTTTCTTCATATTCTAGATTTTTCAATTTCTTCTAGTTGTTAAAAAATTGTCAACCAGGCTATACTTGATAATTCATATCCTACGTACAAGACTGTTAGATGGGCAATTCTGGATTTTTTAAAGTTGAATTTGTAACCCTCTGCAGCGAACCCAAGTATTATGGTGTTCACTCTTTTCAAGTGAGTCTCCAAGTCATCATCTGTTAAGTAAATGTCATCGACATAAGATAATGCTTCATCATCATATAGTTGAAGTAATTCTGTTACTCTCGCTGAGAATACCCCCGGGCTGTTCTTGTACCCCTGGGCTAACCGACAGAATTGTTTTTGAGTGCCATTTACTGAGAATGCAGTTAAATATCTGCTCTCTGGTGCTATGTTTTGACAAAAGAATCCATTAGAGATGTCTAAGGTTGTTTTGTATTTTTTGCGCACTATGTTATTCATTAGTGCAGCACTGTGTGAGTTTTGCACTGCAAAAGTTTTGCAACATGTGTTAAGGTGTCGGTAATCCAAAACTAGACGATATGAATTGTCTGGTTTGGAGACCGGAAACAAAGGATTGTTCATTTGTGAGGTGCAAGTTTCAATCACCCCCTGGTATTCTAGCTGATCTAGTATTTCATTTACCTGTTTTTTAGCTTCTTGCTTAATTGGGTACTGCCTTTGTGCAGTAGGTTGTGATTTTAACTGGATTTTGTGAGGAGGGGAGTCCTCATCCCATCCTACATGATTTTTATATAAAGCAGGTGCTAGAGCCACTGCCCACTTTCTAGCAAGTGTGTATTTTTTATGAATTGGAATTTGATTTGAGAAGGCAGGCATAATTACTTCTTCGCCATGAGGGCACTCCCTGACAAACTCTGGTGGCCAGTCTTTTTCAGCTAGAAGGATGTCATAGCCCTTGGAGAGATTATCCCAAAATAGTCCCCTTATTTTCCTAGTCTTATCACCCTCTATACGTAATGTTATCTCGTATATCTTGTGAGGTTTGCTAACCCTGGTGTCTGCAGTTTCCACTTGAAGATATTCATTCGTGTCCACTGTCTCCAGATGATTCATAAGGACTTTGCGAGCTATGCTCACTTCTGCTGCGCTGTCTAGCATTGTCTGAGCCCATTCTCCGTTTTTCAGTTGTGTCCTCAGTATTCTCGGCATTGTTAACTACCTTGATACTGGCTACCTTCTTTTTTGGAAATTGTAATTTCTTTTTTAGCTGAGCAGGTTCCTTGTCTTTGGACTTGGCGTGCTCTTCTCTTTGTTCTGATCGTCCTCTTCTTTCCGATTTCTGCGAGGAAGTCTGAAAAGATTGAGAGGGACGCGTATCAATGTCTTGATATCTATCAGGTTTTTTTATATTATCCCTATTTCTAAGGTTATATCTTTTCCCAGAGGGGTCACTCTGGGGTGACCTGTGTCTTTGGTTCGGAGATTTCTCCCTTCGCCTAGGAGACCTTCCTCTGGACTGGAATTTCTTTTCTTTAGGATTGGATTGTTTGTTTCCATCCCAGTTCTTTTTTGGTGAATTATTATTAAATAATATTTTTTCTGGACTTTCAGTCAGTTGCAGTTTTACTGGTATTCCACCTAAACTATCTCTACCTAGTTCCTCATAGGATTTTTCTATGATTCTGGCAATTTCAGCTGGTTGGTCTGCTATATCTGTCTCTTTTAACCTCTGGCGGATCGCCACGTTGGCTGCTTCACCTTTTATGTTGGCTAATAGTATAGCCGAGACCTGCTTGAAGTCTTTTAGTAATTTCATACCAAGAGTTAAAGCGGGTTCTGGACCGTATTCGTCTTGAATTTGTTTTAGCACATCTGGTATCACCGAAATGGATGGAACACCGTGCGTTTTTGTGTAGATGGAAGCAAAGACTGTACCCCAAGTGTCACAGTCCTCTATGTGTGGTGCGATTCCTATTGGGAGACAGATAGTCAGAATCCTGTGTTTTTCTAGCGGGGTGGTGTCAGGAAACACCGCCTCTATTTGGGTAATTTTCTGTGCCAACCAGAATGGTATTTGTTCCCGTTTAGCCGGTACTTTACCTAGGCAGGATTGGATGTTCTGTGGTGTAATTTTATTTGTGTTCCCCTGTTGAGGGGTCAGCTGTGGAAGTTTAATCGCTGGCTGAATTGTTGATGTCCGCATCACATACTGAACTAATTGTCTATGAATTTTTATTAATTGTTTTAGCTGTGTTAACAGCTCTGCTGCAGACATCCCATTGATGTCTGGATGTGGTGTGTATCCGGCTAGGACCGGCCACGTTGCTCCTGGTCTACCTAAAGGACCGAGCCTGGTGATGTGATTATTATGTTTTAGGGCGCCATCAAATAAGAGCAAATGCTCTTGGAATTTGAGTGGTACTTCCACCTCCTCGAAAGGAGTGTACTCATTAGGAGGTTCCTCTATTTTGTAATAGTGGAAGTACTTTGTTACAGCATTTGCTGCTGGAAAATGTATCCATGAATAATATACCTCTGTCTGCCGATATTCGTGTGCCTCAATTACGAATATGACTGTGCCACCTCTAGGTGTCTGTCCATTTTCTATAAGTTTCAGGGTTATAGATCTCCTTTTAATGACCGGGATGAGTATTATATCCGGGTCTGCATTTTGTAGTGCAGTATCAGCTTCTGCTATGTCAGCTGCTAATCTAACTGCCTCTCTTTCTTCTTCATTTTCTGACATTTTACTGTCCTGAAGGTTATTTTGTTTGTTTGCAGATCAGGTTTCTTATGGAAACAAAGGTTAGATGCACAATATGTTGGAACTGTTTATCCTTCAACGTTGACTATACCAAGAACCATACATAGGAGTTCCCTCCTGCGAGGTCTGGCGGATATAACCTTTCACCCACTCCAGACGTCTTTGGAGTATTTGGGAAAAGGGGTCTGAGTGAGAAAGCACGACTGAGTTACTCTAAATGTCTTACGTTAGTTTTATCGCCCTTTCCAAACGCGTTGGGCGCCATGTAGTGTAGTTCCTATCTTCCCAATAGGCTCTGCGCATTGGAATAATACCTACAGCAGTAAAGGCCTAGGCCAGACGTTAACTAGGTCTACTACTGTCGATACTAGACTTAAAGTTTTGGGTTTGCCAGCGTAGCTCAGAGTTCACTAGAAACTTTCTCGAATGTTCAAGGAGGAATTAACTTCCCTGATTAGACAAGAAGGGATTTAGTTTCTGACAACCATAGAACATGACAACTTTGCTCTCCCCTAATCAAGAGTCAATCTCGAGAGTCGTGTGAACAAAAGGCAAATTATTTTACTCAGTCAGTACGTGCATTCTTAGTCTCATCAGAATGTAGAGAAAAGGAAGAGACGGGCGTGTTCAATAAAAAGGTGTTATTTATTGATCAGTCTCTTTTCTCATACAAGAGAAATGGATCGATATTATTGCAATACTTATAGCTAAGTAAAGTGCATACATTAAAAGCAATAGTATAAAATAATACTGTAAAAACATTGATATGGTTTCTAAGCCATAAGATGTTTTAAAATGAATAAAATATATTATATACACATATACATTTGACTAAACGTACTCAACTGGTGTTTCTAGATACGCCTACCCCGTGTACCTAACCTAAGTCTAATACGTGGGCGGGAATAGATAGTTACAGTTTAAGTTAAGTTTGTTTTTGCCAAGTGAATAACTAAAGAATTCTCTGTGAGGGGTTATTCAGTTCTGTACCTGGAATTTAGGATGAATGAGGAATGGTATCTCTCTCTCTGGTCTCGATATTCCAGGCTGCCTGCTAGGGCTACCCGGAAACGCCGGTGCTGGATTCTCGGCAGGAGAAAGCAGCGCGTCTCTCAGCGCGTCAGGAAGGCGGGGCTGCTGCCAGCGGGGTCTGCTCTGCTCTTGGCTTCGGCAAGTATGGCTGCTCCGTCTCGTCACCACGCGTGTGTTTGCATATGGCAAGATCGGTAATATTTATACCTTTAAGGTGCCGAGATTGACGTAAGGATGGACATAGATACGTCAATAAAGATGTCATACGACTTGCTCGTTAGCACATTCTTTTACTAAAGTTCTCGGTGAAATCAAAACAATGGCCGCAGGGTTTTGCCAGGTTGTCATAGGTTTGATTTGTTATGAGAACTCCGTATGCCTTATCAGGGGCTGGAGGAATATCGCTTGTCTATTTAGATCGCAAGTGTTATGACCTAATCAGATAACACGTTCCTGTGCCGTAGTGTGACTGCATCAGATAACGGTATCTGCATCATGGGGGTTTTCTGCCTCATGGGCTGACTGCTAGTTAACTTGTTGGTTTGTTTAACTAGAATAGGGTCAGGAATAGGGGGATCGATTCAGGACCTATAGGAATACATGACACCCACTCCACGCTAACTATGGACATATTTACTAATCTAGGCATAGTATAACATAGTACAACATACTATAGAGTAGTGTGTATACCTTACCACCCCAAAATACATAAATGCATTTTGAAATTTTCAAATATACTGAAAAAAATTTGCAGACATATATATATGTATGCACTCAAGCTGTAGAAAAAAGCCAAAGTAATCACATTTGTATACATTATTGCTTATTTGGTATATGAGAATTACACATGAAATGGTTTCTTACAGAAAAAAGTTTCGAGACCATTCCATCACAGAATAAAATATCTTTATGAACAAGCCAGCGGGCAGCTAATGTCTATAAGCTATCTAAAATTTAGAAACCTTAGTTCTCTAAGAATAGTTCTTACTTTAAGCAGAAGATAGTGTCCCGAAAAATATGCAAAAATATTTGGGGCTGCTGGAAAAACTGCTGTCCGTGAACTGGAGCGAAATTGTTCATGTGACTTTATTTTTAAAGTTGAAGGCCGAATTCAGGGAACGCCGTGTGCGAGCTTGCTCAAAAGTCTCTATTTCTGTTCGGGTGAGAACATCATATCATTTAGGCTTTCGAAAAAACTGTCAACAGCTTCCTGGGAAAGTTCCACTAACTCGGAAATAGGTGTAATCATGCATTCTTGCGCATGATTGTCTCCATTGACATTCTGATTTGCATTACTGACAGAAGGTCGTACCTGTTCGATGCTGCTTTCATCTTGAACTTCACTACCCATCAATCGTAGTGGTGAAGCTTCCACGAATGCCGTCATCAGGATTGGTAGCCTTTGAGGGCAGCACAAAGCATGAACCTTGATCGGGCTCAACAATGTTTCTGCATCCATCGGCGCATCCGATTGTAGCGTCAGACAGGTGTCTAACACGCATTCTTCTCCGCATAGCAGACACCTCAATACAGGTAAAACACATCTTTGCCACATTGGTCGAAATGATAGAAACCAAGTCATGTTCAGGTCTCTAAGCCGAGAGAGTCCCAGGATTTTTGATATCCGGTCCCGGTATCCAATGGCTAGGATTGTTTCTTCCCTTGTCGCAAGAGTTTTGTCTGTGACATGGGTTGCCATAACGAAAAATAAGGACTAAGAATAGGATTCCTGCAATTAGTCCCAGGATCAGGGGAAGTCCGCCAAAAATCGAATGGACGAAATCTGGAAAAATACCCAGTATGGCTTTGAATGGTGTTAATGCCATTGAAAATACTGTCTTAAATACCTTTGAGACCCCATTGGTATCAGAAATATTTAAGATTTCATTCAGGATTTCCGCGAAATGTACGGGGGAATTAGTTGATAATAATGTATGTATCTCTGCAGTCGTCCTTGCGACTTGTAGATCATACGTTTCTTTTGATGACGAGAGCCTGGTAGGCGTCTGAAGAAGGACTGTTTTCATTCTGCTTAAAGTATCTATTCGAATAGAAGTAATTTTCAAATCGGGCCATGCCCTTGCCTCCCTGTCTGGGAAGGAGCTGGGGAACAATGTGCGTCCACAGCACTTGACCTTCGCAGTAGTAGTTACTAGATAAGGAGTCCCGGGCATAAGACTACAACATCTGCGGTCTACAATAAGAATGTAACTCCCATTATAGAGTCTTTGAAAGAATGGTTCTATTTCTGTTGCAGGTGCGCCTTGCAGGTGACATGAAAGGTTGTATGAATTCCCTTCACAGGCTCCATGCAAACTAATTCCGTTACACAGAAGTGTGCCACTCAGTGACATCGCACAATTGTTGCCACTAAGAAACACTTTCTGTCCTTTATTACTGACACATGCATGTGAATAGGGCAGGTTCCATGTTGTTTTAAGGTACCCCTTTCCCAATTTCTCGTACATGCCAGCCTGTATATATTTTTGGCAGTATTGAAACCTGAAGGTTGAGATTGGAATATTTATTATCCCATGTATTATCCATTCATTGACAGGTCGTTCTGACATTGTAATTGGTAATCTTTCTAGTTTTTCAATGCTCAAGATTGTATAATCAGCACCCTTTTGCGCCATACTGATTTGTCTATCAGTAAGGTTAAAGATTTGGAATAGTGACGTTGTGTTGATTAAACGCCAAGGCACATAGCCTGAACGCAGATTTTGTAACGTCCAGCCAAGCTGTACAATAGAACGCAATTGTGACTGACCGTGTTGTAATAACAGTAAGTCTTGCGATAATATATCGATTGCTGACGACACAATGCTGTCCAAAGAAAAAATTCTGGAGGACAGAGTCATTAACCCATTGTCCACTACAGAAAGTGATTTTTCCAAATTAATACGGTCAATTTCCCGTATTCTCTCTGCTGTTTCAATTTGAGTAACCTTCCAGGCCTCATTGTATGCTGCATATACAGAGGCTGCTATGAAACGCTTTTGACGCTGTTTGCGTGGTCCCAAAGTGAAATCACGCAAGTCAGCACCATCAGTAAGTAAAGTTAGGTGTTGCTTAATTTCTGCCAGTGTGGAAGTTTGTAGCCATTGAAGGCATAATTTGCCCACACTGTAGGTGGTTATTATCCCTGGGTGATGTCTTTGAGGATATCTAGGGTCTGGCCTGGTCATTTTGAACCCCTGTGTTTTGTTCAGGAATCTGTCTTGACAGTTATTAGTATCTGTGGGCCAGATCAACCACTGTTTCCAATCAGGATGTGTTCTGTTTTGGTTTAATATATGGTGTACGTCTATCTCTTCATCTGTATCAGAGTTATTGCTAAACATTGTTGGCTTTGGAATAGACGGTTTACTTAAATCTTTGATTTTGGCTAAGCCAAGACAGGTGGTCTGTTGAACAGTGTCATTTAAAAATATCATTTGTTCTGGGATCATGCAGGCTCTAAACAAAGCTTCTATACCCTGTACTTGCCATTCTTTTGTACCCCAAACACTTTTCAATTCAACATTTTTGTCCCAATAATCAAATCCAAAAGTATTCATTTGTTCAAAAAATGAGTCTGAATATAACAATTTTGTGTTGGTTATCATGGTTTTGGTTCCTGTCTTGTTTGACAATTTAAAATAAAATGTTTCAGCATTACTTGTGTTAAAACCTGAAAAATATGAATATTTGTCGTAAACGGTTCTTGAGCTCCCTTTTGGAGGTGTTGCACAATGTTCCCATTGATTATAATTTAAAACATTTCTAGGTTGTGCAGATCTATGTAAAAAGTGGTTACCATAGTGGTTATAGCAATACATACTGTCATAATTTGTAGAACCCTGCAAATAATCATGTTTGGTAAATTTAGCAGACATTACTAAGTCAGACATCATGTTATTAATGCTTTCGAAGTCCCAATCATCAGCAAATGAGTTTGGTTTTGCAAAGTCACTCAATGAGATCTTAATTTGGTGTGGATATTTCAGGATCTCGACCGGACCATAAATTTCATAGTCAGTGTTGTCCCAAGCTACCCCACCAGGTATCGGATTGGCTGTGAAGTTGGCTGAAGAAAGTTCTCTTTTCTCGACGTGTGAAGATGTGTGTGGTTTGAGGATCAAGTTGATTTTCTGACTTGCTGTGTCCATTTTAGCATATTTTCCCTCAATGAAGCGTCCCAAAGTAAGTACCATGATGAGCCAAAGTATGAGGATAAATGCACCAAAACCCACCCAAAATTCAATCCATGGAGAAATCAGATATGTTTCTTTCAGTTGTCTCAAAAGTTCCTTAGCTTTGTCTTTAAAGGTTTTTGATGATGGCTGTGTCTTTGATTCGCTGAAGCCCTCAGAGGAATCATCGAAGTTAATGAAGTAGCCGGATGCAGTTCTGTCAATTGTTCCAATTGGTTCAGGATTTCTGTTTCTTGCATTTTCACTTGGTACTTCATTATAGATTGGTGTGTCTCTGCTAAATGTTTTTATTTGGGTATTCAGAGGTCTTAGTTCTATTGCATTGTTGCATAGTCCTTGTTGTTCTTCTGTAGGCGTTTCGAATGTGATGAGCCTCTTCGTTAGGACCTCTGTACTGGTAGCAAACCTTGGTGTTCTGCTACTTATTGGGAGTCCACTTGGCCTACTGTTTGTTATCGGCCACATGTTGTGGTTTTACCAGGTCGATGGATACAACTCGGTTCTCCTTTTTACCAGCAAGTGGCGATAGTACAACTGATCTTGTCCCGTTGACAGACAAGACAGGAACTGCTTTTCTGTAAGAAGGCCCAAATTCCTTCTTTACCGCGATCTTTTCCCTGACTAGATCCCCGACTTTTGGAATCCAGACAGGTCTTGCTGGGACAGGTGGTGGTTCTTCAGTGGTTGTTGGCTGTTGTTTCAACTTTATGTTGCTCAGGTCTTTTCTTGTTTTGTTTAAGTCCTGCAAAATAGCCAAACGGTCTTTGATATCAAAGCTTTTTTCTTTCACCACTGAAGTCTGACTATCAATGTCAGAGATCATCATCCTAGTTCCAAATAATAATTTGTACGCACTGAATCCCTTCAGAGAATTTCTTGGCAAGTTATTGAGACTACGTTGGACACTTATTAGATGTTTGACCCACCCAGCTCCCGAACCTAATATCCTTTCCGCTATAGATTGCTTTATGCCTTGGTTTTTTCTTTACACCGTCCCGTACCCTCAGGAAGGAAGTGAGAAGATTCCCGCTGGACTATGCTCATTTGGCCATGTTTCCCCCCAGGCTGGAGGGCTTGAGTGAAAACAATAGTCAAACGTAGCATGCGCTTAGCGTATATGCCATTTAGACCCGCAAATCTTTGTATAATAGTCCGGACGTCAGCCGAGTGCTGGTGATCTACATTATAAGTGGAACTAGCCTGTA
This sequence comes from Lissotriton helveticus, assembly GCF_964261635.1. Classification (NCBI taxonomy): domain Eukaryota; kingdom Metazoa; phylum Chordata; class Amphibia; order Caudata; family Salamandridae; genus Lissotriton; species Lissotriton helveticus. The sequence continues at coordinate 534,770,700 of NC_136073.1, forward strand.
TATGTTAATCGCAACCCTTCCTTTTTACTCCTGATTTTTCCTGGAGTAGAACGACGAGGTATTAAACTGTTTCTCTCCCCACTGCGATCTCTGTTGCAGTTTGGGCAGTTTTTTACAAACATGGTATGACGCAGGCTCATGCCTGGCCACCAGTACCTGATTGTAATTCTTCCAGAGAATCTTTTATTTTAAGGTGTCTGAGACCCTCGCCCATGTGTGCGTCTGCGATTAACAAGTTTCTCCTGTCCATGTTTGGAATCACTCTATCCCCCACTCCAGGGATTCGAGCAAAAGGGACGGAGTTTGCATCGATTATGTATGTATAATTGAGTGGATAGTTGATCGGTAACGCTGAGCAGTCGCCTTTTGATGACGTCTTCACTGCCAGCACTGTTTCACCGTCAATGTATTTTAATGTACGCTTTTTTCGATCTACGGGAGCCGATTTAGTGGCTGCCGCTGTGGCTGTCTCAGCCAATGAATTCCCTACAACGTGAACGCCATCACGCTGATGACTCAGTGAGTGAGTCACGTGAGTCTTGCTAGTTCTTTTTGTAAAAGAGCTATTTGTTCCCAGAGCAGTTTCTGCTTTATTGGTGCATCTGTGTCATCTTTGTAACCGTTTTGAATCCATGTCTGCAAATCGCTGTTATATGATTTGACGCAGTAATATGAATCTGACACTATAAGTGTCGGGAATTCGCGATCCGCATTATCTAGCGCCATTTTTAAAGCTAATATTTCAGTTTGTTGTTCTGAATTACTTTTTACTGAGTGTGTCTTTGTTAATAGAGGTTTTAGTTTACCTCCGCGCCACACTTCTTTTGTAATCTCACATGTGGGGTTGTATGCTTGTTCTCCCCAAACGGAGGGTTGAGCATGTCCGTCTGTATAGATTACACAGGCGTAATGTCGTAAAGGCAGAATGTCGATTGGCAGAGGATATGTTTCTTCATATTCTAGATTTTTCAATTTCTTCTAGTTGTTAAAAAATTGTCAACCAGGCTATACTTGATAATTCATATCCTACGTACAAGACTGTTAGATGGGCAATTCTGGATTTTTTAAAGTTGAATTTGTAACCCTCTGCAGCGAACCCAAGTATTATGGTGTTCACTCTTTTCAAGTGAGTCTCCAAGTCATCATCTGTTAAGTAAATGTCATCGACATAAGATAATGCTTCATCATCATATAGTTGAAGTAATTCTGTTACTCTCGCTGAGAATACCCCCGGGCTGTTCTTGTACCCCTGGGCTAACCGACAGAATTGTTTTTGAGTGCCATTTACTGAGAATGCAGTTAAATATCTGCTCTCTGGTGCTATGTTTTGACAAAAGAATCCATTAGAGATGTCTAAGGTTGTTTTGTATTTTTTGCGCACTATGTTATTCATTAGTGCAGCACTGTGTGAGTTTTGCACTGCAAAAGTTTTGCAACATGTGTTAAGGTGTCGGTAATCCAAAACTAGACGATATGAATTGTCTGGTTTGGAGACCGGAAACAAAGGATTGTTCATTTGTGAGGTGCAAGTTTCAATCACCCCCTGGTATTCTAGCTGATCTAGTATTTCATTTACCTGTTTTTTAGCTTCTTGCTTAATTGGGTACTGCCTTTGTGCAGTAGGTTGTGATTTTAACTGGATTTTGTGAGGAGGGGAGTCCTCATCCCATCCTACATGATTTTTATATAAAGCAGGTGCTAGAGCCACTGCCCACTTTCTAGCAAGTGTGTATTTTTTATGAATTGGAATTTGATTTGAGAAGGCAGGCATAATTACTTCTTCGCCATGAGGGCACTCCCTGACAAACTCTGGTGGCCAGTCTTTTTCAGCTAGAAGGATGTCATAGCCCTTGGAGAGATTATCCCAAAATAGTCCCCTTATTTTCCTAGTCTTATCACCCTCTATACGTAATGTTATCTCGTATATCTTGTGAGGTTTGCTAACCCTGGTGTCTGCAGTTTCCACTTGAAGATATTCATTCGTGTCCACTGTCTCCAGATGATTCATAAGGACTTTGCGAGCTATGCTCACTTCTGCTGCGCTGTCTAGCATTGTCTGAGCCCATTCTCCGTTTTTCAGTTGTGTCCTCAGTATTCTCGGCATTGTTAACTACCTTGATACTGGCTACCTTCTTTTTTGGAAATTGTAATTTCTTTTTTAGCTGAGCAGGTTCCTTGTCTTTGGACTTGGCGTGCTCTTCTCTTTGTTCTGATCGTCCTCTTCTTTCCGATTTCTGCGAGGAAGTCTGAAAAGATTGAGAGGGACGCGTATCAATGTCTTGATATCTATCAGGTTTTTTTATATTATCCCTATTTCTAAGGTTATATCTTTTCCCAGAGGGGTCACTCTGGGGTGACCTGTGTCTTTGGTTCGGAGATTTCTCCCTTCGCCTAGGAGACCTTCCTCTGGACTGGAATTTCTTTTCTTTAGGATTGGATTGTTTGTTTCCATCCCAGTTCTTTTTTGGTGAATTATTATTAAATAATATTTTTTCTGGACTTTCAGTCAGTTGCGGTTTTACTGGTATTCCACCTAAACTATCTCTACCTAGTTCCTCATAGGATTTTTCTATGATTCTGGCAATTTCAGCTGGTTGGTCTGCTATATCTGTCTCTTTTAACCTCTGGCGGATCGCCACGTTGGCTGCTTCACCTTTTATGTTGGCTAATAGTATAGCCGAGACCTGCTTGAAGTCTTTTAGTAATTTCATACCAAGAGTTAAAGCGGGTTCTGGACCGTATTCGTCTTGAATTTGTTTTAGCACATCTGGTATCACCGAAATGGATGGAACACCGTGCGTTTTTGTGTAGATGGAAGCAAAGACTGTACCCCAAGTGTCACAGTCCTCTATGTGTGGTGCGATTCCCATTGGGAGACAGATAGTCAGAATCCTGTGTTTTTCTAGCGGGGTGGTGTCAGGAAACACCGCCTCTATTTGGGTAATTTTCTGTGCCAACCAGAATGGTATTTGTTCCCGTTTAGCCGGTACTTTACCTAGGCAGGATTGGATGTTCTGTGGTGTAATTTTATTTGTGTTCCCCTGTTGAGGGGTCAGCTGTGGAAGTTTAATCGCTGGCTGAATTGTTGATGTCCGCATCACATACTGAACTAATTGTCTATGAATTTTTATTAATTGTTTTAGCTGTGTTAACAGCTCTGCTGCAGACATCCCATTGATGTCTGGATGTGGTGTGTATCCGGCTAGGACCGGCCACGTTGCTCCTGGTCTACCTAAAGGACCGAGCCTGGTGATGTGATTATTATGTTTTAGGGCACCATCAAATAAGAGCAAATGCTCTTGGAATTTGAGTGGTACTTCCACCTCCTCGAAAGGAGTGTACTCATTAGGAGGTTCCTCTATTTTGTAATAGTGGAAGTACTTTGTTACAGCATTTGCTGCTGGAAAATGTATCCATGAATAATATACCTCTGTCTGCCGATATTCGTGTGCCTCAATTACGAATATGACTGTGCCACCTCTAGGTGTCTGTCCATTTTCTATAAGTTTCAGGGTTATAGATCTCCTTTTAATGACCGGGATGAGTATTATATCCGGGTCTGCATTTTGTAGTGCAGTATCAGCTTCTGCTATGTCAGCTGCTAATCTAACTGCCTCTCTTTCTTCTTCATTTTCTGACATTTTACTGTCCTGAAGGTTATTTTGTTTGTTTGCAGATCAGGTTTCTTATGGAAACAAAGGTTAGATGCACAATATGTTGGAACTGTTTATCCTTCAACGTTGACTATACCAAGAACCATACATAGGAGTTCCCTCCTGCGAGGTCTGGCGGATATAACCTTTCACCCACTCCAGACGTCTTTGGAGTATTTGGGAAAAGGGGTCTGAGTGAGAAAGCACGACTGAGTTACTCTAAATGTCTTACGTTAGTTTTATCGCCCTTTCCAAACGCGTTGGGCGCCATGTAGTGTAGTTCCTATCTTCCCAATAGGCTCTGCGCATTGGAATAATACCTACAGCAGTAAAGGCCTAGGCCAGACGTTAACTAGGTCTACTACTGTCGATACTAGACTTAAGGTTTTGGGTTTGCCAGCGTAGCTCAGAGTTCACTAGAAACTTTCTCGAATGTTCAAGGAGGAATTAACTTCCCTGATTAGACAAGAAGGGATTTAGTTTCTGACAACCATAGAACATGACAACTTTGCTCTCCCCTAATCAAGAGTCAATCTCGAGAGTCGTGTGAACAAAAGGCAAATTATTTTACTCAGTCAGTACGTGCATTCTTAGTCTCATCAGAATGTAGAGAAAAGGAAGAGACGGGCGTGTTCAATAAAAAGGTGTTATTTATTGATCAGTCTCTTTTCTCATACAAGAGAAATGGATCGATATTATTGCAATACTTATAGCTAAGTAAAGTGCATACATTAAAAGCAATAGTATAAAATAATACTGTAAAAACATTGATATGGTTTCTAAGCCATAAGATGTTTTAAAATGAATAAAATATATTATATACACATATACATTTGACTAAACGTACTCAACTGGTGTTTCTAGATACGCCTACCCCGTGTACCTGACCTAAGTCTAATACGTGGGCGGGAATAGATAGTTACAGTTTAAGTTAAGTTTGTTTTTGCCAAGTGAATAACTAAAGAATTCTCTGTGAGGGGTTATTCAGTTCTGTACCTGGAATTTAGGATGAATGAGGAATGGTATCTCTCTCTCTGGTCTCGATATTCCAGGCTGCCTGCGAGGGCTACCCGGAAACGCCGGTGCTGGATTCTCGGCAGGAGAAAGCAGCGCGTCTCTCAGCGCGTCAGGAAGGCGGGGCTGCTGCCAGCGGGGTCTGCTCTGCTCTTGGCTTCGGCAAGTATGGCTGCTCCGTCTCGTCACCACGTGTGTGTTTGCATATGGCAAGATCGGTAATATTTATACCTTTAAGGTGCCGAGATTGACGTAAGGATGGACATAGATACGTCAATAAAGATGTCATACGACTTGCTCGTTAGCACATTCTTTTACTAAAGTTCTTGGTGAAATCAAAACAATGGCCGCAGGGTTTTGCCAGGTTGTCATAGGTTTGATTTGTTATGAGAACTCCGTATGCCTTATCAGGGGCTGGAGGAATATCGCTTGTCTAATTAGATCGCAAGTGTTATGACCTAATCAGATAACACGTTCCTGTGCCGTAGTGTGACTGCGTCAGATAACGGTATCTGCATCATGGGGGTTTTCTGCCTCATGGGCTGACTGCTAGTTAACTTGTTGGTTTGTTTAACTAGAATAGGGTCAGGAATAGGGGGATCGATTCAGGACCTATAGGAATACATGACACAGAAACCTTTGTTTGGGTCGTTGTTCCTTGTTTGACTGGATTTAGCCTGATTCACTGAAGTGCGGCTGCACTCAGAAGAAACGATCGGCTATTTCCGCATTATTTGCCCTCTGTTGGTGAGCCGTTTTGGTGCTCTTGCAGAGGACGAATTCTTGGCAGCATTCTGATTTATCCTTTTACCCCTTCAGGTCCCCCGTTGGCGAGCAATGATTCTATGCTCTTGCGGGGGACGTAAACGGAATATATTCGGGTGGCGTTTTCGGCCGCCAGGAAGGCAGAATCAGGAACTCGTTTTCTTTAAGGCTATATCGGATTGCATTTTCGGTCGCCTTAAAACTCAGGCTCCTCCGTTGGTGAACTCGTTGTCTGGGAGTTCATGTTGAGGACGATTTTCCTTGTTTTGTTTTGATACTGGATGGTTATTAGTTAATTTGGAAATTCCCTGCTTTTCTTCCGGTGAACTGTCCACCTTTGAATCTGCGAATTCAGATACTGTATTGGAGTGCTTCAACTCTTGCTGTGAACACCTACAGTTCGGTTGTGGGATTATTAGTTTCTTCTTCTTCATTTGTTACCGTGGAGTGTTACTATCTGAGCATAGTACTACATGATAAAAAGGAAGGAAGGTAAGCAAGTACTTAGCTTCTTAGTTTTCTTCTAGAGCCCTGAGTATTACGAATAGCTCATTATAGTTGTGTATCACCATACAGGGTCGACACATCCTGTCCAGTCTGTACAAGAGAAGGCAACAGAGAGTCCATATAACTCAGCTCAGGTATTTATGGTGATAGCTATTGTGTTATTAGCATACTTAGATGTGAGTTGTGGAGAAGTGATTATTGTTTATTTTGTTGTTTCAGGTCTCCATCCACACAGTTCCCTTCCCTTCCTTCCCTCACTTGATCCTTCTATCGTCCTGTGCCATCACGGTATTTCAGGTGTGGTTAGCTCAAGAGGTGGACCCCATTAAGCAACAAACGATTCTGAGGACTGGAGTCTAACAGTCAAGCACTATCCCAACAGATTCACTTTCTATGAAAGTCTGTTCTGCTCTACTGGAGGGCCCCTCTCCCAGCGCTACAGATAGTGACAACGCTCTTCCTACGTCTTCTATAAGTATCACTTTGCCGACATTATCGTCTGAGCCACTTTTAGCACCTACCGGCTCTGATTTGGCCCCCTCCAGTGTGTCAGTATCTTCAAGAGAGCCAATTTCGAAGAATACCAACTCTACCTTTACTCTAATATCCTCCACCCCCCCAGCTTTACCTGTATCTGTGATCTCCGATACATTAAATGCAACTTCAGCTTCAGTGCCAGCCATTATCAGAGAGCAGGAGACCAGTATCTCTCCCCTTGATATCATCCTACAGACTCTAACCAGTCATCGTTTGGAGGCACAAGAACATTTTTCTTGCAATTGCGGGAAGACAACAGTAAGCTACAGAACTCTCTACAAGAGATGACATCTAAATTAGGAGGGATATCACAGGACATTGAGGATCTTCAACATAGGGTTGTAAATATAGAAGAGGGATCAGCCCGTACTGAATCTTCCTTGAACCAACATGATGCTAAGATAATATCCTTACAGTTGAAGGTAGAAGACTTACAAAATTGCCAAAGACGATCAAATCTGAGACTCTTTGGCATACCGGAAGGATCAGAAGGGTCAGACCCAAGGGCCTATCTTGTTAAGCTATTTCAGAAGGCATTCCCAGATCTATCTGACTGGGATTGGGATTCCCAACTCCAGAGAGTCCATCGTCTACCCCTAGTTCAGAGGAACAAGGAGAGTACATTTCCTCGTCCTTTTCCTATTTATTTTGGTAATTTCTTTTTAAGGCAGGCAGTTTCATTGAAAGCACGCCCTAACTCTCCTGTCATAATTGAGAATTTGTCTTTCTTTGTCCGCTCTGATCTGAGCAAAGCTACTATGGATAGAAGGTGGAAGTTGCGTAAACTTATTGACCCTTTTAAATCTATGGGGGAGCAGGCGTTCTTGCAAGAGCCTGCCCGCCTTAAGGTCATTAAGGGCGGCCCCACTTATTTTTTCACTGGCGAGAGGGAAGCGTAGAGTGTGGTTTCAAAATTTGGTTAATTGAAAGGGAAAGAGAAGTTAAGATTTCTAGTCTAAGCGGTCATATTCGCATTCTACTCCCTATCTTTTTTTTTCTTAATCTCTTTTAATGGTTTTTCTTTTTTTTCCTTTTTTTTTTTTCTTTCTTCTTTGCCAGGTGGGTTGTAGGGTAGTAGAGTAAGTCTCAGGCTGCTTCTCTCTGTAGCTGCCTTTCCAGCGGCATCAGATTACAGAGGGGTGTCCCCTCCCGAGGGGGAGAGGGAGAGGGGGGAGGGGGGCGGAGTTTTCGGGTTCTCCGGGGTCGGTTTTGTGTGGGGGAAAATTCTCTAAAAAAAGCAACACAAGAAGGAGATTTACTGAATATGATGGGAGGGAGATATCTTCGTTTTTCTTTTGAGCAGAATGATATAAATTGTATAACCTGTTTTTCTGAATGTTTAAGCTAAGATGTCTAGCTTTAGGACGTTGCGGGTCTTAATAGCAAGAATAAAAGACGACTCATCTCTGAAGAGCTTAGACTATATGACCCACAATTTGTTTTCTTTTCAGAGTCTCATATTGCCTATAATGATAGGAAACTATTGGGCCAACTTGGTTATGATGTTGTAGTATTCTCTGCATTACAGGCCTCAATCAGAGGGGTTGCTTTTCTTAAAGATAGACGACTCAGAGTAGAAACCTTTAAAACTGCTTTAGATAAAGATGGACGATGGGCTATTGTGCAACTGTCTATAGGCAAATGTAAATACGTACTCTGTGTGATTTATGGGCCAAATATTGATGATTCTATTGTTTTTGATCGACTAAATATGGTGCTTCTGGGTTGGGAGGAGGGACTTATCATCATGGGGGATTTCAATTGTATTATGGATTATCAGCGAGATACCACAAGACAAGGTGCTTTTCAACATATGCGTAAATCACATGCCGCGATCTTAGAAATTGGTCGCATACATAATATCAGGGATATTTGGCGTAGTATTCACCCCAACATTTCTGGATACACTTATTATTCTGCGCCCCATAAACTATGTTCTCGCATCGACGTGGCCTGGGCTACGGATAACGTATTGAACACTAGTTCTATTGAGATTTGTCCCTGGGTCACTTCGGGCCACAATCCTATTTTGCTTACGTTTAATACCCCACAAATTCATTCGGGCTTGAGGATGTTTTCCTTCCCCCGGCACCTATTAACAAATACAGGGTATATATCGCAGCTCAAACTACATCTTATTGAATTTATCAAAATTAACCTTAATTCTACTTCTTGCATAATAGTCTGGGACGCTTGCAAGGCTAGTATCAGGGGGTTCACCCAACAATTTGTTTTCAGGCAGAATTCTGAGCGTAGCAGTACGAATAAATTTCTGACTTCTAATATCTTGTCAAAAGAATTACTCTTGGCCGATGCTTTATGTACAGGCTCTCCCAATGTGGTTGAATTGGGGTTAAAACTTGGGCACTTAAAATCAACTTTAAAAACATTTTTTTCTGAAAAAAGCAGAGCTAAAGTACATAAATTGAAAATTTCCCAATATGAAGGCGGAGATAAAATTGGGAACATTTTGGCTTATAAAGTCACGGATGATAGAGCCCATACCCTGATTAGAAGTCTTAGAGGTTCCAATAATATTAGATATGATCAGCCGGCACAGATACTAGATCAATTTGTGGAGTTTTACAATGTCTTATATACTCCTGAGAATTATCCTAGCCCAGCTAAGATACACGACTATCTCGATAGTAACATCAAGGAAAATCGTAACATACCCGGGTTAGATCAGCTGTCTGACCAGATTACTCCGTTAGAGATCAGGCAAGCCCGAGTGGGACGGGCATGCTCAGACGTGAGTCCTGTGCTCTCCATGCCACTGGAATCAAGCTATCCAGGCTGATGAGGGCTGAAAGCCCGAAACCGGTCCTCGGATGCTTGTTTCCAGTCCAGGGAGGACCTGGCTTGGCAGTTCGGGCTGGACTGTTCCCAAAGGGCACAGGGTCAAGACTGATTTGCATATGGCTGGGCTCAAACTGGAATGGCATGGTGAGCAAAAAAACGATGGATTTAGGCCCAGATCTCTGTACTGGGGTGAATGTATGACAGTGTTCTGCATTCTGTCCATCACCTGTTGTTTTTGCATTTGTCACCCCGAGTGGGACGGGTATGCTCAGACATGAGTCCCGTGCTCTCCATGCCACTGTTATCAAGCTATCCAGGCTGATGAGGGCTGAAAGCCTGAAACCGGTCCTTGGATGCTTGTTTCAAGTCCAGGGAGGACCTGGCTTGGCAGTTCGGGCTGGACTGTTACCATGGGGCACAGGGTCAAGACTGATTTGCATATGGCTGGGGTCAAACTGGAATGGCATGGTGAGCAAAATAACGATGGATTTAGGCCCAGATCTCTGTACTGGGGTGAATGTATGACATTGTTCTGCATTCTGTCCATCACCTGTTGTTTTTGCAAGCTATCCTTTCCTTATCTTTGGGAAAAGCAGCAGGGGAAGATACTTTTCCAGTTGAGCTTTACAAAATTTGTATTGATGAACTACTACCTCTATTTTCTCAGGTCATCCGATCTATTGGCGAAAACGGGAAAGCCCCCAGCTCTTGGAATATTGCCAAAATGTTTTTTTTTTAAAAGGGCAAACTGGCTGATGAGTGTGTGTCTTACAGACCCATCTCACTTATAAATACTGATGCCAAAGTTTTTGCCAAAATGTTAGCAACCCGATTGGCTCCGTTTATACCCAAAATAGTTAATTCACAACAACATGGGTTCGTAATGGGAAGGGATACTACCGCCCATATCAATACGGCCATTACCGCATTTGAAATAGCTGAGACAGAGTCCACCCCACTCGGCATGATTTTATTGGATGCCGAGAAGGCTTTCGACCAAGTGGGGTGGGATTATCTTTGGTCTGTTATGACCTTTATTGGTTTTGAGTGCCAATTCGTCAGATGGATTTGAGCTTTATATGATAATCCTATAGCGAGTATTAGCTACGCTGGGCTGACCTCTTCTACCTTTGCTATTTCTCGGGGCACTCGGCAGGGGTGTCCTTTATCACCCCTGCTGTTTGCTCTCTCGATGGAACCCTTTCTTTATGCTCTTCAGCTACAGCCCTGAATAATACCTTTCAGATCTGGTCCTCAATCCCTGAAAATTACTGCTTATGCCGATGACATCGCTATTTATTCTACTGATGTCGTAGAGGCACTACAGGGGATAACGGCTGAGGCTAGCAGATTCAGAGACGTTTCAGGATACAAATTAAACATAAATAAAACACAAACAGTTGTCAACTATAAACTGCCGGTAGCTGTCTCCGGGATCTGTAGGGTCGCCACCTATTTAGGAGTCAAAATTTCATCCAAAATTAATGAGGTTATCACAATTAACTACGATGCCTTAATCAAATCAACTGTTTTGTCCTTAAAAAAATTGCATAAACTTTCTCTAAATATTATCGGTAGAATTAATCTGATTAAAATGAAAGTGCTCCCCAAATTTCTTTATCTATTTCGTTCTATCCCACTAGCACTTAGCAATTCTTTTTTCAAGAAACTTGATGGGATATTTAGCAGTTTTATCTGGGGATTCAGGAAAGCTCGTAGATCCATGATGTTACTTAAAGGTTCTCTAGATAGTGGGGGGCTTAATTTCCCGGATTTCAAATTATATTATTGGGCTACTTTTTTGGGTCGTTTAAGTTCTTTGCTTAACTCGGACACTCAACTTTATTTTCATATTATTATGTTAAAGTCAGACTCCAAAATGTTTCTGTTAAGACTTAATGACCCCAATTACTTCAAATGGGTAACATTTAAGACCGCTAGAGGCACTGTTAAGATCTGGTTTAATATCTTGGCATTCTGTAAAACTTCCTTTTTTCATTCTAAATTGTGGTGATGGGGAAACCCGGGCCTTCCTGGGATCTTTAATGATCGTTTGGCAAACATATGGTCCACTCACGGCATTAAAACATTGGGGATCTATATGGTACTAACGGCTTTTTAGACTTTGAGACACTTAAAAATCTATATAAATTGACCGAATCAATGAGATTTAAATATATTCAAATTCATGACTTCCTTATACGTAAGATGAAAATATGTGAAATCTTAGATTCCGACATCTGGAACTGTTTTTATTCACTCAAGAATAAATCTCTCATAAGGGAAGGATATAGGTGCCTCAACTCCTATAAGACCGGTGACTGTTCTAACTAGCAGAGAAATGGAGTACTAAGTTAGGGCTTAACATAACTTCTAATAAGATCGCTTCCTCTTTTTCCAACTTCAATAATTTTGTCCAATCCACGAGTCTAAGACTACAGCAATTTAAAACCACATGCATGCTATATCACACTCCTGAAAGGATTTCCAAGTGGTCTACAAATACTTCTTTTAGCGATCATACCAAGTTCCCTAAATGTGATTTAGTTGCAGCTGATTTAGAACATATGCTGTTTTCTTGCCCTGCTCTGAACAAGGTCTTGAAATTAAAATTGGTTAGGTCGCCTTCCCTCACGGCACTAACAGTATTATTGGATGTAGATTCTGTCACTCTCCCTCAGCAGGCTCTAGTTACTATATTGCTGTCCTGTGCTAAATTATCCGTCGCTCGCGCTTGGATCTCCCTGAAGCCCCCTCATATCATGGAATGGTCGTCATTGGTCAATGAAATTTATTCTATGGAGTCTGCTCTGGCTAAACTTAGAGGGGTCCGGTCATTAAAGAAATGTGAAAGGATTTGGGGTAATTTTATTTTTAATTTTAATCATTTTTTTTTCCTGAGAATTAAGGGGATACATTTCCCGCAATGTCCGAATTTAATTTGTTGTTTCTGTCTATATTTTCGTCTACATTTCCTCTTTCTTTATTCTATCTGGTATTACTAAGCAATTGTCTGTACATTCATTCTGCTATATTGTTCATTATTTATTCTTCCCATTTTGATTTTGATACCTTCCTTTTTCGTGTTGTCAATAAAAACCTTTAAAAAAAATTTAGTAAATCAGTATCAAGCAAATAAATAGAACAATTAATACATTTAAAAATTGTCATTTAAAAAACCTTTGAAATTCACTGACAAAAAACATAGGTTTTAGATATGCTATAGTTAGGAATTAGCATTTAAAAAACCTTTGAAATTCACTGAAAAAACCATAGGTTTCAGACATGTTATAGTTAGGAATTAGCATTTGAAAAACCTTAGAAATTCACTGAAAAAACCATAGGTTTTAGGGGTGTTATAGTTATCTGGACGTTTCACTTTTACAACACCATTGAAATTCCTCCGTTATAGTTAGGTGTACTAACTATAACTTGCGCGCCCGCAATCCACTGCTGATGATGTCACATATTACATAATTCATGACATGGTCAGTGAGATCACTGATGACATCACTGATGACATCATCCAGTGAATGTGGTTTGGTTCGATATTTAAATAAGTATTATATATATATATATAGCAATCTGCATTAAAGACTGAGTGTATGTATACATGTCTGGATGGAGAATTTAGTAGCACTGTGATTGACTGTCTAAGTGACTAATTTAACCCCTCCGCTGCGCTGAACGTTCCGCGCTGGTGCGGAACGTTCTATTGCGCAGGCGGGGCCGGAACGTTCAACGGACGTGCGCAGCACTACCGAGGTAGTACACGCGACGTCCGCTGAACGTGGCCAGCACTGAAGGGGTTAGAGTGTCTCACTAAATATATGGGATAGTGATTAAACTGTGTGAATATCTGTATCACTTTATCTCTTGTTGTGTAAACTACTACATAAGTTGGTTACTAGCTATGTGAAAGTCTGTATTAGTTATTAATTAGTTAAGTGAGTATTTGTATGGGATAGTGAATGTGTGTGTGGTTGGGTGGGAGGTGTTTGACCTTCCAAAGATGTGTAAATAGTTAATTTAGTAGGTATAGGAGGTCAAGACTCTATGTGGAAACACTTGTTTGTGTGAGTGAATCTCTTTATGGGCGTGGTGATGAGTAAATATATTTCTCAATGATACATGTCCAACAAAGTAGAAACAGAAAAGGCAGTGTATGTGACAGTTGTTGTATATAAATAAGTATGCATAAAACTCAGTGATTGTATGAGTGACTGTATCGAAAACTGTATACTTGTAATAGTCATTTTATAACACACAAAGTATGAGTTACTACCTATATGAATAAATAAAGTTGTGTTTGTATAAGTGTGTAGCTTGGTAAATGTAAGTATGAGTAATTGTTTGCATAAGTGAGTTGGATGACTGCATAAGTGAATAGGATGTGTGCTGGTGTGTAATGTTGATGTAGGTGTATAAGTATATTTAATAGTGTTCTATTGATCTTTGTTAGCATGTATGAGTGAATCTATAGGTAAGTGTTTAGATGTGTGTGTAGATGTAGGAATCACTGAGTGGGTTTTTAGAAACTTGTATTGGTGTGTCAATGGTTGCAAACATGGTACTCCATATTTTATAATGAGTGTTGAAAGGTTATGCTACTGTATGATGAGGTGTATCAGATTGTCACTTGGATGATGTCATCAGTGATGTAATTTGAGATGTCATCAGTGATTTCACTGACCATGTCATGAATGATGTAATATGTGACATCACTTGCAGTGGATGACATGCGCGCGAGTTATAGTTAGTACAACTAACTATAACGGAGGAATGTCAATGGTTTTGAACGAGTGAAATGTCCAGCTAACTATAACACCCCTAAAACCTATGTTTTTTTCAGTGAATTTCTAAGGTTTTTTTAAATGCTAATTCCTAACTATAACATCTATAACATGTCTGAAACCTATGTTTTTTTCAGTGAATATATATGTGAACAAGGCTGCAGTGATGCAGCCGAAACGCGTCATCATGACAGACGGAGAAATAAAGCACTGAAAACTTGATTTACTGCGTTTTGGTGGTCTGTACCTAGGATACTGCGGAGTATATCTATATATATCTACATACACACACACATATATATATATATATATATATATATTACCTACTGGCGGTCGCCAGTAGGTATATATAGTTAGGATTTTTTCTCTATGGGATTTTTGAAAATTCTATGTCTAATAACTTTGGGGTTTGTGGACGGAATTGGCTGAAATTTCCAGGAAAATGGAACATTTTGTTTCTGAGCAGCCCCTGAAAATTTGGGGGGGGGGTTCGTCAAGGGGGGCCGAGAAAAAAGGGGGTCCCAAAACGCGTTTTTCCCATGTTAATTTCCATAGGGCGGTTGGCCTCACTTTTAGCTCGAACGGCTGAATGGATTTGCACGAAACTTGGCAAAATTGTAGGGACTGGTAGCCCGATGTGCCTTTGCTAGGTCTCAATATATGTGCTCCAGTGGATTTTGATAAATTAACGTTCCAAAAAATATATATATCTGTAACAGCGCTCCGGGTAGCGCTCCGGTTCGCGTACTTGACGCGTAAAGGAACTTCGCGAAGCTGATTGGCTCTCCGGTGTCTGTCAACATTCTAAACAGTCCGGAGCGGCCGCCATCTTGTCTCTCGGTAGGATCGAGAGACAAGAGGAGGCCAAAACAAAGGGGGAAATGACCATAAGGGGGAATAGTAGATCCTCCCTGACCCCCTAGGTTTGATGTGGAGGCTTTAAAAGGGCCCCGCGGGGCAAAAAAAAAAAAAATTCGGTTTTTTGCGTGGGGTGCGCCCGGTACGCGCACCGGAAATCGGTCCGGGGAGCGTACTATGAGGAAAAAAGAATGATAGACTTTTCAAATATTGTATGTTTATTGATTGTTCGTTTTGTTGTTTTTTTTTTTGTTTTTTTTTTAATTTATTTATTTATTTTGGTTGTACTTCATGAATTAGATATAAAAATGAATAATGTCTCAAACTATTTTTAATTATTAAATAAAAATTTATTGGTCAGAATTTTCATAGTTCAATAAAACTTGCAGCATTACATCATCTGGAATCTCATCAAACATGCATGTTTCTATGTCTTGTAAGCATTCAATGAATTGTTCATCCAAAGACCGATCCATAAAATCTTCCTCTAAAAATTCTTCATTTAAAATCTCCTCAGATGTAATGTCGAAGGAAACATTGATATTTTCGTGCTCCCCTTCAATTTTTTTGCTGTAAATTGCATAAAAAAATAATTATATCAGAAGAGTTAGGGCACTGTTGGGTTTAAGTTCAGACAGGTAGTTCTGTTTTTTTAACAGTGAAGTTAAGTTTGGGTAGTGTATGGTAACAGGCAGCAAGTAGAAATATAAAAAAGTGCCTGTGAAGAAGTGTAAGTAAATTCATAATTATAGCAGAGAAGCCTAAGTCAATCAATAAATATAACAGAGGAGCCTATCTGTATCTATAACTATAGCAGGGGGACAGTAAATAATTATCAAAAAACTTTTTTAAAAATTAATTTAAAGTGCCCCTTACAAATTATCAATTTACTTTACAGAGGGTGAAAATGCTCTTGAAATGTACTTCAGGAAGTAGTAGTGAAAATGGCTGTGTTTCCCTCTCTTTCTTTATATATATTCAGGTACATAACCAATCAAATGTCAGGTAAAAAAAAAAGAAAATGAAAGTAACATTTTAATTGATTGTCAATTCCAACACTTCAGATGTGTTTTGTGAAGTAATTTACCTCAGGGTATTTAGAGAGGTCTACAGGCTAAATGGCTAAATGGAATTCCAACCAAATGTGTGAAAATGGTAGGGATTGGTATGTAGTATGAGCTAATCTATATGTGGTGAAAGTGTCTCCAGTCGTTTTTCTGTAAATTACTTTCCCAGCTTTTTTGAGCGAGCGCTTCCCAGTTCGCGCCCCGGTACGCGAACCGGCAGCGTTACGGGAGTCCTCCATTTTGTGTTTCGGTAGAATTGAGATACAAGATGGAGGGCAAATAATGTTCAGAATGGGTAGAAGGGGGCACGGTAGACGTATCCTGACCCCCTAGGTTTTCTGAGGGTGGCTGAGGAGGCCCATATGTGCGAAAAAAACACATTGTTTTTCAAATTTTCACGCGGTTTGCGTCCGGTGCGCGTACCGGGTAGCGCTCCGGAAAGCGTAAATTGTGAAAATTTGTAAAAAAAAGTTACATTTAAAATTTGTTTATAGTGATAATAGTTAGGGTAGCTCTGAGAAGAGCTTTTGGGTCTGTGGTACATTTAGGTACTTATAAGTAGGTACCAATACATAGTCTTAAATTCAGGATGAAAACTCTGTTCCCCTCATCTGAGAAGTGAACTCCATCTCCTCTGTAGATATCTTGCATGTAGTCACGCAAGTTATTGTTGTAGATGCAGCCCATTCCATGGTCTCTCATGTAAGCTGAAACAGACTTATTTACATGCTTCCTCGATTTCTCAATTTGTGGACAAAAATCGTTGGACCACTTCCATTTCTGTCTTTGGCATATATTGGAATATACCAAGGCAGTTTGAGGAAAAAGTGCCATCAATTGCTCAAAGGTGTCCTTTAAAAGCATTTCCAGACCTACCCTAGTCAAAGTGCCCAAGTCATTTCCTCCACAGTGTACAATTAACAGGTTAGGTTTTGGCAAATGCAAAAAGGTTTTCACCAATGGTATCAATTGGTGACATCTTAATCCTCTGTGGCCAATCCACTTGATTTCCACGTTTTGTAAATTGAGGTTAGGTAAATTTCTGTTATCAGCATACCTTTGAGCCCAGTGAATGTAGCTATGTCCAACAATCCAGACAGAAAACATGGTGAGAGGAGGTTCTGCTGCAGTCAGATGAAGTGTGGTAATGAAATGGCAGTTCAAACAGTAGGAGTTTGTAATGAACAAAACTGTGGAGTTTCTGTGCTAATGATTCAGTAGCAGTGATTGGTGGATTTTGATTGCTGAAAACAGAAAGTTAGGGTGCATGGATGAGTTCTTTGAAAGAAGTAATTTGAATGGTGAAGAAAAAATCATTTTAGGAAAGATTGCACTGGATACGCAGGTGTAATGAGAGTTCAGAGTTCAATTGAAACATTGTTGTGTGAACTTGCAAACATCAGAGGTCTTTCAGGAGGTGGTTGCTATGGAAAAAGGCAGAAAGGGCAGAAGGGGGAAGGGTGTTGATTTGAAAAAAGTGAGGGAAGAGTTTTGATTGGGTGACATTAGAGATATGTGTGATGAATTACAGCATTTCTGTGCCATTGTTGGTTGCAGCCTCTGGAGTGCATACCCTTTGTTCTGCTGAAGACAAATCGGTGTGTGTCTGAGACTGTTTTCAAACTCAAAAAGTATTTGCTAAGGTGAGAAAAGATTCATTTAATTTAAATAGAGAATAGTATGCTTTAGGGAGAAAATTAATAAGAAAGTTGTGTATTTAAAATGTTGCTTTGTGTCAAGTGTTTTACAAATAGATTTGGTTTCTTTGAGTTACATAGCCATGTTAAAAGTGACGCAAAAGTGGTGAAAGGGCCTTAAAAATACGCTTTCATGTGTGTTAGGGCATTTTAAGTCACTTCCCCATGAATGTGGGTAAATAAGTGATTTACTTGATGTGTTTAAAAACGTTTTTTGAAATCAATTAGGTTTCTTGATATGTACTGCTAGAGTTTGATAGGTTGCTTGGGGCATATTTACAAGGCCTTTGAGTCCCTTTGATGTTATTTTTCCCATTTTAATTTTAGACATTTCCCCGTGGTGCAAGGTCCTTGTAAATACGCCCCCATGTGTGCTTGGCTAATTTAGATTTTGATTCTTTGAGTTACATAGCCATGTTAAAAGTGATGGGAAAAAAAGTGCAAGGGCCTTAAAAAAAAGCTTTCATGTGTGTTAGGGCATTTTAAGTCACTTCCCCATGAATGTAGGTATATAATTGTTTTTCAATTATATCACCTGTGTTTCCTAACATTACGAATCACATTGTGCAGATGAGGTTTAGGCGTGTTCAGGGAGATAGAGGAGGTCTGGCCTTTGTTCAAGAGTGCAGTGGACATGATTCACTTCATTGGTAGGCCTGCACTTGTATTATCTCCTCTGTACTCTTCAACAAGCCTAAATTTCATCTGCAACCCTGAGTAGGCCTCACCTCAAACAAACCTCTAGATAGTCCACACCTTATCGTCATCCTGAATCAATCATTTAAAGTGTTAGGGGCAGATTTATGATGGCCGTGCGCCTCTTTTGTGCTGCTGTTCCGTCACTTTTATAATGCAGCAGTGATTTACAAGATGTACCGTGCAGATAGGCCTGCACATGTATTATATCCTCTATATTCTTCAACAAGCCTAAATTTCATCAGCAACCCTGAGTAGACCTCACCTCAAACGTTTGTGACGCAGCGGCGGAGCAAAAGATGCGCTATGTTGTGACATATTTACAACTTGAAGCATCAAGGAAGATGTGTCATGCTGTAAAGTCCTGCCCCACATGAAACGTGCGTCAGGTTTCATGTGGGCGCTTTGTTGCAGGGTGGGCAGTCATTTGCATGAAAGCCCTGTAAAACTAACACAGTAAAATTAAGAAGATTTCACTGAGTCACCTTTATGGCATTGCTGAATCAAATCCTTACGCCTGTTTGAAACAGGCATAAGGAGAGATGCACCATGCAATGTGTGGCTTGCCCCTGTGCATTGCAGTAGATATGTCGCGTTTATGACGTGATTCCTGCAATGCGCCGTTTTTGTGGAACAGATGCGTGATGCATCTGTGCTGTTTTTGCTCAATGGTGCTCTGCATTGTAAATGCGGCACATCATGGGTGGCAGAGCAGTGGCGCACGTTAACTGGTGCATCCCTGGGGATGCGCCAGTTAACATAAATCTGCTCCTTTAAATTTAAGTATTAGCAGGGGACACAGTGTTGGTGAGGTTATCCAAGGTTAAGAAGAGATGAGTCCTGTTCACTGAAAAGTTGGATATAGGCCTCACCTCCTCAGCATCGCTGGACATGGTTAAATAATATCTGCAAAATGTTACTCTTGTTAAACAATTTTACTATTATAGTCTCTGAGATTTGTCTCTTACTCTGCAACATCTCATTGTTGTTCTCTTTCTTTAAAGATAACGAGAACATCAACCATGAGTGATAATGAGCAATCTGTTGATCTCGATCTTATCATTGAACTTGTCATTGAAACGTCAGTGGAAGTAGATCCCTTGGATGATTTATATCCTGTGGATGATGAAGTAGTTGATGAGGATGCTGATTTGTCAGAATTGTATGACATAGGGTGGGCATCTGACCTGCTCGAGCCTATTAACCTATAAAGACTTTTAAAAATAAATTTAAGTTACTCGAAATGAAAAGTAACCATGTAAACCGTTTTATTTAAAATTAAATACAACTTCAAAAACAAATTGTGTGAAGTGTCTTTAATCAAATAGTAAAATATACTAATAAAATTAGTTCAGATTCACATATAAAAGAGCACAGGTGAAATGTAGAAGCATTATATTTCTTTGCAACTATTTGTGAGTTTTAAATTTCATAATGCATAAAAATTATTCTATGTGTATTGACAACTAGTATGTTAATTTTTTGACGACTGTTATTGATTTACTGTTTGGTAATAGTGGTTAATAAAATGTTTTATTATATTTTACCACAGATTCAACTGCAGATCATTTCGAAATTAGAGAATGCCGTCTAAGGATAGAATCCGAAAGGCTACAAAACGTCAAAGACACCAGATTAATAAATGCTTGCAGCAGTCCTCTACAATAAAATCTCGTCAAGTCACCAAGAAAGCTCCGGGTAAGAGAACGAAATCATTCCTTAGAAACATTTGTAGAAACAAAAGTATAACTACAGAACAAGTTTTAGTCCAGAAAAAGAGAGCCAATTTAAACGGAAAGGAAAGGCCAATCAAAAATGTTACTGGTAGAGCAGGAGATAACTCTGTGCATGGTAGTAGAAGGAAAAGTCAGTTTAGGGACATTCGTAGACGAATGTTCCGCAACAGGATAATTGGTAATTTGTTAAAAAATATTAAGAAAGGTCAACAGAAAGTGGTTTTTTATAAGAGAAAAAAAAAGTTGAGAAAATTATTGATCAGGCATTGGAAATTAAGCGAAAGTTATTTATTTTGATAATCAATAGAATTAGGAAATTAAACAAGTTAATTTATGATTTCAAAACAAATAGTAGATGGAAGAGAACAGTTAATGGTAGTAATTTTTGTGACGTTTTTTCAGGAGAATGGATGCATTTTTGAAGTTCTGAGGCATTTTTTAATGAGGAGAGTTACTTTCAGGATAATGATTTGGTGCATGCAGTTGACACCAGTGGTCGAGCATATGAGGTGAAAGATGGATGTGTGGTTGAAAAAGAAAAACTTGTGACAACAGAGGCAGAAGAGGTGTTAGGTAATGAGGTTTTAGGAAGACGTTCTAAGGGACCTGTGTACACCTGGAAGTGTAGTAGTATTTGCAGTGTGCGACAGGATTCCATCAATTTGCTTTGTGATTTTGTACGGACATTTAATAAGAAAAGTTTGAAGCAGAAAATGATCTTGTTGCAAGAATTAGATCCTTGCAGAGTGAGAGAAGTGACAGGTTTGCATGGTCATTCACTGGCTTGTCTTTCCAGGAGAGTATGCCAGAGTGTTTTTCATCATTTCAGGATGCTAGCAGTGCATCATAATAAAGTGAGGA
This sequence comes from Lissotriton helveticus, assembly GCF_964261635.1. Lineage (NCBI taxonomy): Eukaryota > Metazoa > Chordata > Amphibia > Caudata > Salamandridae > Lissotriton > Lissotriton helveticus. Next base: position 534,791,686 of record NC_136073.1, read on the forward strand.
AATTAGTTAGAATGTTGTATTATGCTAAGAGTCCAGCAATTATGCTTAAACAATTATGCACTGCTCTTTTGCATGGTTCTGAAGTAGATGTGAAGAATATTTGTGAAGAAATTGAGTTTTGTTGCTTTGCAAGTAAAGAGGAGAATGTTGAAATTGACCCAGAAGAAGAGGGTAATGTGGAAGATAGTGTACAGGTTTCCAGTACAGATAATTTTCAGAAGGAAATTGCCACGTTTCAGGTGAAATCAAGTGAGAGGCCTAATTTCACTTGTGTGTGTTGTCGACGCACTTATTATAAGAATCAGACTAAGTTAGTGTATTTATATGCGAAAAGTGAAAGGGAAAATAATAGTGAATGGAAGGATTTTGCAACATACTTGATGGTAGAAAATTGTTTTGATTTGGGATTGGATCAACGTGTGTGTACTTATTGTTGTAACAAATTAAATCAAAACCGGATGCCTGCTAGAGCGGTTCATAATAATCTGGAATTGGTTGAGATTCCTTCTGAATTGAAGGATTTAAATACTTATGAATCTATTTTGATTCAAAGTATTCATCCCTTTCAGGCTATTGTAAGAATGGAGCCAAAGACAGGGAAATTGCCTCCATCAGATTTACAGAGAGGATTAAAGGGAAGAGTTGTTTATTTGCCTCTAGATTTGAAGAAAAACATTAATACAATTGGAGTAGAGAAAGTGGAAGAGGAACCTCTGGTTATCTTAGTTAATGGGGTTCCGACAAAGAGTAAGAAAATATGGCAAGATTTAGTGGATGTTAGGAAAGTCAAAAAGGCAACATTGTATTTGAAGAACAACAATAAGTACTACAAGAATGTATATGTTGCAGAAGAGGAAGTAAGTGAAGAAGAGGATAGCTATTTGTGTGCTGGTCAAATTGAGAAAGTAGAACCCTCTAAAAATGAAGAAATATATGAACATTATAGTGTTCATCCTTTGCATTCAAAGGAAGTCATGGGGAATGCTATTGAGTTGTTTCAAACGAAACAAGCCAAAGGAAGTCCCATTAGTGTTTGGGAGGAAAGTTTGGAAGCTCGGTGTTTCCCACAGCTATTTCCAACAGGTCAAGGAGGAAGATATGATGAGCGACCTGATCAAATTCCTGCTTCTGAATACCGGACTTTACGATTGTATGCAGAAGATCCTAGGTTTCGTCAATGCATTCCCTATTTGTTTCATCTACTGTTTGAAAGCGATCTGTCTGGACTGTCATATGCAGTGAACCACATCTTGAAAAGTGGTGTACAGATGCAAAACATCTCGGCAAGTGACTTTATGGATAAAGTCAATGTGCAAGACAGTATTTTGGATTCTCACCTGATTAATCTCATGGCGTGTCAGCGTGGTACTAATGAGTACTGGTACCGTCGTCATGGTGATTTAAAATGTATGCTGAGGAACTTAGGAACTCCCACATGGTTCCTCACTCTCAGCTGTGCCGAGTATGGCTGGGAAGACTTACTTGAATTTCTACGAGAGGCAAATGGAAACATTGAAAATATCGAATTCAAGACACCCGGAGAACTGTGCTCTTTGGATCCAGTGAATGTATGCAGGTACTTCAATCATAGATTTGAAGCTATGATGTCTTTCATCATGAACAAGAAAAATCCACCTCTTGGAGAGGTGTTGGATTTCTTCTGGAGAAAGGAGTACCAAGCAAGAGGTGCTCCTCATATACATATGCTGCTGTGGATCAAGGATGCACCTAAATTTGGAACAGATCCAGATGACTTAGTGATGAGTTTCATAGAACAGTATTCTACATGTACTGTTCCAAACGCAAAGGAAGACAAAAGCCTAAGAGAACATCGTTGTGGAAAGTACTGTCGTCGTAAATTCAGAAACAAGGACAAGTTCTACACCAAATGTCGTTTCGCCTTTCCACGACCGGTGATTTCTAAAGGAAGAGTGAACAGTTTGATGTCTTCGCTGCGACATAATGTGATGAAGAAATCACCTAAAAACACATACAATTTGAAAAGGAACGAAGAGTCCAAGTACATCAACGACTACAACCCAGTGATTTTGTCCATGTGGAATGCTAACATGGATATACAGTTTGTGGCTGATAACTGTATGGCTGTGGCTCGGTATGTGACATCACCAAAAAAGAAAAGACAGAATTGAAGGATATGTGGGAGGACATTACCATGAAAAGAGCCTCAGTAAGAAGTTGTACAGTTTCAGTCTGAAGATGTTGTCACATCGAGAAATCGGAGCTTACGAATGTTCTGACCGGTCGTCTTCAGCAAGTCTCTATGCCAAATCCAGGAGTATCGTTTGGGCGAGTCTTGGCCTTGCTGCAACGCGTAATCGAGTTCTGAAACCTGTGCGGGAAATTGAGTATTTGGCGGAAAAGGAGCCAAACAGTACCGATATCTTGAAGACCAACATGTTGGATACATATTATCCAAATAGAAGCAGTCACCTCGAGATTGTTTGTCTGTATGAGGTTCTACAAAATTACATATTCAAGAGGAACATCAAAGAAGATATTGATAAAGGAGTGTATGCTGTAATTGGAAGTGAGGGATGTCTGGTCAAGCAAAGAAAATGCCAATTGGTAAACCACCGAAAATTGAGTGGCGAATCTCCTGAAAGAAAAGAGTTTTTCTATTTAGCTCTTTTGCAACTTTTCAAGCCTTGGCGTGCAGAAGAGGAACTGCTTGGAGATTTCCTCTGTTACGAAGACTCTTTCATTGCCGCCAAGGAGACTATAGAATGTCCTGTTTTTCCCAAATATCTGGAAATGTTGAATGCGGAAATCGAGCAGGAAGCAACGATTGCAGCCGAGATTGCTAGAGACAGTTCTCAGGACAGTCAGAGTTCTGTTTCATTAAGTCAGGATCCACTAGGAGGACCAGTTATCGAAAATGAAGCTGCCACTGCCATGATTGAAGTGGAAAGAGCCATGGCACATGCTCAGGAAGATGCGGTTAACTTAGAAGACTTGGAAAGACAACTCAACGCTGAGCAGAGGAAAATATATGAAGAAGTTACCAACCAAATTGATCATGGATTAAGTCATGAGAAGAAAGAGTGCTCATGTACGTCGTTGAAGCCTGTCCGACTGTACGTGAGTGGAGAAGCGGGAACTGGAAAAAGTTTCCTCATTAAAGCAATTTCATGTTATTTGCAGAAAAGGACTGAGTCATCGCTGTCTTGTGTTGTCACCGCTCCAACTGGACTGGCAGCACATAACGTTAAAGGTATTACTTTGCATCGTCTACTGATGCTGCCAGTGGAGCATGATAACAAATTACAATACCACAAGTTATCTGGAGATGCTTGTTGTGAAGTTTCAAGAGTCTTGAGGAAAATGAAACTTCTTATCATTGACGAAGTAAGCATGGTTTCCAATGTTATGCTTGCCTTTGTGAATTTGAGAATGCAAGAAGTTCTCAAAACAGTGTATGATGTGTTATTTGGTGGCAAACACATCATTGTTTTCGGTGATCTTCTGCAGCTGACACCAGTGAAAGGACAACCTGTGTTCAAAATGCTCACGCATGAAGATACCAGGAAGTGCCTAGGGAGCATTAACAACGTCAATATATGGTTAAACTTCAATTATGCTGAACTGCGTGAAAATATGCGTCAGGCGAAGGATGAAGATTACAAGAATATTCTACAAGATGTTAGAATCGGAAAAGTGACCGAGCATGGGAAAGAAGCTTTACATGCACGATTACTGTCAAATTTGTATCCAGAACAAGACGTTGTGCCTGAGAATATTTTTCAGAAAATTACTGAGAAGAAATCTGGAATATGTTTGATGCCAACTCTTGCAGAATGTGCCATCTTCAACAACAAAATGTTGCATTTAGAAAACCAAGAGATTGTGAAACTGGAAGCTATTGACAGAGTAGAGCATATGGGATCAACAATTATTTTGTCTGAGAATTTGAAATCAAAATTGGATTCATTAGAGAAGACTATATCTAAAACTGCAGGTTTTGAAAAGACTCTGAATGTGTGCTTAAATTGCCGTATAATTTTAAGAAGGAATTTACATGTTGAAAGAGGTCTGGTAAATGGATCAATGGGTAATGTTGTTGATTTTGTGAAATACAGAAATAGAGATGGAATTGAATTTTTAAAAATTAAATTTGATGGCATTGAGGAAGTACAGCTAATTGGTCGTTGCTCTGCTAGGTTTTTGCTTGTAAAAGACTTATATGTTCGCGGTAAGCAGTTTCCTGTTTGCTTGGCATATGCGGTGACAATCCATAAATCGCAAGGTTTAAGTGTAGACAGTGCATTGGTGAATATTGGCAGTTCTGTGTTCAAGGAGGGTATGGCATATGTGGCATTGTCATGAGTCAGAACTTTATCGGGATTGTACTTGATTGAGTATGATGTCACAAACATTTGTGCGGATCTAGATTGTGTTAAGGAATACAATAGGTTAAGAAGAGAGTATGCGCCACCTTTGCCTCAATATCCTTTGTTTGAGAAACGTGTGGTAGGCCGGAAACGAAGAAATGTGACCAATAGTAGGGAGGTTGTAGCAAAAAGACGAAAAGTCGATGAACCTGAAATTATAAGCAGAAAGAAAATGGATTCTGTTGAAGATGTTGTTGGTTTTCAATTTGAAAATAGTTCTGGTGTCAACTGCTATGCTAATGTAGTGGTTAATGTTGTCTTTTCTCTAGAAACTTTAAAACAACAGATTGTGATCAATTCGGATCAAAGTTTTTGCTGCTTGCTGAATTCTGTGTTAGAGAAATGTAGCACTGATAGAACAAAAATAGAAAGTGTGTCTGAAATTCGAAATCTGTTAGACAAGTGTTCAGGTCAAACGCAATTCTCTCAAAATATTCAGCAAGATTGTCAGGAGTTTTTAATGTATATGTTTGATGTATTGCAAGATGAAGGTGTAGATGTAGATTACCTGTTTGGCCTTTCTTATCAATGGCAGCATGACTGCGAGAATTGTAGGGTATCAAGTACTACTAGTGTAGACTCAGAAAGATTTATATATTTAACTTTGCCAGACAGTAAATCAGTGTTCTTTGATAAGCTAGTAAAATCAGCCGATCACAACATAGAGTGTAGCCAATGTAAGTCAGCAATGCTGTCCACATTATTTATACGAACATATGGCCAGTATGTCATTTTAATGTTCCAACGATGTAGGCCTGATGGAACAAAATTGACAACTTTAATTAAAAATGTTGTGGCTTCGCAGTTGTCAATATCAGGAAGGACGTTTTTAACTGCAGCAATTATATATCATGACGGTCCTTCAACAACATCAGGACATTACACAGCTTATTTAAAGTCTAGAAACGGCTGGTCATTCTGCAATGATTCTGTTTTAACTTAAAAAAAAAATTGCCTTTTGACCTTAAAAATTCTTACCTGGTGTTTTTAAAACCAAAATTTTAGGGAAAGAACCTCGGGATCTGCTCTGAGGAATTTCAAGAGGTTCTAATGGCTCCTACACTATTTGGCCTTGAGGATAAGTGTAGTACAGAGTCAAAAGTTACATGTGGAAATGTGGAACATGAGTGAGCAAGAAGGGTAAGATATTACTAGTACAGGATTGTGCAAGTGATCTTGAATGTTTTCTTTCTGAAAGTTGCGGAAAAAGAAAATGACGGGATTTGCATAGAACAATTTGAAGAGTTATAAATGGCTCTTACACGATTTGGCCTTGAGGAAATGTGCGGTAGAGAGTGAGAAGTAATTTATTGTATGTAACATATTTGTCAAAACGATGGAGCTTTTCTTTCAGAAAGTGGCGGGCTGAAAATATTAGCAGCACAACAGAGTATAAGCTGTTCATAGGACTTCCTTTGACGTCATGGAAAGTACGTTACTTTTAAGGAATTCTGATTTCTGATTGGTTGTGTTATATGGGTTTTTTAAACACAATCATTTTGATTGTGTTTTTTTTTTCCCGCTGTTATATGATGAATACCTTCAACTCACTGTTTTTAGTGAAATTTGATACATTCTGAGAAAAGCAAAAATAAACCATTTAACATGTTTAATTAATTCTGTACTTTTTGTATTTATGATATACATTGAGAACTGTGCAGGAGGCATGGAGAAACTGAGGCTTCTGTAAGTGTCAAGGTAGGTGAGTAATGTACATTGCTCTGTTGCATACAGTCCTCACCTTCTCCGTACTCTTGGATATGCTAGACTACATCTGCACAATGAGATACCTAAGCTGAGGGAATACAGGTGATGTGATTGTGGAATGAGCAAAAACAATTGCACGTTTTTCAATTACACTACCTGTGTTTCCTAACATTACGAATCACATTGTGCAGATGAGGTTTAGGCTTGTCCAGGGACACAGAAGAGGTCTGGCCTTTGTTCAAGAGTGCAGTGGACATGACTCACTTCATTGGTAGGTCTGCACATGTATTATCTCCTCTGTACTCTTCAACAAGCCTAAATTTCATCTGCAACCCTGAGTAGGCCTCACTTCAAACAAACCTCTGGATACGCCACACCTTATCGTCATCCTGAATCAATAATTTAAAATGTTAGGAGCAGATTTATGATGGCCGTGCGTCTCTTTTGCGCCACCGTTGCGTCACTTTTGTGATGTAGCAGCAGTGCAAAAGATGCACCATGTTGCAACATGGGCTTCACTTCATCTGCAACAAGATACCGTCAGTTTAAAATGTATATATTTAGGACTGTGTAGGGGGCATGGAGAAGCTGAGGCTTCTGTAAGTGTCAAATTTGTTGCATATAGTGCTCACCTTTTGCGTAGACTACATCTGTACAATGACATACCTAAGCAATGGAAACACAAGTGATGTGATTGTGGAATGAGCAAAAAAAATTGCACGTTTTTCAATTACGTTACCTGTGTTTCATAACATTACGAATCACATTGTGTAGATGAGGTTTAGGCCTGTTCAAGGAGATAGAGGAGGTCTGACGTTTGTCCAAGAGTGCAGTGGACATGACTCACTTCGTTGGTAGGCCTGCTCATGTATTATCTCCTCTGTACTCTTCAATAACTTAAATTTCATCTGTAACTCTGAGTAGGACTCACCTGAAACAAATCTGTGGATAGGCCACACCTTATCAGCATCTAGAAACAATCATTTAAAATGTTAGGGTTAGATTTATGATGGCCGTGCGCCTCTTTTGCGCCGCTGTTCCATCACTTTTGTGACGCAGCAGCAGTGCAAAAGATGCATCATGTTGCAAGATAGGCCTCACTTCATCTTCAACAAGATACCGTCAGTTTAAAATGTATATATTTAGGACTGTGTAGAGGGCATGGAGAAGCAGAGGCCTCTAACTTTATTTCTTTGTAAAATTGGATGATTGTCAATCTTTTCCCTTGTCTTTTCTAATTTTTAAATACATGTTTTAATATTTTTCAAATTTTTGTTCTTTCTTTCACAGATTGAAAGTATAAAAATAACAAGTGACTAAGTTAACGACAATTATAAGGTAAATGTTTTGTACTCTTTTCGTTACGTTTCTATCACATTTAACTTCTATTAGTTCCACTGCTTCATTTCTTTAACCCTCAGTTTCCTGCCTTTGCTACTTCCCTCATTCCTTTTTCTATTACTTACTTACTCTACTCCTTCCACTCCTTTTCTCAGTCCCTCTGTTCTCATAGTTCCTCACTCCTGTTCACTCACTCCGTCTCTATTACTCTCACTGTCTCTGACTCATCACTCTTTCACTATTTCTTCATTATGCTTTCTCCCTGTAGTTCAAACACACTAAGGGGCATATTATCAACACAGGTGATAAAATTATCGCTGCTTTTATCGGCAGAATACTGCCGCAAAAGCGGCTTTAGTGGCAGTTTTCTGCCGCAAAAGCGGCTTTAGCGGCAGATTTCTGCCGATAAAAGCAGCGATAATTTTATCGCCTGTGTTGATAATATGCCCCTATGTTATTTACATTTCTTTGCTGTTTCAATCATTCCTTTTCTGTTACTTCTGCTTTCTGTTTTTTCTCTTTGTTATTCCACATGTTTTAATCTTATTTTGAACATTCATTCACATTCTCTAAGAAACTCTTGTTTATTATTGTTCTACTCTCCTTTTTTTCTTTCACTTCCTTATCTATTTTGTTTTTCACAATTATACCCTCTTCCATCTTTTCTTTGGTAAATAGATCTATTAACCAGTATCTCTGTGTTACTCCATATAGCTGTCTTTCTTTTAACATTACTCTCTGTTTCCTTCCCTTATACTTACTCTTCTTTTTTTTTTTAGTTTGCTTCCGGTTCGCGTACCGGCGAGCGAACCGGGAAGCGAACCAAAAGAAATAGAGGTTGCCAGAGTGCTTAACATTCTAGCAATTTTTTATAAATGGGAGGTAGTTCTGAAAAGAAGTTTTTTTTTATTGTGTTTGTTGTTTTATATATTTTTTTATTTTTCTGAACATTTATTTACTTTTTTTGTATTTTTTGAACGGTTTTATATTTTTTTTGTTTTTTTGGGGGGGGAGAATCGAAAATGATTCATTGTAAAGGGCTCAACAGGAGCAACAAAAAAAAAAAGATAATTTGTTTTCTGGGGTGATTTGGACAATCATGATTATCAATTGCTAAGTTGATTAAATTGATGCCACTTTCTCTGTAGCAAATCAACTGACCGCAACGCACGCACACTTGTTTGATTGTCCCGAACCTCATCTGTATATTTGGGACCGTCTCCTTCGCCTCTGGTCCCGTCACTTCCTGTACATTTGACCTTCTGGCCACAGGAGGAGGTTATCGTGTAGGTCACGTACTTGCGCAGCACTGTAGTTGATAGGGTGCCACCTGTCCATATGGCGATGCATCGTATAATTTCCATAACTATACTTTTTTATCTGTCCCTCTGGACAGATCATTTTTACATATCAGGCAAGTTACGTACCGGGCATTCACTTTTTTTTGGCCCCGGGGATATTTAAAAAATTGCCAAATAAAATTCTCTTTCACTCGGGACCTCCTAGGCTCTTCTGGCAAAAAGTGCCTCTCTTCTTCCTCTTCCTCTTGTTCCTCTTCTTCCACCTCTTGCTCAACCACCACCTGAGGAGGTGGTCCTCTCTTCCTAGGAGGTGGTGGTGGTGGTGGGGATGCAACAGCTGAAGCTACAACACTTGCCATTGCTAAGTGATGAAAAAAGGTCTTCCTCTCAAAAGATGAAAGTCAGAGTGAGGAAACAAGGAGGGGTTTTCATCATCTGGGAAAAAAATAGTTCTAAACCAATGAAAAGTGTTATTTTTAGGTCACATGACCTAGCCTTACATCATTAGGAACCGAAAAGTGAAATGAACCAATGAAAAGTTTTATTAACAAGTCACATGACCTGTTATGCTTACGTTACGCGCTCCGCGCCGCGCCCTGGATCGCTTCCGGGAAGCTGCGCTTCACGCACCGGAGCACGCGTCACGATGTTGTTTTCTAACGCGGCAGTTGCGCAAACAGAACGTTTTTCGGTTCGCGGAACGAGTCGCGGCACCAAATTGAGCTAACGAGAAGCTACCCGGTTCGCGGATCGGGAGCGAAACAAAAAAAAATAATAAAAAAAATACATAAAAAAATTGTATTAAAAACATATAAAATATATTTTTCGATTAAAAGAAGAATACATTTTAAAGCTTTTGATATTTGCTATTAAAAAACCATTGAAATTCACTGAAAAAACCATAGGTTATAGACCATATATAGTTAGGAATTAGCATTTACAAAACCTTGAAAATTCACTGAAAAAACCATAGGTTATAGACCATATATAGTTAGGAATTAGCATTTACAAAACCTTATTTTACTCACACAAAACCATTGAAATTCCATATATAGTTAGTTGCACTAACTATATATCGCGCACCCGCAATCCACTGCTGATGATGTCACATATTACATCATTCATGACATGGTCAGTGACATCACTGATGACATCACTGATGACATCTCAAATGACATCACTGATGACATCACTGATGACATCTCATTTGACATTAATGACCACATCACTGATGATATCATTCATGTGACAATACAATACATCTTCTCACATTTTAATATAACCTTTGTTACACCCAGTGTTAAATACAGAGTATAATTTTTGAAACCATTCACACACCAATACTAGTTACTACATACGCACTCACTGATTCCTACGTCGACACACACATTCACTTATTCACCCATACAATCATTCATACATACAATCACTCATCTTTACAACACTATCATATGCACTCATACACCTATACAGACACTCACACTCTGCCACTCATCCATGGAGTTACTCACACACCTAGTCAGTCCTGTAAAGAATCAATCACACTTCCATTTTCTAATCTATACAGTTAAACATAGAGCACCTTACATTTTCAAACATATACTAACACATACTTACTCTCTTATACAATCATTGATACAAGTACACATTGATCTGCACAGAGTCACACACCTCCCAGCCAGCCACACACACACTCAGTCTCCCACACAAATACTTGAGCAATCAATCAATAACCCATATAGTTACTCATATAGCTACTGATCAACACATGCAGCAGTTTACAGAACAACAGACATAATGATGCACAAATTAAGACAGTTTAGTCACCAACCCATGCACTCAGTGAGACACATTTAATCACTCACTCATACAGTCAGTCACGCACCTACTAAATCCTTCATCCAGACACTTATACATCCACTCATTCTTCAATATGTAAGACATATTTTAACTTTACAGAAACATACAGTCACTGGATGTTGTCATCAGTGATGTCATCAGTGATGTCATTTGAGATGTCATCAGTTATGTCATCAGTGATGTCACTGACCATGTCATGAATGATGTAATATGTGACATCATCGGCAGTGGATTGCGGGTGCGCGATATATAGTTAGTGCAACTAACTATATATGGAATTTCAATGGTTTTGTGTGAGTAAAATAAGGTTTTGTAAATGCTAATTCATAACTATATATGGTCTATAACCTATGGTTTTTTCAGTGAATATATATATATATATATATATATATATATATATATATATATATATATATATATATATATATATAACCTACTGGCGGTCGCCAGTAGGTATATATAGTTAGGATTTTTTCTCTATGGGATTTTTGAAAATTCTATGTCTAATAACTTTGGCGTTTGTGGACGGAATTGGCTGAAATTTTCAGGAAAATGGAACATTTTGTTTCTGAGCAGCCCCTACAAAAATTTGGGGGAGTTCGTCAAGGGGGGGCCGAGAAAAAAGGGGGGTCCCAAAACGCGTTTTTCCCATGTTAATTTCCATAGGGCGGTTGGACTCACTTTTAGCTCGAACGGCTGAATGGATTTGCACGAAACTTGGCAAAATTGTAGGGACTGGTAGCCCGATGTGCCTTTGCTAGGTCTCAATATATGTGCTCCAGTGGATTTTGAGAAATTAACGTTCAAAAAAAGATATATATCTGTGACAGCGCTCCGGGCAGCGCTCCGCTTCGCGTACTTTTCGCGTTACGGAGCTTTGCGAAGCGAAGCTGATTGGCTCTCCGGTGTCTGTAAACATTCCAAACAGTACGGAGCGGCCGCCATCTTGTCTCTCGGTAGGATCGAGAGACAAGAGGAGGCCAAAGCGAAGGGGCAAATGACCATAAGGGGGCATAGTAGATCCTCCCTGACCCCATAGGTTTGATGTGGAGGCTTTAAAAGGGCACCGCGGGGCAAAAAAAACAACAACAAAAAAACGTTTTTTTTGGTGGGTGCGCCCGGTTAGCGTAACGGGAAGCGGACTGGGGAGCGTACTACAAGGAAACAAGAATGATTGACTTTTAACTTATTGTATGTTTATAGACTTTTTTTTACTTTTTTTTCTGCTGAGTGACGTCTCGGCCTATCTCCACGGGATGCAGTCCCTACCATCTCGGCGTTTAAGCCCAGGGGGACCGGTAGTGTGGGAGAGATAACGTCTGTTAACGTTCGATTCGAAGGAAATCAGGAAGTGTTGAAAAACATTGTCTGCGCCATCTTGCCTTTTTTCAAATGCCACACTTTTGTCGTGCATGGCAGCCATTTTAGATGCCTTGACCAGACCCACTCTCTGCACGCTGTCGATCCTTAGCATGGCTCCCCACCCTTGCAAGCATCTCCCCCAGGCACTGGTCACCCCCGCTCTCTGTCTTATGCATGGGCAATAAACCTCCCACCATCTGCGCTGCTCTTCCCTGAGAATCACACTCTGTGCCCGCCCGACACCTCCCTTTCGCCCTATTCACTACCGCACCCTCTGACACTCCTCTTCCTCTGTGTCCGATTGTCCAGGCCGGTCCCAGGCTATCAGGTAGCCCTGCAGATGTACTTTATGGCCCCAGCTGTAAAGAATCACCCCTCTTCAAAGGAGTTACAGTAGATCAAGGCCCCCACTCGATGAGATCCATCACACCACACGCGTTCCTACTATCTGAAAACCATCCTGTATTGTGATTGGGGAGGGGACCGAGCCTGAAGCGGAAGATTCCAGGGATGCCTCTTTGTACATCAAAGTTTTTACAATTATGTGTCACATTAAAAATATATAGCACTCCAACAAAGTAGTAGGATTATAAAACTTTAATAACTTATAAATATAAACAACGCAACAAAAACAGTAAAAACATTTAAACATTTTTAGGAAAAAAGAAGGAACAATGGTCAGTAGCGGTCGGTTGTGCGAATAGTCCCAAGGCAGCACAACGTCCTGAGTTCTGGACGGCACCCAGGTGATGTTGCCTGGGTGCCGCACTGGTTTTGGGTATCCTACAATGCTGCTCCGAATAACGGCGTGGGGCGTCCCGGGGGGTGGCTCGTCAGTAGCGGTCTGTTGTGCGAATAGTCCCAAGGCAGCAGAACGCGCTCAGATGTGGATGGCACCCAGGTGATGTCAAGTAAGTTGCCGCACTGGTTTTGGTATCCCACAATGCTGCTCCGAATAACGGCGTGGGGCGCCCCGGGGGGGGGGGAGGGGGTGAGGCGGCGTGAACGGGCCTCCCCAGGTGGAGGCTCGTCTGCTGTAGTGGGGCGCCCCTTTACCGTTTCAGTTGCCATTCCGCCCGCTTTTGGTACACTGTGTCAAAATCCGCCATTCAGCTGAGTTGCGCCCACTCTTGCGGTGCAGCGATAGGCGGCTGCCACAGGACTCTCAAAATGGCGGCAGGCTCTTTCCTTTTTGGGCCTGGTCCACTGAAATGGCCCTGGGACACCTTGGAAATCGGACGCTTGTCTGCTAGGTCTTGGACCCCATTCTCGAAAGCGTCCCCTCAGCCTTGAGGATTCTACAAAAGTCTTGGGGGCCCCCGACTCCTGCAGGTTTCCGGTGGGGAGCGGCTGCCATGATTGCTCGCGGAATGACCACGACGGAGCCACGAGATGGTGGTGCTCTCATGCTGACGCCAGCTTCAGTCTGAAACATCCAGAAACAAGGTGGGGCTTTCATCGTTTGGGAAAAAAAAAAGTTTTCATCCAATGTAAAGTGTTATTTTTAGGTCATATGATCAAGCCTTCCATCATTAGGAAACCAAAAGTAAAATGAACCAATGAAAAGTTTTATAAACAAGTCACATGACCTGTTATGCGGCATAGGGTATAAAAAGCGTAGAAAATCCGTTGGCACATGAGGCGGCGTCAGTAGCGGACCGATGTGCGAATAGGCCGAAGGCAGCACAACGCGCCAAGATCCGGATGGCACCGAGGTGGTGTCTAGCAAGTTGCCGCACTGGTGTGGCCATCCTACAATGCTGAAAGTCGGCGTGGGGCGCCCCGTTGGCCTGTGAGATGGCGTCAGTAGCGGACCGATGTGCGAATAGGCCGAAGGCAGCACAACGCGCCAAGATCCGGATGGCACCGAGGTGGTGTCTAGCAAGTTGCCGCACTGGTGTGGCCATCCTACAATGCTGAAAGTCGGCGTGGGGCGCCCCGTTGGCCTGTGAGTTCGCGTCAGTCAGTGGGGGTTGTTTGAGGATCTGACTGCATTGGAAAGCAATGTGATGCTGTGCGTCGCCCCCAAGATGAAGGTTCCTCGGCTGCAGTGGGGCGCCCCTTGGTGTTTCACTCGCTATGCAGCTGAGTTGCTTGCGCACTTGCGGCGAATAGGCCGAAGGCAGCACAACAATGTTTTCTGAATAGAAGACACCACAAGGCGCTGAGATTCGGTTGGCACCGAGGTGGTGTCTAGCAAATTGCCGCACTGGTGTGGCCATCCTACAATCCTGCTCCGAATAACGGCGTGGGGTGCCCGAAGGGGGGGGGGGGAGGCGGCGTGAACGGGCCTTCCCAGGTGGAGGCTCGTCTGCTGTAGTGGGGCGCCCCTTTACCATTTCAGTTGCCATTCAGCTGAGTTTCGGCCGCTCTTGATGCTACAGCGACAGGCGGCTGCAACAGGACTCTCAAAATGGCAGCCTGTTCTTTGGATTTGGGCCTGGTCCACTAAAATGGCCCTGGGACACCTTAGAACTCGGACGCTCGAATTTTTTTTCCTTTCCTCTACATGCAAAAAAGGTAAATGCCCGGTACGTTACCTGCCTCATCTGCCACGATGTACTCTCCAGAGGAACCGAAACAAAATATAGTTATGGTAACTATACCATGCATCGTCATATGGAGAGGTGGCACCGATTAATTATAGTGCTGCACAAAAGAGAGATTTGGAGGAGAACCCCCGACCTGCCAGTACATTCACCAAAGAAGTGGCACTATCAGCATCAGAGGCAAGGGAAACGGTCCCAAATATTTAGAAGAACTTTGGAAAGATTAAAATGACATGTTTAGATTGTGGCAAATTAATTTCATGTGGACAGATGAGTGTTACTCTAATAAATACAGCATATGAACATCATCATAGTCGATGGTTGGTAGAGACATTTTGACTATATCTTGGACCTGCCCGTCCTCGCCCAAAATGGCGCCGGAATAAATGGGACTCGTAACTCCTTGTTGTGTACTGGTTGCTGAACCTTGAAATCACGAGATACGAATGCAGTTTTGAAGCACATGGCGGGCGGGGACGAGAATTGATTGAATATTTCGACATCCCTATTGATATTAAGTTCTGATGTGTTATTGATTACTGTACTATTGAAAGTTCGAATTAACGTCACCCATGGTACTTGCCCGCAAATGTATATCTAGATAATTTTATTGTAACTGGCTCTGTCGTATTTTAATTATAAAATGTACGTCCACCGATTACGCAACTGTTAGACACCTTAGTTCTTGCAACCTAATGGCCCGCCCGTTACGTTCCTCTACAGTGTAAATGTCTACTCATCATATATGATTACAGTTTGCTCCGTGGCCGGCCCACGTGGTTACAGGCCCGTATTTGTATACTGACATTTTCACAATAAAGGTTTTTAAAAGAAAACATGGTAGTAGTATTTACATTGGTAAAGTTTTTAATAATAGTCACTGTTTTAGAATCAGTAAAAGGCAAGTGAAATAAAGCAGTCCAATTACATGAAGGGTAAAAGGTATAATACGCAGGAACGCAGTAAAGATAAATGGTCAAGGGTTGTTGTGTTTCTATTTCTGCAACATAAAGTGATCGATAAGAATCTGATATTCAGGCGTATCGGCGACTAAGACAGCAGGCCGAGCCTCTTTAGCTCAACGGCTCCGTCATGGGACGAAGAAACGCCCTTTTTCTCGAAAAAGGAATATATTTTACTTGCAGGACAGTTGTAAATTTTCCGGGAAAGTACATTAGCCTGGAACATTATAACATATGTTTAAGAAAAAATAATGTTCGAAAGTAATAAAAAGCGTAATTTTTAGGTCATATGACCAAGCCTTTCATCATTAGAATAAGAAAAGTAAAATGAACCAATGAAAATTTTTATTAACAAGTCACATGACCTGTTATGCTTACGTTACGCGCTGCGCCCCAGATCGCTTCCGGGAAGCTGCGCTTCGCGCACCGGAGCACTTCCGGATGCGCTAACGCGGCGCGTCATATGACGCATTACGCGACAACGCAGGTCCAGAATATAGTCAAAATGTCTCCACCAACCAGCGGTCGGAACACAACCCCTTTCAGCAGGCTAAATAGTTCTGTTAAATGACAACAGAAGGGACGGGCAACAAGAACCATCAGTCAAAGAGGGGAGGGCAAGTTCTTCTCTACCGGGTCACGTTGGGGCGCTACCGGAACTGATCGAATTGGTAGTCTACAGTGTTTCTGGATGTTTCAGACTGAAGCTGGCGTTAGCATGAGAGCACCACCATTTCGTAGCTCCGTCGTGGCCATTCCACGAGCAATCATGCTAGCCGCTCCCCACCAGAAGCCTGCGGGAGTCGGGGGCCCCCAAGACTTTTGTAGAATCTTCAAGGCTGAGGGGACGCTTTCGAGAATGGGGTCCAAGACCTAGCAGACAAGCGTCCGAGTTCCAAGGTGTTGCAGGCCCATTTTAGTGGACCACGCCCAAATCTGAAGAGCCGGCCGCCATTTTGAGAGTCCTGTGGCAGCCGCCTATCGCTGCACCGCAAGAGCGGGAGCAACTCAAGTACATGGTGAGCGAGACGCTGTAGTCAAAAGAGCAGGCGGTAAACAGCTGAATAGCGGAAGAGGCACAGTGTAGCAAAAGCGGGCGGAATGGCAACTGAAACGGTAAAGGGGCGCCCCACTACAGCGTGTCTTTAGGTGAAACGGATTGTGGGACAAGGTCAAGAATGGAAGACTCACCAAAAGGCAAAAAGTTCCGCTTCACCCCGGGAGCCGGCCACCTATGTCGGGGGCGATCTCAGGCCACACCAGGGCAACACGACTTGCGAAGGGGGCCGGAGCCAAGCGCCCCCTCCGAGTCCGCGCCATGACACCGTCATGGCGCGGTTCAGGGTGGCACCGCATCACATTGTTTTCAAATGCAGTCACGTCCTCAAACAGCCCCCACTTACATTGAGAATAGTGAAGCTGTAGCAAGTGCAAATAGGCTTCAGACAGTGTTACAAGCACTCCTCAAAACTTTGAATTATCAGAGTGCATGAGTTTCATGCTCGATCGATTGAGCTAGCCGGATCGGGCAACAAAAAGTATAAAATAGTTATGTAACTAGTTATTTAATAAAATGTTTTACCCTGTTACTTTGCTGGTGTGTTGTATATATTTGTAATATTTGCATAGAGTTTATCGTTATTTTGGGCGGGGTGGGTGGCGGAGCTGAGCTGCCTTGCAGCCATCATGGTGTGGAGCTCAGTTCATCTCACTAGTTTCGTATTTCTCATGAGGGGTTGTTCCTAATGTTTCTATTTTAGCGAGGTAAAAAAGAGATCCCATTAGTGGCCTACTGATTTTGCTCGATTCCTTTTGTTTTTTTACACGATTTTTCACTATCTGCAAAGACTAAACAGAGTATTGCGAGTCTGTGCTTGTTTGTAAATAGAGAATGAACCAAAGAGAACCAATTCTAAAACAGTAAATGCTTGGATAACAATCAATCAAATGGAGAGAGAAGCAGGCACGACGGATTACAACGGGGGCAAAGGCCTGCGTTAACTACCCTTCACTATCTGCAAAGAGAGAGTACTCCTAATAGAAATGAGGGGGAGGGGGGGCAGCATTCAAAGCAGATCAGTGTGCATAAACACGAAAATGTTTTTACTTACCACGTACTTGACATTCGACAGCTTATGATATTTGCTATTAAAAAACCATTGAAATTCACTGAAAAAACCATAGGTTAGAGACCATATATAGTTAGGAATTAGCATTTAAAAAACCTTGAAAATTCACTGAAAAAAACATAGGTTATAGACCATATATAGTTAGGGATTAGCATTTAAAAAACCTTATTTTACTCACACAAAACCATTGAAATTCCATATATAGTTAGTTGCACTAACTATGTATCGCGCACCCGCAATCCACTGCTGATGATGTCACATATTACATCATTCATGACATGGTCAGTGACATCACTGATGACATCACTGATGACATCTCAAATGACATCACTGATGACATCACTGATGACATCTCAAATGACATCACTGATAACATCTCAAATGACATCACTGATGACATCTCAAATGACATCACTGATGACATCACTGATGACATCTCATTTGACATCAATGACCACATCACTGATGATATCATTCATGTGACAATACAATGCATCTCCTCACACTTTAATATAACCTCTGTTACACCCAGTGTTAAATACAGAGTATAATTTTTGAAACCATTGACACACCAATACTAGTTACTACATACGCACTCAGTGATTCCTATGTTTACACACACATTCACTCATTTACCCATACAATCATTCATACATACAATCACTCATCTTTACAACACTATCATATGCACTCATACACCTATACAGACTCTCACACTCTGTCACTCATCCATGGAGTTACTCACACACCTAGTCAGTCCTGTAAATAATCAATCACACTTCCATTTTCTAATCTATACAGTTAAACATAGAGCACCTTACATTTTCAAACATATACTAACACATACTTACTCTCTTATACAATCATTGATACAAGTACACATTGATCTGCACAGAGTCACACACCTCCCAGCCAGCCACACACACACTCAGTCTCCCATACAAATACTTGGGCAATCAATCAATAACCCATATAGTTACTCATATAGCTACTGATCAACACATGCAGCAGTTTACAGAACAACAGACATAATGATGCACAAATTAAGACAGTTTAGTCACTAACCCATGCACTCAGTGAGAAACATTTAGTCACTCACTCATACAGTCAGTCACGCACCTACTAAATCCTTCATCCAGACACTTCTACATCTACTCATTCTTCAATATGTAAAACATATTTAAACTTTACAGAAACACACAGTCACTGGATGATGTCATCAGTGATGTCATTTGAGATGTCATCAGTGATGTCATCAGTGATGTCACTGACCATGTCATGAATGATGTAATATGTGACATCATCAGCAGTGGATTGCGGGTGCGCGATATATAGTTAGTGCAACTAACTATATATGGAATTTCAATGGTTTTGTGTGAGTAAAATAAGGTTTTTTAAATGCTAATCCCTAACTATATATGGTCTATAACCTATGGTTTTTTCAGTGAATATATATATATATATATATATATATAGATATATATAGATATATATAGGTGTAGATAAACTAATAATAATTATTTCTTTATTCGGATGCAAACACGTCCATAAAAGATACAATAATACAGCCATTCAATATAAAAGAAAACATGGCAAAATATAAATAAATTGCAAATAACTAAAACATCACCAGCATCAAAACAGTACAGATTAGTAGAGCACTAAGTGTTTGAGCTATATGCGGACTTGCGCTAAAAGTGACATCATGAATGTAGGCCAGTCAAGGATCGATCGAGTCTAGAGAGTCTGGATCTGTGAGCGGCCCACAGAAAGCTTATCACTGCACAAAGGGTATAGGGATTTGATTACAACTGTGGTACAAGAGTGCTACTTTGGCCTGCCTGAACTTCAAACTCTTTAGCAGGGGCCGGAGTAATCATTTTCTTGGCAAAGAGAACAATTTGCACAATAAAACAAAATGAAACGTGTCCTGTGGAGACCTAAGATCGCAGCTACAAGGGCCTCATTGAGTTGAAGAAAGAAATCCAGCCGGGGACGCTAAAAGATGGTGAAGTGGATTAAGTCTAAAACGTGTGATTAAAAATCTATCATGAGCGCTAATTAGTGCAAAAAGGTATGGTTCCATACCCTGCACAGACTTTAACATAAGCCCTCACTGTGATTTTACTAAGCTCAGTATTTTCACGATGCTCAGTGGAAAATATATGGTATAAGTGTTTTGTAATTTTAACATCCCTTGGGCTTCAAGTGTCATGTTCAAAAAAATGTCTGGCCTGCCTATAGCCTGAAAAGACTTTTACATATCTTATCCAGAGGATTTTTTTACTACGCTCCAAGCTCTTACAATCCGATGGGATCAGGCGGGTTAAACCCTTTTCCTTGCATGTCATATCTTTATCCAGCACAGTAAGGGCTGAATTGAAATGTTATCCGCCAGATAGTCAACCCTTAGCTCCTCATGCACGAACCAGGCTGGCGTGTCTCTGGGAACTTGCAAGATCCTTTGCTGAAAACTGTTTTCAGCCACCTGTAACCTGTGGGTGGAAACATACCACCAGACTTTACTGCTGTATAACATTTTTGCAAATGCTTTTGGACTTGTGCAGTTTAAAATATCCTCCGGTGCCCATGAACCCAATCTACTGGCAAAGCTGGTAAGAGCCGCAACAGATTTATTCAGCTTCCCCTCTAAGAGGACTCTGCACTGTAATCGGTCGTCAAATAACACTCCTAGGTAGGGAAAGGTCGGGACCTTAGCGAGAATATGGTGACCAGCTTTAAAACTTTTCGTCCCAGTCCCCGGGGGCCAGCAACTAATACATAGGACTTGGTGAAGTTGACAGGTCCATCCTGTCCATAAAAGCAACACAGCCGTCTATTATTACCTTCAGCCCTGCCTCGTGTGGGCCATAAGCACTGCATCGTCTGCATGGAGTAAAACTGGCAGACCTCTCCTATCCACTCTGGGGGAATCCGACTGAAGTGCCAAAAGAGCCGCCTCAAGACCATTAATATAAACCGAAAATAAAAATGGAGCTAAAATACAGTCTTGGCGCACCCCATGCACATTTAAAATGATCTGTGAGAGTCCCCTCGTATGAATATCTCAATGCCGCTGTCGTCTGGGCATGAAGTGATATGAGTAAATGAACAATCAGGGATCCGCTCCCTAGGAAATTAAAATATCCCACAACTTAGACTGGTTAACTCGATCAAAAGCAGACATAAGGTCCATTAAGGCTAGATACAAGGCACCCGGATGTGTCAGTGTGTATTTAAATATCAGAAGGTGGCAATTGAGACATTGGTCTGTGGTTGACATGCCTTCGTGGAATCCCAATTCGACGTCCGATAAAATCTGGTTGTTTTTGGCCCACAACGACAATCTATATAAAAGGACCTGACCCAAGACCTTAACTACAGCATCGATAAGTGAGATTGGGCGATAAGATTTGGGGTTGTCCTTATCTCCTTTTTTGAAAATTGGTACTATTATAGCAGTGGACCAGGAGGGAAACATTCCCTTCGAGGCCGCCGCATTTAGACTTGAGTCAGTATAGGGGCCCAGATCTCAATATTGTCACAGAAGAGGTCCGGAGGTATTCCATTGGGATCCGGGGCCTTATTTATCGATAGCAACTTAATATTTGTGTGAACTTCATCCAGAGAGAAGCTAATAGGGGAAACAGCCAATCTGAAAAGTATATCTACACATGGCTCCATCTGGAAACCTGCACTATTTACCTTTTCAAAATGAGCGACCCACTGGCGTGATGGCACAAAGTCAGTCTAAGTGGTTCAGCAAAAGAAGGGGCTATTGATGATTTTCCAAAATAGAGTTGTGGCCCTCAATTCGCCCACTTTAATTAGGTCCTCCCAAACCTGCTTTTGCAACTGGTGCCTGCGCTCTTTCAGCATCTCTTTGTAATAGAGCTGACACAAAGTCACTTTATCTTTCTCCCGGGGCACCTGTTTCAGGGTTACCTTTAATCCCCTCAATACCTGCAAGCACTTGCATTCCAACCATGAAGGGGAATCCTGGTAACGCCTCGCTGTCTGTGAGGGTAAAAGGCCAAATACTACCTGGGGGATGGAGGAAAACAATCTTAAAATGTCCTCGCTTGGTGTATAAAGAGCCAGACATAAACCTATCTCATGCTTACAGGCAGAGAAGAGGTTATGGTTAAAGGCCTTAACATCCATGCTCGCCCAGCTTAGGCGCCTACCCTGAGCCATTGGGGTTAACAGGGCCTGAGACTTTCAGGGACTTGATGAATGAATACCCAACCCCATCAGAAAGAGTGTCAGTGGATTGTGGTCACTAAATGGGTAAGTTCTATATTGAAAGAACCAGGAACAACACCCAAGGGGGCTGACACAAAAATGAAATCTATGATTGTAGCGGAACCCCTTCATTTGTAAGATGGGGCAAGTGGGAAATAGGCCCGGTGGACCACTGGTCTAGGGTGTGTATCAGATTATGAGTGAGTAAAAGATTGTTTAACTCGTCCACATCCGTTGTGTGCTCCATGTTCAGATCCTCTGAAAGCAGGCAAGTCTGAACAATAAACTGGTTCTTTACAAAAGACGGACACAAGTGACGATTAAAATCTCCCACTAAAATAAGGTTCATATGCCCCAAACATTCCTTCTTTAGGGAGTCTAAGGCACTAGTTAAGGCATTTAAATTGGAAAGGCGGCCCTTCTTCCTCTTCACATTGTAAAAATGTATTATAATAATTAGGAACATTGGAAAATACTGAATATGGGAGGGGATAGTTTACCTGTCCCTCTGTTTGCGTTTAAGAGGACCAGCAACCAGCGTGACAAATTGGTTCACACCAGGCCACGGAGAGAAGTCCCTCACGCGCCAGATACAATATGGGGTTTACCACCAGTCCAGGGTAATTTCCCTTGCGGCACATGTAAGGTGTGCCCGTTAACTAAGAAATCAAAAACAGTGGACATCGGGTCCGGTCGTCCGTGGGTACAGAAAAACTTCACCAACTGAAACAGTGAAAGAGTGGTGTATCTAATCATTTGCCCCTGCGGTTTGAAGTATGTAGGGATGACCACCCGGAAAATTAAGCTAAGGATAATGGAGCACATGAGTACTGTGAGGTGCAAAAAACAGGCAACGCACCTCACAACACATTATCTGGAACTTAATCATCGACCTGAAGAGATGGCTTGGACCATAATAGAGCAACCATTCATCCCACAATACGTCTCTGATATATCCAAATTCCTTCTACTTAGGGAACAAAAATGGGTGTTCAGGTTAAAAATAATGTGGGTTTGAACGATGCCATTCCCTGGTCAAGCCTGTAGAATTTATGTTCAACCAGTCCTCCCCTCTTGGGTAGGACCATGGATGGCTCTACAGTGTTTGGCCTCTTGAATATGGTAATTCTAGCATTCCCATTTTTCTTGTTAGCACATTGTTGCAGTATGGATGCTCCATATGACATTTGTAGGGCGTCTTTTTCTGTATACATTGGGCCACTGCACACACCGTCCTGGTGTTTTGTTTTACATTCGATGTATGCATTTTCCTTAACAAACTACATTTCCCAGTACTCTAGGTATTTTCAGTAGTTCCCCGTGTGATCTCATGAGACTTCGTTTGACACTAGGCGAGCCTTGTTTTTTCTGAGGCGATATATATTTCCTCCGGTAGGCTTTTTGTTATTCCAACTATAGCCAGTCTCATTTCTTCAGGTGGCTTCCATAAATGCTTAAGAAGTTTATTTACACGAAGCGCGCACGAACTAACTACATTTCCCATGAGCTTTGGGGATTGCCAGTAGTTCCTTGCATGCTCTAGCGAGACTACGCCCATGATCTCGCGTAACTTGCGAAACTATGAGGAAGTGGGAAGATACATGAATGCAGAGTAGGACTCTTTATAAACACCGCTGATACCACCGATCGGTACCTCCCCGACGGCTTAGATGACCGCCTGAGGTACCGACGGTTAGGTGAGTGCATGCGCGTGTTGGTAAATTAGGATGTTTTGTCCTTTTCGTTTTGACCTTTTCTATTTCACGGGGCTAACTGTTGCTCTGTTGTTGTGGTACTTATTGGCAATGAACTGCATATTATCTTGCAGTTCTGAAGTTAATCTGCATGGTATATATCTTCTTATGGCAGATAATATTCATCCAAATTATGATTACCTTAAACCAATTCAATCAGACATATTGGGGCTTAGTATTAACAGATACATACCGATATTGTCACATTTTCTAACACGACATATGACCACAATACTTCATGGTGGTTGATGTGTTATGTAAAGGGAGAGAGTGGGTTCTTGTGAGTGACGAGTATTTTTCTTTACAATTAGGCACTATGGCTGTGTTTTGTAATTTGAAGAGGAGTCAATACACCATACTAAGTTAGGGTTGGTGGTATTGTCTCTTCTCCAGAGCGGTGCCTCCTTCGCCCTTCGCCCTGAGCTGTTGCCAGGTGGGGTGAGGCTTTTCCTCCATACCCTTGAGGTAAGACTCATTGGAGGTGTTTAAGTTACTTTTTTTTAATGTATCTGATGGCAAATTATAGCCACATAGATTTCTTAAAGACTCATTACAACTGTATTCCAAGACTGTTCCATGTACCTCTTATATCTGTTATAGATTTTTCAAGAGGAATGTTGATTGTGAGAAGCTATACTCACAGCGTATCCTTTTTTTGTTTATCACTTTGTCACATTACTGTGTTGTATGGCAGTAGCATTCTATACTCAAGAGGTCCTGACGCAAGCACTAGGTTAATTTCTACCTGCTTGTGCTGAAACATGTCGACCAACTCTTGTAAATGGATGGTTATCAGTTGAATCCGCCCTGTCTTTTGCACGGTTTTTAATACTTGTTCGGATCAGACAAGAATAAAATTATAGCCTGATTCCGCTTCAATTTTAGATTCACATCACATCTTTCTTGCACTGCACTTTCTTCCCATACACTCTTTTCATCATATTTGCTCGCATCTGTATTGATTAATACTTTGAAAAACATCCTTGGGCTCCTCCATCACTAAGGTGGAGTGTTAGCCCTATAAAGGAGACCCAGATGATGAAGCATGTCACCGGGACCAGTGAGTGATGGGAATCCGTACACATTTTGCGTACTTTTGTGGATCAGTCTAGGCAGTCATATAGTTGTTCTTTGTTTTTATGGGTGTTGACTGCAGGATATTTCTTGTATTTTCTGATTACAGCGCACACCTGTCCCTGGTGTATAATTACAGGAACTTCCATCACACTCTTAGCCTTCCGCTGCCGTTTGGAGGCAGGGGGACTCATTGCTTCGATAGATGGAGTGGGCGGGAGAAGGGAGGACACAGACCTGGAGTTTGGCGGCTCTAGATCAGTTAACTCAACTGGTGCTGGGTTTAAAGATGGTAGGGCTGGGTGTAGGGGTTGAGCAACCAGGACCTTGGGAGTCAATGGTAAGTTAGGTAAAAGACATAACCCCGAGCTTCCTATGTCGACTGAGAGCCACCTCTCTGCCCAGTCTATCTCCTTGTTAATAGCTCCCACAGCCCTAGCCAGAAAAGTGTTGATGGTGAGGCATGGCTGCCCCGAGGGGGTTGCTGACTGAGCCTTCCTTTTCACCATTGGGCTTAATAACTCAGGACCCGGAGGCAATTCATTCCAAAGGTGGGGGCAGCAGTACGCAATACAACTATCCAGTTAAAAATGTACTCACTGGTAGCCCTGTCTCCTGAGTCTGTCCCTCAATTTGGCAAGCAAATGTTCAAGGTTGTTTAAATGTCCAATCTCTTTCCCAAAAAGCCAACTAAGAGAGGTAGCGCAGCCCAGCCTAGTCCAGGCGGGGATGGGTGCAGACGGGCCCACTCTTGACCTGGTCTTTGCCCGGGCACACGCACTGCGGGAGCCGGCTCGGCTTTTCAAGCTCCTCCTGGAACAAAAGGAAGGGACGAGGCGGCGGCTTCCTCTGCCACGGGGCTGGCTGGGGCTTTAGGTCCGCCGCCACACTGATGCGACAATGGTAGATATAGATATATATAGATATATATTTCAGCAATTCCTGACACAAAAGCACCAGAGAAATAGGAACACACTAGCTTTTGAATGTTTTGCAGTTACAATGCCCAGCATGTTTCAGTACGGTACTTGGACCTTGAGCACGGTTTACCTATTGCCCAACTCACACCATCATTTATTTCCCCATTAAAATTCATCACTTCTTTGATTCCCACGGCATTGTTGGCAATGATGTTCATCCAGTTGTTCTCAGGGAAAGAGAATTAAAGTGGACTTGTGCAAAACGCTGCTTGAATAAACTTCTAATATTAAAATGCTTCCTGTTGAGGTTAATTTCCATATTCATGTGCAAATTACTCTTTTGTGCAATTGTGCTTCACATATCAATCATACTAATGTTGTTCGAATCCTTGAATCTTGAATTTTCACTCCTTTCATTGATATTCTTTGATTTAACTTTTCATCAATGTTTTTGTTCATTGCCCCCTGGTGGGCTTTGTCCCCGCAAGTTCCTTCACACAGGTCCTCGCAACTGACCAAGGTCATTTGTTTCTTTTATATTAAAGCCCTCAAATAAGCTGTTATCCCCTCTATTCCTTCATTAAGCTTGTCTCCATGTTTAGCGGTTTCTTTTTTTAATGTATTATAATTTTCTCTATATGGTTCCATCTTTTCCACCTCAACGATTCCATTGTTTAATTTTCACTCTCTCCTGGGTTTATATTTTGAACGAATTATTTGGGTTTTCTGACCACATTCTTTTAAATGTTCTTTTCTTCCTCTTTAAGTGTTGTGGTCACCATTCAAATTGCTGGGATCATTGAACTTCATATTTTATGGGAGTACAAGTTTTTCTCGCCACTTTTCCCATTGCATGTTCATTACCTATTTGGCACAGATTCTTATAAATTATCCATTTGTCTGTAGCACTTTTATTCATAATTCTTTTTGTCATAATAAATCAGTTCTTTTTCGACAACTTGTAAGAGAGATTTCAAGAAACAGTTTGTTATTTACAGATGCACAAAGAGCTCTGCATCTTAAATCAGACCTTTTGAAGCCAGACTTCTCAATATTGATATGTATCTTGATCCCTACTGATGAAGATGTTTTTCACGGTTACCCCCTCTTTCCAGTAGAGGTATTTGCTCAATCACATACTAACAAAGATCTTCCCAATTATTGCTGTGTTTTAGTTCCGTTTGTTTTGCGATAGCATTGCTACGATCTTTATTGGTTGTTGTCTGTATTTGTTCGAGAATTCTCTTCTCGACTTCACATGTCATGCTTCAAGCACACTTTAATCTACAAGGACATTCCATTACATATACTACATCTTTACTATTGCAAGTTATATGCTGGGTAATTTTCTACTTTGTGCCATCCTCCAGAATAGTATTTTTGTTTACTGGTATTTTACATGCTTTAAAATGATTGCATCCCCAAAATGCAAAAGTTTTGACCCATGTTCTTCTAGGATTCATTTTAAAATGGCTTCGAACAAGTTTATCTTTTAAGTTTGGTACTCCTTCTTTAAATGATGTTTTGATGATCTCCTATTATTGTTGCAATAGTTGGATCAAGTTTTAATAATCCCCAATGTATTTTTATGATGTACGTTAGTTGACTGGTTTCTGCTGAATATGATGTTATAATCTTATTGTATTCTTCTATTTTTGCTTTCCCTTGGTTTCTTCCAAGCCGTGTAAAATTAGTGTTCTTTCTTTTGCTTTGGCTCTTTGGAGACCTCTTTCAATTACCTTTTTAGGTTATTTTCAATCCATGATTCGTTCCTGTGCTTTTTTCTCAAATTCATTGTCAAGTAAGCAGGTCCTTTTTATTCTGAAAAAATCCCTTGTAGGGGATTCTCTATTTTAGATTGTTTTGGTGGTACCTCTCCGCATGTAGTATTGCATTTGTTGCTGTTTCTTTTCTATGTAATGTTATCTGCAACATGCTATGTACATGTCAAGAAAATTCAGCCTTGTGGAACTAATTGAGAGTTTTAACTCAACTATGTCATATTATTCTGTGAATTCTTCATCAGTACCATCCCATATTATAAAGAGATCTATAAGTTATTGTTTTTTCTATGTAATTGTCATTTTCTGGTGTCCAGGTAATTTTTTGTTCCCACCAACCCATTACTAGGTTGGCGTCATTTGGTAAAATTGAAAATCCCATAGCAGTCCCTTTGGTTTGTTTACAGATCTCCTTGTTGAACATAAACACATTGTTATGCAAGCGCATTGCTATAAATTCTAGTAGCATGTCCATATGTCAATAAAATAAATATGTATCTTCCCAATGAAATATTGACAAGCCTGGAGACCAATTTGATGTTCTATACTTCAGTAAAGGGACACTACGTCCACTGAGATGAGCTTGTATGTCGATTGCCATTGAATACCGTTTCATCATTGTAACAAATCCCTGGTGTCTCATAAAAATGAGCTGAGATCGCTTACTAATGGAGCAAGAAAATGATCTATATAATTGGAAAATGGTTCAACACAATAGGCCTCCCTGCAGGATTTTTAAAAATGTGTGTGTATTTTCGGGAGAAATATATTTTGTTGCTGTTACCTCTGTTCGGTATTTCAATCTAGACATTCCTTAAGTTTTATTATCAATATTTCCTCTGTCTGCTTTGTTGGATTGGCAGTGAGGCAATCACAACATGTTTTAGATGCAAGTTGTCTGTTTGACTCTTTGATGTAATCCACTTTATTGATTATGATGATAATGCCCCCTTTTACCAAGGTGTTATCTCTATTGTTTGTCTTCTTGCAGTTGTGTTAAATATGTTTATTATCTTTGTGTTAAGTTATTTGAACACTTAACATTTTCTATTTTGTACAGATCATTAATTACAGCCTCATTAAAAATATCAATTTTGATCCCTGTTGGTAAGTTTGGGTAGAAGAACAATTTTGGTTTTTCCCCGCTCTCACCCGCTCCCATTGTGGGAAATTAATCTTCAAGATTTTCCAATTCTTGTGTTGGTGATTCATTCTCCGTTGTTAATAGGACAAGGAATGTGGGCCTATCCTCTGCTGTTACATCACCTATTGCTTTTACTTTTGGGGGCTCCTGTTGTTTCCGTGTTTTTTCAGCAAAAATGGTTGCTAATTAAATTTTTCTGATATATTTGTAAATGAAAATTCTAGTCAGTGCAATATCCAATCGTGATGTCGGACAAAAATCGAATCCTGCCTTTAGTAACGTTATTTCTTCATTCGTTATTTTTCTATTTGAAAAATTGATGACACTCAATTCCTGTGTCTCTAAGGGTTTTATTTCTTCATTGTCTCATACTGCCCCTGGTTTGGACTCCTGGTCTTTCTCGATCTTTTCCCCTCTGGCATCTCCATGTTTTCCTGTATTGCCTTGTCCGCCTCCTCTTCTCCTTGTGGAGAATTTTGATTTGTCCCATTGCTGGTGCCGCTTTGCCAGTCGCATGTCCGTTACAAAAGTGACCTTTTTGATGCTAATGACTGATGGAGGTGTATTGTCTTAATTTTCACTATTATCTGAAACTGTTAAAGATTAACAGCTGGAAAGTTCTCTTGCTATTGAATCCAATTAATCTTTTTTCCTTAGTGTGTCATGCCTAAGCATGGGCGTAAAATCCGCTCCGCTCGCGGATTTTTCGGATTTTCGGCAAATCCGCAATCCGCGAACGCTCGCGAATTTGTCGAAAATCCGTGAATCCGCTCGCGGCGGATTTTTTGCTTAGTTGCGGCGCGCGGCGTGGTGCACGGCGTTCACTTTCCGTCATTTTAGCGTTTGCCGAGTTGTTTTTCTTTGCGAGTGACGCGCCATTTTAGATCTTGCTGCGTGTTTCCGGCGGGAGTTTGTCGCCCGCGAATACGTACTCGCGGCTTGCCACCTTGCACAGCACACCTCGCGAGAGTTCGCAATTGCGAACATGTAGTTGCGGCGGAAAGGAACAATCTCGCACTTGCGAAATAGAGATTTTGCAATTTCGCACAAGAAAATCACCAGCAAACAGGATAAACCTTCAGAAAATTATGATTTTTATCAGAATCACTCCTCAGGTTGACATTTGCATGGCCTTTTTTTTTGCAAGGAGTCCATTTTGGGGGGGGGGGAGGAAGGAAGTGCCCCACAGTCTCCAACTTCCTGTTCCTGTCCAGCAGGCTCCTCCCAGTGCTTTGTCCATCTCCTGGTCACTTTCATTTGGATCTGGAGCTGGAAGGATTACTTTTTGTGGGTGCTGCTGGATATTTGGATTTGAGGCCTTTTTGACTGTCTTTGGATCACTTTTGGATTAGAAATCAACTTTCACAAGTAAGTTTGTTTGGGGCATTACAGTTGCTGCAAGTACAATTTTGGAACTTTTTCAGAAAATTAAATAAATTATATTGTGGGTAGCCACAGTATCCAGTAGGACCAGGGTTGGTTATGGGTGCATGATACAACTGTTTTGTTGAATTTAAACACCATTGAGGCCATGGATGGGCTGGGATTGTGCAGATTTTATTGTTTTTTGTCGTTTTTTTGGGCCTGCTGGTGTGGCCCTTTGCCCAGGGGTGGTGAGTGTTGCATGGGCCTAGTCTTTCTGTGGGGTGTCTTCTTGAATTTAAACATAATTGAGGCCATGGATGGGCTGGGATTGTGCTTATTTTATTGTTTTTTGTCGTTTTTGGGGGGCTGCTGGTGTGGCCTTTTGCTTGCCCAGGGGTGGTGGTGGTGCATGGACTGAGTGTGCCTGTGGTGTTGTCTCACTCTCTTTGATGTAAACATCATGGATGGCATTGGATTGTGGTGATTTCTGGCTGTTTTTCTGTTTTTTGGGGGTGTACTGTTGATGTGGACTGGCCATGTGGGTGGTGGTGGTGGCCATCTTGAGTGCTGGCTGGTACAGGCAACATGTGCTTGGGGTGTAAGGGGGCCATTTTGAGGAGAGGCAGTGTCTGAGGCCTGCACTTATTTTGCCTACTTTTCATCCCTTATGCCCAGGGGTAGTGAGTGTTGCATGGGCCTAGTGTTTCTGAGGGGTGTCTTCTTGAATTTAAACACCATTGAGGCCATGGATGGGCTGGGATTGTGCAGATTTTATTGTTTTTTGTCGTTTTTTTGGGCCTGCTGGTGTGGCCCTTTGCCCAGGGGTGGTGAGTGTTGCATGGGCCTAGTCTTTCTGTGGGGTGTCTTCTTGAATTTAAACACCATTGAGGCCATGGATGGGCTGGGATTGTGCAGATTTTATTGTTTTTTGTCGTTTTTTTGGGCCTGCTGGTGTGGCCCTTTGCCCAGGGGTGGTGAGTGTTGCATGGGCCTAGTCTTTCTGTGGGGTGTCTTCTTGAATTTAAACATAATTGAGGCCATGGATGGGCTGGGATTGTGCTTATTTTATTGTTTTTTGTCGTTTTTGGGGGGCTGCTGGTGTGGCCTTTTGCTTGCCCAGGGGTGGTGGTGGTGCATGGACTGAGTGTGCCTGTGGTGTTGTCTCACTCTCTTTGATGTAAACATCATGGATGGCATTGGATTGTGGTGATTTCTGGCTGTTTTTCTGTTTTTTGGGGGTGTACTGTTGATGTGGACTGGCCATGTGGGTGGTGGTGGTGGCCATCTTGAGTGCTGGCTGGTACAGGCAACATGTGCTTGGGGTGTAAGGGGGCCATTTTGAGGAGAGGCAGTGTCTGAGGCCTGCACTTATTTTGCCTACTTTTCATCCCTTATGCCCAGGGGTAGTGAGTGTTGCATGGGCCTAGTGTTTCTGAGGGGTGTCTTCTTGAATTTAAACACCATTGAGGTCATGGATGGGCTGGGAATGTGCAGATTTTATTGGTTTTTGTCGTTTTTTTGGGCCTGCTGGTGTGGCCCTTTGCCCAGGGGTGGTGAGTGTTGCATGGGCCTAGTCTTTCTGTGGGGTGTCTTCTTGAATTTAAACACCATTGAGGCCATGGATGGGCTGGGATTGTGCAGATTTTATTGTTTTTTGTCGTTTTTTTGGGCCTGCTGGTGTGGCCCTTTGCCCAGGGGTGGTGAGTGTTGCATGGGCCTAGTCTTTCTGTGGGGTGTCTTCTTGAATTTAAACATAATTGAGGCCATGGATGGGCTGGGATTGTGCTTATTTTATTGTTTTTTGTCGTTTTTGGGGGGCTGCTGGTGTGGCCTTTTGCTTGCCCAGGGGTGGTGGTGGTGCATGGACTGAGTGTGCCTGTGGTGTTGTCTCACTCTCTTTGATGTAAACATCATGGATGGCATTGGATTGTGGTGATTTCTGGCTGTTTTTCTGTTTTTTGGGGGTGTACTGTTGATGTGGACTGGCCATGTGGGTGGTGGTGGTGGCCATCTTGAGTGCTGGCTGGTACAGGCAACATGTGCTTGGGGTGTAAGGGGGCCATTTTGAGGAGAGGCAGTGTCTGAGGCCTGCACTTATTTTGCCTACTTTTCATCCCTTATGCCCAGGGGTAGTGAGTGTTGCATACTTGCATGTCCCTAGTCTTTCTGTGGGGTGTCTTCAATGTAAACATCATGGATGGCATGGGATTGTGCTCATTTTTCTGTGTTTTGTCGATTTTTTGGGGTGTATAACTGAACTGATGTTCCTCTGTCTTCCATTGCTTTTAGGTGCACAAGAAGACTCAATAGAACCACCAGTGCCAGGAAGAAGTCCTGCAGCGGTGTGTGCAGCATAACGTCACGCGACGTCACGTCTGGACACAGAACCCTCTGCAACTCGTGCAACTGCTGCCTGCTGACCTGCTCTGAAGAAGATGGCCCCAAAAAAAGTAACCCGTAGCTCCTCTAGCAAGAAAGGTGCCAGTAAGGAGCAGAAGAAGCAAGTTACCAAGGACACTGGTGTGCCGCCCGCCCCTTTTTTTGTGAGTAAAAAAAAAAGTATGCCTGCAGCAGCTGCAGCGGGATCTGCTGGGGACCAAGCTGGCAGCAGCACCCCCGCTCCATTGGGCTCAGTGCCACCACCACCACCACGCCAACTTAAGTCCAAGCCCTTGAGTGCTGCAGAGGCAGCCAGTATACTTCTTCAATCACCATCGACCAGTGATGTTGGCTCATCGCAAGAAAGCAGCAGCAATGTCCCTCAATCAACACAGGTTGTTGTAGCTCATCTGACGAGTGTTGAACAACCACAGCGGCAACAACAATCACATGTGCAAGTACAAGCCCAAGTACATGTGGAAGGAGAGGCAGCGCAAGGAGATGCGCATGCAGAGGTGCATGGAGGGTCACAACAAGTGCCCACAATAGTTGTTCCTCCCGAAGTAGGGGCACATCAGGAAATCGACAATCAAGGCGAGGTATCATTTGAGGAAGCCACTCCTCCTGATGATCCTTCATTGTCTTCCACAACCCTAGCAAGGAAGAGATCAAGGGTGGTGTCTACATCCTCTTCAAGCACACCTCCTTCTGATGATACGGATCAAACTTGGGAACCAGCACCACAGCCGTCTGAGAGTGAGGCACACCATGATCCAACAAAGGTACTTAAGCGTAAAAGGAAGCTCGTCCAAAGTCTCAGACTTATGGAGTGTGATGAGGCTCAACAAGAAGTGGCGGATACTGCTGCTGATGAAGACTCTGCCAACGACGACCCAGTCATCATAAAGGTCACTGCAGCCCCAGCGGGCATGCAGCAAACAGACATTTTGACCCTAGCCCGAAGAGCTGCTGCGCGTGATGATGATGATGATGATGTTGTCGATGAGGAGGCAGTGGAAACACCACAATCATTGGAGTTAAGTAGTACACCAACTCGTCCCGCTTCCATATTTCTTTCTGGCAAGAAGAGACCTGCGTCAACCTCGACCTTAATTAGTGGCGGTGAAAGTGGAAAACGTACAAAAGTTGGCCAATCCAGATCCTCCACTTCATCTGGCATTAGCTTCATGACCACCACCACCACCAGTATCGCCGCCTCCTCCAGGTCCCACAGACACTTCAAGTCCCCAGTTTGGGACTTCTTTACTGTTTGTCCCAAAAATCCAAGGTTTGCCATTTGTACCCTTTGTAAGCTTGCAGTTAGTCGTGGTAAGCCAGGTAGCAACTATGGTACCGGCGGCCAGAGTGGTCATCTTGACAGAAAGCACGGTGTCCAATGGTTTGCGCACCTAGCTGCGATCAAGAAAGGCCAAAATCAAGGAAACGTTGATGTTTCATCTGATGTTGACGAGCAGGAAGAAGACGTGTCAAACACTTCCCTTACACCCAGTACCCCTCTCAGCAGCACACCCAATGTGAGGCACACTAAGAGTGTTGGAGCGAGTGAGACACCAACGCACAAAAGTTCACCAGCGAGCAAAATTGGGTCAACGAAGTCATTATCAGCCCGTAAATGCTTGGTCCAGGCCAACATTAGAACAATGCTTACTTCAGACGTGCCATATGAACGCAACCACCCACTGACGCGTCTGTATAACACTAAGCTGGCTAAAATGCTAGCTGTGGACCTTCTACCTTTTTCTTTTGTAGAAGCGGTAGGTTTTCTTGAATTAGTTGCAACGCTCTGCCCTAAATGGAAGGTTCCGAGCCGGTTCTATTTTGCCAGAGTTGCGGTTCCAGCACTACATGAAGATGTGCTGCAGGCGATTGGGGCAGCTTTGCAGAAGAGTGCTGTTCACACAATACATCTGACAACAGACATGTGGACCAGTGGCCCAGGCGATGATTACATGTGCATCACTGCACACTGGGTCTCTTTTTCAGGTGTTATAGCAAAGCTAAACGCAGGTGTTGACCCGGACCAAGTTTTCAAAGCTGCTCGGAAACATGCAACACTAGCCATGTTTGCCTTGGAGAAAAGTCACACAGCAGAAAACCTTTTGGAAGAGTTTGACAAAAAGGTGTTGTCAATGCTATCCCCCCTAAAACGCAAGATTGGTTATGTTTCCACGGATAATGGCGCCAATGTAGTTAAGGCCATGTCACAGGGTCACCATGTTAGAGTGCCATGTTTGGCGCACTGTATCAACCTGGTAGTTCAAAAATTCTTGAGTGATAAAGAGAGTCCAGCGTTCGAGGTAATGGCCACCTGCCGCAAAATGTGCAACCATTTCAGCCATTCTTTTAAGGCCCGGAAGCATCTGCGGAGACTGCTACTTCAACGTGGAATGCCAGTGAAAGCACTCATCCAGGAGGTGGCAACACGTTGGAACTCAACCTTCTACATGCTTGAGCGTCTGCATGAGCAGTATACGGTACTCGATCACTATTTCTTGACAGAGGCTACATCTCAGAAGGAGGACCTGCGGATGAGTAAGGCGCAATGGGCCATAGTTAAAAGCCTGACAGACATGCTTCGTCCTTTTGAGTTCTTCACGCGTGCAGTCAGCCAGGAGGACTGTAATTTGGGAAAAGCTATCCCATTGTTGTGCATACTGGAGCACCAACTGATGGCGGTTTCTTCTGAGTTTGAAAAAGATGAAAAAAAAAAAACCATTTCATTTTGTCTGAGAAATTATTACATCGCCTACGTGGTGATGAACGTCTTAAAAACATCAACTCAGATCAGCATTACATTTGTGCTACTATTCTGGATCCACGCTACAAAAAGGCGCTGGCAGACAACGCATTCTTTCCTTTCGCTGATGCAGATGTTCAAAAGTACAAACATTGGTTAACCTGGTCAGCCAAGAGGTTTGAAAAAGAACGGCAGGTTATTGAAGGAGAAGCCAGTACATCAGCATCAGCATCAGCAGGCCATCCGCAGTCACAAGAATCCACTTCTGCACCTGTGGCTGGGGCACAAGTGACCTCTCAGCCGTTAAAGACACCGGCAACTGGATCATCTGCACCACACACAATGACAACACTAACAGTGGCTGGGGAGGAGGATTGGCTAAGTTTGATGGGGTATGGTTCTCTAAAAAATGTCACAGGCACAGCAAAAAGTAAGCAAAGTGGAGGAACAGTTGATGACCTTGAGTCGATGGTGCAGGACTATCTGAATGACTCAACAGTGGTCTTTCTTAATGAGGAGCCATTGCAGTATTGGCATGGCAAAAAACAATTGTGGCCACAGCTCTACAACCTGGCTATAAACTATTTGTCTTGCCCACTCGCAAGTGTGTCTTCTGAACGTGTTTTCAGTGCTGCTGGTGGCATTGTAACTGCCAAACGGAGCCGCCTATCGCCCAAAAATGTGGAGCGGCTGACAATGATCAAGATGAATCAGCACCTCATACCACCAGATTACAAAGTGCGAGAAAGCACGCCACATGAAGACGATGAGGACAGCAACGTAGATGAGGGGATTTTTTCTCTGTTCGGTGCCACTGACCTCATCCAGCCTGAATTCGCAGAGTATGATGACGAAATCTTGTTCTTATTCCCTGACACCGAGCCCTGAAAATGAGACAATCAATCAAGAACTTTCTTTTTCGTCCTTATTCACTTTTATTCCTGTGTGCTTTGTGTCTCTCTTTCTTTGTTTTGCACAGTTAATTTAATTCAAACTTTAATCACCTAATCCCAAAAACAAGACCATCATCAGAACTGTCTTCACTTGTTTGCTTATTGATTTGAAGGTGCCGCAGTCTACATTCCTCAGGTTCACAAGTTCTGAAGAACATGCTCCTCTATCCTCCTCCTCCAGACTGCGATTTCCCTCCAAGCAGAGTGCTGGATTACGCACAATGAAGAAAGACTCAGCACTTGTGGGGGTGTTGTACTTCTTTGCGGGTGAGTTGACGGTTTTGGGCCCATTGCTGTGAAGCTCTAATAATGGACAAAAGTGTTTTGGACCAAATATGAGGTGGAAATTTCTTGCCGTTTTTGCTGACTTGCTTGCCTTTGAGGTGCTCTTTGGCGGGGTTCCGGGGGTTTGTGTGTAATTTTTGGTGTCTGTCGAAGCACTGCTGCGACAGTCTAATCTTGATTGCATTTGCTTTTCAGGAAATCCGTGGTGGAAAACAGGAGTTATGATGATTGATGATGACCTAGCTGCACAGCGCGTTACTTTGGACCGAAGGCCGAGAGATATTGTAAGTATGAGATTTAGCTTTTTCGCTGTTTGGGGGTGTTGTCGGGTGTTTTTTTGCGGGTGGGTTGGCGCCGGCGGGTCTTGCCTGGGGCATTCCTGGGAAGGTCTAATACCGGATACAAGTGTTTTGGACAAAATCCATAAGGAACAGCCTTTTTTTTGCCATTTCTTCAGACATCTTGCTCAATGTAGCCTTTTGGGGGGCTTCCTGCTGTTCGTGGGTGGGTTGCGGCCGGGGTCTCTGTCGAAGCACTGCTGCGACAGTCTAATCTTGATTGCATTTGCTTTTCAGGAAATCCGTGGTGGAAAACAGGAGTTATGATGATTGATGATGATGACGACCTAGCTGCACAGCGCCGCGTTTGGACCGAAGGCCGAGAGACATTGTAAGTATGAGATTTAGCTTTTTCGCTGTTTGGTGGTGTTGTGTCGCGTGTTTTTTTGCGGGTGGGTTGGCGCCGGCGGGTCTTGCCTGGGGCATTCCTGGGAAGGTCTAATACCGGATACAAGTGTTTTGGACAAAATCCATAAGGAACAGCCTTTTTTTTGCCATTTCTTCAGACATCTTGCTCAATGTAGCGTTTTGGGGGGCTTCCTGCTGTTCGTGGGTGGGTTGCGGCCGGGGTCTCTGTCGAAGCACTGCTGCGACAGTCTAATCTTGATTGCATTTGCTTTTCAGGAAATCCGTGGTGGAAAACAGGAGTTATGATGATTGATGATGATGATGACGACCTAGCTGCACAGCGCCGCGTTTGGACCGAAGGCCGAGAGACATTGTAAGTATGAGATTTAGCTTTTTCGCTGTTTGGTGGTGTTGTGTCGGGTGTTTTTTTGCGGGTGGGTTGGCGGGTCTTGCCTGGGGCATTCCTGGGAAGGTCTAATACCGGCTAGAAGTTAGTTGGACAAAATCCATAAGGAAACACCAGTTTTGGCACTTTTTGTAAGTTAGGGTTCGTTAGGGTTAGCCCTAGCAGCAGGATTGCATGTGTTTAGGGGGGTTCTATTGCAACGCGGTTCTGTTGTTGTAGAGCACTGTTGGAGCGATGCTGGCTATGGATACTTTTGCTTGCAGGCAAGTGGTTTGAATACAATCCACGGTCTGTATTTGGGTCTACTGTTACTTTCAAAGTACGTTTTGTAACCATTTTTCTGCTAGGCATCGTTTTTGGAGATATGATTGGGTTCTTCTACATTTTTGCGACTGGCTTTAGTAAGGGTCTTGGTGGGAGCATTGCTGGGAAGGTCAAATTTTGTTCTAAAACACAGTAGTACACCCACCTTGAGGGGAAAGATCCGCTATAATATTTTGGCCATACTTATTGATCCTTAAAAAGGTGACTCAGACAGAGCACGCAATTTCAAAAATATTGTACTGTCTATTAGGGAAATCAAAGTGTGACTTTTTGAACCACACAGCGTACATACCTTTTATTTATTTATCAGTGGTATTGTAATAGCACTTCCTGTTTTCCGTTCAATAATTACAGGCCGGGTTTCAGTCAACATCCGCCAGGCAGGCAGTGGACAGGGTGTCTCTTCTGTCAGTGGTCACCACCACATTGATGGACGAAGCGTCAGCTGGAATGGAGGAGTGCCGCCAATAAGAGGAATTGTTTGCTGCATGCAACTTACTTACCAATTTCAACAGGACAACTCCAACAACATACGCAATACAGATACAGTATCCATTGTTGTCTTTTATTCTATGAGTGTGACTGCATGTGCTTACCTTTACTTTGTAACCAAAGATTGTCTGTAAACTCTGTATCTTCAATTATTGTTTGTCCATGCTCTGCTTTTTTTTTCTTCTCTCAACAAAACCTACCCAAAAAGAAACCCCCATTCCCATCCATTTTACAAACCCTAACCCTCTTCCCCCGGGCTGTGTTGTTTTGCTTGATGTCTGACTAAAATGACATCAATAATTCCACACACTTGCTGGGGAGGATAAGGTGATAGCAGCAACAGGCTGGTGAAGGAATACGAGGATATCTTCTAG
The DNA here is from genome assembly GCF_964261635.1 of Lissotriton helveticus. Classification (NCBI taxonomy): domain Eukaryota; kingdom Metazoa; phylum Chordata; class Amphibia; order Caudata; family Salamandridae; genus Lissotriton; species Lissotriton helveticus. The sequence goes on from NC_136073.1 coordinate 534,830,246, forward strand.
ACTTACTCAGCTTCAGTACTATATCTTCTAGTAGTAGTAGCCAATGTCAAATAAATTCAACGCAAGTACTAGTTATACTTGCAATACTTTACCATTTGTTAGGCTACATTATGGCACTGTTCTAGTGTACTGTCACCTGCTATTTTCTCGATCGTACCGTAACCGTTGTAATGCTACAGTAAGGAGTACAAACAAGGTTTCGTTTTCTTTTTTTCCATAGGCATGCAACTGCCACTGTGTCACACCACTAGTAACACCGCAATGAGGAAATGTCACCCGCCCAGGAATGACAACGTTAATCCCCATTTCACCTGGAGCCAGCCCTGGGCCTAGCCCTAATTTCTAACACAAATTACAGGTAAGATAAGCGTTTGGTGGGAGGTAGTATAATGGAGTATTATTTCGGAGTAGACAAGAGTTTGACGGTTGTACTACTAAAGTCCTACGACTGTTCAGGAAAACAAAGTTACTGTTACACCCCCGCCCCCCACCCACCAGACTGAAAAGCAGTAAAAAACAGGTATGGTCAGATAAAGTAGTTGAAAAATATATTTATTTATCCCTAACAAAATAATCTCCCTCACCCACCCTAACCCCAACGATTGTCTCTGAAACGTCCCAAAACGATCCCAACTCCCAAATCCCACCCCCCAAAAGTCTATAAAAAAAGGGCAAGGGACACTCCACTACTGGAGGGTGCTGGTGCTGGTGCATGATGCGGCATGGGCATCATACTCCTTGCGGAGGGTGGCAAGCTCGGAGCGGAGGCCCTTAACCAAGGTCTTATACCTCAGGACCTCCTGCTCCAGGTTGGACATGCGGACTCGTAGGCGGTGTTGGCGTTCCTTGCAGCTCCTGTGGGGGGCAGCTGGTGTTTCGGGTGCTTGGCGGTGGCGGTCGGCTTTCTTAGCCCGGCTCGGTCCCGCTGGTTTAGTCACGGAGGAGGATGCAGTGGTCACAGTCGAAGATGTTGCCCCGCTCGACTGCGTGTCCTCCTCCTCCTCCAGGGCCACCAGCCGCCAATACTCGGCGACTGTGGCCTCCAGCCTCCGTTGCCGGGCCAATCTAGCCTGCTCCCTCCTTGTTGTTGATTTGGAAGGAGCAACTATATGAAGAAAGAAAGACATAGTCTGTAACCAATGCTCCTTATTAATAACACAAAGTGATTGAGCCGAAAGTTGGGTCACAGAGTACAAGTAGCAAATTGAAAGCACAGTACATAACTATTGAGGACAGTATCTATGTAACCCTCCCACTTCTGCATCCTTGCTCTAACAGTAGTGGTAGTTTAATGAACTAATTCTACGACCACTATGGACTTCCATTACAGTCGACTATGAGAGTACACCAGTCTTATTCTTCTTCTTCTCTCTTGTTTAGGGAAATGGGTACGTTATCTTATGCAAGCCGGCAGAATGACATGGACACAGCACAGTGAAGTTGCACCCGAGAAAAAAAGTTGCACACCATGATGATGGAGACAGACTTGCGTTACTGTACCGGTCCAGTACATGCAGGTGGTGAAGCTATTACTTTTCTATTACGGGTGGCACTGAGAATACTCTGTTACAAGGGCTACTGCTTAATTAATTTACCTTTCACCCTACAGTGCAAATGAGTACTAGAAAAGGAAACTGAAGAAGCTAACTAATTTGATTATCTATCACTTCACATGGGACGTATTTAATGACAGATGAGATGACTTTAGGTGCTTTGCTTAATATTGAGTGAACACAGTGATACACCCACACATGAATGACGTACTACAAGTAAACTAAAGTTATTAAGAGAGGTACGGAGTGTCCACCGTAATAACCAGATATATGCTGTGAATGCAAACGCAATACAAAGTACTGCTACTATTCATGGTAGTATTGGACACATTTACAATTTCTTTTCCTTGCCTTCCCTGCACTGGGACGGACGTGCGGGTGCGGTGGTACATGCTCTTCAAGGTAACACTTACTTCACCTGGCGACCATCTACTCTCTCTAGATACACATTTGCTATGTAAGAGTCAGAGAATACCATGCTCCAGGCATCCATTCATTCAAAGTATACGCACACATACAGTTTCTGTTTCACCCACCCAGGCTGCTGTCCTTCCACCCATCCTTGCTTCATCATTGACCCAGCCATGCACCATACCATATTCTTTCCTTCCCAGCCACCTCTGGGTCCAAGCAAACACATATCGTTCTTCTTTGCCAGCCATCATACAAGTTCGCGTCCCACTTACTTACACCCTTCTTTCGCTTTTCGTTCATCCCATCCATCACGTTCGTCTAAGAACTTATTGGGATTCTTCTCACCAAAAACTTCACAGCTAAGTCGAAGTACATTTCGAGGAGGCTACTACCTGGTTGATTTGTAATTGTAATACACCCGTGCAGAAAGCACACTATGCAGTCTTCAATCTCAATAAGTAAGGAATATATAGCTTACCTGTTTCCGCCACCACCGTTTGATCCCCCACAGGAACGGCCACCAGCTCTTCTACCGCCGCATCCTCCCCAGAGGCCTCCGAGTCCAAGTCCAACACATCAGCCACCTCCGCGCTGGCCCCGTCACCAGATGTTACACCTACAAAGTACATTTAAGAAAGTTAGAATACACCACTCACTACTATATAATATTTGGTCTAGGAGAAATGTTAAAAAAACAGAATACAATGTAATAATTTGTGACTGTCTACTCCATAGTAAAAATGTCCCATTTTCCAGGGAAGGCTGTTGTCTTGCTGCACTTTTATGCACAACTGATGAATGCTTGCTTTTGATTTTTAACACGCACCACTTTTTCTCCTAACAGACAGAAGCTTGACTCCTGAGTCCTAAGAACACGACCAGGATCAAGTTCAAAGTAGGTGAGAGTTCGGCTCGACCACAAGAAATGTGTCCAATTAATCGTCAGCACTAACCACTTTTCCGTTTACAGTTAAATAGTTTTATGACAAAGTAGATTTCAATAAATGTGTTTACTTTTAATAAAGCTTTTACACTTAAATAGACTCTGTGGTTTTTGTTCCTCTAGACTAGAGTGGATGAGCTAAAGGTTTTGGAATTTTTGCAAGCATGAGTGCCTCTGACACTTCTTGACTGTGCTGTGACTCCGTACTACTCTCTTGTCCTGCGTACGATAATCTAGAGATCATTGGGGATCTATAATCGGTGACTTCGGGAGCTGAATGACTCTGCCACACTATCTAGTCAGTAAGGAGACAGTGCATAGAGGTATTGCTGAATATAATGGGAGTCCAATGGAATTGCCAAATGTCCAATCTTAGTTAGCTACACAGACAGACTAATAAGAATAGTCTAGTAATACCACAGGGAGTCATATTCGAGGCAGGATAAGAATTTATATCCAGTCTACAAGAAGATCAAAGACGATTTAGAAAAAATCGAATGAGGAACGCTAGGAAAAAATAGGTACTGTTTAGTAAAATGTAAACTTACTGGGGCCAGCAAAGGAGCCCTCGCCTGCCCGATCCTGGCCTGCATCCTCAGCACCCTCCTCCTGTGTCCTCTTGCCCTTGGGGGGAGCTGATGTACAACATGAAAGAAAGAAAAACCATAAAACATGGATGAGATTTTTCAACCAAATCAAACATTTCAAAAGAACAATAACAACATATTTTGGAAAAATAGCAAATAGATAGACAACTATTCCACGGGATCTATCTCATGTGGTATACTACGTTATTCGTATTGCCTGATTTGCGGAACGTTGACTTAGAAAGTTCCTATGTAACTCAATAAACAGACTACTAAAGAGGTTTGCCTAGGCCTGGCACTGCAGGCAGTAGTGCACAACACGTGACAGACAAAGTCCATCCTGCTTGCAGATCAGTGAATACTCAAACTATCAATCCACCCGCCACCACCGCCACTATTTCTTCTGATAGCCATGTGACTGTCTAAAGGAAGGACACTGGACTTCAGTCTGTTGGGGCTGATTTATAAGTCCCTTGCGGAAGTTGCGGCTGATTTTCCTCCATTGTTGCGTGCCTTTTCTGACGCAGCGGCAGAACAAAAGACTCGCCATGGTGTTGGTGCGGCGTATATATTAAAAAAAAAAACACATATGGGCATATGGGCGATGCATCACGTTGTAAAGCCCTGCGCCATCAGGGGGCGTTCCGGCGCAAGGGAGGGCGTACCTGCGCAGGAACGAATCCTAAAAGTGGCTGAGGGAAATCTACAAGATGTCAATCAGTCATTTTTATGACAATGATGCATGACTCAAACCCTGCGCGCTTGAAGCCGACGTACGGCTTGATGCAGCATTGGGGAGATAGGGTACCCCAGAGCATTGCTGGAGCTGCGCCATCGTTGGCACGCAACTCCAGCAATGCGCTGCCTTTACGGCACAGATGCGTAAGGCTTCTGTGACGTTTTGGGCCAATGGGTGGTGGTGGCATGGCACACAATTACTGCCGCATCCCTGCTACTTTGCAGGGATGCGCCGGTAATTGAAAATATGACCCTTACTGTCTAGCATTACGCAGTTCTTTTCTTTACAGTACACTGATACATAATTTCTCAGGCCAATGAAATGCTTCTGAACACAACATACAAAACAAAGAAGCATAGTAGCAAGCAAGGCTACTGAGAAGGAGAGCAGTGCACCTGAAAATGAAATGCATAGAAGATTTTGAAATATAATTTACCTCAATGTAATCGGCAGCATTATTGCTCTTGGTAAAGAACAAAGATTTGCAAATAACAGAGCAGGATAAAACAGAGTAGTAAATGTACTACTACTACTACTCACCAAGGCCGGGGACCTCTACGCCGAGCGCGTCCAGCAAGTCCCGCTCCCGGTCCATGACATCGGTCCAGCGGTGGGTGGCCTGGTTATATGTGCGCCGGACCCCAGAGATCTTGTACATGGCCCGGCACACCTTCTCCCACCGCTGGCGGCGCTCCCGGATGCCATAGCCGGTCGCGATCTTGCCGCCTCCCAGGATCGTCTTGGGGAGGCGGCGCTGGACATGGAAGATCAGTGCCGCCACTTCCTCCGCGCTAAAGATCTCCCTCGGGACCACTTGCTCCCCCCTTAAACGCCCGCACGGGAGCCGGGCACGGGGTGCGGGACCCTTCCCCTTCTCAGGGTGCTTCCCGGCTCCCTTTACCATGGTCTGGGCAGAAATAAACTTAAATGATAAAGAAGAAATAGAATAGTGAAGAAGAAAATAAAAGAGTTTAAAAAAGTAGTTTAAAAGTAACTAAAAGCTGCAGAAAACACAAAAATATAGAGCTAGAAAAATAGAGGGTTAGATAATAAGTAAAATTAGATCAAAAAAACTTCAAACAAGCAAAGGATGGCAGAGATTGAGAGAGGATAGAGAAAGCATGCCCAGAACCATAGCAATGAATGAGAAACAAGATGGCCGCGCCCGTTCACGACCGCGTGGGTAAGTTCGCGCGAGATTTTCCTTGCGAGTACGCGCGAACTTGTACTCGCGAGCAGCACACTTTGCGAGATTACACATAGCGGGCGGAAACGGAATTACGTCACGCCAACAAGATGGCCGCGCCCGTGTACGACCGATAGGGTAACTTGGCAAACGAATAGCTAGAAGCGCCTCGCGAACACGCGCAAGATCACGCGAATATACACGTCGCAACAAAAACAATTTTGTATTCGCACGTATTCGCGGCTTCCGAAATCGATCTCGCACGGATTCGCGCCCCAAATAACGCGCGAAATTGCAAAAAAAACGATTTTAGCTAAAATGAAAGCAATGAGCAGGTGCAAAAGTTCAAACTTAACATTAGTAACATTCAAGGTAGTGCTTCCTGATGGGCCCCTCCAGAGTTTGCAACAATTCTATGACCCTGCTATGACCCAAACAGCAGGCTCATAGAATAGCACCATAAAGGTCCTGTAAAAAAAAAATTTCACTGCAACAAAAAGCAAATTACAGATAAGGAAGGAAGCAGGTGCCAGCCAGACTGGAACTTTCAAAATTACTGACACATTAATGAAACACAAATTAATTGATGGCAGTTGAAGAAGGGCAGGTGTGCTAGCTTTTTTCAACCACCATAATCTACAGTAATAAATAAACCTAATAGGTGCCTGTGAGGATGTACTAGAGGGTGGCATGGGTGTCCCAGAGGGTGGCAGTGGTGAAACAGAGGGTGCTGTGAACCTGTGATGATAAACCAGACGTAGAAACAACATAGTCGCGGCCGTTGCAAGCCGAAAAGTAAGTTCGCAATTGCGAACTTGTCCCAAAATCGGCGCGAACACGCGCCAACACAAAAAACGGAAAAATCCGCAAGTCCGCTAGAGTTCGCGGATCTTCGCGGATTGCGAATCCGTAAATACGCAAGTTCGCGGATTGCCAATCCGCAAAATCCGCCCATGCTTAGTCATGCCTTCTCGTAAAGGTCAATTTTCTCCTCTCTTCATTATCTTCTTTATCCCTTTGGAACTTTGTTTGATTTCTCTTCTTCACTTGTTCCTCATTTTTTTCAATTTTAAACATTATTTCTTGTTTTAAATGTTCAATTCCTGTGATAGTTCCATTTTATACAGCTCTTTTTCCAATCGTCTTAACTGTTGTTGTGTTTCAATTAATGCTTTTTCCGTATGTTTAATTAGGAATACAACCAATCTAAATGAGGCCCCCACTATATGTTCTCCCCATTCTTGTAACAATTCTCCAATTATATGCTTATGACTGGGCATTATTGAGATATGCAATCCTTGAGGCACTCTTTGTACTTCCACATATTTTTTTTTTACTTTGTAGAGTTATTACTTCCCACCATTTATTAATCTCTTACTTTGAAAATCGTTCCCATTGTCGCATTTTGCTGAACTGTTTCTCCTGAGTTCATTCATGGTTGGTTGAATTCAAATACTGTTGGCATTTTTGCATTGCATTTACCCACTTTTCTTTACATTCTGCCTGCAAATTGTGTTTCTGTCTGCAGTACTTCCCGCATCCCAGTTTACTCAATTCCCTTTGGTATAAACAGAGCAAAAACTATTTCCTATGTGCACTCAATATTTTTAATGTAATTCTCACTGCTGCCTGTAAACATTATTGTGTCCATGCTCGAGTTAGTTTTTTTCCTAATGTATGTAGTGCATTCATTTCTTGAGCTCGGGGCAATAGTTTCCTCATTCATTGGCATCAACCACTTATGTCTCAGAAAACCAGCTGGTTGAAAGAGTATATTAGCCGTTAGTGGGCTTTCATTTACATCGGGAGACATTAAATTGCTGAGTACTTCTACAGCATGGTATGTGACATCGCGAGTGCCTTCACTATGCAAGTAATTAGGTATCTATGTATATAGTTCACCAGTATATAGTTATAGTTAGGACCATGCTTCCATAGGAAAAGTGTTTTTGTCTTGATGGCGTATGATGAATCTTCACAAAAGTTTCCCAAAAAAGTGTCAAATTGGGTCTTGTTGCATATGGAAAGGTTCTGGGTGATTTGTCAATAAGGGGCCAAGAAAAGGGGCCTAAAAAAAAGATGCGTTTCCCATTTTAATTCCCATAGGACCTGTAGTAAAAGCTGCAGCTGAAGCGTTGGACAGAATTACACCAAATTTAGAAGAAAGGAAGCTTTGGTTACGCGGATCACAGATCAGAAAATTAAGTTTGTGATATGTGTGGCTGTGGATATTTTGAAGTGATTTCCCGAATATTCCCGAATGCGTGTGCCAAGAGAAATGCTGTGAATGGCTGGCCTCAACCTGAGAAGAGAGTTGGGTCTGCCATTTTCTGTAACAGGAGATGGTCTCCCGGGGCTGAAATTGAAAGCTGAAAGAGATGTAACGGGTCAGGGTAGAGGTACCCTGACTCCATGTTTCAGATCTAGGGGAGTTAATCAGATAAGCTATTGATCTAAAATCAGGTTTGTTTTCCCCACAATCAATATTCACGAAGGTGCCGCAACGTATCCGTGAATATTGGCGGAGAAAAAATAAGTCACAGACCCACTAAAAGACTAAGACATCCACTCACAGACCTAATCAGAGACTCATGTACCCACTCACAGATATACTCAGACTCCGACGCATCCACTAACACCCTCACTGAGACACTGATGCACCCCCACACATGCCCACTCAGACACTTAGATACCCGGTCACAGATCTCCTCAGACACAGACCCACTGAGGCAACGAAGCACCCACTTACAGAGCTATTCAGAGACTCAGACACTCACTCACATGCCCACTCAGAGACTGAGGCATGCACTCACAGATTCATTCAGCAAGCAAGACACCCACTTAGATGTATGCACAAACTGATGCGCCCACTCACAAAGCCATTGAGAGACTCAGATATCCACTCAGATATCCACTGAGACAGTGACATACACATTCTCACAGATCCATTCGAATATATGATGATATCCCGCATTCTTTCATCACGCATACCATCACTCGGCATTTTTTACTCCGAAAGTACCCTTACTCCGCAAGCCATAATTCCTCAAACTTTTACAACGCATATGACTTTATTACGCATGGCATTACAATGCAAATGCATGTGTGGTGAAGTCATATACTTTGTAAAAGTACTATATTAAAATATATATATATATATTATTTTTTTTAATGAAACATTCTTTCTTTTAGATTGTAATATATGTATATCTATATTAATATTACACATAAAAACATATATATTTTCATATATATTTAATTTTTTTTAATTAATAATTACCCTTTACACCCTAAAAACTAATCCCACCCTAGTCCCTTTTAATACCCCAGCACCCTTAAACACTAACCCATCCTGACCCTAAAAATACCCCTATACCCAAACCCAGCCCTGTTCCCTATTAATACCCCTATACCCCAAAACCCAAACCTAGCCCTGTTCCCTATTAATACCCCGGTACCCCAATACCCAAACCTACCCCTGAACCCTAAAAATACCCCATAACCCCATAACCCAAACCTAGCCCTGAACCCTAAAATTACCCCTGTACCCCAAAACCCAAACCTACCCCTGAACCCTAAAAATACCCCTGTACCCCAAAACCCAAACCTAGCCCTGAACCCTAAAAAACCCCAGTACCCCAAACCTAGCCCTGAACCCTAAAATTACCCCTGTACCCCAAAACCCAAACCTAGCCCTAAAGCCTAAAAATACCCCTGTACCCCAATACCCAAACCTATCCCTTAACCCTTAAATACCCCTGTACCACATAACCCAAAACCAACCTTAAAATACCCCATAACCCCTAAAACATATACCTCAACACCCCCAAACTAAAACCATATACTTACCTTACACTTAAATATTAAAAACATATGCTTTTACCATTCATGCTTTTACAACGAATTTCGTTGTAAAAGCATGCATGGTTAAAGCATATAAGATGTAATGGCATGCGTTGTAATATTTTGCCCTGAACCCTAAAAATACCCCTGCACCCCAAAACTTAAACCTACCCCTGAACCCTAAAAATACCCCTGTACCCCAAAACCCAAACCTAACCCTGAACCCTAAAAATACCCCTGTACCCCAAAACCCAAACCTACCCCTGAACCCTAAAAATACCCCTGTACCCCAAAACCCAAACCTAGCCTTGAACCCTAAAAATACCCCTGTACCCCAAAACTTAAACCTACCCCTGAACCCTAAAAATACCCCTGTACCCCAAACCAAGCCCTGAACCCTAAAAATACCCCTGTACCCCAAAATTTAAACCTACCCCATAACCCTAAAAATACCCCTGTACCCCAAAACCCAAACCTACCCCTGAACCCTAAAAATACCCCTATACCTCAGAACCCAAACCTAGCCCTATACCCTAAAAATACCCCTGTACCCCAAAACCCAAACCTAGCCCTAAAGCCTAAAAATACCCCAATACCCCAATACCCAAACCTATCCCTTAACCCTTAAATACCCCTGTACCCCATAACCCAAAACCAACCTTAAAATACCCCTGAACCCCTAAAACATATACCCCAACACCCCCAAACTAAAACCATATACTTACCTTACACTTAAATATTAAAAACATATGCTTTTACCATTCATGCTTTTACAACGAATTTCGTTTTAAAAGCATGCGTGGTTAAAGCATATAAGTTGTAATGGCATGCGTTGTAATATTTTGCGTAGTAAAGGTACTTGCGGTATAATGGTATGAGGAGTGAAAGTATGCGGAGTAAAATTTGCGGAATGAAGATGTTTTACCGATCCATTCAGAGCACCTACTCATAGATGCATGCAGACAATTAAGTACCCAATCACATACCCACTCAGACATTTATGCATCCAGTCACACTTGCCACTCAGTCATACATGCTATGAGAGACAGTTATATTTTTTATACCTGTTAAGATAGCAATGCATGTAGCGTGATGGTTAGAATCAATTCTTTTAGTTATAAATTCTAAATGTGATGGCGGCTATTTAATGTTTGCTTTTGTTTTGCGTTTTCGCTCCATATTCACAATTATTGCGTTGACCGGTGCCATTGCAAATGCGCAAATATAATTAAAAGGTATTTTTTTATTAAAGTAGTTACACATAAACAAGTACTTACACTATATCCATAAACTAATTCCCTCAATCTGCTGACCTGACCTCGGACCAGGAAGCACTCTCCCCGGCAGCTCCGCCAGCGGATTCTCGCCCTTGAGCCCCAGCAGCAGAGTTCGAGCCTCGCGCCCGACTCTGCCACAGGCTCTGATATTTCTTGGTATTTCGCGCTTCTGACACCAGCGCTTGTTGTGATTTGTGTTTTATGTGCTTTGTGACTTCTTTACTTTTACAGGTTCTGCCTCATTATTTACTAGCGCCATAGCGCCTTACCTCCTCCAGACTCCCGCCCGCCTCTTCCTCGATCCCACTCCCCTCCCCTTCATAACGGCAGGACGCGTGCAGTGGGCACGCCTTAGGCAAGCCCGTCAGCGCCCGTCTGCGCCTGGACCGCGTCCAGCGCCAGAAACCCTGGTTCCCCTGGCCCCCACCTCTACACTTTCACCAGCCTCGTCGCACTCAAACCCAGCCACCTCGAGTACTGCGTACAAGCATCGCTCAACAACAAACAAGAAGCCTTCTCATGCGCTCACTGCAGAGGCAGCACCTTCTGCATGGACACCTCGCCCACAGCCAGTAAAGCTCCGCCTGCCGCCATACCCGTCAATTGCATCCTTCTCAACGTGCGATCCCTTCACTGGCACGCCATAGAGATATGGGAGTTACTCGACACTCACGCCCCTGACGTCGCCTTCTTCACTGAGACCTGGACTAACGCAAGCTCCGGAACAGACATCGCCACGGCTGTAGCAGACGGCTACAAGCTCAAGAGGATAGATGGCCCAAACCGCCCGGAGGGTGGCCTCGCCATCGCACACAAAACATCCCTCCAGCTCTCCACGCCCAGCCCAAATATCACTATTCCCAACTTAGAACACCTCCACTTCCAGATCCACACCAACCCCAGGACAACGCTACGGTGCACGCTCAACTACAGACCACCAGGACCTCGCGCCCAACCCACTACCGCAATCACAGAATTCACCGCTTCCCATGCCATCGCCTCCACGGACTACATTCTGCTCGGAGATCTAAACTTCCACCTCGAGAACTGCCAGGACCCCGACTCCAACGCGCTACTTGAGAATCTCTCCAACCCGGGACTCAATCAACTGGTAAACACATCCACCCACATTGCAGGACACACTCTAGACCCCATCTTCGCTGAAGGGTCGAACATCCGGTTCACCCACACCACCCGGCACTCCTGGACAGACCACCATTGCATCCATTTCACTTTCACATCCAGCACCGCACCCAAACAAACCCTGCACCCGCCTCGACGAAACTGGAGTAAGATCACAGAGGACCTTCTTAACGCCACCCTCCTTCACGACCCGCCCTCAGCTACCGCTGACACCAACTCCGCTTCAAAGGAACTCCACCGGTGGATCACCAGCTGCGCCGACAAACTAGCCCCTCTCTGGCAGACCACCAGTATACGTCCTCTAAAAGCGGCCTGGTTCACCACCGAACTCCTAGAGGCCAGACACGCCTGCAGGCGCCTCAAGAAAACGTGGAGGAACCAGTAGACCACGGAGGCCCACACCGACCACAAGATCGCCATGAAGAATTACCACCAGCTGATAAGAGACACCAAAAGAGCCTTCATCAGGGAAAAAATCAACGCTGACGCAGCCAACAGTAGCGAACTCTTCAATGTCATCAAGCATTTCACCAAACCCTCTTGCGAAGCCTCTGACATCATACACTCCCAAGATCTATGCAACAAGCTCAGCACCTTCTTCAACCACCAGATGACCATGACCCTTTACGACAACTTCAATGAACCAACAAATGTTTTCACCCCTATGGCCACTACCTCCACCAAGCCGACCATCACCACCTGGTCCCCCGCGTCCCTCGATCTTATTGCCACCACCATGATGAAAACTCACTCAGGATCCCCCACGGACCCCTGCCCCCCTCACATCTTCCACAGAGCCTCCATGGCCATCGTTCCAGAGCTAGCCCGTACCGTCAACTCCTCCCTGGCCTTGGGCACCTGCCCCATGGACTGGAAGCACGCAGAAGTGAAGCCCCCCTTCTAAAAACACCATCAGCCGACCCAACTGACCTCAAGAACTACCGGCCCATCTCCCTCCTCCCCTTTGCTGCCAAAGTCACTGAAAGACTCGTGAACGCCCAGCTGACAACTTTCATCGAAGACAACGGCATCCTGGACCCATCCCAATCTGGCTTCCGCAGCAACCACAGCATCGAGACAGCCCTGATGGCCGCCGACATCCGTATGCTGCTCGACCAGGGCCATACCATAGCCCTCTTCTTCCTGGACCTCTCCGCAGCTTTCGACACTGACTCACACCGCACACTAACCACCAGGCTCCATAACGCAGGAATTCATGTAAACACCCTCAACTGGATACGCTCCTTCCTCTCCAACCGAACACAGAGAGTCAGGCTCCCCCCTTTCTCTCCGAACCCACCGACATCATCTGAAGATTTGCCCAAGGATCCGCTCTGAGTCCTACTCTATTCAACATCTACATGGCCCCGATCGCCGCCATCGTCAGACAGCACAGACTCAGCATTGTGTCCTATGCTGACGACACCCAGCTCATCCTCTCCCTCACCACCAACCCAGAAGACACCAGACTCAGTTTCCAGGAAGGAATTTGGAATGTGGCCACCTGGATGAAGGAGAGCTGCCTCAAACTCAACTCCGAAAAGACCGAGGTTCTCATCTTCAGACCCCGGCCCGCCACCTGAAAGGACTCATGGTGGCCTCCTGCCTTCAGACCCCCATCCACCCCTATGGACCACGCTCAGAACCTCAGCATAATCCTGGACTCCTCCCTCTCCATAAACCACCAAATAAACTCTATCTCCTCCACCTGTTTCAACTGCCTCTGGATCCTACGTAAGATTTTCAAGTGGATCCCCTGGACTGCAGAAAGACCATCACCCACGCACTCATCACCAGCAGGCTCGACTACGGCAACGCCCTCTATGCATGAATCAACAAATCCCTACTACGCAAACTCCAAACCATCCAGAACGCGCCCGCCAGGCTCATCTTAGGAATACCGCAACACGAACACATGACTCCACACCTGCGAGAACTCCACTGGCTCTCTGTTGAGAAGAGAGTCACCTACAAACTACTCATGCACGCCTACAAATCACTCAACAACATAGGACCCAAATACCTCAACAACAGAATGAGCTTCCATGCACCCAAAAGGAACCTCTGTTCAGCCGACCTCGCCCTGGCAGAGGTCCCACGCGTCCGCCAAAGCAGATCTCGAGGGAGAGCCTTTTCCTACACCGCAGCCACAGCATGGAACACTCTCCCAGTAGAAATGAGACGCTCACCAACCCTGCACACCTTCAGACGGGCTCTCAAAACCTGGCTTTTCGATTGACCAGAGATGCCTTACCTTTCCCCTACCTTCCCCCCCAGCGCCTTGAGGCCCTCATTGTCAGGATTCACCTGGTTTGCGCCTACGAGGCCACAAACTACAATTCCCATGAGCCCCCCCTGGTAGAAGGAAGTACTTCAGACGGCCTTACGCGCAGCTGGATGCGTGTTATTCTTGGTTTGTTTCTCATTGTTCCCCTCGGCGTAGGGAGGAGGTCCCCTGCACGCCGTTTTCTGAGCTGGTGCCTTGGGAGCGGAGTACCGAGTGCTACGTGGTTCCAAGGTACGTCTTTGGCCTGTTGCAAGTTTCGGAGTGCGTAGACTTCCGCCGCGCTACCGAAGGATTCGAACTTAGAGACCCCAGGCGCGCGCTGTTTCTTACCTCGTTGCTGGAGGGTTCTTAGTATATCATTTCGTTTTTCCTGGAAGCGGAGCACAGTAGCAGTCTTCTACGTGTTACCGTGTTTGACATTATTTGTGTTATAACTGTGGAAATAGTAATGCTTCACGCTTTTGACCTTACTCATTTTCTATTGGATATTTGTGATTGACTTTCGCCTGTGCTAGTGTTGGCTGGTCTCAACTACGCGCTACCGTGATACTATATGGGTGGAGGCAAACATTAAGGAAAGGAAGCGGAGCGTGGTAGTGACCTTAACTACACGTTGCCGTATTCTCTGGTTCTCAGGATCTGATCAGTTGCAAGAGTTCAGGTACTCTTATGTCAGACGTAATAAGAGCGGAGTGTTGTGGTTTTTGCATCCTACACACTACCGTATCTGGATTCGCTACCAGGGCTCTGGTGGCACAAGTTCATTTACCAAAGAAGGGATAATAATACTGTTTATGTTATTGGATCCTTTATTGATTCGTTCAACAGACTCCTATCTTTCCTCGCCCACACTCCGATTCAGTGGTATGTGTAGCGGGTGGTGGTCACACATACATGCCTCCTTATACCTGTTGTTGGAATGAATGCATCATTGAACATTGTCTGCTTTTCAATAGGCATCTCACGGTCACAAGAGGGGTGTGAGAAGAAGGTTACCGACAGGCGGTCTAGTCCCTTAGTTTATGCAGGTATATTGGCTTTCTAGCGAGATCATATGAGAGTAGTCTGTTGTTGCTTATTTTTGTTTATGATCTTATCTTTTGTTGTTTCAGGTATTCCCTTCCCTGCTGACCCCTTCCTTTCCTTCCCTTCCCTTTCCTTTTTTCCCTCACCTAATGGCTCAAATACTCTGTGTTATACAATCAGAGTGTTTGTGACGTTGGGAGGTGGACCATATTATACTACGACTGGATTCCGTGGAGCAGATCCTGACACTCATGGGTGAGTAGCGCGCTTCACCAACCCCTGATTGATTGATTGATTGAATCTGTATTTAGAATGACTGTTTATACGTGTAGAAACTTTTATATTAACTGTGATATTTATGGTAACCGCATCACCGGATATCACATGACGCAACAGTCAGCGGCGGTACGTAAAACGTCATTGTTGCTGTGACCGGCACCATTACGAATGCGGAATTATAGTTAAAAATTACTTTATCATAAAAGTAGTTACAAAAATACAGTACTATCCCCAATATAACATTTTGATGCTTTATATGTCTATCATACTTATTTTTCCCAAAAAGTTGTATTTAAGATAATCGCTATACCAAATTCTACATGTCGCAATATTCGAAGTAGTCACAAACAACATCATCATCTCAGCGACCGGTGTCATCGTGAATAATAACATGTTATTAGAGAAAGATTACATTCAACAACAAATCTGTATATGATATCTTCCATATTACAAAATTGAATATATAATTATATTAAACAATGGAAATCACAAATAAGAAAGAAAAACTGCAACAGTATCATACTTATAATGGACTCACCATCCATTCAGTGTGTTTTCTAAAGTTTTTTGAGAGTTAAACATATATACTAAGGTATGAAAAAGTTAAATTAGATAACTTTGTGTACTACTGAGTGATTCTTTTTTTTTTAAGATAGTTGAATTTCTCTGGTTTGTAAGAGGAATAGTTAGCCTAAGTATAACGTCCCTATAATCTTTGTTTTTGTAGTCAATTATTTTTACACTTTTTAAATTCTATTTCCTAACTATACCTTCCCTATGATCTTTGTTTTTTTCAGTGAAGTAAAAAAAAAATCTCTATATATAAAATATATATATATATATATATATATATATATATACAGCCAACAGTTGTTCTCTTTGTCGATAAACAACACGCTGCAGCCCATATTCGTTTTCTTAATTAATTTTTATTCCGGCTCAATCACCTGACGCGTTTCGCAGCGTTCGCTGCTTGTTCACGGGTACGGGTGCCATATTAACGCAATAAAGTTATATTGAAAGATAACACCATGTGCCATTTTTTTACAACAATTGAAAACAGACTTTGAAGTGTATATCAGGCTCATAATGTGGCTCAAAGTAAATCATCATTTCATTTCTTTAAACAAACCAAAGTATATACATATTTCGCCCTGCGTCATAAAGCCCATTGAAATTGCGGGTCATAATGTCAATATCGGCTATGCTCGATCTTAATTTCAGTACTGAGCATCACTGTGAAGCTGCCCTGCTAATAATTTTACAGGTATTACTGCTGTCATTCAACCCAAGTGGGTACATTTAGTACATCAAAACAAATTATTTCATCTTAAAAAATAACACAGCTTCAGGGAATCTAACCCCGGTCTTTAACATGAATTCATTGTAAAATTCAAAATACCATGCTCCTACTCGATCAGCCATGGAAACATGATAATTGCTGGGAGACAAAATCCATTCATACTCCAATAATTTTACCCTCTAGTGGGCTTCTTTTAAATCATTCATGCTCCATGGTGCCGATAATATATTCATAATAATATCAGTATATGTTACTCGATTCTTGTCCGCACTATATTTTCCAAGTAACAATATAAAACTGCACTGTTAAATTTCTCACAGGCATTATTGCCATATTCTGGCCTAGTGAACATACATATGAAATCCATTAGTCTATAAACTTATTAAGACGGTTCGCTGAGCAACACTGTCAACTGGTGACAATTGAATTTTACTAGATACATTGTAAGATTAATTTGAGGTTCAAAAACCTTATGTAATTCCGTAATGTTGTCTTAATAAGTTTATAAAAATTCATTAAGAAAACGAATATGGACTGCAGCATGTTGTTTATCGACAAAGAGAACAACTGTTGTCTGGATTGATCGGGGGTTGGCGATCCCCGCTGTGGCCCGCCGTGATTGAGTCGGCCCTGGTTTTGTCTTCGCTAAAGTGTGTGGATATATATATATATATATATGTCTGTGACGGGGAGTCGGACTATGGGGATGTCGATGCTGATGTGTCCGCAGATTGGTGGTCCGCTGTACCGCTGACCCCCCTTTCTGTCATCCCTGCACAGACTGATGCCACAGGACTAGGGGACTGGTGTGCGACGGAGGTCAACAGTGTGTGGAATTACCCTCCGGAAAAAGAGCACTGCCCCTTTAACCCAGGACTACAGTTCGACGAGGCCCCGCCCCCTGAGAGCGAGGGAGAGTCAAAAGCCGGAAGAGCGATAGAGACGACGGACGGCGTTTCCCTGGAGGCGGAAGGCGTATTGGAGTGGAGACAGAGAGCGGAGAGGTCGTGTGTCGGAGGAGAAGAGTACGAAGAGAGCCCAGCTGAGTTCGTCAAGCCAGGAGGCCACCGGTTTGGCGCTTCGCCCTGCCACGGTCCCACGGGAGGAGCGTGGCTGGACAAGGTACGGGGCAAAGTTGCGGGGTGGGTGGGACGGAGCGACCCGTCGAAACCCCGAGACCCTGTGTAAATATTGTATAGCAGAGTACTCTTCCCCTCACGAGCACTACGGACGGCTGTTTATAATTGCGCACTTGGTTTCCCTCACACCCCGGGACCTTGCAAGTCCAGCACGGACGCCCCAGTGACTGTCTTTTCTTTCCTTTCCTTTCCGGGAATCCTCCGGACGGAGTCACGAGCCAGTGCTTCGGCAGACCACCACCTTACGACCGGAGAGAGCGAATCTACTGGTCTACGGCCCTGCTTCATTCTGGCTAGCTCAGGATTCACAAGAGGAGTCAGGACGGAACCCTCTGAATTTGCAAGACTGAGAGTGACTACCAAAAGAAGAAAAGCCTATCTTAAAATAAAACCTTCACTTAGAGCGCTATTTCCTGACTCCGTCTCATTAGATTCTGTTCCCCTTGTTTCTGACTCGCCATCCCCTGTGCCCCCTGACCCTGCCCCCTCACAATGTCCCAATAACTCCTTCAAGAATTAATAATTAATTAATTAATACATTTTTTTAACCAGTAGCAGTCTCCACAGGGTAGTTATAGTTAGGACCATAGGACATTTATTTCTGTGTTGCTAATAAATTATATCATTTGAGATGTCATCAGTGATGTCACTGACCATGTCATGAGTTATGTAATATGTGATGTCATCAGCAGTGCATTGCGGGGGCGTGAGTTATAGTTAGCTCAATTAACTCCCTAGAAAATATTCCCTGCACTATCCAAGAGGACTCTTATCTTGGGGCTGAGGCTTTTGCCACATGGCTAAAATCTGCAGCTGACATAGTGGCACCTCTCAAATTATATAATCAGAAAAAAATGCCACCTCTTGGCTCCATGGTACAATGACAAACTCAAGCATTTAAAACAAGGCTGTTATCGTGCTGACCAAGCTTGGAGACAAACTTTAGAGGATCAGGACAAAACTCTATTTAAAGCTAGTGTTAAGGAATATAAATGTGCACTTGTGAAAGACAAATCCATGTATTGTATGCACATAATCGAAAATTCAAGATCCACCAAAGAGCTGTTTCATTTGGTACAACAGCTCTCATCCTCCCAATGTTTGGCAGAACCCGACACAACACAAACATTTTGCAATCAATTAGCTACCTCTTTTCAAACTAATATCACGGATATATATACTGGTTTTGAGTCAGACCCAAAAACGTTCACTATAACTCCTACAGTCAGCAGTCTTACCAAAGACGTTCCGCTGATGCCTGGTAGTGAGCATAGAGATCTTTGAAAATTCTCTGACCTCACGCCACCTCTTCCTATACATTAACTTATGAGAACCCACACAGGCTCTCCAATGGAGGCATGTCCACCCGAATTTCTACACATGGCTGCTAACACCATAGCAGAACCCCTCTGTCAATTAATGAATGTCATCATCCGATCTGGAATATAGCCCCATTTTTGGAAACAAGCCATCATCAGACCTCTATTGAAAAAACCTAATCTGGATCCTACGGACTATAAAAACTATCACACCATCTCTCTGCTCCAGCAAAAATCCTGGAGCTACATCTTAATAAGCCGCTCATGGAAACTACAGAACAACAATCTTGGCTCAATGATTCGCAGTTTGGATTCAGAAGGCATCATGGTACAGAAATGGCTTTAATATCAGCCACGGACTACATCAGACATACGGTGGATGAAGGACTAGGGGTAGTGCTAAATCTCTTGGATCTGTCAGCAGCATTTGACACCATCTCACCTAGATTGCTGGTGGACAGACTCTGGAGCCTTGGCATCTCACATCAAGAACTTGCCCTCTTGTTCGCATTTCTGTCAGGGAGATCCCACAGGGTGAATCTAAAATCCTTTCACTCAGACTCCTATGTTCTACCTTGTGGAGTCCCGCAGGGGTCTTCCTTGAGCCCTACCCTCTTTAATCTGTATGTGGCACCCCTCGCAACTGTAGCGCACTTCTTTGGATTGGAGGTGGTGTCATATGCGGACAATACACAGATTATGGTTACCATCCCTAAGGGTCTGGGCTCACTGTCAGAAAATGTCCTTGGATGTATGACCAGAGTGGCAGACTGGATGTCTGCTAACTTCTTGAAGCTTAATGAGGAGAAAACCGAAGTGATGATATTCAGATCAGGGGCAGTCAAGTGGAATAGCAGCTGCTGGCCTCAATCTTGGAGATGTTGTCCTGTCCCAAGCATAAAGGCTAAGAAACTGGGAGTCCTGATTGACACTGAACTTAGTTTCAATATCCAAGTGAATCATATCATCATCATCATCATCAATCCACTTTATTCGATTTTTGTTAAAATCATAAAAGTACAAAAAAACAAATACAAAGACGACAACACATCCTTTAAAAACATTTGAGTCATCTCAAAGTACAAGTTAAAAACATTACCATTTCAATGTATACACTGTCTAGACCAGGACATCTTTTTTTCTTCAAACGGACAGCAACAACAAGAAAACAAGCAACATTAAAAGTGTCCATGGGGTTACTCAGAATTTGGAGATAGAGTAAGACCGGTCTTACTTGTAAAAAACCCTTACCCCTCAATAATGGCATTATGAACTTCCTCCTAATAACATTGTAATAATCACAGAACATCATAAAATGTAGAGTGTTCTGTACAGAAAAATTATCACAATGGCAAGGTTCAACCTCCTCTGGCTTAAACCACCCCTGGAAATCACCCAACACCAAGTGGATCAAGCTGAAACGGAATCTTCTCAGGAGCCAGCGGTGAACAGGTTTAGACACCGTTATCAGGTATGATTCAATTGACAAGGTGGTTTTAGTCAAACAATGCGCCCTAGCTGATGGTTTCTGTAGCTCCTGCTCTTCCCGAACCATCATTAAAATATTCAAAAAATGTATTTTGACCCACTTCAAATCCTCCTTACAAATCCTATCAGGGGATTCAAATAATTCTGGCCATTCAATTTATAAAACATATGTTTAACATATGTCAGCCACTTAATTTCATTGGCTTTATCCAGATTGATGATATCTCGCAGAATCAACTGATTCAATGTCAATTCAGGATTGAGCCAAGTTTTGACCCAGCACAAAAGTGGAGCTAAACTCATAATATCTGATACGTAGCCCTGCCCTAATTCCTGATGGATTTCATAGGTGGGTGTTGATTGAGGGAAGGACAAAAGGTTACGAAGAAATCTATTTTTGGCTATCTGGACCCCTGGCTGTTGTTTAAAATCCCAAATAGAGGAACCATATGCGGCAATAACAAGGTACTTCGATCTATGTATTTTCAAGATTGCCTCAACTGGCTTAGCCTCCAGGCGTTGAGCAAACCCTAATAAGGCTGTCGTCAACCTACTTACAGCCAGTCTCTTAGCTTTATCTTGGGGGACCCATGAGCCTCTGTCATCGAATAGTACTCCTAGGTAGGTTAAGGAAGTAACCCTGGACACTTCCGCTCCATTACAAAAAGATGACTTCAATTTCCTAGTTTTTTTACCAATAGACATAGTGTGCGACTTCCTATTGTCCACAACTGCATATAGTATCCAAAATCGTCCATTTGGAGACCCAACGCAGTACGCGCTAAAAGGACGGCATCATTCGCGTATAGGAGAACAGGTATTGAGTATTCTCCTACACGCGGGATGTCCAGACTAGCCTCCCTTAAAGATTTGTCAAGGGCATTAATATAAATAGTATACAGTAGAGGTGCCAATATACACCCTTGGCGAACGCCCCGATCCGATTTAAAAGATCTGGTACAACTGCCGTCCTGGGAAGTCCTAACTGACGTGTATAGGTCCCTATGGAGGTCAGCCAGGAAGTAAACTAAACGTGGCTCAATGCTAATTTCTAGCAGTATGTTCCACACCCTAAACCTGTTAACCAGGTCAAAGGCTGAGGATAAATCCATACAGGCCATTTGCAGTGTGCCTTCTTTGGCCACATTGTACTTGCCAATTCATAAATGCGGAGTGAGGCACTGGTCCATAGTACTTCTTCCATGCCTGAAGCCATACTGCAGGTCAGATACAATCTTATTTTCGTTAATCCATTCTGTAATCTTAGCTAAGACCGCTTTCCCTAAAATTTTAACCGAATAATCGATCAGCGATATAGGTCTATAGCATCACAGGTCCCCTCTCTGACCTTTCTTAAAGACTGGGATAGTGATAGATTGGCTCCAGGATGCCGGGAACCCATGCGTGACAGAGGCATTGAAGACAGCCAATATTTTTTACCAAAATTTAGGGTCGCATTTATAAAGGTCCGCCGGAACCCCGTCAGGACCTGGGGCTTTGTTGCCCATGGTCTCCTTTCTAGCTTTCTCAATGTCGTTCTCGCTAAACACAAAAGGGTCTGTTCCCAATCGAGGAGGAGGGCTGGCAATAGGGGTCAGTGTGCTAGTGGACTCATAGATTGCCCCAAAATGAGCTAGCCACTGCCCCTCTGTTATATTACACTCCTGCACATCATTCTCAGCAGAGGAAAAGAATGGGGCATTTATAATAGACCAAAAATTGGAACTATCTTTTAAAATCTCTACTGACAAAAGTGCATTCAAAGCCTCTGTTTTAATGTCTGCCTTCCGAGAATGCACCGCTAGCTTACACTGCTTACGGAGGCTCGCTACCAACGTGGTACAGTTTTCAATGCTAAAATTAATAGTCGATGTGCACTAGAGCAGGTGTTGTCAAACCACCTAGTACCCCCAAGCCCTTTGGTCTTTGAGCCAATCGTAAGATCTGCTGCAATTTGACTACATATGCCCTCAAAGGCTTTGAGGATCAAGTCCTTTAGATTGGAGGAATCTATACACGTTGCAAGATTCCCTTCAGCCTGTAAGCAAAAGTCAGCAAAGAAGGTATTGGGGTTACTTTAGACCATTTAAGCCTCCTCCCCTGGGCGCATGTTACCAAACTTTTTGCTCCACATTGCAACCCCCCCATCTCACCCACCCCCACCCCGGCCCAAAATGCCAGTCCCACTATTCAGTACTAAAATAACAGGTTTATGGTCACTATATGGTGACAACCCGGCATTGTAGGAAACTACTTTATCTAACCACCTGGAGGACAGAAATATGTAGTCAATAATAGTGTCTTTAAAAGTTGGCCACCGCTCTGACTGGCTAAAAAAGTCGGGTTCAAAGAGGTCTGTTTTGGCCAAAAGATCCTCCAAGGCCTCCCCCCAGGATGAGTATTCAAAATGTGGATCATTTATAAGACAGTTTAGATCACAAGGGTGTACATTAAAATCGGCCATTAATAAAATACAATAAGACATGGATTGTTTTAACCTATATTCTTCTAAAAAAGATTTAAGAAAACACAAGTGTTGGTTACTGAAGTCCGATTCCCTAGAATTATAAAAATTTACCAATAATAGCTTTGAGCCACTAGACCTGATTACCTCTACCGCCAGACAATTTAGGGAATCAGCTTCTAACATTTTAAGAGAACCATCTATTCTAAGAGAAAGGAGGAGGACTAGCCCTCCTATTGGTCTTCCTGCCACAGCAGGGCGTGCAGGTTGGAAAAAAGACCTATACCCATCCACCCAGAAGTTCCCCCCCCCGTATCCCATGTTTCCTGTAGTGCTATTATATCATAGGATTTAATAAAATCCCGCCATAAGGGGTCAGCTTTTTTTTTATCTCAGTCCTGCGATGTTCCAACTGAGAATGTTACAGTTTCGTAAAATTTCGCCTCAAGAATCAATAGTGACAGGACCCTTTGAAGAAAAGGCAGCATTACCACCCACCTTATCATTCAGTCAATCGTTTTCATCCAATTTTACTAAAGGTAGAAATCTATTTGAGAGGGGTAGCTCCCCCTCAACCCACTGGGGCAGACAATGGGCCAATTGTGATAATACACATAATTCCCTAGTGTTGTTCTCTAAGCCTAACGTGGCACAGCTTCTAATAGGGTGGTTCATTGATGGCTTAGGACAGCTCCTCGAATCCGCAACCCTTACTCCATCTCCAACTCTTGTAGAAATTTTTAGAGGAGGGTAAAAAAAGCCCAGAGGAAGTGCCCTAATGTCGTCAACAGATACAGTGGAGGAATCCCATAATAGGAGCTTACAGCATAAACTCCAGGTACTTCAGAACGCTTTGGCAAGACTCATTCTGGACTTTCCCCAAAAAACAATCTGCCAGGAAGGGTCTAGAACACCTGCATTGACTTCCCATTGAACAACCCATCATTTTTAAGACTATGTTCAAATAGGACTCTCCAAGTAGACTACTACGCTCGTCACTTCAAAAGCAACTATTGGTACCATGAACCAAGAAGAGGAAGTGGGGGGATAGGGCATTCTCAGTGGCAGCAAGCAAACTCTGGAACTCCCTACCCCTTGCTCTCAGATCTATTCCTCTTCTGCTCCAGTTCAGAAAAGCCCTTAAAACCTGGTTGTTCACAGTCAAATGGTGAGCTGGAGTTCTCTGGTATGAGTGGCCTTTCTCTAGCACCTTTATGCTTTCGGGTGAATGCTACGCTCTATAAGTATCAAATCAAAACTATAACTGCCGAATTTCTCTGGTTTTGTATGAGTGAAATGTACAACTAACTATAAAGTCCTTGAAACCTGTGGTTCTTCAGTGAATTTCTAAAGTTTTTTTAAATGTTAATTTCTAACCATAACGTCCCTGAAACCTATGATTTTTAAGTTAATTTCTATGGCACCCCTGAAGCCTATGTTTTTTTCTGTGAATTTCAAGGGTTTTTTGAATGCTAATCCCTAACTATAACGTCCCTGAAACCTTGTTTTTTTCTGTGAATTTCTAAGGTTTTTTAAATACTTATTTCTAACTATGCCTACATAGGTAGGACATGTGCAGAAAGAGGAAAAAAGGCGCTGAAAGAAGCAAGAGAAGTGCAGAAAGAGGCAAAAGAGGTGCAGAAAGAGGAAGAAAGGTGCAGAAAAAAGCAAGAGAAATGCAAAAAGAGGCAACAGGAGTTCGGAAAGACGAATAAAGGTGCAGAAAGAAGCAAGAGAAGTGCAGAAAGAACCAACAGAGATGCAGGAAGAGTCCTACTTTGACTGTACCTTACAACAGACTCATACAAAGTACCCTTATCACTAATCCTTCTCCGAAGATGTCTTAAACCTCACTTTTGTCTTGAAGGTTCACTATTAATCGACTGCTCAGAATGTTAGGCTTACCTACCAAATATAATACAGCAATTCTAAGCATATTACTGTTGTAAGTCTGACCAAGTTTGTGTTTAGGTATGTATGCATGTCTCTGCTTTTACCGAGTGACATGTTACATACAAATAAACATAGAACTACTTGAATACCTGTGTTTTAAACAGCATATTCTGTACATTTGTGTAAATAAAGGTGTATGCATTTCTTTCTGCTCCCAATACAGGGCACATAGGTATTCAATAGTATATTTGAGGGGCTCTATAACACATATATACATAAGACATGGCTGCCTGTGCAACCGAATTACAAAGCAGAACTGAGAAAATTTGACGACCTATAGGAGAAGTTACCCGCTTTTTAAGCTACCATCTTCAGAGGCATAACACAAGTAAGAATACATATACAAGTAGACATATACCTCAGTCACGAGAGTACGCGGACTGTTAAACTTGACAGTTTTCGCTTCCCATTTGACAGAAAGAGGCACGAGAAGTTCAGAAAGAATCAAGAGAGTTGCAGAAACAGGCGAAAGAGGTGCAGAAAGATGGAACAGGGGTGCCGAGAGAGGCAAGAGAGGTGCAGGAAGAGGGATGCAGAAAGAGACAAGAGGGGTGCAGAAATTTGCAAGTGAGTCGCATTAAGAAGCAATAGCAGTGCCAAAGAATCAACAGAGGTGCAGATGGAGGCAAGAGGGGAACAGAAAGAGGCAAGAGAAGTGCAGGTAGAAGCAACAGCAATGCAGAAGGAGACAAGAGAACAACAGAAAGAGGAAAAAGAATTGCAGAAACAGGTAAGAGAAGTGCAGAAAATGAGAACGGGTTGCAGAAAGAGGCAAGAGGGGTGCAGAAAGAGGCAAGAGAGGTACAGAAAGAGAGAAGAGAGATACAGAAAGAGAGAAGAGAGTTGCAGAAAGAGGGAAGAAGGGTACAGAAAGAGGCAAGAGGAGTACAGAAAGAAACAACATAAGTGCAGAGAGAAGCCAGAGAGGTGGAGAAGCATGCAAGAAAGGTACAGAAAGAAGGAACAGGGGTGCAGAAAGAGGCAAGTGGGATACAGACATTAGCAAGATAAGTGCAGAAAGAAGCAAGAGAGATGGACAAAGAAGGAAGAGGGAAGCAGAAATTTGCAAAATAGGTGCAGAAAGAACCGAGAACAGTGCAGAAAGAACCAACAGAGGTGCAAAAAGAGGCAAGAGGGTTGCAGAAAGGAGTAGGAGCGTGCACAAAAGGGCAATAGGGGTACAGAAAGAGGCAGCAGGGGTGCCGAAAAAAGAAGGGAAGAGAAGTGCAGAAAGAAGCAACAGAGGTGCTTAAAGAGGCACAAAAGGTGCAGAAAAAGGCAAGAGAAGTGCAGAAAGAAGCAACAGAGGTACAGAAAAAGGCAAGAGTGACATAGAAAGAGGGAAGAGTGGTATAGAAAGAGGCAAGAGAGTTGCCCAAAGAGGGAAGAGGGGAGCGGGAAGAGGGGAGCAGAAAGAGGGAAGAGGGGAGCAGAAAGAGGCAAGGGGGTGCAGAAAGAGGCAAGAGGGGTGCAGAAAGAAGCAAATGAGGTATGAAAAGAGGCAAGAGAGGTGCAGAAAGTGGCAAGAGAGGTACAGAAAGAGGCAAGAGAAGTGCAGAAAGTAGCAAGAGAATTGCTGAAAGAAGCAACAGAGATTTAAAAAGAAGCAAGAGAAGTGCAGAAAGAGACAAGTGAGGTGCAGAAAGAGGCAAGTGATGTGCAGAAAGAGGCAAGAGAGGTGCAGAAAGAAGGAAGGCTTGTGTAGAAAGAGACAACAGGGGTGCAGAAAGAATCAAGACAAGTGCAGAAAGAAGCATGGGAATGGGAAGTGTAGAATGAAGCAACAGGGGTGCAGAAAGAGGTAAGAGCAGTGTAGAAAGAAGCAAAGGAGTTGCAGAAGGAGGCAAGAGAACTGCAGAATGAGGCAAGAGAGTTGTAGACACGGGCAAATGAGGTACAGAAAGAGGAAACAGGGGTGCAGAGGCAAGAGAGGTGCAGAAAGAGGCAAGAGGGGTACAGAAAGAGGCATGAGGGGTGCAGACGTTTACAAGAGAGGTGCATAAATAATCAAGAGCAGTGAAAAAGAACCAGCAGAGGTGCAGAACGAGGCAGGTGAGGTGCAGAAAGAGGCAAGCAAACTGCAGAAAGAGGCACGAGAGTTGCAGAAAGAGAGAACAGGTGGGCAGACTGAGGCAAGTGAGTTACAGAAAAAGGGAAGATAGGTGCAGAAAGAGGCAAGAGGGGTACAGAAGGAGGCAAGTGAAGTGTAGAACAGAGCAAAAGAGGTACAGAAAGAACCAACAGAGGTGCAAAAAGAGGCAAGAGGGGTTCAGAAAGGGGTAGGAGAAGTGCAGAAAGAGGCAAGAGGGGTACAGTAAGAGGCACGAGGGGTGCAGAAAGAGGCAAGAGAAGTGCAGAAAGAAGCAACATAGGTGCAGAAAGAAGCAAGAGCAGTGCAGAAAGAACCAACAGAGGTGCAGAAAGAACCAACAGAGGTGCAGAAAGAGGCAAGAGGGGTACAGAAAGAGGCGAGTGAAGTGCAGAACAAAGCAAAAGAGGTTCAGAAATAACCAACAGAGGTGCAAAAAGAGGCAAGAGGGGTGCAGAAAGGGGTAGGAGAGGTTCACAAAGAGGCAAGAAGGGTACAGAAACAGGCAGGAGGGGTGCAGAAAGAAGGGCGAGAACGACAGAAAGAAGCAAAAGAGGTGCTGAAAGAGGCAACAGAGGTACAGAAAGAGGCAAGAGTGGTGCAGAAATAGGGATGAGAGGTGTAGAAAGAGGCAAGAGAGTTGCACAAAGAGGCAAGAGGGGTACAGAAAAGGCAAGAGGGGTACAGAAAGAAGCAAGAGAGGTGCAGAAACAGGCAAGCGAAGTACAGAAAGAGGGAAGACGAGTGCAGAAAGAGACAACAGGGGTGCAGAAAGACACAAGAGAAGTGCAGAAAGAAGCAACAGAGGTGCAGAAGGAGGCTAGAGAACTGCAGAATGAGGCAAAAGAGTTGCAGACACAGGCAAATGAGGTACAGAAAGAGGGAACTGGGGTGCAGAGGCAAGAGAGGTGCAGAAAGAGGCAAGAGAGGTGCGGTAAGAGGGGTGCAGAAAGAGGCAACAGGTGCATAAATAAGAAAGAGTAGTGCAAAAGAACCTACAGAGGTGCAAAAAGAGGCAAGTGAGGTGCAGAAGGAGGCATGCAAAATGCAGAAAGAGGCAAGAGTTGCATAAACAGGCAAAAGGGGTGCAGAAAGAGAGAACAGGTGGACAGACTGAGGCAAGAGAGGTATGGAAAGAGGGTAGAGGGGTGTAGAAAGTGGCAAGAGGGATGCAGACATTTTGATAAAAGAGGTACAGAAAGAAGCAAGAGCAGTGCAGAAAGAACCAACAGAGGTGCAGAAAGAGGTAAGAGTGGTCCAGAAAGAGGTATGTGTAGGGCAGAACGAGGCAAAAGAGGTGCAGAAAGACCCAACAGAGGTGCACAAAGAGGCAAGAGGGGTGCAGAAAGGGGTAAGAGAGGTGCACAAAGAGGGGTACAGAAAGATGCAGGATGGGTGCAGAAAGAAGGCAGAGAACTACAGAAAGAAGCAACAGAGGTGCTGTAAGAGGCACGAAGAGTGCAGAAAGAGGCAAGAGAAGTGCAGAAAGAAGCAACAGAGGTGCAGAAAGAGGCAAGAGGGGTACAGAAAGAGGCAAGTGAAGTATAGAACAAAGCAAAAGAGGTGCAGAAAGAACCAACAGAGGTGCAAAAAGAGGCAAGAGGGGTACAGAAAGGGGTAGGAGAGGTGCAGAAAGAAGCAAGTGGGATACAGAAAGAGGCAGGAGGGGTGCAGAAAGAAGGAAGAAAATTGCAGAAAGAAGCAAAGAGGTGCTGAAAGAGACAGGAAGGGTGCAGAAAGAGGCAAGAAAAGTGCAGAAAGAAGCAACACAGGCACAGAAAGAGGTAAGAGTGGTGCCGAAAGAGGGAAAAGGGGTGTAGAAAGAGGCAAAAGAGTTGCACAAAGAGGGAAGAGGGGTGCAGAAACAGGCAAAAGGAGTACAGAAAGAAGTGAGGGGCAGAAAGAGGAAAGAGGTGCAGAAAGAGGCAAGAGAAGTACAGAAAGAGGCAAGCGAGGTGCAGAAACAGGCAAGAGAAGTGTTGAAAGAGGCAAGAGAACTAGAGAAAGAGGCAAGAGAATGGCATAAACCGGCAAAAGGGGTATAGAAAGAGGAAACAAGTGGGCAGACTGAGGCAAGCGAGGTGCAGAAAGAGAGAAGAGGGGTGCAGAAAGAAGCAACAGAGGTGCAGAAAGAGGCAAGAGAAGTGTAGAAAGGGGCAAGAGAGGTACAGAAACAGGTAAAGAGGTACAGAAAGCGGGAACAGGGTGCAGAAAGAGGCAATAGATGTACAGAAAAAGGGAAGAAGGATGCAGGAAGGGGCAAGAGGGGTACAGGAAGAAGAAAGTGAGGTTCAGAAAGCAGCAACAGAGGTGCAGAAAGTGGAAGAGATAGGCAGAAAGAGGCAAAAGAAGTACAGAAAAAAAGAAAGGTGCAGAAAGAAACAATAGAAATGCAGAAAGAGGCAAGAGAGGTGCAGAAAGAAGCAAGAGTGGTTTGCACACCATTAGTACCAATTTAATACTAAGGTTCCCTGTTTTCCTTTTTTACGGATTTTTACAGATAAATGCAGACAGAAAACAATGGATTTTCTGTGTGCATTTATTTTTAAAAGTGGATAAATACAGAGAATGTGCTTCTTTTAAGTGACTCTTCGTGCTGTCTTTCATGAATTACAGCCCAACAGCTGAGCAGATGGACAGCATGGAAAATTTAAAAACAGGATGAAATTTCTTTAAATAACTGCATGTGTCAACATTCAATTGTGGTATAATGCTAATATTTACCAATGTACTGCTATGTAATATTTGGCATGAGTGTATGAGTAGTATGAGTGTGCATCCATCATTTAATCAAATATGGAAATGTACACTTTTACAACACATTTATATGCAAAACACCCCAAAAATATGGATAAATACAGAAAAAATGGCCAAAAAATAAATATGGATGAATACAGATGGAAATGTTAAATAAATTAATTCCATAAAACCGAGAGCCCTATTTAATACCGACGGTTAGCAATAAGTAATGGTGTCCAAATGACCATGGCTTAAATTAGAGGCTAATAAATTCTCTGATTTACTGTCTAGCCACTGTCCACAGTTGTCATCAAATATAGAGTTAGCTGAGACACGCTTTCAGGATTGGCTGACTCAAGCGCTGGACAGTTGTATTCCTGTTAAACTCAGCCTTAAACAAAAAAGAGGTCACTCGAACCCCTGGTTCAACGAATCCCTGATTGACGCTACGAAAAAATTTGAACAATTTGAGCGGGCCTGGAGGCGCACGTTTGATATAGAAGCAAGAATTAAATAGCGCAAATCCATTAAAGTATAGCATAAGTTGGTCCGAAGAGCCAGAGCAGAGTATATTGCTGGTAACATTTCGGAAAGTAACAATCCCCCTAAAACAATCTCCCTTCTTAAAGTCATGAAAGGTGCAAACCTGAAAGCCGATCCACCCGTCACCTCTAATAATCAGTGCGATTAATTTGCCGAATATTTTGTACATAAGGTGGACAAAATGTATAAAAGCTTTCCACCTCTTACTACCAATACTGATCAGAGAGTAGGGTACAAAGACAAGGGATCCATGATGGACAATACACTGGATTCCTTTTCCAAAATATCCCTCATTAAGACTGAGTCTCTCTGCTTACAAATCAAATCAGGCTCCCCAGCTGATTTCTTGAGTTCAGCCCAATTTTGCCAATTTCTCAAATTTATTTCACCAGTGGCCAGGGAATTGATTAATCTATCCCTGACCTCAGTGCATATACCATTAGGTTGGAAACACGCCAAAGTGATACCACTCTTAAAGAAAGCATTGTGAGACCCATATGAACCGGGTAACTATCGCCACCATCTCCCAGCTCCCATTTCTAGCCAAGGTAGCTGAATCATATGTCAATACTATTCTGACAGAGTTCATTGAGGAAAATGCCATCTTGGACTCCTCGCAAAATTGCTCCAGAGCCCGTCACAGCACTGAGTCGGGTCTGTTGGCAGTGACTGAGGAGATTTGTAGTGGCTTAGACAACGGAAATTCTGCGACCTTAATTCTTCTGGATTTAAGTGCCGCTTTTGACACTGTCTACCATGAAATATTACTGCGCAGGCTACAGGAGATAGGGATTGGGGGCTAAGCCTTGGCTTAATTTCACTCTTTCTTAGAGGGCAGAATTTTCCAGGTCACGGTGCCACCCTGCCACTCCCAGGAGTTGGCGATCAGACATGGGGTTCCGCAAGGATCAATACTGAGCCCCGTGCTCTTTAACATCTATGTACAACCCCTGGCAGTGGTGGCAAAAAGGAGAGGGCTGTTGTTGGTTTCCTATGCCAACGACACCCAATTAGTCATTGCCTTCTCTAAGAAATGTAAAAATTACCTCATCAAATGTAAGGAGGACATGCTGGTAATCGCCAATTGGCTGACTATAAACTGCTTGCAGCTAAATGCCAGTAAGTCAGAAATTCTGCTGTTCGGGAGTGACTGCGATTTGTGGTCAAAGCAATGGTTGCCAGACCAACTAAAATCAGCACCTCTGCCTAAGGAGGCGGTCAAGAACCTGGTCTTTTGGATCGATAGAGGTCTCTCTTTTGACGCCCAAACCAAATTAATCGCAGGGACCTGCTTCTGGCTCCGGCAGACTATTTTACAGGCTACAATTTTATCCAGACTGGATTATGGCAATTCCCTATATTTAGGTGCTAATAAATCCTGTATTCAGCTCCTTCAGAGAATACGAAACGCAGCAGCCCATACCCTAATGGCGCTTCCGAAACCATGCTCAGCGTCCAAGTTTTTACCAAAACTACATTGGCTGCCGATAGGGAAAGGAATTTAGTTTACGACACTTTGCGTTGCTCATAAAATCTTGACCCAACAAGCTCCTTCGGTATTAGCAGACCTTTTAACACCGTATGTCCCGAGCTGTCTCTTGAGGTCAGCTGACCATGGGTTGGCACGCACTCCCAGAGTTTTAAGAGCCAGAGCTGGCGGTCGCTCTTTTAAAGTTTTGGCGGCCAAACTCTGGAACTCCCTTCCGACTGCTTTTAGAGGGCTCCAAGATCACTTAGCTTTTCGGAAAGCCATAAAGACCTGGCTTTTCCTGGCGTAATTTTTCTTTCCTTTTCCGGGGCTATCTTTACTTACGGGCTCTCCTGGTAGCGCTGGGACGCCCAGTCGCTGGGGCAGCTATGTGCTGTATAAATTTGTTAATAAAAAAAATAATAACAGGTGACCATTCTAGGTTTGCAAAGGGCCTTCCACCATGCTTTAACACTTGTTCCTGCATTTTTGGTAGCGTTTGAGCAGTTTGAGCTAGAAACAAGTTTTTTTTTGTTCAAATCTGCAGATTATGCAGCAGATAATTGATTATGTGGCAAATGCAGAAAATGTATAATTGTGCAAAGGTCAGTACAGCCAAACAGTCGCATAATTCCAGTGGCCCTGCTCATACCTCTAACTAGGTCCAGAAGTGCTCCTTAGTGGTTCCTTCTTTTTTTTGTCTCATTGAGTTTATGGTTTGGCTTCTAAGGAAGCGAGAAAGACTAAACCTGAGGTTACCACTCCACAACACAGACTACCATACCACATAATTACTCTCCATAACAAATAATCCCACTCTACATAAATCCTATAGACTAAATACCACATACCTTCTATCCACGTCAAAGTCTATTCACATAATTTCAGTGCACATGATACCACATAATTCCACTACACACAACCTATATCCACTCCACTCCAAGAAACATTAGTAAAACACGTTTACATTTACAATGCCTATAAATCTAACTCTCGCAAATGTGAAACCTATTACATTGCAAATGCTTCTTTAACTAGTAGTCGCGTTTGCAGAGAGGTGGAGAAAGGGGGTTGGGCCTCCGACCAGCGCTCTGGAATTCTGCTGCTTAGGACTTACAGGAGGTACCAGGAGGGCTTCTTGGCCTGAAAGTCCCTCAGGAGCAAAGTGGACTTCATCCCCCAACCCATAGTGTGCCAGGAGGCCCGTTTGCAGAGCGGTGGAGAAAGGGGGCATGGCCTTCGGAGACTTCTTACCAATACCACTGTGTGGGACTTACTGGAGAGAACAGATGGGGTAGTTGGCCCCCAAAGACAACCTTGGTGACCAACTACCCTCCTATTACCTCCAGTAAGTGCCACACAGCAGCACTGGTAAGTTCCCAAAGCAGGCCGCAAACCCTTTGCCCACCAGTCTGCAAACACTCTCCCAGGCGCACTTGTGGATGGGTAGTGAAGTCCCCTTCGCTGCTGGGGGTCCTGAGTGGCCAACAAGCCTACCTGATACCTCCAGTAAGCCCTATATAGTAGGATTGCAGAGAGGTGGACACGGGCCATGCTCCCTTTCTGCAACACTCTGCAAACATGCCTCCTGGCACGCTTGTGGTTGGGGGTTGCCTTCTAAGAGTTGGGGGTTGCCTTCTAAGAGTCCCTGTCGGCCAACTAGCCCTCCTTTTCCCTCCAGTAAGCCCCACACAGGTGGATTGCTGAAAGTGGTCCAAGGCTACACCCCCTTTTTACACCACACTGCAAACACACCGCATGGTGCACTGCTGCTCAGGGAATGAAGTCCACTTCAGTCCTGAGGTACTCAGGACACAAGAGGACCTCATTGCTCCACCAGCAGTGCACCAAGAGGCACGTTTGCAGAGTAGTGTAAAAAGGGGGCATAGCCTCGGATCACTCTCAGCAATCCAGCTGTGTAGGGCTTACTGGAGGTACCTGGTGGGCTAGTTGGCCCCTAAGGACCCTTAACATTCAAGGGGACTTAATTCCCCAACCCTGAAAGTGCCACGAGGGGCCTTTGCAGAGTGGTGCAGGGAGGCAGCGGCCCTTCGGCGAGCGGCTGGCTTCTCTTTTCTTTATTTTTTTTAGAAGGGGGCTGAGTGGCCTCCTCTTAGTAATTGTTGGGCCTTGGGGACCCCATCCCCCAGGGCATGAGCCTTTTGTTAATTAAAAGTAAAACGGGAAAGGGGCCATGCGGCCCCCCTCCCCAGGCCGATTTCGGCCCGGGTAGCCCATCCCCGGGTCTAGGCCCCTTTTATTTATTATTTATTTAAAGGGAGGAGGGCCGCTTGCCCCCCCTTCCCTGGGCCACTCTTGGCTCTAGATACCCCATCCCTCGGGGCCTGGCCTCTTTAAAAAAATTAACGAAATTAGTGGAGGGGAGACACGTGGCTGCCCTTCCCTGGAACCCATCCCCTGAGGCATGGCCAGCCTTTATTTTTTATTTTAGAGGGTGGCTGCGTGGTCCCCTCCTGAGGCAGCTCCCCTTGTCCAAAAGCAATCTGCTGTGCTTCATGGAAGCGAGAGCAGGTTTCATGCTTTTGCTTCCATGAAGGAAAGCAGTGTTTGCAATCTGCATGCCACCTGGGCTAGTTGGCCCCTAGGAACCCTCAAGAGGCAAGTGGACTTCATCCCCCAACCAGGAGCGCACCAGGAGCTGCATTTGGAGAGTGGTGCATATGCTTTTCCACCTTTTTCGATGATAAGCAGGGTGACAGGGATGATTCAGAAGTGGAAGGAAACGGTGGTAATGATAACTCCGTTTTGGAGTTCACAAGCTTGGTACCCTATGTTGTTAGAGATGAGTGTGGATCTCCCAATCCTTCTTCCTATGTTTCAAGGGATTTTGTGGGGCCCTCTGGGAGAATCTCACAATTTCGTGGATTCAGGTCATCTTCTCCTGCTAGCTTGGAAACTTTCATGAGAGTCTGGAGTAAGCCAGGACTCATCTGAAGCTTTGAAACTCATTGAGGAATCTTGGGCTCCAGGAACAAGGAAGGTTTATAAGTCAGCTTGGAATAAGTGCAATTGTTGGTGTGTGGAAAGGGGTTTGGATCCCGTATCAACAGATGTAGTCAATGTCTTGAATTATTTAACTGAGTTTTACAAAAGAGTTTTGTCATATAGATCTGTAAATTTACATAGATCTGCTATTTCTGCAGGACATATTTTGGTGAATGGAATTACTGTTGGTCAGGATATTATGGTTGAGAGATTATTGAAAAGTATTAGGTTGGCTATTCCACCTGGTCCAAGATATACTTCTCTTTGGGATGTTTCTGTCATTTTCCGATTATTTGAGACATGGGATGATTATAGGCTTTTGAGTTTAAAAGATTTGACTTTTAAACTTACTATGTTGTTGTGCCTTCTTTCCTTTAGAAGGGTTTCGAATGTTAGGGCCTTAGAAATAACAAGCAGATGTTTTACTCCTGAAGGTATTTGTTTTTATATTAAACAAAGAACAAAAACAAATTCAACTTCTCATTTTTATCCTTATTTTTCGGATAAGGAAAAACTTTGTGTGGTACGTTGTGTCAAGGAATATGAAAATAGGACAAGACCTATAGGACCTGTTGGGGTGTATCAATTAATGATCTCTTTCAGGTAGCCATATAAAGATGTTTCGTCACAAACTATGGCAAGGTGGGTAAAAACGCTAATGGAAGAAGCCGGTATTGATATAAGTAAATTTGTTGCTCATTCAGTTAGAGGTGCAGCTGCTTCGAAAGCACGAATTTTAGGAGGCAGTTTGCAAGATATTTTGAAAAGTGCAGATTGGTCTACAGATTCTGTATTTAGAAAGTTTTATTTTAAACCTATTGAGAGTGCCGCTCAATGTATTGTTGATATGCTTTGAACTTGCATAATGTTGGCCTCCGTGTCGTGCCATAAAATGTAGATTTTCCACAGCTGTGGTGGGCTGAAAATCTGGATTTTATTAAGGGTACGGAGGCAAATATTATCCCTCCCTTGTAACCCAGTCCCTAATAAATATGTATTGTGTTTATTCAGGTCAAAATTCAAACTGAATGGGAAGAATTTGGGATTATTCTCAAGTCATCGTTGGTGAAAAGAAAGAAGACTTCGATTTGTGGGATCTGTTTCAAGTTTATAGACTCTAAATATGGAATATGATTTACTTTTTTCTCTTTTAGCAGCCAATGTCAGAAGGAAGAGTATATGATGGAAAGGAGTTTTGTTAG
Organism: Lissotriton helveticus; assembly: GCF_964261635.1. Lineage (NCBI taxonomy): Eukaryota > Metazoa > Chordata > Amphibia > Caudata > Salamandridae > Lissotriton > Lissotriton helveticus. The sequence continues at coordinate 534,866,236 of NC_136073.1, forward strand.
TTTTAGAATGTTCTTAGAGATTCTGAATTCTTTATTCTAAGAACATGATGTGTTTCTTCTTGTTGCTGAGTGGTAGCAATACATTATTGCATAAAATTTGCCTCTGTGTCCTTAATAAAATCCAGATTTTCAGCCCACCAAGGCCGTGGAAAATCTACATTTATTCTGCATCCTGATTTTCAGAAAAGATCCACCCTGCAGCAGAGTAAGAGAGGCAACACAAATGTATTTTATGGGGTTTTGTAGAAATTGTAGGCCCCTTTAATTCACCTTGATTTTTCCCTTTTTGACTACCCAGTTTGGTTGTGCAATTTTAATGTGAGTGAGTTTCACCAACTGAAATAAGCAATGTCTGCCTTTTAAGATAAGGCCATTGCTGTGTAGGTATGGTATGAAGCTCACGGTTGGTTGTCGGCAAACGTATGCATGCATGCATGCATATTCAGGTCGCATCTGTGATACTGTTTTTAGCAACCTGGCATCTGTACACAGATATCCCGTTGAAGAAGGGATCCTTCAAGGATTGGTGCTGACCTGTGTAGGCCTTATAATGTGAATGGGCATTCACAGTGTAGGTCTATAATGCATACTGAACACTAATGACTACTAGGTCCAGTGAGGTATCAAACGTATGCTAATCATGTATCCCGATGGCAGATCTACAGTCTTTCATTATCTACACACTTCCTCCTGCACTTTAAGAATTGTCATATTTAATTGGTTCTGCTGATAATCAGACTCCAGGCTTTTGCCTCCCCTACTGGGCAAGTGAAGTACTCAACTTGGCAATAGGAGGACCATAGGCCTCCCAACACAATAGAGCTATTAACAGTGCTTGACCCAGTTCTCAGAAAGTAAGGGATGGTGATGAAATGTTCATCTTTTAATTATCTGTTCACTCTGCACCTGGTCTGGACAAGCCCAAGTTGATGAAAATCAAAGAGGAAGACAAGCCCTGTGGAGGCAAACATAGGAGGGATACTCCTTTACATTTTTGCTCCAAATGGATCAATCATTTGCATAATTTGGGCAGAGCTGAGGCTCCCAGGGAAGGACTTTCCATGGAACACTTGAATTTACCATTTTTAAATGTCCCAGAATGCTGTGCAGAAGAGATGGGGTGGCGGAATGATCTGACACCCTAGGAGTGGCCTGGAGGCTCCACTGAAGAACCCATGCACAATGGAAGGATGAAAAGATGCTGGACCTGCGGCTGTGATGCTTGAATTATAATATGTCCCACACAAATAGAATCCATGGGTCTAAATCATTATTATGTGACCTACAAAGATCTGTGAATTACCCAACTAAGATTCAAAAGCAAGTTCAAAAATATTTTCGGATACCCATCACTCACCAAACTTGGTGACCTCCCTCATCATCTGGGTTTCCTCATTATTACCACTTTGATGGTTCTAAGGGCTGCTTCTATATCAGAAGAAAAGGGTGCCCGAGGATGTTATGATCTTTATTAGAACCGATGGTCTTGCCCAATGAGAGAGATAGTGATAGATGGGAATAATGTGCAGTGCTAAGGTGAAAAAGTGAATTTAAAATTGATATATGAGAAACCTAAACTTTATTGATGTATCTCATAGTTCCAAGTAAAAACAGTGCAAAGATAGTGTCAACAAATAACTATCTAGAATCTTATCGTGGTCGACAAGTTTTAGCACAATTGGTTAGAAAGGTCTAACCGTGCTTTCATCAGGACCCACCTCAGATATGCTACTGTCAACAATGTGTACTTAAACTAAAAACTACATATAAAATCCTTTGACAGACGATGTCTTGATGTTCAAAGGAAGCTGCCTCACCTTACCTGGCAACGGCTCAGGAAGCCGTTGGGAAGGGTATTATAATATGACCAGCAGTAAGGAAGACCCCTGACCTTCTGCAAGGAAAGACTTTGGGACTTGCCTTCAGCGGACACCCAGGACTAGGATGGGTCTCTCCAGGGCATGTTGCATAGGTCTTTAATGCCCTGAGGAACAGTTGGGGGAATGGACCTGTTGGGGAAGCTAGATGGTTCCCCTGGGACTTTTGTGGACTAGCTCTAGACCCTGCTGTCACAACGGTGTCCTTCATGTAGCAAGGAGGATGTAGGACCTGGGGGGTGTCAGAGAGGGGGTTCAGCTCGCTGGCTGTGGAGGGGCCATGAAAGACACACCCAAGCAGGTGAGAATATCAGGAGCCTAAGCAGAGGACATGTCTAGCAAGGGAGCAGCTAAAATCAGTTCCCCTATTAATGTACTCTTTAGAGGCCAGGAGGCATGAGGAAAATGCTCCTGTTAGCTAGGGCTCATCACCAAGCCCATCAGGTCTGACACAGCCCCAGGGACAAATAACCCTCAAGTCTAGCTCAAGTGGTAGAATCAAGCACTTCAGGGCACCAACATGATCCACATAGCATTCAAGCTCAAGACCCGAGAACCTCAGCCTTGCAAAGGATCTTTTACATGGACAGTAGTCTCATGTCAAAAAGCTCTGTTCTAGGGGACGGAAAAGTGCCTAAGACCAGCATTACTCAATTGTATTCTTCAAACCTCAACAGAACAAACATCCTTAAACTCTTACACCACATCCACTTGCTGTCTCATATTACCCCCAGGGATATTACTAGGATACAATTTGTAACCATGACAACAGTGCCTAGGAAGGAACAAACCATCACAACCTGGTGCGATACAAGTTCAACAGCAAGCGTGCTTAAAGAAAAACATTAATTTGCAGAATGGGGAATCAACATTGAGATCGTAGACAAGGAAAAGTACCTATTCATCTTACATTCACCCCCCAGTATTATCTCCACAGTTTCGGTCCTGAAAGGGACCAGTAGAGAAGAAACTTCGCTGGGAAATCCAAATATATGAATATCAAGTGTAGGGTAGATGGCCAGCATGGCGGTAAGTCTGTCACAGGGACCAATGTTGACATTCGACTCTTTCGCAGACCATCCTCTCCAAATTCAGCCTACTGGTGATGGGCCGCCTCCAACATGGCGGATAAGACATGACCTCGCCCCTAGCATGAACTTCTTCAGCTACAAGAACACTATGGAAAGCACTCAAACATTAAATATCCACACCTGGAACATGTCAGGAATGCACAAGACCCTACATGCCCGACGGCGATCACGCTTCTTGAAAGGGCAGACCTTATTTGCGTGCGAGAGACTTGGGGAACTACATCCATTCCCTTCACAGGCTATGCAGAATTTTATAAACCAAAACCAAAACCAGTCTATTCGGAAGACCTTCTGGGGGCATTTCATCATACATAAAACATTCCTTGACACTGAGCTTTATGGCAATAAAAAACACCTCCGACATGGTTTTAGCTGGCATCCTGAAAGCACTCAAGTACGCTGAAGGACCATTATGCATCCTACTGATCAACGTATATTATAACCCCCATGGTCAAGGAGCCATCAACAAGCTCCTCGGGCTGATCCAGCAGATCAAAAACCTGATAACGCTACACACATCCCTGCAAATGATTATCCTCGGGGACCTTAATATGCACCACCTCCGGGGACGGAATGCTGACAGTAGTACAACTGAGAGCACCAGGAGATTTAACACCCTCCTACACATGCATAAACTTAAAATCAGCGAACTTCCTATCAACACAATCCATGCCGGGTATAGTCCACCCACCAACTGACAACAACCAGACAACCATTGACTGTGTCCGATTGAGCCAGCGATTAGGGAAGCTTATGTTACGCTACGAAGTGCTCCCTTGCAGGAACAGTGACCACACAGCTCTTGTGCCGAGTCTAAAGACCTCAGCAAACAACCAATATATTCTTAGCCATCTCGGGCACTCAAATGGTGAAGATCAGTACAGACTCACGAGGAGAATCAAATGGGTGAACATCACCATTAACAAATTTGACTCATGGATATACTTTTGGATTAGCTGGGCGATGAGGTCTACTGGACCAGACATTATAGGGGAATGGGAACATCTTGCTCCAGAACTAGCCACTCTGCTTTATGAATGCTCTCCTTGTACCAAAACAAGCATGGGAGCCCACATACAAGGCTCTGATCTACAGATCAAACAAAGTGCGCAGCAACTAAAAAGAAGCCAAAAACATACAAAAAAAGGGAACCGAAGCCTCTAAGAAGCAGCTGCAACTAGCTACAAAGGCCAACAGGCATCTTGTCTGGAACCTAAAACGTGAAGCCACTGAGGGGAAATGGATAGCAATTTTAGACCTACTTGCACCAAACAAGGCCCAACAATTCCGGGGATATTTAAACAATCTAATCCACGGATCTTCTAATAGAGGGAACCAAATATCTGTAGGGATCTGGGAGGCACACGTGAAGTCTGTAGATACCAGCAAACATAAACTCACACATGTAAAGGGTCACTACATGCAGAGCGACCCAGAAACTGCTAGGATTGATCACTCCAGGCATACTCACAACTCCAAGCATGACAGCTGTCTGCACTGTTCTAAAAAGGATAAGGAAAAACGGTGCACCAGGCCCCACAAATCTTGCTATGTTGTACACAGAATGCAGGTTCTTAGAAGAAGTCCCAGATTCTTGGAGGGGCTCACTGCTGCAACCTATTTTTAAAAAGGGGCAAACACCGACCACAGGATGATTGCTATGCTGGATATGGAGGGGAAGGCATACGCAAGCACCATTCTGCAGGAACTAGCGAACTGGGTGGACTCAGAAGGCCTACTGCCATTTTACCAGACTGATTTCAGACCAGGGGCCTCCACTGTTGACAACATCACAGTACCGTCATATCTTGCCCACCAAGCAGTTGCTCGCCGTTCTCCCTCAGTATTCGCATGCTTCATTCAGCAGCTTTTGATGGGATTGATAGAGACATCCTCTGGCGACAATTGGCGAGCTGGAACATCTCCCTAAGCCTACTGCGTGCCATCATATCTTTGTACTCGAGAACCTGGGTAAGGATAAAACTCTCCATGGAGTCAGCAACAAACAAAATTGCCATGCACGATGGGTTAAAGCAGGGCTGTGTCTTGGCCCCAATACTATTCAATCTGTATACTGCCAACCTGGGCCCGGCACTACATGGGCCTTTCTTGCCACGCCAAAAATCGGGGACAAAAAAATCCATCTAATGCAGTATGCCGATGAACTAGACCTTTTGGACCACACAAGAACAGGTCTCCAAAAAGCCCTCACCTCCCTAGCTGAATACAACATCAAAAATAGGCTAACAGCTAATGGGAGCAAATCCAGAACCGTGATCTTTGGAAGCTGTCCAAAGAAAAAGCTCATCACTTGGCACTTGGGCACTTTGAGCCTGGACTGCGTGCAAAGTTACAACTACCTAGGCGCCTGGCTAAGCGAGACTGGCCGCCCTTTGATCCATCTACATAAATTGCGGCAGAAAGGAAAGATGGTCAATGCACTCCCTCTATAAGCTGCATGCCATGCGAGACAGCCCAACAACTATGGCTATCCCGAAGGTTAATGCGGGCCAAATTGCTGCCATCTCTTAACTATGCACAGCAGTCATTTCTGCGAATGCTTTTGGCAGACCTGGAGAAAATTCAATGCGCCACGTACAAGAAAATATATTGTCTGCCCGCATCCACAAGAAACACCTTGATCCGTCTTGAGTTAGACCTCACCCAACACAAGTTAGAAGAACTGGCTACCTTAGAAAAATACCACCATCTGGCAACCTTGGCCCTACCTAACTCCATGAAGGCTGTCATAAAAACCATTTTTTTCAAAACCAAACAATCATTGGTCTGTTAAACCCTCAGCATCAAAGGAGCAGCTGCAGCTAGCCATTGAGAATTGGGACTAGAGTATAATTGACTATGACACCATCAAATTAACTATCAAAAAGCAGCTGCGTCCTTGCTCCTGCAAACTGGACATAGAAGCCCTTGCTGCCAGGGATTTTTATGAACTCTGTGCGTTACACACATTCTACAAACAACCAAGCACTATCTCACGCAGGCTGTGGGAAGCCAGGCATTATATCACATCTTAGCTGCAAGACTACACCCGCTTCCCATAAAAGAACAATCCCCAACCTGGAAAGCGCTTACAGATATTAATGCATGCCGACTATGCAACTATACAAGGGAGCCCCTGGCACATATACTCCTATGCTGCCCGAATCTGAGGCAAGCTCTCAGGCCCACACTCCTTCCTCTGGGCACACATACTGCAAAGAATGCCATCTGCCAGCTTTACACCTTGGATACAGTGAAGAACATTGTCAATTTCGGCAAATTCATCAACAAAGCACATTCACTCTTGAAATAAAAAATGCCACACTGAGGGAACGATGAACAGTTTGATGTGCTCCACCACAACAAAACTCCACCCCACAAAGATTACTTGACTCAGGGACTGAAAGAATAAACTATGGTGATATTTTATCTTTATTTGTGAACCATGTTGTCAGCACCGGCTGGCTACACACCCTTTTGTTGCCATGATTTTAAAGTCTGATTACGTTTTAATTCATGACATATGCTTTTAACTTTATATGGTAATTATTTGAAGTAATCACACAATAAACGTATTCATTCATTCATCCGTCACCAAGAGTGAAACAAGCCCACAATCATGCAAATTGGCCCAATGGGACAAAAAACCCAGCATCTAAAGCTCAGTCCCCTGAGGGACCAGGCAGGAAAAAGAACATGCAATGCTCTGCTACAATTTTCAAAATTTCTCTGGGTGAGGTCCATAGCTCCAGGGGTTGGCACATCCCCATTTTATTATATCTGGATGGGGATGAAGCATGCATGAGTCTCGCCTCCCCAAGATCTCCTAGGGCCCTAGGAACTCCATCACCCGGGGTCCGACGCATATAAATTCCTAGAGACCCTCACTCCCTGGGACCAATGATTGTAGTGTAACTAGTGCTTATCCCGCATCCCCTTAGCCTATATTTGGAAGAAACAGGATCACCAAACAGGTGTTCCCACCTGTGCTACACATGTGCAGAGATGAATGCAGCCACTTCATGTGCCAGCTTCCTGAAAGCTGGGCACAGGTCCATGGAGCCTGCTGGCCAGCACAGGAGTGGGCTCCCCACGCTGGTCCAAACTTTTGCATGCATAGGTTGCCCCACTAAAAGGCTACCATACACAGCTCTCTCTTAAAAAGACAAAGGGGAGCATGGCAGCAGTACAGTGAAAACAAAAGCCTTTCAGAGCTGTCAAAGTCACTCCTTTAATATTCACTGCACTGGGCCTAAAAAGCACCTGTAGGCCATCACATGGGCCTTCTACTTCGAATATTGGGAGATGTGTTGCTCCAGGAAGGGCACGACCAAAGAATTTAGAATTGTGTTTTGAGTGGTTTCCAGGGATGTGGTAGCCCCCCTGAAGAGATCTGGATTATGACAGATGCCCTAAAGCCTCCTTAGGGATTGAATCTTTGACCCCTGTTTATGCTATCTGTGTTACCAAGCACTCCTGGAGCTGGAGTCTTTGCACATAAGCTCCGGAGTTTGGGGATCTCTGTTGGTTAGTCCTAAAGCTGTAGTAGCAGCATAGCCATAAGAAAAGTAGAAATACATCACTAAAACCCATGTTATTTATTCTAATGCTTTATTGACACTGGAAATGATTACCAATGCAGAGTTTTATATTGCAATGAATGCTAGTGAATGTTGGTTCTATCCCCATTGATTTCACTGGTATTGCAATGGTGAATTATAACATGTTGCTGCTGCTGGATAATAACACCTCCTCATACGGCAATATTGCACCTGGTATTGGTGGGGGTATTGGGGTTATAGGGCTCAGGAACTAGTGGGGTTTAACATGATATGAGGTTGGTACTAAAGATATTTTCATCTACCAAGTTTTACACATTTGTAACTTTAGTGTATATTATTTTCAAGTGCATGTAATAAAAGTTATTTTTTTTTTCTAAAAAAAAGCACTGAATGGTTGTTAATTTATTGAGTGTTGTTGCGTACCATCAAGCTGAGCCCACACCAGCTCCCCCGAGAAGGCCTTGAGAGAGTCAAGTGCTAAAGATGGATAATTGGTTTCCAGTAAAGAGACACCTGCAGACTTATTATTTGTGAAGGACTCACATCCTTTACAAATCATAACCCAATGTCTTTACAAATGTGTTATGAATACTTACACAGGCCTTTGAGACAAACTAGTGCCCTGTCAGTGCAGGACAGGCCTACAGTATGGTGATATACAAACAGGTAGTGTATGTAAAGACCACATGGTGCTGGCATCTATTTATTGGGCTTCAGTCCACAGGTGAAGTAAAAAAGAAAATCAAATCATAGTTTGAAATAGAAACAAAACAGAGGAAAATTGAATATGTAATTGATTTCCTTGTGGTTTTTGTATCTTATGTTATATACGCAACTTTAATGTGTGCTGCTTTGCGACAGGATTCCAGTTTTCTGACATTGGTGTGGTGTTTTTAAACCAATCTGTGGGGTACAAATAGTACTGTATCAGTACCGCTATCTCATTACCTATCTTGATTATACATTTCAATTTACTAACTTTAGTTCATGTAATGGAAAAAATAAGGATAACACTTAAGGGGCAATAAATGGTTTGAACATTTTGTTCTAGATTTCCTGTGGGTTTTTTCTTTAGGTGTATTTTTATTTCTGTTTGATGTAAAGTATAAATCTTGTCTTTATTATTTCATGCCTTGCAAAAATTATGTTACGATTTTCTTCATGGGGTGTATCATTTATTAGCCAACCACTATTCAGAATATTACACAATGTTCTCATTGCAAATCTAGCTATTAAAAACACAATCAAGGAGTCAACATGATATAATCAATAACTTCTTTACAGAGCAAACCTAAATTGTTGCCATAGCAACCGTTGTCGCTCATGGTCAGCGATCAATAAGGTTTATTAGAGGGGATGAGCAAAAGGTTTTGCCATTTCCTCAAATCGGTCAAGAAGTGATGCATTTCATTTTGTGGAAGTGGTGTATACATTTCAGCACAGTTGCTGCTTGTAAGGCTTTAACACTCAAAATTAGTTCATTCTCCCTGGAAAAGGCACTCAAATCTGTTGATAAAAAGTTTAGATGTTGGTCTATCTGCTCCCTACAGTTATAATAGAGTATTTAATAAGATGCAGGGGTGGGTGAGGCTCAGTATGGTGGAATATATGTATTCTCCTTTCACTGTGAACATAAACGAGTGAGGAAATGACAGTTTTGAGGTTGCTCATGTACAATGCGTATGTTTAGAACTCACCGGGAACTAATTGTTTTCTTCTTTCTTGTAGTTATGCCGCTTATGTTACAATGGGTCAATTTTCTATTCTGTGTAATGTATTTAAAAAAGAAGTGATTCTGGGGTGTTTGTTTCTGGGTGTGAGCAAGGCATTATGTTGAAAAGTATTTCCCCCACTTTTTATTTATTTTTTGCCGATAGAAACTAAATTGATGCAGAGAATTTTAAGTATAATTTTTCAATATATTTTTATAGCAGTCTAGGGAGGGCTGCACATTTGTTTTTAAGTAGCTCTGTAATTTATAGTTATAACTGCCGTACTCCCTAGACTTTTTTTGTGCTTATTTAAATATGTTAAAAATGTTAACTATACGTCAGTATATTATATTTGTAAAATATAGTGTACTATAAGGAAACTTTTACATTTAACATTTGGTAAAATCCTTTTTGGGTCTACGGTACTTCAAGGCAATCCACAGTACTCTAGGCCTATATAAATACGTATATGCACACACTTATATTCACTAAAAAACACAGATTTCAAGGACGTTATAGTTAGGCTGACATTTTAACACGTGCCCACGCAATGCATTGCTGATGAAATCACATATTACATTACTCATGACATGGACAGTGTCATCACTGATGACCTCTCAAATGGCATCACTGATGACGTCATCCACTGACTATTTCCAAAAAGTTTAATAATCTTAACTGTATATACACCAAGGTGTATTGAAGAATGAGTAGGGTTATGAGTGTCTGTATGAATCATTTAGTGGGTGTGTGACTGACTGAATAAGTGAGTGATTAAACGTGTCTTAGTGAATGTATGGGTGAGTAACTAATCTGAGTGAATGTCAGTATCAGTCTGTCCGTTGGTGTGTAAGTGGCTGCATGGCTTGGTGAGTAGCTACATGAGTGTCAATATGGGGAAATGATTGGTTTTCCGAGTACCTGTGTGGGTGCCTGAGTGTCAGTATGGGTGGGAGGGGGGTGTGATTCCCTGCATGGATGTGTAAGTGGGTGATTCACTGGGTGTAGGGGGTCATGAGTGCATTTGTTAGGGGATGTATGGGTGGGTGAGTGTGTGTATGGCTATGTTGGTGACTGAATGCATGTCTCAGTGGTACATGTGTGAGTAAAAACATATGTGAAAGGCAGTATATGGGAGTGTTGGAGTATATAAGTAACTATATGTGAGAGTGGCTGTATGTATGAGTGTGTACTTGTGCCAGTGATTGTACAAGAATGTAAGTATGTGTTAGTATCTGTAAGAATAAGTGAGGTAGTGTGTGTTTAACCGTATAATGAGTAAATTGCAGTGTGATTGATTCTTTGGGTGACTGACTAGGTGTGTGAGTAACTATGGGTAAGTGGTGGTGTGTGAATATCTGTATAGGTGTATGAGTGCATATATCAGTGGCTGTATTGATGAGTGACTGCGTGTATGAGTGACTGTATGGGTGAGTGGATGTGTGTGTGGACCTATGAATCAGTGAGTGGGTATGTGCTAACTGGTATTGGTGTGTCTATGGTTTCGAGAATGGTAGTCTGTATTTTAGAGTAGGTGTATGAAAGGTTATATTAGGGTGTGAGGAGGTACACCAGATATTAAGTGGATGATGTCCTCAATGATGCCATTTGAGATGTCATCCGTGATGTCATCAGTAAAGTCCCTGACCATGTCATGAGTGATGTAATTGATGATGTCATCAGCAGTGCATTGCGGGGGCAGAGTTATAATTTCTCTACTTTTGGATGAGTGAAATGTCAGCCTAACTATAACGTCCCTGAAACCTATGTTTTTTCAGTGAATTTCTAACGTTTTTAAATGCTAATGCTAACTATAACGTCCCTGAAACCTATGTTTTTTTCAGTGAATTTCAAAGGTTCTTTAAATGCTAATTTCTAACTATAATGTCCCTGAGTCCTTTGTTTTTTCAGTGCATTTCAAAGGTTTTTAAAATGCTAACTACTAATTAGAACGTCCCTAAAACCTATGTTTTTTTCAGTGAATTTTTAAGGTTTTTTAAATGCTAATTTCTAACTATAACGTAGTATTAGTCGCGTTTGCAGAGCGGTGCAGAAAGGGGGCTGGGCCTCCGACCAGCTCTCAGGAATTCCGCTGCGTAGTACTTACAGGACCGACCACCACTGCGTCCACTTCACCTTCAGAACACTCATCATCCACACACACCAGCACCCGCTCACATGAAGAAACTGGACTAAAATCACCGACGACCAGCTTACCTCTTAACTCAGCAACTGCACCCTAACCATCACAGAAAACGACGACCCCAACACAGCAGCCCGAACCCTGCACAGATAGATCTTCGAAAGCGCAAACACCATAGCCCCCCAAGAAAAGCAACAACACCCATGCCAAGAAAGCCAGATGGTTCACCTCCGAACTCCGGGAGTCCAGACGCACCCGCACCCGCCTCCACAGAAGCACACAACAACTTCAAAGCTGCTACCAACGCCCACCACCAACTCATCAGAGAAACCAGGAAAAAAGCGATTAAAGACAGAATCTCCACACACGCACACAATAGCAAAGAGCTCTTCAGCATCATCAAGGAGTTCGCCCAACCCACCAACGAGTCCACGGACATCCCTTACTCACAAGACCTCTGTGACAAACTCAACCCCTTCTTTCACCACAAAATCAAGAGCATCTACGACAACTTCAACTAAGACAACGAACACACGGAAAATCCACCAACAACCCCCGACACCCTGAAACCAACAATTGACAGCTGGACAGCCCTCACCACCGAAGACACACTAAAGACTATGAAGTGAATCCACTCCGGGCCCCCTCGGATCTCTGCCGCCACCACATTTTCAACAGAGCCGTCGACACCATCGCACCCACGCTCCGCCACACCTTCAACCGCTCCCTGGCGCCCGCCTTGTTCCCAGATGTCTGGAAACACACCGGAGTCAACCCCCTCCTGAAGAAACCCGCAGCAGACCCCACCGACCTAAAAAATTACAGACCCATCTCCATGCCCCTGTTCCCAGTGAAAGTTATTGAGAAAGCCATCAACAGTCAACTCACTACATTCATCAAAGAGAACAACATCATCGACTCCTCTCAATCCGGCTTCAGGAAAAACCACGCGATACAAAAGGGGATGATGGACGGAGCGTTTGAGCAAATCAAACACTCACCCCCAGTCAACTGATCTGGGTTTAATCCATCACCATTCTTTAGCCCACTCAGCCACCCCATTTCAGACATGGCCATATGCAAATCAGTATGACCCTGTGCCTCACGGGAACAGTCCAGCCCGAACTGCCAGGCCTGTCTTCCATGGACCGGAAACAAGCATCCTAGGACCGGTTTCGGATTCATAATCCTCATCAGCCAGGCTATCTTGAATCCAGTGGCCAAGTGAGCAAGGGACTCACGTCTGAGCATACCCTGCCACACTTAGGGCAAACAAAGCGATACAAAAGTGGATGATGGACGGAGCATTTGAGCAAATCAAACACTCACCCCCAGTCAACTGATCTGGGTTTAATCCATCACCATTCTTTAGCCCACTCAGCCACCCTATTTCAGACAAGGCCATATGCAAATCAGTCTGACCCTGTGCCTCATGGGAACAGTCCATCCCGAAATGCCAAGCCATGTCTTCCATGGACCGGAAACAAGCATCCTGCGACCGGTTTCGGATTCATAATCCTCATCAGCCAGGCTATCTTGAATCCAGTGGCCAAGTGAGCAAGGGACTCACGTCTGAGCATACCCTGCCACACTTAGGGCAAACAAAGCGATACAAAAGTGGATGATGGACGGAGCATTTGAGCAAATCAAACACTCACCCCCAGTCAACTGATCTGGGTTTAATCCATCACCATTCTTTAGCCCACTCAGCCACCCTATTTCAGACAAGGCCATATGCAAATCAGTCTGACCCTGTGCCTCATGGGAACAGTCCATCCCGAAATGCCAAGCCATGTCTTCCATGGACCGGAAACAAGCATCCTGCGACCGGTTTCGGATTCATAATCCTCATCAGCCAGGCTATCTTGAATCCAGTGGCCAAGTGAGCAAGGGACTCTCGTCTGAGCATACCCTGCCACACTTAGGGCGAACAAAGCGATACAAAAGGGGATAATGGACGGAGCGCTAGAGCAAATCAAACACTCACCCCCAGTCAACTGATCTGGGTTTAATCCATCACCATTCTTTAGCCCACTCAGCCACCCCATTTCAGACATGGCCATATACAAATCAGTCTGACCCTGTGCCTCATGGGAACAGTCCAGCCCGAACTGCCAAGCAATGTCCTCCATGGACCAGAAACAAGCATCCTGGGACCGGTTTCGGATTCATAATCCTCATCAGCCAGGCTATCTTGAATCCAGTGGCCAAGTGTGCAAGGGACTCACGTCTGAGCATACCCTGCCACACATAGGGCGAACAAAGTGATACAAAAGGGGATGATGGACGGAGCGTTTGAGCAAATCAAACACTCACCCCCAGTCAACTGATCTGGGTTTAATCCATCACCATTCTTTAGCCCACTCAGCCACCCCATTTCAGACATGGCCATATGCAAATCAGTCTGACACTGTGCCTCATGGGAACAGTCCATCCCGAACTGCCAAGCCATGTCTTCCATGGACCGGAAACAAGCATCCTGGGACCGGTTTCGGATTCATAATCCTCATCAGCCAGGCTATCTTGAATCCAGTGGCCAAGTGAGCAAGGGACTCTCGTCTGAGCATACCCTGCCACACTTAGGGCGAACAAAGCGATACAAAAGGGGATGATGGACGGAGCGTTAGAGCAAATTAAACACTCACCCCCAGTCAACTGATCTGGGTTTAATCCATCACCATTCTTTAGCCCACTCAGCCACCCCATTTCAGACATGGCCATATGCAAATCAGTCTGACCCTGTGCCTCATGGGAACAGTCCAGCCCGAACTGCCAAGCCATGTCCTCCATGGACCGGAAACAAGCATCCTGGGACAAGTTTCGGATTCATAATCCTCATCAGCCAGGCTATCTTGAATCCAGTGGCAAAGTGTGCAAGGGACTCACGTCTGAGCATACCCTGCCACACTTAGGGCGAACAAAGCGATACAAAAGGGGATGATGGACGGAGCTTTTGAGCAAATCAAACACTCACCCCCAGTCAACTGATCTGGGTTTAATCCATCACCATTCTTTAGCCGACTCAGCCACCCCATTTCAGACATGGCCATATGCAAATCAGTCTGACCCTGTGCCTCATGGGAACAGTCCAGCCCGAACTGCCAAGCCATGTCTTCCATGGACCGGAAACAAGCATCATGGGACCGGTTTCGGATTCATAATCCTCATCAGCCAGGCTATCTTGAATCCAGTGGCCAAGTGAGCAAGGTACTCACGTCTGAGCATACCCGGCCACACTTAGGGCGAACAAAGCGATACAAAAGGGGATGATGGACGGAGCGTTTGAGCAAATCAAACACTCACCCCCAGTCAACTGATCTGGGTTTAATCCATCACCATTCTTTAGCCCACTCAGCCACCCCATTTTAGACAGGGCCATATGCAAATCAGTCTGACCCTGTGCCTCATGGGAACAGTCCATCCCGAACTGCCAAGCCATGTCTTCCATGGACCGGAAACAAGCATCCTGGGACCGGTTTCGGATTCATAATCCTCATCAGCCAGGCTATCTTGAATCCAGTGGCCAAGTGAGCAAGGGACTCTCGTCTGAGCATACCCTGCCACACTTAGGGCGAACAAAGCGACACAAAAGGGGATGATGGACGGAGCGTTAGAGCAAATTAAACACTCACCCCCAGTCAACTGATCTGGGTTTAATCCATCACCATTCTTTAGCCCACTCAGCCACCCCATTTCAGACATGGCCATATGCAAATCAGTCTGACCCTGTGCCTCATGGGAACAGTCCAGCCCGAACTGCCAAGCCATGTCTTCCATGGACCGGAAACAAGCATCCTGGGACCGGTTTCGGATTCATAATCCTCATCAGCCAGGCTATCTTGAATCCAGTGGCCAAGTGAGCAAAGGAACTCACGTCTGAGCATACCCTGCCACACTTAGGGCGAACAAAGCAATACAAAAGGGGATGATGGACGGAGCGTTTGAGCAAATCAAACATTCACCCCAGTCAACTGATCTGGGTTTAATCCATCACCATTCTTTAGCCGACTCAGCCACCCCATTTCAGACATGGCCATATGCAAATCAGTCTGACCCTGTGTCTCATGGAAACAGTCCAGCCCGAACTGCCAAGCCATGTCTTCCATGGACCAGAAACAAGCATCCTGGGACCGGTTTCGGATTCATAATCCTTATCAGCCATGCTATCTTGAATCCAGTGGCCAAGTGAGCAAGGGACTCACGTCTGAGCATACCCTGCCACACATAGGGCGAACAAAGCGATACAAAAGGGGATGATGGACGGGGCGTTTGAGCAAATCAAACACTCACCCCCAGTCAACTGATCTGGGTTTAATCCATCACCATTCTTTGGCCCACTCAGCCACCCCATTTCAGACATGGCCATATGCAAATCAGTCTGACCCTGTGCCTCATGGGAACAGTCCAGCCCGAACTGCCAAGCCATGTCTTCCATGGACCGGAAACATGCATCCTGGGACCAGTTTAGGATTCATAATCCTCATCAGCCAGGCTATCTTGAATCCAGTGGCCAAGTGAGCAAGGGACTCACGTCTGAGCATACCCTGCCACACTTAGGGCGAACAAAGCGATTCAAAAGGGGATGATGGACGGAGCGTTTGAGCAAATCAAACACTCACCCCTAGTCAACTGATCTGGGTTTAATCCATCACCATTCTTTAGCCCACTCAGCCACCCCATTTCAGACATGGCCATATGCAAATCAGTCTGACCCTGTGCCTCATGGGAACAGTCCAGCCCGAACTGCCAAGCCATGTCTTCCATGGACCGGAAACATGCATCCTGGCACAGGTTTCGGATTCATAATCCTCATCAGCCAGGCTAACTTGAATCCAGTGGCCCAGTGAGCAAGGGACTCACGTCTGAGACTACCCTACCACACTTAGGGCGAACAAAGCGATACAAAAGGGGATGATGGACGGAGCGTTTGAGCAAAGGCATGGTGAGCAAAAAAAAGATGGATTTAGGCCCAGATCTCTGTACTGGGTTGAATGTATGACATTGTTCTGCATTCTGTCCATCACCTATTGTTTTTGCTTTGTCACCCCGAGTGGGACGGGTATGCTCAGATGTGAGTCCCGTGCTCTCCATGCCACTGGAATCAAGCTATCCAGGCTGATGAGGGCTGAAAGCCCGAACCCGGTCCTTGGATGCTTGTTTCCAGTCCAGGGAGGACCTGGCTTGGCAGTTCGGGCTGGACTGTTCCCATGGGGCACAGGGTCAAGACTGATTTGCATATAGCTGGGTTCAAACTGGAAAAGCATGGTGAGCAAAAAAACGATGGATTTAGGCCCAGATCTCTGTACTGGGGTGAATGTATGACATTGTTCTGCATTCTGTCCATCACCTGTTGTTTTTGCTTTGTCACCCCGAGTGGGAGGGGTATGCTCAGACGTGAGTCCCGTGCTCTCCATGCCACTGGAATCAAGCTATCCAGGCTGATGAGGGCTATAAGCCCGAAAACCGGTCCTTGGATGCTTCTTTCCAGTCCAGGGAGGACCTGGCTTGGCAGTTCGGGCTGGACTGTTCCCATGGGGCACAGGGTCAAGAATGATTTGCATATAGCTGGGTTCAAACTGGAAAGGCATGGTGAGCAAAAAAACGATGGATTTAGGCCCAGATCTCTGTACTGGGGTGAATGTATGACATTGTTCTGCATTCTGTCCATCACCTGTTGTTTTTGCTTTGTCAGGAAAAACCACAGCACGGAAACCACCCTCCTCGCTGCAACTGACGACCTCCGCACCCTACTGGACAAAGGAGAAACAGGAGCCCTCATCCTCCTTGACCTCTCAGCGGCATTCAACACAGTCTCCCACCGCACCCTATTACGCAGACTTCACAACGCAGGGATCTAGGACAAGGCCATCGACTGGATCAGCTCCTTTTCCTCTCCGGCAGAACGCAGCGGGTCGGACTCCCCCCTTTCCTCTTGGACTCTACGCTAACCACCTGCGGAGACCCCCAGGGATCCTCCCTCAGCCCAACGCTCTTCAAGGTCTACATGGCCCCACTCGCCTTCATCGTCAGGACCTAAGGACTCAACATTGTGTCATACGCAGACGGCACCCAACTCATCCTCTCCCTATCTAACGAACCCAACACCGCCAGACACAACTTTCAAGAAGGCATGGAAGCCGTTGCCAAATGGATGAAAAACAGCTGCCTACAACTTAACACCAACAAGATGGAAGTACTCATCATGGGCCCAAACCCTAATACCTGGACCTACACACCTGGTGGCCCCCGCCCTCGGAAACCCCCCACCCCATGGACCGCGCATGCAACCTGGGAATCATCCTGGAGTATGAGCTCAAAATGGACCACCAGATCAACGCAGTCTCGTCCTCATGCTTCCACACCCTCCGCCTCCTATGTAAGACCTTCAAATGGATCCCCCTGGAGCACAGAAATACCATCACTCATTCCCTTGTCACAAGCAGACTCGACTATGGCAATGTACTCTACACCGGAATAAAACAAAAACCTCACCCGCAAGCTACAGAACATCCAAAAAGCTTCCGCAAGACTGGTCCTCAACCTGTCAAAACACTACCACATCTCCCAGCACCTGTGCACACTCCACTGGCTCCCCATCGAGGCAAGAGTCACCTTCAAGATGCTCACCCACATACATAAGGCCCTCCATGACACCGGACCAGCATGCCTCAAAAGCAGTTTCAATTTCCACGCACCCCAAAAGACCCTACAATCAGCCCAGATCTCCTACGCTGTGGTCCTACAGACCAGAAAAACCAGATTAGGAGGCCGCTCCTTCCTCGCGGCCAATTCCTGGAATGCCCTTCCGCGCCACCTCAGACAAACAATATCACTTCCCATCTTTGTAAGAGACCTCAAGACCTGGCTCTTCGACAGACCCCCTCCCTGATGGGCCGGAACCTGCACCCCCCCTCCCCCAGCGACTTGAGACCCTCACGGGTGAGTAGTCATGCTTAACACACACGATTGATTGATTGATTGAGGAGGTACCAGGAGGGCTTCTTGGTCCCCAAAGTCCCTCAGGAGAAAAGTGAACTTTATCCCTTATCCCGTAGTGTGTCCGTAGGCGCATTTGTAGAGTGGTGAAGAAAGAGGAGCATGGCCTCTGAAGACCTCTTAGCAATACCACTGTGTGGGACTTACTGGAGGTAACAGGAGTGGTAGTTGGCCCCCAAGGACAACCTTGGGGGCCAACTACCCCTCCAATTACATCCAGTAAGTCCCACAAAGCAGCATTTGTAAATTCTCAAAGCAGGCCATGCCCCCTTTACCCACCAGTCTGCAAAAGCACTCCATGGCACGCTCTTGGATGAGGATTAAAGTCCCCCTTGCTGCTGGGGGTCGTTAGGGGCCGACTAGCCTACCTGACATTTCCAGTAAAAATAGTGGGATTGCTGAGACTTGGACATGGGCCACACCCCATTTCTCCACGACTCTGCAAACGCACCTCCAGGTGCACTCTTTGTTGGGGGATGAAGTCCCCTTGCATCCTGATGGTCCCTCTAGTAAGCCCCACACAGCTGGATTGCTAAGAGTGGTCTGAGGCCAAACACCCTTTTTACACCACTCTGCAAATGCGCCTCCTGGCGCACTGCTGCTCGGGGGATGAAGTCCACTTTAGTATCCTGAGGTCCTCAGTACATAAGAGGACCTCATCGCCCCACAAGTAATGTGCCATCGAGGTGCGTTTGCAGAGTGGTGTAAAAAAGGTAGTGGCCTCGGACCACCTTTCAGCAATCCCACTGTGTAGGGCTTACCGGAATTACCTGGTGGGCTAGTTAGCCCCTAAGGACCTTAAGATTCTAGGGGACTTAAACCCCCAACCCAGAACGCACCAGGAGGCGCGTTTGCAGAGTGGTGCAGGGAGAGGGTGGGTCCTTCGGCGAGATACCGTATTCTCTTCTCTTTTCTTTTAGAAGGGGGGCTCTGTGGCCCCTCTTCTATTAATATTTGTGGGGCCTTGGGGACCACATCCCCCAGGGCCTGAGCCAATGTTTTTTTTTTTTTAATGGAAGGGGCCATGCAGCCCCTCTTCTGATGCCGTCGATGGCAACTGTGACTGTTAGTAACCCTGCCACACCTATTGTTTAAGCATCCCATTAGCCAATTCTTTCTCCTGCAACACAACAATTAGCGACAATAGTGCCTGTTACTTCTATTGCTTCTCCCACTATGGTCTTTTATCCTCTGACATTAGTAAATAGCGGGACCTCTGTACGTAGATTTGAGGATAGGGATTGGACAAAATTTAAGGAGCGTATGGGACCGTTAGTACGATCTGATGTGGGAGATGATGAGAAACAAGTAATAGCCAATCAGACTACCCAGTGGGCCTTTAATCCTTTTTATAGTGTAGAGGATGTCTGGGCGACTATGACAGATTTTGAGCCCTTCATACAGCAGCATGCCCTAACATATGTGCACAACTTTAATTGGTCTTTGGCAACAGTGTTTTGAAGCGCAAGCACCTCAAATTTTATATGACATTAAAGATTGAGTGCATATTAGTAAATTGGGGCCAGAACAAGTTTTTGCCAATGTTACGACAATAAGAGCTTATACGGGAAGAGTAGAATGGAAAAGTCCCAGATCGGTGTCTCAGTTTCTGATGAGATAGGTTCATCTCATAAATCCTCCAGAATTGCCGGAATTAACAGATGGCCATGGTAATGATACTTGAGCGGAAGTGGTGGCCAGGTTTCAGGAGCAATGGGTTTATACTCCATGGAAAAGAAGTGAAGTTTTGTATCTTAAGACTCGTTTGCCTGGCCCTTGAAATAATCCTACTGCATGTTATAAAGAATTGACTGAAGCTGCCTCTTCCACTGTAATGACTTGCTGATTTTGAAATGTTTTTTGGTTTATTGATATTTGGAGGCAGGTGCACATGCAAGATCATGTTGTGGTATTGGGAGGTACCTGGGATCAAATTAATGCATGGGATAGGGAGAGAAAGCCAGGCGATATGCCCAGAGAGGAAATTTGGGCATTGCCAGGCTGCATCATTACCTATATGCATTCCCTTATTACGCCGAGAAAGGTAGATTAGGAGAAATTGTCTGCTTGTCGACAAAAGAAAGATGAGAGTGTGTCTGATTTTTTCACTTGGTTTGAAGGTACGTTTTTGGATTACAGTAGGCAGGATTTTTCTATTGAGGGAGGTGTCCGGTTGTTTGTTAAAAGATTTGTTTCTAATTTTCTTCTTGAAATTGCAACTCGATTACAGGCCTCTGAACGTACTTGGTCCACCTCTTCCCCCTCTGTTATCTTGAATATGGCACAGTGTTATAAACATAGAGATAATGAGGAAAAGGAGAGGATAGACTAAAGGCATAAGGATTTAAAGACGAAGGTGATGTTGCAGCAAGCTTTTAGAGGGAATGGTAGAGAAAGGGGTGGTCTTGCCAGACAGCTTCCACGCACTAGTAGGCAGATGAATACTATGCCTTTGGGGCTGAATCAGAGTGCATACTGTAAGGAGGCGGGACATTGGTGTAGTGAGTGTCCTGCACTTTTGCAGAAGGTGGCGATCCCTAGAGGACGAGGTTGTGGAGCTGGTGGGGCTGATGGGGCACAGACTGCTACAGCCTCACAGGATCCTTCTGATAATAATTACTTTGATGGCCCTCATGAGGAACAGTACTAACATGATGATTATGATATAGAGGAAGCGACAAGAATGTCCTATAGCTAGGATAGCCAGGGACAGAGTGGGGGACCAGTTCTGATACCTGTAGACCAGCATGGTCTTTCTGTAACAGCGGAACTGCAAGGTTCGAGTAAGGAATTTTTGGTGGATATCAGTGCAGCGAAAAGTTCGGTTTCTCGAAACATGGTCCCTGGGGTGGCTCTGTCTGGCCATAATAATGTTTCGGTAGATTTTTCTGGTATACCGGTTGTAAGCCCCATTTCAAGACACCTTGTGTTGACCATTGGTCCTTTCACTGTAGATTCGCCATTCGTGCTGGCATCTAATAGTGGTGAAAATGTGATGGGTTTGGATTTGTTGAAGAAATTGCAAGATAAGATTTATTGTTCTCCGGCAGGTGTCTATATGACAATGGGTCTGGATGTAGTACGTGCTCAACAGTGTTTGTCCAAGGATGCGCCTCTTCCTGTTGAATTTGCAGATGTGCCACCCGTTCTTTGGGCGACAGGCAACACAGATGTGGGACTGCTGCAGATACCACCAGTTTGAATACAGGTTAAGGACAGTGCTATTTTGCCTCATATCCCTCAGTATAAAATACCACAGGCAGGAGAGCAAGCTTTATTACAAATTATATAGAATTTGATAATAAAGGAGTGGTTGAGGAGATGACTGCTAATATTTGTGATAGCCCTATTCTTTCAATTCTTAAACGGAAGCCTTCAGGTTCTCTTGATTAGCACGAAGATGTTTATCGTTTTGTCAATGATTTGTGCAAAGTTAATAAAATAGTGGTCCCCAGTTTCAAGTGGTCCCTGACATTACTACTCGTTTAACAATGATTCCTTCTTTCTGTCATTGATGTGAAAAACTTGTTCTTCAGTATTCCAATTCATCCAGATAGCAGATATCTGTTTGGGTTCACCCTAGCAGGCAGAAGCTTTAGGTTCTGTCGAGCTCCTCAGGGCTATACAGAGATTCTGAGTATTTATAGCCAGGCACTAAAAGGTCAGTTGGATTCCTTGTCACTTCCCACAGGTAATGTATTGGTGCAGCATGTCAATGACCTCCTTATTGCTGCCGATACTGAACAAGGTTGTAAAGACAGTACAGTTAAGTTATTGCAACATTTAGCTCAACATGGACATACAGTTTCTCTTTCTAAATTTCAGTATTCTCAATGTGAGGTCACCTATTGAGGTCACCTACTGTCAAAGGAGGGTAGGAGATTGACCCCTGAGCGCATCAGTACCATTGTTAAAATGCCCATCCCACAGACACAGAAAGATGTGCACGCTTTCATAGGTATCACTTCCTACTGTCAGCAGTGGATACCTAACTACTCCTTACTAATCAAACCCTTGCTTGCACTATCCACTAAAGACGTGCATGAGCCCCTGCCATGGACGCCTGAATGTCAGCAGTCTTTTGAGCATTTGAAAACTGTGCTTTGTTCAGCTCCAGTACTTGACACCCCTGATTATAACAAAGTGTTTGTGTGGTACATCCATGAGATGGTTGGTTGCGTGCTTTCTGTTTTAACACATTTAGAGCTAAGCAACGGCTGTGTGCTTGTTTCTCTGCTGTTCTTGATCCTGTCGCAAGAGCCCTCCCAAGCTGTCTAAGAGCAGTTGCAGCTGTGGCCATCTCGATAACAATCGGCTGGACTCGTACTTTATACTGACTTCACAGTCATAGTACCGCATGCTGTGGATACACTTTTGAACAACACAAAGACACAGCACCTCACCAGTGCAAGTCTGACTGGTTATGAATTAAAATTGTTTGCCAAATATATCACAATCTTAACATGTGCCATTTGGAATCCAGCCACCTTACAGTCCCTCCCCTTTGAGAGCGATGAGATTGATAAACATGACTGTATCTTCCGGACCGAAGAAGAGACAAAAGGACGGGTAAAGTTGACTGATGTGTGGCTCCAACGTTTGGGGCACGTGATATGCCCAGAGCCTGTGTGGCTCCAGCAGTGGGCGCAGTTTGTGCCTAAGGGTCAGTGAGGGCCCTGTCGCAGTTTTGGTAACTCCCAGCTGCCCAGCAATTAGTGGGCAGCTGCACCGTTTAGGCGCTTGGGATTGTCCACAGGTGCCCAGCAAGTAGTGGGCACCTGCACCATTTAGGCCCCTGACTTTTGGACTACAGGGCATCCTAGCCCCAACAAGGCCAGTTGGCCTAGGGACTGCCACAGGTGGTGGCTTATGTAGGTTTTTGCGCAATTATGTGGTTTTATTGCACCTCTGAATGTTTTTGGGCATCATGTGTTTTTGCGCTATTGAGTTGTGTTCTGGCACCTCTGAAAGTTTTAGGCATCATGTGTCTCCTTGTTCTTACACCGTTGAATGTATTTCTATGCATCATGTCTTTTCTTTCCTTACACCTCTGAATGTTTTAGGCATCATGTGTTTTTCTTTCCCTACACCTCTGAATGTGTTTTTGATGCATCATGTGTAATATGTTCTTGCTGATACCCCTAAATGTATTTTATTCTTAGGTGGTTGTTCTTTCCAGTACAGGTGGTCCTAGTAAGGTCCTGGTCCCCTGCGTGACATTCTCCTAAGGTGGTTAGGGTTGCGTATGTGGTACTTACCTGTTACCAGTAGTTACTGGTTGTGTGCTATATTTTCTAATTTTTGCTACAGTGATTTTATATCCTTTTATTCTAATTTCTGACAGTAGTTCTATTTCTAAAAGTGTTGATTCTGACAGTGGCCCATGTGGCCCTGTCTTGTAAATAATCCCTTATGAATATTGCCCGTGCCAGTTGGCACAATGTACATGTGTGATTTCTATCTGATGTGTTTTGACAATACAGAAGTTCTTTTTACATAACCTTGTGTGGAGTTCCTTTTGTGGTGTGCCTAGGATGTTGTTGCTGTTGTGTGCTAGCGCAAATGCTTTACACATTGCCTCCGAGTTTAGCCTTACTGCTCGTGCCAAGCTACCAAGGGGGTGAGCAGGGGTTATCTTGGGGTGTGACTTCCTTGCCCTGACTAGAATGGTGGTTTCTGCCTGGCTTTGGCGTCAGCCTTAGCCTACCAGAAATAGCCAGTTCTAACAATGACCGATCATAAACTAAAATGTAAACAGAAAATAAATTAATTGTGCGCCTATACAGTATTCAAGCATGGCCGTGACCTAATCCAAGTGCCAAACAAGAAGTGCAACAAAAGTGAGTAACAAAGGGATAAAGTTGCCATTGTGCTCTGAGAGGAACCATTAATAAAACGACAAAGATTCTACCAGGGTATCCTTTGAGAAATTCGTAAGAAGGTAAAAAGAGGAAAGAATCCCAAAAGGCGACAAGACGAGTATTACGTACTTAATGATATAGAAATGATTGCCTTCAAACAGGGAAAAATGGTCTATGCTGAAACGTAGATCAATAAGGGGGGCGAAGTCAGGCCATATAAGTATATCAACCTTGACAGAGTTGAGGTGAGTCTATATTTTGGAATAAAATTGATTCCTGGGTTAATCCTACAGTAGGGTTAGACGAGCCACCATACACAGTAAAAGAAGGCAAATCCTGAATATTTCTGAAAAATAATAGGGCTCAAAGTCAGGAAGTTTTAAGTTGGTTAAAAAATAAAATTAACAAACCAACATACATGCCCTTGTTAAATATTTAAGGAGCCCTCCACAGTTTGGAAAACATGTGAATGTTATCTCTTAGCTGAGCTACAACAACTACAGAGGTCCTCAAGGTGAAGGACCGTGCAGGGAAGGCCTCTAAAAGAAAATGGGTGAGGCTGCAATGTATTTCACAATGATCTTCACATGCCGAATACTTGTGGGGTATAGACCTGAATGTGAGACCCGGATAGAGATGAGGGAGGTTATGAAGTAGGTAATTCTTGGAGACCCATCTTTGGGGCCGTCTGGCCTGACCAACCAATTAGTACTCTCGGAAAGACAAATTGATAAGCCAAATCTGATCTGGTAAAATGTGGCTCCTTAGCATAATGAATCAGAGGCATTTCCCTTGGACTAATACAGGTAAGCATCAAACTGACCGACAACTGTTCCCTATTGAAATTATCTACTTTTTAAATTTTCTTCTGCGTTGGTGGAAACCTTCAGAGGCAATACAGAGTCTTGCAGAAGTACCGTCTTAATATTAATATATCCAATTATTTAAAAGGCCAATGGTGGGCTGATCTAAGCACCAGCATTTCTTATTAAGAGTGCCAAGTCCTAAATTAGGTTTTACTATTCTGGATGGCAGATTTAATTCCTGTGCAACTTCAAACCGAGAAAGCCTCACTGGGCTTACTTTGGTGGGGTAGCTTTCAATTGGCTGTATTGGATTTATAATGGGCACCTGTACGAGTATTACAGATCTTCAAATGCATTCAAAGTTGCTATGCTCATCGTCAGTGACTTTAGTAAGTCATTGTTTAACTGGCTAGCACCACAAACCAATAATACCCAACCACTTTAGTATGTCTTGAGATAGTTAGGCACTTATGGCTGAGTTTAGATTGGAAGAAAGTGGAGTTGGTAGGGTACAGTATGAGAAATCTATAGGGGAAAGTATCTATGGTATATCCTTTCATTGATGCAGATACCTCCAACAGTCAAGTATTTGTCAGTGCAGTGAGGTAAAGGTATGATGCTGTATTTTTTTAGGCAGTTTGTTAGAGCTATTCTATATTCTGAGAAAGAAACTGGGTAACTACGATTAAGTGGCAACGTTCATCCCTGCAGACTAATTTTACAAGAGTTTTTCTTTTTTGAAGGCTAGCATGTTTAACCATTCAAACTTGTGATTTCATCTAAGATCAGATAAAATAGTACATAAGTCATTTATGTAGAGAAATAGAACAATAGCACATCCTTTTTCTAGAGCAATGTAATCTTCTGTACAAGGTGTTAGAATAAAGGTCTTACTGCTCAGTGATGAATCACTGATGTTCACAAAACTTGGCTTATTAGTGCTCACTAATGATTCACAACTCTTGCAAAAACTATATGGAAAAAAGCATGAGGGTTTGGCTAATATATATAAGCTTGACATTAGGACCTCATGACTGATAAGTTGTCAGCATAAGGGTCAACAAAAGATGTTGGTATTCGACTCTCACAGTGCACTGAAGCTTGCTAACCAGGCCCCAATGCCAGTGTTCTCTCTCTAAAACTGTTGTATGGAAATTCGCAATCCCAATGAACAAGGACTCTAACCCCTTTATAAGTCCTGAGTATATGGTACCAGTGGTACCCAGGGCATGGGTGGAAAAGTGATCCCCAGAGCTGCATCACTGTTTGTGTCACCCTCAGTGACTCAAATACACTATTGACGGCAAACCTACTAATACAGACTGCTGGAGCAGTGCAGACTGTTCGAACTTTACTTTACCCTCACCATATGTAGCAAAGTCAATGCACTATCTCTGATATATTACAGTCACCCCTAAGGAAGGCCTCCTGAAGCCCAAGAAACATGGTGCATTATAATAATAGCGTGGACATGTAAGTGAACACTTATATGACCCTATACTGCCCTTTACCAATAAAGGACACCATAAGTGATAACCGGTCCATACGATAACATGGGCTGGCACCCGGGCAAACCCAGGGTGGCATCCCCAATATGGTACCACCTACATATGTCATGTTTGGTATCACAAAATGTGCCTTCTCACCTCTGACACAAATCTCATGTCGAGGGTGATGTGGCATGCACCCAGGTGGCTACCTTAGAGCTTGCCCACCTAGTTGCCCCAGCCTCACTGGGCTCCGGCTGGCCAGCCCACACTTTCCGTGCTTACTACCGCCAAGACAGGATTCTGACCTCCTGCCAGGCTGTTTGATCACTTCCAGGAGTCAGGAACAAAGGCAGGAAGGAGGTCTTACCTCCTCCCTCCCAGGAGGGCTAGTTAAGTGACACATCAAGGCAGTGAGCTTTATAGGCTGCACCGCCTCTGATATGCATCAGGGCTGACTCCCAGAGGAGGAAACAGCCCTCCTCCTTCCCCAGGCGTATTTGTACGCCAAAAGTTGGAAAATTATATAGTCGGATAGTAGGAGGTGTGCACCCCAGAAGGCTAGCCACGCCTCCAGAGTGGACACCCCAGTCTGTACAGTGGAAGAAGGGTTCTAGCATTTTTAAAAGTGGCAGAATAGAGGGTTCGGGGTAGAAAAGGTGTCCCACACCCTCGAATGTGGTCATCTCAGGGTTGGACTAGCTATAGCAGCCCATTGGCTACTTGCTCTCCCAACCTTAACTCCCCTAAATCTAGGAAAATGTAAGGATCCCCATGACACCAGAACCTCAGTTCTGAACAACCTGCATCAAAGAGGACAGAAGAAGAGACCCATGACTGTGACAACAGGACTTGCACACAGTACAGGAGGGACCCTGCACTGTGGCAATGTTCAGGGATCTGGATCGAGTCTCGTTCTAGGTTATCTCTTGTTTCCTCCATACAGAGCGACCCCTGTGGAAGCCTGAAGCACCCTCTGACTCCCCTGGACAAGTGAAACTAGTCCCCCACAAACTGCAGGTAAGACAACGTTCTGGATCCAAAGAATCGCTGATCATCGGGCCCTTGGCAGGATCACCCAATTCTAGATGGTCAAGTGCATTGTGGGAACTTTAGTCCTACTTTCCACGAAGTTACAGGCAGCTAACGTGTTCCCCTGGACCCACTGACTTCTAAGTTACCTTCTGCTCCACTTACTACTACCAAGGCTTGTTGGTCACCAGTCCGGCAACCAACCCCTTTACTCAATGCATCTATAGGGAAAGCCATCTGACCTTCGACCGATGTCAACACCAACCCCATTGTTTTTGCATCCTTTTCCCCTGCAGCACTGTTTCAGCTGTAAAAGCAGCTCTCCAGCTGCTACTGTTCTGCACTAGGGACAGCTAGGACAACTCTGCACCTGGGCTCCACGGCCCAAATAAAATCAAACTGACTGTCATGGCTTGGTCGTAGGACCCACATCACTTTACCCTTGAAGGGTACCACGCAACTCGACCTGCAAGTGACTGATTGTCACTAGTGGTTTCCCACTGACCGCAATGACAAAGATTCACTGTATCATTCTGCACTGCTTTTATATTGCTTCAAAAATCTCTTACTCTGGTTCTATGCTAATTCGTTCATTTTGGTGTCTAAATTACGTTAAAAAACAAACTATTTTTATAAACTGGTGCCAGATTCTACCTGAGTCATGTCAATTACTTATCGTCTATATCGGTACTCTAAAATGCTTAACAAATGTTCCTCTAGTACAGCCTGACTGCTCTTTACCACACTACCAGGGCTGACCTCAGGTTTTATTAGTGTGAATCCAAGGACCATCTTTGGGGTATTGTGATAGTATTACGAGGTGATGTATAACCCCCACCTCACATAATGCTCCACTTTCCTACAATGCTCACCACCAAAAGCAAGCTGGCACTTCAGACTCATTCAGAAGTTGGTGCAGCTCAAAAAAGAATAAAAAATTTTTGTTGAGCCCAGAGTGTCCACTTAGAAATTAGCAACAATTTTGCGTACTCTCGTTCTGCTCTTGGCAAAACACACAAGCAAGTTTGCATAACAGACTTAAATATGAGAGAACCTGGTAATGCACACAACTTAAGTGCTCAAAATATTGCATGCAAATAGCCTAATTTCCCCATATAAATTGCAAATCTGCATAAAAATTCATCAGATGTAATTGTTGCAAGGTCCGTTTTCCTGCTCAGATTTATTACAAAGTTATCAGGTGGGTCACCAATGCTGTAGTGTTTTTTTTAATCCTGCTTTGACTATTCTGAATTATGGTATGAATCTATTCATTAATTTGTAGATTCATAAACAAAGGGACGACCGGGCCATTCCACTTAGCAAATGTGCAAATATGGCACTATCAGAAAGTGTGAGTGTAGGAATGTCACAGTTTATAGAAAGCACATCACAAATGTAATTCCATCCTGTCTGCATGCTCCATACATTTTAAGGGAACTACTTCAACATGTAACGTTGATGGGATTGCCTGAATATATGATGGATTTGCTCACTGTAGAGATGGACTCATTGGACTCAAGTATAGAGGTATACTGGCAGATTAAACATGATCCTGTTTTTTAGGTCTGGCATTAGCCAAGCCGTTTCTTTTCACAAAAATATGAACTACATATATAAATACTCACATAGATGGACTTTCAGTCAGCCCTTTTCTTCCAGTGGTCTGTTGTAGTGTCATTCATATTTTGCTTCCGCCCACCACACCATACATACAGCATGGGACACTGAGTCAGACTTCTTCAACCATTGACTCTTTTCCATGTGAATGACTGCCTTTTTCCTGTGCACATGTGCACAGCCACTCAAGAAAATCACTTCAGTGCCATGATCTGTTTATAGCAATCAATCATCAGTTAACATATTATAGAGTCACTCTCAGGGCCTAATTCCGATGGCAGTAAAACCTCCATCACTGTGAAATGGTTACCGCCCGACATGTAGTCGGTGGTTTCACCCGCCATATTATGATACGTCCGCCGTTTAGGCAGTCATAAACATGCAGTTTACTATTGCGGCTTGTGCTACAGCCCGGAAAGGGCTTGCAAAGGGCATGTGTACAAACGTCTATGCACCATGTGCTAGGCATCATGTGGTGCCTGGCACATGGATGTTTGGGGGCACCACATGTGTATCAAAATGTGGCGGTAAGACCGCTATCACGGTTGTCGGTGGGGCTGTCACCGACCGACTGTTGGTGGCAGTCCTACCGACATCCGAATGAGGGCCGTCGTGTAGACAATCAGCATTTAGATTGAATGTCAAAGGAGTCTCAATAATGAATCTTCTAAAGCTGTAGTTCTAAGCTTTGACGGTATAAACATAAGCAGGCATGACTGACTTTCTTGTGATTTATTTATACCTGTTTATAAAGCTATAGGAAAAGTAGAAAATAAAGTTTATGCAAAAGCTGAACGCTACTGCTATTTCAGAAATCGCGCATATACAGATTAATTGCAAACTTTGTGAAATTGCATCACTCTCCTTACACACATACTCTCTACCCAGATTCCCTTCCTGATGAGAACCTGCTATTGTTTAGATTAACTATCAAGTACTTCAAAGTCAACACTAATGAATGCACTATTTGGAAGGCTGAACTTTGAAGGCTCCAATAGTTCTCACTTTGTTGGCATTTAACGGCTGCTTACACTACAGTGACAGGGACTTTTATTAAACATTGCTTTTTTCCTCTCTCTCTCTCTCTCTCCATTCTCACCACTAGCCTTTCTTTTTATATAAAGTAAAGGAGCTGTTAATTACAATGCGCCACTTTGATTACTAAGAGAGGTTTCACTTCTTTGCAATGTGCTAAGGAGAGCAAACATATCCCGTTACAATTATAAACTGTCTTCAACAAATCATGTTGTATTAAAAATATTTATACAAGTATGGACGCAATTGTAGCACTGTCAGTGGCAGAGAAATACTCTGTTAATTGATCTGTTTCCCATAGCAATTAATAACGCTATTTCACAAAAATGCAAAAGAGGTAGTAAATGGCATTTCTATTTCAGCATGAGCTTAAACACGTGTTTAGATTGCATCTGTATTTATTTTCCTCTGTATATTTCTCCCCCTTTCCTGCTTCCATTCCTGTCGCAGTGTTTGTTGTGATAGCATTGAGGAGCATTTTAGTCCGCTGAAATTGTGCTTTTTTATTTCTACTGGCTACTTAATGTTTCTGCTGCCATTAGATTTCATTACTCGAATGCAACTAAGGTGGCACATTGAAGTATATTAAAACGCTGCGGTGGGTCAGCAGACTAATATATCAACTTCAGGAATTTGTCTTTGATCAGAAGAGCACAGATTTGAATTCCTGCAAATGCACTCACTTGCTCTCACATCCTTCTGAGGTGATAAAATCAGTGCCATTTCTGATATACGTGGAAGTGTAGCTTTCCCATTGTCTTTCCTATGGTCTGTGCAGCAATGTTAACAAAGTCAATAGGTCTGGCTTTAAAGTGCTAAAGTATGCAAACACTAGTTACATTCACGAGCCTCACAGCCAGAGATAGTGGTTTCTCTAGGAGTGTTTCACAAGCCATAAAACGGGAATGGTGAAGCTACACCACACACCTTGTGTTGCCATATTAACATGACGTGTATTTGCAAAGTGAATGTTCACTGCTGAAGCATCTGGGAGCTGAATAATTTTGATTTATTGATTTCAGACCTGATAGAGCACTTACAGCACTCTAAAATGTATGGGTGTGTTATACTCACGGTTTAAATGCACTCACATATATAAAATCGTTTGCAGTGCGTTATGCTTATTAAGATGCATTTATTCACCCTATATAAGTATTGAAATGTAGTGTACATATTTAAGCAGGATTACATGTATTAGAGATAATTATATTTCCTGTATGCATAATGTGCAGGATGGCATTATATCCATATAAATGTAATTATGTGTCATTTAAGTTGCCTGCACTGTAGACCCAGAATTGCAGGTTGTTGTTGGTTTGGAATCCTCGGTTGATCAAGTAATAATTAAATGAATCATTTTTGTGTGCGAAGACAGTATGTTCTCAATCTACTGCAGGTGCAGGAATTCGAGCTCGTAATTCTTAGATTTAAATGGATACCCCGAATGTCTTTGAAGAAGACTGAAAGGTGAGAAGGGAGGATGCCTTCCGTGCCTGGCCTATCTGAAACCCAAGGCCACTGGAACACATGAAGAACTTAATTAAAGCTTTTATGGAAATCTACTGGAAAAACAAGTGAACAGTTCATCATGTGACACATTTGGGGGGGGGTGAACTTTGTCTTTTTATATGATGCGTAGGGACATAGTAAGAAGAATTCTGCATTCTCGGAGGAGAAGGAGCATCTTAGCCAGAGCACCATAGCCTTAAGCTGTTAGACCCATTTAACATGAGTACTTCTTAGGAAGTGAACATGTGCTGACACCTTTGGGGTATGATATAAGGGAAATAGGCGGGACCCTCAGTGTGAGCAGTGTAGGGAAAGATACATTTTGTTTTCCTTCCTTATGAAAAAAGATTTGGACTCAGCTTCAATTCTGTGTTGCATCTTGATTTTGGAGTTCATCACATTATGCCTTTTATGCCGAATGAATTATATTCGTAGACTCTATTGATTTTCATGTACCTATATTCTCTGATATTAAGGTGTGTTTATATTCAAATATTTTTGGCCTTATAATAAAATCCATAAATGGGAATTCGGAGTCTGTGGTATTTTAAGCATGACTTCATTGTAAGTATAATCTTGAATTGTTTACTCCCCTCAACCACTTTCAGCAGGCAAATAAAAGACCATCTGTGCTGAATTTAGTAGGGAAGGCAAGGACTAAATTTAGTGTAATCAAATGGTAGCAGGGGACGGTTTACCTCTAAAGTGAGGGGAGAATGAGCAATTAGAGTAGAACTGGAAGAAAATTTGGGTTCTGAACTTGGAGTGCACGACAGCAAAAAACGAAGATTGATGGAGGTCGGCGGATGCTGCTGGCGCGGCAGAAACAATGGTAGCATGAGTATGAAACTGTGTGGCGTGTTAGGTTGAGGTGGTGAATTGTGTGATGTCTTGCGAAGTTGGAATGCAAGTTGAGTGATTGTGGGTTAATCCGTTTACTGGTCTGGACAAGTGCGGATCAAGAAGTTTGGTGAGCAAACTCAAAAGAAGTCCAAGATCCTGGGATAATTTTGTATATGTGATTGTCCGATCAAAATTGTGGGTGTCATGAAGCGCTATCGACAATTCACTGGTGATAGGGAACTTTGTGTGAATGTAAGAGTACGTCGCAGTAGAAAGCCTCAGGTACCAGTGGTAGACTAGGGCGACTGAGTGACCGACGCAGGTCGGGAGTCAGAGCAGATGTTCTTGTAAGAGTGTTCTATCGATCTTTTAGCGGACGGACAATTACTTGTTTTATGTGACTGTAAGTTATTGTGACTGTGTTAAGAAGCAGTTACTTGGTTTAATAACTTTTGGATATACAGTTACTTATGTACAAATGTATGAGCGAGTGTACGAAGTGAAATTGTAAAGGAGGGTGAGCCGCTGCAAAGAGGGAGTTGTGACGTCAGTGTGTGCCGCGGTGGGATAGGTCGGTTGGTGTAACGCTGAGCTGGGATTGGTGGAAGTTCATCTGGAGTTGAATATTGCAAATAATTGATTTTCACAATGAGACTTTTAAGGTGTTGCATGATTTGTGTAGAGGCGACACAGGGGTGTTAACTAGGGTGGGAGAAGAAACTCCACCAGAGGATAACCCGGCACATTACATGGCAACCAATGTAGGACTCCATACTATAGTGTGGCTGCAAAATTGGCATAAAATCACAGAGAAAGTGGGGGAATTGGCTTTCCCTCGTTATGGGTCTTTTTGTATGGAGGTGCTGTACCAGCTGAGAGGAGTGATGGCTTCTCTGAAGCCTCCCCCTAGACCAACACAATTTGAGGCTTTAGATGCATGGATGAGAGCAGCAATGGGAAAAAGAAGAGAAGCTTCACAAGGAAGAATGAAGAAAGCAATGAAGGCACATCAGGATGCCAGGTGGGATGCACAATTGAAAAGATGGAGAGTAGGCACCATAGAGGGAGAACGCTTATATCTATTCAGGTTGCTAGAAGGAAGGTTTAAAGGAAAGAGTAAGAAACTGGAGGACAGTGATACAGATGATAGCTTCCTAGAAAGACTGCTAGCAGAACGTCCTCCGCCTTATGACTCCAGATCTGAGCCGGAGAAAACGCAGCAAACGGGGGAAGGTATAGGAATGGGACGAATGGGTTCAGAGAAGCAGACAACAGGAGTAAGAGGGAGAATGGCAATGGGAATACGAATTCCAGGTGGATCTGGAGGGGCAGGGTACAAAGCTCCTGAGCCAGATGAAACAGCATGTAACATGCGATTACCAGAGTCTCTAACGGTACCAGTTACTAATGGACCTGTGGTTTCAATATATGACTCTAGAGAGAGGGTAGGGGAAGTCAACAGCTAACAGGAGGAGAAGAGACTATGTCTGAAGGGAGTCTTACAATGTATGGTACAGGGATGGCTCAGATGCCAGTGGAAGCTAGTACTCCATTGCCAGCCACTGCTGATCCATCAAGAATGGACAGTGGATCAGAACGAAGAGGAACAGGAGCTTTGGCAAATTCTAGGTCAGATATCAGAATGTGGATTCCGCCAGTAAGGGAGTCAATGATACAGAGAGAGGACTTGGACATGAGATGAGAAACGCCTAGGGCACTGTTCAAACCCCAGAATTTGTGTGAAGGTAACCATTGGAGAAGTCGAAGTTGTGAGAGAGAAAGTCATCCAGTGTTGAGAATGGAGGAGAGTGTAGGTCCAAGGACAGCACAAAGTTATGGCAGGGAAGAAACAGGAAGTGAGAGAGGTCAGAGAAGCATACAAGTAGCAATGAAGGTACCATTGACAGATGTGGTACGATTAAAAGCTGAAATAGATGAAGTAATAGAAGGGAATCTGCCATTGGACAGGGTTGAAGCATATGACCCAAGCGAGTTGCTATTTGTAGCTAAAGATGTTACTAAAAAGGGAAAGCGAGCTCATGAAGCATTGGTACAATTGGCAAGACGGTATGAGGTGTATTTGACCAAGACAAAATTGATGCAGGGCAGCTGCAGATTGAATTATACTGATCAAGATTTAGAAGAAAAGCAAACTACAGGATTAAAGTTACAAATTAAGCATTTGATAATAGCGATGCGACCATGGAGAGAACTAGATACGTGGGAAGAAAGATGGTTTAAAAAGAAAAGTGCCAAGAAAGCGATAGGAGATACTCCGCCTCTGGATGGAGGGATGGGAACAGCAGGAAATTTCCCTATGAAAGAAGTACATAATGGGGGGTATGCACATGTTCCATGGAGCAGGGGTGATTTGGCAGCTTTCACTAATGATTATTCTCGGCTGAGGAAAAAACCTGCTGACTGGTATAAACAAATTGATCGGTTTGTCAAGATTTCCAAGGTGTTATGGGTTGATTTGAATACCTTGTTTGATATAGTGGTTCCAGGTGATTTATGGATAGCATGTAAGGTTTCTGTTGATTGGCCCACTGCAGAACTGGCTAGAGATGCAGTGACTCATGGTCCTTCGGCTGAGGTAATGAAGAAATATGATCAGGTGATTACATGGTTGCAGTCTAAAGTGGCTCCTCAGACTGTTGATTGGCTTAAAATTGATCGTACTACACAAGATCCTAAAGAATCGGTACATGACTATTATGAGATACTTTTGGTGGCCTTTAAACAACATAGTGGATTGGATACCGTTGAGCCAAAAGATGTGGGACAGTTTGTTTCGAGGTTTGTGTTCGGATTGAGATCTGATATCAGTTTGATGATACAGCACCACTTGATATGTTGGCAAAACAAATCTGTAGACAAAATCTTGCGTTATGCAAAATATTGCAGTGAACAGGTAGAGGCAGCACAAAAGAAAACAATGGAGAAATTAAAATTGGTACAATTAAGGAATGCAGAAAGGTCTGATTGGGTGCAAGGGGTTGGAGGAGCAATGGGTCGAAGAAGAGGAAGCGGTAGAGGAATTAACCAACAGGCGGTATACCAACCAGTTCAGGGAAGAGGAAGGGGTACGGATGCCGGTATGGGAAGTGATTGGGTAGCAAGTGAGAAAAAGGTCAAAGCGTGCCATTATTGTAAAGAAATCGGGCATTGAAAGCATGAGTGTCGATTGAATCCAGAAAATCAAATGCAATATGAGGGAGAGGGGCAGATGGCAGAAGGTTTGAACACTGTGACAAGACCTAGATCCATGTATGGGGGAGGTTGTGAGTCTCAAATGCAGATACCTCAGCCTCCAAGAATACCCATGAGTAATCAGGTATATCATCAGATGACTTACTTTGAGATACAAGACAGATACAAGACAGATTAGATGAAATTCAATTCAAGGTCCTCGTGAGTATCAGAGGGGGTGCAGGGAGAGGGCAGTTTGGGTGGTACCCTAGAAATGGATCAAATTGGACCATTTGTAGATGCAGAGGTGAATGGACATCCTGTTATCTTTTTGCTAGATACCGGAGCTGCACGCTCCATAGTAAGGACAGAAGTTGTCCCAGATTTATCTTTTTCAGGACAATCGATTCAAGTGGTGGGAGTTACCCATCTGAGAATGACTACCCCGTTGACACACGAGTTACCTGTGAGAATAGGACAGTTTCGAGACAAACATCAATTCTTGGTGTGCGATTCAAGCCCAGTCTGTCTATTGGGACGAGATCTTCTGTGTGAGCTAAATTGTAACATATCTTGATCCGATGATGACGATTTTAAGATGGCCACTATGAGCTTGTGTGCAGCGCTGTTCGTGGTTCACACTAAGCATGGGCGTAAAATCCGTTCCGCTTGCGAAATTTGCGAATTTTTGAAAAATTCACGTTCCGCGAATCGCGCAAGTTTGTAAAAAAATTTGCTATTCGCAAGCTTGCGGATTTTTTTGCTTGGTCGCAAGACTTTTTGTCCCCGAGTACGCAAAAAGGGACGTGAACACGCAATTGCACAACGCGAGCATGCAACTAGCCCATGTACAACCACATGGGTAACCTCGCGGTAGCCGCGCTGAAAAAATCCCGTGAACACGCAAAAAGCCCCGCGAACATGCAATAAGGCCCGCGAACATGCAAAAAGCCCCACAAACACGCAAAAAAAAAATCGCGGATTTCGCGGACCGCGAATTCGCTTTTGCACGAATTCGCATACCGCGATTTTGCACATTTCGCCCATACTAAGTTCACACAATAGAAGACCTACCACACGATTTGAGAGATTCGTTCTCTCCGAAAGTGTGGGATTTCACAGGTGAGGAGATAGGTCTGATTTGAGGGGTTGAACCTGTTGAGATACGGGTCAAACCGAAAGCTGAATTCCCACCAACTCCGCAGTATAAATTGACTCCAGAAACTGTGGCTGGAATAAGACCTGTTATCGAGTCTTTGATTGCACAAGGCATTCTGACGGAGATAAGAGGAAGTCTTTGTAACTCACCTATTATGGGGCTGCAGAAGCCTAGTGGCAAGTACAGAATAGTGCAGGATTTGTGCAGGGTCAATGAAATTGTGATCCCATGTTGTCCTGTGGTACCGAATCCAGCTGGTATATTATTTCAGATACCATGTGAGGCAGAATAGTTTACAGTCATAGATCTCTGCCAGGCATTTTTCTCCATACCATTGCACAAAGATAGCCAATATATTTTTGCAATTAGGATGGACGACCGTGTGTTAACATGGTGTTAGATCCCTCAAGGGTATACAGAAAGTCCCTCTATCTTTAGCCAGTGTTTGAAAAAGAATCTTGAAGGGCTGGTGAGCCCCCAGGGCTCAGTCTTGGTACAGTATATCGACAAACTTTTAGTCGTTTCAGAGACTGAGGATGCCTGCAGGATCGACACAGTGGCTTTGCTGAATCATTTGGCAGAGAATGGACACAAGGTGTCCCCAAACAAGCTTCAGTATTGTCAAACAGAAGTACAGTTTTTAGGTCATCGGATTGAGAAGGGAAAACAAAGGGTGTCACCAGATCGCATAGAGACGATTCTGCAAATGGGAACTCCGAAAACACAGAAAGAAGTCTGCATAATTTTGGGAATGGTCGACTACTGTCGACAGTGGATCCCAAATTTTTCTTTGCAAGCAAAGCCACTCTTGAGGTTGACTCGAAAAGACATTAGTGATACGGTACCATGGGAATATAACTGCTTGAGAGCCTTCCATGAGCTGAGAGAGAGACTATTTCGGGCTCCAGCTCTGGGAATGCCAGATTACAACAAAGCGTTTTCGCTCTTCTGCTGTGAGAGGGAAGGATGTGCATTCGCGGTCCTTGTACAGACACATGGAGGTGCCCGTAGACAAGTGGCTTATTTCTCAGCTACATTAGATCCTGTAGCTTCTGCTTTGCCTGGATATCTTAAATCCGTTGCTGCAACAAATATCAGCATTGAGAGATGTGAAAGCATAGTGATGGTTCATCCACTTATAGTTTAAGTGTCACATTCAGTAGAACTGTTAATGACAAGACCAAAGACACAGTATTTAACGAATAACAGACTTACAAAGTATGAGCAAGTTATACTGGCTTCTAAAAATGTTACTCTGAAACGCTGTACCCCCTTGAATCCCGTGACATTGTTACCTGTTCTGCAAGAGGAAGGAGAGGATTGTGAAGAGCATGACTGTCTGGATGTTACTGCGTTATCTACCAAACCCAGACCTGACATTGCTGATGAACCATTGCCTGAATCTGATTTGATCCTTTTTGTTGACGGTTCATGCTTAAGAGACGATGAAGGGTGTCTGAGAGCAGCTTTTGCTGTGTATGCGATCTTGGGGGTGGTTGAAGCTGCCTGTTTGAAAAGAGTATGCTCTGCTCAGGTAGCTGAAATTATTACTCTGATACGTACCCAGTGAAGGAGCTATTCTAGCAGTAAAATGGTTCATACAAACTATGAATATTGATTGTAATCCAACCTTTATCATCAATTGTCTTACTAACATCCTGGAGGAAAATATATTCGAGTTCCAAGATGAATTATATAAACAAGTAAGAGGAGTAAGTATGGGCGCATCTTGAGCCCTTACAATAGCGAATATTTACATGAGCCATTTTGAACAGCAATTCATCTTTAAAGAAATTGCACCATTCTTTGCATCAGCTCTGCATTGGTCGCGATTTATAGATGACATTGTGTTCATATGGGATGACAACGTAGATGTCTTAGAAGAGTTTCTTTTATGGCTCAATCTTTGTGACCCTAATATGAAATTCACTTCTAACTTCAGCAATATCAAGATTGAATTCTTAGACATCCTAATTAAACATGACTGTCGCCAGCTTGTAGTTGATCTATACACTAAACCTACAGCACGAAATACCCTACTTCATTATCAAAGTTTCCATCCTACATCTCAAAAAAATAGTATACACTTTGGACAGTTTTTGCGCCTTAGGCGTAACTGTACCAAAATTGAAGACTACGATCTGAGAGCCATTGACATGAAAGACTAGGGGATACCCACATAGACTCATGCGAGAGTCTTCTAAGCGAGCCAGATTTTACGACAGGCAACATCTCTTACAAAGTGATAATGAAAAGCAAAACTCAGAATTAGTCTTCCTGACCCGGATTCTATGCTGAATGAAAATATTTGTCCGATTATATGCTCTAACTGGCATTTACTTAACACAAACAAAACTCAAACAGACAAAATCCAGAAACCCCTCTTTGCCTATCGAAAAAACCAAACTTTGAAAGATTTAATTGTCAGATCACGTATGCCTATGAAAAAAGAGCCAATACAAAGAAGTATTGAAGGCCGTTTACCAGTTCAAGGTAATTTTAAATGCAGGAACTGTAAAGTGTGTTCTCTGGCCGTGGAAACGGACAAGCTAGTTTTCAGTGGCCAAACAATTACATCTGCTAGAATGACCAACTGTAAAACTAAAAAGATAGTTTATCTGTTGATATGTCCCTGTAATCAAGGTTATATGGGTGAAACTTCACAGACTTTTAATGTTAGACTGACGGAACGTAGATCAGCAATCCGCACGAAAAAGCTATTGTCTCCCATGGTATTACATTTTATGGAAAATAACCATATACCAGATGATATTAGTTGGTTTATTGTGGAAAAAAATTTAATTAAGCAAGGACAATGTGCTGAATCCATTAGAAAGAAACAAGTTTTTGGGATGTTCCTATTAGACACGTTTAATAATGGGTTAAATTTAGATATGCCATGGGAACAGGCTATTTTCCGGTTTTTGCCAACATGCATCCATTATCAGTAATGTTTCCACGTTTACTACTCTTTGTGATGACCATCATTTATGTCTTATTATTTTGCTTACCATGCTTCATGATGACCATCATTTATGTCTTATTATTCCATTGCCCCTACCTATATTTAGGTGACAATAGTGATAACATTTAGACTATTGCTGTATTTTCAATTGCTGATAACGAATCATGTTTCATCACCCTATTGCCTCTACCTAACTGCTAGTGCCCGGGTCGCTAACATTTATATCAACATTTATACTATTGGTGTACATCTATAATATACATCTAAACCCAGCATTGCTCATTGGTCATCTTTTCTGTAATAATATCGGGATCGATATCTTGCTATTGTTTTTAATTTAGATAAATCCTTGAGTATATTGTATAGATTTACAGCACTTTGTTTTTTGATCCATTATTGTTTTCATTATCACTACCTTCACGTGTCATATTTTTGTTTTATATACATGGACTGGTATTCCACACACATACAACATTGCTTGCTCTGTCTGATAATGTATACTCATAGCGGTTAGGGTACCAAATGTCTATGATTTTTAATTTGGGAACTACATCCTTTATCTATCAAATACGCTTTTTATTCTGGTTTCATTGGATTCTACTACAATTCGGATCACCTGACAGTTTCCATTTTCTTTTTTTCATGTTTCTATTCAGTTATTTTAATTTCTTCCACTTTGTATGGGCGGAGTTGCTATGATAAATTAGCGACATTGTTTAGAAAATTGAATGAATAACTCATTATTGAATGCATTATATTAAATACCAGAAAAATAAATTTTTGTGAATAAATATATATACATGTACAGAAGTTTTCATTTGATATTCACATATGTTCATTGACCGCCTCTGATATCATCTTTTTCATCAACTTAATAATAAAAATAATGATGAGAGGTAATTCTCCTATTCTAGGTTTATGTTTATACTTGTGTAAAAATTACACTTAAAACTTGTATCGTCAATAGAAAGATGTAACCACAATTTAATTCTGTGTCCTATACAGTTTGTTTCGCTATAGACAGTTCATGGCGAAGGCAGAAGTGCTGAAACATTGTCATCTACCGCTAGCCTTCATCAAACCTGTCAAGTTTTACATGAAATATATAAGTAT
This sequence comes from Lissotriton helveticus, assembly GCF_964261635.1. Lineage (NCBI taxonomy): Eukaryota > Metazoa > Chordata > Amphibia > Caudata > Salamandridae > Lissotriton > Lissotriton helveticus. Next base: position 534,907,239 of record NC_136073.1, read on the forward strand.
TGATTGTAATATTGGGACTGATTTCCTTTTACCTTATGTACATATTATATGTGTTTATTTATTTATATATACATTCTTTACATTTCTGTATATTTATATAATTGATTAAGACAAAACAAATATACCAAAATGAGATTAAATAACTAAATAAAATATTTTCATAATAAGAAATAAGACAATTTTTGTGTCTACTTTTACTAGTGATTGATTGAAAAAGCTTTATTCGAGTTATACACTCATAAAAGCACACACATATAAATTACATACATTTCTTAAAACATCAACATTCTATAACAATTATTTTATAATTAAAAATACATAATAGACAAAGATAAAAATCATTTATCATTGGGAATAAAAATAAGCTTTTTCAAAATGTGCGGTAACTAAATGCAAATGTAGAAACCTCCGCGTTACGTACCATTCCCAAATTTGCACGATAGAAATTGATGCCATGCATGTTACTCGCATTTTAAAGTTAAAATTCATATGAGTCTCCCAGTTGCTATCTATAAGGGCATATCGTACGTAAGATATTAGGAGTACATAAGGTTCAAAGCACATTAGTAGATAGAGCCCTCCTCCTTAAGGACCACGCCCAACCCAAATATTTGGCAGTTCCAATTACAATTTGCATTTCAGTGGAGGAACAAATTATTCTTAGCCCCTCAACACCAGTTAAGACACCAAGATTCCTACAAACTGGAGCCAACCAAAATTTCCTTGGATTTGCATAAGCCACACATGCAAAAAGAAAATGTGCAAGGTTTTCATTGGGGGCCCCACAAGACGGACAACACGCACTACCTCCAGTTTTCCACCTGGACGTCATACACTTCAAGGGGAGGGAGCCTGCCCTTAGCTGGAAAAATAATTTCCTATCCATTGGGACAGTTATACTGTCCCAATACTTTTCTAAGGATGGCTTTTGTTTAATTTCCATGAATCTACCCCCCAAGGAGTCTGAGGTTACGCTCCTCCAAAGTTTTTGCTCAATGTGGTTCCAGTATAGTTCTTTAATACTGGATTTGCTAGGGAATATTTCCCCAAGGGGGTTTTCCCACAATTTGGAGAGCCCAAGCTCCACAAGGACATCCCTTAAGGTTTTCAGCCATGTGATTTTATGGAAAACATCAAGTTTAACTAGTGCTAGAAACCCCTCCGCATAGTGTCTTATTTCCATGGTTGTCCATAAGCGTCTCCAATAGAGGATGGGCCTCAGTCGGGCGCGGTCGCTAAGCGATCTTCTACCCAAATCCAGGCCAAGCGGTATGAGTGGGGTACTTTGGGGAAGACTAGTTATCCCTCTCACAAACCTGTTCTCTGATCTTTGAAGGGTAGTAAGACTCTCGAAGCCCCAGACTTCAGCCCCATAGAGGGTTGCGCCCAGGGCTTTTGCGTCATAAACCATGAGAACCGGTTTTATGGGCCTGGTTTTGGATTTAGCTTGCTCGACCCTGAGTGCTCCAGAGATCTGCTGGTGTTTCAACACCGCCTTCTCTATATGACGTGACCAACCCTGTTTACTTGATATCTCGACCCCAAGATACGTAAAAACATTTACCAACTCTAGGTTGATTTTATTCAAAGATACATTGGGTCGAGAGTGACACTTTTGCCCGAAGGCCATCAGCTTGGTTTTATTTACATTAACCTCAAGACCCCGTTCTTTGCAGAAGGAATCAAAAATATTCAAGGCGCGCTGAAGGCCTGACGGGGTTTTGGACACGATCAAGGTGTCGTCAGCGAACATCAGAATTGGAACTCTGATGCCCGCTAACGAAGGTGCGTCGACCGGTGCGTCCAATATCCTTTCTACAATGCCATTGATGAACAGGGAGAACAGCAGGGGTGCCATAGCACATCCCTGCCGGACCCCCCGCTCGACTGGGAAGTTAATGGTGGATTCCCCATTCCTCCCCCACTGAACCTTTGCATAATTACTTTCATGCAGACGCATTATCAGCATAAGCAAATCCGGAGGGACCCCTATTTTATGGAGGACCTCCCACAACGTGCTCCTGGGCACCAGATCAAAGGCGGCCCTAAGATCTACAAATGCTACATAGAGCCTGCCTTTGCCCAGGAGTACAGTCCCCCACCGTAGCATGGTGAAACGAAAAATTTGGTCGACCGTACTAGTTGCACGTCTGAAGCCTGCCTGGAAGGGGGATAAAGCATTGTTATCATCTACCCAGGCCATAAGTTTGTCAACCAGCATCTTCCCCACCACTTTCTGCATGGTGGCCAACAAACTTATTGGTCTATAATTTGCCGGGAGTGACCGATCGCCTTTCTTAAAGATCGGTATTATTATTGCCCCCTTCCATATATTTGGGATTTTAGCCCCTTTCGCTAGACCATTTCCCAACAAAGTCGCATATTTTGCCCACTGGGCTTTTTCATGTTTGAAAATATCTGAAGGGATTCCATCAAGCCCCGGGGCTTTCCCCCCCTGCAAACTTGCTATTACGACATCCGCGTCCTTGCATGAAAATAAATCGCCCTTGCAGAATACCATAGGGATTGGTTCTCTAGCCACTAAATCCCTACTCTCAGCATACTGGGGTTTAAAATACTCAACCCACAAAGCCTCATCGACATTGTTGTCGGGTTTGTTAGGGGCACCCCCTCTTCCCCATTTCACAATTTTCCAGAATAATCTGGAATCCTTCTGCCCTGAAGCTTCGAGTAACTCCTCCCAGTATTCCTCTTCCCACAACTTCTTGGCCATACGGATACTGTCATTATACTGTTTCCTACAGGCGCTAATCGAGGCCTTAACTCTGCTCTTAAGTGCTTTGCCCAACTCCAGTCTGGCAACCCTGCACTGTTTGTTGAACCAGGTCGCCATAGTAATTGGTGCTTTTCTATGAGACTTTAATAACTTGGTAAAATGCGGTTTTATCACAGTGAAGAAGGTGTCATGGATGTCTGTTAGTTGGACAGAGTCGGGTGTTACCGGCTCAGCTTTTGTCATGGCATCGATGGCATTATCTGTGTCCAATTTAATGGACTCCAAAGTGGACGAATTGGCCAGAACGTGTGGCCATCTCACCCGTCTTAAGTCATTGCTCATAACAGGTATGCTACCACTACCTGAAACTGGGTTAGTTCGTGCGGCCCTCCACCATGAGTGGGAGACACAGAGGGGGTTATGATCGCTTTCTAATCTCCCCACGATTTTCATGTCACCCACGCCAGACCATAACTCAAGACTACAGATGACGTAATCGATCCTACTTTTGTTATGTCCATTATCGAATGTGCAGTTGCCACCATAATCACTTTTGGTCCTGCCATTAAGAGCCCTCAAACCATACTCTAGACATAACGCATTCAACAATAGAATGTCTTTTGACCACCGCTTTACAGGTACAAGGTTTAACTTTGGGATGCCCCAAAGGGCATCTTCCTCCATTCCTAATGGATAAGCAGTGTTTTCTAGTGGCTCGAATGTCCTATTTAAATCACCAGCCAAAATTACTCTGTTGCCAAGTGACTGGGATTCAAGAGAAGCAGATAAGACCTCTAGGGTAGCAGAATTGCCAAGACTCATGCCCCTGGCATATATGTTATAAATGTCTATACTGCCACCCTTTCCCACAGATAGTCTTAATAGTTGTATATCTTTGCACCCTAGATCAATCATTTTTATTTTGACCTTTGAATTTTGTTTGATCCAAATTGCGAGGCCTCCCATGGGTCTACCCCTGGGGCCTCTCGTTGCGGGTATACAAAAATTTAAGTAACCTGGGCAAAATATTGGGTCACAAGCCCACGTCTTCTGAAAAAGGCACATTTCGAACCCACTTACAAAATCAATCCATTGCTGTGACAATAATCTAGCCCCCAGCCCTGCCACATTCCATGACAGAAATCTCTCCGGTGTATTTTCAACACAGGACCCCACTTCAATGGATACGATGGGCAACAAATCCTCCAGCATCCTAGAATCACAAACCTCTCCTATAACAGTGTTTGTAAAATTAACAGTTAATCCCTCCTTACTGCAAATACTGGTTGGGTTAACTAGTTGGCCCAGAAGACCCACTGGGCTAGCAATGAGACTCCCATCACTCACATTCACTATTACCGATGTTGAACTCATTTCATCCTTGTTAATTAGCACTTTTCCAACAGGGTTACTTCCCCTTTCCATTTCCCCCTCCCGATGGAATTGCTCGTCGGAACTCTGTCAATATCCCCACCTCGTCTGGCCCTGCCCATTCTGTGGGAAGAATGCCGGCATATAACAATTGTTTGATCTTGCGGTGGGCACAGCAGTAGGACCAACCTCTACCCCAGCACAGGAACTAGAACTCAATAATTCCCTACAACCCCCTAACTGAGTAACAGATCTCGGATAAAAGAAGGTTAGGTCCACGACCCCAATCCCTCCAATGCTAATATTCCAACCAGGTCCCGTTATCAGGCCCACCACCCTTGGGTCCTGGAAGTTGATTATAATACACTCACCCCCCTGTTTTTTTAGGGTATTCCCTATCCAATTGACTCTTCTTGCCCCTATTATCAGGCCGTCCACTCCCCCTGGCAGAGGTCTATTGACACGAAGCCAATGCATGGCTTTATTTTTTAACATGTCAAATGATTCTCTTTGGCCCTCCATTAGGGGTGGGACATTGGTGAGTACGGCCACGTATGGGTAGGAGTCCGGGGTGAGCTGTACTGGAGGGATCCTAGTCGGAGGTTTGGTTATATGTGGTTTTATGGGTGCTTGGTCTGGGGGAGCACGACAATGCGTGAGGATGTTATTCACTGCCACAACAGTATTAGTCCCAGTCCCGTTGCTAGGGGCATCCCTCGTGGAACCACCACCACCTACTATGTTTGTCCTAGACCCCACCTTATTCCCAATAGCATTACTAGGAGGGATTTTATCATTTCCTGGCCTTTTGGCCATAGGTTTCCCCGGCCCAGTCGGCAAAGGCGTAGTTTTTGTTGGTGGGTTTTTTACACTAACCTTACAACCCCTATCAATATTATTAGCGGAATTAGTGTTCCCACTGGTACTAGTGGTTTTAAGTACATTCGTACTGTTATCCCCTTTAGTTTCCTGGGCTGAAGTAACGTTTGCAGGCGGGGATTGCAGATCTACCAGCACGACTCCCTGATCGTTGTTAGCTAGCTGCATTAGCTTCCCGTTGTCTCCCAATCTATTGTTAGACTTAATTAAAGATTTGATAATAAAAAAATTATCTAGGCTAGCTTGTTCAAGATGGTCAAGTTGATCAGCTAGCTTTTGGAGTCTAAGTTCTACGGGGTGCAGAAAGGAGCGTATTATTTTTCCCACTTCAATCAGGAAATCCTGTTTTGGACAAAATAAGCCCGGGAGTTCTACAGGAGTTGGATCATTAGCTGGAACTGCCACTGTTGGTGGAGACACCAAAACTATTTGGTCTACTTCTAGTTGTACTGCTGTATCAGCCCCCATCGGTGTTACTACATCATTCGTTACAGGGACATTAGTTACAAGTATTTTTGCACCCAACTTCCTATGCTTTCTCAGCGGTTTTTGTAGATGTGTTTTTTTAGTGGTAGCCCCCCATTTCCTTTTAGCACCAGGCTTGGATTTGGGCACTTCCAAATCTACACGTGGTTTTACTAAAGCTCCAGTTTCTTTTGATGGTTGACGGGTTCCGCCAGAATGCTCAACAGACAAACCAGTTCCCACAGTAGCTTGTGGAAAAATATCAACTAGCTCCGCATGGGGGGGTATATCAAAGAGGGAGTCCTGGGTAGCTGGTAAAACAATAGATGACAATGGTGTAACCAGCGCAGGAAAGTTCAAACCTTGATTTTTCTCAGGGGGATTTTTCAAAAGCTCAATCGAGAGCCTACGCCCAGCTCGTCTTTCCGCCAGGGCAATCTCTTTGTCAATATCCTGCGGGAGGCGTTTAAAATAAGAATCAAGAGGGCCCATGACAGCCGGTTCTGACTCTGCCATTAAAGGCAGCAGCGTAGAAGTGCCCGATGTAGAAGCCATAAAGTGGAAAACCCTCCTTCAACCCCACAATGTAACCACAAGTCACAAATCAGTTTGTATATCCGACAATGGAGCAGTACCTGGGCTGGGAATGTTAGTAGGGTGGCCCGGCCCGGCCTCCAGCGGCCCCGGACGGCCACAGACGGTCCCGCCCTTGTCCCGGGCTTCTCCCGGCGCCCTCCCGCGCGCTCCCGCGCAGCGGGGACAATACTTCAAGGTATAGTCTATGGGCACTTGCTGATTGGAAGGCGTACAGGGGGGTGTGGCCAGCGGGGAGAGCAGCCCAGGTGTGTCAAATACTTTTACTAGTGGCACTCTTTGTGGTTACATGTTTTCATGATGCCTAGAATGTTTGAACCCTAGAATTGATTGAAAGCTTACTACTGTTTCTTTACGCAATAACTGATATATGCCTATACCATCTCGGATGGAGTCCGAGTGACTATCTATACGGACAGACTATATGGGTTTGGAGTGGTTCTTGATTTTGGACAGTTATGGTCTCAGAGGGGATTTTTGACATATTCAGGATCCCCTATCCTTAACGGAGAATATGTAGGTCAATTATTGGAGGCTTTACAGAAACCTAAAGAAATAGCTGTAGTCAAATGTGCAGCCCATGAGAAGGAAGAAGACTTTGTCACTAAGGGTAATAACTATGCTGATGAAGTAGCTCGTTTTTGTTCTATACATGCTTGTGTTTTCAATGGCGAATATGTAGGAGAGAGCACAGAAGAGACTGAGCATAGCATGATGTTAGCTGTAGCTGATACTTGGGATGAGGTGAAGCGGCTGCAGGATGAGTTCTCAGAGGAGGAAGCTGCATCATGGATTAGAGCAGGCTATGAAAAGAGAGAAGATGGCATTTGGGTGTCAACAGATGAAAGAGCAGTGTTACCTAACTGTTTATTGAGCCCAATGGCAAGGCAGATTCACAGAGCAGTTCATCTTGGGAGAGACGCCATGGTACGAGTGTTTAGGCAAACTTGGTTCAACCCACGTTTTTGTGTACATGCTGAAGCAGGCTGTCACAAGTGTGTTAGGTGTCAACAAATGAATGTTGGAAAGAGAACTGTGGTTACGATGAGCCACATTGGCAGATCAGCGGGTCCTTTTAATAGGATAGATGCTGAGGTGCAATGGGCTGAGATATGTTTTGGTGGTGGTGTGTATCTTTTCACGTTGGGTTGAGGCATATCCAACTAGACGATGTGACAGTCTCACAGTGGCAAAAGTGCTCTTAAGGGAACTGATACCGTGCTTTGGATTTCCGACCTCAGTGGAGACAGTTAGAGGAACACATTTCCATAGCGAAATCATGAAATTGTTGTGTACAGCCTTGAAAATTGATCAGAGACTGCATTGTAGTTACAGGCCTGAGGCTTCTGGTCTTGTGGAGCAAATAAATGGCACAATCAAGATGAGGGTGTCAGAGGTTTGTTAGTAGACTTCATTGAAAAGGCCTGATGAGTTACCATTGGTATTGATGAGTCTGCATAGCAGTCCTGATAGGAGGACAGGGCTCTCTCCCCATGAGATATTGATGGGAAGAGCTATGCAATTGCCTATGGTGCCAGCTACAGCATTGATAAACATCACAGATGATTTGGTTATGGATTATTGTAGGGGACTGGCTGATGTGGTTAATTCTGTGTCCCACCAGGTCGACGCTGCAACTGTATCCACCTCGAGAGACCTGCTGCATGATCTTAAACCTGGTGACTGGGTGCTTGTCCCGAAAGCACTTGAGGAAGAGCTGCTTTGATGCTCGCTGGCGAGGACCATATCAAGTGCTTTTGGTCACAAGTACAGCGGTAAAATGTGGAGAATTGCCAAACTGGATCCACGCTTCACATACTCGCTGAGTCCCAGAACCTGTTGATGAAAAGACTCCCCTGGTTCTGAGAAGTGCCACTGAACATGCAACAGAAACTGAAGGAACAGGTCAGATCGTGGCAACTCTTGATGAGGCTGAACAAGCAACAGAGCAAGAAAGAATAGCCCAAACTACTCCAGAGTTGAACTTAGATTCTGATATAGACGAGATTACAGAAGTGAACTTTGAACCAGAGCCTACTGAACAGCCTGGGGCAGAAGGATCAGCTCAAGATGAAGAGAGGACAACAGATGGATGTTGCAGCAGCAAAGTGGCCAACAAAGAAAGAAAGGCTGAATATAAGGCTTGCATCTGAGAAGAATTTCGTTCACATTCCTGAAAAATCTGAATAAGAACAAACTGAAACCAAAGAAAGACCAGATGGTCTAAGACGATCCAGAAGAGAGAGAGTGCCGTTCAAAAGGATGCATTTCCTGAGTGGACGTATCTGGCTGCCGATGCAAAGACCGGAGAGATCCGGGAGGTTGGGGACCGGCACAGTGAGTCATGAAAGGAGCACTCAGACAACTGATATTCAGTTAATCGTCCCTGGAGTTGATGCTTTTGGAATTCTGACTCTGACAGTTCCTGATCCGCCAAGGTTGAGTGGTTTGAGATTCTTGATCCTCAACCAAGCTGCTTTCCCTACCTTTGATCGACAGCCTATCACACAAGAAATGGGAGAAATTTGTGCAGAGATTTTGCAGCTTGTTCTTGCTATGCTTGGCTCTAACATCATAAATGATGAAGCTTGAACTGTGAAAGTAAAACTTATTAGCCTTAGAAAGAAGATAGCCTAGGCCCAAGTGGAATAAAATTTAAAGCAGGGACTTTCATTAGAAGAAGAACTGAGGGTTAGAGCTGACTCCATCTCTACAATAGGTTTAGTATCGTTGGACTGAAAATTGCAGTAATCGAATGTAAAACAGAACATAAAAAGACATTGTAAATAACAAAATTAAGCAAGAAAAAGAAGAAAAGAGACTTTATTGAGTTCATTTATGTTTCCATTCAACAGTGGTTCAAAATGGAGTCTTAAAAATCAGGACACAAGCAGAAATGCATAATTGGTACCCTTATTGTTGCAGTGCTTATTTTCATAGCTGTGGTGATTGTTACATCTTTGGTTAGATCTCACGATGCTGAAAAGAATGAGGAACAAGTGACATCTACCTCAGATGTAGGAGGGGGCGCATCTGCCGAAGATAGGGATATGATCAGTGAAATTTGTTGAATGTTACATGTAGATTTGTCAAAAGGTGATTTCACACTGAATGCATAGGCCTGCTTATTATATGAGTATGTTGATACAATGGAAGCAAAAGATTGCTATGTGTGTATGCAACTGCCAGCATCAGTAGAAGAGGGCATTCGATATCACCATTTACCAGTAACCTATGGCATCACATGTAGTGTGTTGTTGAGCATGTTTTATAGTAAGGCTCATTTTGAGTACTACTTCTCAAATAATGATATGGTACTCTCAGAAGTTCCAGTTCTTAAGTACATGAATAAATATGATTACTATAAGGAGGTAGAGAGGACATCTAAGTATTTTTTACCCACTATTACCTTGGATACATGGTATGCTCATAGACACAATCTGACTTGCATGTTATCTGATATCAAAAAGAAATTCATAGATCAAATAGAAGATCGACATAGGCAGTCCTTGTTTAGACCAGATCCAAACCATAAGGTTACCCCATGGACACAGGAAGCATTAGATAATAAGGCTAAGGGAAGTTCTTGTCCAATAGCTTTGGATTTTCAGCAAAAAGGAAAGCTGTGCATTATACACTCGTCAACATATTATGACAAAATATTTGTGGGTGAGAGTGATTGTGAACACATTATCTTAATTGAGGAGGCAATAAGAAAGCGTTATTGGATAAATTAACCATAGTACCAAATGTGTATTTTGTGTGTGGAAAAAGGGCTTATGTGAAATTGCCCAAGAATTGTTATGGTACATGTTATTTAGCAGTGGTATTTCCCAAAATCTTTCATGTAGATGATGTATGGCCTTTGGAAGGAAAAGGGCCTCACAGAGGTAAACGTGGTGCAAGTGCTGGAGAAATTGTTGGAGATGTCTTTGGAGCCATGATACCGAGTGTGGGTGTGATTTTGAATGATGTAAAAATGAGCAAATTGGCGCCGATAGTGGATAAACTCTCCGTGAATACAGCTCAAATCTTATTACTTGTTGATGGAGAGATGGTTTCAATAAGGGCTATGGTTCATCAGAATCGCTTGCTTTAGACGTCCTCTTAGCAAAAGCCGGAGGAGTCTGTAAATTATGAAAGTTCAACAGTGCACCATGTATATTCCTGACTATAGTCGGTATATATGAAAATATATTAGTAACATCTCAGAGATGCATCAAGATTTACATGATTAGGCTGCCGATGGCATTTGGAAAGAAATTGGCAAGGGATTTGGGAAGATTGGAAGCTGGTTTGTAAGTCTGGGACAAGGAATCATTGGGTACATCTTGAAACCTTCATAATAGAGGTCATTTGTATCATTGTGTTATTGGGAGCCATCAAAGTTTACAAATGGCAAAAGTCATGCCTTAATGAAAATTCCTTGTAGAAACGAGAGCAGCAGTTAGAACGATTGCAGGACAGTCTTTATCTGCATCTGAAAGGGTTAGAGATATTTAGACAGGGACGGCAAGCTGCAACTTCTGTTTAGGTCAGTCTTTTCTACAAGGAGAACTTTATGAGAGAATGAAATGTTGGTGTTATGACTCGAGTCATAAGAGGGGGGGACTGATAGAACGCTTACAGCACTCTAAAATGTATGGGTGCATTATACTCTTGGTTTAAACGCACTCACATATATATTTATCGTTTGCAGTGTTTTATGCTTATTAAGATGCATTTATTCATGTTATATAAGTATTGAAATGTAGTGTACACATTTAAGCAGGATTACATGTATTAGAGACAATTATAATTCATGTATGTATAATGTGCTGGATGACATTATATCCATATAAATGTAATTGTGTGTCGTTTAAGTTGCTTGCACTTTAGGCCCAGAATTGCAGGTGGTTGTTGGTTTCGAATCCTTGGTTGCTCAAGAAATAATTGAATGAATCCTTTTTGTGTGCAAAGACAGTATGTTCTCAATCTACTGCAGGTGCAGGAATTCGAGCTCGTTATTCTTAAATTTAAGAAGATACCCGGATAGTCTTTGAAGAAGATTTAAAGGCGAGAAGGGAGGATGCCTCCGTGCCTGGCCTATCTGAAACCCAAGGTCACTGGAAGACAAGAAGAACTTAATTAAAGCTTTTATGGAAATCTACTGGAAAAACATTACAAGTGAACAGTTCATCATGTGACGCATTTGGGGGGGGGCTGAACTTTGTCTTTTTGCATGATGCGCAGGGACAGAGTAAGAAGACTTCTGCATTTTCGGAGGAGAAGGAGCATCTTAGAGCGAGCTCCATAGCCTTAAGCTATTAGACCCATTTAACGTGAGTACTTCTTAGGAAGTCAACATGTGCTGACACCTTTTGGGTACGATATAAGAGAAATAGGTGGGACCCTCAGTGAGAGCAGTGCAGGGAAAGATACATTTTGTTTTCCTTCCTTATGTTATGTTATGTTATGTTAATAACTTTTATTAGGCGCACAGCTGCCCCAGCAAAGGGGCGTCCTGGCGCCTGATCCAGTGCCACAACACAACAAATGATTTGATGAAAAATGATTTGGACTCAGCTTTAATTCTCTGTTGCATCTTGATTTTGGAGTTCATCACATTATGCCTTTTATGCCGAATGAATTATATTCGTAGACTCGGCTCTGTATTGATGTTCATGTACCTATATTGTCTGATATTAAGGTGTGTTTATATTCAATTATTTTCGGCCTTATAATAAAATCCAGAAACGGGAATTCGGAGTCTGTGGTCTTTTAAGCATGACTACATACATTGTAAGTATAATCTTGAATCGTTTACTCCCCTCAACCACTTTCAGCAGGAAAATAAAAGACCATCTGTGCTGAATTTAGTAGGGCAGGCAAGGACTAAATTTAGTGTAATCAGACCCATCCTATTGAACTCGTAAGGATGAAATGCATAGTAGATCCTCTGAGATTCACTTTGACAATAAGCATTTTATGATGACTTCCCATGAGTATGCATGGGTGCACATGCATGGCAGTCATCTTCTAATGTTTTCGTGTAAAGTGTTAAAAATAAAAAACAAGAAGGATAACAGAACAGCCAAATGCATGCAGCCCTCCTGGCATTCTTTTACAATTCTTATCTTTTCAAGATGGCTGGCACACTGCTTCAAAACCTGCCAGCCATCTTCGAATGGTAAAGTTATGCCAAACCAATACCTATGCATCCAAGGCCAGACCTCTTAGCCAGTTCTTTTTCTTAGGTTGCATACCACACAGGATACTACATTCTGAGCTTTTCATCTGCCCTAAAGTTTTCTGAATGAGTGCTTAGGCTCATTTACAAATTGTAACACGGTCGGATGCACTACAGTTGATGAGACAAGCAAACTAAGTTGTTTACATATTTAAAAATGTAGCTGACGACAAGGTCGTTCCACAGCTGAGATGTCGGCTTTAGCAGGGTTTTCCAGATTTAACTGTTCTTTAACTGGTCTGGAAGCCTGGGGCAGACACATTTTGTTTGCACACATTTAGGCCCATATTAGAACCCCTTGAATTAGGACTGGTTGGTCTAGGTATACCGAGTTTTGTGGAATTTACATCAAATCTGAGAAGTTATTGCACTATTTTATTTGATCACACATTAAAATAGGTGGATTCACCAGGGAAGTCTGAAAGAAGCAAACCCTTCAACAGTAAGGTGTGCAAACTCTAAGCCTCAAGGTTATCTCTCATTTCACCCTCATTAACTTGGATTGTGCAGTGTTTTTCCCCAGGCTTAAACTGCAAGGGACCATTTCGAAATGACTGAGGTGAAAGTCAGAAGGTAGCTTCAGAAAATTCATATTGAGCGCCTTAATGTCTTGTGCCTACTGTAAACACCAGGAGGGCGGGGCACCTGTAGGTTTTATTGAAAGTAGGATACGAATGGAATCGTGATTTGTTCTTGGAACATCGCAGGCGTTGAGTGACACATCTAATCGAGTGATCAAAAGGTAATAGCATTTTTAACTAACCATCATATGATCTGCCTCCAAGAAGCATGTAAGATTAAACCTATTAATCTATAAAAGTTTTATTCACACAAACATTTGGGCACCAAAAGCACAATGGGTTATCCAAGAGATTATCAACTCTAATAATAATCTATGTCTCAATAGTACAAAAAAAATCCAAGATCAAATGATGTGCTTATAATCCTCCTGGCTACCAAGAACCAAAAGAATCTTTTTTTTAGTTAATGATTACTTTCCACCATAATTTTTTTTTCAATCTACAATTTACCCTACTCTTGACAAGCTTTTGAGTAGCTTGGAACAAAATGCCAACAATCTGATATTTATTGTGGGCGATTTTAATGAAAATTGATTGCTTCCACATCTAACAAATTCACTAGCAGAGGACGCACCCAAAGTAGCCTGTAAAATCTACACTCATCAAATATTGGGCACAACAAATAGAAATACTGCAAAGAGTAATGATTTGTTTAACCTATTCTACACATTACCTCTTTGGGTAACTTCGCAACAGTTTCCCTGTTGCAAACACAGAAGGCTATCATGACCTGTAGACCGGGAGCCCCCACGGACTCCTGCCCCCCGATTATCCTCCACCACCTCATCGAGGCCGTTAACCCCTTAATCAATACCATTGTCAATGAATCCCTCAGCTCAGGCATTGTCCCCGCTGAATGGAAGAAGGCCACTGTCAAGCCCCTAATGAAAAAACAAAACAAATCCCCGACAGACCTATCCAATATGCGCCCTATCTCCTTACTTCCGGCACTAGGCAAAATTACAGAGCAGCTAGTACACGAGGAGTTAAAAGCCTTTGTAGAAAAGAATCATATCCTGCACCCACAGCAATCAGGTTTTCGCCCTGGCCATTCCACTGAAACTGCATTGATTGAGCTATCGGATACTATTAAGTTCCTGCAGGATGAGGGGAGACAAGCTGTACTCATCCTGCTCGACTTAACCCCAGCATTCGACACCATCTCACATGCCATCCTCATTAATAGAATGCGCGAGATCGGTGTAACGGGTACTGCATTAACATGGATAACATCATTCCTATCCAACAGATCTCAAACAGTTTCATTAGGCCCCTTCCTCTCTGGCGAAAAACCCACTTCATCAGGTGTGCCCCAGGGATCCATACTCAGTCCACTCTTTTTTAATATCTATATGGCCCCCCTGCTCACACTGATTGAATCCCACGGTATCCTCGTAACATCTTATGCTGACGACACCCAGCTTGTCGTCACCATAGATAAAAAACACCCCGATGCCGCCCTCAGATTCCAGAACTGCCTCTCCCAAGTCTTTTCTTGGCTTAACAATAACCATCTCAAGTGCAATAGTGCCAAAACTGAAATTATACCCCTAGGTAAAGACATCCTCTTTTCCCCAAAAGATTGGTGGCCCCAAAACTCGGAAGCTCCACCGAGTGCGGTTTCCTCGGCCCGCAATCTGGGTGTCCAATTTGATTCGTCTCTTAGTTTTGACGATCATGTGCGCATCCCTGCGGGGTGCTGTTTCAGTCTCATCAGACAGCTGAAGAAATTCTTTGACTTTCTCCCCATCTCAACCAGGAAATCAGTCGCGGTGGCTCTAATCCTTTCCCGGCTGGAATATTGTAATGGCCTCTTGGCAGGAATAAAGAAGTCTACCCTCAAGAAACTACAAAGCGTTCAACACGCGGCGGCCAGGCTCGTACTTAAACTTCCAAGAAGGTCCTCGGCCTCTGCAGCCCTTAACACTCTTCATTGGCTGCCCCTCCACAAAAGAATCCTCTTCAAACTCCTTGTCACGGTTTTCAAAGCCACCAGGAATACTGGCCCTTTTTACCTGGCTAAGCGCTTTTTGCGCTACACCCCATCGCGCGACTTGAGGTCATCAGGAGCCAATCTGGTTAGTGTTCCCAGAATCAAGCTAAAAACGAAAGGTGGAAAAACCTTTTCATTCCTGGCGGCTAAGGCATGGAACGGCCTCCCCTTTAACCTCAGGCACGCTCCCACAGAAAGCCTTTTCAGGAAACTCCTGAAGACCTGGATATTCCCACTGTCCGACCTATCGGTTCTCGCAGCCATTTGATCTATGCTTCACCAAGCTGGTTCTTCTGTATGCTCAGCGCCAAGATGCTCCTTCCGGAGCGATAGCTGCGCTATATAAATCCCAATAAATATCAAATATCAAATTAGATTATCCTACATTGAAAGGAAATTACTGAACCACCAACTTGCCAGACCAACGTTTGTTACACCCAAATCAAAAAGTACATTTGACTTCACCTTGATTCATTATTCCAGATTTCATAACTGTAAAAGCTTCAAAATAATCCCTAAGAAGAAGAATGATCATAAATAATCCTCAGCAAATATGGAAATAGTATAATTGCAATAAATATCAACTCTCCGATTTTATAGCATAATTTTCACAAAATGACATTGGCCGCCTAATTATTTGATCAAAATGACACCACAGGAGATACATGCGGAAACCATAGACAGAAACTGCGTTAACGACAACAAGATCTTTTTATTGAACATGAAAGGGCTCGATAATGAGGACAATAAAAAAAACAGATACAACAAGAAGTCTCCTGGACCAAACTAATCAAAGCAATTAAAGCAAATATTCTCTGATTGGCCCTGGATCTGAGACTTTCAGAATATCAAATGATTGTTTTTATACAAAAGAAAATTGGGAAAGAGCATATTAAGAATCTTTATTCAAATAATGCTATCCCCTCAAATCTGATGTTGGGCCTACTCAAATACTAGGCTATATTTATTGCAAAAAGAAATTATGACAGACTAAAAAATGTTGGTCTACACATTCAGCAGGTCAAAACAGCATACCCATTTGCTGTAGTACCACTGGTCCCATCTTATGGATTTTACTATCAACTAATTTCACAAGTGCTACGAACTGGGCAGATTTCACCATCATGGAAGGAGGCAATCATTCATCTGATTAAAAAAAAAAGGCCAACAAACTATTGTCAAACACCCCTTCATGACTGTGAAGGTAAAATATCCACAAAATATTCATTGGATAAATTATATGAAAGATCAATTGAACACAACTTGATACAATGTCATAATTCTAGATTCTGAGCAGGATGCTACATGTTAGAAACTGGGTTCTTTTGCAGATGCATCCCCCACATTGTGACCCCATTAGAACTGATAGATGCTGATTTTTGACTCTGATAGTGCACTGGGACCTACTAACCAAGCCCCAGTGGGAGCGACCTTACAGAGTGGATGTGAGGCAAGAGTAGGCCCTGCAATACAATAGCCAGTTTCTTTCCTGCTTCCTCACCCAACAAGTCAGGGATACCCTCCCAGGTGTGGGATGAGTAATCCTGGGCGTGTTGGCTGGGAGGGGGTCGTGTTTGACACTGGGATTCTTTGAATATACCCCTATTTTTTGCTTTCATTAGAACTGCTAAAAGCTGGTGTTTGAGTCTGATAGTGTATGGTGCCCGTGCTCTCTCCACTAAAAGTTATGTAAATTGGTACAACCATTGGCAAGGTACTTTGTCCCCTTAGAAGTCCATAGTAGCTGATAATAGGGACACGCATGGCAAGGTTGGTAAAGGGGTCACCAGGGCTGCAGCACTATATTATGCCACTCTGTGTGACCCAAGTAAAAGTATGTATGCAAGTCTGCCATTGCAGCCCTGTACGAGCAGCCTGTCTGCTCAAGAGAGCCTCCGCAAACACTAGGTGCTGCAGAGCCACACCACTGCCTTAATGTAAATAAATCACTCTTAGGGTTATCTTCCTAATCCCAGGAGGTAGAGTGCATTATATTATAGGTCTGGCTATGTATGTTTATACATATATAGCCCTACAGTAACCCTATAAAGCAAGGTTTTACTCTAAGTGACTGGCAGTCCATAGAGTAACATGGGATAGCTACCGTTCAGTACCAAGGACAGCCAAGTCACCTCTGCACACTGACACCCTGGTAAGGTAATGAAGTACCAACTGTTGGAACTTGGTCTAGGGACCCACATGACCCTATCCACAGGAGTGTTCCTTTGAGCTGTTCCTGCAAGTGACCGAGTGTCACCTTTGTTTTCCCCCCTTGACTTCAAAGGGACCAGTCTGAAAGAATTATTGCATTTATCTTTGAACTCTTCAAAAATCCACAACTCCGGTTGTATGTATGATCAAAGTTCATTATGGTGCATATATTTATATACAATACAGTCTATTTTCATGAATTGGTGTCAAGGTTTCTTTCGAGTTGTGTCACTTACTTATTGTCAATGTTGTTAATGTGGAATGCTTTACACATTTTCTTATTGGTATGCCTGCCTGCTCTGTGCCACACTACTAGGCCCGAGCAAAGACTGCTAAGGGAAAATTTGAGGACCACTTTTGTGTTTGTGTTAGTATTACATGGTAAGGCCTACAAGGCATATCACAAAATACTTACACCTTGCAACACTCCAGCACTGACACTAACACTATCATTGGCCAGAACTTATTGGTCAACAAAGAAAAATCTTTCACTGTTTATTTATTTAGAAAGTTTTCTATAGCGCAAACATGACCACCGAGGGTATCAGAGTTCTTTACAGTTAAATACCTCCAGAAGGATACAGGAGGTAGAAAACAGAAAGCACAAAGTTAACCGTCTTGTAGGGTTAGGTGCCCTGAGGAGCTTGGCAGCTGGGACTCAATCTTGCGAGGGTGTCCTCAGTCTCCTTGTAAGCACCCATACTAAGGCAGAAATGTCTTCATCAATAACACTTTGACTTCCTTTTTGAGAAGGACAGTAGAAGGATTCAGTCTGACTTTGGGGGACAGGGAGTGCCAAATCCTCGGGGTGATACTGGATAAGGTTCGATTGTAGGTTTTTCTTTTCTTGAATTTTTGTGGTTTGAGCAGTAGACTGTGGGCACTTCTGGAGGCTCTCAATCCACCTGAGAGCTCCAGTTTTTGAGCGAGGTACATCGGTATTGAAGTGAATGGCTTTATGTGCCATGCATGCGATTTTTAGTTGTATCTGAGCTTCGTAAGGGAGCCAGTTCTGGGAAATAAGATCAGGTGAGATATTGTTGTATCTCTTGGTGCCTGTAAGGAGCCTAGCAGCAGAATTGAGGGCAGCCCTGAGAGGAGCCGTCTTTGATCTTCGAAGGCCGCAAAGGGTTGTGCTGCCATAGTCCAGCTTTGAGATCACTAAGGCTTGTACCATAATCTTTAGGTCATGTGAAGGGAGAAAAGGTTTTATTTTCCTTAAGATGCTGAGTTGTAAGTTCGTTCCTTTGGTGAGGTTACTAATGTGCTTCTGCATGTTCAGACTCTTGTCTAGCATTATTCCCAATGAGGTTACAGAATCAATGATGTGTGGTGTACAATTAGGAGCTGATAGCTGATTCATCCATTGTTTTATGATTGGAGTTTGCTTGTGTGATGCAATTAGGAGGAATTCCGTTTTGAGAGAGTTGAGCTTCAAGTGGTTATGTGTCAACCATCTTTGTGTTTCCAGTAGGATTGAGTTGAGGGACCTGATGTCATCAGGGGAGGAGATCTTCAGGTAAAGTTGGGTATCATCTGCGTACATGTGATAGTGAATGCTGGATGATTTCAGGAGAACTGTTAAAGGCTCCATGAACAGGTTGAAGAGCGTGGGTGAGACCTAAAATCCCTGCGGAACCCCCAGCGTGACCAGAGAGGGATGAGATAGGGACTGATTCACCTTGAAGCTTTGGGTTCTATTGTGGAGGAATGAGGAGAACCAGTTTAGCCCAGGCCCAGTTAACCCCATCCTATGCTCCAGGAGGTCAATTATGTTATCATGTTTAACAGTATCAAATGCTGACGAAAGGTCCGGGAGGATCAGTAGGCAAGACTCATTTTGATCAAGCAATCTTAGCACATCATCTATTATGCGGGTGAGAGCAGATTCTGTGCTATGACCCTGTCGGAAATCAGACTGAAATTGGTACAGGAGTTGGGATTGATCAATGTGGTTACAGAGTTGGACGTGCACACATTTCTCTAGGAGCTTTGCCAACGTGGGTAGGTTAGAAATTGAGCAGAAGTTATGTAGGTCAGTGGGATCTGCAGATGGTTTCTTTATAATAGAGGTAACTTGCCCAGATTTTAGGCAGTCTGGAATAGCACCTTGCAGCAGTGAAGCATTGACAATCTTAGTCCAAAGTGGGAGTATGGAGGTTCTAATTTCAGAGAAGAGGTTCGAATGCAGGGGGTGTTGAAATGATTATATGGTTTCATAGTAGCCAGCGTTATGTGTATAGGGCTTTAATCAACGGTTTCTAATAAGCTCTAAGATGCGTTGTTTTTGGGGGGGCAGAGCTAAGCAGGCAGGATGACATCTGACCAGGGAAGAAGCAGGGTGTTAGGTGGACAGATCGACTGGAGCTCCAAGGCTGGCTGTAGTTCAGCTTCTATCTTAGTCGTCTTATTCTAGAAGAAATCAGCTAACTCTTCGCAGTTCGGCTGTGGCCGGTGACCCAATGCGGAGAGGTTAGTTTGATTGTTTGCTAGAGACTTGATGAGTTCGAACAATTTTTGGGGACTTTTTTTGCTTGATCTAATTGATTTCTAAAAAAGGTGGCTTTCGAGCATCTGATGCATTTTTTATAGATGCTTCTGAGGGATCTCGGATGGTTGAGATCTTCAAGGGAGGGAGAGGCTCTCCACATACTTTCCGCAAGTTTTCAATTCCGTCTTTCAGCATTGAGACTGTCATTGTACCACGGTTTGGAGACTTTGGAGGATAATCTTTTTAGCTGTAGCAGTGCCATTGAGTCTAGAACAATTGACATGGAGCGGTTATAGTGGGCCATAAGGTGATGGATATCAGACATGTTCACAAGAGAGGGCAGAATGTTATCACAGAGAGCAGTCAGATCATGCGAGTTGATTTTGCGTAGACATCTTTTCCAGTGTCTAGGGTTCTTAGGCTGGACTCTATTGATGTCTGTTACATTGACAACAGCACAGATATTGACAAAGTTAATCGTAGAACACTGTGGGACAACTGCAAAAAATGGTAAATCGACCACACACTGCATTATTTTTTTATCATACGGCATGATGAAAAAATTGACCAAAAACAAGTCTTTCCCCAATTATGCCTATGTTGAACGGCTTAAAACAGGGCTGCATTTTGTCTTGCCTTCTTTTTTTCTTATACATCTCAGATTTACTGTCTTACTTCCACCAAAATTATGCTCACAATCCATTACTTATTTAGACTTTGCAAATGATTTAATTATGTCATTAACTTCATTAGGCCCGCAAGTCTAGCTTTCAAAATTGAATACCACATTCTCGAGAATGATCTAACAGTGAACCTATGGAAAGCTAAAGTCATGTCTTTTTGTAAAGCTTCCATCCAGCTGCCCGGGCAACAGTCGGAAAACCGATAAAGTGAATAAATATGATTACCTGGGACCGTTCATTAATAATACATTTTCATGGATTGACCATATTTCAACCAAGAAAACAACATTGTGCATCATCACTAAATCGATAAAGAGATTTTCGAATATCTATGTCAGACGTGCGATGAGTAAATTGATCACTGCAATAAATTCAAAGCTCATGCCATCACTATTGAAAGCCTCAAACCTTAATTTGAAAAAGGTCAAGGAGTTGGTTAAGAACTACATAAAAGAGATAAGCTCTTTCTTGCATTTATGCTCTGTTACTCTATACTGCAAGCTACTTCTGGAACTATCTTAAACATAGACAACTTTACACAAAACAGCAATGTTAAATTATGTTTGTGATTGTGGTAGAGCCAACGCAAATACCTTACAATGGATGATTATTGAGGAAGTAAGAGGGAAAACAGGACCTACTATGGATTTGAGCCCAGCAAACATTGAAAAGGGTATTATTGAAAACAGCCTACATTGTCTAGATTTGCTGATGAATAGTACTCAAAGTGAGTGGCAGGTAATTATTAGGAAAATACTGAGGTTCAGTGATCATATGAAAGATTTATCTGCACTGCAGAATTTTAAATATTCAGATTTTATATTCGACTCTTCCTCAACGGCTACACTGGAATATTGATATTCCAAACTAGAGGCGACCTGAAAACTTAAGTACTCAGGATTTAGGTTAATGGATAATCTACTAGGTAGTTTAAAGTATTGTGGAATGGTCAATATCTAACCTCAAACGAATGCAGGCTTTGTGGTTAAAAAACTGAACCTGTGACTAGATTATCTGTGTTTGCCCTAAACTATTAGAGCTCAGAAAAATTATTTATGGGCATCATTTATTGAGGCTAACATCAGGTCTATCAAGGTAGTGATTGAGTACTGCTTTTCTACAAAGAATCATAGCTTTATCTGTAAACTTATGACATTTTTAGAATGTACCTATATATTTTTTTATAAAACTGACTTCAGTAAATGCTTGTGTGTGATTTTCTTACATTATATTTATTATGTCAGTGTACTGATTGCTAAATTCATTATGAATTGCATGCACATTCTAAACCAGGTATCTCAAACCAGTCGATCAAAAGCTACCAGTAGCTCTCAAACACTTAAGAGCAGCTTTCAGCCTTGAGTTCATTTTGAAATAAGCACATGGTCACATTTTCCTTTTAAAGTTAAGGGAAGGTTGTGTTTATTTTACATTATTATCATCAGCCTGCAGACAGCAGGGCCTGATAATGAGCAGTGTCAGCAGATTAATGAACAAGACTGGTGCACACAGGAGAAGAACTGAAGCACTGAGGTATTTAACTGTTGAATCAAAGTCCTTGTCAATTCAATATTGGAGAGGGGAACAAAATAAAAATGAAAGGGTACCTTAATGATTAACTCTTCATTTTAATGTTCTCCCATTTTAAAGTGAAACATTTACAAACAACAGGCCTCTTGCTCCCAGTGGCCAGTAGACACTGTCATATTTATAACTGAAAAATACATTTATTTGTTTTAAATGGAAGAATTTTAAAGTGCAGGAGATATTTCTATGAAACATTAAATCTTAATGTCTCTACACTTTCAATTAAGCCAATTACATCAATGTTTTATGAAGCAGGTTTCGTCAGTTTAAATTTCTCCTATTTAAACAAATGGCTGTATTTTTTTGTAATAAATATAGCACCGTGTCTACAGGCCACTGGGAGAAAAATTCCTGGTGTTTGTAAATGTGACACTTGGTAATAAAAGAAAATTTAATGATGAGCTTTATGGAATCCATATAAACATAAACTTAACTCTTTAGATTAATTTTCTCCAAATTCAAAGTGTTGTCCTTACACAGCAGGCATCTTGCTCTCAGTGGTTTGTAGAAATGATGCCATATTTAAAATGGAAAAATACAGCCATTCTTTTACGTGGAGAAATTTAAATTGCAGAAAAAAATGTCATAATATGAAAATGTTTGCAGAATATTTTTCTGCACTTTAAATTTCTAACACTTAAAGAAAAATGGTTGTAAGTTTGTGTTATACATCAAATGGTGCGACATATGGTGAACGGTATGTCCTGTGCTATAAGTCCATATGACACAGGCTCTCAGACACTCATGCACATATATCCCATTCATATGCACACATGTTCATACATCCCCAAAACCCACTCTTTCACTGACATCTCACTTGGAGCAGGGTCCAGACTGATTTGCACATAGCTGGGTCCAAACTTAGGTGGCCTGGTGTGCTAAATAACGATGGATTGGGATGCGGCCTGAGTGATTTCCAGTGGCTGAGATTAATTCAAGCATTCCATCCATCACTGTTTTGTATACTTATTGTGTCGCCCTAAGTGGGACAGTTATGCCCAGGCGTGGGTCCCATGCACACTTTGTCAGTGGAATCAAGCTGTACCCAATTGATGAGCCCATAACTAGGGTGAAACCGGTCGTGGGTTGGTTATTTTCTAGTTCAGGGTGGTCCCGGATTGGCACTTCAGGCTCAACTGTTCCTACTGGAGCAGGGTCAAGACTGATTTGCTTATAGTTGGATCCAAACTGAGGTGGCATGGTGTGCAAAATAATGATGGATTGGGATGTGGCCAGAGTGATTACCGGTGGCTGAGATTAATTCAAGTATTACATCCATTACTATTTTGTATACACACTCTCACTAACCCTCATGGCAGCCATTTCATAGTGCCCGAGTCATAGTATTTTGTTCAAACCATAGTATCTGGCTCTATGAACATTAGGCTTATAGTCAATTAAGCTGGGTGTGAGATTGTCTGGTAACAATGCACAAGTTGATTAGACTTCAAGAGCTTACGATATTTTCACTGATCAGAAGCAGCCCTCACTATAGAAAACGTTGGAGACCTCTCACCTAAATGGGTTATTATACTATTTAAAGTTATTATTGTAATTGAGATTTTTTTCTATAAAATAAATATTTACTAGTACGCCTAAGAAATATTTGATGTGTCCTCAAAAATAATATTTCACTTAATATAAACTATAGCTCAGCTGCGAGCCATGCTTTAAATTTATGGCTGACATGCCCTCTATGAACAATGTTATAAAAGTACTTAAAGCTTCTAAAAGTCTGACAGCTTTGCTTTGATGAACGCCTTTCTGCTTTTTCTCGCATTTCTTACAATTAACTAAATAGTACAGTTTTCATCTTCTATACAGCCCATTTAATCCAAATAAGCCTGCCTCCCACTCCATTTAGCTCAAAAAATAATTGAAAAAAATTTATGTTTCATTGCCCACATTATCTCCGAGCATTCGATCTCTCTTTTCAACACTCAGATGTCAGCGAAGGCAGCCCACTGCCAACTAAAACTTGGGCACACTGCTTCTGTGGCTCCGTGCTCTGCTTTCAAACCGCCTCTCAACATCTTCCGGGAATCCGTAGCCTGTGAAATGTCAGCCGGATGACTCACCTCCGGTCTTGCATCTTGTGACCTGAAGCTGTGCGCTGAAAAGTGCAATTGCAAATTCGACCTGCTTTCTTTCAGCCTTTCTGCTCGTTCTTCCTTTCTACTGGAGTGCAATCAGCCATGCAAGCAACCAGGGCCGGCCTGGGAACCCACAGCAGCCCTGGCAATTGTGTCGGACCAGCCCTCGGGAAGGGGGTTGGATGGAAGGGGGACACGGTTAAGCAAGTTTAGCTCTGCTGCTTTTGTTACTGGAGGCCAATACTGCAGCACCGATGCAAAGCCAGCCCCAGTAGCAGAACTACCCCTCAGAAACAAAATACCGGCCCCCACGGCTATGAAAAATGGACCCCAGCCTTCCAGCCTCCCGGGGAAACACTGGATGCCCGCTATGGCCAGTCCGGCCCTGCAAGGAACCATCACATCCGCAGAGCCAACTCAGAGTTGTGAGTACATTATCATAACGAAACACAAGTAGGGGCACTTTGAGGGTACACGAGACCCTTGCATTGAGCTCTCTCCCTGGTCTCTGAAACTAGTAAACTTGCAGCTGCCTGGAGATCAGCTGTCATTATACTCAAATATTATTCATAAAAACTAACTTTTACCCTCATTCAGTGCACGGTCCTGTGCTTCCAAAAATTTAACTTGTTATGTTATGTTAAAGTTTGTCTTAATATAGCGCTCGGCTACTCCAAAGGAGTGTCCCGGCGCTTCATCAGATTGAGAACAGGTGCTTAGGGGCGGGCAGACCAGGCCGAGGACTATTGTACAAAGAGCCATGTCTTTAGCTCTTTCTTAAATTTCAAAAGGCTGGTATTCTGTCTCAGGGGGGACAGGCAGGGAGTTCCACAATTTGGGAGCTAAATAGCGAAAGGAACGCCCGCCCAGTCGGGCCCATCGGACAAGAGGAACAGTTGCCAAGGCCAGAGAAGCTGACCTCAAAGTTATTGAATTATAATGATGCATACAAATCCTCATGAGAGCATCCAGAAAATGAAAACTTTCCTCCCACTAAGATCCGTATCTTGAATTTCATCAGGTGAGCATAGCGAGCAAGCACTACGACTGAATGAGAGGCTCTTTCCTTCCTTCCTCCCTCCCTCTATATATACTTTAAGCCTTTCATCCATCCCTCCACCTTTTGATCATTCCACCCATCTTTTCTTTACCCTTCTATCATCTACCCTTTCATTACAGTGGTCCATCCATCTTTCCACTCACATTTCCAACCATTCATTCCTTCTTTTTTGCCCATCCATTCCTTGTAAGCATCCATCGTTTCATCATCTTATAAATCCATCCATTCATCCTTTCACTCTCCCATCCAGCTGTTATCCATCCACTCAATGTTCCAGACTTTCATCATTACACCTATCCCTGCTATCGCACACCCATACATGGTTAAATGTACTTTAACCTGGGTAAATGTTCTTTAGCCCTTCCATCCGTCATTCCTTTCACCATTGCACTCATTCTTTCCCCGTTCGGGGCCCTGCTTCTCAGTTGTTTCCTTCTTTCCATAAGTCCTCCTTTTCAGCCTTTCTTTCTGTTCGCTGTTTCTCTTCCTTTGTCCTTATGGGTCTCGTTTACCATTACATGCCTTGCATCCCTAACCTCTGTCATGGGTTTTCCTAATGATGTTTTTTTAAGAACTTTTGCCTGCATAGCTGTAAACAAAACAGGCACATAAATAACGAATTAGGTTTTATAGAGTCAACACCACCCCAGCCTAATTGCTAAAGAAAGAGGATACCCACACCACTACTGCACAACAACCACATGATGTAGCTCACACATGATGTAGGTCACACAGTTTTCACAGAACAGTCCACACTTCTGAGATGCAACTGTATCAGAAAAAAGGACGCCTACCTTCTTGCCAGGATAAACAGATTGGGTTAAAGTAGCCCAACACAGCTTCCGGGGCTGTGCTGTTTCTTCAATTAGTGCTCGCATTTATTTATCAATAACAATATTTGCTGTGCAGTGTTACCCTTGCTAATGGGGTAGCAGCATAGCTAGCCTACTTGCAGTGAAATATCTTCAAATGTTAAGGTAAGGGAGGCAAAGTTAAGAATTATTTTGTTTCCGTATGTGATGCAGCACAGCTCGAGCTCCAGAGAACAAAGGCACACTTTACAGAGTATAGCTTTTATAGTAGGAGGAGCCTGTCGAACATGATGCGAAACATGAGAACATGTGGGTGTGTTTACAGGTGTGCTCTGGCAGTGTGTTTGTGTGCATCTCTCCCAAGTGAAATCAGACTAGAGGAACCAGGATTCGATGGAAACAGGTAACTGGGACATTTATAAACAACACACTGCGCAGCTGGTAGTCGCTTTTACATTACTGATACTGACATTACATTTCACACAGTGTCAGAGCTTATAATGATGCATCCCCCACCCCTACAGACTGTGAAGATAGGCCTCCGAGTCTCCAATATCTAATTTTCCTTGTTCTGAATTGGGGCCTCCTGGAGGGTTGTGGTCCCCCTTATGCCTCAAAGGCTGCAGGGGCCTTTGTTACGCCCATGACTTACACAAAGTTATACTTTGAGGCACAGCAAGATAGTGCCATAACATAAAACAGGGGGGGGGGGCACCTGCAGAATGTGAAGAGGAGCCGTGAGTCTCACATATCGCGTATATACTCATCGGCTTCGGGAAAAATGGCCTCCCGGTTGATAGTGCCCCTGAAGGGTTAGAAGTCCACCTGGGCCTGTATTACACCCCAGCGAGATACAGTTATTTGCCATGAATATTACATTTTTGGGTTTCGCCTGCACAGCACTTGCTAAATCTCTTGTAAGTAAAACATGAATAAATATTAAAACGAGTTAAGAGCCCGCCCATTACTTACCATTGCTTGGCTCCAAAGTCACTTGTTTACTTGCTTCTCATTGGTCAGAGCCTCCTCGCCTCAGCTTCCCCTTAGGGCTTCACTGTGTGTCCCTGCCTTCCTTGCAGCATGGACCAAGTACAACTTACCGTCTGTGGCCAATGTCCTTCCACCGGCGCAGACTCCTGCAGGTACTTTTTATTTTATTTTATTTTTTAGTTTTCAACATGCACTCAGAGTGTGCATGTGTCTGCAGTCTCTCCCCTCACCCCAGCTTCTGTGGTTTTTAAAACGCTTCCCTCTCCGTTTTTTTATTTACTTACCCCCACCGTCCTCTCTGTTGTTTTTAAGCCACCCCCATCCTCCTTCTGCCCTCTGTTGTTTCATCTTACTCCCATCCTCCTCCAGTTCTCCATTGTGTTTCCCACCCTCCTCCCTCGTGTTGCTTGATCCCCCTTAAAACCTCCTGTGCTGTTTTTAGACATATTGCATAGTGGTTCGGGCTGCTGTGCAATTAGGCTTCAAGGGAAAAAAACAGCTATGAATTGGTCAATCCTGGCTGCATCATAGTGTTTTTTATGTTTATGTCATGCTGCAAATCAGCTTGCATAGGCTAAACCTATTGGTTTTGCCAATGCTTGTTATTAGAATCCTAGTCTGCTGATTCTAAGGTCAACACATTCCCCACAAGACCACCTCTATTCCCAAATTTACAATTAGTTAGAAAAAGATAATATATGAAAAATCTGAATAGCACAGAAAACATAAAACGTAGCTTCAAAGAAGAATTGAGCATTATTTTGGAGACACATTGAAAATCATTAATGTAGGTTAACACAGAGAGGAAACGTGACTGAACTACCCAGATGGTAGGAATTAGAAGTTTGCAAAATGTGCTGTGTCTTTCACGTTGTGAAACAATAAGTGTTTTAGTGTTACTTCGACTGTCACCCATCGCAACAAATACGACTTAGTAGCTGTGTGTTACTGTAATAAATAAATGTCACTCAGGAGGTTTTTTCCATCACAGGGACGGGTGTCAAATGATTAGCGTGAAATTAGTAATTTTGTTTCAAGTTAGCGCAATAAAAATCCATTTGTGTTTGCAACTGCTCAGGGCTGTGTCCCTAAATGGCCTTGAGAATGAAGAATGTTACACAATACAGTTGGAAACGGCAAATAGGCTCCTATCATAAGAAACTTATACACCTAACACTCCGGGACCACAAAAGGAAACCAGTGGGGGTTTGTAACTCCCACTGTGAAACTCCAGCTTTGTAGGCTGACTCATGGTGGATATATGATCTATTTTGAATCAACTGTACTGTACAAAATATAGGATTACAAACAGGGCTGCCTTTTATGCTAGGAATGACCATGGGCCATATGTATCGAGAAGTCATTTTTTGATTCTCAAATAGCGATTTTTTGCGAATTGCTATTTGAGAATAGCAAAATGCTATGTATGTAGGATTTGCAATAAATTTTGCGAATCCTACATATTCCTTAATTGCGATTAGAAAATAGCGAATCGCAATTAAGGAATACTTTCCCATTCATTTCCATGGGCCAGGAGGCCCTTAGGAATGAATGGGAAGTTATCCTCAAGTTGCGATTCGCAATTTGAGAATCGCAAATTGAGAATAATTTCAAGGGTTCAGGGGAGTCAAAAGGAGCATGGGAGCACATGTGGCGCATATACATGCCCTAAGAGCATGTATGTGCTTCACATTGCACTTTGAAAAATGAAAAAAAAGTGCATTTTTAAAAGAAATCGCATATTACCACCAACTTGAAGTTGGTGGTAATTTGCGATTCCTTAAGGCCAAATTTCACTTTTTTGGTGCTTCTTACATTGCATTTAAGGAATCGCAAAATTTGCGATTCCTTAAATGCAATCGCAAAATAAGGAATTGCAAATTTTGCGGTTCCTTCTTTTGCTTTAATACAAACCATTTGGCAAAATTGCATTTGCAAACACCGAAATTCTGCGAATTTCGGCGTTTGCGAATGCAATTTTGCTTAATACATATGGCCCCATGTCTGTCCAAAACTTCAACAAAAAAAATAAGGTAGACGCATAAAGACAATGCCATCTCAGGCTGTTCGTTCTAAAGTTAAACAGTGGGACTAAATAAATGAGCTGTTCAAAAGTTGAATGTTGTGTCAAAAACTGTATTGTATTTTTCATACAGTAGACAATATATATAATAGTACATGGTGAATCAATGTTCAAGTACTCATGCTGTGCAGATCTTAATAATTACAAGAATGATGTATAATTGCACAACAGTGAGCAGGTGAGATTGCATATGAACAAGAAAAAACAAGATAACAGTTAAAGCCAAAACAATGGGTCTAACTAGCATTTCGACCATAATGGCAACACATCCATGGGCCATCATCAGGACAAAGCAACCAATTATCGAACAGGTGTACAGAAGGTGAGCTTACCAAGGGCTTATGGGGCCGTATTACCAGGGGCTGCTTCTCCGTTATGGTGGAGGAGCATCGCCCCCTGCTGAAAGAGAACAGAGGCAAAGGACAAAAATAGAATGATAATAAAACATTGTATTATCATTTTATTTTTCATCCTGCAACTACAAGCCGAGGGGGGAGGGCTTGGCCACCTTCACTGACGCTGCAGTTGCAAAACACCAGGGAGGAGGAGGAAGTGGTGAGTGGTGGGCACTGCCAAGTGCACATGTCAGTTTGGCCGGCCCTATGGAGCAGACCCAACTGTCATGCGCATTTGGCCTTTCTCCACCTAGCTGCATTGTACAGCTCAGTGGAGTAACCAATACAGGCTCCCAGTCTATGACTGAGCGCCGAACCGAGGTGCTCAGACTAAGCCCTGCACTGCTCACATGTTCTGTATAGTATTCCCAGCATGTGAGCAGCGCTGGAATTGGGAACTGGGAGCCTGTGCAGTGTGCAGCAGTTCCTGGACATCAGGGTGGCGAGGATCAGGAAAAAGGCAGAAGCTGTCAGAGCAGGTAAGTACATTTTTCTTTCTTTCTTTGTAAATCTATTTTGGTTTGTTTGTGTTCCCCCTCCCCCACCTGACCACTTCACAATATTAATGGCTGCTCCTGCGTTTTACACAAGGTGCGCCGGGGGGGCAGCGGAGTTACAGAAGGGGCTGCAAGGAGCTGCAAACACTTGTGTGACCCTTTCTGTAATATAAATAGCGCTGGCTACTTCAGAGGATGTTCCCTCATTTGCATGGGGATGTGCCACATGCAAATGAGGGAATCCCTTTGCCTCTGCTCCTGTGCCTTTTACAGACACTGGTGTAGAGGCAAAGAAGCTCTCAGGAGGCACACTGGCAGTGCGCCCCCCTGAGACAGCCCTCTGGTGGGGGAAAGAGGGTCCCAGGGACCCCCCAGACATCCCCTTGCAGGTGGGTGCAGTCACTGACTGCACCTGCCTGCAAGGGAATCTCTAATCCCATTTAAAAGTGCAGCCAGGTTGCCGCCTGCACTATGAAAACACGGAGCAGCTTCAAGTAGCCTCTCCATTTAGCACATAATGCGCTGCTCTGGGTACAGCGCGAGTTCGCAGCTGCCCTGGGGGCAGAGCATTCCATGTAATAGGGCGCACTTTCCCTGTTTGCGCCCGGCTCCTTTATAGGGCCCATGAAGTTTAAATGACTGTCACAACAGGCCACAAGGGTCCTCAGTGCAGTAATAAACATTGTAGGAAGGAAATCAGGGGAATGTGAGAACGATATCACTCAGCAAAACTCTTTGAAATCATCAAGCTACGAACATGCAACACGACTAACTCCAGGTAACTAAATGACCTGGCTGAACCTACCTGCAATGTTCTTGCTAATTTCTTCTGTGAAAAGACTAAGGCCACCAAGCTCAACATCCAATCTAAGAGGGCCCTCCCACAACCTGTGGCCCAAGATACAAAATGTTGCGCACAACTCAAAGTCCATTTTAATACTCCAGGAGAAGTCATAAAAAACACCTTCTCGCCAATCTCTCAACAAATAATCCATAACACTCTTCAAGCAATCAACCCCTCCAATCACTTCTCTGACCCCCTTCCTCCTGCCCTAATCAACATTTTAAAATCAGCTATCCTACCAATATGGGATAAAATAGTAAACGCCTCTCTGAGAAAAGACTCCATTCTGAACTGTCTTATCATTGGGCAGGTCACACCTATACTAAAGAAAACGGATGCCACCCCATCTGATCTCAAAAACTACCGCCCTATATCCAACATCCCCACTTTGGCAAACTGCTAGAGAAATGTGTACAAATTCAATTATGCAACCACAGTCAAAATAACCTTTATTCCGATATTACATTATCCATAAAAGTATACACATAATTATATACATGGTCAAATATAAGGATCACCGTTGGGCCAGCAACAATATATACATAGGACATATATCTAAGAACGTATGTCAAACACATGTTTTCTAAAAGGCATAGAACATACATCCTGATTTTTTAAACTGTCTGGATAAAGAGCACAGTGTAATAACAGCCAAGGATCAGAGGGTGAATTAATATCTATGTCTCCATATTTTACTACGATACTGACACGAGAGGAGTAGTACACATGTTTACAAATGACAGCATAGGTTTTAAAGTGCCAATGTGCAAAAGTGCAAGAGATCTTAAAGTGCCAGTGTGCAAAGGTACAAAGAAGACCTCCTTCCAATCTTATTAAAATGACATGGCAATATATGCATAAAACATATCTAACAACATTATGTTGATCACCAGTTTTCTAAAGTGCATATGGCATACATCCTAGTTATTCGACTGTCTTAATAAAGTGCATCGTGTGATAGCAGCCAGAGACTAAGAAGCAAGTTGTTATCTATATCTCCGTATTACTACAGTATTGACAAGCAAAAACAAGTTCATGTGTTTACAGATATCAACATTGATTATAATGTGCAAATATGCAAATGTACAAAGAAGCATCCTCCCAAACTGTTAGGGTAACATAGTTCATATAAAAGTTAATTCATAGAAATGCAGGATCGTACAGCCATTTTTAAAAAGGTACACACACGAAATATTAATCCATCATCTTTAAGCTGTAAAACGGATTTAAATGCCACATTAAAATCGTTTATACCCTTGGCTCTGAAAAATGGTATCAAGAGGGGCTTACTATATTTTTCATAATAGGAACAAAAGAACAAAAAATGCAGTAGTGTTTGCTTTCCAGCGTTCTGACATGGGCAGACCAAATTCTCAATATTACAGTGGTAGCCCAGAGGAAAACACAATAAGTACATTATAGATCCTGCTCTCAGACGAAACAAAAGGCTGCACTCCCAGCATGTAATTTCTTTGAGGAGGTAGCCAACTGGTGTGGGTAGAGTAGATACAATATCACCATCTATTTGGGTATAACGCTTTACAGAGGATTTCATTAATTCTACATTGTATCTAGTCTCCCCATAGTGCCTGTAGAGGATATTCCTTATTATCTTCACGTTGGTCCCCTCTAGCAGTCTGCCAAAATATCTCTTGTCAATGAGGCTTCGGGGTGTTTCCAAACCTTAATCCAGAACAGCGCAGGACGTGCCTTGATATAGTCCTCCAGATAAGACAATTTCAGTTCATTGTGGCTTATAAAGGTGTAAGATGAAATTGGTAGCCCCAAAAGCCTTCTGCAAAATCTATTCTCCTCTGCCTGGATGTTTTTTATTTAACAACAAGAGGTGGTGATGGGCAGAGTTTCTGAATTAAGCAGAATACTCTCACCCAGTCAAGAGATCAGGGCTCGATCCAACACCGTTTTTTAGCTCACTGCACCATCCCAGTTCAGAACCTGGCTATATGCAAATTAGTCTGTTCCTGTCCCAGTGCATGATGGGAACAGGGCAAACCAAACTACCAAGCCAATTCTTACACTGGGAAGGAAACAAGCTTCTGGGGACCGGTTTCTGGCATTTCAGCCGTCGTCGGCCCGGCTTGCTTGAATCCTGATGGTGCAATGAGCAAGGGACTCACATCTGAGTATACCCTTCCACGCTTAGGGTGGACAAAATATTTAACAACAAGAGGTGGTGATGGACAGAGTTTCTGAATTAAGCAGAATACTCTCACTATAGGTGTGGCAGGGTATACTCAGACATGAGTCCCTTGCTCACAGCTCCATCAGGATTCAAGCAAGCCGGGCCGACGACGCCTGAAATGGCAGAAACCGGTCCCCGGAAGCTTGTCTCCTTTCTGGTGAAGAATTGGCTTGGTAGTTTGGTCTGCCCTGTTCCCATGATGCACTGGGCCAGGGACAGACTAATTTGCATATAGCCAGGTTCTGAGCTGGGATGGGGCAGTGAGCTAAATAACGGTGATGGATCAAGCCCTGATCTTTGGACTGGGTAAGAGTGGTCTGCTTAATTCAGACACTCTGTTCATCACCACCCCCTTTTCTGAATCGTGAATGTTTTTTAGGTTTGAGTATCCCCAGATTTCGGCCCCGTATGTCATAACGGGGGCCCATTGTGTTTTATAGATCTTTAACAGGGGCTGAACCACTTCAAATCTCTTAGGCTTGGGGAGAGAACGTACTGAGTTTATGGCCTTAATAAATTTAGTCTGACCATATGCCAGATGGGGGGTCCATGAGCCATTATCAGAAAATTGTAGACCCAGATAGGGAAAAGTGCGAGTGCATGACAGTGATCCCTGATCTAGGACAATCCTATTAATGTGCCGTTTATTGGGGCCACAACACATTAAAAACGATTTTTTTAAATTAGTATTAAGATCAAGATTATACATAAAATCCACAAATCCCCTCACTAAAATCCTCAGGGTATTCGGCGTACGACCCATTAAAACTGCATCATCTGCATAGAGTAGGGAAGGGAGTTTGGTGCCATTTATTATAGGGACATCAGAAGTTAAAATAGACACGGCGTTATGAAGTTCATTAATATATAAAATAAATAAAAGAGGGGCAAGAACGCACCCTTGTCTGACGCCTCTGCCAACCGTTATGTCCCCTGAGACCGCTCCATCCATACTTATTCTTACTCTAGCCTTTAGGTCTCTATGCAGGTATGCCAGAAAATATATCAGATTATTATCAAGGCCGTAATCTAATAGGTATTGCCAGAGTTTCGACCTATTAACAAAGTCGAAAGTGGACGAAAGGTCCAGTGGACTGTGTCTGGCGATGGTATATTTTCCTATAATTAGGTTCAAATTCAAGCACTGTTCCACTGTACCAAAGTGGCTCCGGAAACCTAACTGGCATTTGTTTAAAATATTTTCTTCTTCTGCCCATGCCCTGATTTTATTAAATAAAACTCTTCCCAGTATTTTGAGGGTATTGTCAATTAAAGAGATCGGCCTATAACAGCTAGGATCCGATCTTGATCCTTTTTTAAAAATAGGTACGATTACAGAAGTTGACCATGTCTTAGGTATATCAGTTGTGGTTAAATTATTAAAAACATTTAATAATAAGGAGGCCCAGAATTCCTGTTCTACTTTTATGAGGTCTATCGGTAGGCCATCGGGGCCTGGGGCTTTATTACCCATACTCTGGGATATTGCCTCCTCGACCTCGTCTATGGTTATTAAAATTTTAGTAGGGCACATAACAGGCAAGGAGTTATCACAATGTGACGGGGGAGCGTATATTTTGGAGAAGTGATTAACCCATGCTTCATTAGAAATGTTACAGTCTAGAGGTATGGAGGGATTCCCAAAAGTTCTTAGAGATTTAGTAGCAGAAGATAGTTGTACTTTTGGTATTGGCGGCGCAAGCCAACTTATCCCACTGTTCTTTTAAGAC
The DNA here is from genome assembly GCF_964261635.1 of Lissotriton helveticus. Taxonomy (NCBI): domain Eukaryota; kingdom Metazoa; phylum Chordata; class Amphibia; order Caudata; family Salamandridae; genus Lissotriton; species Lissotriton helveticus. Next base: position 534,941,767 of record NC_136073.1, read on the forward strand.
GGTATCGCGCCTGGTTCTTAGGGCCCTCTTATAATTTGTCCTTAGAATGCGGATAAGTATTGGATCTCTAGTATCTGCTGACAGAGCCGCTCTCAACTCCCGATTGGCTCTGGAGCAGATGTTGTCAAACCATTTTGGGTCAAGGTTATGGGTACCCTCTGGTCTAGAGATCAGGGTTTTTATGCCTTCTCATAGTTCTGTAAATGCAATAACTACTGAGGGGTTGGGTTCTGCATTATGCAACCATATTCAGAATTACAGCCTCCTAGACAGTCACCAATCTGGCTTCCATCAAGGACAGAGCACAGAATCTGCAAGCCCACACATAATGGATGACATACTAAAAATGCTGGACCACAACAAATCATGTCTAATGATACTTCTGTACCTATCCTCCGCCTTCGATGCGGTCAAGCTTAACATCCTATTGTACCTATTGGAACGAAGGATGGGCCTCTCGGGCACAGTGTTACAATGGTTCTCCTCATTCCTAAATAACAGAACACAAAGAATCAAGATGAAGAACTCACTCTCTCAACCTTCCGTGGTCACTCTGGGCGTTCCAAAGGGATCAGCCTTATCACCTATTCTTTTCAACCTATTAACAAATTCCCTGGTGAACGCACTGAACTCAGCGAATGTTCTATATCACCTGTATGCGGATGACACCCAAATGTATTTGAAAATCTCCACTCCAGTAGACTTAATTTCCCTCAACGCTATTCTACCTAACACGCAAAGCTGGCTCTCTAACAACCACCTCATGCTGAATACCCAAAAAATTGAATTCATTCTCATCTGTCCACAGAAGCACACACCTAAGATAGACCTATGGTTGAAACACCAAACCTCCTTTGACTGTAATCCCCTGATGATTGATTCTGCAAAATCCCTAGGAATCACAATAGACAAACACCTGAATATGCAGTCACACATCAATAAGGCCACTAAGGGAGCCAATCACAAGTTTAGTATACTAAGGAAACTCAAACCCTTCCTCCTGCAGGCCGACCTAAAAATGGCAGTGCAAGCCCTAGTGCTACCAAGATTAGACTATGAAAGCACTACTCTTTGCGGTCTCCCCAAATACAAGCTGGCTCCGCTGAGGGCATCAGTTAATGCTGCGGCTAGACTGGTATCAGGAACGAAAAGAAATAGCCACATCTCTATGACCTTGAAAGCTCTGAATTGCCTGCCCTAAGAGGCAAGAATACATCTAAAGTTTGACTGCATGACCCATAAAGCACTACAGAACAATACACCCAGTTACTTAGCTCTAAAGCTAGAAAGGTCGGGAGGATGCAGACAACTACGAAGTGCGAGTACATTACTTCTGAAACCTCAATCCTTCCATAACAAGAGAACTGGATGCAGAGCTTTCTCAGGGATTGTACCAAAGAATTGGAACTCCTTCCTCCAGTGGTACGTGGAATCTCTTCCTTTACCGCATTAAAAAAAGAAGTAAAAATACTACTAATGAACAAATTCCCGTCCTAAGACTTAATTCTATGCTGACATTGAGTCATATATATGATCTTCATATCATTGCCTACCTCCGGTGGAATGAAGGAGATTATTATATGTATGTTTAGTACCGCATCCACTCAAATGCTCAATAACTGTATTTAGTGTAAAACTCGGCCGCGGGTCTCCTGTATTATCCATATACCTCATACCCATGGTGGATCGAAGGAGAATATTATATGTATGTTTATTATCACAACCACTTAATCCTCAATAACTCTATATAGTGCAATGTCCTGCTGGCTACGAGTCACATCTGTTATCCTTATACTGTATACCTCTTTTGTACGTAATGACAAATATCAAATGCTTGTATTCTACCTCATCTTTTTATGTTTTATAATGCATATTGTAAAGCGCTCTGATACCCTTGTGGGTCACGTTCACGCTAAATAAAACTTTATAAAATAAAAAAAAAGAAAGCTCCTCTTATGGCAGGGAAAATCCTAAATCTCATCACCTTAAGCATACTATGAAAAAAAATCCTCTCACAAAAATCACTGACAATGTTGGGTTTGGGTGAATCAGTGTTCTCCCAGCTAAATTATTAGAAGCTTCCAACAACTGTTTAAATTGAAGGCTGAGTTGCTCAGCAGAATCAAAAACTTTGTTTTTGCAATATCTGGACTATAACAGGGTGCTCTACTACTCTCTCACATACTCCACAAAGGCCTTGTATTTCTAATCAATGCCACCACTGCACTGTAGCAGTTCATTATATTTTTTCTATCTCTTACTTTTGCACCTGATCTTCTGGCTTTTTCTGAACAAGTTTCAGAGGTCACAGTAAACATATTTTTCTGACTTCATTAAGGCAGAAGCCATTACTTGAGCTGTATTTATCTTCAAACAAATTGCCTATGTTGCAACAAACATGTATACAGACTACCCTGACATGGATTATATGGCAGGTTCATACGAAGTTGAGATTGATAAATACAATAGCAATACACACCCTGAAGTATGCACGCATTGCAGCAGAAGTCCTAATAAATGCAATATCAATGTATGCTGTAACCTATGCATGCCCTATGATTTCAATACCAGTAAATGCAATGCCAATGTACGCTGTGACCTATGCATACTGAGTGATGTCAATGCCAGTAAATCCAATATCAATATGTACACTGTAGCTTATGCCTGCATAATGACGGCAATGGCGATGTACGTTGTAATAACTGTACATATAATAATAAGAATATTGGCAAATATGATATCAGTCACCACCATTTTACACATGCTCACACTCACAAACTCGTATCATTGCTGTTGGATTTATCTGAGATGAGCTCTGCATCAACACCAAGTCAAAGATACACGATTAGACAGGCCCTACGACCCAAACCCAAGCCTACAGATTGATAGGTCACAGGTGGGGTTAGACTTTTCCCAAAGACAAATGTGCACCAGGGAAAACCCTCATCGATCCCACAGTTAGGGAGTCACACTAGAAACATGAGCTAGGAGACTGGCCCCAATAAAACACACTTGGCCAAAGGTGCGTGTTCCAAAAATACCACAAAAGAAAAATGCCACATGTAGTTAGGAACACTCAACCAATTAGAATACGACATGCACACAGCAGGAGGTGATTACACACTCACCACACCGGGCATCTGGACATGCACGCACTGGCCCACACTAGCTCTTCCTGAGCAATCTGTGTCCCCTTATCTGATGGCTTTTCTTGTTATTTATGACTAAGATGCTTTTCAAAGAATTTCAAAGTGTTTTATTACACCCACAAAATGTATATATGTAATGCCAAAACTTCTGTACGTTGAGACTGTCTTCAGACATGCCTCCGTCGATACTCTCCTGGCCGCTGCGTTTAATGAAACCAACTTGTTCTAGCTTTGCCAAATGCCTCTTATATTTTCATTTATTTAAGGTAAAATCATCATATTCGAGCACCAGGTCTATAACTTTATAAACTCTAAATTGACTACTAATACCAACATCCATTTAACTTAAGGCTTGAATGACCGATTGAACTTAGTGTTCTTATACGACCAAACTAAAGTCACAGCCCAACTTATGCCTGCCATGCTTCTAGCAGACCTCACTTTGCCTTGTCGAATCCAAGGTAATCTTATCTGTGTCTTGGGGTCATCCGAGGTTTCTGCTCAGAAATTACCTGCACCTGGCTCACTTTCTGGCCTTCCTCCAACTCTACTCAGCAGCGATAGTGAGTAATCTAACTGAGGGCCTTTAAACAAACTCAGTTCCTCTTGTCCTTCCCATGCTTTGTGCCAGCATGGCCTCAAGCAGCAACCTGGTGTTGGTTACTTAGGTTTGACACAACTACAGACAACAGTGTTACTTCCACTGAGGTTTTTGATTTCACAGGCACAAATTTGTATCTTATACTGTGTCAAAGAATACTCCGGTCAGCTTTCCCATCTGTGCTTCAACCTATTGAAACTCTCCTGTCAACAGTTCTCCCGAATTATTTTTTTCACTTTACCATCTCCGGCTTTTCCCATGCCATTCAATTTGCCTACACTGCACTGCCACTGATTTCACTCCTGACCCCCTCTAGGTTATAGTGTCCGCTAGAAGATCCCCTCACATTCTCAGCATCTTGAACTCCCAACACATGCCTTTCTAAACTCCCTTACCCAGCCTCATTCTCAGACATGGATATATACACCCCCACCTACCAATAAACCCTAGCATCAGATGTTAGTGAGAACTGGAAACACATTGGCACCACCCACACATCTTTACCCCATCAATCTACACTGATCAGTGCAATATCAGCCACACTATATGCATGAGATTGCTGAGGGAAACATCCTTTACAACGCAACTTTTACCACGCAGTGCCTTTACGACGCAACTTTTACAACGCAAACCATTACAACGCATTGCGCTGGGGGGTGCTCTAGGATAGGGAATAAGTTTAATTTACTGTCCAACACCTTCCCTAGTGTCCACGGGGACTGGAGTTGGAATAATAAATTAAACTATTCACTATCCAGCACCCCAAAGCGCTATGCGTTGTAAAGGTATGTGATGTAAAAACGGCGTTGTAAAGGCATGCGATGTAAAAGTATGCGTTGTAATGTCATACATCCGATTGCTTTCAATAATCTGAGATACTTATCATAATAGAGACATGGAACCCCCTCATTCGCTTCCACCTTTTTAGCTCCTAATTCCCAATGCATATTACATACTCTTGTGAGACAGGTTACACATAAATGGAGATGACTAACATTCACAGACACCTTGAAATGCTCTTCAACCATTACCCTTTAGCTCTTATTCCTTTGTCAATAACAGTCAACCCTTTTCACAAAAAACATGGTGGTTCCCTCATTATATATACCCCCGGATCAACTCTGCCTTCAGAACTCACCTCAAACAATGAATTACATTTCTTCAAAAAATTTATTTTGTGATTTTAACATCCCCTTCACATTAATACAAATGTCCCAACAATGAAATAAAGGAAATTTGTGCACACCAGCATCTCATTCAAAGAATCATCTCTCCCTGTCTATAGGAAAACAACAGCTTTGCCCAAATCTTCACCTATTCCAATATCATCTCCCTGTGAGCACAAATCATTATGGACTGGTCCAACCACCATGCTATTCTAATCCACACCTCCAAGCTAAATATCCAAAACTCAGTGATTCCAAATCCATCCAAATATGGACTAGACCCCTAAAAATATTCCCACCAAACATTTCCCAGACAAATTGGAGCCATCACACAGAACAACATTACAAATATGACTTACTCCCTTACAGACTTCTATATTGAGTCGACTAGGAACATCATGAACAACATTACACCTCTCATCCTTAAATCCATCAGAGACAAGCTTATACACCCTAGTGCTCTATTAACCTAAAATAAGGTGGGAGAATGGGAAGGAAGCTGGATAAAAGTTGCTGAAAAATTAGATCCTCAGACATGCACCTAGCCCATCTAACTAAAGTCATCGACTGTATAAATAGGCTCGACTCAGCAACCAGCTGTACAAAGTCCACTTCCAAACCACAAAATTGTGCACAAATACCATCAGCCAGCCAAAATCTGTAGATAAACTGCAATGGTTGAAAAAACACGATTTTTTCTAGGTGATATGCCAAAAGATCCACGGTGACCTAGCACTCTCCCATTACCATCTCAGCACAGCCTGCAATGTAAGTTTGTCACCTCACAGTGTTGCTTTAAACAATTGGACACAAATCATCAATATCACTAACACATCAACACCCCTCTTCCAGCAATTAAAGCCCAAACCTGCACACATTACAGCTCTCATCTTTTACCCAAAACTGTACCTCTCAGCAAGGCTCCATTCCTTCTGCAATCAAGTCTGGCCAAGAGGTCCCTTTTCATATGAAACAATACTTTGAGGTAGACAACATCCACAACTTCAGCTCTGTTACCAAACCTAGCTTTCTGGGAAAAGGTATTCAAATTAAATTACAGTGCTGACATAGCCACTCTTCAAATTCTGTAAGACATCCTTAAAATCAAGCAAAAAGGAGAAGCATGTCTTCTAGTCACAGGATCTGTTGGATGAATTCAAACCTTCAATGAGAAAGGAGGTAAATTACTAACCTGGCTCCCTTCCTTCATTATTGCAAGATTCTAATCTTTTAAATGATCCTCTTACCCCATGGTCTGATGTCAGTCTAGTGGTGGATCTACAAATAAAATCATCTCAGACTCTAAGCATAGATTTCACAGTTAGAGTGTCAAATCTGGGGAATGCTAACCAAGGACAACTACATCAACTTGATATCTATTATATAAAATGAGTAACAGCCTATAAATTCTTCAAAGAATCTGCAGCAATCTTGGAAAGTCTCTTTCTGCCTGTTACTGACGGTCTACATGTGCTCGGATGAGGCTTTAATTAGAATATCATTACAAGATTTACATATCCCCAGGTAACATTACTTAACCCACCTAAAACTGTCAAAGCATAAGAGCATTTTTAGCAAATTAAACTTCGTTGTGGGATTGTTTACATTGCATAAGTGAGAATGAAATCTTTTAGACTTCATATTCAGGTAATATCAGCATATTCTAATGAACCTTGTAAAAACATTACTACTCTTGTAGTCTCACATTTAACTTAACTTGGTACAATGTCGGTGTTCCCAAATGGAACTAATCGAGGTTACAAAATGGCGCATCCAAATGTATCACCTGGGTCGGAGGTATTCTCAAATGTGAGTCTTTTACCCTGCCCAAAAAACGGAGAGGCAATATGGCCCCCATGTAAAACACCACTTCGCGCTGAACACTCTCAGCATGCATCGGTACTGAAAGGATTAGGTAAGTTTCATGCCTCGTATTTTGTACGAAATATACATGTTGGGATAACACTTATTTCGGCATGCATGTACTCCTTCCTAACTGATAGAGTTTATTTCATATCTACCCTACAGGGCCTACTTGGACCAGAAGGAATACTCGATTTAAATAATAACTGTCGCTCAACTGCCACTGGATAGCGGTTACGTTTACTGGTGAATCACACTTTGAGTATTAGTATTGGTCATGGGGTCCTTGCAGCAACATAATAAACATAGCACAGAAGTAATAATTATGTTTTTAATAGGTTTTAACATGGAACTGTCGACACACTGAATAACTACATGGTTCAAAATTGGGTGTCTTTTTCAAAAGAATAGGGTGAGTAAATATTCATACCTATGAGAGATTATTAATTGGTGAAGTCTTTCTGGAGAGATTAGGTATGTGACAGGAACGATTATTCCTACACCTAGGTGGACAAGTGGCTACTTACAATAGCACGACTGCGCTGCTAAAGACTCTACTCAGATATATAGGGTAAAAGGGCCCAATGCCCCTTCTGCTATTCACCTGCATGTGAGTTCTGATTTTAGATCACCCTAACCTCATGATTTTCAACTTAAGTAGCTCCGTGCAGGGTAATGATTTTACTATATTATATAATGCTGTGTTTTCCCCTTTTTACATTTAGGTTGTCTTGACTTGTAATCATGCAATTTTATCTGGCCGAACATGTATTGTGGTTTATCGCTGTGCATGCCTACCGACACTATATTCACACGTCTGTTTACAATGTAAGCATGCAATAAAAATACACCTTTCTTCATTGGTGGTGGCAATAAACATTGCCTGTAACTGTGAATTTTTCAATATGGCCTACAATGCCTACATTGTTATTTTCTTTGATATTTGTAGCCCTGACGAAGTTGAAACTCTTGATGAAACACGTATTGGCTACTTTAAAGAATCAACTTTGTGGGCAAGCAAAATAAATAACTTGCAGAGTCCAAGACTTGGAATAATATACAAACGTGTCGAGTCCAAAATGTGAAGAAATACAGCAACTGTAGAAGGGAATAGTATGACTGGAAATTACGCTTAAATACTGATTAGTGTGTGCCAATTGGGTTGATATAATTGGTACAGGACCCTCTGTGGGGTTCCTAGTTGTGAATATGGGGTGAACATTCCTCCCTTATGTGCACCACTTTTACTTGTTTGAATTTTTATACATATTGTTAACTGGCAGGTGAGCGTTGAGAAAAACCCCGCCTTTCACCCTTCTCTTTGTTATTACTTAATGTTCATGTTGGTACTCTGAAATGCTTAACACAAGTTCCTCTAGTAAAGCCTGACTGCTTTTTGCCACTCTATCAGACTGAGCCAAGGCTATGTTATTGTGTATCCAAGGACCATCCTTTGGGTATTGTGGGAGAATTGCAGGGTGAAGCCTAACTGGCACCACCACATAAAACTCCACTTTCCTAAAACAGCCAACAGAATTCTCCATTTGCAGGACTCTAGCTGCAGTTACAATTTTTAACATTCATCTACTTACATCATGCTGGAAGTTCCTATAATGGTGTGAACAGGTCTACCAAATCATCTTCTACCTACCCCCAATAGCCGTACTCTCAAGTCAATAATTATTTACAGCCTATGGCAATGGTTGTGGTGCACAACATCCCTCCCTAATTTCTCTACTTCACCTGAAAAATATGTTCTAGATGTGTTTAGTGGAGCCACACTTGCCCAAGAAAATCCTTTGCTCCTTAGGCAACACACTACGCTGTAATAAACTCATAATGAACACTAATCTTTATGTGTTTCTGTGTTTCAATGACGTGTCTGAAGGGAAAGAAACACAAACCTTCTGTCTATGCATAACTAGTCTTATTACAACTACTTTAAAGAGGCTGCCCACTGCTGAATGAGCTAAGGTTTCAATTGGAGTAGTGGCAAAAATGAGTAAAAGGAAAATGTGTGAGTTGAAAGATTGCATTTACTCTAGCATCTTTAGAATTGGCAATTTATTTCTGGAAAACTAGACTCGAACTTCAGGAAAACAAAAACATCATGTTTTGACCAAAACAAAAAGTGGCGTTCAATTTCATCACTCAAACTCTGTTTTAGGGCAGAGAATATTAAGAAAGGCACTATACTAACCAATACACTAAACTCGCCCCATACACAGCAAAGTTATGAAGAAAAGTGACAGAAAAATAAAGACATCATGCAAGAGGTCAACGGAAGAGAAACATTCCCTCTGAGTAGTCAACAGGCAATCATGAATTGAAATGAATGAATTTGTACTTGTAAAGCGCACTGCTGCCCCAGCAACGGGGCGTCCTGGCGCTGTACTCATACCGCTGTGGAACCCTTCCTGGCTTTTCTCTGTGAAATGTCCACTCCTGGGCACCCCCAAGGTGAAGCCAGGCATCCCAGCGCTGTTGGGGCCGTTGTGGAGATTAAGCAAGCAATTGCCCAGAGTTGCAGTGGGAACCATGATTAGAATAGCCACCGAGGCGAGAATTATCAAGTCTGGGGAAATTGAGCCCAAAGACCCGCAGAGGCGCGAATTGAACCCTGGTCCCGTGCCAGACCTCTGCATCAGGGTCTGCCGCTCTAACCATTGAGCCACACTTCTTCACAATTGTGTAGAATGTTCAGAATCTGCTAATAGCCACACAAGATATGTGTAGGAGATCTTAGTCCTTGAACGCAGTTACAAAAACACTCAGTGTTCTCAGCCTTCCACATACAGCAAGTCTTAGCACACCCACGAGGAACAGGGGGGCTCGAACAGCAAGGGATTCTGTACTTGAAAGGTTATCTGTGGGATCATCTTCTAGCGAACACTAGGAGCCTGGGTAAGCAGAACTCCCACAAAGAAGTCAAACAGAACACTACTAGAACCTGCAAGGTCTCCATTTTGAGACACCATCTTAAATGATTGTTGCATCGGAAGCCCATTAGCAAGCCCCCTAGGCAGAAATATCACAGCAGCATGGTGCACAGTGGATCAGCCACCTGCGGGCCATCATAATCCTTCCAGCGAATACTAGTTGGCCAGAGAGGGAAATCGACAGCCAGGACAAGAACTAGATTCTTCAGACTATAGAAGATGCTTAGTCAGACATGGATGCTTATTGTGCAGCCGCAAGATACTCTCTCTTGTAAACACAGGAACATGGAGAAATTTAGTTGAGGGCATGGATCAACTTTGTGGATCCTATAACAAGGAAAGGGGTGTTAAAGGCATTTCAGCTGCCAGTCCTTTACTCACAATATTGAGAACCTCACAAAGAATTGTGTAGGAAAATACGTCTCAGTCCAACAAGAAATCTAAAGCCTGCCTATATCAATTGGCGTTGCATAAGCATTCGCTTACACCAAGGCTACGATGAAAACCCTTGAAGTCTCTGCATAGCAGCGGAGAATTTAATATAGATTTTATTATGCAATGTTACACCTAGTATATATATATATGAAGAGAAATGATTATGTACAGTATATTCATAAGATAAATTGCATGAAAACATATTGTATTGCCATGCATGAATACCCTGTGTGCAGCAGGAAAGCAATTGTTTAGTTATCATATATGCTTTATATTAGGCATGGTAGGCCCAGGAGCCATTATGTCTTGTGAGCTACATTGTACAATCTAGCTAGTGTAGCCTCCTTTTCGTGAGAAGAATAGTCAGTATTCGTGGAAATGGACGCTCTCTTCCTTCCAAGGCCATGCAAGTGGTTCCTTGGAGTAAACGTTTAGGACACCAGCAAGTAAGATACACTTCTAATGAAACCAAAAATTGTTCTCACCTTGACTTGCATTAGGCAAGAGATTATATATTAGATCAAGATTTGCATTTTATAGCGGAGTGCTTCAACTGACCATTCTTCATAGCTTGTACCCCGCTTAGGTGAAATAACAATTGCCTTAGATACTTTACTGTCTGCTATTTTGCTTCTAGCCCTGTTAGGGCTTTCGTATATCTGTGTGAGAGCCGCAGTAAATGAAATTGTTTTCACATAGCGGCATATACCACATTTTGCAAGGGTGGCATTATTTAATCTGATGGTGCTCAGGTTGAAGTGGTATGTCCAAGACCAGCTGCTATGTCTAGCTTGGGGAGGTATGCTTCACTATATTATTAGAAAGTGCATCCTGATCTGCTGCATAAGAAGGGGTTAAATTAAGATTCTACCTTCTGTAGAGAGGGCAAATGGATCTGTAAATGGATAAATGTTGTTTCTGTTTTAGCAAAATTGTTCTCTAGGGAAGCAAATCTCAAATGTGTTGTGTTTTTCACAAGAGCCACTATGGATATCATCAAGCTTATATCACAGTCTTTCAATCAATCAATCAATCCGGGTTTCGGAAGTGAAACTACTCACCCGTGAGGGTCTCAAGGCGCTGGGGGAGGGGGTGTGCAGCTCCGTTAGGGTCAGTCGAATAACCAAGTCATTAGGTCCTTCCTGACCTGGTGCAGTGTCGTGCTCCATTGGAGGTGAATGGGGAGTTTGTTCCAGGACTTGGCTGCTAGGTAGGAGAAGGATCTTCCGCCTGCTGTGGTCCAATAATAGAGTGGGACGGTGGCTAGGGAGAGGTCGGCTGAGCTGAGATTTTTCTTGAGGGCGTGGAAAGAGATTCGGTTGTTAAGGTAATGGGGTCTGATGTTGTGGAGGGCCTTGTAGGCTCGTGTGAGTAGCTTGAACATAATCCTTCTTTCGACGGGGAGCTAGTGGAGGTCACAGAGGTGTTGGGCGATGTGGTCGTGTAGTGGGATATCGAGGATGAGTCTGGCGGCGGCGTTCTGGACGGTCTGGAGTTTGCTGAGGAGTTTTTTGATGATTCCGGTGTAGAGGGTGTTGCCATAGTCCAGTCTGCTGGTGATTAGTGTGTGGGTGACACTTTTCCTGGAGTCGGCGGCGTGGTCCACTTGAACGTCTTGCTAAGTACGCAGAGGGTGATGAAGCATGCAAAGGATACGGCGTTGATTTGGCGAATCATGGTGAGTGAAGAGTCAAGTATGATGCTGAGGTTGCGTGTGTGGTCCATTGGAGTGGGTGGCTGAGGACGAGGACTTCTGTTTTCTCTGAGTTGAGCTTCAGGCTGCTGTTGCTCATCCTGGTTGCAACAGCTTCCATCCCTTCTTGGAAGTTGCTCTTGGTGATGTTGGGTTCCTTGGTGAGGGAGAAGATGAGCTGGGTGTCATCGGCGTAGGAGACGATGCTGAGCCCGAGGTTTCTGACGATGGTTGCGAGGGGGGCCATGTAGATGTTGAAGAGTATGGGGCTCAGGGAGGATCATTGGAGAACTCTGCATCTGATCTCTGTCGGTTCTGAGACAAGTTCTGAGAGGAAGGGTAGGGGTCTTATTCTCTGTGTTCTCCCTGAGAGGAAAAATCTCTTTAGAGCCTTCAACACTTCCCAGAGGTGACACAGGTGTTCCTCCCAAGTGGCACTGTACACGGCTATGTTATCCAGGTTAGCGTCTCTGCAATGCTCAAGCCCGGCAAACCCCTGATTGACTAACCTCTGAAAGGTGGCAGAGGCGTTCTTCGATCCAAAGGGCATCACCCACAACTGTTAATGCCCCTCTGGGCTTGAAAATGCAGATCTCTCCTTTACCCCTGTCAGTTAAGGTAATCTGCCAGTACCCAGACGTTAAGTCAAATGTACTGAGGTACTTGGCATCTCCCATCCAATCTATGAGCTCATCAGTTCTGGGAATGGGGTGCGCATCAGTCCTGATGACTTAATTAAGCCCCTGGTAGTCTACACAGAACCGAAGTTGTGGTGTGGCACCCGGTGTGGCAACCTTTGGGACCAAGACCACTGAGCTGGCTCAAGGGATGTTGGGGGCTCAATCACCTCTAAAGATAATATTTCGGAGACTTCCTACTTGATGCTGGCTTTGAAACTGTCTGCCAACCAGTACATTTTGTGTTTTACAGGAGGACTGTCCCCAGTACCCACATCATGGGCACACGACTGAGTGACACCATGTGTCAGGGAGAACAGAGCAGCAAACTGTCCCAACAGTTGGCGGCAGTCACTCTGCTGTTCGGAAGTTAGGGCGGGGGAGGCTTACACTGTCAACCAACCCATCATGCTCCTTAGCAGATAGGAGGACAGGGAGAGGCTCAGTCTCCTCTTCCATTCCATCATCAGTCACCAGAAGCATGCCCACTTCGGACCTCTCCAAGTGGGGCTTAAGGTGGTTAACATGTAGGACCCGCAAAAGGTTCCTTGGAGACTGCAAGTCCTCCAGATAGGTAACTTTACTCTTCCGCTCCACCACCTCAAATGGCCCAGTCCACTTGTCCTGGAGCGCACTAGTCTACACTGGGGCCATGACACACACTTTCTGGCCATGATGAAACTCGATCAGAGTGGCATTCTGATCATACCACCGTTTTATCTCTTCATGACTGGCTTCCAGATTCGCCTGAGCGAGTTCTTTGAAGTGCTTAGTCTGGTTCCTGAAGGCCAACATGTAGCTATGTACATCCTGGGGAGGATTACTGGTAGCTTTCTCCCAGGCTTCTTTGACCAGACTCAGAGGTCCTCTTACAGGATGCCCATACAGGAGTTCAAAGAGACTGAACCCAAAGGAGTTCTGCAGTACCTCTCTGTAAGCAAACAATAGGCATGGTAAGAGGACGTCCCACTTATGCCTCATGGGTTCCTCAAGACCCATATTCATGCCCTTCAGGGTCCGGTTGAATCTCTCAACCAGCCAATTTCCTTGGGGTGGTAAGGAGTGGTGAACTTATAAGTCACAGCGCACTCCTACCACAGTGATTTCTTATACCTAGATATGAAATTGGTGCCCCGGTCGGACACCACCTCTGTGGGGAATCCCTCATGGTAGAAGATCCCCATCGATGCCTGTTCGACCATGGGATCCGTCACAGTCTGGAGAGGGATGCTTTTGCACCCCTGCTTTTGCTGACCACCAATGTTAGAAATGGGAGTCTCTAGTTGACAAGGATTAGCACCTTTGTCCAAGAAGGGACCCTTCTTCCTAGACAGGGTAAGGGGGATACACTCCAAAAATAACCCCTGCTCACCCCCTTGGTAGCTTGGCTCGAGTATACAGGCTAATCTCAGAGGCAGTGTGTAAAGCATTTGTGCATGCATACAGTAACAAAGTGAAAACACTACAAATGAATACCACACCAGTTTAGAAAAATAAGCAAAACTTTATCTAAACCAACAAGATCGAATACGACAAAAATCCACAATACAATACTGTAAAAATAGTTACTTTGCAAGATAACCTTTAAGTTGCAGAAATAGCTGAAAAACACAGTTTTTCCGAGCCAGTAGCTCAGTCCGGGACGACCGCGATGCTGAAAATGACAGAGTCTAATAGTACCGCGTCGGTATGGGCCAGCTAAAGTGTCGACAGACACATAGACTGTACCTTTCTCATTCTGGCGGATACCGTTAGTGTGAGCCACCAGGGCTACTGTTACGGTTGCGGTGAAGGGAAGCAGTACAGGGCGCTGAGCCCTCATGGTGCGGTACAGGCAGCGGCTCGGCGAAATACATCCAACAGCATCGGTGAGGCCAAGGTTTGCGATGCGGAGTGAGGCGGGTCTTGATGCAATGATGCCAGGTTATGAAAGGCATGGTCCAGGGAAGGCATGGCTTGGCAGTTCGGGCTGGACTGTTCCCATGAGGCACAGGGTCAGACTGATTTGCATATAGCCATGTCTGAACTTGGGTGGCAGAGTGGGCTAAAGAACGATGATGGATCAAACCCAGATCTTTTGACTGGGTGTGAGTGTTTGATTGGCTCTGATGCTCCATCCATCACCACCCCCTTTTGTACCGCTTTTGGCCACCATAATTGTGGCAGGGTATGTTCAGACGTGAGTCCCTTGCTCACTTTGCCACTGGATTCAAGCAAGCCGGGCTGAAGACGGCTGGAATGCCAGAAACCGGTCCTCGGAAGCTTGTTTCCGGTCCAGGGAAGGCATGGCTTGACAGTTCGGGCTGGACTGTTTCCATGAGGCACAGGGTCAGACTGATTTGCATATAGCCATGTCTGAACTGGGGTGGCAGAGTGGGCTAAAGAACGGTGATGGATCAAACCCAGATCTTTTGACTGGGTGTGAGTGTTTGATTGGTTCTGATGCTCTGTCCATCACCACCCCCTTTTGTACCGCTTTTGGCCGCCATAAGTGTGGCAGGGTATGCTCAGACGTGAGTCCCTTGCTCACTTTGCCACTGGATTCAAGCAAGCCGGGCTGAAGACGGCTTGAATGCCAGAAACCGGTCCTCGGAAGCTTGTTTTCGGTCCAGGGAAGGCATGGCTTGGCAGTTCGGGCTGGACTGTTTCCATGAGTCACAGGGTCAGACTGATTTGCATATAGCCATGTCTGAACTGGGGTGGAAGAGTGGGCTAAAGAACGGTGATGGATCAAACCCAGATCTTTTGACTGGGTGTGAGTGTTTGATTGGTTCTGATGCTCCTTCCATCACCACCCCCTTTTGTACCGCTTTTGGCCGCCATAAGTGTGGCAGGGTATGCTCAGACGTGAGTCCCTTGCTCACTTTGCCACTGGATTCAAGCAAGCCGGGCTGAAGACGGCTGTAATGCCAGAAACCGGTCCTCGGAAGCGTGTTTCCGGTCCAGGGAAGGCATTGCTTGGCAGTTCGGGCTGGACTGTTCACATGAGGCACAGGGTCAGACTGATTTGCATATAGCCATGTCTGAACTGGCTATATATTGAGTGGGCTAAAGAACGGTGATGGATCAAACCCAGATCTTTTGACTGGGTGTGAGTGTTTGATTGGTTCTGATGCTCCGTCAATCACCACCCCCTTTTGCACCGCTTTTGGCCTCCATAAGTGTGGCAGGGTATGCTCAGACGTGAGTCCCTTGCTCACTTTGCCACTGGATTCAAGCAAGCCAGGCTGAAGACGGCTGGAATGCCAGAAACCGGTCCTCGGAAGCTTGTTTCCGGTCCAGGGAAGGCATGGCTTGGCAGTTCGGGCTGGACTGTTCCCATGAGGCACAGGGTCAGACTGATTTGCATATAGCCATGTCTGAACTTGGGTGGCAGAGTGGGCTAAAGAACGATGATGGATCAAACCCAGATCTTTTGACTGGGTGTGAGTGTTTGATTGGCTCTGATGCTCCGTCCATCACCACCCCCTTTTGTACCGCTTTTGGCCACCATAATTGTGGCAGGGTATGCTCAGACGTGAGTCCCTTGCCCACTTTGCCACTGGATTCAAGCAAGCCGGGCTGAAGACGGCTGGAATGCCTGAAACCGGTCCTCGGAAGCTTGTTTCCGGTCCAGGGAAGGCATGGCTTGGCAGTTCGGGCTGGACTGTTCCCAT
This sequence comes from Lissotriton helveticus, assembly GCF_964261635.1. NCBI lineage: Eukaryota > Metazoa > Chordata > Amphibia > Caudata > Salamandridae > Lissotriton > Lissotriton helveticus. Next base: position 534,957,946 of record NC_136073.1, read on the forward strand.
GAGGCACAGGGTCAGACTGATTTGCATATAGCCATGTCTGAACTGGGGTGGCAGAGTGGGCTAAAGAACGGTGATGGATCAAGCCCAGATCTTTTGACTGGGTATGAGTGTTTGATTGGTTCTGATGCTCCGTCCATCACCACCCCCTTTTGTACGGCTTTTGGCCGCCATAATTGTGGTAGGGAATGCTCAGACGTGAGTCCCTTGCCCACTTAGCCACTCGATTCAAGCAAGCCGGGCTGAAGACGGCTGGAATGCCGGAAACCGGTCCTCGGAAGCTTGTTTCCGGTCCAGGGAAGGCATGGCTTGGCAGTTCGGGCTGGACTGTTCACATGAGGCACAGGGTCAGACTGATTTGCATATAGCCATGTCTGAACTGGGGTGGCAGAGTGGGCTAAAGAACGGTGATGGATCAAACCCAGATCTTTTCACTGGGTGTGAGTGTTTGATTGGTTCTGATGCTCTGTCCATCACCACCCCCTTTTGCACCGCTTTTGGCCTCCATAAGTGTGGCAGGGTATGCTCAGACGTGAGTCCCTTGCTCACTTTGCCACTGGATTCAAGCAAGCCAGGCTGAAGACGGCTGGAATGCCAGAAACCGGTCCTCGGAAGCTTGTTTCCGGTCCAGGGAAGGCATGGCTTGGCAGTTCGGGCTGGACTGTTCCCATGAGGCACAGGGTCAGACTGATTTGCATATAGCCATGTCTGAACTTGGGTGGCAGAGTGGGCTAAAGAACGATGATGGATCAAACCCAGATCTTTTGACTGGGTGTGAGTGTTTGATTGGCTCTGATGCTCCGTCCATCACCACCCCCTTTTGAACCGCTTTTGGCCACCATAATTGTGGCAGGGTATGCTCAGACGTGAGTCCCTTGCCCACTTTGCCACTGGATTCAAGCAAGCCGGGCTGAAGACGGCTGGAATGCCTGAAACCGGTCCTCGGAAGCTTGTTTCCGGTCCAGGGAAGGCATGGCTTGGCAGTTCGGGCTGGACTGTTCCCATGAGGCACAGGGTCAGACTGATTTGCATATAGCCATGTCTGAACTGGGGTGGCAGAGTGGGCTAAAGAACGGTGATGGATCAAACCCAGATCTTTTCACTGGGTGTGAGTGTTTGATTGGTTCTGATGCTCTGTCCATCAACACCCCCTTTTGTACCGCTTTTGGCCGCCATAAGTGTGGCAGGGTATGCTCAGACGTGAGTCCCTTGCTCACTTTGCCACTGGATTCAAGCAAGCCGGGCTGAAGACGGCTTGAATGCCAGAAACCGGTCCTCGGAAGCTTGTTTCCGGTCCAGGGAGGTCATGGCTTGGTAGTTCGGGCTGGACTGTTTCCATGAGTCACAGGGTCAGACTGATTTGCATATAGCCATGTCTGAACTGGGGTGGAAGAGTGGGCTAAAGAACGGTGATGGATCAAACCCAGATCTTTTGACTGGGTGTGAGTGTTTGATTGGTTCTGATGCTCCGTCCATCACCACCCCCTTTTGCACCGCTTTTGGCCGCCATAAGTGTGGCAGGGTATGCTCAGACGTGAGTCCCTTGCTCACTTTGCCACTGGATTCAAGCAAGCCGGGCTGAAGACGGCTGTAATGCCAGAAATCGGTCCTCGGACGCGTGTTTCCGGTCCAGGGAAGGCATTGCTTGGCAGTTCGGGCTGAACTGTTCGCATGAGGCACAGGGTCAGACTGATTTGCATATAGCCATGTCTGAACTGGCTATATATTGAGTGGGCTAAAGAACGGTGATGGATCAAACCCAGATCTTTTGACTGGGTGTGAGTGTTTGATTGGTTCTGATGCTCCGTCCATCACCACCCCCGTTTGTACCGCTTTTGGCCGCCATAAGTGTGGCAGGGTATTCTCAGACGTGAGTCCCTTGCTCACTTTGCCACTGGATTCAAGCAAGCCAGGCTGAAGACGGCTGGAATGCCAGAAACCGGTCCTCGGAAGCTTGTTTCCGGTCCAGGGAAGGCATGGCTTGGCAGTTCGGGCTGGACTGTTCCCATGCGGCACAGGGTCAGACTGATTTGCATATAGCCATGTCTGAACTGGGGTGGCAGAGTGGGCTAAAGAACGATGATGGATCAAACCCAGATCTTTTGACTGGGTGTGAGTGTTTGATTGGCTCTGATGCTCCGTCCATCACCACCCCCTTTTGTACCGCTTTTGGCCACCATAATTGTGGCAGGGTATGCTCAGACGTGAGTCCCTTGCCCACTTTGCCACTGGATTCAAGCAAGCCGGGCTGAAGACGGCTGGAATGCCAGAAACCGGTCCTCGGAAGCTTGTTTCCGGTCCAGGGAAGGCATGGCTTGGCAGTTCGGGCTGGACTGTTCCCATGAGGCACAGGGTCAGACTGATTTGCATATAGCCATGTCTGAACTGGGGTGGCAGAGTGGGCTAAAGAACGGTGATGGATCAAACCCAGATCTTTTGACTGGGTGTGAGTGTTTGATTGGTTCTGATGCTCCGTCCATCACCACCCCCTTTTGTACCGCTTTTGGCCGCCATAATTGTGGTAGGGTATGCTCAGACATGAGTCCCTTGCCCACTTTGCCACTCGATTCAAGTAAGCCGGGCTGAAGACGGCTGGAATGCCAGAAACCGGTCCTCGGAAGCTTGTTTCCGGTCCAGGGAAGGCATGGCTTGGCAGATCGGGCTGGACTGTTCCCATGAGACACAGGGTCAGACTGATTTGCATATAGCCATGTCTGAACTGGGGTGGCAGAGTGGGCTAAAGAACGGTGATGGATCAAACCCAGATCTTTTCACTGGGTGTGAGTGTTTGATTGGTTCTGATGCTCTGTCCATCACCACCCCCTTTTGTACCGCTTTTGGCCGCCATAAGTGTGGCAGGGTATGCTCAGACGTGAGTCCCTTGCTCACTTTGCCACTGGATTCAAGCAAGCCGGGCTGAAGACGGCTTGAATGCCAGAAACCGGTCCTCGGAAGCTTGTTTCCGGTCCAGGGAGGTCATGGCTTGGTAGTTCGGGCTGGACTGTTTCCATGAGTCACAGGGTCAGACTGATTTGCATATAGCCATGTCTGAACTGGGGTGGAAGAGTGGGCTAAAGAACGGTGATGGATCAAACCCAGATCTTTTGACTGGGTGTGAGTGTTTGATTGGTTCTGATGCTCCGTCCATCACCACCCCCTTTTGCACCGCTTTTGGCCGCCATAAGTGTGGCAGGGTATGCTCAGACGTGAGTCCCTTGCTCACTTTGCCACTGGATTCAAGCAAGCCGGGCTGAAGACGGCTGTAATGCCAGAAATCGGTCCTCGGACGCGTGTTTCCGGTCCAGGGAAGGCATTGCTTGGCAGTTCGGGCTGAACTGTTCGCATGAGGCACAGGGTCAGACTGATTTGCATATAGCCATGTCTGAACTGGCTATATATTGAGTGGGCTAAAGAACGGTGATGGATCAAACCCAGATCTTTTGACTGGGTGTGAGTGTTTGATTGGTTCTGATGCTCCGTCCATCACCACCCCCGTTTGTACCGCTTTTGGCCGCCATAAGTGTGGCAGGGTATTCTCAGACGTGAGTCCCTTGCTCACTTTGCCACTGGATTCAAGCAAGCCAGGCTGAAGACGGCTGGAATGCCAGAAACCGGTCCTCGGAAGCTTGTTTCCGGTCCAGGGAAGGCATGGCTTGGCAGTTCGGGCTGGACTGTTCCCATGCGGCACAGGGTCAGACTGATTTGCATATAGCCATGTCTGAACTGGGGTGGCAGAGTGGGCTAAAGAACGATGATGGATCAAACCCAGATCTTTTGACTGGGTGTGAGTGTTTGATTGGCTCTGATGCTCCGTCCATCACCACCCCCTTTTGTACCGCTTTTGGCCACCATAATTGTGGCAGGGTATGCTCAGACGTGAGTCCCTTGCCCACTTTGCCACTGGATTCAAGCAAGCCAGGCTGAAGACGGCTGGAATGCCAGAAACCGGTCCTCGGAAGCTTGTTTCCGGTCCAGGGAAGGCATGGCTTGGCAGTTCGGGCTGGACTGTTCCCATGAGGCACAGGGTCAGACTGATTTGCATATAGCCATGTCTGAACTGGGGTGGCAGAGTGGGCTAAAGAACGGTGATGGATCAAACCCAGATCTTTTGACTGGGTGTGAGTGTTTGATTGGTTCTAATGCTCCGTCCATCACCACCCCCTTTTGTACCGCTTTTGGCCGCCATAATTGTGGTAGGGTATGCTCAGACATGAGTCCCTTGCCCACTTTGCCACTCGATTCAAGTAAGCCGGGCTGAAGACGGCTGGAATGCCAGAAACCGGTCCTCGGAAGCTTGTTTCCGGTCCAGGGAAGGCATGGCTTGGCAGTTCGGGCTGGACTGTTCCCATGAGACACAGGGTCAGACTGATTTGCATATAGCCATGTCTGAACTGGGGTGGCAGAGTGGGCTAAAGAACGGTGATGGATCAAACCCAGATCTTTTGACTGGGTGTGAGTGTTTGATTGGTTCTGATGCTCCGTCCATCACCACCCCCTTTTGCACCGCTTTTGGCCGCCATAAGTGTGGCAGGGTATGCTCAGACGTGAGTCCCTTGCTCACTTTGCCACTGGATTCAAGCAAGCCGGGCTGAAGACGGCTGTAATGCCAGAAATCGGTCCTCGGAAGCTTGTTTCCGGTCCAGGGAAGGCATGGCAGTTCGGGCTGGACTGTTCCCATGAGGCACAGGGTCAGACTGATTTGCATATAGCCATGTCTGAACTGGGGTGGCAGAGTGGGCTAAAGAACGGTGATGGATCAAACCCAAATCTTTTGACTGGGTGTGAGTGTTTGATTAGTTCTGATGCTCCGTCCATCACCACCCCCTTTTGTACCGAGGTTACGAAACAGGCATGAGGTGGAGAAAGCATTGTCTAAGGCAGACCAGGCCGATTCAGGTGTGAACGAATTCTCCTCCCCCTACTCTGAATGCAGCCCAGACCCTGTCACTCCAAAGCCAGACAGTCATTACACAAGCCTAGCAGAGGCCCACTGGATAGCGAAGCAAGAAAATACCTACTTTCTAAAAGTGGTATTCTCAAACCCAATATATAAAAATCATCCTTACTGAAAGATGCATCTTTGTAATCAGCCATACTAAACTCCATTTTCCCATCTTGTTTCTAGGGGGGAAGTTATACTTATAAGATGTTATAGGTAAACTTCTCAATCTATCCTATGGGATAGGTAGCCTTTTAATAGTGAAAACGAAATTGGTAGTATTTCACTATCAGGACATGCTACCCACGTCAGGGCAAGCCCTACATTTCACATACACTACACCCTGCCCACAAGGGTACCTTGGGCCTACCTTAGGGGTGACGCACAGCTTAGAAAAGGGAAAATTAGGGCCTGGGAAGTGGGTGCACTTGCCAGGTCGACATGGCAGTACCAGACTGCACACAGACACTGCAATGGCAGGCCTGAGACCCTTTTGCAAGGCTGCTTGGGTGGGTAGCACAATCAGTGCTGCAAGCCCACTAGCAGCATTTGATTTACAGGCCGTGGTCACACCCAGTGCACTATACTAGAACGTATTAGTAAGCCAATTATTGAAACACTAATTCATGACAATAATTTACAGAGGCAGACTTGCACTTTGGCACTGAACAGCAGTGGCAATGTGTCCAAAGCATCTAGACCAGCAAAAACTAAGTCCAACATACAGTAAAAACACCGGAGGCAAAGGAAAAAAATTCAGGGGAAACCCACGCCAAGGATGCTAGGTCTAACACTACCCACAGGCTACTTCAGAGAATGAGTGTGTAGTTGAACTTTAGAAAGTTACCCTTTAAACTAAGGTCACGATTAGCATGGGTTCTGGTTGGAAAAGTGGAAAAGGCAAAGAGGAGAGTTTAAGAACTTTGTGGTTTGTGAGGGATGAATTCTGTATTCAACAAGGTCTATAGTTAAGGACACCAGACTAGTTCCACCATCCACTTTGAGATGTAGGTTTTTGCACTTGGCTCTTGAAGGGCACCTGGGAATAGATTGATGGTGGATTATTGATGGCTGAAGGTGGATTAATGGTGGGAAAGTAGATACATGAATATGGAGCATATTCTTGAAAACGCCACTCCACCCCTTGTATGATAGAGAATTTCCAAGAGGTCCCTTACAGCCATATATTTGATTAGATTAATGAGGAGTGAACAGGCTACCCCAATATCTTTTTTATTGGTTGACTTACATTCTTGCTAGCTAGAGGTCAAGGGATTGAGTGATATTAGTGCAAAAGTGATTTAGTTTCTGGAAGGCATCTTTTATAATGACAAATTTCTTCATTTGTGATGGGGTGCAATTTTGTTCAAGTAAGTAATACAATTCTTGGAGACCTTAGCATTAAATATCAGAAATGTTCTCTATATAACCCTAAGGTGAGTGGTCCAATAATATGGTTGAGAGGTTGAATGAAATATTTCAGGAGTGCATACTACTGGCCAAAGCCAATGGGTTGAATTGGTGAGCATTATTACATGTGAGACAATGTCCACAGGATGTCACTGGACCAGAACATTGGAAAGACTCTCTTTGAGTTATTTAGAGGAAGCGGACCAGATAACATGTTAACTTTAGGCTGGATGCATTGGTCTAAAGAGTGCACTGCTTTCTGAGAAGTGGAGAGAAAGGGAGATGAGGCTGCTAGAGGAGGAAAAACTAGCACTACAGTATAAAGAAGGTGTGCGATATAGTACTAAGCGTGGGAGATGTAACTAGAGGAAATCCTGTGATCACGGTGAGGTCATCACTAAGCTTTTGTGGAATATTCTGCCATGTGGCGAAGCTTGAATAGGGAAAGATTTGGAATCTAACAGGTCTTGTATGTGATAAAGTCAATGATGTGATTGATGGTTCTAGTGTGGTGTTGCATTGCAGCACCACTCAGAAACCACAGGGAAGTAGGATGTTGGAAAGGCAAACATTTGTCTTAAGAAAGTCATAGCTAGTGGCCTTGCAGAAACTGGAATACTTGAAAGACTAATTCATAAGCTGATCTTTTCCAAGTCAGGTTTTACAGACTTTACTGCTCTTATGGTTTGCTTGTATATTACATCCATTAATTTCCCATTCTTCGTTGTTTCACCTCTTGAGTATCCTGTGTTCAGTCGTATTCTCTATTACTTTTATTTTATAGGTAAGATGTGTGATGACTTGTCACCTTAATGCCAGGAAATATTTGGTGGCAATTATTCTGATGTAGACCACTTAAATGTGGGGTCTTGGACAAGGTTCCATGGGAGTTAGATGGAATGAAGCTGTGGATGGAATGCATACAAAAACTTACTTGTATGAAAAGAACCTGGTGTAAGCTTGTCTTCTTCAGAGGTATTATTATCCTAGTCTCCCCCAACACCCTTGTCTCATACTTATGTAACTTGCCGGAAGACAGCAATGCAATGTATTAGGGAGCTTGACAGCCATCCCCATTTCATCTGACATGGTACAATTTCTCTGTAAAAAATGTACTGCTTTATTTTAATTTCGAAATTTTGGGCGTTCTTTTAGTAACCAAGTAAATGATATGGTGTAGCTCACAGGGTGTGATTCATTTAGCCCTCATACATTATACATGGTCTAATGATGTTACAGTTATAGTGTACCAGGGATGGGAAAACATTGATTATGAAAATGCCCCCACTTTGATGAATAGATGTATTTTTGCATAAACTATGCTTCAATCTATGTTCTGCCTCAACATTACTAAAATCTGACATCGCAATAGCTCAATGGCAATACATTCTTCGACTTACATGAAATAGCCATCATGCAAAAATCCCCTAATCCAAACAGTGCTGCTAGGTATGTGTCTACAGTTGAAAGATGAGTGAGGATTACAGAGACATAGTGGTGTTGACTTAAATATAAATACACAATCATAAATCTTTACAATTCTGGAACCCAATAGACTTATGCACTTTACAACACCAAAACAAATGCACATAGGAAGGCAAATATGTTATTGCGATAAAGATTCAAAGAGAGGCACTTATGGAGTTTCTGGAGTCAACAGTTCATACATATCACATTGTCATAGCTCCAGTATAATTGCTCTACATCGTTAACTTATAAAGAGGAATAACGTGGAATAGTCACATATTTCAGAATGGAGAAATATAACCACAGTGCAGCTCACTCATCTGATTCTGGGGCAGGGTAGATTAGGGGATGTATCCCCAATGTGGCCATTGACAGCACAAAGCTAACTGGATACCAGTAAATACATTTAAAATAACTAAATGAGTTGGTGGCCGAACCATCCCGGCATGGGCCATATCCTCCATTTATAAAGCCACAACAGCCATACTGCCCATCCAACAGAAGGGACAAATTGGTGTTAAATCCCAAATCTGCCCCTTCACAGATGGAACAGGGGGACAAACATGCTGTTAGTGCTTTAGGGGGTAAGGGCTGTCCCTCAAACCCATTTCCTTTATGCATACAAACTGGTGTCTAGTGGGCATAACCCTCACCACTAAACCTCAATAGTATTTCTCCCGCTCTGGAGCCTAGAGCCTGACAACAGACCTTCATCCATCTATCCTTCTTTTCACACTTCTATCCATCCTTTCAGCATTCCATCTATTCTTCCTTTACAATTCTACCCAACACCCTTTCCTTACAGTCTTCCATCCATCCTTCCATCCACCTTCACCCGTCCTCCATCCAAGCATTCATGGAGCCTTTTCCCTATCCATTCTTTCTCACTCATCCAACACTTCACTCTTCTTTTAACATTTTACCTACCCATCCTGTCAACCTTCAATTCAGGTTTCCATTCCTTCCATTCTTACTTTCGCCTGCCCATGCAAATGTAATTGTACCCTAATGTCTATCAATACTTTCCCCTTTGCAGTCATCCTTTCATCTTTCTAGCCCTTCCTTTCTGAATTTCTTCCTGCTCTCTCTAGCTATCCCTCTTTTTTCACTTCATTTCAAAACCTTTGACTCCTTTAGTGTGGTTGCCTTTGCATCCCTCACCTCTGTTCAGGGTTTCTCTGAATTTGTTTTAATAGCTTTTGTCTGCAGAGCAGGCTCATAAATAATCAGCAATACTAGGTTCAACATCACCCGCCACTTGAGCTGCTAAAGCGGAGGATTCACAACACCACCAAGCTGGAGCTGTAGTGCACTGCCAGGATGGGCATGACCCGCACTCGATTCTGTTGATCACTTTTTACTCGGATGGCCTTTCTGGGACACCCCAATTTGCCCCACTGAGAGGAAAAAAGTGATAAAGGAATGAAGTGTGGTGCTGGGATCCTAGCATTGGGTCCTACCTCTAGCCTTCAGATAATATTTATCCCCCAGGTGGAGGCGAAATGTGGGGAGTTAACTGCCTCTCTGCTAGCTCATATTTCAAAACTACACCTACCCAAAGACTTGCTAATTTCATCTCACTTGCTTGGTGACTGGCTGCGGTATTCAGGAAGTTGGTCAGCCGGCTACCGGGGAACCCTACCAAAATTGTGCAATTCTTAAAACTAGAGCTCCACAGGGATCCAGGGCAGTGTGGCTAGTGAAGGTCCTAGAATGGTTTCTTCCCCAGAATGTCCTGCGAACATCAAAGAATGGGTCAAATCACGTTTTCCCTTATCTCTTTCACAAAAAACTCTGGCATCTTCAACCAATGGCCAAGGACTTCCCACACTGCATTCCCACAGTTACCAGATTAAAACTTGGCCTATCATGTGTGAGCAAACCTAACACATCATAGGAATGGCTCAAAACTGAAACATATACAAAACTCACTGTTACCACATTGTTTTTATACATTTTTACTGGTTTCTGTGGCAAGGTATAGGCTCAGTCACACAAGTAGGGTACTGTGTTTTATTGAGAAAAGCATGTGAATACTCAGTGATAGGAATTTTGCCGATTGGCCAGTTTACAGAATCTTCCCTCACAGAAATGTGGGAAAAATCTGTCATTTTTGCTTCACATTTGCATTGCATTGCATTCTGGGTAAGAAAATATGTCATGCCACCCGGGATTACCAGGGAATCTAGTTTTCAGAAATGTTTGGGGTTTCCATAGGTACGGGCCCAGCCTGAGTCAAAATAATGCAGCTACCCCAAAATGGCCGAATTTCAAAGGAAAAACCTTGAAGTTTCCACAATACATTTTTTGACCTTTCAGGTGATAGACCCAATACCACCAAATGCATTACTGTGTTTTTACTGATAGAAGTGTGGGAATCATGCTCAGAGGAATTTTGACAACCTCCAAATAGTCGGGTAATTTCTCTTACAAAAAGGTGAAGCAAATCAGTGACTTTAGCCAAAGTTTAACCTTTGAAGGGCACTCTTTGTAACAAAGTCGAGTGGGATCCATACAAGCCATACACCCAATGGTATCTAGTTTTCCAAAATGTCTGGGGTTGGTAGTTTTTCCTGGTTGCTTGCTGAGCATCTGCCCAAATACTGCAGCTACACACATCACCAGACAAGTGTTTATCAAAGTTAAAATCCTGATGTTTCCCTGTTGTGGGTTGGGGGACCCTTCCAGTTGTGTGTGGGATGGGTACTGTTTTTATTGAGAGCACTGTGAGAACAAAGACCAGTGGAACATATGACATTATCCATTGAATTTCTCTCCAGCTTTGGCTTTCAAATGTAAGCCAGTGTGCAAGAACACAAAAAAATGCATAGGTTTAATTCACACCCATTTTTCATTGAAGAGATAACAGTAAAAGAATTGTCATTGATTCGTATTTGTTCCTACTGTCATTAGTTCTTTATTTAAAAGAACAGTTATATATATTATCATCACAATTTGTCATATCAAAACTCATATAACCGATAATCTTCAAATGCAGCTGTTTCTTTAATACAGGATTTCCAAACAAATCATTTCTTGTAATAAGGGAAATAAATATTTTTTTTGGGGTAAAGTGCACGTAGTTTACATAAATCGCTAATTAGGCTCAAAGCATAGTATGATAGCGGTCAAATAGGCATAATTATGTTGTATAAATAGTGTCTCATCTACCATGATTTACAACCTCTTATGTAATACGAGTATCTCCATATAGCCTTTTCTTTCATTTCAGTTTTCCATTCTACCATCTTGGGTGGTGCATGGTCTTTAATTTGTTTGCAATGGGTTTTCTAACTTTAATGGTCTCTAAAACAACAGTAATCTACTAATACCCATTTTGTCATTTAACAAGAATTTACTTAAAGAATGTACTTAAATGCATCTATGACCTTGGCGAGGAAGAATCTCCACTGGCTCCCTATTCCCTCAAGGATTATGTTCAAACTTCTCTGTTTAACATACAAGGCGTTAAGTGCAGGCCCGGCTGATGCCCTTGGATCCCTACTTACCAGATATGTCCCGAAAAGATGCCTGCGCTCTAGTGAGCTCAATCAACTGGTAATCCCTCGAGCCAAGAAGGCTAGATGGGGGAGCAAAGCTTTCTCCATTCTGGCACCCCAGATGTGGAATTCACTCCCCCTTGAGATCAAAGCATTGCCTTCTCTTGACCTTTTTAGGAAGTCATTGAAAACTTGGCTTTTTATTGGAGCATACCAGTAAGTTCTGTTTCTGACTACTGACAGCTAGTTATTTGATTTAGGCGCCTTGACGCCCATTGGGCATAGCTGCGCATGATAAATGCCATTTCAATCTTCCGGCCTATCTCAAGATTTTCTTCCAGTGAGAATATATAATTGGACATGTATTTCAGAGTCCTGCAGTTTACAGCATTTTATAAATAATGTTACCATGTTCCTATTCAATTTTTACCTCTGTGACAATTAGGGTTGGTCTCTGGGAACCATGATTGACTCATGATTGTCTATAGCATAATCTAAAAATCACAATATATAATAATCAAACATTGAATCTTCTAATTGGGCTACCATTTTTTTCACTTCTTTGTCTCAGCCTGGTATTTTGTCACCTACAATCCAGCTCTCACCCATTTCCCCATATTTCAACACATGAATCTTCCTCAATTCTCAGCATTTAATACATTGTCGATGTTTTTTCCTTTTTACAAAGATAAATCCACCTTCCCCGACTTGCAATGGATCTGCAGTTGTGTAATATAGAGAGTAAGCAATCTCTCACGGCAAATACTTAAAAAAGGTTGCTGTTGTGGGCAAGGTAAATTAATACTGAATCTGGACAAAACGTTAGACCTAAAGATCACGAAGCAAATCCTCAAGAACTGTGAATCCCTTAGACTGCCAGGTCCACCTACCCTCTGTCATTTCCAAAGGAGTTGCAGAATTGCCACACAATGGAGTGAGTTAATGAAACTGTGGTACGTTAAATGTTTTAACTATCAGGTCTTACATATTTTTATTGCTATGTAACATTCTATAGCAGATTTTGAGTGTTTAGATTTTAATAAGTATTCAAACACAGTTAATGCAGTCATGTCTTCCCAAATACTTATCTATATCAGTCATTTATTTAAGACCAATAAGCATTCACAAATATCCATCTAAGATGGCTGTATAGTAAAATGGTCATCTTTATAAGATTAATTCTTTCAGTATACATGATAACGTGCTAGCCACTCACCTAAAGTTTAGGGATTCCACAGGGCAAATATTCTACCCACCCCACCTGAGAACTATCTACTCTAGGATTGGAATAACGTGAGAGGGAAAGTGTTTCTGAGGGGAAGGGAATTACAAACAGGGAGAAATGACATACTCAGTCAGGTCCTCTGTTCCCATGACCTTCTTAGTAGTCTTTCTCAATGGATTTCATCTTAACTTCCAACAATTCTTTGTTCATGTCCACTAAAGAATATATGACATTACAATGCATACCATTACAATGCATACTTTTACAACACGGATTTTACAGCGCACATACCATTACAATGCATTATTTTACAACGCAATCCATTAAAAAGCAGGTTCTTAGGGATACAATAAAAGTACTATTACAACGCATAACATTACCATGCATACCTATACAATGCATACCATTATAAAGCATATTACTCAACTTATGTTAAACGAATTTTGATGCTCTGGAAAAAAATCATAAATAAGTAAATAAATACAAATTGATATATCACAAACGTAAACAAAAAAGCAAAATTTTTCTGGCTGTAAATCAATGAAAGTAGACTTCAAAATAACTTTACTAAAAACACTGTACACAATAGCAAAAGCAGCATGCTCATTCCAATGCACAATAAACTGGTGTCCTTCCACTATTTCCACTATAACTGTACAGCCAAGGTCTACTCAAAATGGCTGCCATTCAAAAACTGAACCAAAAGACCCACATTTTACACACTACATAATAAATATACATTCTATCAGGTTCTGAATCAAGAGGAAAAATCAATTTCAAAACATATTTTCTTTTACATTTTCATTAACCCCTAAGAAACGTAAACATTCAGATGACCACCATTTTGTTCTCAGTGGTACATTAACTTCCCTGGTGACCATACGCAGCTGGAATAGGAGGAGACAACTGAAAGTTTGGATTCCAAACACTGCCATCTATTGACTGAAGTAAGTGAAAGTTTTACACAAAACACTTTTAATTTGAAGACAAATATTCCCCAAACCTAAGATGTATTTTACATTTATAAAAAATTCACAGATCTGGGACACAGACATACAGCATTCGATTTGCCCTCCTTAGACTGACGTAAGTGAAAGTTTAACTGGAATCACATTTAATTTTTATCAAAATCATCTCCCATCCTGAAATGAATGTTATTTTTCTAATAAATTCACAGATTTTAAACACAGAGATACAGTAATCGAATTGCTACCAATTGTTGGAAGTAAGTGAATGTTTAACAACAATCACATTTAATTTGAGGCAAAATAATCCCCAAACCTGAAATTCATTTTATTTTTCAAATAAATTCACAGACTTTCGACAGACATACAGAATTACAATTTGAGAAAAATTACCTGCGGAAAAACGTCTAAATTGACACGAAAATATTGCTTTTAGAAAAAATAAATGTATAAATTAAAAAAATAAAAAATAAGTTTGAGAGAAAGAGGAGAACACTAGAAAGCTCTATCACCCCCCTTGATCATAATGCACTTTAACAAAGAGAACCAGAAGAGAGTTACACTCTCGAGAAACCCCACAGTAACAGGGGTCAGTTAACTGTTAGTCTCTTGGATGGGGACACAATTGGCTTTGTTAGCAGAACCCTCACCCACCAACCTAGTTGGTGGTATGCTTCATCATCCGGTTCCCGCCTAGAAGGCCAACTACCTCCGGGGTACCTTAAAATTGTATTGTATGGTGCCTTGGGAAGGATTAAAAAGTTTAAGAAATTTTTGGGACGGGATTGAAGTGGTGGTCTCGCACGCCTCTGATAATTATGTGAAAAGGTGAAGATAGATGATGTGGTGTACATGTTTCAGCCGCGTGTGAAAATTGAAGTGGCTTTCGTCAGGACCCACGGCACAGAGTAGACCCTGAGCTCACGTGAAACCATGCTCACACGCTAAGGTGAGCATTGGTGAATGACAGGCATCATTTACGGATTAACCATCAATGTTTAGTACCTGTGGAAAGAAAGAAAGGATAACGTGGTTAATGAACAACAAAGGGTCCAGTGTTACCTGGACCCACTTTATAAAAAATATTTAAAACATTGGTGTTAGATGGGCTACTGAAAAAAATTGTCTGTGCGTGTAGTGGCTGATTTCACAGGCATGCAGAGTATAGTGGGCCCTGAATTTCAGAAAACACAGTGCGTAATGATGGAGGTTTATGGAGCTATTGATTGGTGTATTCAGACATAACGTTGTCCGTATTTTGGAAGTATGAAAGAGTAATACTCTCTATGGAAAATCAAGGTCTGACTCAGCACAATTGTAATCCTAGTTATGCCTGGATATGTGAAAATGTATGAGGTTAAACGGCACCTACTTCTCAGATGAGGATTTCCAGTGTCATAGATACTGGAGGGAGGCGGCATCTATTGTCATACTCTATAAGTAAAATAGTGAACAGAAAGAGTTAGTTAATTGCACAGAGAAAAATTAGGGGAAGTATGCATCTGCTCAAGCATGGAGTGTGCCTGAGCAATCTTACTTACTACACCAAGGTCAGCTGCCTGCTTGTGAACCTATTCGTTCCACTCTTGGCATCTCGGCGATACCGATTTAGTGTTTGACAGTGTCTTAAGAAGAGATTCAGAGAGCTGTCTCCGTCAACGTGCGTGCACGTAGGCACATTAGCGGAGCCACTGATTGGCTGAAGAGGGCAAGCCCATTTGTCAGAGCCCTGCCTCCTCTCAAAATTACGTAAGCATGCATGCATGCTGGGGAATCAAACTGGCCTGTGATACGCTGGAGTGGACAAGCCCATTTCCATGTCTTGTGGTTAACTCCTTCCTATTATGGAGTTGTTACGGAGCTTCATAGTCCTTGCAATAAGTAATGCTTGAAAATGTGATTAGTGCGCCGTTAGCTAGTGGTGCAAAGACCATTTGAGCTAGACAAAACAAGGTTAATTGGTTAAGATGGTGATAGGGACTCAGAATTGTTTCTCAGGGGAAGTAGTATGGTAATTGTCTTCTAATAGTAGGGGTCCTGCTGTAAAATAATCTCAAAATGTGTGTGAGAATATAGAACAGCTTTGTCATTCTTTTTAGAAATCTTTTCGGAGACAGTGTTAGTAAGGCATACATGTTATAAATGTTGTAAGGGCCATTTGGCTGGCATATAAATGTTCAGTCTCGTAGTTCATGTTAAAGGAGGATGTTTAGCATGGAATGCTAGCGTGATTTGTGAATTATCAGAGTTTTTCAGAAAATTAAGGCTGAAAGCCTTCTTTGAAAACACCACACCATCAGAAAACCAGAATACCATGGGAGATACTAAGTTCAGGAACAAATCCAAGTTCTGCCCGCTGACCACATCTTCACCAGTGGAATTACTCCCATTCGAACAGGCAATAATGAAAGGGATATAAGAATTACAAACACCAAAAACCTTTCATAACATGACAAGAGCTGCGACACAGGCACTGAAATGTTTATGTGAAGATAATACCATTGTGATAAAAGAGGCGGATAAAGGTGGTGGAGTGGTCCTAATGGATAAGACAGATTACACAACTGAATGCAGAAGACTTTTGGATGACAAGAAGAACTACAGACCACTCGACAGGGATCCATCCCCGCCACTGAAAATTAAAATTGGACATCCGGTGGAGGAAGCTGAGTCTAATGGTTACATTACCAACAACGAGGCAGATTTATTATGCAAACAACCAAAGGTTCAACATTTCTACACCCTGCCAAACATCCATAAAAACAGACCACCACCCCCGGGACGCATAATAGTCTCAGGAATCAACAACCTACTGGAACCACTGTCCACCTACTCTGACTTCTTCTTGAAACCTCTAGTTCAAAAAACATCAACTTACCTGAAGGATACTAAAGAACTTTTGCAACTGCTAAGAGACGTGGAATTCAGACCTGGAAATCGACTTACTAGTCACCTTAGATATTGAGAGCCTCTAAATTAGTCTCCCACAGGACAGTACTATCCAGGTGATTAGGAATACCCTGGACCCAGTAACCTGGAACTTCAACGTGCCTAGGGAATTCGTAATTGAATGTGTGGAGTTGGCTCTAAAACAGAATTTATTCGAGTTTGAAGGAAAACTATTCCTCCAAATATACGGAACATTGATAATTTTGAACCTCAACAACTCTTTCAAACATAGGATAAGATTCTGGAAGTTGTATATAAATGATATTCCGCTGATATGGGAAGGCACAAAGAAAACATTCCTGGAGTTCTACTACTGGATTAACAACTGTGATAACAATTTGAAATTCAGCTACCCCATGGAAACAAACACCATACCTTTCTTTTTTTTTTTTTTTTTTTAAACCTTTATTAGCAAAAAATATAAGACAGATATACGCCTACAACCCACTGGGCCGGCTAGCACAATATCACAAATCAACGTAAAATTACACAGCTCATCAGCCGACAACCAGGGGTCCGGCAGCCATGGTGCACGATATCAGTCAATTCCTGAACGACAGGATATGGAAAGGTTTCATTTTTAAAACAACCAAATGAGAAAAAACAAAGAGGAGAAAAAATAAGGCTATGCTCTAGTTGCGTTGTCTGTTCCATATGATGCGGGGAGAGACAGTCCAAAGACATTATGTAAAGACAGGAGAGCCCTCAGGAGAACAAATAAAGGGGGGAGGGGGGAGAACGGGGACCCAGAGCCAGTGAACTATCGATAACACAATACAGGAAGGAGCCGAAACGCATAGTCAAGGGGAACAAGGCACGTCAGGGGGATCAATGAAAGGGGGGTCGCATATATCCCCACGGAATGAGTTCCATTGGTCCCATATCCTACCCCATTTTTTGGGCCTGCCACGAGAGATATAAACAATCTTCTCCCTGAACATGCACCAATCCATGTTGTCTTCCCACCTGGAGACCGACGGAGCCCTCTGGGAACCCCACAATTGCACAATTGTGCAATGTCCCTTTTCGCAACCATGTTCCCCAGCGTCACCCATTGAGTCTGAGCAACATTACAATCATTCGGTTCCCATACATTCAATAGACAGCGCCTGGCTTCAGGTAGCAGCTGAACATTCGTGACCTCACCCATCACCGCATGTATTCCATTCCAAAAAGACACAACCTCCGGGCACTCCCACACAATGTGGAGGAAGGTAGCAAGCATACCACAGCCCCGCAGACACAGTCCATCCTCAGAGAAACCCATACGCATCAATCGGGGACCCGTGACATAGACCCGGTGCAGAATTTTCAGCTGAACGAGCCGCAGACGCGCCGGAATCGCTACCTCTTTAGGAGAGGATATCGCGGCTTGCCAATCCTCGTCATCCAATTCTAGCCCATCGTTAGTCCAGGTGCTACATAGGTGAACAAGCAAGTCCAATCGAGTATTAATAAGTTTCTTATAAATAAGGGAGATAGTGCTGTCTGGAACATGTCCGTCCAGCACCCTGTCTTCCAGGGGGGAGCTCTCCGGGATGTCAGAACCGGCCGGAAAAACCGACCCAATGGCATGTCGAACCTGAAGGTATCGAAAAAATTCCGAGGCATTCAAACCATATTCCTCCTGTAGCTCGGCAAAGGTCTTCACTCTATCCCTAACCCAGAGATCACCCAACTTACTGATCCCGATGAGGTCCCATCTATCACACCCTTTTGAAGTCCATAGTTCACCCAGCCTCTCCGCGGCAAACAGAGTGTTGAAAATAGGCAATGTATGTGTACATAAGCGGTGTTCATTTGCGTTCACAGTACCCCTTGTTGTAAGCAGAACAGATATCGCTAAAACACTGACTGTGTTATCCCGCTAGCATAGACCCATGCACACACGTACTCGACAGCCATTTTAGGTACCATGGTCTCTCTGCTTGCGATTGATCACCAGCGCCCCTTCCCTGACCCTGCAAGCTTCCCCCCTGCACCCTGACCGCCCCCGCTCTCACATGTACAAGTCATGAGCCCTCCCTTCCCGCATGACTCTGTCTCTGAGAATCACACCCCGCGCCTGACCAACACCTCCTTTCCTTCCATGAATACCCCTCCTTTGATGACCCCTTCCTCTGAGCCCGACTGCCTGTACGAACCGCTGGTCATCCCTTAGCCCGAGGATACAGTTTATTGCCCACTACTGTATGCACTCGTCTCTCTTGAAAGAAGCCACTATTGATCATGACCGCCCCACCCCCTGAGATTCGATCAGGAGCACACATTCCAATGGAATCAGCAGAACACTCAGCTGCGTGACAGCCCCCTCCTATTGCATGGAGGATAAGGGCCCCTACTGTAGCCACGTGTTGGAATATATTCATACTTCACAATGTATTGATTGTAATAAAGGATGCCTGTGTGCCACGAACCTGTGTATAAAAGGCGAAGCCTCAGAGAAACTTGTTAGAGCACCTCCCGAAGACACTATGCGAGTGTCCCAAATTACATGCTCTCCTCATGAGAAATAAACCTTTTTCCTTGTCTTCCTGCTTCCAGTGCCCGTCTCTTTACTTGGTAATTATTCAAGATGTAAACGAAGAGTCGCCCTGCGCCAGCAGCCTGGGCATCCGGTGCGTTATGGGCTGACTTTTCTACAATTGGCGTCCCAACGCGGGGTCCATCAGCGACATAAGGTCCGGTAAGAGAGGTCCAGACGATGGGGTGAACATCTAAATGATTGGAGTATACCTGCCTTGAGAGGGCCCTCGTCCGGCTGCCGATTGAATGAACTTCACCGATTCCGAACGGACCTCTCTCAAGTGACCTATTGTCCTGACTGGAATCCCACAGGAATGCTGCGGTAAAAACATGGAGAAAGAGAACGATCGGGCGCTGGAAAAAGGAAGGCGAAGAACTGTCCACATGGTCCGGTCCGGGTAAGGTCGTGACACACGACAAATTGCGAAATTGATTGATTGATTGTTTGAAAATACTAGTATTACTTATTGATTGTTTCTGAGAGATTCTCTATTTGCAAATAAGCACAGAGTCGCCATACTCTGTTTAGTCTTTGTAGATAGTGAAGGATAGGTAATGCAGACTTTTGTCCCCATTGTAATCCGTCATACCTATTTTTCTCCCCATTGATTGATTGATTGAATCGAGCATTGAATTGTTCGAAGTTGGTTCTCTTAAGGATCTTCTCTGTCTGCAAACGGGGAAGAATAGGAATATTCTCTCTCCCTTTGCAGATAGTGAAGGGTAGGTAACGCAAACCTTTAACACGTCGTACCTATTTCATTCCTCATTGATTGATTGTTTGTCCAAACATTGACTGTTTGGAATTGGTTCTATTTGGAGGTATTCTCTATTTGCAAACAAGCACAGAGTCGCCATGCTCTGTCTAGTCTTTGCAAGTAGTGAAGGGTAGGTAATGCGGACCTTTGTCCCCCGTTGTAATCTGTCATGCCTATCTACTCCCCACTGATTGATACGCCAGTTTCACCCGGACCATTTACTAGAGGTAGGTCATCTGGCCCGACCAGAGAGCACCCCTAGTGAAAAGGACATATACAATAATAATAAAGTGATCACTGTATCCTGTTAACAGAAACTTTAGCATGAAACAACCTGGAAAGAAAGGAATAGGAAAACGAAATCAGTAGGCCACTGATGAACTTTTTATTAAATAACGAACAAAGAAACGATAACAATACGTAATGATAAAACCTATTGTTGTCCTAGAAACAAGAAACGTTAGAAATAAGCCCGTAATGAGAATAGTAAGAGAAACCAAGCGTGACATTGCAACGGCCACAAGGCAACGAGGCTTCATCGCCCCTCACTGCCCCAAACATGTCTGTCTCACCGCCTGCCACGCCCAAATAACGGCAACCTGGGAGAGATACAAGTCAGCAGACATCCGACCCCATTCTGGAAACTTCCAAAGTGCAACAGGGTTGCGGCTACGCCCAGCCGGAAGCAACACATATAGGGCGGGTCCTGCTGCCAACAGTCGGCCGGAGATCATCACGTAGGGTGTAGCCGGAGGAGAGGCCGAGGCCGAAGGGACCCGGCCAGGGGGACTGCTACGACAACCCTGGAGAGTTGCAGGGGGGGGAATGTCCGTGTCCTCGACCCTCCCCTCTCTCTCCCAGTCCGGCCACCATCAACCAGAGGCCGAGGCCGACGGGATCCGGCCGCGGTGGCGGTAACACTGGAGAGTTACAGGTTCGACCCTCTCTCTCTCTCTCCCAGTCTGGGCCAGCATCCATGGAGGGCCTGGGAGTGGAGAGGCCACTGCACGAAAGGCCCAGGAGAGGCACCACACGCCAGGGCCTGCCCCACCGGATGAGCCAAGGAACCCGTTCATGGGGCCAGAGCAAAGGGCGTCCGGCCGCCATCCACCGGAGGCCCGGCCCAAAGACGGACGGGACATTTCTTTTTTCTTCCATAATGGCTGCAACAACGCTGGGGGGGGGATGTCCTGCACATGCCTCTGACCCCCCCCCGTCCTCATCGCCTGGTCCGGCCATAACAAATGTCAAGCGAGACGCCGTGGGGTGCACTGGGAGGGAGAGACGGTGCGAACAAGCCTCTCCCGCCTCCCCAGGTGGAGGCTTCCCAGCTGCACCCTCAGCGCTCCAGGCGCCCGGAAAAGGGTTCTTCCACTGTGGCGATGCTGCAACACCTCGCCCGGCAGGGTGGAGCCCGTCTGCTCATTTGACCCCGCGATCGCCGGTAGCTGCCGAACTTTCAAAA
Source organism: Lissotriton helveticus (assembly GCF_964261635.1). NCBI lineage: Eukaryota > Metazoa > Chordata > Amphibia > Caudata > Salamandridae > Lissotriton > Lissotriton helveticus. Next base: position 534,979,147 of record NC_136073.1, read on the forward strand.
TGGCGATCGACCTGGCAAGAGCGGGCCCAGCATGAAGGAATGGCCCGGTCACTTGTTGACTCCACCATCATAGTTCTCCACAACCTTGAAGATTCTAGAGGAGCCGCGGGAGTCCCCGACCCCCGCAAATACCCCCGATGGGGAATGACTGCCATGATTGCCCTCGGAACGATGGAAATGTAGCCGCAGGCCGTCGGCGCTCCCATGCTGGCGCCAGCCTCAGTTTGAATGACTAGAATCCTGCAGACTACAGTTCAGGTCAGTTCCGGTGAGAGCACAGTCTGACCCGGTAGGAACATTGTTGCCTCCCTCCCCTTTTGATTGATGGTTCAGACCACCGATCCCTTCTTTTCCCCTCTGACGGAACTTTTGGACTGCCAAAAGAAGCTCTGGGCCAACCACGAGTTAGTAGACATTTAGACTATGCCTGGTTCTGCCTGACTGCACCCAAAATGGCGCCGATGCAAATGAAACTTCCAACTCCTTGTTGTACCCCGATTGTTCAGCCCTGGTGTCATGGGATATGTATGAAGGGTTTTTTTAACCACATGAATTGATATAGGATGTGTACTGATTACATGTTCGGACAATTAATGGATTCAGGATGTGTACTGTCAGTTCGGACAATGAATTGATATTGGATGGGTACTGATTATGTGTTCAGACGGTAAATTGACATCAGATGGGTATTAATTGAACATTCGGACAATGAATTGTTGTTTAAGTTTTGCACATCATGATTATTGAAAGTTGGAAGCCCAACACTTATGACACTCGCTCACACTGAAGTCTCGACATGATTTTATTGCGCTTTTCGCACTTTTATTATGAAATAAACGACCACTGACTCCACTAAAGTTTTACTAATAAAGTATCCCCACATCTACAGTTCCAGCCTGCTCCGTGGCCGGCCCACGGGGTTGTAGGCCCATATTTATGCACCGACATTCTTATTAAAGATTTTTGGAAAAAGCAAACATAGTTGTCACGTGTGAATTGGTAATTTTCGAATAAATGACCACTGTTTAAAGGATTAAAAAGTATAGTACGTAGAAATATTGTAAAAATGAAGGGTCCAAGTTTTCGTTGTGTGCGTTTTTCTTTTTGGATAGCCAAAAGCAACCGCTAAAAATCCTGGTGTTTAGCCTATACTTTATGTGCTGCCTGTCTAAAAAGAGTCACACTAACGGTCCACCGGGGCTTGAACGCCCAGTTGGCAGGGACTGCATCCCGTGGAGATAGGCCGAGTATGCAGTAAGTAAAAGCCTTTCTGGGTTTATGCACGCTAATATGTCTATCAATGTAGCCCCTGCCCCTTCTTTTTCCCTCTCTCTGCAGGTCACATCGGAATATCGATCAATGTATGAAAAACGATGATCTGGCGGACAAGAGACGGGAAAAAGGGTTTGATTATGGTACCTAACCGCAACTAGCAAACTATGACTATTTTCTCTCTCTGAACTTAGCACCTGGGAGGGCAGCCTGAAGGGGAAACCACAAAATATAGCTTCGCTTGGCACCCCGAATAGTGCAACTAAAATGACGTGCGCTAATGAATAAGCATCCTACAATTAATTAAATAGGGAAAGTTTAAGGAATATTTTGAGGTGAGGTACATTTAAAATCTACTGCATCCTTCTTCGCACCCTCCTAGACATGTAACTTCAAGCTGCCCCATTGTTCTCCAACTGACACCAACCGTTGTCTCAGCCTGGAAACGCATTTGCTAAAAATGACTCGAATAAACCACCGTGAGCATTAGCCCGACCAGGTTAGTTCATGACCAATTGCCAACGGCGTAAGTGTGTACAATCAAAGCCACCAGTAAGGGCAGCCGACGGTTAAAAGAGAAAGGCAAAAAGAGCTTAGGATGCTAAGAATGCACAGCATACAGAAAGGGAAAATTTTGGCCAATAACTGTTTTATGTTTTGTCTTGGATCTTTGTATGTAATACATGTACTGTCTCCCCCGTCTGAGTTTGTGTGTACGTGATGTATGGATCTACGTCATCCCTCTGCTTGTGTTTACGTATTACTTAACCCCCGCTGTTCTGTGTTGTGTGCGCACTGAATGGACCATTATTGTGTATATATATATATATATATCTCTCTCTCTCTCTCTCTCTCTCTCTCTCTCTCTCTCTCTCTCCCCCCCCCCCTGTTCCCTCCTCCCTTGTGCAAGAACGTTGTGCCCCACCGGCACGAACCTAATTGGGACTCTTCGAACACAAAGGTGTTCGGCAAAATTGACAGAGACTAAAGCGATTGTAACTTGCCATATTACTACCTCTCCTTTCTGCAAAACAATAGAACCCGAGTTGGTCATGAAAGAAAGGACAGGTCAGACGACTAACGTCCCCTAATCTGGCCTTTATAGGGGGACTATAACGTCAATGGCCTCCTGTTTCTCAGTTCGCTAAAAATGCAATTCCCAATGCACAGATTACTTCACTCCTCTGCACTTAAGTGTGGATGTCCAGAGTGCCCCCACTTCTCCCGATCGACCCCAGCTCCCTGTCCAAAACGCCCCCTTTTCTCCGATTAACCCCAGCTTCATGTCATCTACCCTCGAAAGCGAAATTGATGACTTTGATTAAACGTTCACTCCCCAAGAAGAGCATGTTTTACGTCCACCCCCTCCCCCTTCTTCATGACGATAACGCCCCACTTACAAGAGTTAGCCGACCCCGAAGGGAAATGTAAGAGTGTCGATACTTGGGTTAAAGGGAAGGGCGAGTCTCTACATAAGGACTCGATTTTGAGTTTGATATAATACACTGTGTATAAAGGTCCAATTTCTCGCCACGTACGTCACGAATGAGCACCGAACAGAGTTATGAATTCCATAGCAATGCACTCCTACAGACTCCATAAATTACAACTTCTGACTGTGACCGATGAACTTATTCCCCACCTACATAGGATTGGGGACGGAATTGAGAGGTATAAATGTCTTCTCCTGCCAGTTTTTCTAAAACTTGTTTTCTACCCATTCAAAGATCCAATTACCGGAGGAGAGGAGCTGGACGTGACGCACAGCCTGGCCACAGATCATGGAACACGTGTGACCGCAACCAAAGGTGGAGCCGCAGAGCAATGAGACGCGGGACGAGGCATAACTTTCAAACTCAGCAGATGGAGGAATGAAGGGCTGCCTTGAAGCCCTCGACTCGCTGACCCACTCGTGCCTGAAGTCCCCCGTCCCCTTTTGAGTCCGACTAATGGGCCTGCCTGTTCATTGTCCTTTGCTCCCTTGGTCCCTTGGTATGTTCAAAGATCTGGCCCCACTCCGCCCTCTCTTCCCTCGATTATTCAACAAACTCTCTCATATAAACTTTGACTATGGACTGGGATTTTGCCACGGAAAAAGAAAGACACGCAGGTGCCCAGCATGAGGCACCCCTAAGAAAAGGAGTTAGGAAACAGGACTGTGATCTAACAACAGAGGACTGATCGCACCCTGCAACGCGTAAGGATGATTCCGAGCTGGACTTATAGCTCCACCGCCGGTGCTCAAAAGCGCCAACGGAAAAAAAAACGGACTAACAGAAGCTACCAGTGGTGGCTCGTCGTTGAAAAAGACATTTTCACTAAGACCCCCCCCTTCCTGAACTTTCTACCCACCCCTTGACTAGTTGTTTACATCGAATTGCATTCCTCCCTCAATTCTTATTGCTTTCAAAAATGTTTCATCGGTCACCCATGTATCTAGCTTTCCAAAGTACTGATAAGACCCGAAGGTATCAGATTACTCTTAATTAATGTCATCGGAGAAAAAGTCTGAACTTGATTCTGTAATGTTTCGGAACCTCTTTTCTTGACTCCGACTAAATATTATGCCGATCTCTAGGCTTGTATGAAGAACCAACAAATGTAAATTAACATGTATTGCATTCTGCCTATCGCATCGACCATGTAGAAATTGAACTTGCTTATGTAAAAAAGCGGCGACTGTTGAAAATAGGCAATGTATGTGTACATAAGCGGCGTTCATTTGCGTTCACAGTACCCCTTGTTGTAAGCAGAACAGATATCGCTAAAACACTGACTGTGTTATCCCGCTAGCATAGACCCATGCACACACGTACTCGACAGCCACTTTAGGTACCATGGTCTCTCTGCTTGCGATTGATCACCAGCGCCCCTTCCCTGACCCTGCAAGCTTCCCCCCTGCACCCTGACCGCCCCCGCTCTCACATGTACAAGTCATGAGCCCTCCCTTCCCGCATGACTCTGTCTCTGAGAATCACACCCCGCGCCTGACCAACACCTCCTTTCCTTCCATGAATACCCCTCCTTTGATGACCCCTTCCTCTGAGCCCGACTGCCTGTACGAACCGCTGGTCATCCCTTAGCCCGAGGATACAGTTTATTGCCCACTACTGTATGCACTCGTCTCTCTTGAAAGAAGCCACTATTAATCATGACCGCCCCACCCCCTGAGATTCGATCAGGAGCACACATTCCAATGGAATCAGCAGAACACTCAGCTGCATGACAGCCCCCTCCTATTGCATGGAGGATAAGGGCCCCTACTGTAGCCACGTGTTGGAATATCTTCATACTTCACAATGTATTGATTGTAATAAAGGATGCCTGTGTGCCACGAACCTGTGTATAAAAGGCGAAGCCTCAGAGAAACTTGTTAGAGCACCTCCCGAAGACACTATGCGAGTGTCCCAAATGACATGCTCTCCTCATGAGAAATAAACCTTTTTCCTTGTCTTCCTGCTTCCAGTGCCCGTCTCTTTACTTGGTAATTATTCAAGATGGAAACGAAGAGTCGCCCTGCGCCAGCAGCCTGGGCATCCGGTGCGTTATGGGCTGACTTTTCTACAAGAGGGGTCGCTCTGGTCAGCCTATCTGTCCATCCAGTAGCCGCAGTCGCGCTGCCCCATACTCGTACCGCCACTCCAGTGGGTCCCGTCAAATTCTTCCTAGCACCTCGGGAATAAAATGCCCTGTAGTAATCCCCCCCGGGCAAGAGCCACCGGTCCATTTTGAAAGCCGGATTCGGAACTGGACCATACATAGCATGATTTACGGCACTCAAATGAGATGCCCAGTAATACCGTCGTATATCAGGTAACGCAATGCCCCCATCGTACCAGGGTAGCGTGAGCTTAGCCAACGCAATACGGGATCGGCCAGCCCACACTAGCTTCCTCTGGAGGCACTCAATTTCGCGAAAGTAGCCAGCCGGCACTAAATCAAGTGTGTTTTGCACAGCATACAGGAACCGGGGAAGAGACATCATTTTAAACAAAGCTGCCCGTCCCAAGGGGGATAAGGGCAGACCACACCAAGCCGCGACGTCCGACCGAAGCCGGGCGAGCGGAGGCAACAAGTTCCGGTCATACCGTAATGCAGGGTCAAGAGAAATATAAATCCCCAAATACTTAAAACCATCAGTACAAACCGGGATTGGGCATACTCGGGGCAAAGAAAAAGGATCACCGGTAAGCGGAAAGATACAGGATTTGGACCAATTAATAACCAGCCCAGAGTTACGTCCAAAGGAGCGCAGGACATCAAAGAGGACACCCAGCGACTTACGAGGGGACGTCAAATACAACAAGATGTCGTCAGCATACAATGATACACGGTCCTCGAAGCCAGGGGACCACCGAATACCCTTTAGGGAAGGTTCCCATCTGAGCCAGGCGGCAAGAGGCTCAAGCGCAAGTGCAAACAACAGCGGAGACAAAGGACATCCCTGCCTCGTGCCTCGCCCAAGAGCGAAGGGCTCCGAAGCTCTACCATTAACCACCACCTGCGCCAACGGCTGTTCATACAGGAGTTTAATCCATGCAATAAATTTCGGACCAAAGCCGAACTTGGCGAGAGTGGCCCACAAATATGGCCACTCGACTGTATCAAAGGCCATCGAGGCATCAAGAGAGACCACGATGGCCGGTTCACTAAGAGACCCCGCCCTCGCGATGACGCCATGCAGACGATGAAGATTGAGGGCAGTGTTGCGCTGGGGCATAAAACCGGACTGATCCGGATGAACCAGTCCGCTAATCACCGTCGCCAGTCGATTTGCCAGTATTTTAGCCAATATCTTGGGTTCGGCATTTAGAAGTGAAATAGGGCGATACGATGAGCAGCACTCGCGGGGTTTGCCGTCTTTATGAATGACCACAATAGAGGCCAGCCTTTGGTCTCTGGGAAGAGATCCAAGGTCACGCGACGCCGCAAACATACGCAGCAAATACGGCGCCATTTTATCTGGGCAGAGCTTGTACAGCTCAACCGGTATACCGTTGGGGCCCGTAGCCTTCCCCGAACGAAGAGAGCGAATAGCGAGCGCAACCTCATCGACGGAGAAATCAGTCTCCATTAACGCCCCGTCTGACTCCGAGAGACCGGGCAACTCAAGATCACGAAGTAGCAAGCGCGAGTCCTCCTCCGGCAAGCCCGAAACCGGCGCGTACACGACCCGAAAGTGCTGGGCAAACACCTCAACTATCCCAACCGGGTCCACGACCCGCGTCCCATCGACTCTCTCAAACACAGGCACAACACGATTCATTCTATCACGCCTATCCAGCCAAGCCAGCAACTTCCCCGCTTTATCACCCACATCATATAAATGCCCCTGCTGCATACGATGCATCGCCTCAGCCGAGGCAGTCACCAAAGCCCTGTAATCAAATTGCTTAAGAGCCAAAACATGCAATATCTCAGGCGTAACCCCAGCCTCCAACCGTTCCTCCAACCCAGTAATCTCAGACTCCAAACTCACCACCTCTTCTCGTTTACGCCGCTTCTCAGCAGCAACCAGGGACAGAGTCTGACCGCGGATCACAGTCTTATAAGCCTCCCATAGGGAGACCGGGGAAGACACCGATCCCTCATTTTCGGCAAAATAGAAATTCATGCATTTGACCACCTCAGATCTGATGATGGGATTCTGAAAGTGCCATGGACTGATTGGGGCAATTCGGCCCCCAGTCCCCAAACAGATATCTAAGTGGAGCCATATCGGGGAGTGGTCTGAGATCCCTCTAGCCAGGTTTTTAATTTCACGCACAGAGAACAACTGCACCATCGGCACGAGGATATAGTCAAGTCTCGAGAGACTTCCATGGGCTCCCGAGTGGAAAGTATACTGAAGCCGGCCAGGGTGCAGTTGTCTCCAACAGTCGGCCAGCCCGAAGGCATCCAAGAATTTCCCCAACCATAACTGTGATGTAGGGAGGAGTCTGGGGGGACTACGATCACTCTCTCCATTCACCACAGAGTTAAAGTCACCACCCAACACCAGCAAACCATCAGGCAAACCCAGAATGACCTCACCCAAATCGGCAAATGTAGTGGATTGCAGCCCAGGCGGAACATAGATCGACAGTATGGAAATCAATTTCCCCTCCCATCGCCCCGTAATGCCTGCATAGCGGCCCCTGTCGTCCAACACCGTGCCATCTATCTCCAGGGGAAGGGAATTCCTGATCAGTATACCAGCCCCTCTCGACCCCGTAGTGAAGCCGGAATGAGCCACCAAACGATAGCCTCTTCTATTCAATGCGTGACATGTATTGCCCACCAAATGGGTCTCTTGGAGCAGGACCACATCCGGGGAACACCTCTTCAAGTATTGCAGCACAATCCCACGTTTAATCCTGTCCCCAAGACCGTTAACATTCCAGCTCAACACCCTAAGCCCCCTACCCCCATCCCGAAAGAAGACCGACCGCCCCCCATCTCGAAACAGTCACATGACAGTAAATGTAAAGCAAAGCGCAGCCTTGAAACAAACAAATAGAAAAGAACCCCCCACCACCCCCAGTGAACCCATCAAACTCAAACCCCCCTCCCTGCACCCCTGCGGTAGACCGAAGAGCCACCCCAACTTGCAGTGTGCCTGTCGCCCCATGAAACTAACCTACAAAAAGCGAGAAAAGTCCCCAGAGGAGGAAGATCCCCAGAACCCCCCCCACCCCCGGGCATTCACACAATGCTTGAAACATAGTCTCTAAGCCACTGCAGCGGATCCTGGTTCGCCGATGTAGACTCACTGCTCCTGGTCCTCCACGCCTCCCTCAGCGCCTCTCGTGTCCTCCGGGCCTTCATGTCGCGTCGATAGAGTGTCCAACCAGTCACTAACCACCTCAGGGCGGTCAAAGAAAAGCGCACGATCAGCATGTTCGATTCTCAGACGGGCCGGGAAGAGCATGGCATATTTTAGTCCCAGGTCCCTGAGGTGCCGTTTCACACCCGTAAAGCCCATCCTTTGCTTCTGCACTGCCTGGGTGAAGTCCGGGTAAAAACTAATTGAAGCGTTCTCAAATTTAGTGGGCCCATTGGTTCGGGAAGCCTGCAGGATAGCGTCTCTATCACGAAAATTGAAGAGTCTAGCAATTATGGGCCGCGGGGCGGCTCCCGTCTTTGGCTTGCCACCCGGGACACGGTGGGCCCGCTCCACAGCGAAGAATTTACTTAGGCCTTTCGGCATCAGATGCTTGAGCACAAGGTCCTCCACCAGGATATCAACAGGCATGTCGGCAGAGTTCTCCGGGACACCCACAATGCGAACGTTATTGCGCCTGGCACGGCCCTCAAAATCTTCCAACCGATTAGCAAACAGATCACAGGTAGTCCGAAGATGGCGGACCGTGGTCTGGAGGTCCGAGACATCCGTGGTCAAACTAGCGGTCTTGAGGTCGAGAGATTTGACACACTCGTCGGTTTTCCCAAGGTCTGCTCTGATGAGGGTGACATCGATCGCCACCGTATCTATCTTAGCTGCCAGGGTTTCATACTGCTGGCCCATGGTGGATCGGACACTCGCAATAGCACCCATAACGTCTTTCAGTGTTGGCTCCTCGTCATCAGGAGTACCGTCCCCAGCTTCCTCCAGGGCACCACTCGATCCACCCGGGGATCCTCTCGGTCGAGTAAATCGATCAATGGTCTGAGACTGGGTGACCCCCCCTCGGGACGAACCTCTGGCGCCGCGTCTCTCAACGACTGTTCTGCCCGTCATGACGCGTAAGGAGCCCAAACTGGAATTGCAGAATTCAGTCAAAATGATCTTCGTCGTGGCAGGCTCGGAACTGCGTGTAGACAGGGACACAGCACTAGTAAAAGGCTGGCAGCGATAGCAGAATCGGAACTCCGATCGGGAATTGGGCGTTCTCAACAAGGAGCAGAAACGAAACCGAAAGTACACCAGGGCAAAGGGCGTGGCTTATCAGCCGTTGTTGTTCAATTGCCACCTGGGTACCTCGGGGACTCAAACCCCCGGCTGGCATACGATGTAGGCCTCAAAGTTCAGGGTGCAGTAAGTCCGGTATCCGACGGCCAAATCGATTTTGGAAAGGATCGCTGGCATCAGCAGGGCATCAATAAAAAGTACCCGTCGTCATAATCAGGATCAGTAACAGGATAGTCGCGGGAGGCGGATGGGGTCTCGGGAGCCCTTAGCTCACGCGTCCATCTTGGAATCGCGCGAAGCTCCTCCCTCCACCATACCTTTCTTAGATATAACCATCTATTACAAACACGCCTGACTGCAAACTAGAACACACTACAAACCAACAGCAAAAAACACTCTGCTAAAGATCAATAGCTTCCACCCCAGGGCTCTGAGGGCAAATCTGCCCAATGGGCAATTCCTAAGACTAAGAAGAAACTGCAGCAAACTGCCAGACTTTAAGACACAATCGAAGGACCTCCACTAAATTAAGAACCCTTGACTACCCAGAAAGAATTGTTGCAAAGACCTTGAAAAGGGCAAGAAACCAAAACAGGGACACATTACTAGAGGAAATTGAAAAGAACTAAACCGATCTTCCTCTTACATGCCTCAGCACCCTGTCTCCAACCAGATAAAAAGATTATTAACAAACACTGGAGGATTCTTCAGACAGGCAAACTCAATTGGAAGAAACCAGTCTTCTCCTTTAACCCCTTCCAGGCTCATGACGAGCTCAGCTCGTCATGCAGTACACTGCTTCTGTGCTCATGAAGAGCACAGGGGGATTCAAAGAAGATCAGCACCAAGGATGAATTGCCTTAGCACTGATGTGGTTAAAAGAGGAAGATGGCTGAGAAACCAACTGGTCTTGACACAACCCAAAAAACAACCGAGAGAAAACACAGTTAGCAGTGCATGGGGCCTACCTGAAATAACTGGTCACTACCCGTGTGATAACTGTAGTGCTTGCAATTCCACACAAAGAACAAAAACCCTGAACCCCGAACCCAACAAAACATGGCAGTTGAGGAAACACACTACTTGTAATTCCACCAATGTTGTGTACATGATTACCTGTCCATGCTGGCTACACTATGTGGGAATGATGAGCAGAAAAATAAAAACCAGGATCAGCGAACTTCAAAGCAATATCAGATGCAAACGCAATACTCCAAAAATGAAATACCACTTCTTAAGAACCAACAATACAGTTGAAGACCACACATGGGTCTGTCATAGAGCAACTTGAACCCCATCTGGATGACCCACAAAAGGCTCTCCTGGAAAAGGAACAAAGGTGGATTTATCGCCTTTCCGCCCATAAACAGGGCCTCAATTATGACATTCCATGGAACACCTTATTGCCCAGGAGATAAACAATACTGACTAAAGGGAGCTTGTTAAGCTAGCACTCTATGCTAAACATTCTCCTTTAACATGAACTATAAGACTGAACATTTATGTGCCAGTTTAATGACCCTTACAACATTTATAACATGTATGCCTTACTAACACTGTCTCCAAAAAGATTTCTAAAAAGAATGACAAAGCTGTTCCATATTCTCACACACATTTTGAGAAAATCTTTCAGCAGGACTCCTACTATTAGAACACAATTACCATACTACTTCACCTGAGAAACAGTTCTGAGTTCCTATCCTATTAACCTTGGTCTGTCGAGCTCAAATGGTTTTCATGCCACTAGCTAAAGGCGCTCTAATTAAAATATCAATCATTACTCATTGCAAGGACTATGAGGCTCCGTAACAACTCCATAGGCAGTAAGGAGTTAACCACAACACATGGAAGTGGGCTTGTCAACTCCAGCATATCACAAGCCAGTCAAATTCCCCAGCGCACATACATGCTTACATAATTTTGACAGGACACAGGGCTCGGAAAAATGGGCTTGCCCTCTTCAGCCAATCAGTGGCTCTGCCGATGTGCCAATGTGCAAGCATGTTGACGGAGAAAGCTCCCTGAATCTCTTCTTAAGACACTGTCAAATGCTGAATCGGTATCGCCGAAATCCCGAGAGTGGAACGAATAGGTTCCCAAGCAGGCGGCCGACCTTGGTGTAGTAAGTAAGATTGCTCAGGCACACTCCATCCTTGAGTCGAAGCATACTTCCCCTAACTTTTCTCTGTGCCATTAACTAACTCTTTCTGTTCACTCTATCACTTACAGAGTTTGACAATAGGCGCTGCCTCCCTCCAGTATCTATGACACTGGAAATCCTCATGTGCGAAGTAGGTGCCTTTTAACCTCGTAAATTTTCACATATCCAGGCATAACTAGGATTATGATTGTCCCGTCAGACTATGATTTTCCATAGAGTCTATTACTCTTTCATACTTCCAAAATACAGACGCAGTATTTTTGAAAACTCCAATTAATAGCTCCGTAAGCATCCATCATTACTCACTGCAATTTCTGAAATTCGGGGCCCACTGTACTCTGCATGCCTGAAAACTCGCCCACTAAACGCACACATTTTTTTTCAGTAGCCCATCTAACACCGATGTTTTAAATATTTGCTATGAGACAGGGTACAAGTACCACTTGACCCTTTGTTTTTCATTAACCACGTTTTGTCGCATTTCTTTATTTCTACAGGTACTAAACATTGACGGTTAATCTGTAAGTTATGCCCGCCATTCACCTATGCTCACCTTAGCGTGTAAACATAGTTTCACATGAGCACAGGGTTTACTCTGAGCCACGGGTCCTGTCGAAAGCCACTTCAATTTGCACTCGTGGCTGAAACATGTACACCACATCACCTATCTTCACCTTTTCACATAATTATCAGAGACGTGTGAGACCACCATTCCATTCACGTCCCAAACAATTTCTTAAACTTTTTAATCCTGCTCAAGGTACTATATAATAATATTTTCAGGTACCCTGGAGGTAGTTTTAACTCAATATCATGACACTCACCCCTAAAAAATATTTAAAAAACAGCTCCACTGTAAACAGGAGTCGAAACACACCTAGAAGGCACTCAGACTTCTAGGTGGGAACCTGATGATGAAGCATGCCATCAACTAGGTTGGTGGGTGAGGGTTCTTCTAACAAGTCAAATGGGTTCCCCATCCAGGAGACTAACAGTTAACTGACCCCTGTTAATGTGGGGTTTCTCGAGAGCATAGCTCTCTTCTCGTTCTCTTTGTTAAAGAACTACATTTTTAAAAATCCATAACCTGGGGGAAGGTGCAGCTCAGTGCTGGGGGTCAAAATTAATATTCTAACTCTGCCAGGGTAACTGCCTCTGGGAAGATACTAGGCAGTGTTGGGAGGCAAAATTGCTATTCTAACTCCACCAGCTGCTTGCCTCAGGTAAGGTGCTGGTTGGTGGCAGGGGACAACATTATAATTGTAACTCCACCAGCTTCTTGCCTCATGGAAGGTGCTGGTCTCTGGCAGGTTTCAAAATTACTATTCTAACTCTGCTGGGTGCTTGCCCAGGGAAGGTGCTAGTCAGTGGTGGGAGGCCAAATTACTATTCTAACTCCACTGGGTGCTTGCCTCAGGGAAGGTGCTGGTCAGTGGTGGGGGGGAAATTATATTCTAACTCCACTGGGTGCTTGCCTCAGTGAAGGTGATGGTCAGTGTTGTGAAGCAACATTTCTATTCTAACTCCACCAGGTGCTTGCTTTGGGGAAGGTGTTATTCAGTAGCGTAATACAAAATTACTATTGTAACTCCACCGGCTGTTTGCCTCATGGAAGGTGCAGGTCAGTGGAGGGTGGGCAAAAAATATATTCCAACTCCACTGTGTGCTTGCCTTAGGGAATGTGCTGGACAGTGGTGGGGGGCAACATTACTATTATAAGTCATTGAAGGTATGTGCAGTATTACTCATCTCATTGTGTGTAAAAGAAGCAAGGACCCCCTCATCTCAATGTACATGCAGAGCAGGTACTCTTGCTGACACTGTTGAAAGGACCACAGTGCATAACCACTCTGCCTCTGCAATGGAGATCGAGGTTAGAGCCAACATAATGCAAATGAAAGTTTTTACATCCACCTCAATGAACCATGTGGCGCAGTTTTGAGGGAGGTATCCCAAGACATTCCTATGCATGTAGCAAATTGTATGCCTACAATTCCTAATCTAAGCAGAATTACTTAAAGAAAAAACTGGCAACTATCCCCCAAAGAGAAACACACTAAACATACTGTGATATTAGCATTCCTCCTGAACTAACTGCAACCGTTACTAATGAAACCTTTCTTTTGCATGACAACAAATTCCCTCGGAAAAGGATACTAATCTTTAGCACACACCATAACCTTGTAATATTGAGGACTAGTAATATTTGGATAGGACCTTTAAATCCACACCACATCCATTCACCCAAATATACACTATTTATGCCAACATTAATAACACTACAATTCCTTTAGTCAACAGTTTACTCCCTGATAAGCAAACCTCAAAATACACAGAATTTTCAACAGTGGTAAAATTTAAAACACTGAATAGAAGTCCTAGAAAAGGGATACTTGATTTTGAATTTCCCATGACTAACACAATAACCAAAATGTATCCTGAGACACAAATTCAAGGATGTTTTTTGCACTTCACACAGGCCTATTGGAAAAGAATTTTAAAAAACAGTCTTAGCTCAGGATTACATATCAGACAGTAAACTGCAATTTGAGTTAAAGAAACTAAAAGCATTATGCTTTGTTCCACAATTACAAAATCTGAGTAATTTACATCAAATGAAGACAAATCAGCTCCCTTACTAAATTACTTTGAGAACACATGGATTGGCCATCTAAGCAGGTTGGGTCGCAGGAGGAATCCAAGGTTTCCAGTTAAGTGGTGAACTGTTGCATGACCTGCTTAAACGGAGGTGCAAAGACTAATATTGCCATAGAGGGATGTCACAACTCCTTCAAAAAAGCAATCAGAAAATCTCATCCAAACTTTTATCATTTCTTGGAAATTTTGAAGAAGGAGCAAAGCTTCCAAGAAATAATAAAAGCGCAGTCATTGACTGGTACTCTGGACCGACGCATTTAGAAAAGAACAAAAGAAATGTCAGAGCGACTATTGGGACAAATTCAATAGTTTGTTTTCATTGATGGTGGCTTCAGACTACCTAGACAATATTGTACACATTCTACATTTCTAACTCACACCTATTCTATCTTACTTGCCTGTTTTGCAATTAATTTTTACAAATTAAATTGCCATTTCTCAAAAACAAATTCCAAATTAAAGGAATGTCGGGTTTCTTACTTGAAGGTGTCTTCTTTCTTCAACTCTTGGTGGTTCATAATCACCCACACTTCACCAAGAGACTTGTGCAGTCCAAGAATCCAATGTTACAAATGGATAATCCATGAAGCAATCCAAAACCTGTTGTAAATAATATCAAAGGTGACAGATTGGCATAGCCATATTTTCCAGCAAATTCACTGCTGCAAAATGTACTGTGTAATCTAAATAAATGCAATCCCCCAATATAATACTGAAAAAGTTAGGGTTTTTGGCAAAAACGCAATAACAAATCCATTGGTGTAATCCACTGTCCATACGATTTAAATACATCCATAATCTTGCAAACGCTTTGAAAAATCGAAAAGTCAAAAGTTCGCACAACACCGAATGTCAATGCTGAAAGGAAAAAGGAAAAAAGGCAATTTCTCCCATTGACTTCAATTGAAAAGCATGGGTAGCCTCTGAAAAAAAAAGGTTTTAAAAATGTCATTGCATTGTTTTGAATATGATTTTATTCAAAAATAATATATATTGTAACCTATGTAACAAATTTTGATTAATTTATTTCACATTTTTAAATTGCTATATATTTTTAAAAATAAACAAATCTTATTATATTTTTATTTTATGTCTCCTACTAAATTATTTCAGTAAAAATACATTTTCTTCCAGATATTACTTTACTATTTACAGTGTATTTTTGAAAGGTATTTGAGCGTAAATATATCCATGCTTACCTATTTCAATAAATGTTCACATTTATTTTTATATTTAAAATAATTAATACTGAGATTTAAAAAAGTACACTCTCATAAGTATTGTTTTTATTGTATTTAAAATATTAATATAAATTTAAAAAAATGAATTAAATGAATACACAGATATTAATAATAATTCTTGGGTATTAATACACCCCCACCCATCACCCCTATTTACCTCACATCCTGTGTCAGAGGGTGGGTGTTACACCCTCAAAAATATGTTTTTAATGATCTTTTTCAAAATAATATTACTTTGAATAAATACCTAGCTATCAAAATTTAAACCTGTTTTATTTTATACAGCTCCACTCAAAAACCCTATTTTCCTAACACCCCATGCCAGTGGGTGTGTGCTACACACTCATAAGTATTGTTTTTATTTGTTTTTAAATTCATAAAATTAATATTAATTATTACAATAAATTGATTCCCAGGTATTACAATTAATACCTGACTATTAATACACTCTCCCACCCAAAAACCCTACTTCACTCATATCTCATGCCAGGGGGTTGAGTGTTAAACCCTCCAAAGTATTGTTTTTATTGTATTTAAACTATCCAAAATATTTTTAACTATTGACATAAATTAATGGCCAGGTATTAAAAGTATTACCCTATTAGAAATTCACTCCCCATCCAAACCCCTATGTCCCTAACATTCTTTGTCAGAGGTCCAATGTTACACCCTCACAAATATTGGTTTTAGTTGCTTTTAAATTACTAACATTTATTCTTGAAAATAAAATAAAGTAATGACCAGGTATTAAAAGGAATACTTGGGTATTAATACACTCTTCTGCCCAACCCCTTATTTCCCTCACATCCTGTGCCAGAGGGTGGGTGTTACACCTTTAAAGGTATTGTTTTGATTGTATTTATATTATTCAAAGTAATTTAACCCCTTCAGTGCTCATGACGGAGTGGTTCCGTCATGAGCGCCGGTTGAGCTGTGCTAATGACGGAACCACTCCGTCATGGCCCCGCCCGCTCAATAGAACCTTCAGCACAGCGTGAAAATTCACGCCGCGCTGAAGAGGTTAAAACATCGATATAAATGAATGCTCATGCATTAAAATTAATACTGGGGTATGAATACACTCTCCTACCCAAAACCCCTATTTCCATCACATCCCGTGCAAGTTGTTGAGTGTTACACGCTCAAGAGTAATTTTGTAATGACTTTTTTAATTGATAATATAAAAAATAAATCTTTAAATACATCACATTTAACAAAACTAATTAAAAAATACAATAGAAATAAATAACATTACTTAACTATACAACTTATTTCAAATTGCATTGTAATGGTATGCGTTGTAATACCTTCTGCGTTGCCATGGCATATGAGCTGCAATGGATTCGTAGTAAAGGCATTACGATTTAATGCCTGTGTTGTAATGGTTGATTCCCCCATTAGGCATCTATTATTTGGAAACTATCTGAAATTGGGTAGATACGTACTAGATATTTTACATGTCATCTTTTCCTTCATAAATCATCATGCTGGTAAACCAAAGTTATTCATGAACCCGCATAGCTTCCCATGCATGTTTTCAGCCCCAAAGCTCCGATCCTTTAGGTAATAGCTGCCTAACAGTAAGTGTTAGCATGTGTCTCCTGGACTTGGAGGAATCCTTGACTGGAAATCAGGGAAAGAGCATAATTCAAGCCTTATTCGGGTTGCCAAGAGTCTGTCCTGTTTTTCACCAAAAATCTTACTTGAGTAACTAAGTTCTTCATTTAATCAACAATTACCTTTTACCTCGTCATTAAATGTGCCAAATGCAAATGTTACCAATGTCTTCCGTAACTTTCATGCCTTACTATTTATGCAAAGATTAGTGCACTAATGTGCCATTCTTTTAATAGGTCAGTGTGTGCCATGTAAAGCTTACTCACAACCTTTGTTCCTGTCTTTTGCAGTTCTCATTCTTCACCAGGTAGGTGATTGTTTCTCTCCCTTTTGGTGTACCATTTTGTCAGGGTTCTCAGTTTTAGAGCAGCAGAAACATTAGTTTCGCCATAAATCAACAAACCTAAGCAAGGTCTTTCGTTAAAGGCGCAGTATTTACACTCAGACTCTATAAATGACTGCCAGAACATGTGGGGTATGCCAAAATCTTGACGTTTCATGGGACAACTATGGCTCATTCGGTTTCCAATATTGGGCCAAGATGGTGGGAATCAAATGTATGGCAGAGGCAGAGATACCTGCAAGTGGTGCACTTACGGTTCGGCAGCCAGTACTTAAGGGGCAGGAGCGTGGGGGCTGAAACTATGCATGGGGCGCAGTTGAGTGCCTTCGGAAAAGGCTCAAGACACAGGGACTGCACCCTGCCTGGGAGCAGTCATTCATGTCAATTCAATTACACGTTTGGGAACAGAAAATGTTTATGAACACATGAGCATTTTCTGATCCGAAAGGTGTAATTGAAATGTAGTTCACAAAACTTAGTGATATTAGTGTTGTATGTAAGTATTTAACTAGATTATTTCTTGGAATCATATTCACTGTTATTGGGATATTCCTATGGTTCAGACCAGAAGGACAATGTTTTGGTCTTACTTAGCATGTTTGACTTTGTATCAGAACAAGTGAGATGTTTTAACATTGTTCTCTGCCAGATCAAGATGAAAAGTTTACTTACCTTCAACAATGCTCTTACTGGTGAATACTCTATCTGATCAAAAATTCCTCACCTTTAAGTACATCCCATTGTGCCAAGATTTTAAAACAGCAATGTTCCTTTGTGCTTGTAGGTGGGAACGTACAACTCTGTGTTGACTTCATTCTACTCTGGAAAAGTCATCAGAGCTGCATATAAGTGCCACCCCTGTGCATCGACTTCAGTTTTTTTGTGAACTTTGTCCGCACCTTCGGATGCAGAGCCCAATAATAATCAGTGATATCAGTGTGCATATCTTAAATTTGGGACCATTTTTCGATGTCAAGGCAGTGGTGCTTAGTGAACCTGTGTATTGATGTCCACATTACATCCTGACAGATGTCAAGGATAAGCACACCGCATGTCAGTGCAGTGATAGTAGCCTTGGCCCTGGTGCGATGTGCCCTCAACCTTTCTGGAAGTTGCTTGTTTGCCAGCAAATAGCAGATCTTGATTTAGGGCACTACTATGACATCACAAAGAGTTTGGGGAGGAAACAAACGAGTGAAACCTTTCAGAAACCTCATCACAAGAGGTGATTTTAACTAGGACAGCTGGTGCTCAAAATGTAAAAAGGCTGAAAAGGTCAACATATAACCCTTAACAGTGCTCAAACACGTCCCTGCTGGGCTATTTATTAAATAAATAGGACATCCAACAGTTTGGCTTGTAACAGTTTGGTATTGTGGTTGCCGCACAAAGCTACAAACTTGTCCTTGCACCCACCACCAATAGATTTTGTAGAGGGACTTCTGACAGTGAGGATGAGAACCTTGAGACGAAGATCAAATGCCACTGCTTCGTCTCCATACATGGAGATGGAGAAAACGTAGTTTTGAATGCAGGACCCTGACCTGCTGCTGCCACAGAAGATCCTCCAAAAGCAGTAGCCTGATTGTAGGAGAGATGCTCAAGCCTAAAGGTCTCATGGGCCACA
This sequence comes from Lissotriton helveticus, assembly GCF_964261635.1. NCBI lineage: Eukaryota > Metazoa > Chordata > Amphibia > Caudata > Salamandridae > Lissotriton > Lissotriton helveticus. The sequence continues at coordinate 534,997,957 of NC_136073.1, forward strand.
CTCTCCTTGCCTAAGCGGGAGCCCCTAGGATGACTGGGGTACAACAGTTAAATAACTTTTTCAAAAACCAGGGCAGGAGTGACAGCTGCGGAAAGGCATGCAGAAGACCCAAGCTTCACTTTATCCAGAACGCGTCCCCAAGAGACAGCTTTGGTGGAAACTCCACCGCACAAAGATTTTTAAATTGCACGTTGTCAATGCAGGCAACAAAAAGATCTAGCCAGGGTTATCCCTAATGTTGAAAAGATGCCCTTTGCCAACTCAGGATATTACCTCAATTCATGATCGACTTTGTGTCACCGGCTGAGTTTGTGCATCCTGCCATTCACAGATCCCGCCATGTGGTTCACGGCCATGGAAATACCCTGTTTCTCCTGCCCAGTAAACAGCACAAAGAAGATAGGGAAGCATCAGCATCCCTGTCTTGTCTTCTGGTTGATGTATAACACCTTTCCACTACTTATGTCCATTGTGAGAGGTGCCGATACGTGCATAAATATTCAAAATATCAACCGGATTAATGCGGAAGGCATTTCCATTCAACTTAAAACTGCACACAAAATATCCCTTTTAACCAGGTCAAAACCTTTGTTTGTATCTACCAATTGGGCCCAACCTGATTCCTCACAATTGATAGGAAATAGATCCTATTAGAAAATGTGTTTGGGGTATAGTGTCATCTAGGTATAAATCCAATGTGGCCATGACCCACCATGTTCTTGGCCACTGGGGGCAGACAATTGGCTAAGGTTATCATAAAAACTGTATTGCCTGTGTTCAGGAGGGTGATGGTTTTGTATAGACAGTAATGCATTGCTTTTTCTGGGTTTCAAAAAGAAACATAGCTAACCTTCTTTAAAGGTTGTTGGGTTCTCCTCCATGTTTCACATATGATTACATATTTTGTGTAATCTGAGATATTAATATATCAGAGAATTAATATATCAGAGAAAGCTTTATATCTTATTTCCCAAACCATCCATTCTAGCTGCCTTTCCCATCTGCAAATCTTTGAAAGTTTGCTTGAAATCCCCAATGCATATTGGACACTGTAAGCTAGCTATTTACCCAGCAATGTAGGGTACTGACAACTCTTCAAGACACTGGGGATGTATGCACTGCTTGGACTTAATTTTCCATAAACAATTCTAGAACCAAAAATGTTTGAACACTGCAGCTACATCATTCAGATTATGTACTCATCTACTGATTGTAAAGTTTTCTTCGCATCTAATGTCATCTTTTTTTCTTTTAACTTTTGCTCACCATACTAACAGACTGAAGACTTTACTCTCACCCTCAAAGATGTGTAGCATTAGTATGCTGTCCTTTCTCATAAAACTGGGTTCATAGATTATGAAAAATTTCTGGCCCTTACAAAGAAATAAACATTCCCCCACAACATCAAAGTAGCTTCCAATACAATAAGCCATTTGTTTTAAGAATTATTGTTCCTCTAACAATGGTGCTTCAAACGCCATGGCGGTAGATATCTTCTCTTAATATTTCAAACAATGCCAGCTTGCATCACCATGCTACATGGGCTGAAAGAATAGTGGGCCTGATATTGACTTACTACATCTAAATATCTGATGTAGGAGGAGGAGCTTGGCGGGCATCCGTGATGGCCGCTTGAGCACAGCGCTCTCCGGACCCTCGCCGCTCCCGGCGATTTATCCTGACTAGATCCTGATTTCTTGTAAGAATTCAAGTAGAGGACGTTTGGCTGATTACCCTGGCACTTTCCGGAATTTGCTTTGGATCTCGTACTCCTGAGCTACGGTGATCTGAACTTTTGGGCTCCGCCCTTGAGGTGCGCCCGGGACGGGGTGCAGATCTGTGGCCGTCCTGGAATTGAACAACAACGGCAGGAGTTCTGGCCTTGTGAGACCCCTTTCCTGAGTTTCGGTTTCGATTCTGTCTTGACCTGTGCCGTGAGTGTGCGTATCGCGCTGGGCTGAGACTTGGAGACAGTTCGGACACGGGGCTTTCCTCTTGTCTACTTGCTGGTTTGGTGGCCTCCTCCCGAGTTGAACCCTTCTTTTTGGTGTACTTTTGATCCTGAGTTTTAGGTGTTTGGCCCGTCGACCCTGGTGGCTTGTTTCTTGGCGCATCTTCAAAATGGCGGGCAGAGGGGACAGAGAAACGCGCAAGACGAAAACACCTCTGCGCGGAGCATTGGTTCAGACGAACGTCATGGACCGTTATACTCAATCTAAGGGGTCCCCCGGAGCTGCCCTGCCTGGCCAGAGTACGGCGTCTGAACGAATTTTGGAGGAGTCGGCGGAGCCTTCCCTACAGGATATCATGGGCGCCATCTCGGGAGTGAGGGAATCCACCGGCCTTCAGTACGAGGCCTTGGCCCACAAACTTGACACCGTGGCCATTGAGGTGAACCTGATTCGTGCTGATCTCAGCAAGACGAATGAAAGGGTCCAGTCATTGGATATTAAATCATCTAGCCTCACGAAGGACGTCTCGGAGCTCCAGACAGAGGTTGGGAATCTTCGTCGGGTGAACGACTTCATGACTCGACGCCTGGAGGATTTTGAAAACAGGGCACGTCGCTGCAATGTTCGCCTGGTTGGTGTACCGGAAAACCCTGAACCCCACTCTGTTGATCTCCTGGTTGAGGGTCTGATTTTAAACCATCTTGCCCCCTCCGGGCTTACCAAATTCTTCACGGTTGAACGAGCACATCGTGTCCCGGGGGGCAAAGTTAAGCCGGGTGCTCCGCCAAGGCCTATTGTGGCTAAACTGTTTCATTATAGAGATCGGGACGCTATCCTGCAGGCCTCACGGGTGAAGGGCCCGGTGGCCTTCGAGAATGCCACAGTGAACTTCTACCCGGACTTCTCCCAACAGGTTCAAAGACAACGGATGGAGTTTCGTGGTGCTAAGAAACGTCTTCGAGATCGGGGTCTACGCTATGCTATGCTTTTCCCCACCAGACTTCGTGTCGAGTATAATGAGCGTACTCTGTTCTTTGATAGACCGGATACTGTTAATGACTGGCTGGACTCCTTGCCTGACCGTCCTCCTGATACTGAGTCTGCCGCTCACCCTGGTGGTGCCGAAGGTGGTGTGGAGATCTGATTGTTTGACTCTGATGTCTCGTTTTGAATATGTTCCCAGGAATGGTGGCCGGCGTACCTCTGCAATGTGATTATTTATTTTTTGTGTGTTGTTTCTTGCTCTTACTGTAGTCTGGGGGCGGGTGGAACGGAGACCTTTCCTCCTCCGGGGTCTTTGTGTAGACTAGGGGTTATGGGGCGACAGGCACACTGCAGGTTGGGGTGGCTCTTTAGCTTTTTGCAGGGGTGCAGGGTGGGGGGTGTTTCCTTTCAGCTTGGGGGAGGGGGGATGGGAAGTTTTTCTCTTTTTGTGTGTTGTTTTCAAGGCGAATTGCTTCTGTCTTTACTGATGTTTCTGATGTCTAGCTCTTGGATGGGGGGTCCTGGCTCGGGTGGATGGGATGGGGGGTAGGGGGTTGAAATTTGTTTCCTGGAACGTTAACGGCCTGGGGGATCGCATCAAGCGCAGTGTGGTATTGAAATATATAAGACGTTTGTCACCGGATATTGTTTTCCTGCAAGAGACCCATTTGATTGGGAATGTATGTAATGCGATGAATAGATGGGGCTACAGTCTTGTGGCACACTCGGGGTTTACTTCAGGATCCAGGGGTGTGGGTATCCTTGTTCGTAACTCCCTCCCTCTGGCAATAGATGAGGTGATTCGGGATGATCGTGGGAGGTATATTGTTCTGGTGGGTAGATATGAGGGCCGCACCCTGTCCCTCTTTAATGTTTATGTCCCCCCAGGCTTGCAAACTGCTACTTTCACTGATATAGGCCGTGTCTTGTTGGACCTTCCTGTTAGTGTACTCTTTCTTGCCGGTGACTTTAATTCAGTACTTTCTAGCCTTCACGATCGCCATCCCCCCAGGGATACCCCGCATGCCCAGCGTTGGTTGGGTGGGTTTTTGGATACTTTTGGCCTTGTGGACTGCTGGCGATTGTTACATCCTACTCAGCTTCAATACACTTTTCACTCAGGTGCCCATGGTAGCCTATCTCGGCTAGATTATTTCCTGATGCCCGCTGCCCAGTCGTCGGCGGTCCGTGAGATTACACATTTGCCAAGGGGCATCTCTGACCACTCGCCGCTCTGGCTTCGTTTTGAGGTTGGGATAGAGGCAGTGGGCCGAGTGGCTCCCATTAACCCATGGTATCTCTCCTCCCCTGAGACTCGTGCCCTTTTGCTCAAGTCCATAGATGCTTATTTCCTGGAAAACGAGGGGTCGGTCCCTTCGGCGGTGTCCCTGTGGGAAGCCTTCAAAACTGTGATTCGTGGACAGGCCCTTTCTTTGATTGTTGAAGCTAAGAGAGCCGGGAGGAGGGAGGTAGTGGACCTCGAGGGGGAAATTTCTGCCTTGGAGGACGAGTTGGGATCTGGTGTCACGCCTGAGAAACTTCATGCCCTGGGTCTAAAACAGTTTGCATATAAATCCCTAGTTACTGACGCTGCGAAAGTGATGTTTCGTGAGCGACAAGGCAGATTGTATGATGTTGGTGACAAGGCGGGTAAACTCCTGGCGTGGTTGGACAAGAAAGAAAGAGCTAATCGTGTGGTGCCTGTGATTCAGTCTGCGGGCGGTGAGAATGTGATTGATCCGATCGCCATCGTGGATCGTTTCGCGGAACATTTCCGTGTTGTATATGCTCCTGTGTCTGTAAGGGATGTGGCTGACTCTCGCCTCCTTTTGCGTGATATTGCATTGCCCTGTGTCTCTGATTTAGACCGTATCGCTTTGGACTCCCCCTTTACGGTTGATGAAATAGCTACTGCCATTCGTTCGCTCCGTTCGGGCAAGGCGTTGGGTCCGAATGGTTTGCCTATTGAGTTGTACAAGTTGCGACCCGACAAAATGGCGCCATATCTCCGCGATATGTTTTTGGAATCGCGTGAGCGTAACCTCCTTCCCTATGATCAGCGTCTGGCGACGATAGTCATCATCCCTAAAGACGGTAAACCTCGCGACCTTTGTTCCTCATATAGACCCATCTCCCTGTTAAATGTAGAACCCAAAGTTCTGGCGAAACTTTTGGCGACCCGACTCCTATCGGTTCTCGGGGACTTAGTTCATCCGGATCAATCTGGTTTTATCCCGCATCGCAACACTGCTTTGAATCTACGTCGTCTTCACGGCGTGTTGGCGAGGGCGGGGCTATTGACTGAACCGGCCATCTTGGCGTCCTTGGATGCCTCCATGGCCTTTGATACTGTGGAGTGGCCTTATTTATGGGCGGCTCTTGAGAAATTCGGTTTCGGGTGCGAGTTTATAAGCTGGATTAAGTTATTGTATGCGGAACCTTTGGCGCAGGTGGTTGTGAATGGTAGGGTGTCTGCTCCCTTCCCCCTGGGCAGGGGCACCCGTCAGGGTTGCCCCTTGTCCCCGCTATTGTTTGCGCTCGCCCTTGAACCGTTGGCGGCCTGGCTCCGCTGGGAACCGTCCCTTAAAGGGATCCGCTGGGCCCCGGACTTCGAGGACCGAGTCTCGCTCTATGCGGACGATATCCTCTTGTATCTTACCTCCCCTCGTAAGTCTTTATCTGTTCTGTTTGACGTTCTTGTGTCCTTTGGTGCTAACTCGGGCCTCGTAATCAATTGGACCAAGTCCTGTGTGTACGTTTTGTCTGGTGTCTTGCCTCCATTACCGAGCAGGCTCCCTCTTCAGGTGGCCCGGGATGGTTTCAAATACTTGGGAGTTTTCGTTACTCTGGACTCGTCTCTTCGCTTTGATCGTAATCTCCTTCCTCCGTTGCTTCGCCTGCGTTTGGATGTTGCTCGTTGGCGCAAGCTTCCCTTGTCTCCCCTTGGTCGGGCAGCCCTGTTTAAGATGATGTCGTTACCGAGGTTTCTCTACGCTCTCCAGAATTATTATGATCCTGTCCCTCAGTCCTTTTTTCGGGAGATTGAGACCCTTCAGAGACAACCTGTTTGGGATGGACGCCCGCGTATTGCTCTTGCTAAGCTTTCCATTCCCTGGTATGACGGTGGCATTGCACTCCCCGATATTAAGAGGTATTACTGGGCCTCACACTTGTCCGCTATCAACCACATAATGTTCTCGCCGGGTAGTAATCCGGCGTTTGAGATGGATAGACTTCAGCTTCCGGGAGGTGACTTTAACAGAGTGCTTTACTCTCGCCCTGCTGGGCGCCATCTTGTGGGTCCCACGTCGATTGCTTTGGCGGTGTGGCGGGCCGCGACTCGGAGCCTGGGCTGGGAAGATCGTTTGACGTTAGCCACACCGCTTTATGCTTCCGAACGTCTGGGCAGTCTTTGGTCTACCAAGGGTTTCGATCGCTGGGACATGATTGGAATTTCTAAAGTGGGAGATGTATATTCCAAGGGCTCGGTGCGATCATTTCAGGCCCTCCAGGCTGAATATGGCCTGAGTGGTCGGGAATTCTTTCGATACCTACAGGTTAGGCACGCCTTGACCGCTGTGTTTGCTCCTGGTGAGAGTCCGCCTGATTCTTCCCCCCTTGAGGACCGTGTCCTTGACGGACATCTTCCTGACAGCACTATCTCCCTGATTTATAAGAAACTGATTAATAATCGAACTGATCTGTTGGTTCGACTCCGGGAGGCGTGGGTTCGTGATGGTTTGGAGCTTGATGACGAGGATTGGCAGTCGGCCCTTTCTTCTCCTAAAGAGGTGGCTATCCCGGCTCGTCTCCGTTTGGTCCAATTGAAGATCCTTCATCGGGTGTATGTTACGGGACCTCGTCTCCTTGTGATGGGTTTTTCTTCCGATGGGTTGTGTAAGCGTGGATGTGGTTTGAGTGCGACTTTCCTACATATTCTTTGGGAATGCCCGATGGTGGTTGCTTACTGGACGGCTGTGCTTGAGGTTATGGCTGAGGTGACAGGGGTGTCCTTGTGTCCGGAACCGCGTCGTTGTCTTTTGAATGTTTGGGAGCCCACTGACTGCTCGGTGGCCCAGACTAGGTGGGCCACCCTGGGTTATATGGTTGCTAAGCGAGACATTGCTCAACTTTGGGGGGCCTCCAAGCCCCCTGAACTGTCGAAATGGGAAGACAACATGGATTGGTCTATGTTCCGTGAGAAGACTGTCTATGTGGCTAGGGGCAGACCCAGGGCATGGATTAGGGTGTGGGGTCAATGGAATGAATATCGTGGTGCCATCTGTACTCCTCCCCTTGTAGATGACATTGAGCTTTCCCGGTCTCCTTAGGCGAGCGTTCTTGGAACCTTGCATATAGGGGCGGTGCTGGTTTTCCGGCTCCCCCCCCCCCTTCTTTTTCTCCTTCGTGCCCCGTCCCCCCCCCCCCATCCGGGCTCTTTGGAGCTTATAGCTTTGATTCCATTTTTGTTGCTGTCCCCTCCCGTCCTTTGGGCTGACCTTCGGTAATACACTTTCGCCTTTTTTGTGTGTCTGTTCTTTTATACAACAAAATCTGTTTTTGTTCTGTATATTATATGGAGTATTGCATTGACGATTGATCGTTACCGCTACGGAAGTGTATATTGTGTATTTTCTCCTTTTTAGCGGCTGGCCCGTGTGGTTGTAGGCCCATCCTTGTATTTTACTGCATACTCAAATAAAGGTTTTTAAAAAAAAAAAAAATAAATAAATAAATAAATAAATATCTGATGTAAAATAGACCAATCTAGCTGCTGTTGCATATTTACATATTGTGTATGTATATTATCTTTGCCCTGTTTCCTTCTCTCTTCACTAGGCCTGGGAGTTGAACTTTGCTCAGTTCGTGGAGTTTTCTGCACTCAGCGGAGCTCGCGGAGTGCAGAATACTCCACTTCGCGATGTGCAGCGCAGTTTTTCCCCGCTCATGATCATGAACGGTAATTTCACGATCACGAATAGCAAGTTAGCGAGTGAGCTGCTGCTTGTGTGGAATTTGTACCCGAGCGGCAGAAATACCAGCATAAACTGCAGTACGCACTCAACTCCTCCACTTGCGGCACTTCGATAAGTTTTTTTGTAACTTCGCAGAGTTCTGCGTAGCAAAACTCTGTGAACTACACCCAGGCCTACCCTTCACATGTCAGATTTTATACTTTTTTTAAAATTCCAATAGAAGCTTTTTGACATATCCCATGTCCTCTGAGAGGTCTAGCTAAGACAAGATCACTTTCAAGTCCCAAACCCGAAGATTTTATTGCTCTGTTTAGTTTTCAGCTCTAAATAAATGCCACTGTATTATCTCATAATACCATGCTCAGGGGTGCATTCTGAATGCACACATAGGCAATTCTCCAGGACCGTCCTGCATCTGCCTTATACTTTACTACCTGTCAATCTTGTAAGTTACAAAACATAGTGGCAGTACCTCTATGTGCAGCCGTTCTAAATTAGAACATTTCTTGGATCTAATTATATTTTTATTTCTATTTGAGGCTTGCCAACCTATCTTTGGTTATGTGGGTCTCCTGAGGCATGAATATCTCTAGTGAGAAACTTCTAGATAGTGAAATATGGACAATTCCTATTTAAAGGTAGAATTTGTACCATAGATATATGTATTATTTATTTGTGCTAAAGGAGGAAAATATACAAACCTCGCTTGACATTTTGCTTTTTTTACCCTACTGCCACCCTTCAATCCAGTGTCTTCCTCACCACCCATGTGTCCCATCTAACAGAGTCAGATTGGAACTGGTTCCAATCTCAGCTCTGTATTCTTCTCCTTATATATTTTTGAAAATACATTCTGAGGCATTCCGAGGAAATGGTTAATATTGTTCAATATCTCAGCCACATATCCATGAACATTTTTTTTGTTTTTTGGAATAGGTCTTAGGGCTCATGAAAGAACAAACATTTCTGGCTATGTATAAGTTGTGTTACCACTAATAGGTCACCCATTATGTATCCCCAAATGACTAAGTAGAATACAGTAGGCACCAAAACTTTACACATTTAAACAGTCTATTGTAACAGACACTTAGCAGGTGAGGGATCAGATTTCTGAATTCCCCAAAAATAATTGAGTATCTGCGTGCTTAGTTAGAATACCTGAAAACATCCCATCAATGAAATCTTTATGGTCGATTTAGCCAAAATGGTGTCTTCAATGTTTATCAGTATGTTAACATTGATTGTGAAGTCTTTGGGGATAAAAGTGTGTGGAGGAGTTCCAGTGTTTAATGCTGAAAATCGGACATGGTGGGTCCTTAAGATGGACAGCAGCTCTGGACACTTCTTTCCTTACTTCATTCTGTTACAGTAATTGTGTGATACAGTTGATGCTCTGGTTGTATCTTAATCCTTGCAAACAATCGTAATATTAGCTATTCAGGGCCAGTTTTCCAGATATTTACAATTACTACATTTTACAGTTTGGCACTCGGATATATAGCTTATAATTTTCTAATTCACTCTTCTGTTACAGCAGTTGCTCCTAAGATAGTTTGTGTACCTTATCATTCAAATTCTTCCACATGTGCCATTCGTACATTTTTATGTACATTACTTCTTTCAAGATTGTCTTATATATTGCCTTTGAAGAGGTTTCATATTATGTTGCTTGTGTTAGATATTCTCATCTCTCTCCCTCATGATACAGCCTCTTTGGCACTTTGGACTGGGGCATGCTTTTCAGCCACACTGAGCGTTTTTCTCTACTATGCTCAACTTTGAACCAGAGGAAACTAGTAAAATTAAAGCTGATTTTAAAGATTCATTCTCTACCAGAAGGGTTTGGAAGTTCATCTAATGTTTTTACATTTTCGTTCAGATGATTCTCCTGAGCTAGCCAAATTTTTCTTATCTTTCATGTGAAAATGTAGGTGTTTTTTTTACCATCGTATCAGTTCTTTCGGGTTAAAATGTGGGAACCAGTGAGTAACCAGAGGGAGAGTCCTACTAATGGAATGACCTTGGTACCTGCTATTTCACACCTAAAGTCCACATATGGTCTGTTGTGATTTTGTTTTAAAGCTCACATGTTATTTAATGAAAGGTGTCCAGGTCGCTAAATGATTATCTGCATAAGATCATCATCATCAGAAAAGGCGCATCTATCCAATGGAGCAGCAATGGCTTCTGCAGTGGTGCCTGCTGTCTTGACCCCTCTCCCCTTTTAAAACTGGATGTGCCATTCAGTACATATGTAAACAGAAGTAGTAGGCAGTTCTTAATATGTGGTGCAGGTAATGGTATGAGATCGAAGGGATAACCCAGCGTGTGGATAATGAGGTGGGCAGGCGAAGTGTATCCTCCTTTTGGAAAAGACCCTCACACACCCAAAAAAGCTAGGTGTCTTGCTTCATCATTGGGTCTGCTCCTTATCGGGTCGGCGCTGCAATACCCGATGAGGCACCCGTGATGGGGCCTTCTTGGTGGAGATCTTTATTCCTAATGCCGTTGGGTGCAGTGCGTGTGAGGGCCCTAGCGAATATGTATGTAGTGTAGGTGGTGATAATGTGTCGGGATGTGAAAATAATACAGGGGTAGTGATCCACTCATAACAATTTTAATGAGTTATGGTCACTGCCCTGATTAAAACTAGAAAAAAAGCAAACTCTCATTCTAAGGTATGTGAGAATATGTGCTAGAGAAATAGGTCAACATGTTTCTTGCCTGTTATCTATTGATGGCAATTCCTCAGGACCAGATTTAGATCTACCTACACTTTTTGGTGGTGGTCAGGGTCTCAGTGAAGTGTACAGCACCCTAAAAAGTTTAAGGAATGTTATCCATCATTGTCATATTGAAACTGATTGTTCATATTATCAGTAAGAGGCTTTTTGATCTGTAAGAAGCACCAAAGGTTTACTGTGCAAGCATCTCATGCACGGCCTTAGGGGTCCATGCTGTCGCTGCTCACCTTTATGAACCAAATGGTAATTCCATATGTTGTAGTGCCTCACCTTTGACACAACTGCTCAGCGAGCCTTTGACACTCAAGCGAAAAACTTGCTTATTCAGTTGCAGTGTCAGTGCTCTGCTTTATACCAAGGTTACTACACAAGGCCTCCTAAGTGTACTATTGATATAAGGAATTGCTTGAGGAATCTGGAGGGAGGAACTATAAGGGTATGGGGGGAGGTGACAGGGCCGGCACATCATGTGCTTTGTGGCAGGTTTATACTTTTACTTGTATTACTTTATCCCTGTTATAGCCCTTACGAGTGGCTTGAGCTCATAAGCCAGTGAGGGACAATGGTTTGTATTATTGACTGGCACCATGGTAATCACATCATTTGCAATCACTCTACATGCCAGTCCAGGGACGACACTACTTCCGGCAGTCTGTGTTCAGTGCTTCTTAAGTAACAGATTCCACTCAGACTGGCTGGGATAATATCTCTTCCAGTCAGCCCAGGTTCAGCACATCATGCACATGACACAACAGAATTCACATGACACCACAGGGCACAGATTGCCCATGTACACCAGATTAATTCTGCTGACAAGCCACAGTTGATCCTTTCAATGGGATACAGAAAACTATACACACTCCCTGCATTCACACTACATTAACTACATCGAAAATAGCAGATAACACAAACAACGAGGGCTTTGCAACATAACGGTTTCTCACAATATTAGTGAGGGCACACAGAGGGCTTGTTTGCCTTTTCATACCATCTTTCTGTATGACCATTCATTTCCTTTTGTTTCTTGGGGATGCCCTGACTGGAATAAGTTGGAGTTAAACACATCACAACTAGAGCATCAAAACCAGCCTCCACATCCAGCAACCCATCAAAGGAAGCAAAGTAATCAACTGCAGTGTAACTTTAATGTTGCAAAGAGATAATAAATTAATTTTTGGCAGGAATACATATTTTGCTTCTGGCGCAAAGCTCCCTAAATACAAGTGTCAGTTGAGTGAATAAAGTAAATCTTAACTAGACTTTCCTCGCATGGCACCTAATCACGAGTACCTCTGATCGCATTACAGGGACATGGCATGCATTATCTCTGAACCTTTACAGCAACTCCTTCCCTATTTTTTTGTCAAACACCGCTTCATTTGTTTTAAAGAACGCAAAGTATGCAGGTATACAAAAAATAACTTGTTGGGGATAAGGACCCCAATGCAAATTATCGGCCATCTCGTACAGTATGCAAATAGATCCTATACAGTTTGTGAACTAGAAAGCGGCCTCCAGCACGTATTGTCAGTGTCCAATTGACAAGTCCCCCCCCCACCCCCTTCCCTCTCACAACAATAGAACAAGAAGAAAAAAAACATAAACTGTCATGGTCGAACAAAAGTAATAAAGTGTGCTCCAATTGGGATGTTATATCAGGGAGCTGTAAAAGGTACGATGGTGTGGGGGTGCCGGGATTCTCTTACGCGCCCTCTAAAGGGGTGAGAAGGTGCACTACATATGAAAGAGGTGAAGGGCACATAGCCTTGGGCTACAGGCAAATCGGGGAAGTCCCTCAGAGAGGTACTCCACTGGTGGCCCCCAGATATATTCAAAACCTTTGCTGGAGTCCTCCACAATGTCTGCCATTCGTTCCATCGCCAAGACCCGCCATAGTCTGGCATGCCATTGTGTGAGGGAAGGGGCTTCTGACTTTTTCCAGGCAGCAGCCACTGCCATTTGGCGGTTCCGAGGCAAAGCCACATTACCGAACGATCCCCATGGGTTTGGTGCTTTAAGTTGGTGTCTCCTTCCCTATTTTTTAATTCCTTTTTTCATTTGTGTAATTTATCTTAAAATCATAACAAGCGGACATCAAGTAGGTTACGTGCCCCAGCACAGAGGTGCATCAGCTCCCACACTCCAGTAACATGAGAGGGTTTAGACATCAGGCCAGTCCTCCCTCTGTATGCGTAAGCACAGTCCTCCCCTTTCCTGTAGACTGATTTTTGCGGGGGAGGCAGAGCCTTCTAATTTGGGAAAACGGTGCGTTTGTGCTTAGAGGATGGGGAGGGCTTATGATTAAGCAGAAGGGGGAAGCAAAGCATGCAAACCTTTAGTGAATAGCAATTTAAAAAATATATAAATTCAGAGATTACTAAGCAAAAAGAATAAAAAAAGAAAAAAAGAAACATACAGCATGGGGTCAATCCAATACTTACTGCACGAAGTCCGGAGTTCCTGTCAGCGACAACTCTTTCTGGTGTTGTGGGCATCTGATTAGCTGCTGCAGGGTAGGAGGGCTGTGAGTAGTTCTGTAGGCTGGCTCAGCGACTGATTACCTTGGCTCTTCCGCTGTAGAGGTGATCCGAAGAGAGGCTGAGCCTGGCCGATGATGAACTCCTTATCCCGGCAGTGGAGTGCAAGAAGAGTTAAATAGGCAGCCTGTTTTTGCTGGTGAGAGGGAGGGCACCCTATGGGGAGCTGGAGCTTTGAAGCTGAAAGCACAGCGCTCGGGTAATGGGCGCCAAGCTGAATAGTTGAACGTTATATAAAAAACAGTGGGCGAGCGGTGCCCTGCAAAAGAAAAGAAAAGAAAGGACAGATGAAGGATTTTCCCTTTCTCTCATGGGCCGCGGAGAGCCCCTGCCTCCAAAGCATGTCATGTGTATAAATACAAAAGCGGGTGCTGTGCTGAAACAAAGCATGGCACCCCAAAATGTATGTGCGTACCTGCAAGTGAAGCGGAGGCCATAGTAAATAAAAAATAAGTAGTCCCTTAAGAAAAACATATAGACGTACAGTGTGGGGAAACTGTAGTTGGCAGGTGCTCCATGCTTAAAAACGTAAGTGATATATCGGAGCACCGGTCAAAAAGGAGCGATGTAGAAGTTTACCAATGGCAAGCAGCAGGTGAAATTACACTCCGTAGAGTGATTACAGCAGGTCTTTCAGACAGAACATGCATGCTGATGCTCGACCTAAAAATAGCAGAGAAGGGTGATGACTCGTATGCCATTCTTATTTACTGCACTAGTGTGTGGCACTTTGTGAGCTCCCTACGGGTCTATGCACACTGTCAACCATCTGCATCTGACCACTCCTCCAAGTCTGTAGTAGGGTATCCTCAGGTGATTAGGCTAGTCTGGTGAAGCTCCAGTAAGGCTCTGATTCTTCCCAGAGAGATTCCTGGGGGAAATGTCATGATGCAGCCCATAAACACCTTGAGATATGGAACTCGCAAGAGTTCAGGTGGACACTGCCTCCCATCTAGCCATCTTCTAGAGTTCCTGATCCTTGAAACGTGATCCATAAATATTATCAGTGGCCAGTAAGCATGGGCGGATTTTGCGGATCCACGATTCACGGATTTGCGTATTCACGGATCGTGGATCCGCAAAATCCGCGTATTTGCGGATTAGTTTATTTGTGGTTTTGGGGCGGGGCTTCCATGCGAGTGCACATGCCTCTTGTGTGTATAAAAGGTCAGAGACCGATCAGAGCAGCGGATTAAGAAGATACAGAAGCTCCTGGTCACAGGAACAGCACGAGGATTGCGCTCGTGAAAGTCAAGGATGCAAAGGCCTCTGTCCAGCATCACAGCTGATTTTCGATGGTATATTTGGGAAGAGGGCACAGCTGCCCAGCCTTGACAACGCTCACAATTGTTTTTTGGGCCGATGAATGAGTCACTGAATTTAAGCTTCAACTAGGGCACATGCTTAATTGATATCTGTAAGTGCTTCCGGTTGAGGTTTAATTTTTGTGCCAGGACCATCGTGCCAGAATGAACCCTGCCCTTCATATTTATTCAAGAAGACGCCACCGTTTTGTGCCATACCTCTACTCAACTGGAGTACTTTCTACTGGATAATCAGTAAGTGCTACCTCGTTGGGTAAATGTATAGTGCTTTTATTACACTACATCTGCCTAAAGTGCCAGAGAGTTGTCTACAGCGACCAGGTGTGTGTTACTATGCAATAGCGCCGAAGGGCGCAGGGGTCCCTTGAGTGAGCTATAAAAGCTCCTGGCCACAGGAACTGCACGAGGATTGCACTCGTGACAGTCAAGGATGCAAAGGCCTCTGTCCAGCATCACAGCCGATTTTCAATGGTATATTTGGGAAGAGGGCACAGCTGCCTGGCCTGTTAACTATTTTACGATGGCGCCGGCAAGCTGCCAGCGCCATCCTAAAATAGTTACTAAATTAGCTTCAACAGGAAGCTCGAATAGATAAAATAAAGCAGATGCACGAGCGCCTGCTTGATTTTATCTATTAGTGCTTCCTGTTGAAGCTAATTTAGTAACTATTTTACGATGGCGCTGGCAGATTGCCGGCGCCATCGTAAATTAGTAACAACAACAGGCCAGGAAGGCTTGAACTTTTGGCCTCGGAATCCGCCGCTCGCGGATTGCGAATTTTCGGTAAATTCGCGAGAGTTCGCGGATCGCGGATTTACTGAAAATTCGCGAAATCCGCGAGCGTAGCGGATTTTGCGCTCATGCTTAGTGGCCAGCCCACAACCGGGGAAGAGCCACATGCTCCACAGGCGAGGAAAAAGAAGGAAGGGGACAAAGCAGAGGGAATAATAAACTGGTTCAAATTAAAATCCATAAGCATGTTCCAGATGAATGAATGAAAGGGTAAAATAACTGCGAGCCAATCCATGACAGATACTCCTTTACCATCAAACTTAAAATGAAGCCCCGAGTTATCTGAATCAATGAAATGGCATACTTTACTTATTAAATGACACAATTTATTCGTACCACACAAGGTTGTTGTCTGATACAGCTGAATGAAGAATTATTGGACTAAAACTGAAACTTTTGGCCTCTTCTCTGACAACTGTCAAGAAAACAAAAATGTTGTAGAAACATCCTGGGGACATATTAAAGAAACATAGCACTGGTGCCAAAATAGGACAAATTCAAGTTACTCTTTTTTGCTGCTTGTGTTACAAGGAAAGGAGCACAAATGTTGCTCCAGTCCATTGAACTGGAGATCAAATCAAACCAAAACCAACTTTATTCGGTTTTTCATATCTGTAGAAATACCATAAAGGTTCAGACATGTAAACAAAAATACATGTTATACAATAATCCAGTTAAAAAAAAACATAAAAAAAAAAATCAATAGAATTTGATTGTTGTTTATACAATAAAAACAATTCTCATCGAGATCTTAGTTACGCATCTTATCAGTTCGTTAGATTAAAACCCCTGAATATAATCGTTACACAAAAAGAACCTGTTACCCAAAGTGTAAAGGGGTTCAGTTATTTCAGAGATTAGAGCGATGGCGAATACAAAATTTAAGAAAACGTGCCAGCATTTTTGCAATTACTTCATTTTCAAGGTATTGTAGCGCCAAAAAAGCTGGTCGACATTGACGAAGACCCCAGATTTTAAGTATTGGCAGTAACCAGCGGGTTCTTGGTATTGTGTACAATTTACAGAAGAGGGTTGTATACATGGTCGATTGTGTGGAGACAGAGTCACAGGGACATAAAGTTAATATTGACGTCCACTCATTTTGGATAGGGAAAGAAACCATTAAATGAAACATATTAAATCTAAAACGTGTCAGCAGCAATTTTTCAAATTGGGTTAAACTGTACATCAAATAAGATTCAATAGAAGACACAGTCTGAACTTGCAGGGCCTGTTGAACAGAGGGTTTCCCTATCTCTTTTAACAGGCGTATTTGGTCCTAGTGTGCCAAACAGGCTTTTTTTAGATCTGCCTTTGAAATCTCGGTCATTGTTAGTGGATCAGCAAAGTACTTTGTAAAGCCTAGGTCGGTTAGCAAGGCCTTGACATATGCTAGCCATTTTATTTTTCTACAATGATCAAGTGACTGAATGTCTTGAATAATTGATCTTGTTAGATGACATTGTTCTGTTACCCAAATTCGGCGCCACAGCATTACTGGCTGTATTTTTATAATGTCTGATATGTAGTCCATGCCCAGTTCAGGGTGGCAGGCGTATGTGGAGGTGTTCTTCGTTGCTCCCAGCAAATATCTAGCAAATGAGTTTTCTATTATTTGCAGTTCATCCACATTCGCTGAGCCCCATATCCCAGCTCCGTATGTGGCGGTGCTGACACATTTTGCATTATATATTTTTAGCAGCTCCAATGGTGGTTTCTGACCCAGTTTTTGTGCAAACGATTTTAATGCAGTTGTTGCTCTTAGAAAAGCTAGTTTCCTTGCATTAATCGCTGGCTTCCATTTGAATTTGTCGTCAATTACGATTCCCAGATATGGATACATATGTTGTGGTTCTGTCCAATGCCTCGCCCTTTACATACAAACTTCTTGTCTTACTGGTTTTCTTGCCTGCGTGCATGGCGTATGTTTTTTTAACAATAAGTGTCAGATTTAGACTAGTTATAAAGGCACAATATTTGTCTAGTGCTCGCTGCAGCTCAACAGGGGTTCTAGCTAGAATAACCGCATCGTCAGCATACAGCAACGCTGGTATCTGCCGACGACCGATTGAGGGAAGATCTTTACTCTCTACTAGCATAGGTGTCTCTAACCCATTGGTATACAGTGTGAATAGAAAGGGGGCCAGGACGCATCCCTGTCTGAACCCCTTTTCCACTCTGAAACTTTCTGTGAGCTGTCCTTTAGTTCCAAATCTTACTCTTCCGGTTGTTCTAGTGTACAGTTCCCGTAGGAAGTCCACAACCGGAGGGTCGACACCCATGACAGAGATGATCTTCCACAGCTTCGAGTGTGCCACACAGTCGAACGCTGAGGATAAATCAACACAGACCATGTGCAGCGCTGACCCCTTGGCCTCCACGTATTTTCCTGCCAGTAGAGACAGGTTTAGTGCCTGATCCACTGTGCCTAGCCCCTCACGAAACCCATATTGTATTGCCGAAATGATGTTGTGAGTTGTTGTCCAATCCTGGAGTCGCTCGAGAAGAATCCGTCCTGCCATCTTCCTGAGCGAGTCCAGGAGTGATATCGGTCTATAACAAGATGGGCTGTTTCAATCTCCTTTTTAGGTTTTGACTAGCGATGCATGCGTACGAAGTACGCATGCGCTAGCAAAATCTAATGATATCCTCTAATCCTCTATGTGGGGTCGGGTATCCCGCCCCCTCCTCCCATTGGCTAGCTCCATAAATGGAGGCTAGCCATTGGGAGCCGGATCTGTCCGTCAAAGGCCGGACCAGATTCGGGGGCGTTCCCGAGAATTTTTCCCTTTCTGCTCACGTCATGTAGACGTGTTCACTCGGTGGGCGGGGCGTTTTTTCGGGCTCGTCGAGGTTTGTTTAGGCCGGCCGAGGAAGTCCAGGTGAGTCTTCCCTTTCCTGTCCCCCCTCCCGCTGTTGGTTCGTTTCCCGCCCCCCGTCAGTGTGTGGCCGTTCCCGCCCCCTCCCGCTCTCCCGTGGCCGTTCCCGCCCCCCTCCCGCTCTCCCGTCAGTGTGTGGCCGTTCCCGCTCTCCCGTGGCCGTTCCCGCCCCCTCCCGCTCTCCCGTCAGTGTGTGGCCGTTCCCGCTATGTTACGAAATGGGTCGCACTTTATTGATTGTGCCTTGCTTTCTCCTTTCCTGCGTTGTAGACCAGCTGGCCTGGAATATACTCAGGTGTGGTTGACGTCGCGTTTTCGAAGACCCTGACAACTGTGTTATTTAATCCTCATTTAAGATGAGGGGAAATGGACCTGTGACGGGCCACGACATCTTCCATGCCTCTATGTCCCTGCCAGGAAGGGTGACTTCGCCAAAGGTTTTCCTGTGGTCTGTAGGAGCGCAGATGTAGGTGCTTTGTCCCAGGAAGGTGGCAACTGCGCAGCAGCGTCGTGACCCGCGAGTATGGCGGCCGGGGGAGACTTCCGTACCAGCAGGAGTTCTTCGAAGTGAGCTCATACATACACGCGGGAAACGGTTTCTCCGGGCAGCGCAGTTATCTCTTAGCAATGCATGAGGCGAAAATATTCGAGGCCCCACAGCAGGTCGTAGCAGAGATGCAAATCAACGCGGTTGCTTTTGTTCCAGGAAACCCCTAGCTTATGGGGGGGTGTTTGCATATTTGACCCAGGCCATACAGCGCATACCAATCTCAACGGAGGGAGGCTCCCACAGGTGCAGGTTTATGGTAACGTCTCGAAAGGATTCCACGTGCTGGCATGCGCGCCATTTCCAGTAAGGTCTCTCTTTAATAAACTTGTCTGTTTCTCGAGGTCATGCTTTAATTCGGGCAAACAGTCTCGCTGCTGAAGATTTAAGGCTACTTTTGCTTCATGTCATCGAACTGAGAGGAAAACTAATGTATTCCAGTAAATTCTTCAGTGCGTTCCGACTGCGTGGATGGGGGCAAGGAATATTGGAAAGCATTTGAAATTTGAAATGCATGGCAGGCGTTTCTTTGTTCTATGCATATTTCTCAAGAAGCACAAATGAAGGCCGGCCTGTTTTGGAGCCCGCTTTGTTTCTGTACGTCTTAAGTTCCAATTTTTTTTGTTATTCTCATCTCATTTTCTCAGTATCCTACCCTGTGTGGCTTCTACCCTGGCGCAGTAATTTAGACTATGTCGGAGTACAACACACTTATACGATTCTATGAACAGTTAATGTGAAAGAATTGTGCTTAAAAAAATCTGTGATTTATTTTTTACCGGTATAGCAATCACGATAACAATGCGTGTTTTATGTGCACATACTTGTGGCTTGTTTCCTTCTATTACAGAGGCTGGGGGAGCTCTTAGGGTTGTATTGCCATTTACCACTGCAGCGAATCCTGTGTATAACCCGCAGAGCAGATTTGTATCCAAAGAGGCCTGATTTATTTTACGATTTAAAATAGGAACATGACCCGGCTCAGCTGTTCATCCTTCCGAGGTCAACAAACTCGGTGCGCTTAATTTGTGTAATAATACTTCTGATGAAAGCACATTCGACTGCCCACTGAGTTGTGCACAGTGTAAGTGGTCTACCACCCCTTCCCTCCACCAGCTTCAAGCTCTCGACGGAATACATTACATTTCTTTTTTTTGGGTGGCCACGTTTACCGTATAGATGTGGATGTAGTTGTAGGCAATATCCCAGCGGCCATTGCGACACTGCGAGTCGCACTTCCTTCTCAGGGAAGCTACCACTATCGTAAAGAAGGGGGACGTTGATGGGCGGTGCTGGAGCATTTGCGAAAATGGTAGCCGTACACGATTATACAACTTTACTAATTTTCCTCGGTTGCTGCCTTGTAAATTGTTCAAAGAACTTACTGCACCCAATCATTTTACAGCTTATGTGGAGTTCACATCGCGCAGGGTGGCGTTAAGAAACTCCATCGACCGATGTGCATGGGGTGTGCATGGGAGTAGCATTATATTATTTGTTGTGTTACTTGGCAGTGCAACGTCAGTGAGCGGCCTAACGGATACCGCGGACTGCGACTGCTGAAACTAGAGCATTGATGCTAGAATTCAGAGGCAGATCATTGGCCGGACTGCCCCCTAGAACATTAGCCGTGGGGGCTAAAAATTGACTGACGGGGCTCTTTTTGGCGCAGTTGAAATGCCAGTTCTTCCTGCGGGCTTCCGGTTCTCCCAAGCCCCATGTGCCACTTTCCTGTAGTTTCTTGCAGAGTGAAGTTTCCTTCATGTGTTTTATATATACGTTGCCTTCCTTTGTCTTGGGACAGGTCGTCTACTTAACAAGTGAAACCTTTTTACCTCTTTTTAGAGCAATCTCCGACATATGTGTTTTTAGAGCAACCCCCCTTTGGAATGCAGGACATTTGGTGCTACGAAATCAACTAGGACAAGTTATTGATTTTATATAATATTGCCAATACAAATGTTACCATGAGCACCGTGGCATCGGTTTTGTATTCCATCATCACAATATATGAATATAACTATTTGAGAGAGACCTGCATTAGCATTTATTTACGCGTTGAATGTGTTTATTCAAAGTAAATGCAAATCAGTTAATGATTAGATGCAAATAGGCGAAGCACACACGCTTTTAGCCTTATAAGTGATTCCCATGGGCCCCATGACCTCCGTCAATTTGGGTATAAGGGTTGCACTTGTGGATGAATATCTGTGCCTTCACTCCAGCCCCCAGGAGTAGCCTCTGAATTTTCTGACCTGAAGCTGGAATTGCTTGGCAGTTGTCAACTTGTTTTTAGTGGCCACCCTGTGGCTGTACTAGCTTTAGAGCGCTCCAACCCAAATTGGCTTTTTTTACTCAAAAGGCACAAGTTATTAAAGGTCATATTCAGGAGATTGGTTTTGTACAGGTTCAAAAATCCTGTGGAACACATCATTGCATGTCAGTGAAGCACAACACTGGATACAAACTCCCTTCCCAGGCAATCTGTAGTATCTAGTCCGTCATGAGTTGTGTGAGCTACAGGGTCCAAAAGGTGTTCCTGGACCGCCAGCAAGATTTTGCTGGCCATGTCCAAGGGGGCATTTGTGTAGCAACCTAATAGCATTGATCCATCTCATTGCCAGGTAAACAGAACATACATTTTTTAAATGCCTCAACGCTCTTGGGCTTTCTATCCAGATGAGTTGTGAGGGATGATTTGGGGTTTACCTTGCTGGTTGAAGCCTGAACTACCAGGCTGTCTACATTATGATAATTATTTAAAAAATGAGGATCGCCAGGTCCTGGTCTATTAAGGCCCGCTCACCTGCCTATTCACCGGTCGGAAGGAACATCACTTTGACCAAGTGCAAATCACGGTGTCATAGAGGGCCTTAGTAAAGGGAAGCAGGGTGTCAGACTTGGCTGGCTCAGTCTAAAAAAATTTGGTGTCAACTGAAGTCAGTTGCTTGTCGGACCACCTCTGCAAATGAAGCACTTTTTAGGTTTTGACTAGCGATGCATGCGTACGAAGTACGCATGCGCTAGCAAAATCTAATGATATCCTCTAATCCTCTATGTGGGGTCGGGTATCCCGCCCCCTCCTCCCATTGGCTAGCTCCATAAATGGAGGCTAGCCATTGGGAGCCGGATCTGTCCGTCAAAGGCCGGACCAGATTCGGGGGCGTTCCCGAGAATTTTTCCCTTTCTGCTCACGTCATGTAGACGTGTTCACTCGGTGGGCGGGGCGTTTTTTCGGGCTCGTCGAGGTTTGTTTAGGCCGGCCGAGGAAGTCAGGTGAGTCTTCCCTTTCCTGTCCCCCCTCCCGCTGTTGGTTCGTTTCCCGCCCCCCGTCAGTGTGTGGCCGTTCCCGCCCCCCTCCCGCTCTCCCGTGGCCGTTCCCGCCCCCCTCCCGCTCTCCCGTCAGTGTGTGGCCGTTCCCGCTCTCCCGTGGCCGTTCCCGCCCCCCTCACGCTCTCCCGTCAGTGTGTGGTCGTTCCCGCTCTCCCGTGGCCGTTCCCGCCCCCCTCCCGCTCTCCCGTCAGTGTGTGGCCGTTCCCGCTCTCCCGTGGCCGTTCCCGCCCCCTCCCGCTCTCCCGTCAGTGTGTGGCCGTTCCCGCCCCCCTCCCGCTCTCCCGTGGCCGTTCCCGCCCCCCTCCCGCTCTCCCGTCAGTGTGTGGCCGTTTTTTGACTCCCAAACATTTTTATATCTTTATATTCGAAAAATACTGGTTGGCTCATTGCAAAATGATAGTAATTTTGCTTTCCTTACATGCAGCTCCTAATTTAGAAACTGGGCTTGCATGTAAGAAGGACTGGTTGACAGGGCATGGATTGTGCAGCTCTGCCATAATTGCCTGATTTTGTTGGTTTTCTGGTATCTGGTGCTTCTGCTTCTTTAATATTCGGATTCTGTGGGTGGGCGGGCGCTGAGGGCCTGCGCTTCAGGTGGATCGTGTATTGTGCTATTGCATCTCCTGCTTCTCGTACACTGGCGTGGGTGTCCACTAAAAAGGGAACCTCCTTGTCACTAATCCTGAGCTGAGCAAACATCCTCTCACCGGGTAATTTATGAAAAGAAGCACTTAAAAACACCCAAGACGCACGAAGAGGGAAAGGCCTTGAAGAAAGCAAGAGTGGTGGGTGGATTTTCAAAAGTCGAGCTGACTTGAGGACCGGGGGCGGTGCCCTGCCCGAGGGGCAAGCTGTTGGCACATGACTTCCTCTGATGCCGCCGCATACACTTCTGGTGCCCTGGGGAAGGCGACACTTAATGTACAAGTCCCAAGGGCTGATGCTGGACCTGGAGACACAAGTAAAGATGTATCCGTCCAGCCGCACTCCCGTCTCAGCTGAAGGATGCGGGCTGCCTGTGTCTCTGCTCTGCCTCCCCATCCGGCCCATCACAAGCCCGTGGTCGGACATCCGAGATCAGTGTCAGCATTTTTAGTTTGGGTTTTCTTTTTCATTATTAATCCTCGGGTTTCACGGCGCTTTATTTACCAACATATCATTATCTACCGCGATGAGGCACTGCCAGGCGGACTCCCTCCCAAAAAAGCCCAAACAGCAAATAAAAGCTCGGGAGTGGGCGTCTTCGGGCCTGCCACATATGGCCAGGAAGACATGATGCCAAGTCCACCACCTGTTCAGGTGGCGCATGCTAGTGCCAGCTTGGCACGTGCATGGGATGCTGCGGAGCAGAGCCTTGTCTGGTGGAAGTCCAGGAAACATGAGACACTGAATCCACAGCCACAAGCACTAACACGGTGTGACCTGCGGCACCTAAGTGGCCCCTAGCACCCAAGCAGGTGCATTGAGTGCCCCAAGCATTGCAACATTTAAGTGAAAGCAGTCAACTGTGGCACAACAGACACCACCCTACCTGGCAAGTAAGATACATCGCTCCCGGCGGGGTCACGCAAGACGCGTAGCAGGAGCAGATTAAGGCTGTAACCCAAGAGGTGCAAGAGGAACACGAGGCATCACGTCTCCTGCTGTTATGCCCCAGATGCTGGTAATGCCAGCCCACTCCAGGTCCGCCAAGCTCCATTCCGCCTCTGCTTCAGGAAGAGCTCAGGTCTCTCCTACTCGCCTAACATCTGGTCATAACCTCTTGGACACCCTCCTCGGTAGTAACTTTGGCACCGCCTCCTCTCCACTTAACACATTAGCATCGCCCTACCTTCCTTCTGTCCGTTCAGTAACCTCGTCTGCAGCCAGAGGGCCAGCGCCCCGCCCTCTGTGGTGCTCTGACCCTGCCTTTAACCACTCCCTACCCGAGCGGGATGCCCGTTCCTTGAAGAATCCTCCTTCCTGCACAGCATTGCATTAGATCTAGGTTCGAACTTTATAAATCCCATTCATTTAGAAGTGAGTACAACGAGTGCCCGTCAACACCTAAGCGAGTACTATTAGTGACTATCAGCACCTAAACAAGTGTAATGAGTCACTTCCAGCACATATGAGGGCGAAAAGCGCACCCCAAACGGTACCCAAGCAGGAGTAATGAACGATCTCACTAGTGCCTAAGGTAATGCAATGCGTGACGCCCAGTACCTAAGCAGTTTTCATGAGTGACCTCCAGCACCGAAGCAAGTGTAATGAGCGGCCCTACCTGCACTTAACTCGGTGTGTGACACCAGCAGCTAGGCAGGTGTAATGAGTATCTGTCAGCATCGAAAGGAGTATAATAAGTGACCACCTAGCACCTAAGCAAAGTAGTAACCGCCAGCACCTAAATGAGTAACACCCCAAGGATCTAAGCAAGTGCAACGAGGGACCCCTCCCCCCCCCCCCCGACCCCCAAGCACCTAAGTGGGTGACCACAGTGTTGCCTGCTTGTGCCTCCGTGTGCCCCTGTTGCCTGCTTGTGCCTCCGTGTGCCCCTGTTGCCTGCTTGTGCCTCCGTGTGCCCCTGTTGCCTGCTTGTGCCTCCGTGTGCCCCTGTTGCCTGCTTGTGCCTCAGTTTTCGTGCCCCTGTCGCCTGCTTGTGCCTCCGTGTGCCCCTGTTGCCTGCTTGTGCCTCCGTGTGCCCCTGTTGCCTGCTTGTGCCTCCGTGTGCCCCTGTTGCCTGCTTGTGCCTCCGTTTTCGTGCCCCTGTTGCCTGCTTGTGCCTCCGTGTGCCCCTGTTGCCTGCTTGTGCCTCCGTGTGCCCCTGTTGCCTGCTTGTGCTGTGTGGGTGTCTGTGGAAGGCTCTGTGTGGGTGTGTGGAGGGTTCTGTGTGGCTGTGTGTGTGGGGAGCTTTGTGTGGCTGTGTGTGTGGGGGGCCTCTGTGTGGCTGTGTGTGTGGGGGGCCTCTGTGTGGCTGTGTGTGGGGGGCTCTGTGTGGCTGTGTGGGTGTATGTGTGGGGGGGCTCTGTGTGTGTTTGTGTGTGTCATTTGCGAGAGATAAAGCTAGTGGCATTGTAAATGACAATGCCATTTATTTATGTTAAAAAACACATAAATAAAAATAATGTCAAGAGCAATGCCAATAGCTCTAACTTTAACAAAGGCAAAACCATTGCATTGTAAATGCTTGTTTAAATATAGGGACCAGTATTGAGGTTTTCCAGGTTTCTATTAGGCCCTCATCAATAGTGGCATTTAATACATTAGTCAATAGCGGGGACCAGAGGTCAACCAGGTGTTTAAAAATGTCCACTGGGACCCCGTCTGGGCCTGGGGCTTTACCTGATTTCGAAGATTTAATTGCCTTTTGTACCTCTTCATGCAGAAAGTGCAGTTTTATTGGAAATACAACCTCTGGCGAGTAATCTATGCACTCCGTACCTCGTATGTTCTCATCGCTAAATACTTTAGAAAAGTAACTGACCCAGTCACTGTCGCTAATTGCAACATCGATGGATGGTTGGTTCTCTTTAGGTGCTAGGAAAGGGGATCTGACGATTCGCCAGAAAGTTGCACTGTCCTTTAGTGCTGAACTTTTACTTAAACGCTCCCATAAATCAGCTTTTAGTTCTTGTTTTCTGATTTTCAAAGCCATAGCGTATTCTTTTCTTAATCTGATAACCTCCCCTCTATCTCTTTTTTTCCTGCTTAGGTCTGCCTTCAACTTCGTATAAGCTTTTGTGCAAGCCGGACTGAACCAGCCTTTTTTAGCTCTAATTTTTTGTTTACTTGTTCTAGTAAGTTCTTTTTTTATATTTTGAGAGATAGTGTTGAAGCTGACCAGAACCTCTCTGGGATTAGTACTTAAGTTTAGGCAGTTTAGTATATCTGTTTGATTTTGTCTAACTAAGTTTGCAGTTACAGCTCCTTTATCGATATTTCCCCATTTTAGTGTGAACCCATTAGTGGATCCTATTTCAAGCTCTTGCTGATCTAGGATACTCATTAGGTGAGGTGATTTGTTGGAATTTAGATCGCGTATGACGATGGCGCTTGGAAAGTGGTCACTGTTAGAACCGGCTATTTCTGGTAGG
Source organism: Lissotriton helveticus (assembly GCF_964261635.1). Classification (NCBI taxonomy): domain Eukaryota; kingdom Metazoa; phylum Chordata; class Amphibia; order Caudata; family Salamandridae; genus Lissotriton; species Lissotriton helveticus. The sequence continues at coordinate 535,024,099 of NC_136073.1, forward strand.
CTAAGGCTGATGCCAAAGCCAGGCAGAAACCACCATTCTAGTCAGGGCAAGGAAGTCACACGCCAAGATAACCCCTGCTCACCCTCTAGGTAGCTTGGCACGAGCAGTCTAGGCTAAACTCGGAGGCGATGTGTAAAGCATTTACGTCAGCGCACAACAGCAACAACATACTAGGCACACCACAAAAGAGACTCCACACAAGGTTATATTAAACTAACTTTTGTATTGTCAAAAACATATCAGATAGAAATCACACATGTACATTGTGCCAACTGGCACGGCAATATTCACAAGGGATTATTTACAAGACAGGGCCACATGGGCCACTGTCAGAATCAACACTTTGCAGATATAGAAATACTTGTCAGAAATTAGGATAAAAGTATATAAAATCACTGTAACACAAAGTAACAGTTATAGATCACATCCAGTAACTACTGGGGACAGGTAAGTACCACCTACGCAACCCTAAACCCTTAGGAGACTGTCACGCAGGGGACCAGGACCTCACTAGGACCACCTGTACTAAAAAGAACAACCACCTAAGTATCACACGGCATTTAGGGGTCTAAGCAAGAACACATTACCCATGATGTATGAAACACATTCAGAGGAGTAGGAAAGGAAAACCACCTAAGTATCACACAGCATTTAGGAGTCTAAGAAAGAACACATTACCCATGATGCACAAATATACATTCAGAGGAGTAGTAAAGAAAAACACATAATGTATAAACCTACACATTCAGCGGTGTTAAGAATAAAGCACATGATGCAATAAAAATACATTCAGAGGTATCATAACAATAGAGTAGCGCAAGAGTCACATGATGTCTAAAAACATTCAGAGGTGCAGGAATAAAAACCATACAATTGCGCACAGCCTTACATAAGCCACCACCTGTGGCAGTCCCTAGGCCAACGGCCTTGTTGGGGCTAGAACGCCCTGAGTCTCAATGTCAGGGGCCTAAACGATGCAGGTGCCCACTACTTGCTGGGCACCTGTGAACACTCACAAGGGCCTAAACGCTGCAGCTGGCACTAAGTGCTGCGCAGCTGTGACTGGCCGGGCACCTCTGTGCCATCTCTATCCCTCTCAGGGACTCACTCTCCATCTTGCGCCTAAACGGTGCAGCTGCCCACTAATTGCTGGGCAGCTGGAGAAAAACTGCGCTGGGGCCCTCACTGGCCCTCAGGCGCCCACTGTGCCACGCTGGAGCCACACAGGCTCTACCAACACCTAGGTCCACGTTGGAGCCACACAGGCTCTACAAACACTGGTGTCCCCCCAAGAGCCTCACTGGGCTCTAATCATCATGGGGCAGGGAGCCTCGGGGCTCTACACAAAGAAATGCCCCCTCTGAGCCTATCTAAGCTCTCCAGACGAATGTGGCGCTTCTGAGCCTCTCATGTGCTCCTCAGCAGAAATGGGGCGCTGAGAGCCTCTTGGGCTCAAATAACACAAAATGCGCCCGTCGTTGGAGCTTAGCTGGGCTCAAGACACGCAATGCCCCATAGCCTTTCTGGGGCTCATCCCACGTTGGGGCGACCCGCTGCCAACCGGGGCCGCCCTTCCCGTACCACTATCTCCATGTGGGAGCGGTCCACTGCCACACGGGACCGCTCTGGACCTTGTGCCCCCCTGGTACCGCCAGCAGCATCACGGAGCCCCCAGCCCTCTCACTCACCGGGCTGTCTTCGGCGGGGCTCCTCTGCTGGGCTCTCCTTCACCGGCGCTGCTCTCCCGGCTCCTCTTCTCCGCCGGCCGGACTTCCTGTCTCTGCAGGGCTCCCTCGGCACACGGGAACCCTGTTAGCCGGCCGCCACATTTCTTCCTCGCTGCCTCTTCTCCTCGGGGCTCCCTCAGCCGAGAGGAGCCCCGCGAACGGCCGCCATTTCCCGCGCCTTCCCCTTTCTTCTTCCCCGGACTGCGGGGGCGGGACTTCCGGCCGGCCGCGACAGGATTGGCCGGCCGGTCAATCACTTCCGGGTCGCCGCGGGCAGCGCGGCGGCCCGATCCAGACAGGCAGGCGGGCGGCGATCACGGGGACGAAATCGAGGTGGGCTCTCGATCAAAGTGAATAATAAAGCGAGGTGGGCTCTCGTGAATGAAATAAATACGGGCCAGACACCTCAGCGCGTCCAGCGCTATCAACGAGCATAATGCGCTCCTAAACGCTAGAGAGTCCAGATAAAGCGCTCTCAAGCGCTTGGGTGAAATGAAGCGCTCCTAAGCGCTAGAACACAGGCAGAGCGCTCCCAGGCGCTCAGGGGGAAGCTCAGCGCCTCCAGGCGCTAGAAATACAGCTCCAGCGCTCTCCCCAGGAAAATGCAGCTCCTTCATGCTGCAAAGGTCCCAGAGCTTCCCAGGGGGTAACGCCAAGTCCCCCCATTAGCCCAGGCAGGGCAGAGGGGTCCCCCAGGAGTCCAGGAATCCAGGAGAGTCCATCAGGAGTCCTCCAGGCATCCAGGGGCTGGGCAGCGCCCGCCCCTGGTAGATTCAAGTCAGGAACACGAACAAGACAAGAACATTTTGGAAGGGGACACAGCCCCTTCTTATACACAGAAAAGCCTTCGAAGTCTTTTGAAGTCTTTGTGTAAGCGGGCCCTGAGCCCTGGGTGTTTCTGGTTTCCCTCTCCTGTCAGCCTCAGGTCAGAGGTGACAGTGGGCCGTCAGTAGGGAGAGCCAGCATGGTGGGCAGGCAGGCACGGCCCGGCACCACCAGACGCTATTTCCTCCCATTCTTGACAGCAGATGGGCCTTTCATCTACGGCTGACTCAGACCCCCTCCTCGGGGGCCCTGCAGACCCTGTCCTACTCAAACCAGACAGTCCATCCACCAGCAGGCCCAGGCACTCCTGGGCCAGGCTCACCAGCCAATCACGTGCCAGCAGACTCACTACACAAATATGCCAACTTCTAAAAGTGGCGCTTCTAGACTAGACACAGCCATGCCGCATATACCATTCTGCAGCATTCATTCTCACGAGTTCACACATATCAAACTCGACCCTGCACTCCCCACGCATCAGGAATCTACCATGGGCATACATATTCCCCATTCATTCCTATGGGAGGGCAGGTCACTCACCACACATACACAGAGAGCACACGCACTTTACACTGTACCACAGTGAAAAAGTGCGCAGAGGCCTAAAATCACCAACCCAGGTTCCAGAAACAGGCTAGGAAAAAGCAAAAAGTCTCGGGGTGAACCTGCCCAAAGGACCGGGTCCAACACATCCCCCTTCCAGCCAAAACGCAGGCTAGACCAATCACTCCACTGATGGGCTTCACTGCTTTGGGCGACAAAAACACGGACACATGCCTGCACGGCAGGGCCACCTTCCAGTTTTTTTTTCGCCACTCTGAACCCACATTGATTTCCCTCAACAACAGCTCTCTGGCACAACTAGGATACCCCACTGGTACACACTAGTCATCCACAGCCAGGACCAGGCCCTAGGCCATCCAAATATCACAGGTCCTAACCAACCCACAGAGCGGGGGCAGTAACCCCTGGCACACAATAGCCAATCTCCACTCTCTCTCTCAGTGTAGCTACACTACCCCTGATCCTTCAACCTAAGGACCACACCCCCAGGCTTACCAGAGGTCACGGGCAAGAATGCCCCACCCTACCTCTACTTCTGTGTTCCCGCCTCCTCACAGGGAAGTACTCACCAGAACACAGTTCTCCTACCAGATCAGGACCTCACTCCATCACTGGTCTACCACCTGGAAACTATTCCACTTCTGAGGTACAAAGCACACAGCACAGTCCCTCTTCAAGCAGGTGGGGGGCACAGCACACAGCAAAGCCCCCTTTCCTCTACCTTAGTGGAAACAAGAAACTGCAGGTGGGCCCCAGAACACACAGCAAGGGCAGCCCCCTCAGTCTCTTCAGCTGATCCAATTTGGTAGAGATTCCTCTTGACCTAGAAGTTTCCTAATCTCCCAACCTAGGATCTAAACCCTCAGGTTGCACCGGGGTCAGAAGTACACCGTCCTTCTGCACCCCCTTCCAGTTCCAAGATTACAGGCCCAGTATGTCCCAGGCTAGACAGAGCACACGCCAGCGGCGTATCAGCAACACACTTCCCTCCAGTACTCCCTAACACAGCGGGATTCTCAGGATGTCTCAGGCTAGACAGAGCACATGCCAGCAGCGTATCAGCAACACACTTTCCACCCACCGGGGTCAGAAGTAAGGACACCGTCCCTCTGCACCCCCCTCCAGAGTTCTGCACCCTCCCACCTTGGAGCGGTACCCCTGGAAGCCAACAACCGGTCAGGACACTGATTACAGATGCCCTTCCCTCCAGGTCAGGCTGAACCTGAACCTGGCCTCCCCCCTCCTCGGGGAACAACCTCCAGAGGTCCCAAAAAATGGTCAAGCACTCTAGACGGTCAAATGCCCAGCGAACCAGGACTTCTGCACCCTCCACTTAGGAGCGGTACTGCCCAACACTAGGACCGCCGGAGTTCTGGTTACAGACACTCCCCGTCCTCTAGACACAGGAAGATCCTCCTCAAATGACCTGTAAGTACAGCCTAGGCCCCTGACCTGGCGCTCCCTTAGGGAACCCTCCAGGCCCAGAGACAGGGTTTCGGGCCAAGGTGGGACACACCGTCACACCCTCACTCCGCCTCCACTGAGACAGGACGTGAGCCCCTACACCCCTACCATCCTAACGGGACCTAGCTGGGCTACACATGAACCTCTTCACCTACACCGGATCATCAGATACACAAGCCACTACTTTTAGAATCACTCCCTAATGCGTCTGTAAGACACCTAGCACACCGCCAGGCATCCACCTTCTTGTCCAATGCCTCTGCAGGAACTCCTGCACACCACCAGAGGTACACCTCACGTGCAAGCTCCTTAAAAAAAACTCACACAAACTCCTCCAGTTCAAGACACCACTCATCCACACACTCCCCCTCCAGACTGGTGAGACAGTTCCTCACTGCCTCTGACTCTCAACCTGTCACCCTCTTACTGAGCACCAGGCACCATACTCTGGGAACTGGGAATGGGAATTCATGCACTGGACACATTTAGGCTGCCACCACTGGATCCTACCATACTGGGGAATCCAGACACACACACTACACTCAGGGAATAACCAACCTCCTGAGCAAGCAATTTCTCCTCCACACTCCCTCTCTTCCATCTACCCACACAGGGACAGGAATAGGGATTGGACTCTGGACCCAGCAAGGGATTCCTAATCTATGAGAACCTCCCCTCTCTACTGGCGTCCCGCCCTGTCATTTTCTCCCATCTGCCACTAAACATAAAGCACAGGAACACCATCTGAAAATGACACTCTTGAGGAAAAACAAAATCAAAAACAATAATCCCAAATATGTGACTATCTGAAAAACGCAGAGTTTTTGTAATGTAGCCAGCTGTTGCTATGGCACTGCGCAAACACAAGTCCAAATCCCACCGCTGCCACTAATGTTAGAACCGGCTATTTCTGGTAGGCTAAGGCTGATGCCAAAGCCAGGCAGAAACCACCATTCTAGTCAGGGCAAGGAAGTCACACGCCAAGCTAACCCCTGCTCACCCTCTAGGTAGCTTGGCACGAGCAGTCTAGGCTAAACTCGGAGGCAATGTGTAAAGCATTTACGTCAGCGCACAACAGCAACAACATACTAGGCACACCACAAAAGAGACTCCACACAAGGTTATATTAAAATAACTTTTGTATTGTCAAAAACATATCAGATAGAAATCACACATGTACATTGTGCCAACTGGCACGGCAATATTCACAAGGGATTATTTACAAGACAGGGCCACATGGGCCACTGTCAGAATCAACACTTTGCAGATATAGAAATACTTGTCAGAAATTAGGATAAAAGTATATAAAATCACTGTAACACAAAGTAACAGTTATAGATCACATCCAGTAACTACTGGGGACAGGTAAGTACCACCTACGCAACCCTAAACCCTTAGGAGACTGTCACGCAGGGGACCAGGACCTCACTAGGACCACCTGTACTAAAAAGAACCACCACCTAAGTATCACACAGCATTTTGGGATCTAAGCAAGAACACATTACCCATGATGTATGAAACACATTCAGAGGAAGGAAAACCACCTAAGTATCACACAGCATTTAGGGGTCTAAGAAAGAACACATTACCCATGATGCACAAATATACATTCAAAGGAGTAGTAAAGAAAAACACATAATGTATAAACCTACACATTCAGCGGTGTTAAGAATAAAGCACATGATGCAATAAAAATACATTCAGAGGTATCATAACAATAGAGTAGCGCAAGAGTCACATGATGTCTAAAAACATTCAGAGGTGCAGGAATAAAAACCATACAATTGCGCACAGCCTTACATAAGCCACCACCTGTGGCAGTCCCTAGGCCAACGGCCTTGTTGGGGCTAGAACGCCCTGAGTCTCAATGTCAGGGGCCTAAACGATGCAGGTGCCCACTACTTGCTGGGCACCTGTGAACACTCACAAGGGCCTAAACGCTGCAGCTGGCACTAAGTGCTGCGCAGCTGTGACTGGCCGGGCACCTCTGTGCCATCTCTATCCCTCTCAGGGACTCACTCTCCATCTTGCGCCTAAACGGTGCAGCTGCCCACTAATTGCTGGGCAGCTGGAGAAAAACTGCGCCGGGGCCCTCACTGGCCCTCAGGCGCCCACTGCGCCACGCTGGAGCCACACAGGCTCTACCAACACCTAGGTCCACGTTGGAGCCACACAGGCTCTACAAACACTGGTGCCCCCCCAAGAGCCTCACTGGGCTCTAATCATCATGGGGCAGGGAGCCTCGGGGCTCTACACAAAGAAATGCCCCCTCTGAGCCTATCTAAGTTCTCCAGACGAATGTGGCGCTTCTGAGCCTCTCATGTGCTCCTCAGCAGAAATGGGGCGCTGAGAGCCTCTTGGGCTCAAATAACACAAAATGCGCCCGTCGTTGGAGCTTCGCTGGGCTCAAGACACGCAATGCCCCATAGCCTTTCTGGGGCTCATCCCACGTTGGGGCGACCCGCTGCCAACCGGGGCCGCCCTTCCCGTACCACTATCTCCATGTGGGAGTGGTCCACTGCCACACGGGACCGCTCTGGACCTTGTCCCCCCCTGGTACCGCCAGCAGCATCACGGAGCCCCCAGCCCTCTCACTCACCGGGCTGTCTTCGGCGGGGCTCCTCTGCTGGGCTATCCTTCACCGGCGCTGCTCTCCCGGCTCCTCTCCTCCGCCGGCCGGACTTCCTGTCTCTGCAGGGCTCCCTCGGCACACGGGAACCCTGTTAGCCGGCCGCCACGTTTCTTCCTCGCCGCCTCTTCTCCTCGGGGCTCCCTCAGCCGAGAGGAGCCCCGCGAATGGCCGCCATATCCCGCGCCTTCCCCTTTCTTCTTCCCCGGACTGCGGGGGCGGGACTTCCGGCCGGCCGCGACAGGATTGGCCAGCCGGTCAATCACTTCCGGGTCGCCGCGGGCAGCGCGGCGGCCCGATCCAGACAGGCAGGCGGGCGGCGATCACGGGGACGAAATCGAGGTGGGCTCTCGATCAAAGTGAATAATAAAGCGAGGAGGGCTCTCGTGAATTAAATAAATACGGGCCAGACACCTCAGCGCGTCCAGCGCTATCAACGAGCATAAAGCGCTCCTAAGCGCTAGAGAGTCCAGATAAAGCGCTCTCAAGCGCTTGGGTGAAATGAAGCGCTCCTAAGCGCTAGAACACAGGCAGAGCGCTCCCAGGCGCTCAGGGGGAAGCTCAGCGCCTCCAGGCGCTAGAAATACAGCTCCAGCGCTCTCCCCAGGAAAATGCAGCTCCTTCATGCTGCAAAGGTCCCAGAGCTTCCCAGGGGGTAAAGCCAAGTCCCCCCATCAGCCCAGGCAGGGCAGAGGGGTCCCCCAGGAGTCCAGGAATCCAGGAGAGTCCATCAGGAGTCCTCCAGGCATCCAGGGGCTGGGCAGCGCTCGCCCCTGGTAGATTCAAGTCAGGAACACGAACAAGACAAGAACATTTTGGAAGGGGACACAGCCCCTTCTTATACACAGAAAAGCCTTTGAAGTCTTTTGAAGTCTTTGTGTAAGCGGGCCCCGAGCCCTGGGTGTTTCTGGTTTCCCTCTCCTGTCAGCCTCAGGTCAGAGGTGACAGTGGGCCGTCAGGAGGGAGAGCCAGCATGGTGGGCAGGCAGGCACGGCCCGGCACCACCAGACGCTATTTCCTCCCATCCCTGACAGCAGATGGGCCTTTCATCTACGGCTGACTCAGACCCCCTCCTCCGGGGCCCTGCAGACCCTGTCCTACTCAAACCAGACAGTCCATCCACCAGCAGGCCCAGGCACTCCTGGGCCAGGCTCACCAGCCAATCACGTGCCAGCAGACTCACTACACAAATATGCCAACTTCTAAAAGTGGCGCTTCTAGACTAGACACAGCCATGCCGCATATACCAATATGCAGCATTCCTTCTCACGAGTTCACACATATCAAACTCGACCCTGCACTCCCCACGCATCAGGAATCTACCATGGGCATACATATTCCCCATTCATTCCTATGGGAGGGCAGGTCACTCACCACACATACACAGAGAGCACACGCACTTTACACTGTACCACAGTGAAAAAGTGCGCAGAGGCCTAAAATCACCAACCCAGGTTCCAGAAACAGGCTAGGAAAAAGCAAAAAGTCTCAGGGTGAACCTGCCCAAAGGACCGGGTCCAACAGTCACTCAGTGGATTTTTAACTACATCGAATGAATCGTTATTAGAGCCTTTCCATGATGAGATCAGGATATAATCTATTAGGCTCGTCAGGCCTCTGCCATTGAATGTTGGCGAGAAAGGTACTGGGAAAGTCTTTATCTCATTAGCAAAACCCAGCTCCAGTTCTGTCATGATCTCATTCATTTTCTCGCCCTCAATAGAGTGTAAAAAATGTGTTATACCATTACCATCATGGTCTTCTTTTCCACATCTATCTGTGTTATTAGTTCTGCATAGATGGAGGTTAAAGTCACCACCCCACACTATAGTGCATGACTGTTTTGCCTAGCGTACTCTCAAGTCTTGGAGGGCTAGGGAAATCTCTAAGAGAATGTTTATCAGATCGCCCGTATTCAGATTATTATAAAAGTTTACTATGGCGTATATATTTTGTTTGGTTCTTTTTAAAACTATTAGCTGATAGTTTTCTTCCAATTTTAAAGAGAAAATATTCTCATATTGTAAGGTATTTGCTATGTAGGTAATTAAACCGCCCTTACTTCTTCCAGATGATGATTTTTTAGCTGGAGAAAAAAAGGTCCTATAACCTATTATATGTAAAGGGTCAGTAGCCCATGTTTCCTGAAGGAATATGATATTGCTCGAGTTGACCTGATTCAGGAAATTAGGGTTTGTCTTTTTGGCAGACAAACCAGCTATATTCCAAAACGTAAAATAAACTAAAGAAATGGGTAAACTTGAATTAGGGAGTGTTGATGTATTCATTAAGTTAGGAGTGATACTCAAAGTTGGATAAGGTCGGGTTAAATTGGCCGAAACATTCTGTCTATGTTGCAAGGGAGTATTAGAGATGTGCTTGCCGGGAGGAAGTATTATATTATTGTCCTCAGCAGCTGGCATGTTAGATATTTGTAATTCTCCCTTGTTTTCAATATGTCCCTCCATTGCTTTGGACTGATCAAGAGTCAGTCAGTCATTGAAATCCAGGCCAGACAATGCACTGAATCTATTATAAGTCGGAAAATTATAGGAATTGCCCGGTGCAGCGACAACTTGTCGCCAGCGGGCGTCTCTGTGCTCATAATGTGGCGTTATTGACAAGTAGGGATGGGTGGTCGGATGTCCACGGGTTGGGCCCTGAAACCATTGCGCAGGACCACTGGGATAATTGAAATTTGAGTTTTGATGAAAAAAGGGCGTATTGTTTTCCGGTAGGAAATGCTGGTCGTGAAAAGAAGTAATCTGATTTGTTGCCACAGATGGTTGGGTGGAAATCAGATGCCTGTAAAAATACCCCAGGGGGAGAAGAGTAGTGTTAAATTCCCAAGTAGAGGGGGGAGGTGCCCTGGCCAGAGTCTTTTCGGCCCATGTCGAATTTTTAAAAGTGACAGTTATGCAATCCCCCTCAAATTTTTTCCTGAAAGGGCCTATCCATCCAGCTCTCTGGGTGTGAGTAATTTCTCCAGAACTTTCCGTTGGAAAGCTGCAGTTATTTGTCAGCCAGTGTAGTGTCTTGTTTTTTAAGGAGGAAGGGGTCTCGTCCTGGTCATTTCTAAGTTTCAGGACATTGACCAAGACCAGCACATATGCCCCACACTCAGGTGGCAGATTGATGCGAAAAGGTATCTGCCTCGAGTTGTACGGAAGATCATGAGAGGCCCGAGACCTTTGGAATATTGGGAACGTGTCACTACGTTGGTTTGGTGTTTTTCTGCCACTTTGAGATAATGTTTGTAGCTTCTCGGCCTGAGTATTTGTGTATTGACTATTTGTATCAATTCTGGGAATTGGGCTGCTAATTGAGGCATGTTTGTTTGTGGCCGTTATTTTACTTAAAGATGGCACAGGTTTTGATTTAGTCGGCAGGTCATGGACTGGGAGATCCTTTGATATAGGTAGTGTGGGCTTACTAGCACTTGTCTTTGAGCTAATGGTGGCTGTCGGCACGACGCTGTCAGCTTTTTTTTATAGGCTGTGAGTTCTTCTAGTTGTTTCTCAATGCGGGCAAGCCTAGATTCGATTGGTGACATAAAGATACTTAAAAGGTCGCCAAATCTTTCCACTAGTTGATCATTTCCTATAATGACTTTGGGCTTATCCGTGCTCGCAGATTGGTTCTCATGAGTATCTTTACTTGATGTGTCTATAGGTATATTAGGTCCCCTAGCGTTTAAGTGATTGTTTTACCTTTCCTGTGTTGCCCTTTTGGCGGATTACGTTTTTTAACAGCAGGACGATTGAAATGAGTTGGTTGCTTTGTTTGCTTTCTGATGGCACCTTCTTGCCGGTCTCTAAGATGTTTCTCATTATTTTCGTCTACAATCTCTGGTGTAAAATCTATGTGTAGGTCTGGTGTTCTCTCTAGTTCACTACTTGTATCAAGATCTGAATCATTTAAAGGATTTGTGGCTGATAAATTGACCACGTTAGGTATGGTTTGAGGGTCAGGTCGGATTTCGTGAGTAGGACCTATTTGTGAATTACTATCTGAGTTTCTAGGTCTTACTGGGGTTGTCGCAGTCATTATGGACCCAAGAGAAGAGCGTTTCGCGTTTTCCAAATCTAACGAGACCCTATGCTCAAGGAGCGAGAGGCTGAGGTCAATGGCGTCATTTGTCCTTTTTATAAAGCTGTCTATTGGACCGATAACGGAAGCCCCCCCAGCCGCTGTCTTACTTCTACTACTTCTAGTGGACATGCTAAAAAGGTTTCTAGTTTATCTTAGTTTGAAACGAATGTTTCTAGTCACCAAGTTAAAAATTAACAGTATCACATCAAGTGGAGATCTTGTGGACAAAGTCAAAAAGTCTTACTTGCTGTAGGGGCGATTCGTTAGGGGGGTGGACCCAACCCGAACTCCTCGTCCTCTGAGGGCCTCAGAGGGCCCGGCTTTTGCCCGGGCTTCGCCCCGGGCACTCCCGCGCAGCGGGAATCACAAATATTTATATGCGTTGGGCCGTTGAGGTAAGGGTGGGGCGGGGCGGTCAGGGAGAGCGGGCCAGGTGTGGCGGCCTCGGGGTTGCCGGGACTCCTGGGATCTTGAGTCCCGGTCCCGGCGCTCGCAGCCCTGCAGCCCTGTCAATCACCCTGATTAGCTCCCAGAGTCCGGTGATAGCAGCAGTGACGATGCTGGACCCGCGAAGCGGGTTCCGCGAGAAGTGAAGGTTTTCCTGATGCAAGATAGCAGCAAAAGTCTCTGTTGGCGTCCCACGATCCAGACGGCAGGCAGAGCTTTAAATTAAGTAAGGGTGGGGCGGGACGGTCAGGGAGAGCGGGCCAGGTGTGGCGGCCTCGGGGTTGCCGGGACTCCTGGGATCTTGAGTCCCGGTCCCGGCGCTCGCAGCCCTGCAGCCCTGTCAATCACCCAGATTAGCTCCCAGAGTCCGGTGATAGCAGCAGTGACGATGCGGACCCGCGAAGCGGGTTCCGCGAGAAGTGAAGGTTTTCCTGATACAAGATAGCAGCAAAAGTCTCTGTTGGCGTCCCACGATCCAGACGGCAGGCAGAGCTTTAAATGAAGTAAGGGTGGGGCGGTCAGGGAGAGCAGGCCAGGTGTGGGGGCCTCGGGGTTGCCGGGACTCCTGGGATCTTGAGTCCCGGTCCCGGCGCTCGCAGCCCTGCAGCCCTGTCAATCACCCAGATTAGCTCCCAGAGTCCGGTGATAGCAGCAGTGACGATGCGGGACCCGCGAAGCGGGTTCCGCGAGAAGTGAAGGTTTTCCTGATGCAAGATAGCAGCAAAAGTCTCTGTTGGCGTCCCACGATCCAGACGGCAGGCAGAGCTTTAAATGAAGTAAGGGTGGGGCGGGACGGTCAGGGAGAGCGGGCCAGGTGTCACGGCCTCGGGGTTGCCGGGACTCCTGGGATCTTGAGTCCCGGTCCCGGCGCTCGCAGCCCTGCAGCCCTGTCAATCACCCAGATTAGCTCCCAGAGTCCGGTGATAGCAGCAGTGACGATGCGGGACCCGCGAAGCAGGTTCCGCGAGAAGTGAAGGTTTTCCTGATGCAAGATAGCAGCAAAAGTCTCTGTTGGCGTCCCACGGTCCAAACGGCAAGCAGAGCTTTAAATGAAGTAAGGGTGGGGCGGGGCGGTCAGGGAGAGCGGGTCAGGTGTGGCGGCCTCGGGGTTGCCGGGACTCCTGGGACCTTGAGTCCCGGTCCCGGCGCTCGCAGCCCTGCAGCCCTGTCAATCACCCAGATTAGCTCCCAGAGTCCGGTGATAGCAGCAGTGATGATGCGGGACCCGCGAAGCGGGTTCCGTGAGAAGTGAAGGTTTTCCTGATGCAAGATAGCAGCAAAAGTCTCTGTTGGCGTCCCGGAGATATTTTGCAGTAACCAAGAATATATTGTGAAAGTTGTAAGAAGCATAAGTATGACACTGACGTTGGTTGCAAATCATTTTACATGTGCCATAAAGAAGATTTTAATAAATATATCTCACTCCATAAGTAAATGTCAAGAACAAAGCCAATTGAGCGTGGACTAGTGTTATAACTAATGTAATAAAAATGGAACAGTTATTTTTCATCGAGCTCAGTCAAACTGTTACATTTTACAATGAGAGAAGTGTTTTTCATTTTTTAGACTATAAATACAGCAGAAATGTAGTAAAATGTGTTTAGTTAATGTGTTTCCTGAGTGCCATTAGTGTTTTCCTGATTATCTTACTAGGCAAGCACCAAAAACTGTGGAAATTAATTTTTCCTCATTTGTTTTATCGCTGCAAAGTTTCAGTAGTATGGCCCCTGGAGTTTACACTGAACTCATTTTGGAATGGAAGGACATAACTTTCGATGACGTCAGATAAAGAATAATTTCCCACTCCTTGCTCTCGCTGTTCGTACAAACATAACATGTTGAATTTCATTCACTGGGGACCTCTTGTACTGCTATTCGGGAACACTGTAAATCATTACCGAGCTATGCCCTATTTTAAAGAGGAAGGGTATGTTTTTAGAAGCAGGACCATCGTTATATATCATGTTCAACATCCTTTAAATTATTACACGCCTATAGAAGATTCCAAAATGGAATGCTTCGACAAAACAGGTCAGGCTTCAGCAGCCCCTAAGCATAATGTTTGATGATATGTTGAAATGTGCCTACCTGCTCATGTAAGATGCATGTACATAGGGAGGCACACCAGGGACAGTTTCACAAAAGTGTCTGAATAAATAATTGTTTGGTGTGTTAAAGTTTGTTGTAGAACATTGCAGCTTGAGCACATATACCAGGCACTCAGAGGTTAAAGTTACTTATTTCATAACTGCATGATGATAGTCTCTGCACGTATTATATAAGACTTGTTTTATTTTTTAAGGGTTTTTATTCATAGCCTTACAGAGAGCAGACCATGAACCATTAGTAATTTACTAAAAGCAATAATATTCAGCATTACATTTTTGGCTGGATTTTCCTAGGCAGATCTATGGCAAAAGACAAGGTTGTGTTTAATTAAAACTAGAATATGTATTTTTAAAGACACGCATTATGGGTAGCTCCAATGACTGATTTGGACAGAAAGGGGAGTTTCTAACTGAACCGGTATTATGAGATATGCGATGTTATCGCAATTTCGGGGACACATTTCGTCAAGTAAAACCTATGGTAATGGCCCAGAATTTGGATTTACAGGACAGAAACATGATGTTCATGGTAATTCCCCTTTCCAACAGAGAAGCGGTCATATTGATTTATAATGTCATACAAGCAAACATTTTGAAACAGTAAAGAAGATTGTGAAAGAAAAAAAAATCTGGGAAATGTATTTACCCGATTGACTAACTTTAGGACAGAGGCAATATTATGCGGAAACAACTACAATAAAGTCATTTCTGGTTTTGAAAATGTGAAGTCTCCCATCTGATTCGGGTCTGTTGGCATGTATGCAACATGCAGCCAGAAATTCACGCATTCCCATCATATTAATATTTCTGAATGCACTTTGGGGAGAATCCAGAGATGAGGAAGACACTTTTGGATTATGATGATGAAAAACAAGAGATGAATAAACTGCAGTGGTTCATGGCATATTTTCTGGCGGTATAAACATTTACCAGCAAATTTTCACCCAAGAGAGTGTCCTCCCTATCCAGCCTTCCAAAGTGGGTCCTATTCTAACCCCAAACGCAATATAGAAAGCAAGAAAACAAAGATGGATGCTCAGCCACTCAATTAACACATACCCATGATGTACTTGATTGATCTGATGACTACTGAGTCCAAGCCAATGGGATTCAAAATTTGCAGACGCTGCCTCTGGTGGCAAATGTGGCTTGAAACATGTTTTAAAGTGGAGTCATATTTGAGTGAAAGCGTATACACCACTGTATAAGTTGGGCAGTAGAATTTACAACAGAAGTAGACAGAGGAGATATTGTTGAATATTTAAGATTCATTGATGGAAGAAATACCTCAGCCACGGTGGCACACTCGCCGGGAGGTGCTCTCTGATCTCTTTTGGCTGTTCATAAAATGCGCCATTTGCATTTTTTGCATTCTTCTTCTGCGGTTTCCATCTCTACCCTTTTAAGCTACCACACACCTCCCAGCTCTAATTAACACAATTATAAATGTTATGATAAAAAGAGGTGATGTTGAAAAATATGAAACTAAGCCCTTTTAAGCAGTCACAATTCGATCCAAAATAAACCGAATTAATCCAACCCCATGTTAATATTGCTGCACTGTGTGGCTTAGTACCTTGGGGTTCTCAACACTCTACTGCTTCTTCTCACATTCTTACTATCTTTCGAGTCAAAACATGAAGTTTCATTTTGATCCTCATCCTCTCGATAAAATCCAAAACACAAAGTTTACTCCTCACCACACCTTTTGCTCACTACTCCTCACAACACCTTTTGTTCACTATTACTCTGTTTAGATTTCAAATATAGGAAATTTTGGGTTGTATGGCAATGGGTAACAACTCAGTAACTCTCATAGTTGCTGAAAATTGTGAGTGCTTCCCTCCCACTGAACACTTGATCCTGACCAAGTCCCCCACATGCACTAACATTTCTTTTGGGCAGATTTTGATTTGTCAAACCAATTTTGCCTTTTCCTTAATCTCCTTTTCTCTATACTCACCATTCATCTCCAACACTATTTTGTCCAAACCTGATAACTAAAAGTACAGCCTTATTTTCTATTTCAAGATGTCCTTGGTGAGCCATTTTTATCACTCATCTCTAACCCTATTTCCTTTTCATTCATCCAATGTGGGCACAGCACAGAATTTCGTTTTCGCCCTCTGTGAACAACTAAAAAGGAACCCCTATCAGTAGAAGAATGAGATATTAACCTAGACATCTCTATCTTGTAGAATAGTGCCTTTGTTTATGATGATGTGCATCGCTACCTTAAGTACTTTTGTTCAGTCTCTCAACCTGGATGGGATGTTAAGGAGCACAAATGTGCTTGAAGCCTCTTTTTCCTAACAATATTAATTGTAAGCCATTGCCTGTCAAGATCGTCCTTGGTAAACCCTCCCTGCTGAACACCTCAATCAAAAATGTGTCTGCGTTCTTGGTCTCAACACTATTAGTGGTGATTTTTTCCGGTCACCTTGAAAACAAGTCAATCAAAACAATTCTGTATTGCAGGCTCCCCTTATTAGACACTGGTCCTATGATCTTTAACAATATTTCTTCCCATGGCCCTTCTGGCAGTAGCCTTATAACCATGGGTTGCAAGTTCATTTGACAGGATTTGTCACTGTGCAGACACTCTACACTATATCTGGTTTCTCTCTCAACTTGTACATCCAAACCTGGCAGCTAAAAGTCCAGCCTTATTTTCTCTTTCATATTACTGATGCCAAGATACCCTTAATGAGCCACTCTTATCAGGGAAAGTCTAACTTCGTTATGGAATATTTGCCTAGTGCACCTTTATCATGAGCCTCTTGCTTGAATAACTCCTTCTTTGTCCCAAAACTTCAGACGGTACATCTGGAATTCAAAATCCACCATCTTCTCAGTTTGAATAGCACCTCTTTCATAACTTCATCATCTGCCCCACTTCTTCTACTGCTTTCACTACATCACACATGTTCACTCTATCAATCAGGTCATCGACTTCCTCATCTATCTCTGAACACTCTTGACTAACCAGCCTGGCGAAGCAGTCATCTAGTACTTCAAAGAAATTATTGTGATGCTGCTACCCATCTGCCTATTCTGGTGGACACAATCAATTGCTTTTCTGGTGAATATTTCTTTCAAAGCTTATGATCCGTCTGAATCAAAACTTTTTTTTAAAAATGACGAGTAATTTAATTCTGCTCTTTTAACCCCTTCGACGCTCATGAAGAGCTCAGCTCGTCATGAGTTACGCCTCTCGTACACTCATGACGAGCTGAGCTCGTCATGAACCGCGGGTTTTCGCAAAATTCAGCGCACAGCGGGAAAACGCGTAGCGCGCACGGTGTTAAAAAACCGTGAGATGAGCATGATGATTGTCACCAACCATTTGCTTCAATACAGTGTGTGTCATATTTCAGGATCCTACGTCTTCACAGTGCTCGGACCCTATGTTTCCTGCACAGTTGGCTTAGCCAGCGATGCCTGGCTATGTTGTAAGATGTGTATCTCTTTCTCTACCTCACAATACAGGTGGGACACCCTGAAGAGGGGGCGCCAGACCATTTATTGGAAAATGCATGCAACGGGAGTGACCCATATCTAAATTGAATATATAATTTCCCGGTAAGAGCTGGTTGGATGTCTACAGGAAAGACTCTAATATATACTGGGAGGGCCAGACCGGTGCCACTGCACTGGGTGCTGACTTCCTGGGGGCGCTGTGTTTGCAAGTTTATTATTGCAACATTAAAGCACCTGCTGCGGCGTTCATTTCCTTCAGCAATTTCCAGGCAGCCCAATGTCAGGATAACTACTGTGAATAATTTTCTTCCTGAAGAGAGATCGGAGTTGTACTTAATTGGGTTTTTGACTCACTATAGTAGCGCAGTGAGTTAATAGGCCTGTTGCAGAAAACAAGTATGTGCAGATTACAAACTGAATAGAATGTAAATAGGTCAGTGGGTTACTCCTTTTAAAAAATACATCAATTTGTTACTTGCAATTTATAAGTTAAATACAGAGCTGTTAACTTTTGTTAAAGAACTGCATGCACACTGCACAGTATAGATTTGAGCAAAGTTTAATGTTGCAAAAAGGATTCATTTGGGTATAAATCTTTTCTCATTATTAAAGAGAACCCCCAACTATGGTGTTCCTTTTTAAATTCTGACTTTGTGCTTCCCCAGACAAAGTACTCTTAAACTATACTGCCTACGAGTATGGATGACATGTCACACCTACACAATGTTGTCGTCTGGCTTATGTAACAGTTCCTTTACACTGATTTACACACGTATGATTGATTGACTCTCTGTAACGTGTGTGTGATTCAAAGTGCTCTGACATCCTACACTGGTATGAGTGGCGCTATATATGCATCTGAGGGAGAGTGCTATTGCTATATATGCATCTGAGAAAGTGGTCATGGAGACTTGGGCACTGGTAAGGGTGGTCGTGAGGGAATCTGTGGTGGAAGTGGTCATTGGGGGGGCGCCAACAAACATTGTTGCACCGGGCGCCACCAGCTCTAAAGCCGGCCCTGTATACTGTCCTTCATTCTCATAAAGTTGGCCATTAAGGATCCAGTTGCTGAGCTCTCCTCTAATTCAGCAAGTTTGCAGACCATATAGCACCTCACTGATTCAGTTCTAGAGATTACAGGGCATGCTTCCTCAGGGTTACTCCATGAGCGCAATCTGCCCTTCATAAGGAATGCATCCTTGACATAAATAATTCATGCAATTTTTCCTGTGCCCAAAAGTCTCAGTACCTCCTTTAACACTGACCTATAAGAAGCAAGTTCCCGGGATTGTCCACATACGTCGCCAAAAAGTTAGAGGTCTAAGACCAATCTCCTCCGTGATTGGTCTGATACTTAGATCCAAGCACAAGGGAGTGCGTGGAGTACTGGGGGGAAGACCAAATAGCTGCCTCATGAAGTTGTTCTCTGTCTGCTCCTTGGTTTAATATAGGGTTCTGGAAAGGAAATGGCGCAAACATTATTCAGTGGATGGTAGAAAAATCTATAAGAGTGCCCAGAAATCCTATTACCTTCTGGTAAAAGAGGCAAAAATAAATTATTTACAGGCAAAGATTGATATGCCTCAAAATAAGGGTAAAGTAATTTTTAACATAGTGAAATCCTTCACCTCCCCTTTGGGAATAAAGAATCCCCTCACTCAGCCTAATGAACTCAGCAGGTTTCTCTATCTTTCCACAATAAGATTGCCTTAATTCAACAATCTTTTGCGGAAATCACAGAACAGAACCTAGTGATAGACCAATCTTTGTCCCAAAGGTTGACTTTTTGCCTTCTCCTACGTTAGTAGAGTTGCCTAAAATACTATTAGCCGACTCGCTCCACTATCTTAAAGGTCTTCGGTACGGGTCTGAAAGTGATGCTTGCCCTGCTAAACTACTTGCTTCTCTTGCCCCTACGATTAATGTCACAGTAAATATGGTACTGAATTCTTCTCTCTCTGCTGGTAAAGTGCCACTTATCTGGAAACAGGCCAAAATCCTTCCACGTTTAAAAAAAACCTTCGACTGACCATAAGGATCCAGCCAATTATAGGCAGATATCTCTCCTTCCGGCTCTTTCAAAAGTTCTGGAAAAAACATGTAATAAAGTAATTTCCAACCATGCAGAGAGCCATAATCTGTTGCACCCTTCTCAATCTGGCATTAGGTCTAATTTTAGCACTGACTGCCCTATTGAAAGTAACTGAGTATCTTAGAGGAATACTGGATCAGGGTGGAAGGGTTGTCCTGATATTACTCGATCTGTCGGCAGCATTTGACACTGTCCCGCACAAGAGACTCATTGACAGATTGAGGAATCTGGGAATCAGTGGGACAGCATTGGCGTGGTTGGACTCTTTCCTGCAGGGCAGAGCCCAGGAGATATGGCTTCCCCCTTTTTCAGCCCCCATACGGTGCATGAGGGTTGGAGTTCCTCAGGGCTCCATTCTTAGCCCTACTCTTTTTAATCTGTACTTGTCCCCCCTGGCATCCATAGCAGAGGCAAACAGTGAAAAGATCATATCCTACGCGGATGACACACAACTGATTTTCACCTGCAAAAAAGGAACTGATTTTGACGCTATTAATATCAGAGCCTGTCTCTCTAAGGTTTTTCAGTGGCTTAAGGCGAATCATCTCAAATGCAACTTGGATAAATCCAAGATTGTCTTCTTTGGCCAACCCGCAGTCAGTAACTGGAATGCATGGTGGGTGGAAGAATATTCTCCACCGTACACCGAGCAGTCAGCTATGAGAAACCTCAGAGTTTTTTGGGATACGCCCTGTCCATGAGGTCGCAGGTCCAAACTTTGGTTGGCACCTGCTTCTGCATCTTACATATGTTGAAACATTTCCACCACTCTTGACAATAGAGTTTAGAAAAATAGTGGTCCAGGCCTTGGTTACATCAAGGCTGGACTACACAAATGTCGGTATTTTGGCCTTCCTAGTTACCTTGTACAGTGCCTGCAAGTAGTAGAAAATGCTGCAGCCAGGGCAATCCTCCAACCTAAACCAAGGTCTCATTTGTGCCCCCTCCTTAAATCCCTTCATTGGCTGAGAATGAAAGAAAGGATCAAATTCAAAGCTCTTTTTGTCTTTTTTAAGGTCCTTCATGGAAAAGGAGCGGCTACCTTAGCAAACACGTCACTTGCTAAATCCCAGGCTCGATCTCTAAGATCCTCCTCCTTCAACCTTGCTCTTACTCCCAAAGTACGCCTGGCCCGGATGGGTGGCAGATCGTTTGGTTTCTTGGGGGCACAGGTTTGGAACAGGCTCCTGGCCACCCTACGTTCCATTCCAGATAGCTCAGTCTTCAAGAAACACCTGAAAACGTAGCTTTTTAAAACTTAGCACCGTATCATAGCTCTCTCCTAACCGCTACTGTCAGCACCGGGACACTCTTATGAGTAGCTATTTGTGCTATAACAAATGCTTTTCATTCATTCATTCATTAGTGTTTCTTAAAAAGCAATGCCCCCATAGTTCTGTCCTATACATTGCATCACCCCTTGCTTGCACTTTGTAAATCTCTACTATTGGCCCGGCAGGTTTGTGGGAAGAATTCCTGTATAGCTTTGCCAGCCCCCCTTTGTCTGTGCTAGCTTAAGACTTACTTTGGCCATTTGCGGCCCCATTTCAGATTTTCTTTTAGGGTAACACCTAGGTAGTCAAATACCGATACCCTCTCAAGCATGATGCCATTTAAACAGGGATTGGATTGTGTCTTACTTGCTGGATTGAATACCATAAATTTAGTCTTCAAGTTTTAATCTCCAGCCCCCTGTTTTTATAAAAGGCTCTGGATGCCCATGGGTGACTTCAAAAGCAAAAGAGTGTTGTCAGCAGACATTATTGCTGGCACTTTTCTGTGCGCAAGCTTCGGTGCATCATTATCCTTCACCTTGATGAGTTGGTTGACCAGTGCATTGATAAATAAGCAAAACAGAGTAGGTGCGAGCACACACTCCTGTATTACTTCTCTATTAACTAGGAGTGTAGCGGAAAGTTCACCATGTTTTCCATACCTAATTAGCGCATAGTTGCCTTCAAGCAATCTCATAAACATATGCCAAAGATAGGTAGGGATCCCCAGGTCACTAAGTACAACCCATAGTTTGTCCCTGGGTACCATGCCGAAAGCAGTTTTTATGCCAACAATTATTAGATAGAGACTGCCACCCTCTAATGTCAACCCTTTCCAATATAAAAGTTGGAGTCTATATCTTTAGTCAACGGTGGAGATGTTTTTCCTAAAGCTGGCTTGGTACGGACTCAGGATTTCATAATCATCCACAGCTGGAGACAATCCAATAGTACCCGTGCAAATATTTTCTGGGTTACATCAATCAGACGAATGAGTCTGTAGTTGGTAGGCAAAAGTGGAGAACCTTTTTTGAATACTGAGAGAATTTCTGATCCAGCCCAAGTGGCAGGGATGGCCACTTCCTGTAGGATAGCATTAAATAATACCCATAGATAAGGTCCCCATATTTTTGGGTCTTCCCGAAAAAGATTCCCTGGCATCTTATTATGCCCTGGAGCTTTGCTGGGGGATATCTTGCTCATGGCATTTGTTATTTCGTTCAGGGTTTTCCCAGGGGCCTCATTGTTAATATTCTGTAAAGAAATTATTGCTGGTTTTACACTGGGACCCTCTGCTTCCATGGTGGTGTATAAAGCCTGGAAATGTGTCTTCCATGTGTCTGTCGTTATATTTGGCTCTATGGCTGGCTTCCCTTCACTACAGCCGGTTCAGACTATACTCCAGAATGCCTTCAGATCTTTCATTGTTAGGGCAGTTTTTAATGCATCCCATTTATCTAGTTCCCATGTCTTTTTAGCTTGGTAGATGCTATCTGTATATAGTACCCTCTTTTGTTCAATTTGGCACCTTTCCTTGGATTTGCTGGCATCTATCAAAGCCCACTTAGCCACTCGACAACTACCATCATACCAAGATCGGTTAGCCTTTTTTCTCCTTAGAAGATCCTTTTTGAAATAATATTTTGACCAGTTTAGATGTCAATGCTAAATGGAGCTCTGCAACTCTGGTTAGAGGGGATAAAATGCCATCCAGAAATGTGATGTTTCCGATTTCCCTTAGGGTTGGGATGATAGTTGAGTATAGGGATGCCAGCTTATCAGGGGAGTGTTGGATTACCGCCCAACGTATTGTTCTCCTGTTATTGGAAAGTGTTAGTCTATCATCTGGTGGAGTACTGAGGGCCAAATAATTCCCCAAGTCCAGCAACTCTAGTTTCAAAATCAGAGCATTGTGGTTGCTGTCTTGTTGAGGCAACAAAGCAAAATCGACAACTCTTTGCCATATCCTGGTTTCCACTAGGATATAATCTAATAAGGAGGATTGTCCAACTCTGTTAAATGTTAACTTCACTGGTGTATCAGATTTTGTGCAGCTGTTACAAGCTCTTAGGGAATGGTTTAATGTGAGTAAATTGATCTGGATTGGCAACGGGGACCATGCCCTAATTGGTGGAATTGATGGATCAGGGTTTGCCCAGCACAAATCTTCTTAAAAAAGGTTACAGCATTAGGATTAACTTGGAGCTCAAATTGGCAATTAAGATCCCCACCTACAACCAACCACATATTTTTGATGATTGTGGGAATAAAGAGTTTCAATTGGTCAATGGTTAGGGATTTTTGTCTGATTACCATTAATTATCATTGTATTCATTTTAAAAACTCCTTTAGAAGACCACTTGGCCAAACATTCTGTTAATATATTTCAGCTCACAGAGCCAGCAGACCCATGAAGAGCAGTGTTTAACATGCAAAACAAATTGTCATAGTTCTCCAGTATGAAAATTAGGGGGCTACCCACTCCATGTGACTGACTGGAGAATAAGAATCTGATACTGGTGCAAATTATGTTCTATGAACTATAGGTGCAATTCACTAATGAGGATTACAATGGTAAGCCCGTGTATGATAGTTGGTCAATTAATCATCCCATAAGTATATCAAGTTCAAGTTCAAGTTCAGGTATTTATAGAGCGCACTACTCACCCAGAGGGTCTCAAGGCGCTAGAGGGAGGGGTTCATTGTTTATCGAATAGCCAAGTTTTCAGTTCTTTTCTGAAGGAGATGTGATTCTGAGTAAGGCGGAGGTGGGTGGGGAGTGAGTTCCAGGTCTTGGCAGCCAGGAAGGAGAAGGATCTGCCACCCATGGTGGTTTTTCGGATGCGCGGGACTGCGGCGAGGGCTTGAATGGATGATCTTAGTTGGCGGGTGGGATAGTAGAAGGACAGTCGGGAGTTGAGGCATTCTGGTCCTAGATTATAAAGGGCCTTGTGTGCGTGGGTAAGAAGGCGGAAAGTAATTCTTTTGTGGACGGGAAGCCAGTGGAGGTTTTTTAAGTGACCGGTGATGTGCTCTCGGCGCGGGATGTCTAATATGAGTCTCGCTGATGCGTTTTGGATGCGCTGGAGCTTTTTCTGCAATTTTGTTGTGATTCCGGCGTAGAGAGTGTTGCCATAGTCCAGTCGACTCGTGACCAGTGCATGGGTGACAGTCTTTCTTGTTTCGAGGGGGATCCAGTGGAAGATCTTTTTGAGAATGCGAAGGACGTTGAAGCAGGACGACGATACGGCGTTGACTTGTCTGGACATTGAGAGTGAGGAGTCTAGAATGAAGCCAAGGTTACGTGCATGGTCAGTGGGTGTGGGCGCTGATCCCAGAGCGGAAGGCCACCAAGAGTCGTCCCAAGCTGAGGGGGAGGATCCAAGGATGAGCACCTCAGTTTTGTCTGAGTTGAGTTTTAAGCGGCTCTGTTTCATCCATTCGGCTACTTCTTTCATACCTTCGTGAAGGTTGTCCTTGGCGGTGTTGGGGTCTTTGGTGAGGGAAAGTATCAGCTGGGTGTCGTCGGCATAGGAGATGATGTTGAGGTTGTGTCGACGTGCGATGGGGGCGAGGGGACTCATGTAGACGTTGAAGAGGGTAGGACTGAGTGAGGAGCCTTGAGGTACGCCGCAGATGACTTCGGTGGGCTCTGAGTAGAAAGGGGGGAGTCGGACTCTCTGTGTTCTCCCGGCAAGGAACGAGATGATCCAGTCCAAGGCTTTTCCTTGTATGCCGATGTTGTAGAGGCGTTGTATGAGGGTGTTGTGACAGACAGTGTCGAAGGCGGCAGAGAGGTCGAGAAGAATGAGGGCCACTGTTTCACCGTTGTCCAGGAGTGCTCGGATGTCATCGGTCGCCGCAATGAGGGCGGTCTCGGTGCTGTGTTTGGCTCGAAAGCCGTTCTGTGAGGGATCCAGGGAGTTGTTGGATTCAAGGAAGGCTGCGAGTTGGCTGTTGACGGCTTTCTCGATGACTTTGGCTGGGAAAGGGAGGAGGGAGATGGGTCGGTAGTTTTTCAGTTCTGATGGGTCTGCTGTTGGTTTTTTCAGAAGGGCGCTGAGTTCGGCGTGTTTCCATATTTCTGGAAAGGTGGCTGAGCTGAAGGAGCAGTTGATGACATCGCGGAGTTGGGGAGCGATGATGGAGTCAGCTTTGTTGAAGATGTAGTGGGGGCAGGGGTCAGTAGGTGAGCCAGAGTGGATTGAGTTCATGAGGCGGATGGTATCTTCAATGTTGATTGGGTTCCAGGAATTGAGGTGGTTAGTTGGCGGGGTGGGATCAGAAGGGGGTGGGGTGAGTTGGTCATTGGGAGTGGTCTTGAAGCTGTTGTGGATGTCGGCAATTTTGTTGTAGAAGAAGGAGGATAGCGCATTGCAGAGGTCTTGGGAGTTAGTGATGTCGTTGGATGCTGCGGGGGGGTTGGTGAATTCTTTGACGATATTGAAGAGTTCCTTGCTGTTATGAGAATTGTTGTCGAGACGGTCCTTAAGCGCTGATTTCTTGGCGGATCGAATCAGTTGATGGTGTTTGCGGGTGGCTGTCTTGAGGGAGGTCATGTTGTCTGAGGTTGGTTCTTTTCTCCAGTTCTTCTCCAGGGTGCGGCATGTCTTCTTGGATTTTTTAAGGTCATCATTCAACCAGGGAGCCTTTTTGCTGAATGATTTCAATTGGTGTTTTTTCAGGGGTGCTAGTTCGTCTGCACTGTGTGTAATCCATTGCCTGAGGTTTGTGGCCGCTTGGTCTGGGTCCGTTGTTAGGGTGGGAATGTTTTGGCTGAGGGATGCGAGGAGTTGGTCGGTGGTGATTTTGTTCCAATTTCTTCGGGGAATGGGCTGTGGACGGTTGTGGGTCAGGGTTGTTTTGTAGCTGAAGTGAACACAGCTGTGATCCGTCCAGTGGAGAGCTGTAGTGTGATCGAAGGAGATGTGCTTGCTGGAGGTGAAGATAGGGTCGAGCGTGTGTCCGGCTGTGTGAGTGGGGGTGTCAACAAGTTGTTTGAGTCCGAGATTGGACAGGTTGTCCAGGAGGGTGGTGGTGTTGTTGTCGAGAATGTTGTCAAGGTGGTAGTTGAGGTCTCCTAGAAGGATGTAGTTCTCGGAGGCTAGGGCGTGTGGGCTGACGAAGTCAGTGATGTCGTCGCTGAATTGGGATCGGGTGCCTGGGGGCCTGTAGATGAGGGTTCCTCTAAGGGTGGTCCTGGGGTCGGTGTGGATCTGAAAGTGGAGGTGTTCGGCGGTTGCAAGATTGTCGTCAGAGCTGGTTGTAATTTTGATGGTGTTTCTATGGACGATGGCGATGCCTCCTCCAGTTTTTTTAATGGTGCGGTCTTTCCGAATGATCTTGTACGTGTCCGGTATGGCTATGGCGATGTCGGGGGCAGAAGATGCGTTCATCCAAGTTTCAGTGAGGAAGGCGATGTCAGGTGACACAGTGTCGATAAGGTCCCAGAGTTCGGTTGCGTGTCTGTGGACCGAGCGGGTGTTCAGTAGGATGCATTTCAAGTCTTTGGGTTCGGAGCTGTGTGTGGAGGAAGTGTGTTTGGTGAGGGTCCTGACGCAGTTGAACTTACAGGAGAGGCAGGAGAAAGGGCCGTGGGTACGTCCTGGGGTAGCTACGCAGCATAGTGGGGTGCGTCCTGCGTTGAAGGCGAGGAGAGTAGCGGCATCATAAGTTACTCTGGGGGGTTGGGAGCGGCAATGGGCAGGGGGTCTGGCGCTGGTCGCGGTCCAGGCGCAGACGGGCTTACCTTTGGCGCACCTTCGGCGCAACTGGGGCGCGAACGCTGCGCGTGGACGCTGCGCGAACCTACAACTGTCATAAGTGGATGGAGAGGGGGGAGGGGCGAGGGCGGGGCAGCTGGGAGGCGGGATCGTGGTGGGGAACTGGGCTCGGGGTTGATCAACAAACAACAAAATGGCTGCGAGCCAACAAGTCTACCACGAACAGATTAGGGCACTCTGACCTGAGTTAGGCTAGGGGAAAGGGCAATGGCGCCAGTACAATTAGCCCACAATCAATGACACAGTTTAAAGGCAGACAACACAGTTGGTAGGTAACCTAATGTGCACAGTGGCAGTATAGCGCTCTGAAGTGATCCAATCTCCTGTGTAGCGCTACGGAAAATAAACAGCACTCTAGCACACAAGAAAGTGTCAGTAGTGCGAGCAGAGCGCTACTTCAAACGATCAGGCAAGCATAGAGTTAAGCAGCTGAAGTGCGAGCAGAGCGGGACCCAAATTCTATAATTACAAATCAGCAGTAATGCGAGCAGCTGTAGCGTGAGTAGGGCGGGCACAGAAAGAGTCTGAACTAATGCGGGCGGAGAGTTAGATCTGATTTTGGCAAGCAGCTGTAGCGTGAGCAGAGCGGGCGCAAAATGAATCTGGACTAATGCGGGCGCACCAACTCATATGGCTGTCAATCTGTATGTATGTATGTATGTATGTATGTATGTTTGGATTTATATAGCGCTTATAACCCAGGGGTCTCTAAGCGCTTTGCCTTGGGAACCCGTCCTGGCTTTTCCCTGTGAGATAGCCCCTACAGGGCATCCCCAAGGTGAAAGCCAGGCATCCCGCCGCGGGGGGCCGTTGTGGAGATTAAGCAAGCTTAATGCCCAGAGTTGCAGAGTGTGAACCCATGATTAGGTCAGGCACCGAAGCGAGAATTATCGAGTCCGTGGACATTTGAGCTCGAGACCCTGCCGCGTCGGGAATTGAACCCTGGTCCCGGGTCTGACCTCTGCTTCAGGGTCTGCCTGCTCTAACCAGTGAGCCACACTTCTCCACACTACCAATCTAAATGTATATAGTTTAAGGAACAATCCACCTAAGAAAGTATCCAATGTAGGAGCCCAATTTGATATTTGTGGCGACTTGGGAACAGGGAATCGAGGTTCAAATCTCAGCGTTGGCTGAACATCCTGTGATTCTGAGCTAAACATTTAATCTACCCATGCCTATGAACAGCACCTGAATACCCTCACAGGTGATTAGGAACGCTCTACAATTCTGAGTATTATTAATACTACATAATTGATTTCCTAATACTAATGAAGGCCTCCTCCAGTTTACAAGCATGTCAATTACTATCTTTTTATTACCATAGAATCTACACAGCCCTGAGAAAGACCTCGTACAAGGTTTAACGTAGTTTAAAGGATCAAAACACATAGAAAGAATTGCCTTGGAAGCACAAAAACGTTTGAATGCCATTACTTCAGCATGGTAAGCCTTTTTGCCTTTTCATGGTGAGTCTTTTGCCCCACAGGTAAGTTATTAAATGAATAAATTACTTAAATTAAACAGAAATCAATATTAAATCATTTATGTACGAGATTGCCCTTTTTATTTGGTCACCTCCCCTCCCACCCACTTTTTGCTCCAATGCTGGACCAGTTATGTTACAGAAATTTATATCTACTCATGAGTGTCCCAGCGTGGAAGCCAAATAGAAGACTGTGGAGAACCTTGAGTCACTGCCAACTAGATAAAGAATAGAGTGTTTAGTCTCTTCCTGAACAGACGAGGATCATGAATGCGCTGCAACTCAAGTGGAAGAGAGTTCTAGGCTTCAGCTGCTTTAAAAGATAGAGAACTCCCTCCAACTCTAACAAGCCAAAAGCGAGGGATCAATGCCAGACACTGTGAGGCAGAACGAAGATGTCTTCGGGGGGAGTAGAGCCTAAACCGAAGAAGTTTCTTCATATAGTGTGCCTGCTTCTCTGCTGCACGCCCTCGGTAGTTTTATGCCCAGAAGTCCCAACCACTAGAGCACTAACCTCTCTCAAATGGTGCCCAGAAAGCTGACAGGGTCCTATTCAGCAGCCTCTCTCCGCTCAATCAATCGTCAGACACGAGTGCGGTGGACTGGATAGTTGCGTTCTGCCAAAAGAGTGTCTCAGGTAATATTCAAACACTCATAAGGCCTTACATAACATTAGACAGTTTATCACAATTTAAAAACACTCGACATTAAAACCAACTACTAAGAAGAAGTGTCTGCATATAGTGTGCCTGCATATACATAAACAAACATACCTACATATATACACATACATACACATACACATATATATTCCAATTGAAAAAAGGGTTCTTGAAGTCAAATCTCCAAGTTCGCTTTGTTTATTACACACAATTGAAAGAGGCAACAGGCAGTCATTCAAATTGTCCTTCCTTACGCGTTTCCACTCACCCTTGAGTCCTGATCACAGGAATAATTATTGGAAATTAACATAACCACCAGTTTAAATGCAGCCATGATTTGCTTTCATAGTCCTAATAGACTGCAACAACCAGCATGCACTGCAAATGCACTAAATGTCTCCTGTACACATGCAGAGTACACAATCCAGGTGAAATACCATAATGTTCCTGCTGTGGCTTAGCAATCAAATAAACGCAATGCTGGTAAGTAGATGTAAAGTCGTCTATTTTGCCAGGAACAATTACCAAGGAGGCTTAAGGTGTTTAGGTATAATTATTTATTAATTATGTGGCAGCGGGAGAGCGCCGAGCGTCCGGCGTTCTCCGATAACTCTCGCTTTATGCGCGCATGCGCAGACGCTCTCAAAATGGCGTCCTCGAATGCTACGTCACGACGTAGCCCGCGAGAACTAGAGCGTGACTCTACATATCTCCCTCTTTTTATTAACAACAGAAACTTTTGTCATTCAACGTCCCACAGGATGCTTAGCTCCCCCCCAGTTCAAAGTCTCGGAAGCGGGTGGGCTTTACCACCACTCTGCCTGCTCGTGTGCATCTTACCGGAGTGGAGAGGGCTTCCTCTGTACAGTTCTCTGTAGGGCTCACCACCTTGTCTCTCGGGCTACCCGGCTCTTTTCTCCTCGGGGTCACACTCTCCCCTCCTTGTTGTTCCTCCATCTCGGGCATTCCCTGGTCTCCAGACTCCTCACCATTTCCTTCCGCTCCCGGGTCCTCTCCTTCTGCAGGGGTACTTTGTTCATTCTCTCTTTGTCTTTGTTCTTGTTGTGCCCTCCTGTTCTCCTCCGGGGACCATTGTAGCATCTTGTTGCACTTAGACATGCGGTCTAGGGACCACACATTCCCGTCACTGAGCAGTGCTGCTCTATTGTACACTTCTTTCACTTGTAGTGGTGGACTGTATTTGTTGTCTCCTATTCTTCTTAGCACTCAGAGTCTCACCCATTCCCCTCTCTCGCAAGGGCTGTTTCCTTCACATTTCTCCTCTGATTGTAGTGCTCAGTATATATCCTCCGGGCCTTCTCTACGTTGTGCTGCACCACCGCAGGGGACTACTTGCTAGTGATGGTCTTTTCCCTCCAGGCTACGTTGTCCTTGGTGAAGGGGTGTCTTCTTCTCAGGATTTGGAAAGGGCTATACCCTGTGCTGGTGGGGGTGATACGGTAGGCCCACATCATACTTTGAACTTCTTTCTCCCAATCTTTACCCATCGTGATGGCGGCTTGGATGGACCCCATTATGACTCTATTGAACCGCTCCACCTGTCCATTACTCGACGAATGGTATACGGAGGTGTGTTTGATTTTGATTCCGTTCCTCTCCGCGTACTTGTACCACTTCTCCAAGGTAATTGCGGTCCATTGTCGCTCAGAATGGTTCTTGGGATACCTTCCCTGAGGAAGACAGAAGTTAGGAACCTAAGCACTGTCTCAGCGTCCATCTCTTCCTGTATGTGCACCTCCGTCCATTTCGAGTACTTGTCGATGAGGACGCACAGATATTTAGGCGTTCCTTGGGTGTCAAGCACGGGTCCCAGAATGTCTACAGACACTTCTTCCCAGGGGTTACTCGGTTGGGCAAACTTCCCCAAGGCCGGTCTAAATGGTTTCAGAGCTTTATCCGCTCTTTGGCATTGATCACACTCCCTCACATGTCTCTCCACTTGGATGTCCACTCCTGGCCACCAGTATATTTGCTTCGCCCTCATCTTGGTTTTCACGATTCCTAGATGTCCTTCGTGCAATAACGTTAACAGATGAGGGACCAGCGTTGTCGGGGGACTACTTTATCACCTCTGTACAGGAATATTCCATTGTCACCCACTGACAGGTCCTCTCTGACTTCATAGAATTTCCGGAGTGCTTCTCGCAAACGTTTCTTTTCTGGCCATCCGTGTATTATGCACTCCTTAACCTCTCAGATGTCCTTGTCTTCTTCATACGCTTGGGTCCACTCCTGGTTGCTTATCACCCGTTCTGGGTCCTCCATCATAGCTACCATCTCCTCGTTTTCTGCGGTTATGTTGGGAGCTTCTTCCATAGCTGAAGCTCTACTGAGGTAGTCTGCCACTTTGTTTCGTGTTCCCGGTATGTATTCCACATCATACCGATATTCTACCAATTTCAATGTCATCTTGGCAATGCGTGGCGTGGCGCTCGCAGGCCCACTCGAGGTGCGCACTTTGACTAACGGCTTGTGGTCTGTCTTGAGTTGAAATCTCGTGCCTCATAGGAATTAGCAGAACTTCCCCATGGCCCACACCACTGCCAGCATCTCTTTCTCGATCACACTAAACGTCTGTTCTGTGGGCGATAGGGATCTCGAGGCAAAACTGAGGGTCTCCATTGTTCCATCCTTTCTCTCCTGCATGAGGACTGCTCCCAGTCCTTTCTCGCTGGCGTCCGTCGTCAATATCGACTGCCCTACGGGGTCATATCCTTGTAGTGGTACGGCTTGACTGATGTCATTCTATAGGGCATCAATTTTTTTTTGTGTCTCTTCTGTCCACTTGAACACTGTTTTGCCCCTTATTAGCTGCCTCAGGTGGTGCGTCTTGGTGGCAAAGTGTTGTACAAACTTATTATAATATTCAGCCATTCCTAAGAAGGATCTATCCTCTTCTTTGTTGGTTGGGGCCATAGCGTCGCAGATTGCCTTCACATTTGCTTGTTTGAGAGTGATGCCGTGTCCTCCGATCTCATGTCCTAAGTAGGTGACCGACTTCATTCCGAGTCGGCACTTCTCCCATTCTGCCGTCAGGCCATTGCTCTATAGCACTTGAAGCACCTTGTTCAGCTTCTTATCATAATCCTTCCGGTCTGTCCCCATCACCAGTATAACGTCCTGGAAGTACTGGATACCCTCAATGTCCTTAAAGAGACGGTGCATTCGTTTCTGAAACACCGCGGCTGCCGAAGCAAGGCCAAAGGGCATTCTGCAGAATTGATAGCATCCGAAGGGTGTTATGAAGGATGTCAGTTTCCGGCTTGTAGGATGTAGATCTATCTGGTGATAGGCGGAAGTGAGGTCAATGGTGGAGAACCACTTTACTCCCTTCGTCTTGGCCAGCATTTCTTCTATGCGTGGCAGTGGGAATTTCTCCGCGATTAGGCACTTGTTCAGTTCCCGAAGGTCTACACAGAGACGGACCTTGCCATTGGGCTTCATTGCCACCACCAGGGGTGCCAGCCACTCCGAGCTATTTATTGGCTCAATGATTCAATTTTCTTCTAATCTGTGCAGTTCTTGCTGTACCGCTTCTCTTATGGCTAGGGGCTCGTTCCTGACCTTGTGGGATACAGGCTTGGAGTTCTCTTTGAGTATGATCCTATGTGTGAACTTCTCCAGCTTGCCGACCTTCCCGACAAACACTTTCGGGAACTCGCTCTTCATCTTCTCCCGGTCCGGCCAGCTCTCTGGGCCTGTCATCAGCACTTGTGTGTTTCCCCCTGGGTCCAATTGTATCCCCAGGTCACCTTGGTCCATCCATCCTAGGACTGATGGCCCCTTCTCGGCTACATACAATTTGCACTCCGCACTCCTCCCTCTGAACTCGAAGGTTAGAGCTCTGTATCCGACCATGGGAGTGGGTACGCCCGTGTACATCACCGGTCGTATATCGGGTGGTTCTAATCTTGGGCCCAGACTGGGTTGGAATTCTTCATTCCACACTGCTCTTTGGACGATGGTGTACAGGGATCCCGAGTCTACCACAATCTTGATTTTCACTTCTCCTATCACCATGTCGCATTGTGGCTTGCGGGATCGCTTGCAGTCAATGCCCAGTACTTGTCCTTCCACACATAGCACATTGTCTTCCTCGTCCAGTTCTTCTTCTTCCTCCTGTTGATCCTGCGCCACGTAATTCACTGTGGGTCTCCTCATTTTTCGGCGACATACCTTTTCGTAGTGGCCTACTATGCCGCAGAACATGCATTTTGCTCTGAATGCCGGACAACGTTTGTCCTGGGATGCATGGGCCTGGCTTCCGCACCTGTAGCACGTGGACTTTCTTTCTTTGTTCTGTTTCCACTGTTGTCCAGATTTCCCCATCCACTTGTTCGGCCCTTTTCCTTCTGTCGTCGTGGCTTTACTCCTTCCCGGTGGTTCTGCATCATCCACCTTGTTCACCATGGTCCTCTGGACAGCTTCCCTTTTAGCCACGTCGGCACACCGTTTCGACAATTCTGCCTTTTTTACCATGGCTATTACTTCTTTAAGCGATGCTTCACCGTTCACCCACAATTTGTCTTGTACTGTCTTGTTGGTGGTGTGCATTACTGATCTTTTATGAATTTGTCGTGCAGAGCCACATACTTGCACGTTACCGCCAATTTCCTCAACGCTGCGACGTAGTCATCTATGGATTCGCCGGCTTCTTGTTTCCTCTGTTGGAAATTGTAACGGTCGATAGAAGTGCACACCGCCGGACGGTAGTGATTGTTGAGATCTTCTATGGCGTGCTTAAACACATCGTCGTCTGCATTTGGTCTGGGTGTGGGCACCAGATTCTGAAAGACCCTTATACCCTCCGGGCCTAGGTTATGCAGGAGTATCCTTCTCTTCCTCGCACTGGGGAAGGCCTCCCCATTTTCGTCTTCTAGGGCTTCAATATAGTTCGTGAAGTACTCTCTCCAGTCCTCCCACTTCATTTGAGGTTCTCCCTGCTTCGGCAGAAACGGGATTGGCGTTGTGAGTGAAGACGCCTGCGCACTCATTGTGGCACGTCTTTCTGGTTCCACCCCTGGACCTTTCAGGCTGCCTGGTGCGTTTGCGCTTTCGCCTTGCGTTTGGTTCGGTCGGGGCTCTCCTGCTCCCCCTTCTCTGTGTCTTGCTAGGTCCGCCAGGGCCTCTGCGGGTTGTTGCTATTTCTCGCCGTACCTTCTTACTGCTTTTTTCTACTGTTTCCGGTACCTCGACTTGTGGGTGGTGTCCTTCCCCTTCCTGCCTGCTTCTGCCACGCTCCCCTGCTGTTTTGAGTTGCCGTGTTGACTGCTCACCTTCCTGCAGCTCCTCGTGGTGGGCCTCTGACTGGGGCTATGCCTTCCTGTGCTGTTGCTTTTTTTCTGGTGTCCCAGCCCTCGTCGCCACTGTAAAGTCGTCTATTTTGCCAAGAACAATCCTCAAGGAGGCTTGAGGTGTTTAGGTATAATTATTTATTAATTATGTGGCAGCGGGAGAGCGCCGAGCGTCCGGCGTTCTCCGATAACTCTTGCTTTATGCGCGCATGCGCAGACGCTCTCAAACTGACGTGCTACGTCATGACGTAGCCCGCGAGAACAAGAGCGCGACTCTACAGTAGAGTGACTCGGTGCACTTAAAATAGCAAATTCATCTCTTTGCATGTGCCTTAAAAAAATCCTTAAAAACAAATGGATTTGAAGCTGGAAATATAGAATCACCTTTTCTCACCTTGTGCGGTTCAAATTTCCCGGAAAACCCTTTTCTAAAGCATAGGTGAGCAGCTCGTGCTCCCCGACTTTTGTCTCTTTGACCCCATACACACCTCCATTACTTGGGAGCCATTGACCCTGCAGGGCGGCTTCAAATGGGAAATAGACCACTTGTTGTTAAGTCGAAATGAAAAAATGGGTATTGAAGCTTTTCCATAAACTGTGCAGCAGATTATGTTTGTGCATGGAAAATTTCAGAGAGATATGTCAAGTTGGGGCTGAAAAAGGGGCTGGACAGAATTACACCAAATTTGGCAGAAAGCCAGCTTTTGGTTCGCAGATTGTGGTTTCAGTTAATTGGTGTAAATCCGCTCAGAACTTGTCAAGAAATTAAAAGAAATCTGCATTTTTTATCCGGGGTTTATCAGGGGTTGCGACAACTTCGCAAATATTTACAAGCTCATGCAGGGAAATGCAGAGCTCTAACTGGCAGTCAATACTTTAACCAGGAAGTGTTGGGAGCCTTCTTGCGCTTCAGCTGAGTCCCCCCCAAAAAATGGAAAAGAATGAAAAGGAGGCAAGGTAGGAATACCCCAACCCCCAAACATTAGTTGTCCCCTAGGGCAAACAAGCTTAAAAAAAAAATAAATAATAATAATTTCCACTGCAGATATACTAAATAAATTACAAACGGGCTCCCGTGCTTTTTTAATACTAGGGCCCCTGTGTTGGCCAGGTCCCGGTGTATTATATTTTTAGAAAGGAGGGGGTCCCATGTCCTGAGGCTCTTTGAGCCCCATGTATGACCACTTCCCTGGGCTTTTTTTTACTTTTTAAAATAATGGAGGCAGGCAGCATTGACACACTTCCTAGCTTCTATAAGCTCTGTGGACCACCACCTCCCTGGGGTTTTATTTTTAATAAAGATGGTGGGCCGCACTGACCCCTCCCCTTCTTGGCTTCTAGAAGTCCTGGGAGCCACCATCTCCCCAGGGTGATAAAAAAATTAGCAGGTCACTTTGAACCCAGCGCCCTGGAAACCACCACCTTCCCAGGGCTTTCTTTTTACGGAGGGGTCCTCTCGGGCCGTGCACTGGCAACCGCCACCTCCTTGGGGTTGTCCATGTAAACAGTAGATGGGCCCTCCTCCTAGAGCCATAAATGGTCCTGGTACCGCCAACCACCATGCTATGTCCCGAGCTGTATGCTTTAGCTTGGCGGGAGCTCACATCTCCCGTTAAGCTAAAGCAAACAGTTCCATTCTAGCACGTGAGAGCTGCCAAAGTGCTCCGACCCACTGAAGTGGAGGGTTCATCTCTTTCCCTGCCCACACACATGTGGGCAGGGAATGAGATCAAGCAATTGCTCCTGCACAGAGGGAGCTGCCTTTCCAGCAGTTACCTTTGTGCAGGAGTAATGCCGGCTCCTGTAAGAGGCTGGGAGTCAGCAGGTACCATGACGGCCTTGAGTCTTCACTGGAGGTACCTCTGGAAACGAGCAGAAAGAGGCGAAATACAGGTCAGAAACGAGCAGAACGAGACAAAATAGAGCTCAGAAATCAGCACTAAGAGCTAAAATAAAGGTGGGAAACTAGCGGAAAGAGACAAAATAAAGAGAAAGAGGCAAAATACAGGTGAGAAATGAGCAGAATGAGGCTGAATAAAGGTCAGAAACGAGCATCAAGAGGCAAAATAAAGGTGCAAAACAAGCAGAAAAAGGCAAAATAAAGGTGAGAAATTAGCAGAAAAAGGCAGAATAAAGGTGAGAAATTAGCAGAAAGAGGCACAATAGAGGTTAGAAACAAGTATCAAGAGGCAGAACAAAGGTGTGCAATGAGGAGAAAGAGGAAATTAAATGACAGAAATGAGCAGAAAGAAGCAAAATAGTGGTCAACAACAAGCAGAAAGAGGCTAAATATAGGTCGGCAACAAGCAGAAAGGCAAAATAGGGGTCAGAAAGGAGCAAACAGAGATCAAATAAAGGTCAGAAACAAGCAGAAAGAGGCAAACTAGGGCTCAGAAATGAGCAGAAAGAGATAAAATAAAGGTCAGGACTTAGCTGAACAAGGAAAGTAGAGGTCAAAAACAAGCAGAAAGAGGTAAAATTGAGGTGAGACACAAGCAGAAAGAGGGAAAAAAAGGCTAGCAACGAGCAGAAAGAGGCAATAAAAGGTTGGAAATTAGCTGAAAAAGGCAAAATAAAGGTCAGAAGTGAGGAGTAAAAAGTAAGAAAAAGAGCAGCACTCAGGCACTCAAGCACCCAGTCACAGATGAACTCAGTCCCATATCCCCACTCACACCCAATCACAGACCCACTCAGGCACTCATGCATCCAGTTACACATCCAGTGAGGCACCCACTCACAATTAACTCACACACCCACTGAGACACTCATGCACCCACTCACACTTACATTTTGCAGGTTACAGTACGGAATGACATTATAAAAAAATCACTGAAAACAACTAAGGTTACAGAGACGTGGTAGTAAGGAAATAGAATTTAGAAAATCTTTAAAAATCAGTGAAAAAAACAAAGGTTACAGGGATGGTATAGTTAGGAAATATAATTTTAAAAAGCCTTAGAAATTCTCTGGAAAAACAAAGGTTGTAGGGACATTCTAATTAGGCTCAGATTTAACTGATACAAAATCAGTAAAATTCTGGAGTTTTAGGTACCTGAGCTAATTATAACTTACGCCCCTGCAATGCAATGCTTGTGACCACACATTGTACAACACCCATGACATGGTCAGTGACATTTCAAATGACATCATCCACAGAACCACTCACACTCCTATACAACCTCTCATACACCCACTCACACTACCACTTATATACCCCTTTTGCAGACCCATCAAGTACTCACACAACCACTAACTCATCCATAGGGCCACTCATACAACTATACAGCCTCAAACACACACAGTCACTCACCAAAACAGGTACCCACATACACGCACACACACTTGCTTACCCATACAGCCATTAACTGACCCACTTACTCATACATACACACACTCAGACAACCACTCACTAACCAAAACAGCTACTCATATACCTAGTCACTCACCCATACAGCCATTCACATAGCTACACACTCACCTATACAGCTACTCGCACACCCACTTATTCACTCATAGACACTCACACGCCCACTCACCCAAATAGTCTCTAAACATAGCCACATACTCACCTATACAAGTACTCACACATGCACACCCACACAACCACTTACATAGCCATTCACACATCCATACAAGCACCCCATGTCTGCTCACTCAACCATCCAGCCATTCACAGACACTCACTCTCCAATACAGCCACACACACACCAACTCACTTAACCAAACACCCACTCATACAACCACTCACTCACCAATATAGTATATATTGAATATACCCACTTACATACCAAGTCACTCACTCATATAGCCATTCAGACACCCTCTCATTCACACCTAGAGTCACTCACACATCCACTCATTTCCCCATACAGCCACTCACTCTCACAAGCATATACACAGTAACACAGCCTCTCACATAATATATATTCGAAGTAGTATCACTCATTAGTAGTACACCTGTAATATACTAATTTAACTTTTGTAGCACCTTATTATATACGTTTAACAATCATAAATTCTTACAAAATACTTATACTCACAGGATGATGTCCTCAGTGACGTAATTTGAGATGTCATCAGTGATGTCACTGAACATATCAGGAGTGTAATATGAGAGGTCATAAGCAGTGCATTGCGGGGTGTGAGTTATAATTTGCTCAGGTAACTATAACTGCTGAATTTCACTGGTTTTGTATAAGTGAAATCTGAGCATAACTATAACATCCTTGTAACCTTTGTTTTTTTTCAGTCAATTTCTATGTTTTAAAAAATATATATATATTTCCTAACTATAACATCCCTGTAACCTTTGCTTTTTCTAGAGAATTTCTATGTTTTTTTTAATTCTATTTCCTAACTATAGTGTCCCTGTAACCTTTGGGTTGTAAGTAAATTTGTAAGGTCTTTTTAAATTGAATTTCCTAACCTTAATCACTAACTTTTAAAACTAAGGGGCCGATTACAATGGCAGTCAGATCGCAACCGATGGCCTGTTGGGTGCGATCTGACCGACATCTGCTGCCACAGTCCGACCACCGCATTATGATGTGCGGCGGTGGGAGGCAGCTAAGGAGGGACCGATCGACGCTTCCGGTGGGCTCAAGGAGCCCGCAGACCACTGGTCAGAATGCAATTCCCTACTAGAAGGGTAGTTCCTGCTCAGGCACCGCTGTAGGGATTGCATTGTCCCTTTCTGCCTGTCTTTCAATGGCAGTCTAACCGCTATTGAAAGGCTGTCGGCGAACAGACTTTGAGGGCCCCTAGCAGGGCCTTAATTCCTTTGCCGGGTCTGCTATAAGGCATGGGAGGCACCTGTGGTGCCCCCCAAACAACCATGTACTGTGTGCCAGGCACCATGTGGTGCCTGGCCCCCAGTGCATGGATGTTTCTTTACATGCCCTTTATCAATGCAGCTTGTGCCGCAGCCCTTTTCCGACTGCCAGCACATGCCACAATAATAAAGTGCATGTATCCGACCACCATCCTAATGCAGCTTACGGGACCTCCAACTCCTTGTCGGACAGTCCCATTACCGCAATGAGGTTGGTCGACGCTCATCCCACCGGCATTGTAGTCAGCCCCAAAGTGTGTGAGTGAGTGCAGGAGTGTCTCAGTGGGTGTATGAGTGTCTGAATAGGTTTTTATGAGAGTATGAGTGGGGCTGTAAGTGGGTATATGAGTGTCTGAGTGGGTCTGTGATTTGGTGGGGGTCAGTCTCTGAATGGGGTGGGTGGTAAACTCCACTTTGCCGGCAGAGTTTTGCCACTCCGCGCTCCTCTTGGAACACGGAGTTGAGCATTGATCACACAAGTGCACTTTGTGTATTGCTCACATAAAGCACAAGAGGCACGCATTCGCCCTCGCCCTTCATACAAGGTAAAATCTCCAGACTGATATTTCTCCATAAGAGATGGTATTTTAATGCAAATGCCGACCAACCCAATGCGTTTTGGCATGGAACATGCCTTAATCACAGGCTCAGAGAGAGAGAGAGAGAGAGAGAGAGGGGGACATCAGTAGAGGCCCCCTCCCCAGTCCAGACTAAAAAGAAAACAGTAAAATTCACCAGTTGGCCGTAAAACTAAGTAACTTCTACTTGCACACTTTCCATGCACAGAGCCCTTCATTAATGATGCTATTTCAGATGGTATCAGTGAGGCTGTCAATAATATCACAGAACCTATCATAAGTGATATATTATGTGAGGGCACAATCAGCGTATGGCAAGAGCTATGAGATGATGTCTGCAACATGCACCCTTTAAAATAATACATGAATAAAGCGATAAAAAAAAGTTGCAATAGAACGAAAATACACAAATTATTACAACACACTTATATACGTTTTCACTCCAATGAAACAGATACTGCGAATGAAAATTCGTATTCACATATGAAATAAATATTTGACTTTGGTGACAAAATCAAGAGAAGTAAATTATGGATCTTACCAAAAAGGAAATTAAGAAACCAGTAAAATAAATGTAGATGTCTAGAGTTAAATGAATACTTACGTTGTTTTACCAGATAAATATGCTCTTCACATTTAAACTCTTTTCAGCTCTAAATAAACGCACACATCCAATGACAGATTAAACACAGGTGGGCTGCAAACACTTCACACTGACCTAAATCTAGGTTAGGTAGTCTATAAAACAAGAACAGGGCTCTCTCGGGGACACCAGGAAGCCCAGTTAAGAGTCTACTGCTTTCATGTTTTATGAAATCCACTAATGCAACGCACTGCTTAATAATTACTGCATTTGTACCACGACAGGAAGACATAGCGCCGTATGTGAGTCATTACAACAAAAGTAGAAACTACAAAGTGATTAATTACTTTAGAGTAGAATCCCAGGTGAAGAAAATAGCCAGTTCACACATACTGCAACATTATTAGCAGCATGTGAAACTATATAACATCCGGAAACAGTGTCAGGGTTAACCTAAAGGCACAGAACATATAGCAGCACTAAAAGAACGGGGAAAATGTGGCATGAGCTCAATGAATACATATTTTTCCTGCCCGAAATCTGGCATAAATGCTTTGTTGTTTAGTGAGCTTGTTCATTTTGAACAAATATGGATGCTGTTTGAGTGGGTCTGAAACATAAAAAGCTTGAGGATGGTGCACAGTGGTTCTCCACCCTAGACAGCGTGGTGGGGACATTTCTGTGGCAAATTCTCCATCGCTTACTTTTATGAAAATTGAAATGAATACGTAATATTAACTGTTGGAAAAGAAATGGTTTGCTGCATCGCACTGGAGAAGCTACACCCCTGCCTCGAGATATCACATTCTGTAGGTTTTTACTTTTCCCCACAGCACAATCAACAACCACGTATGTGCACTGAGGGATTCCTGTGACATTGACTACTGAGTACGGACAGTGGTGGGAGCAACAGGCTATTTTGGTAGTACACGCCCTTTTACCTGTCACATGCCAGGTAAAGTCGCCAGTCCTGTGGTTTTTAACTTT
This sequence comes from Lissotriton helveticus, assembly GCF_964261635.1. Taxonomy (NCBI): domain Eukaryota; kingdom Metazoa; phylum Chordata; class Amphibia; order Caudata; family Salamandridae; genus Lissotriton; species Lissotriton helveticus. Next base: position 535,065,026 of record NC_136073.1, read on the forward strand.
GTCTTTCAGTTCACCACAACTGGGTCATTCTTTCCATCCTTGTGGGACATGGCTGACATCTGTGTATGTGTGACATCTATGTGTAGAGGTTGTGCATGAAGTATGTCTGTTACATCTAACTGTGGCTACAGAGAAATCTATTTCGATTTCCTGAAAAGAAATGGCTTCCACGGGGAAAGTTGAAAATAGCCCCAGAGAGAAAAGTGAAATGCAGGCCTCCTCCAGGATAATCATGAGGTCCATGCTGTCAGATGTTGGGGAGAGGAGACACAAGGTCCTTCTGGAGTTTAGGGGAATTCCCTTGCTGTTTTCTGCTACCTAGAATGGCTAAGCCTACAAAGGTTAACAAGTATTTATGTGAGGCAGCTGACAGTAGTGCCTCAAATCCACCCCACGTTCCTGGAGACTCCAAGAGACAAAGCATATGGCTGGGCAAAACTAGCAGGAAAAAGCAAAAAGGCAGGAACTGTCCAAAACCAGATCCTAGAATGTACTCTTGGCATCCACAAACTGTCTGCGCAACCTTATCATAAAGATGAGTTACTATCTTGTCACGATTTCTCTACCAGAATCAAGGGTCCGAAACCAATGGCATCTGAGAAGCCGTTTTGTGCTCCAGGTTTGGGGTATTCACGCCAATGGTAAAATAATCTCATTGTCACTTTTTGAGTACAGTAACCCCTGTTTGTCTTGAAACCCTTGAAAAACTCCCCACACCAATCCAACCGATTCAAACCACGTGACCTATTTATAATTTAATACATTATTGATTGCTGTGTAATACAAATTTAAACATGAATACATTGTCCTTATTGGGTTCTTATTAAAAATAGATTACAGCCCTCATGTATAAATACCATCATTTGTTTCCTTACCTTCCTTTAGTAATACAGGTAGGCCTGGGCGGAAAACTACTCTACGCTCACGTAGTTTGCGCAACTACACGCTACGTGAATTGCACGTAGCACAGGGCAAACACGCGTAGTGGGTATTTTTTCTTGCTCGCAGTCCTCAACGTCAAGTTGGCGACCGCGAGCGAGCAAAATGACATCCCGGCGAGACATTTTCCTCGGTGGTGATCAGCAACATCGAGTTGCCGATCGCGAGCGTTGAAAATAAACCTCCCGGCGAGATTCTCAATGCGGGGAGGTCAGGTTTCTCATTGTGACTGGTCGCGTATGCTAGCGACCGCTCGCGATGAGAAACTACCAGTCCACGTTGAGAAAACTGCTGCTCGAGTACAAATCTACACGAGCGGCAGAAAATGACCGCTTGCACTTTGCAAGATGCTGTTTGTAATGATTTCACAGTGCGGACAAGCATACGGCACTGTGCAATCATTGCGAACAGCATTTCCCTACCGCATTACGTAGTTCGCGTAGTGCTAGGCGCAGCTTGCGCAGTGCACTTCGCGAAGCTACACATAGGGCTACTACGCGAACTACGCCCAGGGTTAAATACAGACTCTCACACATCATTTGCTGTGTAACATCTTCTGCAAAGATACATACAAATCCCAATTTGTCACTTCTTTAGATATTTCGGATTACTATTTATGCTACATAATGCCCTACTTTAAATAGATCTTATCTACTTCTAGTGTCTTCGTATTGTCCTTCATCATACGTTGTCAGTTATTCTGACATTCATCAGCATTCATCAGTTGCATCATTTTCATGACATTTCCTCTCCAAGAAAAGGCTATCTGAGGGACCATTGAGATGTTTGTCCCCTGGTAGCCGACAGATGGTGCGATGATAAAGTACCATGTATTGGGGCAGTGTGTGAGTGTGTGTGACTTTTACTGCCAGACTTTTGAATCTTTTCAATCTGGTTGGGATGACAAACATTGGCACTCTAACCTCCTTTGCAGCTTATTCACCAACCCGACGTCCTTCTGTGCTTAGAGTATACAACCCCCAGACTCGATGTTAAGGAAATACCTCAGAGTTAATGAGCCTGAGTCGGACTACCCCCAACATCAATACACACTTGACAGCTAACTGTTCTTGGCTTGGGAAGTTTTCTGTCACAATATTAATCTGCTAGGAAGCCTAGGGTAATGACAAGGCAAATGGGAAGAGGAGGGGAGGAGGTTCAGAAATAATTGTTAAAGAGTCTCTACTGATTTGTTATCTGGAAATCTGATAAAATGACATGGTCTGGACTGTCTCGTATTAAAATCAAACAAGAGTACTGCTTTATCCCTCACAAGCCATAACAAGCAATATGCCCAAGCCTTTTTGGGCCTGATAGCACCAGTCTTAGTATGCTTTCTTGCATGATAATATTAGGTGACTTCAAGGCTTAACATGATATACCTAATGATATGATAGTGTATGGCCTTTTCAGTGATACCGAGTACCTATCTAATATAATTGGATGGGCACTATCTTCTATTAAAAACATACTTTTCCATTCAAGCTTCAGAATTTAGTTAGATTTGTTTTAACATAGTTTTCTTAGAAGTCTGAAATCTTTACCCAAGAGTTTGAGTCAGTCAGTCAGTCAGTCAATTATCTTTATTCGATTATTAAAAATCATAAAAGAACGAGCATTATTACATAGCCACATTTCATCAAGACACAGGTTATTCATAATTATAACAAACGTTCAATTTTTAAAAACTCTAAAACCACAATATACAAAATAAGTTATACAGGAATGTTAAAAATATTAAAAAGACATTTTAAAAAAGGGGAATCAATGTTCGGGAATAAGGTGCCTATTTCTTGTACGATGCTTATTTATACGTGCTCCTGCCACTAAGAAGCTAGCAACATGGAAAGCTACTCTTACATTGGGAAGGAGTTGCAGGTACATCAGGGCTGGTTTAACCTGGGTAAAACCTGAATTGCGCAAAATTGGAAACAAATATCTTTTTCTAATCTCAGTATAATGGCTGCAGAACATGGTAAAGTGAGTCGTGTCCTGGGTGGAAAAGTGGTCACAGTCACATGGTTCGGCATTTTCGGGTCTATTCCATATTTTAAAATTACCCAGAATAAGATGGATCAGATCAAAACGAAATCTCGTTAAAAGGAAACGATGGTATGGTTTTGTTACCAGGAGGAGATACAGTTCCATTCCTGGGGCAGATGTCAACAAACAGTGTTTCCTAACCATGGTTTTTTTTAACTCTATGGCTTCCCTCTCCAGAACATATAAATTTGTCAGGGTATTTTTTACTATTTTAAGATCTTCCTGACTTATCAAATCTGGGGATGAGAAAAGCTCCGGTCGACCGGCTAAAGTTAGCTGCATTTGTACATATTTGACCCACGGAATGTTTTGGGCTCTGTCCAGGGCTAAACAATCTTTTAAGATGATGTGATTCAGTGTAAGCTCCTGGTTAAGCCAAGTTTTCAACCATCCTATAACTGGGGCTAGTTTTAAAATGTCAGTTATATAGCCCAGTCCTAGTTCTGTGTGTATTACATGGGTGGAAGTCGATTGGGGGACAGAAAGCAGAGTTCTCAGAAATTTATTTTCTACTTTCTGGATTTTCTCATGGTTAGTGTACCCCCAAATGACAGAGCCGTACTGGGCAACAGACAAACATTTAGCTTTGTAAACCTTTATAATGCTTTCCATGGGGCGGGCTCCCAGTTTTTTTGCGAAGCCAAGCAACCCTGCTGCCGCTCTTGCAACAGCGTTGCTTTTAACGGATTGCTGGGGGCCCCAAGTGCCCTTTTCGTCAAAGGTCACCCCTAAGTATGGAAAAGATGGAACTCTCCTGACCTCTTTCCCGGCACAGTAAAATGCTTTCGACTTTCTTTTCCTGCCTGCAGCTCCTGCAATCATTACATGAGATTTATCTGTGTTTGTTTTCATGTCCAACGAGGACATGAAATCCCCATGAAATCCCCAAAAGATGAAAGGAGTTTATTTAGTGCCACTCCGGAGCGTGCCAAAAGAACTGCATCGTCCGCGTACAGGAGGACAGGTATCTTTGTCTCACCTGCACGCGGAATATTGGTGTGGGATGCTGCCAAGACTACCTCAAGATCGTTTATATAGAGAGTAAAGAGGAGGGGGGCAAGGATACACCCTTGCCTGACCCCCCTCTCTGAGTTAAAGTGGCAAGTGCATCTCCCTTCCCTGGTCACTCTGACCGAGGTCACAAGGTCCCTATGTAGCTCAGCCAGGTAACTAACCAAAGGGGGGTCAATGCCCATGGTCAAGAGGACCCTCCACAGCTTAGCCCTGTTGACCAGGTCAAAAGCTGAGGAGAGGTCCATAAAGGCCATGTACAGAGAACCCCCCTTGACAATTACATATTTGTTTATGATCAGTTCTAAGTTTAGGCACTGGTCTAAAGTTCCTCTTTTGGCTCTAAAACCGTATTGCGCGTCTGATAGGACACCCTTCCCTTCTAAAAAGTGAGTCAGTCTTCCTAAAAGGACTCTTCCCAAGATTTTAACGCTGGAATCGATGAGAGAGATTGGCCTATAACAGGCCGGATCTGTCCTCTGTCCCTTTTTAAAGATTGGAACTATCGTGGACTTGGCCCAACTAGTAGGAAAAATAAGATCCCTAGTAGCATTAAAAATGTTTGTGAGAATCTTGGCACTTAAATCAGGGGCACTCTTAAAAAAGTCTGCGGGAACCCCATCGGGGCCCGGTGCCTTTTTATAGAGTGTGTCGTTAATTGCCTTTTTCACCTCCTCCAGACTGAAAGGAGAGATGGTAGTTACAACTTGTGTGAGAGGTATCTCACAGTCTAGAGTGGTATCGGGACAACTATAGATGTTGCTAAAATGTGTCACCCACTGATCATCTGGTATGATGCAATCTGCTCTCTGATTCTCTAGTCCCACGAAGTATGGGTGTTTTATTATTGCCCAAAATTTGGCACTATCTCTCTGTATTTCGGGCGATAATAAATCATTCCAGGCCTCCTTTTTAATCTCAGATTTCCTCACCCTGATAGCATAACTGTATTGTTTCCTCAGTGATGCTACCTGCTCTTTATCTCTAGGATTATTTTTTAGAGCCTTTAGGAGGATTGAGTGAGCCTTGGAACAATTTGAATCAAACCATTTGGGACACCTAGGCCTATTGAATTTTATCTTTACGGTAAGGTCTAAGTTGACCTGACAGCAGATAACATTAAAAGCCTCTATCATAGTAGTACCAGAGTTATTGTTATCCAAACAAATGGCCACTTCCCCCTCAACTTTAGCCAGAGTGTCTTGTAAAAAGGTGATTGGGGTTACTTGATCCCACTTCAGCCTACGATTCTGATCTCTCGGGACTAATTCTGTCGCGCATAAAACATCAATCTCCCTTTTTGCCAAGACTCCTTGTGATATGGTCTCTAGAATCACAGGGTTATGGTCGCTAAAAACTGTAGTTTCTACCTTATAGTTAATCACTTCAGGCAGAATACTAGAGGATAAAAAGATATAATCTATGATTGTGCCTGTGTCATTACCCACAAACGTTGGTAACCTCAGGCCTATAGGACAACTGTTTGATTCATAAAGGTTAAAAGTGGCTAAGAGCAATTCCAAAGCCTCTCCACGTGATGAGTGTTCAAAATGCGGTGGGGAGGAATAGAGGGAAGATTCCTCGTGTTCCGCATGGCAATCCGTAGGGCATGGATGGGTGTTAAAGTCGCCCATAAGAATGATGTCATACCCATAGGCACTATTCTCACTGTGGGTAGACAGGAATTCCTCTAGAGTTACCAGATGCTTGTTTGGTGTTTGACTGACAGGGGAATTATAAAAATTGACAAGTAATATAGGCTGAGAGTTTGGTGTAGTTAGTTCTACCGCTAAACAATTTTTTGAGTTAGATTTAATATGTCTTGGCTTTCCTTGAATATCTAATGAAATGTATATGGCCAAGCCCCCCTTTGCCCTTCCTGCTTTACTAGGAACGGCAGGTACAATGAAATGAGAAAAGCCATCCAAAACGATACTGTCTGACGTTTCCCAAGTTTCTTGAAAGGCAAGGACATCATAGAATCTAATTTTGTCCAACCAATTCTTATCATTCTGTTTGGCTTTAAGACCAGCGATGTTCCAGCTCATAATTCTACAGGGCCTAATACCTGCAGAGTTCCGAACTGATGAACTGGGGGCAGGCTGGGAGCCCTCGCCAATACTGACTTGTCTAGGGGAAAGTCAATCGTTGTGATCCATAGAAGATAACGGGGCATAGCGATTGAACAATTGAAGGGGTTGTAAAAAAGAATTGTGCTGAACTGAATGAGAGTGGTGAGTTGCTACATTAAACCTTGGGTCCTGGTCCCATCCAAGGTTCGAATCCCAATTTCTACCCCACCCCAGCGCAGGGGTCCTTGGATAAGTAACGTTCTGCTGTTCACCGTAAAAAAACTTCAGGGTTAAGGGAACAACAGTGCCCTGTCTGCGTTGGGGAGGAAGTATATTAGCGAGAATATTTGGGAGGACGTCATGATTAGAGAAACTTACTGTCACACAGTCCCCTTTAAATTTTTTCGGCCGGTTTCCCAGCCAGGGGACCCTAGTTGCTGCCTTGATTACGCTTGCCAGATGGTGCTTTCCCCCTGGTGCTAGCCGCGTGTTACTGGTTAGCCAGTGTAAGGCCTTACTTGTGAGAGAAGTCGGGGATTCTACTGTACCCCCTTCCAGATGGGGCACGTTTGCTAAAACTAAAACCCCTGGTGTGGCTTCTACTATGAACTGTAGGGGGTCCATTGAGTGAGCTTGTACTGGGGGGATATTGTGTCTGTTGTAATGTTAGCTAGTGTAGGGCCTTCACTAAGAGCAGTCAATGTTGGTGGATGAGGTGGTGAATTCTCTTCTAACTGTTGATTTCCTACGCCTTCACCTACAAACTCTCCAACAACATTTCCCCCTGCGTTATTACTCAAGTTTGTGACTAGCGTAGTTATGTTTTCTAACCCTCCTGCAACCATAGTATGATGGCCACCCAACTTCTTGACCTCCGCTTGCAGTTTATCAATTTTGGATATTAGGGGTTTAATCACAGCGTTAATTTTTGACTCCAGGAAATCAGCAATTTTTTCAAAGAGGGCGTCCTCACTTGAGTGATTTAATTTTTCCTCAACAATGTTCGTTTGCTTAGACTTTGGGGTAGTTGCTCTCTTCCATCTTGTCCCTGATCGTAGCCCGCCCCGTTTTGATGAATTTTTGGTACATAGTCGTCTTGGCCTAGTGGCATGCTCTATAGGCGACTGCCCGTCAGATGAAACACAGATCTGTTTCTCCTGTTCCGAGCCAATGTCAATATCGCTCTCAGCCTCTACATTGGGTACCTCAGAGGCCAGGGCTATGTTAGCAGGTATGCCACTTGTTTCCTGAGACATGAGACCGCTAGTTGTGACCACATGATGGGCTTCCTGCAGTATGGTATCGTCGATCAGAGAGGATGCAGATGGGGACAGACATCGTAAGTCTGGGGATTGACTCAGCCCCAAAGAGTCTCTCCTATGCATGTTTATCTTTTTGACAGTCTGGACAAGATAATTGTCAATAGTGTTTAGCGGGACTTCCTCGGGTTTTTTAGGCATGTTTCAAAATACACACAAACTCTCAAATGTACGTATAAAATGTCAAATAGCAAAGTCTTACAGCAGTAAGTCTTACTTGAGGTATGGGCCACAAGGAATATCCTGCAGCGTTTCTGGCCCTGTCCCTGCCTCCTCCTGCCGATGAGGGCCGTAGAGGGCCCGCCCTTTGCCCGGGCTTCGCCCCGGGCGTCCCGCGATGCGGGGGTGTCTGGGAATTTGTAGCGCCTCCTTGCGCGTTCTCCCCGCGTTGTTGGTCACCTGTTGCGCGCTGCCGCGTGGCCTGCCGGGTGTTGTAGTCCCCGGAGCGGCGGCGCGGTGTTTCTGGACGTTAGTGACTCTTGGCGGCTGGTGCCTGCAGCAGACTCTCGGCGGTGGCGGCGGAAAGTTTTGCGGCTCCCCCGCTCTGCCGGGGTGTCTGGGAATTTGTAGCGCCTCCTGGCGCGTTCTCCCCGCGTTGTTGGTCACCTGTTGCGCGCCGCCGCGTGGCCTGCCGGGTGTTGGAGTCCCCGGAGCGGCGGCGCGGTGTTTCTGGACGTTAGTGACTCTTGGCGGTGGCGGCTGGTGCCTGCAGCAGACTCTCGGCGGTGGCGGCGGTAAGTTTTGCGGCTCCCCCGCTCTGCCGGGGTGTCTGGGAATTTGTAGCGCCTCCTGGCGCGTTCTCCCCGCGTTGTTGGTCACCTGTTGCGCGCCGCCGCATGGCCGGCCGGGTGTTGTAGTCCCCGGAGCGGCGGCGCGGTGTTTCTGGACGTTAGTGACTCTTGGCGGTGGCGGCTGGTGCCTGCAGCAGACTCTCGGCGGTGGCGGCGGTAAGTTTTGCGGCTCCCCCGCTCTGCCGGGGTGTCTGGGAATTTGTAGCGCCTCCTGGCGCGTTCTCCCCACGTTGTTGGTCACCTGTTGCGCGCCGCCGCGTGGCCTGCCGGGTGTTGTAGTCCCCGGAGCGGCGGCGCGGTGTTTCTGGACGTTAGTGACTCTTGGCGGTGGCGGCTGGTGCCTGCAGCAGACTCTCGGCGGTGGCGGCGGTAAGTTTTGCGGCTCCCCCGCTCTGCCGGGGTGTCTGGGAATTCGTAGCGCCTCCTGGCGCGTTCTCCCCGCGTTGTTGGTCACCTGTTGCGCGCTGCCGCGTGGCCTGCCGGGTGTTGTAGTCCCCGGAGCGGCGGCGCGGTGTTTCTGGACGTTAGTGACTCTTGGCGGTGGCGGCTGGTGCCTGCAGCAGACTCTCGGCGGTGGCGGCGGTAAGTTTTGCGGCTCCCCCGCTCTGCCGGGGTGTCTGGGAATTTGTAGCGCCTCCTGGCGGTTCTCCCCGCGTTGTTGGTCACCTGTTGCGCGCCGCAGCGTGGCCTGACGGGTGTTGTAGTCCCCGGAGCGGCGGTGCGGTGTTTCTGGACGTTAGTGACTCTTGGCGGTGGCGGCTGTTGCCTGCAGCAGACTCTCGGCGGTGGCGGCGGTAAGTTTTGCGGCTCCCCCGCTCTGCCGGAGTGTCTGGGAATATGTAGCGCCTCCTGGCGCGTTCTCCCCGCATTGTTGGTCACCTGTTGCATGCCGCCGCGTGGCCTGCCGGGTGTTGTAGTCCCCGGAGCGGCGGCGCGGTGTTTCTGGACGTTAGTGACTCTTGGCGGTGGCGGCTGGTGCCTGTAGCAGAGTCTCGGCGGTGGCGGCGGTAAGTTTTGCGGCACCCCCGCTCTGCCGGGGTGTCTGGGAATATGTAGCGCCTCCTGGCGCGTTCTCCCCGCGTTGTTGGTCACCTGTTGCGTGCCGCCGCGTGGCCTGCCGGGTGTTGTAGTCCCCGGAGCGGCGGCGCGGTGTTTCTGGACGTTAGTGACTCTTGGCGGTGGCGGCTGGTGCCTGCAGCAGACTCTCGGCAGTGGCGGCGGTAAGTTTTGCGGCTCCCCCGCTCTGCCGGGGTGTCTGGGAATTTGTAGCGCCTCCTGGCGCGTTCTCCCCGCGTTGTTGGTCACCTGTTGCGCGCCGCCGCGTGGCCTGCCGGGTGTTGTAGTCCCCGGAGCGGCGGCGCGGTGTTTCTGGACGTTAGTGACTCTTGGCGGTGGCGGCTGGTGCCTGTAGCAGACTCTCGGCGGTGGCGGCGGTAAGTTTTGTGGCTCCCCCGCTCTGCCGGGGTGTCTGGGAATTTGTAGCACCTCCTGGCGCGTTCTCCCCGCGTTGTTGGTGACCTGTTGCGCGCCGCCGCGTGGCCGGACGTGTTTTGTAGTCCCCGGAGCGGCGGTGCGGTGTTTCTGGACGTTAGTGACTCTTGGCGGTGGCGGCTGTTGCCTGCAGCAGACTCTCGGCGGTGGCGGCGGTAAGTTTTGCGGCTCCCCCGCTCTGCCGGGGTGTCTGGGAATTTGTAGCGCCTCCTGGCGCGTTCTCCCCGCGTTGTTGGTCACCTGTTGCGTGCCGCCGCGTGGCCTGCCGGGTGTTGTAGTCCCCGGAGCGGCGGCGCGGTGTTTCTGGACGTTAGTGACTCTTGGCGGTGGCGGCTGGTGCCTGCAGCAGACTCTCGGCGGTGGCGGCGGTAAGTTTTGCGGCTCCCCCGCTCTGCCAGGGTGTCTGGGAATTTGTAGCGCCTCCTGGCGCGTTCTCCCCGCGTTGTTGGTCACCTGTTGCGCGCCGCCGCGTGTCCTGCCGGGTGTTGTAGTCCCCGGAGCGGCGGCGCGGTGTTTCTGGACGTTAGTGACTCTTGGCGGTGGCGGCTGGTGCCTGCAGCAGACTCTCGGCAGTGGCGGCGGTAAGTTTTGCGGCTCCCCCGCTCTGCCGGGGTGTCTGGGAATTTGTAGCGCCTCCTGGCGCGTTCTCCCCGCGTTGTTGGTCACCTGTTGCGTGCCGCCGCGTGGCCTGCCGGGTGTTGTAGTCCCCGGAGCGGCGGCGCGGTGTTTCTGGACGTTAGTGACACTTGGCGGTGGCGGCTGGTGCCTGTAGCAGACTCTCGGCGGTGGCGGCGGTAAGTTTTGCGGCTCCCCCGCTCTGCCGGGGTGTCTGGGAATTTGTAGCACCTCCTGGCGCGTTCTCCCCGCGTTGTTGGTGACCTGTTGCGCGCCGCCGCGTGGCCGGACGTGTTTTGTAGTCCCCGGAGCGGCGGTGCGGTGTTTCTGGACGTTAGTGACTCTTGGCGGTGGCGGCTGTTGCCTGCAGCAGACTCTCGGCGGTGGCGGCGGTAAGTTTTGCGGCTCCCCCGCTCTGCCGGGGTGTCTGGGAATTTGTAGCGCCTCCTGGCGCGTTCTCCCCGCGTTGTTGGTCACCTGTTGCGTGCCGCCGCGTGGCCTGCCGGGTGTTGTAGTCCCCGGAGCGGCGGCGCGGTGTTTCTGGACGTTAGTGACTCTTGGCGGTGGCGGCTGGTGCCTGCAGCAGACTCTCGGCGGTGGCGGCGGTAAGTTTTGCGGCTCCCCCGCTCTGCCAGGGTGTCTGGGAATTTGTAGCGCCTCCTGGCGCGTTCTCCCCGCGTTGTTGGTCACCTGTTGCGCGCCGCCGCGTGGCCGGACGTGTTTTGTAGTCCCCGGAGCGGCGGTGCGGTGTTTCTGGACGTTAGTGACTCTTGGCGGTGGCGGCTGTTGCCTGCAGCAGACTCTCGGCGGTGGCGGCGGTAAGTTTTGCGGCTCCCCCGCTCTGCCGGGGTGTCTGGGAATTTGTAGCGCCTCCTGGCGCGTTCTCCCCGCGTTGTTGGTCACCTGTTGCGTGCCGCCGCGTGGCCTGCCGGGTGTTGTAGTCCCCGGAGCGGCGGCGCGGTGTTTCTGGACGTTAGTGACTCTTGGCGGTGGCGGCTGGTGCCTGCAGCAGACTCTCGGCGGTGGCGGCGGTAAGTTTTGCGGCTCCCCCGCTCTGCCAGGGTGTCTGGGAATTTGTAGCGCCTCCTGGCGCGTTCTCCCCGCGTTGTTGGTCACCTGTTGCGCGCCGCCGCGTGTCCTGCCGGGTGTTGTAGTCCCCGGAGCGGCGGCGCGGTGTTTCTGGACGTTAGTGACTCTTGGCGGTGGCGGCTGGTGCCTGCAGCAGACTCTCGGCAGTGGCGGCGGTAAGTTTTGCGGCTCCCCCGCTCTGCCGGGGTGTCTGGGAATTTGTAGCGCCTCCTGGCGCGTTCTCCCCGCGTTGTTGGTCACCTGTTGCGTGCCGCCGCGTGGCCTGCCGGGTGTTGTAGTCCCCGGAGCGGCGGCGCGGTGTTTCTGGACGTTAGTGACTCTTGGCGGTGGCGGCTGGTGCCTGTAGCAGACTCTCGGCGGTGGCGGCGGTAAGTTTTGCGGCTCCCCCGCTCTGCCGGGGTGTCTGGGAATTTGTAGCACCTCCTGGCGCGTTCTCCCCGCGTTGTTGGTGACCTGTTGCGCGCCGCCGCGTGGCCGGACGTGTTTTGTAGTCCCCGGAGCGGCGGTGCGGTGTTTCTGGACGTTAGTGACTCTTGGCGGTGGCGGCTGTTGCCTGCAGCAGACTCTCGGCGGTGGCGGCGGTAAGTTTTGCGGCTCCCCCGCTCTGCCGGGGTGTCTGGGAATTTGTAGCGCCTCCTGGCGCGTTCTCCCCGCGTTGTTGGTCACCTGTTGCGTGCCGCCGCGTGGCCTGCCGGGTGTTGTAGTCCCCGGAGCGGCGGCGCGGTGTTTCTGGACGTTAGTGACTCTTGGCGGTGGCGGCTGGTGCCTGCAGCAGACTCTCGGCGGTGGCGGCGGTAAGTTTTGCGGCTCCCCCGCTCTGCCAGGGTGTCTGGGAATTTGTAGCGCCTCCTGGCGCGTTCTCCCCGCGTTGTTGGTCACCTGTTGCGCGCCGCCGCGTGTCCTGCCGGGTGTTGTAGTCCCCGGAGCGGCGGCGCGGTGTTTCTGGACGTTAGTGACTCTTGGCGGTGGCGGCTGGTGCCTGCAGCAGACTCTCGGCGGTGGCGGCGGTAAGCTTTGCGGCTCCCCCGATCTGCCGGGGTGTCTGGGAATTTGTAGCGCCTCCTGGCGCGTTCTCCCCGCGTTGTTGGTCACCTGTTGCGCGCCGCCGCGTGGCCTGCCGGGTGTTGTAGTCCCCGGAGCGGCGGCGCGGTGTTTCTGGACGTTAGTGACTCTTGGCGGTGGCGGCTGGTGCCTGCAGCAGACTCTCGGCGGTGGCGGCGGTAAGTTTTGCGGCTTCCCGCAGAGTATGAGTAGACGCATTACAATTCTTAAAATGGCATGGCATCTTATTAGGGAGAATCAATTAAGGAGTCCCATATTTACAGAGGAATACATTTCTGTGTGGATACAAATGAAATAAATCATTGTAACAGTAAGAAAAGTCTATTGAGATGATTTTGGAAATTAACCTTCTGTATTATTTATATTGGTTTCCTCTGACCTGGCCAGCATACACCGCGGTCCTAACGTACTCTCTTCTAAGGAGCTTTATGAAGAACTTTTTTCCATCAAAATAAATATTATACACTTCTTTTGAAGTAATCAGGTAGCTCAACGTGTTACCATCTGATCCAGGTAGGTTCTGCCCCATTTTGTACCTCACTTGTGGCTGCCAAAATATTGAAAAAATAGGGGTAAGACAACTGCAGGAGCACACATAAGCCCAGCATATCCTATAACATAATAAACCATGCTTTAAAGCAGATCAAGGATCAGAGACTGTGTCCCTAGGTAAATAAGATGACACTCTGCACTTCGCGAAAGAGAATGCATTCTCACTGTTGTTAATGCTGGGCCCATCCACAACTTCTGACATGGTGGACCACTCCGTATTAGTGGAGCAGTTGTTCACCTTGTTGGGAGCCATCTCAAGCAAGGAGAATGCTGTAGTCTCCTGACTTGGCCAATGTGGATCAGTGGTGCAGTGCCCTGCATATTCCTGGGACTTCTTTGACAGGAACACCAGTTGTTATGTATCTTGTAGTGGCTGCTGTTTACTGATAGAGACTGGTAATGTCCATTGTGGTTATCAACCACGCATGTGCATTTATTGGCTGGAAGTTAGGTGGATATCATTGAGTTGGGAGCTGAATACATACTACTATATGTTGGTTGCACCATTGCAAGAGATTGGTGTGGCACACCATCAAACAAGGAAACCCATTTAAACAGAGCAGGGCTTTGCCTCAAAAATTGTATTTCCATACCCTGGTGCCACTACTTTGTTGGTAGCTTTTAAAATCTGAGCTGAACAAAGAGTAGTGCGAGGTGGAGTCCAACAGGGTGCCCCAATGATTAGCTATCACTGCGGAGCACCCTCCATCAGAACCCCAGCTGCCCTGGACCTCATCTCTGGTCCTGGCATTATTAGTTTGGTGGTCCGACTGCCTGAACGCCACCACCACCAGTAAACCACAGCACTGGCAGTCTTCAGGTCGCAGTATTATGAGTTTATCACTGTGCTGGAGATATGGCTGCAGAGATCTTGTGGTGGTGGTGTTTAATTTCCCATATGTATGGATGCCTGGGAACATTTCGACTGCATGTGTGTCGAATGCACACATATGCCTGATACATGTGGAAAAATACCATCGACCCATTGCCGGAGTCTGTCCCATATACGGGCAGTCCAGGCAATGGGTATATGGTATAAAAAGGACTCACCTGTATATCGCTGCAAACAGGGTTGTAATCCTCGGGGTGAAGATGTTACTGTGAAGGAGGGACCTGAAGAAAGGGATCCATGTTGAACTCTGGTGGGAAGAACAGGAAAGGGATAAGTAATTACCCTAAATCCTTCTTTTCTGCTAACTTGAAGCTAACCAGGGTGGGCTCATCGGAAAGGCAACTTATAGTATGGACAGCAGTTAAACTCCTCTGTACCACCTTATGGCAGCTGCTTTTCCCAGATTGTGAACCTGGTGGTCTGCGGTGTTGGCAGTTCAGCCGCAGTCTTCGCAGTAGCAATCTGACCAACTCATAATATGGCAGTTGGACTGCCGAGCCCTTGGTGGCAGAACCCTACCGACAGGTACAGCGGTTCACGGACCGCCAAACTCTCAAAAAGGCCCTAAGTGCGTATTGATTCAAAAAACCGATGCTATGGTGACGTAGCTGTTATTTTACGTGTACTTTTGTTTCATCTTTTAAATTTCCAGCTGGAATAGGGAGGGTCAAAAGGCAGTAGCCTCAGTGGTTGCCTCGGTGACTGGCTATAAGATCGAAAACTGGGATTTCCATACCTTTGGAGCAGAGAAACCAACCAAAGTGCAGTCACATGCTCTCTCATTGCATCTCAACCATGTTTTTGTGAGCTGTCATTAGCTACTGCAGTTATGCCAATTGATTTAAGTGAATCCTCAGGCACTGAGTTGTTGATTGTCGGTCAGGAAAAAGCAGCACTTTTAAATTACTTCTTCAGCTCAGCCAAGGCACATCAGCATTGTGTGAGTTATACACAATATGTGCTACATGTTTGAGTCATGAAGCGGACCCTGAAATGCCTGGCAATTTGGCATTCAGCCACTATCATACTGATGAACCATACTAGAGCCTTTTTTTAATGTAACCGATCCTGACTGCTTGTCATTCCACTGCAACATTTGCTAAAGTATACTACATAAATCGTTGCTGGACTGACCACAGACACAAAATAATTACTTCAAAACTTTTTTTGACAAATAAAATATTAATCCTACGTGATTGTCTATTATGGCTATTTAGGCTTGTCTATCATATTATGAAATAATGTACATACATAACATAATTAAAAATATTGGCTAAAGCAGTTAACACCGTAAAACCTACAACAAAGATGAAAGAACAAGCAGATTTGTACCCTTAAATATCATAGATAATAACATATCCACATCAAATATAATTTTATTGCAAGACCAGGGGCACCTATTATGCTTCCATTATTGCTTGTCGTTTGAAAGTCAGTCAGTATCAAAGTTAAAAACTGCACTCTACACTTCCGAGGAAATGGGTGGTCATTTTAGAGTGACCACTATAAAGTCCCCTTTGTGCCATGTTACTGCATGATTACAAGTGTTTCTACTCTTTACATAATTACGCATATTGACTTCAAATGTACGTAGCTCTTGTGACTAAGCATGGGTGGAAAATCCGTTCCGCTCGCGGATTTTGCGGATTTTCGGCAAATTCGCGGTCCGAGAGATTCACGAATTTCCCGCAAAATCCGCGAGCGGAACGGATTGGGTCAAAAGTTGAAGCTGACTTTTGTAACTATTTTAGAATGGCGCCGGCAAGCTGCCAGCAAGCTGCCAGAGCCATTCTAAAATAGTTACAAAAGTCAGCTTCAACAGGAAGCACTAATAGATAACGTAAAGCAGGTGCTCGAGTTGAAGCTCAAATTCAGTTACACAATCATTAATCACCCCAAACTTGGGGATCGCGAATTCGCAAAATTCGCCCATACTTACTTGTGACTACATTTGGACAACTGATGAATTCTAATGTACATAATGGGCAGAAATGTACATTTGCTTGTTGTATTATTCCACACAGTATGTATATCCATATTCGGCTCATCTAAGTGAGCCTTTGTTATGCAGTACTTTGTCACTCTGTGATCAAATTGCACTGTATACAACTTAACAAATACAATTCAGAATTGGTGCAAGGGCTCTTCTGCAATGGTAGCTGATTAAGGCAAATTTGGACCTTGCCTTACCTTCCAAATTTAGCACTGATTGTCTTTTATTTGCCTGCTGAAAGTTGTCGAGGGAAATAAATACTTCAAGATTATACTTGCAATGTAATCATACATTAAAGATCACAGACTCCACATTCTAGTTTATGGGTGTTATTATAAGACCAAAAATAGCTGAATGTATACACACCGCAAAATCAGTGAGTATAAGTACAGGAAAAATTAATACAGAGCCACATCTACACATATAATTGATTCAGCGTAGGAGACACAGGACAATAAACAACAGGATTAGTACACCACCCAAGATGGAGGCGGAATTCAAATCCTTTTTCATTAGGAAGGAAAGCATGAAATATCTTTCCCTACACTACTCCCATAAATGATGTTTTTGGCTGGTTCCCCTGTCTCATTTCTCAAAGGTGTCAGCACGTGTAGACTTCCTTAGAAGTACTCACGTCAAATGGGTAAAAATAGCTTAAAGCTATGAAGGTCGCTCTTAAGATGCTCCTTCTCCTCCGAAAATCTAGAAGTCTGACTTTCTGTCCCTGCGCACAATACAAAAGGATAAACTCAGCACCTCCTAAATGTATCACATGACAAAGTATTTCACTTCTCCAGGAATGCAGTGATTTTCCATGACTTCTTTAATTAAATCTTCCTCGCTTCTTGTGACCTTGGCGTGTAGATAGGCCAGGCACAGAAGATATCCTCCCCTCTCACTTCTCAGACTGTTTAAAGACATTCCAGTTATCTCCTTAAACAAAAAATAATGATGGTAAATTCCTTATGCCTGCAATGGAGTGAGAGCATACTGTTCTGGCACATACAAAGATACATTGAATTATTTTTTCAGTAGCTGAGGCTTTTGAAACTGTAAACAACATCTAACTTTGTGCCTACAGTACAGCCAACTTTAACAACACACAAGTACAATAATATGAACATAATGTCTTTCTGCACATGTGTATACAGAAATAATGGTGTCTTCTAATATATATAAATCCTAATATAAAAATACACATTATAATCCTAAGTTTACGATATTGAATAAATGCATCCGATAAAAGTAATACACTGCACACAATAAAAATATAAATGAATGTGCCTAACCTATGAGTATAATGCACCCCTATAATATAAAAGGCTGTATGTACTCTATCAGTTCCCCCCTCTTATGACTAGTGTCATAATACCAACATCTTACTTTCTTACAGTTCTTTCTTCGCAGAAGAGATCAGCCTAAACATAAGTTGTAGCTCCCGCCCCTGTCTGAATTCCTCTAACCCCTTAAGATGCAGATAATGACTGTCCTGCAGTCGTTCTAACTGCTGCTCTAGTTTCTTTAAGGAGTTTTATTATGACGTGCCTTTTGCCATTTGTAAGCTTTAATGGCTCCCAATAAAACAATGATACAAATGTCTGCTATGATGATGGGTTTCAAAATATATCCCATTAACCCTTGTCCCAGGCCTCCAAACCAGCAATCCAATCTTCCCAAATCCCTTGTCAATTTGTTCCCATAGGCCATCTGCAGCCAAGTTACGCAAATCTTGATATATTACTGATATAATTGTGTATATCTCGACTATTGTCTGGAATATACGTGCAGCATTGTTGGACTTTCAATAATTTACAGACTCCTCCAGACGTTGCTAGGAGAACGTCGAAAGCAAGTTGATTTTAAAGAACCATAGCCCTTATCGAGACCATCTCCCCATCAACGAGTAATAAGAATTTGGCCGTATTCACAGAGAGTTTATCTACTATTGTTGCCAGTTTTCTAATTTTCACATCATTCAAAATTACACCCACACTCGGTACCAAGGCTCCAAATATATCATCAACAACTTCTCCAGAACTTACCCTACTTTTTCCTCTGTCAACGCCTTTTCCTTCTAAGGGCCATAGACCATCTACATGGAAGATTTTAGGAAATACCACTGCTAAGTGGCGGGTGCCATACCAATTTTTGGGCAATTTCACATAAGCACTTTTCCCGCATACAATATATACATTTGGGACTATAGTCAATTCATTCAGTAATGCTTTTCTTATTGCTTCCTCAAGTAAGAAAATATGTTCACACTCACTCTCACCCACAAATATTTTGTCATAATAAGTTGACGGGTGTCTAATGCATAACTTCCCCTTCTGCTGAAAATCTAAAGCTATAGGACCAGAGCTTCCCTTTGCCTTATGATCTAGTTCTTCCTGTGTCCATGGGATAACCTTATGCTTTGGGTCTGGTCTAAATAAGGTCTGTCTATGATGATCTTCTATCTGATCCACAAATTTCTTTTCAATATCAGTAAGCAGACAGGTTAAATTATGCCTGTGAGCATATGAAGTATCTAATGGAATACGTAGACATCCTCGATACCTCCATATAATAATCATACTTATTCATGTACTTTAAAACTGGAACTTCCGAGAGTACCACATCATAATTTGAGAAGTAGTACTCAAAGTGGGCTTTACTATAAAACATGCTTAGGTAAGTGATGATATTGGATGCCCTCTTCCACTGATGCAGGTAATTGCATGCACACATAATAATCTTTCGCTTCCATCGTGTCCACATACTCATACAATAAATGAGCATAAGCATTCAGGGTAAAATCTCCTTTTGACAAATCTACGTGTAGCATCCGACTAGTTTCCCTAATCATATCCCTATCTTTGGCAGATGTACCCTCAACTATGTCTGCAGTAGATAGGTTAGGTGTCATTTCATTCTTTCCAGTATCGTGAGACCCATCAACGATGTAACAAACACCCCAGTTATGACAATAAGCTCCACAACTATAAGGGTACCAATTATGCACTTTTGTTTGCGTCCTGATTTTCCGGACTCCATCTTGACTCCCGACTTGATTAAAACTTATTTGCTTTCAATAAAGTCTCTGGTTATTTTACTTGTTTAGTCTGATTGTTTACAATGTCTTTATTGTCTTTTCTCCATTCGATTCTTTTCTCAATATTCAGTTCAACATTACTAAACCTATTGAAGAGATGTAGTCAGCCGTAGCCCTAAATTATTCTCTGCATTGACAAGTCCCTGAATTTAAATCTTCTTCCTCTTGGGGCTAGGTTTTCTTCTTTCGAAGGCTAATAAAATTTCTTTTTAAAGTTCACTCTTTGTCATTTATGATGTTTGATCCAAGCATAGCAAAAAAAGTTGCAGTATTTCAGCATGAATTTCTCCCATTTCTTGTGCAGTTGGCTGTGGACCAAAAGTAGGGAAATGAACTTGATTGAGGATCAAAATACGCAACCCACTCAGCCTTGGTGGATCGTGAACTGTCAGATTCAGGATTCCGAATGCATCGATTCCAGGGACTATTAATTGAAGATCGATTGTCAGGGTGTTCTCTCCGTGACTCACTGTGCCTGTCCCCAGTCTCCCAGATTCTCCCGGTTTCTGCATCTGCAGCCATGTACGTTCACTCAGGAGATGCGTACTTTTGGGGCGGTACTTTCTCCCTTCTGGATCGTCTCAGACCATCAGGTCTTTATCCAGTTTCACTTTGTTCGTATTCAGACATTTCAGGAATCGGAGCGATTTCCTTCTCAGATGTAAGCCTTAGGTTCAGCCTTTCTCTCTTTGTTGGCCACTTTGCTGAAGCAACATCTGCTTTCTGTTCTTCCTCTTGATCTGTTCCTTCTGCACCAAACGGTTCACTCTGCTCTGGTTCAAAGTTCACTTTCACAATATTGTCGATCTCTGGGTCTGCATTCACCTCAGGAGTCGTCTCATGTATTCTTTCTTGCTCGGCTGGTTGTTCCGCTTCATCTGGAGTTCTCAGGATTGGGCTTGTTCTTTCTGTTTTTGTTGCACTCTCAATTGCACTTCTTGCAACAAGAGGAGTCGTATCATCCACAGGTTCTGGGACTCTGCAAGTATGGGAAGCGTGGATCCAATTTGGCAATCCTCCTCACTTCACCGCTGTACTTGTGACTAAAAGCACCTGGTAAGGTCCTCACCAACGGACATCATGGCAGCTCTTCCTCACGTGCTTTTGGACAACGACCCAGCCACCAGAGCTTGGATCATGCAGCAGGCCTCTCAAGGCAGATGCAGTTGCAGCCTCGACCTGGTGGGATACAGAATTAAACACATCAGCCAGTCCTTCACAATAATCCATAATCAAATCATCTGTGATGGTTATCAGTGCTGCAGCTGGCACCATAGGCAGTCGTATAGCTCTTCCCATCAATATCTTGTGGGGAGAGAGCCCTGTTGTCCTATCAGGTGTACTACGCTGGCTCATTAGAACTAACAGGAGCACATCAGGCCATTTTAATGAAGTTGACAAACACACCTTTGACACTCTCATTTTGATTGTGCCATTTACTTGCTCCACTAGACCAGAAGCCTCGGGCCTGTAGCTGCAATGAAATCTTTGGGTGATTTTTAAGGCAGGAAATAATTTCATGAGATCGCTATAGAAGTGTGTTCCTCAATCTGTCTCTGTCCGAGGTCGGAATTCCAAACCGCGTGAGTTCCCTTAAGAGCAGTTTTGCCACTGTGAGACTGTCACATCGCCTAGTTGGATACGCCTCAACCCAACGTGAAAAGATACAGACCACCACCAAGACATATCTTAATCTATTGCATATTGGCATCTCAATGAAATCCAATTGTATTCTATTGAAGGGACCTCCTGATCTTCCAAAGTGACTCATTGCTACTACAGTTCTCTTTCCCACATTCATTTGTTGATATGTGACACACCTGTGACAAACTGCTTCAGCATGTACACGAAATCGGGGGTTGAACCATGTTTGCCTAAACACTCGCACCATGGCATCTCTTCCAAGATGTAATTTGCCGGCTAGCTGGTCAGTAGAGAGGCAGGAAGACATCGTATTTCATCTCAGGACAATAGAGATTTGTCATATTGCACCAATCAACAATTGCATTACTAAAATAATATAGAGGCGAATATCAGCAGATTTATCTTCACTTTATAATATGGTGGATAGATTCATCATACAGCCGGCCAGCATCAACAGCCAATAAACAGAGACTTTTAACAAAAAAAAGAATAAGTCAGATAAAGAAGAAAAGAATTTCGACGTGTCTGCCTCCGCAATAAAACCTCCAGTTTTTATCCTGAAGATCTATCCCCTTTTTAATATAAGTGCAAATACAGGAGGGCTATCTATATTTCCTATTCTAAGTGGATGAAGAGAGATGTCTATATAGACTACAAGAAGAATTCAGTACATCAAACCACTGGTAAGAAAATCCTGAAGAAGGCATTTGCCGAAACGCATTGGTGGTATTCTACAAATCATTACCAGTGATGGCAGTCATGGCTTTAAATTCTTTATGGTGAATTGTGTAACAATTATAAAGATCATTATGAATGCAATATATCATTACGAACGCAATGTATTGTTTGAATAATCAATTCTATTTGAGCTAGTACAGTTGTATCAAATATAAACATCTATTCCCTTTAGGTAAATCTTGAATCAATACACAGATGTGGTTTTGACCAATGTATTTAAATTGTTGAAATGTATATTCATTCATGCTCTGAAATTAATTGTGTATAAATAAGAGAGAAAAAAATGTTTTAACACATATATATCTTTTTCTACTTACAAAAACAAACAAAAAGAATAATACAATCAAACATATTTTTTTATAATTTGCGTTCTTAGAATATTTATGTTGTTGTGTATCTAGAGTTTCGCGACCTTTACAGTTAATCAGCACTGAGCCCGGTGCACAAACTTTTCTAATGAGATCTCGTCCAAGATGAACTGCTCCGTGAATCTGCCTTCCATTGGGCTCAATAAACAGTTAGGTAACACTGCCCTTTCATCTGTTGATACCCAGATGCCATCCTCTCTCTTTTGACAGCCTGCTCTAACCCATAACGCTGCTTCTTCCTCTGAGACCTCATCTTGCAGTCGCTTCACCTCATCCCATGTATCGGCCACAGCCAACATCATGTTGAGTTCGGTCCCTTCTGCACTTTCCCCTGCATATCCTCCATTGAAAATACAAATATGTAGTGCACAAAAACGAGCTACTTCATCAGCATAGTTATTACCCTTGTTGACAAAATCGTCACCTTTTCCATGGCTGTACATTTAACAACTGCTACAGCCTTCGGTTTCTGTAAGGCTTCCAATAAATGACGCACATATTCTCTGTTACGTATAGGGTATCCTGATGACATTAAGAATCTCCTTTGAGACCATAACTGTCCGAAGTCGTGAACCACTCCAAACCCATATTGGCTATCCGTATAGATGGTCACCCAAACCCCATCTGCAATGGTACAGTCACGTGTCAGAGCCACAATATCAGACACCTGAGCAGAATATACTGTGGTTAAACAAGCAGATTCGACCACTCCCAAAATGGTACATTAAGCAAAATCTGCTCTCAAATACCCTTCAATGCCTCTTAAGCCTGAACCATCAACAAAAAGGATCAAATCAGATTCATGCAGCGGTTCATCAACAATGTCAGGTCTGGGTTTGGTTGATAGTTCAGTAACATCCAGACAGTCATGCTCTTCACAATCTTCTCCTTCCTCTTGTGGAAGAGGCAACAATGTAGCAGGGTTCAGGGCTTTAGAGTAACATTTCCAGCAGCCAATATGACTTGTTCATTTTTTGTAGGCCTATTGTTTGTGAGGTGCTGAGTTTTGGTTCTTGTCGTTAACAATTCTACTGAATGTGGCACATATACCACAAGCGTTTGACCCATTACTATACTTTCACATCTTTCAATGCTGACATCTGTTGCAGCAACAGCTTAAGACATCCGGGTAACGGAGAAGTTACAGGATCTAATGTAACTGAAAAGTAAGCCACTGGTCTGCGGGCACGTCCATGTGTCTGTACGAGAACCGCTAATGCACATTCTTCTTCCTCACAGCAAAAGAGCAAAAACGCTTTAATATAATCTGGCATTCCCAGTGCTGGAGCACGACATAGGCTCTCTCTCAACTCATGGAAGGCACTCAAACTGTCATCATCCCATGGTACTGGATCACTAATGTCTTTTCGAATCAATCTCGAAAGTGGCTTTGCTTGCAAGGAAAAGTTTGGGATCCACTGTCGCCAATAGTCGTCCATTCCCAAAAACATACGGACTTCTTTTTGTGTTTTTGGAGTGCCCATCTGTAGAATCGTCTCTATGTGATCTGGTGACACCCTTTGTTTTCCCTTCTCAGTTCGATGTCCTAGATACTACACTTCTGTCTGACAATATTGAAGCTTATTTGGAGACACTTTGTGTCCATTCTCTGCCAAATGATTGAGCAAAGCCACTGTATCAATCCTGCAAGTATCCTCAGTCTCTGATGCGACCAACAGGTCATTAATGTATTGAACCAGGACTGAGTTTTGGGGTATTACCAATCTTTCAAGATTCTTTTTCCAACATTGACTAAAGATAGAGGGGGTTTCTGTATACCCCTGTGGGGTCCTGCACCATGTTAACACACAGTTGTCTATCCTAAACACAAAAATATACTGGCTATCTTCATGCAATGGTATAGAGAAAAATGCCTGACACAAATCAATGACTGTGAACCATTCAGCTTCACATGGTATTTGAAATAGTATAACAGCTGGACTCGGTACCACAGGACAAAAAGGGATCATGATTTCATTAACCTTGCGCAAATCTTGCACTATTCTGTACTTGCCGCTAGGCTTCTGTAGTCCCATGTTAGGTAAATTACAAAGACTTCCCCTTATCTCCTTCAGAATCCCTTGTGCAATCATGGACTTGATTACAGGTCATATTCCAGCCATAGTTTCTGGAGTCAATTTATACAGCGGAATTTGTGGAAATTCAGCATTGAGTTTGACCTGTATCTTCACAGGTTCAACACCTCAAATAATACAATATCCTCACCTTTGAAATCCTACACCTTTGGTGAACCTGAATCTCTCAAATCATATGGTAAGTCATCTATTGTGAGAACCACAAACAGTTCTGCACACAAACTCATATTGGCTATTTTAAAATCAGCGTCGTCATCACATGTTTGCAACTCCGTGCTTCTTGGAGTGCATGATATGGTACAATTTAGTTTACACAAAAGGTCTCGTCCTAATAGACAGACACACCACAAAATAATGTTTGTCTTGAAATGGTCCGATTTTCACAGATAATTCATTTGTCAATGGGTTAGTCATTTTTAAATTGGTTACTCCTACAACTTGGATCGACTTTCCTGATAGGGTTAAATCCAGGACCACTTCTGTCTGTACTGTGGAGCGCGCAGCTCTAGTGTCTAACAAAAAGGTAACAGGATGTCCATTCATCCTTGCATCTACAAACGGTCCACTTTGATCCACTTCCAGGGCAGCACCCAAAGTGCATTCTCCCTGCTCCCCCTCTGACACTCATGAGGGTCTTGTATTTGGTCTAATCTGTCCTTAATCTCAAAGTAAGGCATTTGACGATATGTTTGATTATTTATGGGTATTCTGGGAGGTTGTGGTATCTGCATTTGGGACGCACAACTACCTCCATCCATGGATCTAGGTCTTCTCACAGTATTCACACCTTCGGACATTTGTCCCTTTCTTTCATATTGCAATTGATTTGCTCGATTTAATCTGCACTCGCGCTTCCAATGCCCGATTTTGTGACAATAATGATAAGCTGTCACCCGTTTTTGATTTGCCACCCACTCAGCTCCCATACCGACATCTGCACCCCTTCCTCTACCCTGTCCAGGTTGTGGCACAATCTGTTGTTGGTTCATTCCTCTACCACTTCCTTGTCCTCGACCTATCGCTCCTCCAACTCCTGCCCTCAATCTGGCCGTTCAGCATTTCTCAACTGTACTAACATCAACTTTTCATTTGTCTTCTTTTGTGCCGCCTCTACCTGTTCAATGCAATATTTTGCATATTGCAAAATTTCGTCAACAGACTTGTTCTGACAACATATCAAATGGTGTTGTATCATTAAACTGATATCATTTCTCAATCCCAATACAAATTTAGAAACAAAGTGTCCCATATCTTTTGGCTCAACAGTATCCAATCCACAATGTTGTTTAAATGTCACTAAAAGTCTCTCATAATAATCATGTACTGATTCTTTGGGATCTTGAGTAGTACGATTAATTTTAAGCCAATCGACAGTCTGCGGAGCTACTTTAGACTGCAACCATGTAATTACTTGTTCATATTTCTTCATCACCTCAGCTGAAGGACCATTTGTTAACGCATCTCTAGTTGGTTCCACAGTAGGCCAATCAACAGCAACCTTACATGCAGTCCATAAATCACCTGGAATCACTATATCAAACAAGGTATTCATATCAATCCAGAACACCTTCGAGATCTTAACAAACCGATCAATTTTTTTATACCAATCAGCAGGCTTTTCCCTCAGGCGAGGAAAATCGTTAGTGAATGCCAAATCACCACGTCTCCAAGGCGCATGTACATACCCTCCATTCTGAACTTCTCTTAGAGGGAATGAATGAATGAATGAATGGATGGAGGGACATTTCCTGCTGCACCTATCCCTCCACCTGGAGGCGGGGTATCTCCTATCACCTTCTTGGCACTTTTCTTTTTAGCCCATCTTTCTTCCCATTAATCCAATTCTCTCCATGGTCGCATGGCTATAATCAAGTCTCTAATCTGAGCTTTTAATCCTGTTGTTTATTTTTCCTCTAAATCCTGATCAGTGTACTTCAATCTGCAGCTTCCCTGCATCAATTTCGTTTTGACCAGATCTACCTAATACCGTCTTGCCAATTGTACCAATACTTCATGAGCTCGCTTTGCCTTTTTAGTAACATCCTTAGCGACAAATAGCAATTCACTGGGATTGTATGTTTCAATCCTTTCCAATGGCAGATTCCCTTCTATCACTTCATCTATTTCAATTTTCAATCTGACCACTTCCAACAATGGTGCCTTTATTGCCACTTGTATCATTCTCTGACTCTGCTCACTTCTGAATTCTTCCCTGCCACAACTTTGTGCCCTTCTTGGACTTACACCCTCTTCCATTCTCAACACTGGATGACTTTCTCTCTCACAACTTCGACTTCTCCAATGGTTACCCTCACACAACCCTTGTGGTGAAAACATTACTCTAGGGGCTTCCTGTCTAATAACCCGCTCTTCTCTCTGTAGCATTGACTCCCTCACTGGTTGAACCCACATTCTGATGTCTGACCTAGAATTGGCCAAAGCTCCTGTTCATCTTTGTTCTGATCCACTGTCCATCCTTGACGGATCGGCAGTAGCTGGTAATGGAGTGCTGGATTCCACTGGCCCCTGAACCATACCTTTCCCACTCATGGTAAGACTTCCCCCAGTCCTAGTTTCTTCCCTTTCTCTGTTCTGTTGTTGTTGTCTTTCACCTGCCCTCTCGCCTGGATTATAATTCAAAACTACAGGTCCAATTGTAACTGGAACAGTAAGAGAGTCTGGTAACTGTCTAGCACATGAACATGCACATGCTCGGTATCTACATATCCAGGCCCTCCAGAGCCTCTTGGAATTCTGATTCCTACCATCAATCTCCCTCGTACTCCTGCTGTCTGCTCTTCTGAACCTGTTCGATCTACCTCTGAAACTTCCCCAGAATGCTGCATTCTTTCTTGCTCCGACCTGCAGTCACTAGGTAGAGGACGATCTGCTAACAATCTCTCTAGAAAGCTATCATCTGTATCACTGTCCTCTTTCATCTTACTCTGTCCTTCAGACCCTCCTTTTAACAACCTAAATAGATATAGGCATTCACCCTCTATGGTGTCTACTCTCCACCTCTTCAACTGTGCATCCCACCTAGCATCCTGATATGCCTTCGTTGCCCTCTTTATCCTTCCCTGTGTATCTTCTCTTCTCTTTGCCATTGCTGCTCTCATCCATGCATCTAAAGCCTCAAATTGCGTTGGTCTAGGCAGCGGCTTTAGAGAAGACGTCACTCCTCTCAACTGATACAACACCTCCATCCGAAATGACCCATAACGAGAAAAAGGCAATTCTCCCTCTTTCTCTGTAATCTTGTGCCAATTTTGCAGCCACAGTATAGTATGGAGTTGCCATATAATGCGTATCCTCTGGTGGAGCTTCTTCTCCCACCCGAGTTACCACTCTTGTGTCACCTCTACACATATCGCGCAACACCTTAAAACATCTCATTATAAAATCAATTAATTGCAATCCAAAATTCAATATTAAAGCTGTGGACAAACTTCAAGCAGTTCCAATGCGGCGTTACACCAACCGACCAATCCCAGCGCGGCTCGCACTGACGTCACAACTCCCTCCTTGCAGCGGCTCACCCTCCTTTACAATTTCTCTTTGTACATTTGCTCACACATTCGTACACAAGTAACTGTATAACCAAAATATTAACCAAGTAGCTGCTTCCTACTACAGCCACAATAACTTACAGTCACATAAACAAGTAATTGTCCATCCGCTAAAAGATCGATAGAACAGTCTTACAAGAACATCCGCTGTGACCCCCGACCTGCGTTGGTCACCCAATCGCTGTAGTCTACCCCCGGTACCTGAGGCTTTCCACTGCGACGTTACTCTTCATTCGCTCAAAGTTACCTACGACAAGTGGATTGTCGATAGCGCTTCAGGAAACACACAATTTGGATCAGACAATTACATATGCAAACTATCCAGCGATTTTGGAATTCTCTTGAGTCTGTTCACTAAAACTTCCTGAGCTGCACGTGTCCAGACCAGTAAACCGATTAACCCACAATCACGCAACTTACATTCTCACTTCGCAAGACAACGTTCAATTAAGGCATCATCGCAATCTAACACACCACACAATTTCATACTCACTCTACCACTGCTTCAGCCACACAATCAGCATCCGTCGAGCTCCATCAATCTTAGTTCTTCCGCCGCCTTCTACGCTAAGTCCAGAGCCAGATTATTCTCCACTTCTACTCTAAATCCCTCAATTTCCCCTCACTTTAGAGGCAAACCATCCTCTGCTACCATTTGATTAAGACAAATTTGGACCTTGCCTTACTTTCCAAATTTAGCACTGATAGTCTTTTATTTGCCTGCTGAAAGTTGTCGAGGGAAATAAACACTTCAAGATTATACTTACAATGTAATCATGCTTTAAAGATCACAGACTCTGAATTCTAGTTCATGGGTTTTATTGTAAGGCCAAAAATAGCTGAATGTATACACACCGCAAAATCAGCGAGTATAAGTACAGGAAAAATAATACAGAGCCAAATCTACGTATATAATTGATTCAGCATAGGAGACACAGGACAATAAACTCCAGGATTAGTACACAACCCAAGATGGAGGCGGAATCCAAGTCCTTTTTCATTAGGAAGGAAAGCATGAAATATCTTTTCCTACACCACTCTCATAAATGATGTTTCTGGCTGGTTCCCCTGTCTCATTTTTCAAAGGTGCCAGCACGTGTAGACTTCCTTTGAAGTACTCACGTGAAATGGGTCAAAATAGCTTAAAGCTATGGAGCTCGGTCTTAAGATGCTCCTTCTCCTCCGAAAATCTAGACGTCTGACTTTCTGTCCCTGCGCACAATACAAAAGGATAAACTCAGCCCCCTTCTAAATGTATCACATGACAAATTATTTCACTTTTCCAGGGCTGCAGTGATTTTCCATGAAATATTTAATTAAATCTTCCTCGCTTCCTGTGACTTTGGAGTGTAGATAGGCCAGGCACAGAAGATATCCTCCCCTCTCGCTTCTCAGACTGTTCAAAGACATTCCAGTTATCTCCTTAAACTAAAAATAATGATGGTAAATTCCTTATACCTTCAATGGAGTGAGAGCATATTGTTCTGGCACATACAAAGATACATTTAATTATTTATTCAGTAGCTGAGGCTTTTGAAACTGTAAACAACTTCTAACTTGGGGCCTACAGTAAAGGCATCTTTAACGACACACAATTACATTAATATGAATATAATGTCTTTCTGCACATGTGTATAAAAAAAAATGGTGTCTTCAAATACAAATAAATCCTAATATAAAAATACACATTATAATCCTAAGTTTTTAGTTGAATAAATGCATTCGAGAAAAGTAATACACTGCACATGATAGAAATATAAATGAATGTGTCTAACCTATGAGTATAATGCACCCCTATAATATAGAATGCTGTATGCGCTCTATTATAGTTGTTGGCTCAAGTACTATACATCCTTTCCATAGTTTGCTCAAAAAGGGAAGTCTGTGGTACTGTCAGTGTGGAGCATGTGTGGAGCCCTGTGGATGTTTTAGTCCATTGTGGACTCTGTCTTGCTCATCACTGCCATTTTGAATCAAGCTTAAGCAATGGAAAGTAGCTGCTCCTGCCCGAAAGCAGCGACAGCAGCTTTTTTTTTCCTTCAGGGATGGTGTTATTCATATTTTCAGTAACTTTACTTACACTGCCATTGCCAAACAAACTTGAAATAAAAGCATTTGCGCCCAGTAAATATTTGCAGTTACAAAATCTTCAATATATGTCCAAAGATGACTCAGGAAGTGACAGCACAAAAAGAAAATAATGTATGAGGAACAAGTCCTCTCTGGTAAATTGTCTTTTTAATATAATAATTCGTTTTCTTTTCCATAGTGCAAGCTAATTCTGCCTCCACAAAGTCCATTTTAAATTAAAGTATAGTTTCTGTCTCAAACGCCGTGGCTCGGTCTGTTACAATCCCTTCTACTAGTCAGAGGACAAAACATAATTCACCTCAACTACTGAATGCTAGGTATGGAAAAACTAAGGCTGGCATTTGGCTTGTTCTGGTATATTGTCCATTTGGTTGCTAGGCATATACAATTGCAGACGTGAGAAACATTCGAAACCTTCAGGTTCAAACTACTTTTTCAGTTTGCAACCGCCTCGAACTTTGGGCTCAGAGGCAGACAGTAATAGCGGTGAACACTTATGCTGCTATTGATGCTAGTGCAGACTCACTCTAGGCACTTATCAGATTCCAAACATTACACTGGTTAGACAAATTAAATACTTCCAGATATGTATAGGAGCAGTGAGTTGTCAGACCTGCCAACTCACATGGTGCCTCCATGTATCACACAATTTTGGCTCCCTTCACACAAGTCGAAATCACACGATGGCAGGGAAGACAAGCATGAAGGCACTGCAAAAGTGGATTTTCACCTCATCTTTGGGGGCTGTATACAGCCGTTGTCAATTAAGGGGTGTAAAACGCCCCAGGAGACTGGTACCAACCTAAGCCAACCTTTGTTTTTTATTTCTTTTTTGGAGAGGGGAAGTAGACTATGGAGCAGGGGATGGGCCTTTCGGGTAGTTCTCGGCGTAGACCCTGCCCCATCAAGCTATGCCCCCTTCTCACACACCAAGGCATATTTTGAGGTTGGCAGGTCTGAGATTCACTCCCATCAATTGTTGGCGTGCTAATGTTCAATCAGCCTCTGCTATAATACTCATTCTTCAGAGTGGAGTAGGCAGAACATATAGAAAAGTATAAACATAGCAGAATAGGATTATTTTGGATGGTACTGTCTGTAATAAACTAAAATCAGAATGTCTTGTGGGACTTTCGCTAACAGCATTGAACCGACTTAGTCCTCTTGCCAAGACAGGCTTTTAAATATGGTGTGTCCCTTGCCTAAAATTGTAACTATAGCTGAAGAAACCTGGTTACACATGGTCAATCTTGAGATTTTAATCAATTGTGTTTAATAGCCTATACATGTCAGAAATTAAAATTAACTAATTTTAAAGGACAGAATAATCTCCATTGTTATTGGCAGCATTACTGTATGCTAAATTGGGAATAAAAAGTTTCACAGAAACTGCGAAGCATTTCCATTGTTTCACCTAGACATTACACCTGCTAAATACAGACTAAGGGGCTCATTAAGATGTCGGTCAGAAAGCCTCTGACCGACAGTCGGAAGCTTCCCAACAGTGTCCGAGCCCTTCCGACCGACTCAGTTGGTTTATGGTCCGACCGCCCGATTATGATGTTTGAGGTCGGAACGTACACTGGCCAGTGATTCAGACTCGGTTCCAACCGGCTCTCTTAGTATTCCTGTCGGTCGGAACTGCACCGTAACTCCCTGTGAATGGCTTTTCCTCGATCGGGATTATGATGTTGGATTGCAACAGCATTTCTGTGCCGGCCTTTCCGACATGGAAAAGCTGTTGAATACTTTGGGGGCCAATGGCAGGGCCCCCGGAGCCTACAGTTGCTAGCCAAGTGGCTACCTAAGATACCCCCCGTAAAACCCTGCACTGTGTGGCAGGCACCATAAGGTGCCTGCAACAGGGTGCAGTATTTTATACACACACACACCCATTTCCCCATAGGAGCTTGTGTTACAGCCAATTTACGGCCGCAACACATGCTCCCATAGGGAACAAAGGGAAGCCGACCGAACAGAGTTCGGTTGCATTGTAATCTGGCAGTCGGAATGGCAGAACGCCTGTCAGCTGGTCCAGACTCCAAGACGATGTTGGTTGGAGGCTTTCCGAGCGACATCGTAATGAGCCCCTAAATGTGTGTTGGAAAAAGACTGAGGAAAGAAAAAGATTGAGGAATAGTCTTCAGAAATAGGTGCGGAAACACAGACTCCAGATGCTGGTCCCCATTTTGATTGGAAAACCCAAAGAGGGGCTGGAATTCCTGCATCCCCTGAGAACCAATCCCCATGGTATATCTGAGTGATGAAGGAATACTGATGTGGGAGTACTACATCACGCATAATTGGGAGAAAAAAAAGAATAAAGTTTTTGGACTGGCCTTTGAGACTGCCTTAACTGTCTCACCAGATGACCTACTAGGCTTTTGGTCAACAGGCTTCATTCATTGGTCTGTATAATTGTCCTTCACAATCCAGCTTCTACCCACCACTGAGTATAGGAGCAGGTCATTCCGCTTTAATCAGTGGCTCCATTCACTGTGTGTGACTGTAGCAAGCTTCTGCACATTTTACACATCTACCTACAAATAGTTCCTTTCTCTCTAAAGACAAAACGCTGCAAATTATTATTATTATTATTTTTTATATTCTGTGTTTTCCCTGTCTCTTTGTTACATTGCTGTGGCATTATGCAATTGTAACTGACCGAAATTTGACTGCTTCATTGGGTAACATTTGTTTTTGTTGTCTTCATAGAAAGTCAGGGTAACATGCATTATACACATTATGGCTTTTTTTTTAAGTACCTCAAGTAAAACTGCCACATAAATGATTGTGTTTTAAATGTAAAATTGTTGTTTGCGAGCAAATGCTGGCCACATGTATGGGGCAGTTTTTTTTCTTTTAGCGCCACATGCTTACAACAAAAAAATCTAAAAAAAACTCCACCATTGCACCAGTGTGCCAAGGCCAGACCTATTGGATTTCCAAATGCTTAATGATGACAGAATGGAATTGACACTGGAACTCCAGGACTAGACTAGACTGGAAAAATGCAATACGAACAGCTTCTCAGCAGTGTATGGAGCCCTTTGCAAAATTCACAAGCATCTGATGATTTACTTAAAACATAAGATGAAAGATATACTAGTAATTTAGCTTTTTTTGGTTTATGCGGAACAAATACATTGGAACTGTTTCTAGGTTCACAAAACCTGTTCCTTACTTCCACTTAACATAGATAATACGAAATCTGCCAGATACAAATTCTGAACATGAAACTAGGCCCATCATGGATTTAGCAAGGAGCTTTCGGGAGTTCTCTTCACTTCACAGTACCTTAGTCAAAGCAAAGTATCTTGGAGGAATACAAAACATCATAATCGTGCAGGAACTACCAAGATTGCAGTTTTTCACACTTCAGTACTTATAACTGTTTCTACACTTTGGGGTCTAAGTAAATCTATTTGTGTCCTGTTTCATTTCTCAGTTACCATCTTCTTCATTAGGGGTCGGATCTGAAGAATTTGGGTATGGATTCTCAGACAGGCTTAATTATTTATTTAATCTCTTTATGAAGATGTCCACGCCTCAAACTCAAACAAGGTGGGAACAAGTGAATCTAGCAATAGTCACCCCATTTGAACCAGTTCAAGTTTTATGATTCTCACTGTTGGAACTGTTGATGGATTAACGGGAGATTCTTCCCATATTTCACTATATGCTGATAAATACGCATAGGGATTAGCTTAATCTGATAATTTTTCTA
This sequence comes from Lissotriton helveticus, assembly GCF_964261635.1. Classification (NCBI taxonomy): domain Eukaryota; kingdom Metazoa; phylum Chordata; class Amphibia; order Caudata; family Salamandridae; genus Lissotriton; species Lissotriton helveticus. The sequence continues at coordinate 535,098,222 of NC_136073.1, forward strand.
GTTCTATGCACTGTGGCATGGATAGTTTTACATTGGTCTAGAAAATATCAAGAGAGGTTGTTATTCACAGCCAGAGTTTTACAATTAGCCTGTGCCATAGTTCCTGGATACCTTTAAGTGATTTTCAATCAAATGCTCCATCTTGGCTACTTCCCCAAAAGTTGGAAAATAGCATCAAATTCTTCCTCTTTTAAAATACCCAAATCTGAATGCTGATAACTCCAACAATTATAGGCCAATTTCTCAACTTCCTTTTCCGGCCAGGATGATAGAGAAAGCCATGAACACCTAGATTTCTCTATTCATCCAGGGACATAAATTACTGGATTCCTCCCAGTTTGGCTTTAGAAGCCAACACAGAAAGAGACGGCTCTGATTACACCCTCAGAATATGTCAGAACAACTTTAGTTAAGGGAGGGTACGCTGCCCTAATTCTGTTAGCTCTTTTGGCAGCGTTTGCTACTGTTAGCCATGAACTCCTTATTATTAGTCTGTCTGAGATAGGATTCAGAGGTACCGCTCTTAAGCTCCTCCGATCCGTTCTCACAGACAGATGACAGTTCGTGGAATGTAACGGTCACAGGTTTGTATCTTTTACTCTACCCTGTGGGGTACCACAAGGATCGGCATTGAGTCCCCCTCTTTTTAATCTGTACCTTACTCCTTTGGTCTCACTGATTAAATGTTTTGGTTTCTCAGTTGTCTCATATGCTGACGACAGCCAAATCGTAGTGTCAGTCACTGAAAATCCTGACAGCACAGCAGAATGTTTTCACAACTGCATGCCACAGATCAGTAGTTGGATGTCCAGCAATTGTCTTAAATTAAACTCATATAAAAATGAGGTGTTACTCTTTGGCAATCACCCCTCATTTTGGTCCTCTAACTGGTGGCCTCAGGAAATGGGTGCACTCCCAACTCTTGTTGCCAAAGTGAAAAATTCGGGGGTCCAATTTGATGAAAAACTTTCCTTTGTGGGACACGCCAATAACATCACTTCCTTGTGTTTCTTTATGATTAAATTATTTAGGAAGGACTTCCCTTTTATCTCCTTGGACCTATGCAAAGCAGTGATCACAAGACTGGTCTTTTCCAAAATAGACTACTGCAATGGCTTTTTCTGACTGCCCACAAAAAAGCTCTGGACAAGCTCCAAATGGTCCAAAATGCGGCGGACAGCTTGCTTCTAGGAATACCAAAACATAAATCGGTCTCCAAGTCTCTCCCCTTACTTCATTGGCTCCCGGTGAGAAAGCAGGTAATGTTCAAGTCTTTGTGCATAGCCTTTAAGGCCTTTCATCTTGAGGGTCCAGAATCCATCAAACAGCTCTTCCAACAATACATCCCTTCTAGGACTTTAAGATCCTCCTCCCAGGCCAATTTTATCATTCCTAAATTTAGAAGAGCCACCTGGGGAGGCAAGAGCTTTGCAGTGGCTACTGCCAAAGTCTGGAATTTGATGCCTCTGAAACTAAAAACCTTAAAAATCTGTTTATCTTTCGTTAGGCTTTTAAAACCTGGCTGTTTCACAATTAGCTCAGCACTATTTTACTGTCCCTCCTTGACGTCTGGTTCTATCCTTTACCCTGGTCCTCCCTTCGGGAGTCAGTGCCTAAAAACCTGCGGGTAGTAGTGTGCTTTAGAAATCTTAATTTCATTTCATTTCATTTCAGAATTCAGGGGCACTAATAACTACCAAAGCATTTAAATCTGAATCATCACCTTGGTGCAACTGGTGCCTGATAGACATATTCATGCCATTTCAAGCCAATTTATTTTTCATTGTAGACTTTGTGGCAGCACTAGCAAGTCAGGGTAAATTCAATTGAAAAGTTTTCATTTTCCTATGTAGATGGAACAATTCATGTAGCACGCATATGGCAATAAGACAATGGGCCTGGTTACGAGTTTGGCGGTGTGGGACAAATACTGCCATTCTGCCGCCACGTTCCCAAACCACCAAATCTATGTGTGCACCGCCCGCCAGATTAAACGTTTTACAGTTACTGGCGGGTGGTTCTTTGGCGGTCCCAAAGATTATGAAATAGGCTCCGTAAGGTGAACTTCAAAGGTAGTACCTGAATGGCATGGACTGGTGCAGTCCATTCCGTGCAGGTAGTGGGGTGCATGCACACAGGGGGGCAAAACGTGTGCCCCCCGGCATGCACCCCTTGGCCCTGAGGCAACAGGGGGCCCTGTGGGGCCCCCTTTGTTTCCTCCTTGCCATGGTTTTCATGGAGTAGGAACTGCCATGAAAACAGTGGCAGAGAGGAAACTCGTAATATGCTTAGCAGGACCAGGGTGGTCCTGCCAAGCATATTGTGGCCTCAAGACCACCGCGCCACCATCAGGGATCTCTGTTCCCTGTGAGTTGCGGCGGTGCAATAGTGGTCCGACTGCCCAAGTTGTAATAGTGTAGTTGGACCACAGGTCCGGTGGCACCTGCACTGCCACTGTGGCTATGGCAGTCCATAAGACCACCATAGTCCTAATCGGGCCCTAAGTGTCTAGAGACAGTTAGTGCAGAGCTCAGTGGTATCCATTCGGAATAGCCCCTGGTTTAGCATTGCATAAATAGGAGGGTAGATGCAGCTTCTGCAGACAGTAGAAGTGTACTGACTGCATTCCTGTGGTTGGAGGGTAAATACCCAGGCACCGAAGCAAAGGAGGATGGAAGCAGGGCTCCCTTTAGAAATTCAATGAGGACCCTGTCAGCAAAAGGCTGCTGATGTACGAGTGAGAGCCCAAATTGGACTGGAGGTCACATCTGCCAAATATCTCCACCGGATCAAGTTTGGCCCAGAGTCTGCACCTGCCGTACCAGCTTCCTGAATGCAAGTGACCTACAGAGACCACAGCTGCCAAACAATAGAACAGCTACTGAAGCATCCGTGCTGCGATATTTAATTTTTCAAATTCCAAGAAAGCAACAACCTTGATAGTTCAAGATCTGCTACACTATCTTGGACTGCAACAAGAGCATGCAGGTAACCATATGCTTGACAATTGTGGGAAAACGAAGGACCGCTTGTCTTGCTTTACACTCCCAAATAAAAGAAATTCAGCACTCCCTAGCAGAGGCACTCAGTAAAACAAGAAAGCACCTGGAAAGGGGGGGCTTCACATTCATCAAATAAGGCATGTCAAAAGAAAATTTCAGAATAAAGTGTGGGGTTTTATTAGTGCAATACTCTCTAACAGATGTCAAATGAATTAGGTAAAACAACATGCAAATGAAAATATACTTGTATATATGTGCAAGCGAGTAATAATGAAACACTCAAAAAATTATAAAAGCACAAGCTGATAACTATGGTATGTGAATAATGAACATTTACAAGTCAGATAATGAAACATTCAGAAGTGAAATGCAAGAAAGTAAAACACAAGCAAATAATAAATGTATAGGAGAATAACTGTATGTACATAAATATGTAGTTAAGAACTGAAATATTTCACATGCTGGGCACTCAGCACACAGACAAAAACACATTCAAAGATAATATATATCTATACATATATCTGAATACCAATGATCATGTAAAATACCACACTGGCTGCAATATCTTCATCTAAGCCCACACAAGACTGGGGGATCCCAAATTACAGTCCCTAGGGTCAAGAGACTCCTCAAGCCGGGAAATGGAGTACTGAGCAGATGCATCCACCTCTCAGGAGAGAACCCGGTTTTCGAGCTAAGATCCCCCAGTTTATATAATAGTCTCAATGCACAAGAAGGTTGGAAAAGACACTCTCTACAGCAAGGAAATCTATTTATTTATTTATTTATTTAGAGAGTTTTATATAGCGCTACTGGACCCAAGGGTATCAGAGCGCTTTACAAGGTCGATATACATACACGAAATAGATCACAGTGTGCATTAATCATGAGAATTCCAAAACATTACATTCACATGGAAAGGAGGTAGCCAAGTATGACGGCATAGCCGCGTGCAAATAACCATAGAGGATTAGAGTGGGAAGGGGAGGCAAGGAGAATTTTATTTTTTTATTTTATTTATTTAAAAAGTTTTATATAGCGCTGGCTAGACCCGGAGGTATCAGAGCGCTTTACATGAGCATCAGATCATAGTTACAGGTTACATCGTTACAAAGGTTACACAGTTCTTAGAGCATGGCAACATAGGGCCGGATGTAGGAGGCCATTTACCGACCGGTAACGGCCGATTTCGGCCGTTACCGACCGGTAAATGGGTATTTGGGATGTAGGGGCATCATTTTACAGATTCGGTAAATTTACCGAATCGGTAAATTTACCGATTCTGTAAAATACCGAATCGGTATTTTTACCGATTCGGTAACAGCCAGATGTAGGTGGGACTCTTCAGAGTCCCTAAAGCCTTACAGATTCGGTATTTTACCACCCAATCCAATTGGGTGGTAAAATACCGAATCCAGGTGTGCATGCACATGTGTGCATGCACACCTAGCCATGTGACAGACAGACATGCCCTTAGGGCATGTCTGTGTGCCACATGGCACACATGCCCGTCTTTGGGGTGCTAGAGGGTGTCAAAGTGACACCCCCTGCACCCTTGCTGAAATCGGTATTGCCCATTGATTCCTATGGGCTTCAAGGCCCGTAGGAATAAACGGGCATTACCGAATCGGTATTTACAGAATCGGTAAATACCGAATCTTAACGATTCGGTATTTACCGATTCTGAACCACCTACATACCCCCCCCTCTATTTTACCCCTTCTTAAATACCGAATCGGTAAATTTCGGTATTTAAGAAGTGGTAAAATAGAATTACCTACATCTAGCCCATAGTTACTTGTAAGGTCGAGATAAACAATAAGCACAAATACGTAAGGGGAAAAGAAGGCAGGGTGAGAGATTCAGGGGAGGGGGTTGGAGTAGGGGAAGTATACAGATAATGAAGGTGGGAAAGAGGAGGGGAGGGTGAGAGACACAGCATGGGGAGAGGAGGGGAAAGGTGACGGGGACACAAACCGGTAGACGAGTCAAGGCAACGTCCAAAGTCCAGTAAGCTGTGATCCCAGGGGAAGTGGTATCCCTTCCCTATCTCTATTGCGAGAGGTTCCCTTTACGCAGTGGACTCTCTCAGAGGGGTCTCTGAGACTCCAAGGCCTACATACTGGATCCTTCCCCAAAAAGGGGAGAAGGAGTGCTTTGGCAAGGGGTGCCATACCATACCTCAAGTGTGAGTGGCTCCCTTGGCGCAGTGGACTCACTCAGCGGGTTCGCTGATACTCCAAAGTATAAATAGTGGATCTTTCCCCAACAAGGGGAGAAGGAGTGCTTAGTCAAAGAGCACAAAGGACAGGGGGTAGGTAGAGTAGCAGGCAAGGGGAGAGATTCATGGGCGAGAGGATAGGAGCTAGGGAAGAGACAATAAGGAGAGACGAAAAGAAGTCTGCCAAAAGACCGACTGGGTAGGTGACGACCAAGGAGGGAATCCATGGCCCATCTCCCCTATAGCTAAACTAAGTAGCTCAATCGGGCATCAGACAAAATAGTTCAGTCTCAAAACATTGAGAGAGGAGGGAGGGAGAGACATAAATAGAGGGAGGATGCGGTAGGAGATGACAGGAGAGACGAGAGGAAGTGCAACAATGTGGTTCAACAATATACTCGAAGAAGATCAACAAGTAAACATTAAATCAAACAATCAGCAATACAATTAGGGGAGGAGAGAAAAGAGAGAGAAAGCAGTGGGGCGTAGGGGAGGAGGGAAAGTGAGGATAAGGGAAGAGAAAACCGTAGAGACGAAAGGAAGTCTGTCTAAAGACCAACTGGGTAGGTGACGACCAAGAAGGGAATCCACGGCCCATCTCCCCTATAGCTAAACCAGGGAGCTCCATCGGGCATCAGACAAAATAGTTCGGTCTCAATACATTGAGAGAGGAGGGAAGGAGAGACATAAATAGAGGGAGGATGCGGGAGGAGACGACAGGAGAGACAAAAGGAAGTGCAACAATGTGGTTCAACAATATACTAGAAAAAGAACAACAAGTAAACATTAAATAAAACAGTCAGCAATACATTAGGGGAGGAGAGAGAGGAGAGAGAAAGTAGTGGGGGGTAGGAGAGGAGAGAGAAAGTAGTGGGGGGTAGGGGAGGAGAGGAGAGAGAGTGAGGATAAGGAAAGAGACAACCGTAGAGACAAAAGGAAGACTGTCTAAAGACCGACTGGGTAGGTGACGACCAAGGAGGGAATCCACGGCCATCTCTCCTATAGCTAAACCAGGTAGCTCTACTGGGCGTCAGACAAAATAGATCAGTCTCAAGTGGCGAGGGAAGAGGTTCACAGAAAAAACAGGGTGGGGACAAAGGGCAAGGGCATGTGAGGGCAGAAGCTGGAAAGAGTAGGAGCGGAGAGGGGGAAGGTTGGGGGAAGGGGGAGGGGGAAGGTAAGGTCAGGAGAGACGCGGGCGTGTTAGCCCGAAGTCCGGCTGGGTAGGTGATAGTCAAAGGAGGGAGCCCAAAGTCAATCTCCCCCATAGCTGTGATATCTCTTCTTTTCCTCTGTCACACCTTTTCAATAGACTCTCCAATGAGAATACTCTTCATCCAATTATTAAAGTTCCGGAGGTAGAAAATGCGACTTTGGCTGCGTTGTTCCAGTCCCCACTCATAAAGCACGTTGCAATATTTCCCCAGCAGAGATTCCTGGGCACGTTGTTAATATCCCCTCTCTCTGTACGTTTCTGTTAGTGCTAGTGCCTTATTGCAGTCCTTATCGTGTGCCCCTGTAAGTCGGGAGGGGTTTCACACTCGTAGCTGGGGGTTGTGCGGATGAGATCCTAGTATTTAAAAGTTACCTCTTTCCAGTGTTTCCTGCGAAATAGTTCAGGTGCTAGTGGTGACGTTGTGATTGTTGGCAATAATGGTGACAGATTCCCGCTATTCCCAAGTGCTGAGTAGGTGAGAGCAGCTAGGCAGAAGACTAGTCGGTCAGGCCGTTGAGTTACTTATTAAATGGCGCTCCGTGGGCTATAAGCGTTTAGCGGCATCATTAGTGTGCTCAGTGCGAGCCGTGCTGTGTTATATTGATTCAAGGACATTCGGCCATTATCCTTGCTCAGTAGCTCCCATTCAAAACATGCAGACAAAATGGCCTCTTGTGGTCACCATTTTGGGGCCTTGCGCCGTCGCAGGAACAGTAATTTAGTGGCGTCATGCGATACTGCTTATAGGGCACAGTCTGTTCAGCTTTGCGATGTTTGAGACTCGCGTGCAGCAAGCCTGGGTTCAGGTGTGTCACTTACACACTTGTGTATCGTAAACTTCAGGCCGCGATCCTCACGCGCTATTTATACGGAGGGGGTTTTGTGCTGTCGCTGATTCGGCCTGTGTTCGGCAGCGCTCCTAAGCCGTATGCTGATTGCGCTATCCCAGGGCCACTGTGTCAGCAGGACAACGTTCTTGCAGTGTATCGCAGTTATGGCATGCACATATATATTCAGTGCTTAAAGTCTAACGTGCGCCGCCATTTTATCTTGCCCTTTGCATTATCTCCTCTTTCTGCCCGCCCGTTATTTAAAAACTCTCGATGTTCGCCGTCGCTTTGCTGCACGCTCCCGTCGCCGGTAATTGTTACCTCAGCTCCGGAGCAATCTCCTCATAGACGCAGTGGCAGAGACATTCAGGCGCGTAGCTCAGCTGTCCTGCTAATCGGCGGCCGCCATCTTAGCTAGCGCTGTCCTCATCTTTTATCAGCTCCGGGGGTCGTTTCTCCACCAATTCCGGTCGCATTTACTTTCAACTGGACTCCGCAGTTGCACCTTGCATTCAGATGCACGATTCTGTCATCAGCGCCTTTAATGCTGCTGTTTTTGCAGTTTTATCATGCAGGACATGCGTCCGTCCGGCGGAGCTGTCTATTCAGCCAGCCATCCCGCAGTGCGTACTCCGGTGACCAATGAAAAGAGGATGGAGGGTATAGAGAGTAGGAGAAATAGGGGGTGAGAAACGGGAGGAGAGGAGGTTAGAGAGGTGAGAAAAGGGGTGGGGTGAGGGGAAAGCAGGGGGGTAGGAGTCGGGCAGCACTCGAATCAGAGACTTTAGGTGCCCCAGTATTTGTCGAGAAGCAGTGATTTGAGTCTTTTTTTGAAGAGAGGGTAGGAGGGGTTGCAAAGGAGATCTTTGGGGAAAGAGTTCCAAATTGTAGGGGCATTACCAAAGAATGCTCGGGGTTGGGCTTTTTTGCATTTGAGTTTGGGAGGGATTAGGACAAGGGAGTTCGTCTCCTAAGGGACCTAGAGCACCCATCTTTTTGTAGTTTGTCAGCCAGATAAGAGGGGGTGTTAAGGTGGAGGGCTTTGTACGTAATACATGTAATTTTGTATGTGGATCTACCTTCGATTGGGAGCCAGTTGAGGTTTTTAAGGACAGGAGAGATGTGGTCGAATTTTTTACAATCAGAGATAAGTCTGGCAGCGAGGTTGAGAACACATTTAATCGGTGCCAGGTGTATTTTAGGAGAGCCAGCGAGTGTTGCGTTACCATGATCAATTTTAGACAGGATAAGTGATTGGACAACGATTCTAAAGTCATCAGCAGGAATAAAAGGTTTTAGTTTTTTGAGGTGATGAAGGGTGAAAAGGGCACTTTTGCTAGCATTTTTAATGTGTGGGATGAGATTCAGGTTTAGATCAATACTGATGCCTAGGGATTTAACAGAGTTCGAGGTGGAGAGGGGGCAGTTGAGAGCTGTGATATCGTTGATGCAGAGTTGAATAGGGAGAGAGTTGCTCTTGGGACTAAATAGGATGATTTCAGTTTTTTAGGGTTCAGTTTGAGATGGTTGAGGTGGAACCAGGCTTGAACTTTACTCAATGTGTCGTTAAGGTGAAGGATGTCATTGTGGGACATTGTGGTTCCATGAATAGGTTGAATAGTGTGGGGGAGAGGATAGAGCCTTGGGGATCGCCAAGTGACACCGGTTGGGGTTTGGAGAGGCATTGACTCAGCTTAATTTATTGGGATCTGTTTTGAAGGAATGAGGAGAACCAATCGAGCGACCGTTGACCCTGCCTCTAGGCTAGGTCGCCCCCACGCGCTGCTGTCTCCCAGCCTGCCTCCTCGCCCAGCTGATCCCGCCGCCGCTGCCGCCTTGGACGACCCAGCTGCCGCTGAGCCGCCCACCGCCTGATTTTCCTGCCGCTGCCTCCCTGCGGCCCCGCCCCCCTCCAGCCCATTCGCCGCCCCACTCCCACCACCCAGCTGCTCCTCCCTCCCGGCTCCTTACTTAAGGGGGCTGCGTGCAGGCATAGGGAGCGACCGTTGTCCCTGCCTCTAGGCTAGGTCGCCCACACGCGCTGCTGTCTCCCAGCCTGCCTCCTCGCCCAGCTGATCCCGCCGCCGCTGCCGCCTTGGATGACCCAGCCGCCGCTGAGCCGCCCACCGCCTTTTTCCCGCCGCTGCCTCCCTGCGGCCCTGCCCCCTCCAGCCCATTCGCCACCCCGCTCCCGCCACCCAGCTGCTCCTCCCTCCCGGCTCCTTACTTAAGGGGGCTGCGTAGAGGCATAGGGAGTGACCGTTGACCCTGCCTCTAGGCTAGGTTGCCCCCACGCGCTGCTGTCTCCCAGCCTGCCTCCTCGCCCAGCTGATCCCGCCGCCGCTGCCGCCTTGGACGACCCAGCCGCCGCTGAGCCGCCCACCGCCTGATTTTCCCGCCGCTGCCTCCCTTCAGCCCGCCCCCCTCCAGCCCATTTGCCGCCCGCTCCCGCCACCCAGCTGCTCCTCCCTCCTGGCTCCTTACTTAAGGGGGCTGCGTGCAGGCATAGGGAGCGACCGTTGACCCTACCTCTAGGCTAGGTCGCCTCCACGTGCTGCTGTCTCCCAGCCTGCCTCCTCGAGCAGCTGATCCCACCGCCGCTGCCGCCTTGGATGACCCAGCCGCCGCTGAGCCGCCCACTGCCTGATTTTCCTGCCGCTGCCTCCCTGCGGCCCCGCCCCACTCCAGCCCATTCGCCGCTCCGCTCCCGCCACCCAGCTGCTCCTCCTTCCCGGAGACCAAGAAGCGACCGCGCCGATTGTGCGCCGAAGGCGCGCCAAAGGCAAGCCCGTCTGCGCCCGTCCGCGCCTGGAAGCGCCCAGCGCCAGGACCCCTGGCCCTCAACGATGCCAACTCACCCGACGAACTTACGACGCCGCCACCCTCCACGCACTCAACGCCAGCCGGAACCCCGCCTGCTACCGAGCCACCTCGAAACACACCCACGGACCCTTCACCTGCCAAGCCTGCAAATTCACCTGCCTCCGAACCTGCACCGCACCCGCCAAGCCGAGCGCCAGCAACAACCACCTCAAGTGCATCCTGCTCAACACCTGCTCCGTCCACGGGCACGCCGTCGAACTCTGGAACCTCCTCGACACAACATTACCAGACGTTGCCTTCTTCACAGAAACATGGATAAACGCCTCCTCAGCCCCCGACATCGCCATAGCCATCCCGGAGGGCTACAAGATCACCGGGAAGGACCGCGTCAACCAAACTGGAGGAGGCATCGCCATCGTCCACAGAAAAACCATCCGCATCACGACCATCTCCGACGACACCCTCACTGCCGCCAAGCACCTTCACTGCCAGATTCACACCGACCCCAAGACCACCCTCAGAGGCACCCTCATCTACAGACCCCCGGGACCACGCACACAATTCAGCGAAGCCATCGCAGACTTCATCAGTCCGCACGCCCTCACCTCCACAGACTACATCCTCCTAGGGGACCTCAACTTCCACCTGGAGAACAACAAGGACTGCAACACCGCCACCCTGCTGGACAACCTCGCCAACCTCAAACTCAAGCAACTGGTGAACACCCCCACCCACTACGCCGGCCACACGCTCGACCCCATCTTCTCCTCCAGCAAGCACATCTCCTTCTGCCACTCAACCGGACTACACTGGACAGACCACAGCTGCGTCCACTTCAACTTCAGGAGAACAACGACCCACCACCACCCGCAACAGGCTCCGCGCAGAAGCTGGAGCAAGATCAATGCCGTCTCGTCATCCTGCTTCAACACCCTGCACATGCTCCGAAAGATCTTCCGATGGATCCCCACCAAAACCAGGAAGACGGTCACCCAGGCCCTCGTCACCAGCCGTCTGGACTACGGGAACACCCTCTACGCTGGAACCACTGCCAAACTCCAGAAAAGACTCCAGCGCATTCAGAACGCCTCAGCACGACTCATCCTGGACATCACTTGCCACAGCCACATCTCTGCCCACCTGAAAGACCTGCACTGGCTCCCCGTCAACAAGAGGATCATGTTCAGACTCCTCACCCACGCACACAAGGCTCTCCACGACACGGGCCCGAAGTACCTCAACAGCTGCCTCACATTCTACACACCCACCCGCCAGCTCGGATCCGCCAGCCTCGCCCTCGCCTCCGTCCCACGAATCTGCAAATCCACCGTCAGAGGAAGATCCTTCTCCTACCTGGCAGCCAAGACATGGAACTCCCTCCCACTCACCTACGGCTGACCCGGGACCATCTCTCCTTCAGAAAACAACTCAAGACCTGGCTGTTCGAGCAGTAGCGACCCCCCCCCCCCAGCGCCTTGAGACCCTACGGGTGAGTAGCGTGCTATACAAATTCTGTTGATTGATTGATTGATTGATCGAGTACGGTGCCCTCAAAACCAAATCGAATTTTAAGGGTGTTAAGGAGGGTGGGATGGTGTACAGTATCGAATGCTGTGAAAGGTCAAGGAGGATTAGCAGAGAGGATTCACCTCTGTCTAGAGAGCGGTGAATGTCATCAGTAATATTGAGCATGGCCGTTTCAGTACTGCATCCTTTTCTGAAGCCTGATTGGAACATGTCAAGGAGATTGAAAGAGATTATATGGTTATCAAGTTGGGAAAGGAGGGGGGGCGTGGCTAGCAGCCAACGGAGATGGTCGCTGCCTAAAGCGGCTCCCGACCTCCGCCCGTTAATCCTGCAACTAATCCACTAAGCACACGGACGTACCCCCTGAAACTCGGGGGGCACTCCGTCAGCGGACCTCACTGCCTGCTTGGGGCTGGCGGCTCCCAACCGATCGCTGTACACGGCCCAAAGACGGTGAGGAGTGGAGCGCCCGACGCTGACCAAAATGGCGACCGCACCGAAGCCCGGAGTGCATACTCAGCGTTGTCTGCAGCCCGGAGCCTAAGAGGCACTGTCGCAGTGGGATCCACCCCTACCCGAAGCGAACTTGATCCGGCGGAGGTGCGCTCCGGCCCGGGCCCGGAGGGTTCCGCCCCCTGCACTGGGTGAGTCCCAGGACGCCCCCTGCCTACCCGTGCGATCTACGGGACTCCCCGGCTTTTGGGCCCTGTCGGGGCCGGGCGCTGGTGGGCGGCCGCTGCCTTTAACGCCCGGCGCGACCTCAGCGAGCTTCACACCACCATCAATGGGACCCCACCTGTGAGCGGCGTGGAGGAAGGAGACAGAGCAGAGGACCGACTGACGGACGCGGCCCTGACCCGCTGGGGCCTCCCCCGACCGGGTTACCTGCTCACGCGACCCCCCGGCTCGGGGCCTACCTCGGATCCGGGCTCAGACCCGCCCAACCGCCGGGGATCAGTGGGTTCCCGGCTACACCTCCAGTGAGGGTTGGGGGACCGTTGCTGCCGGCTTGGGCTCAACCAGAGACATTGCATTGAGCCGCGGACCGCCTCCCCACTGACCTCGAACGCGAACGGCGCTCGCGGACCTCGGGAGCACACCGGGGTGGTGGCGGACCTGCTCCCCTCCTGAGTATCTAGGACCCGGATCTGCAGGGTAAGGCGGCGCCCCTTAACCGCCTGGACGATCACTCACGCTGAGCCCTGTGGGCCCCCTCAACGTACGTTTTAACGGCGCCAAGGCACGCACAGCAGTGCTGCCCAACCGAGGAGGTCACCCGAGGGCAGTGGGATCGTTGTGTACCTGGCGCGCAGCTGCCCCATGAACCACATCGCTCGCCCAGGACCCTGAGTGTCGCCCTAGACGACGAAAGTGGAATCCATTGATCAGGACTGCAAGTAAGACAGTGGAGCTGGCCCGCTCAGCTGAGAAGGACCTGCGCCTGGGACCAACACCGCACTGATCTAGTCGGATCCCCTGGAGGACGCGGGACCGTGTGAGATCAGTGTGACTTGAGAAGCCCGCGGTGGCTCCCACCCAGGGACATATCTGACTATTGCCCACCCACCGGCATATCTTATTGGGACCCTGACACACCCGTCCCGCCACGAGATGGGGAAGCCCAGGGGTGCGAGGGGAGACGGCCCCCCACCCACTGAAACACCTGAAGAGATCCTACAGTCCCCGACGGAACTACAGCAGATGCAGGATCGTATCCTAGAGGCCATCGCAGCCACGAAAGATGCTCTGCATCAGGAAATTGTGCAAGTCTCGACTGGATTGGGACTCTTGCGAGCCGATCATGGAAGGCTTGCGGATAGGGTCAAAACTGCGGAAGACACCCTAAAGGACATGGCGCCGGCACACAAGACTATGGAGGGGCGGCTCACGGAGGCTCTGGAACGTATACAGACCCTGGAACGACAGGCAGAGGATGCCGAAAACCGCAGCCGGAGGAACAACGTGCGCCTGGTGGGCCTTCCAGAGAAAAAAGAGGGATCGGACATGGTGGGATACCTGACTGAATGGCTGAAGACGGTGGTGGCCCCTGAGGGCCTTTCGCCCCTTTTCACGTTGGAAAGAGCACACCAAGTTCCGGCCAAACCCCCACAGCCGGGCCTCCCACCTCGCCCAGTGGTCATTAAACTGTTGCACTATAAAGACAGGGATTGGCTTCTACAACGAGCCCGGGAAAAGGGCCCCTTCCAAGTGGACAATACTAGAGTCACACTGTTCCCGGACTACACTTTCGAAACGCAGAAGCTAAGGGCCTCTTTCCTCTCCATCAAAAAAGAGCTGCGGACTGAAGGCATCCAGTATTCGCTCCTTTTCCCGGCCAGACTTAGAATCATAGAGGACGAAAAATTGTTGTTCTTCCCCACAGCAGCGGACGCATGGGCCTGGTGGGACACGTACAAGGCGGGCACGGACGGGGCCCGTTATAGAGCGGAGGAGGAACGTCAGAGACAACTGGTGAAGAAAACAGGGAGGCACCGTGGGCGCAGCCAGAAATCCAGGGAACCTACGGAATCCCAAACGGAGGACGAGAGGAGAGCAGCGTTGCAGGCGGTGATGGATGTCTCGGGCTCGGGGCTTACCCAATCGGGGAGAGTGTCAGGCTCAGATGAACAAGGAACGGGATCAGAGACAGAACAATCGGAGTTTGGTGACTTGAGGGGCCCGACGGTCACGCCACAGACATCGGAGAACATTATTGAGGGCTGAGAAATTGGGCGATAGCGCTTCTCCTGAACTTGAGACTATTGGGACCCCCGCCGTGAACGCCTGAGCAGACGGCTGTAAGACTGGATCATCGTGAGTGCTGCTGCGTATTGTGGGGCGGAGGGAGGGGAACTGAGATTTTAGAACTCGCACCTAGTACACGCTCCTTGGGGCCCTTACGGCCTCCGTAGTGCAGACTGCGGATTAGTAGAACTTGTGAGCACGTTGCTCGTTCTTAGTTTGGATGGGAGCTGCTCTAACGGGGTTAGGTCCTGTTCTGGGGGAGGGGGGGCCTAGAGAAGTTGGGCGGACTCAAGGCGTAGTGAAGGGAGGGGGGTTAGGGGAAGTTTGTTGGGGGGGAGGGATCAGTGACACGCCTGATGCCACGAGACGATATTTCTTTGACTTGAATTGGACACTGTGGGATAATGGCTAATGCGAGATTGATAAAATGTGTGTCATGGAATGTGAGGGGGTTACACACTATGGCAAGGAGGCACAAGATCCATGCCTATTTGGTTCGCAGAGGGGTGCAAATAGCGTTTTTACAGGAAACCCACCTAACGAAGAAGGAAGGGACTGCACTGCAGCGTGGATTGAGAGGGCAATTGTTCACCACCACCTACTCTGCTTTTGCTAGAGGGGTATTAATATGGATACGTGCGGGCACTCCTTTCCAAGTAACCAGACATGCAGTGGATCCTGAGGGGAGGTATGTGATGGTCGAGGGTACGCTTAGAGGCCGACACATAGTACTGGGCAGTATCTACGCACCCCATGTAGACCAAGCAAACTACTTTACGAAAATGTCTGGGGAACTGGCCACTTACCTCACAGGTCCTGTTCTGTTGGGTGGGGACTTCAACTCCATTGCGGACACGGTATTAGACAGGTCGCATCCACCACTGCATTCATCCCCGATACATAGACTAGCGAGAAGCAGGACAGATTGGCAAGGAAAATGGGGACTAACGGATGCATGGCGCATACAACATCCGATGGAGCCAGATTATTCCTTTTATTCTAGCCCACATGACCTCCATGTCCGCATTGACACCTTTCTATGCTCCCATGCGGTACTTCCAGTAGTGACAGGGACTGAATATTTAGCGCGCACACTGTCTGACCATAACCCACTACTCCTGACGCTGAACTGGATGGCTGAGACATTGCTGGTCCCGACGTGGCGGCTGCGGCCGGACACGCTAGATGACCCGCCCTTCCGTGAAGAACTGAAAGAGAGAATCTCCCAATATTTTACAGAGAACGAGGGTTCCACTACGACCAGAGCAGTGGAATGGGACGCCTTTAAAATTGTAGTGAGAGGGCACTGTATAGGGAAGTACGCGGGGGTACGCAAGTCTCTGCTGGACGACCTAGAGAAAGCCGAGGGCAAGTTAAGGGAGGCTGAACGGACGCGCCCCAACCGACCCGAGTTGCAGGGGACGGTTGGCGAAGCGAGGGAAGCCGTAGCAGTGGAAATGGAGCGCCTCCGCAGCTTTGATTACAAAAAGTACATAACGAAATCACACGCAGAGGGGGACAAAACTGGCGCACTCCTGGCCTGGTTGGCGAACCCCATTAGGAGTGGTCACCCGATCCTAGCTTTGAAGGGGGAAGGAGGCCGCATCTGTAGCACGCAATCCGATATATTGAGATGCTTTCGGGCATGTTACGAAACACTATACAAAAGCGCGCTGGGGGACCAAGCGGAGGCAATAGACGCCTTTCTAACGGAACTACAGCTGCCGCAGCTCGAGCGGGAACAGGCTGAGGTTCTAGGGGGCCCGATAGAGATAACAGAAATAAGGGGAGCAGTGAAACGAATGGCACGTAACAAAACTCCGGGAATAGACGGCTTACCCGTCGAGTTCTATGGAAGATATCTGGACCAATTGGCCCCTAAGCTCCAAATGATATACAATGAGGCCAAAGATAGAGGCAGTCTCCCACAATCAATGAGTGAGGCCATAATGATTCCTCTGCTCAAGCCGCGTAGAGAGAGCACAGACCCAGCATCTTACCGACCACTATCCATGTTAACAACAGACTACAAGATACTGAGCACTGTATTGGCCTCCAGATTGTTAACCCACATGCAAGACCTAGTTCATAAAGACCAGTCCGGATTTATACCCACCCGCAACACGACTCACAACATTCGAAGACTGCTCAGACTGGTGGACAGCCCGCCCCCAGGTGCAAGGACTCCCCTCGTGTTAGCTGTGGATATGGAGAAGGCCTTTGACAGCCTTGAGTGGGAGTATTTATATAGTGTGATGCGAAGGTTCGGCCTAGGGGAGGGATACATCTCATGGACGAAAGTGTTATACACGGCGGCGAGAGCAAGAGTGAAGGTTGGAGCCCTGGTCTCACATCAATACCAGGTGCATCGGGGTACTAGACAGGGGTGTGCACTCTCTCCCCTGCTATTTGCACTAGCGGTGGAACCCCTGGCAGCGATGGCCAGACGGGGAACCTATTATCAAGGGTTGGATTTTAGAGGGACACAACACTTTATTTCACTGTACGCGGACGACATTCTCCTCTATTTGGAGGATGCCGAGAGGGCAGTGGAAGGTGCAGAGAAGCTGCTGGCGCGCTTCGGCGCCCTATCGGGCCTGAGAGTGAACTGGGCTAAAACCTGCCTCTTCCCCCTTCGAAAAGGGGAGTTCCAACCCCCGGCCCGCCTACTGCTTAGGTGGGAACCTGACTGTATGACCTACCTGGGGGTGCACATTTACCACGAGCCGGCGAACATGCTGGAGGGCAATGTGGGCCACTGTATCCGAGTACTCCGGTCCAACATGTCCTTTTGGTCCACCCTACCACTGTCGGTGGCTGGCCGGGTAGCTCTTTTAAAAATGATTGCCTTGCCGCGTTTGCCGTATTACTTCAGGACTCTCCCCATCTGGGTGCCTGGAGCAGTCTTCCAACAGTTGAGAACGGCGATAATTTCGTTCTTGTGGGGAAAGGGCAGACGCAGAATCGCGTTGACAACACTGACCCGCCCCAAAGACGAAGGGGGACTAGCGGTCCCGGACTTCGAACTTTACTATTTGGCAGCCCAACTACAAACGTTTACACAGGAAGTGGCGAGGGCTTTTCGCGGGCCGGAACAGGAAAGGGAAGACGGTACCCCTGCCACGTGCTGTCCTATATCGCGTTACACCAAAAGCTAGTGCTCAGTGGACTGTCCCAAGAGGAAAGGACGTTCCGACTATGTTGGAACCGCTCACGGGTGCGTGCGGGAGTCCGGCACCCGTATGCACCCGAGATACCACTGGGCATGGTGACAGCGCTCCCTCACGGGGGTGACTGGTCGAGGCTCCAACTGTGGGAGGAGGCGAGCTTACAGATGGTGGGGGATCTCTACGATGATGGCGTGCTGCTGACCCCATACCAGACACTACGGGAGCGTTATGACCTCCCGAGGGGAGATTACCTACTACACGCAGCAGTGGTGAGGGCCGTGCAAGCGCACTGGGGAGAGGGGTTGCTCGAACCACCGACGGCACTAGCATGCCAGTACACAATCATGGCGGCGGGCACTTTTAAAGCAGTAACGTGTCTCTACTCGAGAATGTTAAGTGGATCCCTGCAGCCGCTAATGGTGTTGAAGGCCAAATGGGAAACAGATTTACAGATGGAAATCCCGGATGCTGCGTGGTCCCAGCTGGTGCGGAGAGCTAGAAAGAGCACTAGGAACGCGCGATTCCAACTTATTCATCTGTATATTATACATAGGGCCTACCTCACCCCCGGCAAGATCGCACAATACTTCGGAGCGGAGGACGCAGCCTGCCCCAGGTGTAATAGGGTGAACGCGGATCTGATACATATGCTGAGGGCATGCCCCCACCTACAGGACTACTGGAGGGGCATTGGCGCCACGTTGAATGAGGTGACGTGTAGGGACCTGCAATATGAGGGGGCTGTTAGCATATTACACTGGTTCCCACATACGCCCAAAAATAAAATGTCGAGCAAGTTCATCGACATGGGCCTCATTCTAGCGAAAAGGGAATTGACCAGGAACTGGAAGTCCAAAACAGGGCCGACGCACCGGAGATGGCTAAATGAATTTCTAAAATGGGCAGCAGCTGAGAGCACGATCAGGTACCAGCTAGCCTGGCGGGGATCAGACGAGCGAGCACAGGAAACAGTGATGGCGTGGGAGGCGATGGTGCAGGCGCTGCGAGACGGTACAGTGGAGGAGGAAGTGGAGTCGGACCAAGAGGGCCCTGGTGACCAAACTGAGGCCACCGCGGGACCGACGCCCTCACCAGACATACACATACAGTAAACACCATATTGATTCTGTCCATTGCCACAGGTTCAATCCACTCAGAATTAGGCGTAGGTGGGGACACTGAGGGGGGAGGGGAGGGGGTGAGTCAGGGTTAGAGGTACAGACCATGGGGTGTTGAGGGAAGTTGCCCAGGGGGGTGGGGGGGGGAGTAGGGACAGTTAAACCAAAAAGCAGACAGCAGGATGCCTCGTGTAAAAATTAAGTATAAGAGCCATTATAGTATGCATTGAGATTATAATTGTTGCCGCCCGGCCTTCGGGATGTGGGCAGAAAGGCTGTGTATACTAACCAGGCGCAGAAATGAGGGATGGAGGAGGCTGTATGGAAATGTTTTTGCACTACTGAATGTACTGTGATGCTCAATCTGCAATAAAAACCGTTAAAAAAAAAAAAAATAATCAAGTTGGGAAAGGACACATTTTTCCAGGGCTTTTGAGAGGAAGGGAAAGTTAGATATGGGGCGTAGGTTGTTGAGGTCATTGGGGTCGGCGGCGGAGTTTTGAGGATGGGCGAGATTTGACCTAATTGAAGGGAGGCAGGAACACTGCCCGTTGAGAGAGAGGAGTTGATGATGTTGGTCCAAAGCGGGGCAATGATGTGTTTGAATTCTTGGACCAGGCGAGAGGGGAGAGGGTCTTTAGTGTGAGAGGATGGTTTGAGTTTAGAGATGATATTGATGATAGCTGTTTCAGAGACAGGGGAGAATTCGCTCCAGGAGGCATTGTTTTTAGTATGGTGGTGTATGAGAGCGGAGTCTGGGAGGGGGGGTACTGCGAATGGTTCGAAGATTTCTTGAAACGGGAGAGAAGAGAGCGAGCTAGTACTATCAATGTTAGGGAGGAGGTGAAGTTTGAGGGGTGGTTGAGGTGAGAGGGGGGTGGCGGCAAAGGAAAGTTCGATCGCGTTGACTTTGTTGGAGAAGAAGCTTGCTATTTCTACACATCTTTCAATAGTGGCTAGTATTTTGGGAGGGCCAGAGGAGGTTTTTTTTTTAACAATGTTAAAGAGTTCTCTGGGGCGGTTTCTAGCTTGATCTAGCTGCGTACAAAGATAGGAGGCTTTTTCATTGAAGATGTGTTTTTTGTATTGTGCCCTAGCATTTCTCAGAAGCACCAAATTGTCAGTGGTGGGATGATTCCTCCAGGTACGTTCTGAGTGCCTGAGTGCCCGTCTTTTCCATGTTGAGGTCCGAGTTGAACCAGGATTTTGGTGGGATGTTTTTTTCTTGTTTGTATTTAATAGGGGCAATTTGATCCAGGGCATCACGAATCGAATTGTTGTAGTGTTCTGTAAGGTCGTTGGTGCTATGTGAGAGAGGGGGGAGAATTAAGCGAGAATTAATGGTGGATTCCAATTCTCCCGGCGGAAGTATACGAGTAGGTTTCAATGGTAAATTGCCTGTGGGGGTCGGGTGTATGATGGAACCATTTAATTTAAAGAGGATGAGGTGGTGGTCGGACCAGTCTACTGGAAGGATCTTTGAGTGGGAGGCGAGATCCTTGTTAGTCAGGATAGCATCAAGGATGGCTCCTTTGGTGTGAGTTGGGGATTTGCATAGTTGGATCAGGTCGGTAATGTCCATGATATCTTTAAACCGGAAGACCGCAGGGTCGTCATTTTTATTCCAATGGATGTTGTAGTCTCCTAGAAAGATGTTTTTAGAGTGGGATAGTGACGCTAGCGTAATAAGATCAGACATCTCTTCAGTAAAGGAGATAGAGTTTCCAGGGGGGTGGTAGATAGCGTGAAGCCTAATGGTAGGGAAGCCTGGGGTATTAATATCAGCGCAGAGGTATTCAAATGTGGATGGGTCTTGCAGTTGGACAAGCGAGATATTAAGATTATCTCTAAAGATGATGGCAAGGCCCCCTCCTATTTGTTCACTTCTATCCTTTTTAGGTTTCGCCTGTCGAAAGCTGCGCAGCAGCCTTCCGCGCAGAGCGAAATCTTATGTCTTACACTGTGTGGCTTTGTTCCGCCTCTCTGTTCCATTGGCTAGCTCCATAAATGGAGGCTATTGGAACAGACATCTGTCCGTCATTTCCGGAGCAGATTCGTGGGCGTTCCCGCGATTTTTACTCATCCCGCCCCTTTAACGTTGTCATTGCGGCGGTGGGCGGTTGTTTTTTTTTTTTTTCTTCAGAGGTTTGTTTTGGTCATTCTGCCGAAGATGGCGCCGGGGCCCGTCGACTTCTCGTTGCTTCTGATGCAATGTAATCATTTTAAACTTCCTGTTCACTGCAGCAATTAGGCCTTTCAAGAAATGCCCCGGTCCGCTGAGAAGTTTATTTTGCATCCCTCTTCCGTCCTTTGCCGCAGATTATTATCGGCCACTCTCGGCTGAACAAAAACACGCCTGCACTGTGTGCTCTTGGGCAAAGACGGAAGAGCGCCGATGTTTATGAACATTTAACAGAAGGGAGGTGAAAGAACTGAAGGGATGGCCGGCCCTGGTTTGCCCCAGGCTCCCTGGGTGATTGCAAGTCGCGGGATGGCCGGGGGCACAAGGGGCTCTTAGTGAGAGGTTCCGGAACCAGCTGAACTGGCCTGGCAGCTCCCTCTCTCGGCCCTGTCCTCAGCCAGGGAAGGAGCGGAGCACTCGGCCTGTCGCAGCCGCTCCAAAGGCGCTTTCAGCGGCCTGTCCAGACGAGCACGAGTCTTGGTCAGTGCTTTGGGGGATCGCCGCAGACGGTGCGGAACTTGACAGCGGATTTCTGTTTTATTGAGAAAAAGGCCTTAGCGCTGGGTAAAATGAAGGTTTGTGTCCGCAGCTCGTGCTCACAGATGCCGGAGTTTCCTCTGTTCACGTGTCTCAATTTGCCATACTTGGGACTCCTACCGTTCACTTTTATTTTTTTAATCAAGCAATGCATTTTGCTCATTCAAGTGGGGAAGATTATTTGGATTGTCTGCTAGACAAACGCGTAACCTGAATGAGATGCTTACTACTGGCTGGGTCTGCTTTCTGCTCCTTTCATTTTATAATACTCTGTTTACCTCCTATTAGCGGAAAACACATTTTCTCTATTAGCACGGACCACTAATTCTTGTTTCCACTAGTGAGCAATGCCGTTTTTTATATAGCGCAACTTGGCCCAAAGGTATCGAAGCGCTTTACATGAGCGCCAGTTCCATCACACAAGGACACATTCATTTTCTGTAGGCACGGGGAGATTAAGTGATTCGTTCAGAATCACAGGGTGTTGAGTCGACGCCGAGACTCAAATCCGGATCCCCCGTTCCAAAGTCGGCGGCTCGGATCCCTACCCACATCCCCTTCCAGTGCAATTCCTGGGCCTCGTTATCCTGCACCCAGCACTAGCTTGTTTCTCTCCTGGACTATCCATCACTTAATTTCACCCCTTTCACTGGGCACCTCTTTTTCTTGCACTACTGGCCAACGATTCCATTGTAACTCGCACTAGTCAACAGTGCTAACATGCAGCGGGGTCATTCACCCTCTAGCTGCCGACATGCATTCTAGTTTTTCTAAAAGGCTACTCCGTTTGCCCATTCTACTAGCCACCAAGGATCCCCGGGTCAGCTACCCACCACATTTCTTCCCTCAATGTACTGGCCAACATTGTTTTCGCTCCGTCTATAAAACTACAGCGTATGTTTTCCCCGGCCTGTTTTATGCCCACCCCCTCCTTTGCAAAGTAATGCCCCCTCGCTTTCTGTCAAGTGTGCTCACATGTTGGCGTGCGTTTGCACAAGTAGAACACGTGTGCCCTTCCGTGCAAACTCTGTCAGACTTGAGGTGCACATGGCGGATATAGGGGAACATGACGGGGTCCGGGGGCCTCCGTAGGCACCTCCTCTGCACGGCTAGAGAGGAGGTAAAGTTAAGCAGGAGGGGCTCGGACTGGAGGGGGTGCAGGTGGGGGTGTCGGGGGAGGACGGGGCACCACAGCTTTGTGTCCGGAACGAATCGTGCATATGCTAGTGTTCACTGCAAACAACCCTGACGGGGCCTTTCATTGCCGGGTCCCCGCACCCCAGCTGCAGCCCCCCCCCCCAAGAACACTGTCAGACCCCACAAAGGGGGTACCGGGCCTCTGAAGCGAGAGAACTCACTCCGCACTCCATAACAGACTCCCTAGCCCCCACCAAAAAAATGCAGTAGACCCCTGCAACAATACCCCACTGAACCCCCAATGCACCACACAAGAAAAATACGGCACACGGTCCTTTCAACGCAAAAGACCCACAAAAAGCAATTCCCAGTGACTCCCGCCTGAGACCCTCGACACTTGTCCCCGCAGAAACCCCACGCACCAGCCTGAGGCGGAGACCCTCACAGACAGGGAAGGCGCAAGACCCCCACAACAGACCAGCAGAAACAAATTCTTCGCATGGACTCTCGGTTAAAAGGAAGGCACGAGGCCCCCGCACGTCAGCTTCACACGAGGCTAGCTGTTTTATTTGTCTACAACAAATTCCATATTTTTTAAATTTCAAACACGTGTCCTATATAGTTACCAAACAGTGATCCACAAACCTGCCTTTACCTAAAAACTTCTATTTTTACCTTTCCGCTTTTCTTACACATTGCTTTCTCTTCCTTGCTTCTCTCTCTTTCTACCCATGACTGTTTCTTTCCTTGTTTGTTTTTCTGCCTCCTGTCATACTTCCTTTCTCTCTTCCGATCGTTCTCCTAATTGTACCCTCATTTTCAGTTTTAATTCCTTCGTTTGCGGCTTTCTTTCTGTTGCCCATTTTCTCTAGCATTCTCAATGTCTCCAGTACCTTTTCCCAGCCAATAATCTCGAAACCTACCCCTTCTTTCCACTTCTCCGCGTTTCTATAAGCGCCGGACTCCTGACTACCAAAAGCCTGGCAGGGCTGATTGTACCTGTGTCTTTCCTACCCCAATCTGCCCACTGGCACAATGGACGCACGCATCATAAATAAATGTACAGTTTATAAAGAACAGCAGCTTACCAAAGCCAAACAGAAAAAAATAACTTCAAACTAATAATATGAGCCTAAGTGTGTTTGCTGATTTTCACGCTCACTACTGCATGTACGCCTTCCATACTAATGTATCATGGTACATTTATTTGGATGCATCGCAAGGGTTCTGTAACACTTGAATGTTTTTTGCACATTACTTTTAAATGCTAATAAAATATTTGAAACAAAAAAACCTAGCAATATTCAAATGGGTCAACGTTCGGGGCGGGGGCAGGCACACAATATGTCATTCATACCGAACACAGAAAATGTAGATTTAATGACGTGTTGTGATATTAAAAGACCCTCCGCACTTGTAAACTACAATTCCTGGTATATGTTAGAGACATTGTTTCCCCCACATAAACCTTGGCATTGAAACACGCATGTCGCACGTTTTGAAATTATAAATGCACTATCGTCCATATAGAAACACACAGGTCCATAATTAGCTTTTAAGCACACGCTTTCACAACTTCCGTGGCGTCAGCACTTTCAAGAACGTATTTTTCATCATCCTTGGGCATCACCCAGGGCACGGGTGTAGTACACAATCTCTCTGCCCTCGTCCGGTGAAGTGCAGGCTGTCTCTCACTTAAAGTGTATTCTGCACCAACTCTGACATCCTATGTTGGAGTCTACCTGCCCCTGTCTGGTGAAGTGCAGAGTGCCCATCCCTTGATGTGCCCTCTTCACCCCCCTCCAACCCAACTGCTCACTGCTCTCGGCCCCTGTCTGGAGAAGTGCAGGTTGCCCCTTGCTTGAAGTGCTCTCTTCAACCCCTCTGCCCGCTGCTCCCAACCCCTGCCTGGCAAAGTGCCCGCTGACCTTCACTTGAAGTGCCCGCTTCATCCAATATGACACCCTCTGCCTGTTACTCTTTGTCAGTTTCGAGTTCGTATATTACTCCTGTAATGTACCTTTTGCTACCTCGTGTATTTTGTTTGCTCACAATTGTCACTTTTGCCTCATGTAACTTAACGTCTACTTTTGTAATTTGTTCACTCGTAATCTTCTCATGTATCATTTCTGTTTCTATTGTGAAGCGCTGGATTTAGCAGTGTCACTGTTGTGTTATAGAACTCGTCTGCAAGTAATTGCTGTCTGCTGAGCTTGTCCAGTAGGGTACAATAGGTCTCACATTTGCGAGAGATTAAGCTATTGGCAATGTAAATGACAATGTCATTTATTTATCTGTTTTCAAAACCAACACATATAAAAATTTAGTCAATTACAATGCCAATAGCTCTAACTTTGGCAAAGGCGAAACCGTTGCATTGTAAATGCTTGTTAATGATGAGATAACCAGGGGGAATCAGCAGGTCTAGAATAGGTGTGGAATTGGGGTTAAGCCAGGTTTCAGTAAGGAATGCTATGTCTATGTTTTCACTGAGAATAGTTTCTGCAATCTCAGTTGCGTGGCAGGAGGCGGATCGGCAGTTAATCAGCATGCATGACAGGGGGGTGGGGTTGGGTAATGGGATGGGGACAGGGGGTGTTAGAACCGGGAGTCTCTGGTTGGCAAAGGTAAGTACCTTGGCCCAAGTAGGGACCCCTCGTTCCGGTCAGGGCGACGGAATAACCCTCTGAGATAACCCCTGCTCACCCTCTAGGTAGCATGGCGCGAGCAGTCTAGGCTAAACTCGGAGACAATGTGGATAACATTTGCACTTAACACAACAGCAATTCCCAATCCACCACAAACTGAGACCACACAGGTAAGTATATATAAAATATAACTTTATCTAGTTTCAGCCTGTAAATGAAGCAGTTGCATGATGATCACTTCTTTAGAACACATAGCATTCTAACTTAAAGGTTGCACTTAATTTCTAGGATGGTACTTGTAAATAGGCAGGTCTGTTCATTCACAACAATAGTCTCAGGTTCCAACAAAAATAGTCTCTAGTCTCTTAAATCAGGCCTAAAAATATGCCCCTGATTTCTATGCAATTCGCTCTCAAAACGAGCCAGGAAAACAATGTCAGCGCTTAAAAATAGCCAAGTCGATCTGCCCCTAATGCCAGGAATGCCAAGCGCGGCAGCGCGTTTCACCCGAAGGCTAAGGGGACTCCTTTTCCTTCCCCCGGCACTTCTTTCTGCCTCAGGCGAGCCTCCCTTGCCAGCGCTCACTCGCGCTTGGGCCCAGCCGGTCCCAGCAGGTTCTCCGCCCGCTCCCAGTCTCTCGGGGGCCCGGAGGAGCAGGGACGGCAGGCCGGGGGCTCGAGCACTCCTACAATTCCCTCGGCGAGGTCGGGTCAGTCTTCCCCGGTCCCGGCGGTGATTACGCAGGCAGACGAGGTCCTTGACGACGGGAACCAATCCGGTCGCGGCCCTTCAGCCGAGCCTCCCGTGACGACACCGTCACTCAGGGGGAGTCAGCCAATCCGGTCGCGGCGCTTCTGCCGAGCCTCCTGTGACGTCACCGCCTGCTCTGGGGAAATCGACCAATCCGGTCGCGGCGTTTCTCACGCAGCCCACGGCGGCAGCCAACCACTGCGCGGCCCCTTCGTGGCAGCGAGCAGACCCTCGGGGGTGATTTCAGGGCCCGGGCCCGCAGCGATGCTGAGGCGGGTCAAGCGTATTTAGCCCTCACTACGCTGGAGCGCTTCAGAACCCTCTGGCCCCCCACAAGCACGTGTCGATGAACACGTCGATCTTGAGATGCATCAGTTAGTAGTCAGCGCGGCGCTCTCAAGCAGAACAGAGAGCAGCCAGCGCGCTACACGGGGCAATCAGCAGGGCTTAGTCCAGTAGTCCCCGAGTTTCCCTGCACCCAGCAGTTTCACGATCTCTTTGCCACACAGCGACTTCAGGGGGGCACCGCAGAGTCTTGTTTCCTTGGGCAACCTTTATGTTCCTGGGTTGCAGACAGGGGGCCAGCTCTTCTCAGGCCCTTGGAGATTCAAGATTGTAGACACAGCACACAGCAGAGTCTTGGCAGTTTCAAGTAGGCAGGGTCACAGCACACAGCAAAGTCCCTTTCTTCTCCTTAGCTTCCAGTGGGACAGTAAAACAGGTCAGCCCTTAGAGCACACAGCAAGGCAGTCTCCCTTTAGTTCTCTAGCCGTCCTCCTTCCAGCAAAGGTTACTTCTTGCTTGCAGAATTTCAGAATCTAATTCTCTGCAGACAGGGGTCCTTTCCTTATACCCCCCAATGTCTTTGAAGTTCTTTGTGCATGGAGGCCCTGGGTCCAGTCTAAACCAGTTCTGGGGGTTGCGGAGCACTGAGGTGTCTCTGGCTTTCTTCTTCCTGTCAGCTTCAGGGCCAGTGGGGTCAGTTGACCACCAGGAGAGAGCTAATGTGGGGGAGGTAGGCAGGCACAGCCCAGCACTTATCTGGCATTCCTTCCTCCCTCCTCCCAAGCAGGCAGATGTGCCCTTTCATCCCCGGGATGGCTCCGACCCTCTCCTCTGGGGCTCTGCAGCCCCTTCCTGTCACATCCAGACCAGGCAGACATTCCACAAACCCAGGCACACAGAAAGGTTTAGACAAGAGAACAGCCACTTTCTAAAAGTGCTATTCTCCAACACAGGATTTAAAAACACCCTTCACTAAAAGATGTGTCATTAAATTCTGAGTCCAGGGATATCTTTCACTTATGTCCCATCTTGTTCCTATGGGGAGATAGGCTGGTATCACATGGGCCCAGCCCCCCTCCATGTTACTCTATGGAGCAAGATAGCCTTACAGCAGTGAGCACACAAAATGGCTGTAGCCCACTACCAGAGCATAGTACCTGCACTAGCACATGCTCTACCTTATCCATACACTGCACCCTGCCCAGGGGGGTACCTTGAGCCTTCCATAGGGGTGACTGATGTGCACAGACAGGGAAGGATTAGGCCTAGCCAGTGGGGACACTGGCCAGGCTGACATGGCAGTCATTGACTGCACACAGGCCCTGCGCTGGCAGGCCTGAGTCACCTTTTAAAAGCTACTCATGTGGGTGGCGCAATCTGCGCTGCAGGCCCACT
The DNA here is from genome assembly GCF_964261635.1 of Lissotriton helveticus. Lineage (NCBI taxonomy): Eukaryota > Metazoa > Chordata > Amphibia > Caudata > Salamandridae > Lissotriton > Lissotriton helveticus. The sequence goes on from NC_136073.1 coordinate 535,125,808, forward strand.
AGTAGCATTTGTCATCACCAGCCCTGGCACACACAGTGCCCTCTACTAGGGACTTCGTGGTGATACAAATATGCCAATTAGGTATACTCAATCAATATCACAATTTACAGAAGGAGCACTTACACTCTGACACTGATCAGCAGTGGCAGAGTGTCCAAAACATCTAAATCAGCAAAAACGAAATCCAGCACAGCATCAAAACACATGAGTCAGAGGCAAAAAGATGGGGGAAGAACCACGCCAAAAGGTGTCAGGTCTAACACGTGTCCCCTCCAGCTGAAAGTGGGGAGAACTACCCAACCTCTTGGGAGTCCTCATCACTAAGGCGGAAGAATCTGGACAGACCGTCAGCGTTGGCGTGTTCTGTACCAGGGCGGTGCTCCACCGTAAAGTCCATCCCCTGTAGGGAAATGGACCACCTCAACAATTTTGGATTCTCACCCCTCATCTGCATTAACCATCCGAGGGGCCTGTGGTCGGTCTGAACACGGAAGTGAGTCCCAAACAGGTAGGGCCTCAGCTTCTTCAGAGCCCAGACCACAGCGAAAGCTTCTCTTTCAATGGCACTCCATTTTTGTTCCCTGGGGATTAGCCTCCGGCTAATGAAAGCCACAGGTTGGTCTCCTCCCTCATCATTGATCTGTGAGAGCACTGCTCCCACGCCTTGCTCTGAAGCGTCAGTTTGCACAATGAACTCACTTGAAAAGTCAGGTGCCTTAAGCACCGGTGCTGTGCACATGGCAGTTTTGAGGGTGTCAAAAGCAGTTTGACAGGCCTCAGTCCAATTCACTTTCCTGGGCTGATTCCTAGATGTCAGCTCTGTCAAAGGGGCCACAATGGTGCCATAGCCTTTGACAAACCGTCTGTAATACCCGGTGAGACCTAGAAAGGCTCTCACCTCAGTCTGGGTCTTGGGGGGTTCCCAAGCCAGAATGGTATCAATTTTTGCCTGTAGGGGCGCCACCTTGCCGCTCCCCACCTGGTGTCCCAAGTACACCACAGATCCCTGCCCTATCTGGCATTTACTGGCCTTGATAGTGAGGCCTGCCTTCTGCAGAGCCTTCAACACTTCAGTGAGGTGTTGTAGGTGTTCCTCCCAAGTGGAGCTGAACACCGCAATGTCATCCAGGTAGGCTGCGCTGAATTGCTCCAGCCCTGCCAGTACCTGGTTGACCAATCTCTGAAATGTGGCGGGAGCATTTTTCAACCCAAAGGGCATGACACGAAACTGGAAGTGTCCTTCTGGCGTTGAAAATGCTGACCTCTCCTTTGCCCCGTCAGTTAAGGCAATCTGCCAGTACCCTGAAGTCAAATCAAAAGTACTCAGGTACTGGGCAGCTCCCAACCGATCCACCAATTCATCAGCTCTGGGGATGGGGTGCGCGTCAGTTTTGGTGACCGCATTGAGCCCACGGTAGTCCACGCAGAACCGATGTTCTGGGGTGCCACCGGGGGTAGCAGCTTTCTTAGGCACTAAGACCACTGGGCTAGCCCAGGGGCTGCTGGAGGGCTCAATAACCCCAAGCGCCAACATCTTGGAAACTTCTTCTTTGATGCTAGCTCTGACCTTGTCAGCCACCCTGTAAAACTTCTGTTTCACAGGCATGCTGTCTCCAGTGTCCACGTCGTGGACGCACCATTTGGTGACACCTGGGGTCAGGGAGAACAGTGGGGCGAACTGACCCAACACTTGGCGACAGTCCTCCCGCTGTTCTGGGGTCAGGGTGGGGGAGAGGACCACACCATCCACTGACCCATCTTGCTCCTTGACTGCCAGGAGGTCAGGGAGAGGATCACTATCCTCCTCCCCTCCAACATCTGTAGCCATGAGCATAGTCACTTCAGTTCTTTCAAAGTGGGGTTTGAGGCGGTTCACATGTAGCACTCTCAGGGGCTGCCTGGGAGTCTTCAGGTTAACCAAATAGGTAACCTCGCTCTTGCGCTCCACCACCTCATATGGGCCAGACCACTTGTCACGGAGCGCACAAGGCTCCACTGGCGCCATCACCCACACCTTCTGACCAGGTTGGAACTCAACCAGAGAAGTGTTCTGGTCATACCACCTCTTCATTTCCTCCTGGCTAGCCTCCAGGTTCTCTTGAGCGAGCTTCCTGAAGCGCTTGGTCTGGTTGCGAATGGCCAGCACATAGCTGAACACATCCTGAGGGGTTTTCCCACGGGATTTCTCCCACCCCTCCTTCACCAGAGCCAGAGGCCCTCTGACAGGGTGGCCATACAGCAACTCAAAGGGACTGAACCCTAAGGATTTCTGAGGCACCTCCCTGTAGGCAAACAACAGGCATGGCAACAAGACATCCCATTTCCGCCTCATGGGCTCCTCCAGGCCCATGATCATGCCCTTCAATGTGCGGTTGAATCTCTCAACCAAACCATTTCCTTGAGGGTGGTAAGGAGTGGTGAATTTGTATGTCACCCCACACTCACTCCACAGGGACTTCATATATTTAGAAATGAAGTTTGTCCCGCGGTCCGAAACGACCTCCTTCGGAAATCCCACCCGGGAAAAGATCCCCATCAGGGCACGGCCCACCACTGGGGCGGTGACTGTCCTGAGCGGAAGGGCTTCCGGGTACCGAGTGGCATGGTCCACCAAGACCAGGATAAACCTGTTGCCTAGGGCTGTCTTGGGATCCAGGGGCCCCACGATGTCAATGCCCACCCGCTCAAAAGGGGTGCTCACCACGGGAAAGGGCTGGAGGGGTGCCACACGCTTCCCTCCACTCTTGCCACTGGCCTGACAAGTCTGACAAGACTTACAAAAGGCAGAGACGTGCGTCTTCATCTGGGGCCAGTAGAAATGGGTGACAAGCCTGTGATAGGTCTTGTCTTGCCCCAGATGTCCTGCGAGAGGCACGTCATGAGCCAGACCCAGTAGGAAGTTCCTGAAGCGCTCCGGTACCACCAGCACACGGGCTGCGCCGGGCTCAGCGAACTTAGGCTCACTATAAAGTAAGTCATCCTCCCAATAGATCAAATGCTCCTTGGACCCCAGGCCGGCGGCCTGGTCGGCAGCCTGCTGCCGCACACCAATGAGAGAAGGGCACTCCTTCTGAGCCTGGCAGAATTCCTCCCTGGAGGGACCACCCTCTTGCTGCCACTGGGACAGCTCAGGCAATTCCCCTAGTTCGGCCACCTGCTCCCCTGTAGGTTCCAGGGCATCCCCTTCCGGGTCTGCCTCCTCCTGGACCGTGGGAACAGTGGGGGCCGGTTTCCCGCGCCCTCTACCCCTTCCTCTCTTGGCAGGTCCCTGGGCCATTGTTCCAGGCTCCAGCTCTGTTAGACCGCCCTCTCTTGCTGTCATTGCACGGGTGGACACACAGATCCACGCCGGCAAACCCAACATCTCCAAGTGAGTCCGGTGCTCCACCTCTTTCCATGGGGAGCTCTCCAGGTCATTACCTAATAGACAATCTACAGGCAAGGCATCACTTACTACAATCTCCAAAATACCGGAGACTCCTCCCCATTCAAATGGAACTTTCGCCAGCCTGCAGTAGCGCACTGAACTGTCAGCTGCCACCACAGGCCGGAGTACCTGGGGAACAATTTGCTCTTCAGACACCCACTGACACCTAACAGATGTCACGCTGGCCCCTGTGTCTCTCAGAGCCTCCACCACCTGTCCATTGATGGTCACCTTCTGCCCGTATTTCTTAGTGTTTTGGGGCAGCAAGGTTTCCTGGACCATCTCTTGGTCTCCTAGAGAGACAAGGGTCATCAATGCTAACCCCTCCTCCCCACTAGAAATCAAATCCCCTCCCAAAGCTACACTGGCTATCGCCGGAGCTGGAGCTGGAGCACCAGTGGGTGCAGATTTCTTCTTTGGACAGTTTGGAGCAATGTGCCCCACCTCCCTACATGCATAGCAAGTGAGGGTCTTCTTGTCCTGCGGGCCCTTATGGGGCCAGGACTTCTTAGACTTGGGGGGTTGAGACACCTTCTCTTGGGAACTACTTTGGGGCCCTTTAGAAGACTCCTTTTGATTACCCGTGTCCCCCCCACTCTTCTGCTGGGGACCCTGTCCACCTTTGGCTGGGGTACTTACCACCCCCTTGTGGACCCTGGTGCTAGTCCACCGGTCCGCCTCTTTAGCAAGCTCACTGGGATCAGTTAACTTACTATCCAAAAGATGCTGGCGCAGCTCTGGGACACACAAACTACTTAAGTGCTCCCTACTAATCAAGTGACACAACCCCACATAATCAGTAACTTTGCTGCCCTTCATCCAACCTTCCAGTGCACGCGTGTACATACTCACACACTCCACCCAAGTACTTGAATCAAGCTTCTTGAAGTTCCTAAACTTCTGGCGGTACTGTTCAGCAGTGAGCCCATACCTGAGGCACAAAGCCTCCTTCATGGCGGAGTAGGACAAAGCATCCTTTGCTTCTAAGGGTGCCAAAACATCCCTCCCAGAGGCCTCAAAATGCTTCCACAATCCTGCTCCCCAATTCTTCTCAGGCACCTCATTCATCTTTAAGGCAAGTTCATACGCTCTGAACCACGCATAAATATCCTCACCCCTCTGATAATTCTGTACCAGATCCTTTGGTATGTATACCTTACCCGCCTGTACTGGTTGTGCGCTGCCACCATTAGAACTGGACCCTCTCTCTTTATATTTGAAATCCAATTCCTTCATGCTCCTCTCATGAGCCAATTGGAGCTTCTTCTCCTCTAGAGCGAGCGCCTGCCTTCTCTCCTGCGCCGCTCTCTCCTGCGCCTCTTTCTCAACTTCCGAGCGCAGTCTCTTCTCATCGGCTTCCGCTCTGAGCTTCAAAAGCTCAATCTCATGGGCCCTGACTCGCTGATTCTCCTCTATTTCTTCTGGAGACATAACCCTACTGGAGTGGTCGCTGCCGGTCCTAGACCCTGGCTTCCTCACTGGCAATTCACTGGGCAAAAACCCGTTTTCCGGTGTGTCTCCCTCTCCAGTAGCAGCTTCCAGGTCACCATGTTTGGCCTCCCACCAGGCCCTCAGAGCTGTCCGTAGCTCTTCCTTATTTGCGCCGCCCCTCACTGGGCATTCAAGCTGTCTGCAGAATTTTCTCAGTTGCTCCTTGTTATAGGTGAGCAACTCCTGGATTTCAAATTCCACTTCCCCTTCTGCATTCATGCTTTGCGCGTTCTGAGACATGGTACCTCCTACCCTTTTTCAACTAAAAAGGTTTCACCAAAAAGAAAAAATCCTGCGCAACCTGTTCCGCTAAACTAGACTAGTGATGTACAAGAAATCACTGCCGGTCAAGTGCAATTATTAGTTCAAAATCCGCACCGCGAGCACCAATGTTAGAACCGGGAGTCTCTGGTTGGCAAAGGTAAGTACCTTGGCCCAAGTAGGGACCCCTCGTTCCGGTCAGGGCGACGGAATAACCCTCTGAGATAACCCCTGCTCACCCTCTAGGTAGCATGGCGCGAGCAGTCTAGGCTAAACTCGGAGACAATGTGGATAACATTTGCACTTAACACAACAGCAATTCCCAATCCACCACAAACTGAGACCACACAGGTAAGTATATATAAAATATAACTTTATCTAGTTTCAGCCTGTAAATGAAGCAGTTGCATGATGATCACTTCTTTAGAACACATAGCATTCTAACTTAAAGGTTGCACTTAATTTCTAGGATGGTACTTGTAAATAGGCAGGTCTGTTCATTCACAACAATAGTCTCAGGTTCCAACAAAAATAGTCTCTAGTCTCTTAAATCAGGCCTAAAAATATGCCCCTGATTTCTATGCAATTCGCTCTCAAAACGAGCCAGGAAAACAATGTCAGCGCTTAAAAATAGCCAAGTCGATCTGCCCCTAATGCCAGGAATGCCAAGCGCGGCAGCGCGTTTCACCCGAAGGCTAAGGGGACTCCTTTTCCTTCCCCCGGCACTTCTTTCTGCCTCAGGCGAGCCTCCCTTGCCAGCGCTCACTCGCGCTTGGGCCCAGCCGGTCCCAGCAGGTTCTCCGCCCGCTCCCAGTCTCTCGGGGGCCCGGAGGAGCAGGGACGGCAGGCCGGGGGCTCGAGCACTCCTACAATTCCCTCGGCGAGGTCGGGTCAGTCTTCCCCGGTCCCGGCGGTGATTACGCAGGCAGACGAGGTCCTTGACGACGGGAACCAATCCGGTCGCGGCCCTTCAGCCGAGCCTCCCGTGACGACACCGTCACTCAGGGGGAGTCAGCCAATCCGGTCGCGGCGCTTCTGCCGAGCCTCCTGTGACGTCACCGCCTGCTCTGGGGAAATCGACCAATCCGGTCGCGGCGTTTCTCACGCAGCCCACGGCGGCAGCCAACCACTGCGCAGCCCCTTCGTGGCTGCGAGCAGACCCTCGGGGGTGATTTCAGGGCCCGGGCCCGCAGCGATGCTGAGGCGGGTCAAGCGTATTTAGCCCTCACCACGCTGGAGCGCTTCAGAACCCTCTGGCCCCCCACAAGCACGTGTCGATGAACACGTCGATCTTGAGATGCAGCAGTTAGTAGTCAGCGCGGCGCTCTCAAGCAGAACAGAGAGCAGCCAGCGCGCTACACGGGGCAATCAGCAGGGCTTAGTCCAGTAGTCCCCGAGTTTCCCTGCACCCAGCAGTTTCACGATCTCCTTGCCACACAGCGACTTCAGGGGGGCACCGCAGAGTCTTGTTTCCTTGGGCAACCTTTATGTTCCTGGGTTGCAGACAGGGGGCCAGCTCTTCTCAGGCCCTTGGAGATTCAAGATTGTAGACACAGCACACAGCAGAGTCTTGGCAGTTTCAAGTAGGCAGGGTCACAGCACACAGCAAAGTCCCTTTCTTCTCCTTAGCTTCCAGTGGGACAGTAGAACAGGTCAGCCCTTAGAGCACACAGCAAGGCAGTCTCCCTTTAGTTCTCTAGCCGTCCTCCTTCCAGCAAAGGTTCCTTCTTGCTTGCAGAATTTCAGAATCTAATTCTCTGCAGACAGGGGTCCTTTCCTTATACCCCCCAATGTCTTTGAAGTTCTTTGTGCATGGAGGCCCTGGGTCCAGTCTAAACCAGTTCTGGGGGTTGCGGAGCACTGAGGTGTCTCTGGCTTTCTTCTTCCTGTCAGCTTCAGGGCCAGTGGGGTCAGTTGACCACCAGGAGAGAGCTAATGTGGGGGAGGTAGGCAGGCACAGCCCAGCATTTATCTGGCATTCCTTCCTCCCTCCTCCCAAGCAGGCAGATGTGCCCTTTCATCCCCAGGATGGCTCCGACCCTCTCCTCTGGGGCTCTGCAGCCCCTTCCTGTCACATCCAGACCAGGCAGACATTCCACAAACCCAGGCACACAGAAAGGTTTAGACAAGAGAACAGACACTTTCTAAAAGTGCTATTCTCCAACACAGGATTTAAAAACACCCTTCACTAAAAGATGTGCCATTAAATTCTGAGTCCAGGGATATCTTTCACTTATGACCCATCTTGTTCCTATGGGGAGATAGGCTGGTATCACATGGGCCCAGCCCCCCTCCATGTTACTCTATGGAGCAAGATAGCCTTACAGCAGTGAGCACACAAAATGGTTGTAGCCCACTACCAGAGCATAGTACCTGCACTAGCACATGCTCTACCTTATCCATACACTGCACCCTGCCCAGGGGGGTACCTTGAGCCTTCCATAGGGGTGACTGATGTGCACAGACAGGGAAGGATTAGGCCTAGCCAGTGGGGACACTGGCCAGGCTGACATGGCAGTCATTGACTGCACACAGGCCCTGCGCTGACAGGCCTGAGTCACCTTTTAAAAGCTACTCATATGGGTGGCGCAATCTGCGCTGCAGGCCCACTAGTAGCATTTGTCATCACCAGCCCTGGCACACACAGTGCCCTCTACTAGGGACTTCGTGGTGATACAAATATGCCAATTAGGTATACTCAATCAATATCACAATTTACAGAAGGAGCACTTACACTCTGACACTGATCAGCAGTGGCAGAGTGTCCAAAACATCTAAATCAGCAAAAACGAAATCCAGCACAGCATCAAAACACATGAGTCAGAGGCAAAAAGATGGGGGAAGAACCACGCCAAAAGGTGTCAGGTCTAACAGGGGGGTACAGGTTTTAGTTGTTGTGGGAGTCTAGGAGATGTGGGAAGAAGGGGTAGTCTGCTTGTACCCAGGAGAACAGGGATAGTGGACTGAAGGCTAGGGGGAGTACAAGGGTGAGATTATTGGGGAGATGCCAAAGAGCTATTAAGGGGGTCGATGTTTATGGGTGGAGGGCATGAGTCATGAGGTAGAGGGTGGGAAGTGTTGGGACTGAGGGCGTGGGCGATTTTGCTGAGTTCAGTGGGTGTGGATGAGGTATGGGGGTTAAGAGGGAGGGTGGGGCAAGGTGGAGTGCTGGTGTAGGAGTAATCGCAAGGAGATGTGTTGGTGTTGGTAACAGCATCAGTGCAAGGAGGGTAGTTCTTGGGGGGATTAGGAATAGAGGAGTCGGTGTGTGATGATAGGGGGATAGAGATAAGCGAAGGGACCAATGTGTGAGCCTGGGTAGAGGGGTGGGCTTTAATGAGGAGTGAGACATCAGTTCTGAGAGAGGCGAGATCAACGACAAGGGACATCAGGAGTAGTTCATCATTAAGGAGTGATTGAGTGAGAAGTGAGGAGTGAAGAGGATCGATAGTATTTGGGAGGATAGAGGAGTTAGCGTAATTCAGGGGACGGAGATTGATGAGCGGAAGGGGGGATAACCTGGAGGGGGGAGGGAGTTTGAAGTAAGGTGTGTGGCATGATCATTTTTGGAGGGAAGGGGGGCAATGGTGGTCGACGTGGAAGGGGAATTCATAATGGGTGGAGGAAGGGTCGGGGAGACAATAGGGGTTAGTGTACCCAGAGTATTAAGGGATATATAGGAGAGATGAGAGGCCGATGGGGGGAGAGAGGGGGTGGTCAAAGTGGGAGGTGTGGGAGAAAACGAGGGGTAGGTGTGGGTCATTGGGGGCAATAGAGGCGAGTGGGCCAGAGGAATGAGGAGTGATCGGGACAGGGATATTAAGTGGTTTAGGATAGTCGAGAGGGGTGGTGGGCAAGTCGTTGTGCGCAGTGGATGTAAGGGGTGCATTAATGTTAAGGGCTTGGGAGACATGGGTTTCTTCAGGATCGGGGGGAGAGGAGGGTGGAGTCATGTGGGGAGTAATAGGGGGAGGGGGAGCTGAGAACCAGAACAGAAGATAGAGGTAGAGACGGAGGACAGGGAGGCCAATTGAGGCTGGGCGGGTGCAGTAGTGTAGGGCGTGGGAGTGAGTGAGTCTGTGCAGGTGGAAGGGGGTGCAGGGGAGGAACAAGTGTTAGAGATGGTGGTGTAGTTAGTGGTTGGGGTTGTCAGTAGAGGTTGGTGGTCAGGCGATATTGTGCAAGTGGAGGGGGTGTAGCAGTGGAGTTGAAGGCTGGGGAAGTCGGTAGAGGCTGGGTAAAGATGTCGAAGATGGGGGGTAGAGGGTAGGTTCTGGAGAAGCGGTGGGGGGGATAGAGATACCTTGGTTCGTGAAGGATCCCGGAGTTGTGGTGTGTCAGAGTGAAGAGATGTGGGGGTGGGGGAAGAAAAGAGAGGTGAAGAGTCCAGGGGTTGAGGGGTGAGAGGGGGGATTGGAGAGCTGTGTGAGGAGTTGGGATAGTGTATTAAAGTGATGTTCAAAGATGTGGAGGTGCTTTTCAGATGCTTGGATGAGGATGCTTCCAGATTTGAAGATGTAGATGTCAATTTCACCCAAGAAAGAGGAAGATGGAGTGGAGGATAGTTTGAGACCGTAAGGGATCTTGCGGGAGACAGTGATTTCTCACAAATTCTCCTCGCTGTCCCACAATACATGTTCCAGCCCCTTATCTTAGTGAAGCTCAAGAAAGTAGAAAACATCTCATAGAGTACAATAAAACGTCAAAGATGAAAAATATTCTGCGCGCAAATGACCTGAATAACCATGAGTAACCTGGGGTCTGCTTGAGTGTGTTGAACTCAAACCAGGCAGAGTCAGAATTCAAGAAGGAGTTAGTGCACGTTAAAGTCAATAGGTAAAACTTCATTTCTCAATGTACAACATCATGCACATTTGCCCACCACTGCCTACAGCCTACACTCCAAGACAGAGAAGTACATTCCTCACATTTCTCTCTCCTATGCTTTCAAACGCACATCCCACATGATCTGTTCCAAGCTGGGCTGTTTCGTTCAGTGCTGGGGAGAAGATAAACCCTCCTACTACTCTGAGGGCTATAATGAGACAACTTGAAATCACAAGTTAAAATGCAAGTGCACAAAAAATGGTGTTGTTCATTCAAGATACAGTAAGTTAAAACACATAGGTCATCACGTGGTTCCAATACATATGAGCATCTGTAAGGAGATCTTCTTCTGGAACATTGCAAACAGAATAAAAGACCTTTGCATGATTTCCTTTATTGTGCTGTGTAGTAGTATGTTCTTGTGGGTGTGTAAAGTAATGTATTTTATTCATACAGGAGAACTGGACTGGGCAATATGTTACTTGGTCCGTTGTTTTACTATTAAATTCTGAACTCTTGTCCTCCATACTACCTCCCTGAGAAGTCCTAATTGCTCATCCTCACAGCCCAGTGATTCAAGTGCAAAAAGGGTACACTTGGCCCTAGTAGAAGGGCCACAGTAGGACAGACACTAGAATATTAATTGCAACTAAGCTCATATCATGAAAGGGACTCAGTTGCCATTGTCTCCCTTGTGGTCCCTCTAATTGGGACAGTTTTTATATTTAAATTCATGCCTTACAGGCCTTCACATTCCTCCCTACAAACAGATAGTGTGCAGTTTTTTCTGCTCAGGATTAGTGAACTTTGGAGCAGGATTCAACATTTTGAATTTATGGTGTAATCCAAAACTGCAGAAGGTCCTAATGGTGAATATGTTTTCGGACACTGTCCAAGAAGTGAGTGGCACTGAATTAACTTCTGCTAACGTACTACATGATCTCCCAATAAACCCTTTCTAGACTCTTCATTCTTCTATTCCTCCATTATCCATTTCAATCCAACTAACAGACTCACATGTCCACCACTCAAATTAATTCATAATTCCCGATAGTAATTCACCCCTATTCCTTTCTAGTTTTAGAGTAGCGTGCTACATACTGAAAAACGATTTGATGCCTGGTCAGGGGTAGTAAATGCTATATAAATACAATTGGAATTAATGGCATATCAGGGCCAACTTCTAAGCAATGTACATTACAGGTTACACTATTAGATACTATTGCGGAGGTTTTTATTTTTATTTTTCTATTTAAATACTGAGCACTAGCTCTCAAAAAACAAATGCATCAATATAACAACGTGATTTTTTTTAATAAATTGCAACAAAATGGAATTCATCCATTAATCTGCAAACTACAGCAATCATTGCACATTTCCCTTTTTTTAACCATGGCAGATTTAATTTCTGAAGTGATGAGATCATTAAAATCTATGTATCTGCACCGGCTGCGGGACCCAGAGCATCCTCGAATATGTATAGGTCACCAACTTTGATAAATGTGCTCTAAGCTACCTTTTCCAATTCTTTGCACAGAGCAACAGTGTAGACTATGTTTGAAATGTTCTACCCGGGTGGCACGACGTAAAGCAATAAACCAAGTTTTGGTTTGTTACAGTTTGGCCGAGAATTAGCACGCAGAATAAACATTGACATAAACAATAGGGCTCATTTGTGACATCAGACACGGACCTATTGGCTTTGACAATGCATTGCTACGTGCAATGGTTGTCATGCGTGCACACACAGCAGCCGCCTCCTTGGAATGTGCATTGTTCTGGTTTAAGAAAAACTATATCAAGATTGCTGAGGTGTGTGAGCCCGCATGAGATTAAACCAATCAGACTGAACCAAGTGAAGGTAGGAAAGATGACTATCTTTTTGAGGAGTGAAATGTGAAACATGCTTTAAGCAATGTAGGTTAAGTCATGCATTTGTCAGCTCAGGACATGGGCATGCCAAAGGTGACTACAACTTCAGGTTCACAGCGCTCATATTCCTTCATCCGTGTGTTCCACACCTACTTCCTTGTCCCCTTTGATGGTGCCGTACCAGTGGTGACTACCACTCTTATTATGGAAAAGTTTGGTGCATCCAGACCAATCTTACTATATCCATGTCAAAAAGTAGGGAACCGAATTGTTAAACTACTGAGGAGAGGATTTAGACTTAACTTGCAATGTGGATGAGCTCCAAAAAAGTAAAAATGATCTAGTTTCTAATAAGCAAAACGGTTTTCCGTTAAACTGAGAGCCTTGAGCAGTGGAAAAAACTTTGAACCGAAGGTCCACATGAAGATTGAGGAGAAAGGGCAAAAAGAAAAACTCCTCTTCTACGCTGCATATTAGCAAATGCATAAACAAGTAAAGCTCAGAGAGGACACAGGTGCATGCTCACTCAAGGTATTGAAGGACAGGTCATCCTAAGTCTTTTGCAGAGATATGCTTCTCCAAAATCCACAATGAAGAGCAGGGCCGACTTTAGGGCAGTGTGACAGATGCAGTCACAGCTGGCGCTGAACCCAGGGGCGAGGGGGTGCTGTGTTTCGAAATAATAATAATTGACCGAGTCTAAAAGCACCCATTGCAGAGTTCCTTGTGTGTCTGACAGTTTTCAGGAATAAAATGACATTGTCAAGATAGCTCTGGTGATTAATATTCCTGCTGGAGATATCGAGTTTTGTCTAGTGGGGGTTTGGACTCAACATAAAGTAGTGCAGAGGGTTGACGTGTCTGCAGTAAAGAAGGTGTACCATGTAGACCATAGAAATGTATTTTATGTGGATAGGTTAGTGGGTTACTGCTTTTGTCACAGATATCCTTTTGTTACATGCAGTTCATAAAATACAACCCTAATACAGCACAGTGACTTATGAACTGTAAACAAAGAGCTGCATGTCAACTGCAAGGCATAGGGTGGAACCTTATGTTTTTACCCAATCTTTAATTAGCCTAATGTGGCTAAAAAGGGTTATTTTAAGTAGAAATACATTCTTATTGGTAAAGCCTGCCCCAGCATCTGTGGTATATTATAATTCCCGCTTTTGTGCTTCTCCAGGCAAAACACTCTTAAAATATACTGTCTACTAGTATGGAAGACATGATTCCTATACCTTGAAATCCTCATTATCGTATTTAACACTTCCTATAACCTGATTTACACATGTACAATTAATTGCCTATATAATGTGTTTGTTTGGGTTATGTAAAGTGCTCTGATACCTGCATTTGTATAAGTAGCGCTATAAAACAAGGAAATGCATGTGAGAAAGTGGCTACTGAGAGATGAAGGGCAATGGTGGAGCGAGGTAGTGAGGGAATCTGTGGAGAAAAAGGTTATAGGGGGCACCAAAAGAGATTGTTGTACTGGGCACTACCAGCACTAAAGCTGACCCTGATCAAGAGCATCAAAATCAAAAGGAGGTCAAAAGCCCAGCACGAAGACTCCCAACATGTGTGTCAGGCAGTTCAATGGTAGAATGAATCCTCTGCGTGGGATTGAAACTCATACAAAGGAGGGTGCATGGACTTCCCAATTTTTTCTAAGCCATTTGGAATAGCGCTTCTCCATGATCTTAGATGTAGGAGGATGAAGGAACTATAATGTTTGTGGACGTTTAGTTCAAGGTTGATCTTTTAAAGTGTGTCATCACACCTTTCTTACAGGCAAGAGAAACTCGACCCGATGTGAGGGATGAGTGAATGATGCTACAGATTGCTGTAGATGTCTCCTGGGTGAGGGGCTGCAGGAAAGCCACTGGACAGGGATTGTCAGGCAAGCTGCTCTTTAAACCTGCAATTGCAGTACTGGACTCTACATGTTTCACAGCTGGGGCAACAGATACACAGGCAAGACGAAACTTCGACATGCCATCTTCGCACGCATATCTTGCACATGCCAAAATCACAGACACTGCACTTTCAGTTAGATTTGTGTCATATTTTTCCGAATAATCGTTGATAATTTTAGATTACATTCACTGTATGCAAACTCGTGCTATGTGAGGTAGATATCAAGAAATGTTGCACGGTACCTGCCATGCAGTCCTATAGTCGTGATGAAGGTCTATTCAGGGCTCAGTTATATTTAAATGACTTGAGTCTTATGTTATTTCTTCTTTTTATTCTTCGTGCACCATCATATTACAAGGCACCACACTCACATAACAGAGCGATGTTACCAGAAAATATACACTCGTTGAGTCACGTCTGTTACAAGGTACTCTAACACATTTCAACATGTTATATTATGTTTACAAGTTCACAAACTGGGTAATTTGTTTACTAGCCCTAAGCGACTGAATATTTCCAGTGCTCCTTCTGTCTTAAATGGGCTGTCCAGAAGACATGTCATGCTCAGCTAGGGAATATTACGCAGTAAAAAGGTTGAGTTGCGCAAAAAAGCACGCGCTGCAGCTACCTCTGTGCCACAGGTCGGTACCTCATACATGGAGGGATCGCCATGTTATCTTTACAAGGTCGATAAGATGCATACTAAAAAAATGGCTGACAACTACCTGTGGTGGTGCTGAAAATCTGCAGTGGTCATATCTGCACAGAGGTCAATGCTGGGCCCGCGTCTACGCAGCATCAAAAGGCGCATACACTAACTACAGCGCAGCGACAGCACCTGCAGCTTTCAACGGCAGACGCACGTGCAGGATTGAGCAGGCAGCCGTTGAAAAGAATTAGTGGCCCTGAAGTGAAGTGTCTGTCAGCTGCGCATTGAATCACAGCTCGTGCGCTGGAGGGCTCGCTTCTGACGAGGGAGGGTTCCCCTCACACCACGACTTCTGAGTGCAGAGAGAAGGAAAGGTGAAGATTGCAGCCTGTTATGACCTAATCCTACGAAGGAAAGGAGTGCGCCAGTGCAAACCCCAGCAGCATCCCTGGCACCACGGGAGCTAACATCCAGTATTTTTTCAGGGATGGCGTTTGACCTCGGCACTGCCAGGTAGCTCTACTTCATGTGGACCTGTAGTCCCCCCCCCAAAAAAAACCCAACAAATTATTCTGTGTCCTAGGACATGTCGTATTCCTTATGGCTCAAGCAAGCAGAGTGTTTGCTTAACACCTGGGACTGGGGAAAGTTGTCTCTCACAAAACATGAGCCCACTTAGCAGCTAGGAACATTGCCAAAATACCAGATTAGCAGTAATTTGATGGATAGCAGAGGGACATCCGCATTTAAGGGGCAAATGGCAATCGTAAATATGACTGCAGACCACCTGTGTCCTCTGAGCCTTCCACTGGTCATAGCCACAGCCTCCTTGCCTCTGGCAGCAGCAAAACACATCTGTTGATCGTCAGTGCTGGAGCACATCTTCCCTCTCACCTCCTCCAGGCTACAGCAAACGAAAACATACCCGTGAGATGCGCAAAAGCTCAAAGATGAAAAAGAACTATCAGTGGAATGTGATTTTATTTCTTGCAGACGTGTGGGAGGGGTGATTGCCTATCGGAATAAAGGTCTGCAGCAGGTGGGCTCACATCTCCAGTAGCCTGAGACTGAATGCAGATGAGGCCAAGGCATTCTTTTGAAGTCAGTGACTTGATCAACAGAGTGGCTTATTTTCTTGAGCCCTGTGAACTCGAGACTCCTTCCCAGAACATTAACTGAAAGCAGTGGCATAACGAAACTTGAGGTGGCCCCCCTGCAAACTACATGGAAGGGGCCCCCCTCCCATCCTCCGTGCCAGTCTAGAGCTCTCAGGCCAACGACCCGCCATACTGCAGGGGATGCGGGGCTATTGTTACGCCACTGTCACCAATATAGCCGTTGTAAGTAACACTGGATGGTAGAGTCAAAGGTTGGGCTTAGTCTGCCAGCAGGTTATCATAGGTGGTGGTCCATTCATTACAGAGTCCCTGCCATCAGTAGGCCGGGGAAGTTTGCCCAAGTTTAGGTGGGTTTCCTGATGCAGACTCCTGTCATGATATACAACATCGGGCCCATTCATCGTTCAGTTTTGACAAAAGTGCATCCACTGCTCCTTCTCGTTTCCGTTTTAAAACATTAGACAATGCGACAATGCAGTATTTCAAAAGCAGATGTAACTACAAAGAGCACATTTTGATAAAACATTTTTATTAGTAGACAATAGCAATCTTAAGAGGCATTGCATAGCTTCATACACCCTGTGACCCCAATTCCATCACAGTCTCTCTCTCTCTCTATCTCTCTCTCTCTCTCTCTCTCTCTCTCTCTCTCTGTGAGGCAATCTCTCTCTCTCAGTCAGTCAGTCTCTCTCTCTCTCTCTCTGCCATTCAGTTTCTCTCAGTCAGTCTGTCTGTCAGTCTGTCAGTCTCTCTCTCTCTCTGTCAGTCTGTCAATCATTTGGTCTCGCTCTCTCTCTCTCTGTCAGTCTCTCTACTCTCTCTTTCTGTCAGTCTGTCAGTCTGTAAGTCTCTCTCAGTCAGTCAGTCTCTCTCTCTGTCAGTTTCTCAGCCAGTCAGTATTCAGTCTCTGAGTCAGTCACTCTCTCTCCACTCTATTTCTCTCCCTCAATTCTCTCTCTCAACTCTGTCCACTCTATCTCCACTGTCTCTCTCTCCACTCTCTCTCCACTCTCTCCACTGTCTCTGCACTGTCTCTCCCTCCACTGTCTCTCCCTCCACTGTCTCTCCCTCCACTGTCTCTCTCTCCACTGTCTCTCGCTCCACTGTCTCTCCACTCTCTCTACACTCTCTCTACACTCTCTCTCCTCTATCTCCACTGTCTCTCTCTATTCTCTCTCCACTCTCTCCACTCTCTCCACTCTCTTTACTCTCTCCACTCTCTCTACTCTCTCTCTACTCTCTCTCCTCTCTCTCTCCACTCTCTCTCTCCCCACTCTCTCTCTATCCATTATCTCCACTCACTCTCTCTCCACTCTCTCCACTCGCTCACTCTCACTCTATCCCCTCTCTCTCTCCACTCTCTCTCCACTGTCTCTCTCTCCACTGTCTCTCCACTCTCTCTCTCTCCACTGTCTCTCCACTCTCTCTCTCCACTGTCTCTCCACTCTCTCTCCCCACTCTCTCTCTCCACTCTCTCCTCTCTCTCCACTCTCTCTCTCTCTTGCCACTCCCTCTCTCCACTCTCTCTCTCCACTCTCTCTCTCCACTCTCTCTCCACTCTCTCTCTCTCTCCACTCTCTCTCCACGGTCTGTCTCTCCACTGTCTCTCTCTCCACTGTCTCTCCACTGTGTCTCTCCCTTCTCTCTCTCTACTCTCCCTTCTCTCTCCCTACTCTCCCTCACTCTCTCTCGACTCTCTCTGTCCACTGTCTCCCTCCACTCTCTCTCCACTCACTCCCTGCTCTCTCTCTCTACTCTCTCTTCTCTCTCCCAACTCTCCTTCCACTCTCTCTACTCTCTCTTTCTCCACTCTCTCTACTCTCTCTCCACTCTCTCTCCACTTTCTCTACTCTCTCTCCACTCGCTCCTCTCTCTCCACTCTCTCCACTCTCTCTCTCTCTCCACTCTCTCTCCACTGTCTCTCACTCTATCTACTCTCTCCCCACTCTCTCTCTCCACTCTCTCTCTCCAATCTCTCTCTCTCTCCACTGTCTCTCTCCACTCTCTCTCTACTCTCTCTCCAATCTCTCTCTCTCCACTCTCTCTCTTGCTCCACTCTCTCTCTTGCTCCACTCTCTTTCACCACTCTCTCTCTCTCTCCAGTCTCTCTCTCTCTCCACTCTCTCTCTCTCCACTCTCTCTCTTGCGCCACTCTCTCTCTCACTCCACTCTCTCTCACTCCACTCTCTCTCACTCCACTCTCTCACTCACTCCACCCTCTCACTCTCTCTCCACTATCTCTCACAAAGTAGTGTGCGTTGCCATGGGCGTCCGCAGAAATGTTTCCGGGGGGGGGGGCACTTTTTTTACTTCATCACCATCGCCCTTGCACTCTTCTCCCCTCCCCCTTGCACCCTTCTCCCCCCTCCACCTTGCACCCTTATCCCCTCTGCCTTGCACCCTCCTCCCCTCTGCCTTGCACCCTTCTCCCCTCTGCCATGCACCCTTCTCCCCTCTGCCTTGCACCCTTCTCCCCGCTGCCTTGCACCCTTCTCCCCTCTGCCTTGCACCCTTCTCCCCCTCCACCTTTCACCCTTTTCCCCTTCCGCCTTGCACCCTTCTCTACCTAGCACCATTCTCCCCTCTGCCTTGCACCCTTCTCCCTTCTGCCTTGCACCCTTCTCCCCTCTACCTTGCACCCTTCTCCCCTCTGCTTTGCACTCTTCTCCCCCTCCCCCTTGCACTCTTCTCCCCCTCCGCCTTGCACCCTTTTCTACCGTGCACCATTCTCCCCTCTGCCTTGCACCCTTCTCCCCTCTGCCTTGCACCCTTCTCCCCTCTGCCTTGCACCCTTCTCCCCTCTGCCTTGCACCCTTCTCCCCTCCGCCTTGCACCCTTCTCCTCTCTACATTGCACCCTTCTCCTCTCTGCCTTGCACCCTTCCTCCCTCTGCCTTGCATCCTTCTCCCCTCTGCCTTGCACCCTTCTCCCCTCTGCCTTGCACCCTTCTCCTCTCTACCTTGCACCCTTCTCCTCTCTGCCTTGCACCCTTCTCCCCTCTGCCTTGCACCCTTCTCCTCTCTGCCTTGCACCCTTCTCCCCTCTGCCTTGCACCCTTCTCCCCTCTGCCTTGCACCCTTCTCCCCTCTGCCTTGCACCCTTCTCCCCTTTGCCTTGCACCCTTCTCCCCTCCTCCTTGCACCCATCTCCTCTCCGCCTTGCACCCATCTCCTCTCTGCCTTGCACCCTTCTCCTCTCTGCCTTGCACCCTTCTCCTCTCTACCTTGCACCCTTCTCCCCTCTGCCTTGCACCCTTCTCGGCCCCCCCTTGCCTCCCCCTTGCGGATGCCCACATGGTGCTTCTAACAAGAGTGCTTCCCTGAGGGCACCATTTTGCTGCCTCATCCCTTCTCATATGAGCTTTGCCCTGGAGAATGCTCTCTCTGGGGGCCCCCACTCCCACCCTTGTCAGGGTCCCGAGCAGTGCTCTGTGCTGCCTCCTGCTCTCTCTCTGGGGCCCGCACCCCCGTCCTTGTCAGGGTCCTGAGCAGTGCTCTGTGCTGCCTCCTGCTCTCTCACTGGGGCCCCCACCCCGTCCTTGTCAGGGTCCTGAGCAGTGCTCTGTGCTGCCTCCTGCTCACTGGGGCCCCCAGCCCCCCCCTGTCAGGGTCCTGAGCAGTGCTCTGTGCTGCCTCCTCTCTCTCTGGGGCCCCCAGCCTCCCCCCCTGTCAGGGAAGCTTACTTCATGTGGGCAGTCCAAATGCATATCGATGGACAACCAACTGGTGCACTCTAGCTTCGCCCTGGGACCAACTCTTCACGGAGAGCCCACTCCCTCCACCCAAGATACTTTAGGTGGCCAAGTCTCTACTATGCACAGCCTTTTCCCTGTGCTGAACCCCTTGCGGAAAGCTGATTTTTCATAGGTAATTAACCAGACATTGGGAAGAGTACCTATGGCAAACAGTCTCCTTCTGATGCAGAACCCATCCACAGAGAGCCCCCTCCTACTAGACACAGATGGGCCTTATGTGGTGAAGACCCTACTCTGCACAGCCTTCACCTTGTACCAAACACTTTGTAGATAGCCAACCACTTGTGGGCAATCAAACACGAGGGTGGGCAAGCACCTGGTGTTTACAGTCTTCACTTACTGTACAACATATCATGCAGAGTTCACTCTCTCCATACACTCAAGGACCATTAAGAGAGAATGCATTTACTACATACAACCTTTACCATGTAGCAAAGATTTTACAGATAGCTGACCTCTTGGGGGTAATCAATGATACACAAGCCTGCAAGTCTCTGCTTCACTCTTTGTTCACCATGTAAATGTAAATGTACAGGAATTTATATAGCGCAAATCACCGAACGGTTTCTAAGCGCTTGCTTAGGGAACCCGTCCTGGTATTCCCCTGTGAGATAACCCCGGCAGGGTATCCGCAAGGTGAAAGCCAGGCATCCCACCGCGAGGGGCCGTTGTGGAGATTAAGCAAGCTATTGCCCAGAGTCGCAGAGTGTGAACCCGTGAATCGAGTAGGCACCGGAGCGAGAATTGTCGAGTCCATGGACATTTTAGGACTCAAGACCCCGCCAAGCCGGGAATTGAACCCTGGTCCCAGGCTGACCTCTGCTTCCAGGTCTGCCTCCTCTAACCAGTGAGCCACACTTCTCCACGCACACCATATGTGCACCCATTCACCGAGAGATCTGTCCCTTCACACACACAAGACCCTTTAGAAGGCCAAGCATGTTACAAAATCTTGTACACATTAGCAGTATTGAGTCTATAGAATATTAAATCTTGATGTACCTTCCTGAATACCTTCCAGTATCAAAAGCATATACAAAACTGTCACATTCATTGGATGATGTCGTAGGTGTTGTCATTTGAGATGTCATTAAACATGTCATAAGTGATGTATTAGATGAGAT
Source organism: Lissotriton helveticus (assembly GCF_964261635.1). Taxonomy (NCBI): domain Eukaryota; kingdom Metazoa; phylum Chordata; class Amphibia; order Caudata; family Salamandridae; genus Lissotriton; species Lissotriton helveticus. The sequence continues at coordinate 535,146,251 of NC_136073.1, forward strand.
CATAAGCAGTGTACGGCGGGGTCGCAAGTTATAATTGGCTCAGTAAACTATAACTGGTGAATTCCAGTTCTTTTTTGTTTTGTTTTATTACAATAGTTTTTGTATTATTAGAAGGGTACATTTATAATAGAAAATGTTTCTTTTGGTAAATCCTGCCCCATCCCCGCTTTTGTGGCCCTTGCTTGACAAATCAGCATGAAGGACCCTAAGTGGATATCATTTTCTTAAAATAGGTTTTGTATAGATTTGTCCAATAGCACCAAGTTAAGAAAACAAAAAATGTCTTTCCCATGGAAACTCTGACTCAGTCAAAACTATAGAGCTGCTATCGCTGCCTCTGTAGTAATAAATATATAAAAGGCTTTGTCATTTTACACAGTTTTCTGCTTCTTTTTTGCATAATTTATGCTGCACTCTATGCCTAAAAGGGTATGATATGTATATTCACACATATATATATATATATATATATATATATATATATATATTCACTGAAAAAACCATAGGTTATAGACCATATATAGTTAGGAATTAGCATTTACAAAACCTTATTTTACTCACACAAAACCATTGAAATTCCATATATAGTTAGTTGTACTAACTATATATCGCGCACCCGCAATCCACTGCTGATCATGTCACATATTACATCATTCATGACATGGTCAGTGACATCACTGATGACATCACTGATGGCATCACTGATGACATCTCAAATGACATCACTGATGACATCACTGATGACATCTCAAATGACATAACTGATGACATCTCAAATGACATCACTGATGACATCACTGATGACATCTCATTTGACATTACTGATTACATCACTGATGACATCATTCATGTGATAATACGATGAACCTCTTCAGACTCTAATATAACCTTAGATACACTCAGTGTAAACAGACACTCACAGACTGTCACTCATCCATGGAGTTACTCACACACCTAGTCAGTCATGCAAAGAATCAATCACACCTCCATTTCCTCAACTATACAGTTATACACATCTTACTTATTCAAACATATACTAACACATATTTACTCTCTTATACAATCCCTGATACAAGTTCACAATGATTCATACAGCCACTCACACATTCACTGGCTCTTATGCACAGTTATTTATATATGTCAACTCTCACATGTACTGTGTTTTACATATGTACTTACTTTGACATGTAGCACTGAGATATCCATTCACACACCAATGCACTCATGCACACAGTCAACCGCCCATACAGATGTTTCCACATGCACTTTTGAACCCATACACCTAGTGAATCAACTGCTCACACATCTATGCAGAGAGTCATACACCTCCCAGCCACCCATACACACTCTCAGTCTCCCATACAAATACTTGGGCAACCAATCAATAACCCATATAGTTAATCATATAGCTACTGATCAACACATGCAGCAGTTTACAGAACAACAGACATAATGATGCACAAATTAAGACAGTTTAGTCACTAACCCATGCACTCAGTGAGACACATTTAATCACTCACTCATACAGTCAGTCATGCACCTACTAAATCCTTCGTCCAGACACTTATACATCCACTCATTCTTCAATATGTAAGACATATTTTAACTTTACAGAAACATACAGTCACTGGATGTTGTCATCAGTGATGTCATCAGTGATGTCATTTGAGATGTCATCAGTGATGTCATCAGTGATGTCATTTGAGATGTCATCAGTGATGTCATCAGTGATGTCACTGACCATGTCATGAATGATGTAATATGTGACATGATCAGCAGTGGATTGCGGGTGCACGATATATAGTTAGTACAACTAACTATATATGGAATTTCAATGGTTTTGTGTGAGTAAAATAAGGTTTTGTAAATGCTAATTCCTAACTATATATGGTCTATAACCTATGGTTTTTTCAGTGAATTTCAATGGTTTTTTAATAGCAAATAACAAAAGCTTTAAAATGTATTTTTCTTTAAATCAAAAATATATTTTACATGTTTTTAATAAAAAAAAATTTTTTATTATTTTTTTTGTTTCGCTCCCGGTCCGCGAACCGGTTAGCTTCCCGTTAGCTCAATTTGGTGCCGCGACCCGGTCCGCGAACCGGTAAACGTTCCGTTTCCGCAACTGCCGCGTTAGAAAACAACATCGTGACGCGTCGCGTCAGCGTGACGTATCGCGTTGTCGCGTAATACGTCATATGACGCGCCACGTTAGCGTACCCGGAAGCGAACCGGTACGCGAAGCGAGGCGCGAAACGTAAACACAACAGGTCATGTGACTTGGTAATAACACTTTTCATTGGTTCATTTCACTTTTGGTTTCCTAATGATGTAAGACTAGGTCATGTGATCTAAAATTAACACTTTTCATTGGTTTAGAACTATTGTTTTTCCCAAATGATGAAAACCCCTCCGTCTTTCCTCACTCTGACTTTCATCTTTGTGAGAGGAAGACTTTTGTGATCACTGAGCAATGGCTTCATTAGTAGCTTCAGCTGGTGCTTCCCCACCACCTCCACCACCTCCAAGGAAGAGAGGACCACCTGCTGAAGTTATCATTCAGCAAGAAGAGGAAGAAGAGGAAGAAGAGGAAGAGCAGGAAGAGAGGCAGTTTTTGCGTGAGGAGCCCAGGAGGTCTCATGTCAAAGAAAATTATATTTGGCAATTTTTTAAATATCCCCGGGGCCAAAAAAAAGTCAATGCCCGGTACGTAACTTGCCTTATATGTAAAGATAGACTGTCCAGAGGGACAGACAAGAAGTACAGTTACGGCAATTGCACAATGCATCGCCATATGGATAGGTGGCATCCTATCAACTACAGTGCTGCGCAGTTACGTGACCAGCAAGATAATCCCCCTTCTATGGCCAGAAGATCAGTTGTACAGGAAGTGACGGGACCAGAGGCGAGGGAGATGGTCCCAAATATACAGATGAGATTCGGGGAAGTGAAACAAGTGTGCGTGCATTGTAATCAGTTTATTTGCTACAGAGAAAGTAGCATCAATCTAATCAACAGAGCTATCGACAATCATGTTTGTCCGAAACGCCCCAGAGAATAAATTCTTTTTTTTGTTGCTCCTGTTGAGCCCTTTACAATGAATCGTTTTCGTTTCCCCCCCCCAAAAAAAACAAAAACAAATATAAAACCGTTCAGAAAATACAAAAAAAGTAAAAAAATGTTCAGAAAAATAATAAAAAAAATATAAAACAACAAAAACAATAAAAAAAAAGTTCTTTTCAGAACTACCTCCCCGTTATAAAAAAATTGGTAGAATATTTGGAACTCTGCCAACCTCTATTTCTTTTGGTTCGCTTCCCGGTTCGCTCTCCGGTACGCGAACCGGGAGCGAACCCAAAAAATTTTTTTTTTAAAAAAGAAGAGTAAGTATAAGGGAAGGAAACAGACAGTTATGTTAAAAGAAAGACAGCTATAGGGAGTAAACTAGAGATACTGTTTAATAGATCTATTTACTGAAGAAAAGATTTAAGAGGGTATAATTGTGAAAAACAAAATAGATAAGGAAGTGAGAAAAAAAAGGAGAGTAGAAGAATAACAAACAAGAGTTTCTTAGAGAATGTGACTGAATGATCAAATTAAGATTAAAACATTGGAATAACAGAGAGAAAAAACACAATGTAGAAAAGAAGAAGTAACAGAAAAGGAATGATTGAAACAGCAAAGAAATGTAAATAACATAGGGGCATATTATCAACATAGGCGATAAAAATTTTGCTGCTTTTATCAGCAGAAATCTGACGCTAAAGACGCTTTTGCGGCAGTTTTCTGCCGATAATTACTGCTTTTATCGGCAGAAAACTGCTGCTAAAGCTGCTTTTCCGGAAGAAAACTGCTGCTAAAGCCACTTTTGCGGCAGTTTTCTGCCAATAAAAGCACCGATAATTTTATTGCCTGTGTTGATAATATGCCCCTTACTGTGCTTGAACTACAGAGAAAAAGCATAATGAACAAGTAGTGAAAGAGTGATCAGCCAGAAACAGTGAGAGTAATAGAGACAGAGTGAGTGAACAAGAGTGAGGAAGTATGAGAAGAGAGGGACTGAGAAAAATAGTGGAAGAAGTAGAGTAAGTAAGTAATAGAGAAAGGAATGAGGGAAGTAGCAAAGGCAGGAAAGTGAGGGTTAAAGAAATGAAGTAGTGAAACTAATAGAAGTTAAATGTGATAGAAATGTAACGAAAAGAGTACAAAACATTTACCTTATAATTGTCGTTAACTTAGTCACTTGTTATTTTTATACTTTCAATCTGTGAAAGAGAGAACAAACATTTGAAAAATATTAAAACATGTATTTAAAAATTAGAAAAGACAAGGGAAAAGATTGAAGGACAAACAGTTTTTCAACAACTTTGACACTTACAGAAGCCTCTGCTTCTCCATGCCCCTACACAGTCCTAAAAATATACATTTTAAACTAACAGTATCTTGATGCAGATGAAGTGAGGCCTATCTTGCAACATGGTGCATCTTTTGCACTGCTGCTGTCTCACAACAGTGATGCAATGGCAGCGCAAAAGAGGTGCACAGCCATCATAAAACTGTCCTTAACATTTTAAATGATTGTTTCAGGATGCCAATAAGGTGTGTCCTATCCAGAGGTTTGTTTGAGGTGAGGCCTACTCAGGGTTGCAGATGAAATTTAGAGTTGTTGAAGAGTACAGAGGAGATAATACATTTGTAGGCCTACCAATGAAGTGAGTCATGTCCACAGCACTCTTGAACGAAGGCCAGACCTCCTCTGTTTCCCTGGACAGGCCTAAACTTGATCTGCACAATGTGATGTATAATGTTAGGAAACACAGGTGATGTAATTGAAAAACGTGCAATTTCTTTTGCTCATTTCACAATCACATCACTTGTGTTTCCTTTGCCTAGGTATCTCATTGTGCAGATGTAGTCCAGCATATGAAACAGTACCCAGAAGTGCAGCACTGCATGCAACAACTTTGACACTTACAGAAGCCTCAGCTTCTGCATGCCCCCTACACAGTCCTAATTATATACATTTTAAACTGACGGTATCTTGCTGGAGATGAACTGAGGCCTATCTTGCAACATGGTGCATCTTTTACACTGCTGCTGCGTCACAAAAGTGACGGAACAGCGGCGCAAAAGAGGCACACAGCCTTCATAAAACTGCCCTTAACATTTTAAATGATTGTTTCTAGATGGTGATAAGGTGTAACCCATCCACAGATTTGTTTCAGGTAAGTCCTACTCAGGGTTGCAGATGAAATTTAGGCTTGTTGAAGAATACAGAGGAGATAATACATGTGCAGGCCTACCAACGAAGTGAGTCATGTCCACTGTACTCTTGAACAAATGTCAGACCTCCTCTGTCTCCTGGAACAGGCCTAAACCTCATCTACACAATGTGATGTGTAATGTTAGGAAACACAGGTAATGTAATTGAAAAACGTGCAATTTTTTTTGCTCATTCCACAATCACATCACCTGTGTTTCCTTTGCTTAGGTATCTCATTGTGGAAATGTAGTCTATCATATGAAAGACTACGTAGAATATGAGCACTGTATGCAACAACTTTGACACTTACAGAAGCCTCAGCTTCTCCATGCCTCCTACACAGTTCTAAATGTACATCATAAATACAAAAAGTACAGAATTAATTATACATGTTAAATGGTTTATTTTCGCTGTTCTCAGAATGTATCAAATTTCACTAAAAACAGTGACTTGAAGGTATTCATCATATAACAGCGGGGAAAAAAAAACACAATCAAAATGATTGTGTTTAAAAAACCCATATAACATAACCAATCAGAAATCAGAACTCCTCAAAAGTAACTTACTTTCCATGACGTCGAAGGATGTCCTATGAACAGCTTACACTCTGTTGTGCTGTTTTTATTTTCAGCCCGCCACTTTCTGAAAGAAAACCTCCATCGTTTTGAAAAATATGTTACATACAATAAATGACTTGTCGCTCTCTACCACACGTTTCCACAAGGCCAAATCATGTAATAGCCATTTATAACTCTTGGAATTCTTGTAAGCAAATCCCGTCATTTTCTATTTCCGCAACTTTCAGAAAGAAAACGTTCAAGATCACTTTCACAATCCTGGACTAGTAATATCTTACCCTTCTTGCTCACTCATGTTCTACATTTCCTATGACACTGATACTGCTTACTATGTAGCAGACTTACACTACCTCTATGACTACTACAATTATTTAATTCTCTACATCACTTTTAATCACAAAGCAATATAAAACAGTAGATAAAATTATATCAACCCCTAGAATCATTATACGCCAGTTACCTACCCTAAATTCTCTTTTCTGAAAACAGAAAGTAAGAATATTTTTAAGTAAAAAGGCAACATTGTATCGTAGTCAAATGGGAATCATTTCCGAAACAGCAAATTTTTTTACATTTTCAATAAGCTGTGTAATAAGCGGATCTTGTCAAAGGACCATCATGCCATATAATAGCTGCAGTTACAAATGTTCTTCCTAAAATCAACGACTGTGTAGCCACAACATTTGTAATTAAAGTTGAAGACTTACTTTCATCAGGTTTATATAGTTGGATTTTTAAAATGACATTATAATCAAAAGTTTGGAGCAATAATCTAGACAGCATTGCAGACTTACATTACCTCTACTCCATGTTTTGATTGGCTGCTTGAATTAGCTTATAAAAAGAAACAGTTTTTCTGAACTCATTCAAAGTGCAGTTATTTTTCCATGACGTCAAGTGTTATGGTAAGAACACTGTTTGCTTTGGGAAATACTCTGTTGTCCTTCAACTAATCTGTGCCCACCACTTTCTGTAAGAAAATCTTCTTATTTTCCAGGAACTATTTAAAACTCAAAAAAAACTTTTGACTCTGTACTACACTTATCCTCAAGGCCAAATCATGTAGGAGCCATTAGAACCTCTTGAAATTCCTCAGAGCAAATCCCGAGATTCCTTCTCTAAAATTTTGGTTTTAAAAACACCAGGTAAGAATTTTTAAGGTCAAAAGGCAATTTTTTTTTGAAAGTTAAAACAGAATCGTTACAGAATGACCAGCCATTTCTAGACTTTAAATAAGCTGTGTAATGTCCTGATGTTATTGAAGGACCGTCATGATATATAATTGCTGCAGTTACAAAAGTCCTCCCTGATATTGACAACTGCGAAGCCACAAAATTTTTAATTAAAGTTGTCAATTTTGTTCCATCAGGCCTACATCGTTGGAACATTAAAATGACATACTGGCCATATGTTCGTATAAATAATGTTGACATCATTTCAGATTTACATTGCCTACACTCCATTTTGTGATCAGCTGCTTTTACTAGCTTATTAAAGGACACTGATTTACTGTCTGGCAAAGTTAAATATATAAATCTTTCTGAGTCTACACTAGTAGTACTTGATACCCTACAGTTCTCGCAGTCATGCTGCCATTGATCAGAAAGCCCAAACAGGTGATCTACATCTACACCTTCAGCATGCAATACATCAAGCATATACATTAAAAACTCCTGACAATCTTGCTGAATATTTTGAGAGAATTGTGTTTGACCTGAACATCTGTCTAACAGATTTCGAATTTCAGACACACTTTCTATTTTTGTTCTATCAGTGCTACATTTCTCTAACACAGAATTTAACAAACTGCAAAATCTTTGATCCGAATTGACCACAATCTCTTCTTTTACATTTCCTAGAGAAAACAAAACATTAACCACTACATTAGCATAGCAGTTGACACCAGAACTGTTTTCAAATTGAAAACCAACAACATCTTCAACAGAATCCTTTTTCTTTCTGCTTATAATTTCAGGTTCATCGCCTTTTCGTCTTTTTGCTACAACCTCCCTAGTATTGGTCACATTTCTTCGTTTCCGGCCTACCACACGTTTCTCAAACAAAGGATATTGAGGCAAATGTGGCACATACTCTCTTCTTAACCTATTGTATTCCTTAACACAATCTAGATCCGCACAAATGTTTGTGACATCACACTCAATCAAGTACAATCCCGATAAAGTTTTAACTCGTGACAATGCCACATATGCCATACCCTCCTTGAACACAGAACTGCCAATATTCACCAATGCACTGTCTATACTTAAACCTTGCGATTTATGGATTGTCACCGCATATGCCAAGCAAACAGGAAACTGCTTGCGGCGAACATATAAGTCTTTTACAAGCAAAAATCTAGCAGAACAACGACCAATTAGCTGTACTTCCTCAATGCCATCAAATTTAATTTTTAAAAATTCAATTCCATCTCTATTTCTGTATTTCACAAAATCAACAACATTACCCATTGATCCATTTACCAGACCTCTTTCAACATGTAAATTCCTTCTTAAAATTATACGGCAATTTAAGCACACATTCAGAGTCTTTTCAAAACCTGCAGTTTTAGATATAGTCTTCTCTAATGAATCCAATTTTGTTTTCAAATTCTCAGACAAAATAATTGTTGATCCCATATGCTCTACTCTGTCAATAGCTTCCAGTTTCACAATCTCTTGGTTTTCTAAATGCAACATTTTGTTGTTGAAGATGGCACATTCTGCAAGAGTTGGCATCAAACATATTCCAGATTTCTTCTCAGTAATTTTCTGAAAAATATAATCAGGCACAACGTCTTGTTCTGGATATAAATTTGACAGTAATCGTGCATGTAAAGCTTCTTTCCCATGCTCAGTCACTTTTCCAATTCTAACATCTTGTAGAATATTCTTGTAATCTTCATCCTTCGCCTGACGCATATTTTCATGCAGTTCAGCATAATTGAAGTTTAACCATATATTGACGTTACCAATGCTCCCTAGGCACTTCCTGGTATCTTCATGCGTGAGCATTTTGAACACAGGTTGTCCTTTCACTGGTGTCAGCTGCAGAAGATCTCCGAAAACAATGATGTGTTTGCCACCAAATAACACATCATACTCTGTTTTAAGAACTTCTTGCATTCTCAAATGCACAAAGGCAAGCATGACATTGGAAACCATGCTTACTTCGTCAATGATAAGAAGTTTCATTTTCCTCAAGACTCTTGAAACTTCACAACAAGCATCTCCAGATAACTTGTGGTATTGTAATTTGTTATCATGCTCCACTGGCAGCATCAGTAGACGATGCAAAGTAATACCTTTAATGTTATGTGCTGCCAGTCCAGTTGGAGCGGTGACAACACAAGACAGCGATGACTCAGTCCTTTTCTGCAAATAACATGAAATTGCTTTAATGAGGAAACTTTTTCCAGTTCCCGCTTCTCCACTCACGTACAGTCGAACAGGCTTCAACGACGTACATGAGCACTCTTTCTTCTCATGACTTAATCCATGATCAATTTGGTTGGTAACCTCGTCATATATTTTCCTCTGCTCAACGTTGAGTTGTCTTTCCAAGTCTTCTAAGTTAACCGCATCCTCCTGAGCATGTGCCATGGCTCTTTCCACTTCATTCATGGCAGTGGCAGCTTCATTTTCGATAACAGGTCCTCCTAGTGGATCCTGACTCAATGAAACAGAACTCTGACTGTCCTGAGAACTGTCTCTGGCAATCTCGGCTGCAATCATTGCTTCCTGCTCGATTTCCGCATTCAACATTTCTAGATATTTGGGAAAAACAGGACATTCTATGGTCTCCTTGGCGGCAGTGAAAGAGTCTTCGTAACAGAGGAAATCTCCAAGCAGTTCCTCTTCTGCACGCCAAGGCTTAAAAAGTTGCAAAAGTGCTAAATAGAAAAACTCCTTTTTTTCAGGAGATTCGCCACTCAATTTTCGATGGTTTACCAAGTGGCATTTCCTTTGCTTGACCAGACATCCCTCACTTCCAATTACAGCATACACTCCTTTATCAATATCTTCTTTGATGTTCCTCTTGAATATGTAATTTTGTAGAACCTCATACAGACAAACATTCTCGAGGTGACTGCTTCGATTTGGATAATATGTATCCAACATGTTGGTCTTCAAAATATCGGTACTGTTCGGCTCCTTTTCCGCCAAATACTCAATTTCCCGCACAGGTTTCAGAACTCGATTACGCGTTGCAGCAAGACCAAGACTCGCCCAAACGATACTCCTGGATTTGGCATAGAGACTTGCTGAAGACAACCGGTCAGAACATTCGTAAGCTCCGATTTCTCGATGTGACAACATCTTCAGACTGAAACTGTACAACTTCTTGCTGAGGCTCTTTTCATGGGAAATATCCTCCCACATATCCTTCAATTCTGTCTTTTCTTTTTTGGTGATGTAAGATGTCACATACCGAGCCACAGCCATACAGTTATCAGCCACAAACTGTATATCCATGTTAGCATTCCACATGGACAAAATCACTGGGTTGTAGACGTTGATGTACTTGGACTCTTCGTTCCTTTTCAAATTGTATGTGTTTTCAGGTGATTTCTTCATCACATTATGTCGCAGCGAAGACATCAAACTGTTTACTCTTCCTTTAGAAATCACCGGTCGTGGAAAGCCGAAACGACATTTGGTGTAGAACTTGTCCTTGTTTCTGAATTTACGACGCCAGTACTTTCCACAACGATGGCTTTGGAAACGTAGAACTTGTTCTCTTAGGCTTTTCTTCTCCTTTGCGTTTGGAACAGCACACGTAGAATACTGTTGTATGAAACTCATCACTAAGTCTTCTGGATCTGTTCCAAATTTAGGTGCATCCTTGATCCACAGCAGCATATGTATATGAGGAGCACCTCTTGCTTGGTACTCCTTTCTCCAGAAGAAATCCAACACCTCTCCAAGAGGTGGATTCTTCTTATTCATGATGAAAGACATCATAGCTTCAAATCTATGATTGAAGTACCTGCATACATTCACTGGATCCAAAGAGCACAGTTCTCCGGGTGTCTTGAATTCGATATTTTCAATGTTTCCATTTGCCTCTCGTAGAAATTCAAGTAAGTCTTCCCAGCCATACTCAGCACAGCTCAGAGTGAGGAACCATGTGGGAGTTCCTAAGTTCCTCAGCATACATTTTAAATCACCATGACGACGGTACCAGTACTCATTAGTACCACGCTGACACGCCATGAGATTAATCAGGTGACAATCCAAAATACTGTCTTGCACATTGACTTTATCCATAAAGTCACTTGCAGAGATGTTTTGCATCTGTATACCACTTTTCAAGATGTGGTTCACTGCATATGACAGTCCAGACAGATCGCTTTCAAACAGGAGATGAAACAAATAGGGAATGCATTGTCGAAACCTAGCATCTTCTGCATACAATCGTAAAGTCCGGTATTCAGAAGCAGGAATTTGATGAGGTCGCTCATCATATCTTCCTCCTTGACCTGTTGGAAATAGCTGTGGGAAACACCGAGCTTCCAAACTTTCCTCCCAAACACTAATGGGACTCCCTTTGGCTTGTTTCATTTGAAACAACTCAATAGCATTCCCCATGACTTCCTTGGAATGCAAAGGAAGAACACTATAATGTTCATATATTTCTTCACTTTTAGAGGGTTCTACTTTCTCAATTTGACCAGCACACAAATTGCTATCTTCTTCTTCACTTACTTCCTCTTCTGCAATATATACATTCTTATAGTTGTGGAAAAGTAAATTTTGCCATGTTCTGTGTCCCTACGTGTCATCCATCATATGTTATGTGTGCATGATTAAATATGCATATGTATTCCCCATGTTCGATTCAAGACGCAATTATAGTTGTGTCCACCTCTAGTATGTCAGTTTCCAGTTCTCGTGAATACTACGAATATCAGGCCTATGTAAAGCTACGTTGCCACGTTTCTCAGTGTGCACGTTATTCCATTATAAAGTCCCCGTTTCTAGGCCTCAAAAGGGCCTGGACACCAGATTCAGCTCCTGTCTCCTGCAGCCTCGCTGAGGAGCGATACAGCCCCCACCTGTATCCTCGACCCTTCACTTACATCCTGCCTTGCAGTGCCCGGTTCAGCTGGCTCTGCCTCTGAGTCTGCCAAAAGTATGTTATGATTCCAGTTATCAGTTCAGTCCTCCTTCTCTGCATTCCTAAGCTACTGAACTGCATCAATAGTTTCCGTCATTGTCTAGCCTTCACGTCTCCACGTTAGAGAAATACTGTATTAATGGTCATTTAATATTCTTCATCACGCACTACATGTAGAATAATGCATGGTCCAGTCTTAGAATCAAGTTAGCCTTTCCCCTCCTGACTTCTAGTTTATATCAACATGTTCTCTAAACATCAGATACTAGATACTGTTTAGGTACATGTCGCCCTGACTCTCCAGACTTCAGTCTCTGCTCCTAACACGGAGTTCATAGCCCCCAGCTTCTCCTAGTGATACGTCATTGCTAGTTTGCGCGCACCATCAGGTTAGAGGTCCCGGCTCCTCAGGTAGCCCCCTCCAATGTTTCCGCCCCATTCATGACATATTCTGTTACGTTTGCATCACATGTCTATGTATACGCCCCGTTACACCTCTTTTCACCCTTATCTTTCGCGACTGCTACGCGTCACACCTTCTGCTCCACCCACTGCTACGCCTATTGCAATGTAATGCTATGTGTTTGCGTTATGTATATATGCTCATGCACTGTTATCAAAAAGTTGTTCCCCTTGTCCCGATCCTGTCCCCAGCAGCGCTGCTGGGCCTTACCATCCTGTTCCTGTCCTTATGCTGTATTAAACCTGCATAACTCCTACTACCTCGAATCTTGACTCTTATTTTATTGAGCTATCTGTTATTCATTTATACATTCAAAAATAGGGTATTATTTATTTATTTACCACATAATGGCGCCCGAATAGGGACTTGCCCTTTCCCCACGCGTCGGTGAAGCCACGCCGACCCCCTGACCCTCTGCAGCCGTGACGGAACCATACCGTGCACATGCAGATATTTCTGCTTCAAGTATCCCTCAGGCCCACGGAGGAGACGGAGGAGGCGGTCCAGCATCCAAACGAGACGGTGGAGGAACGCGGCGAGTCCCGACCAGAGCCCAAGCCGAGAGTCCAAGGTCCGAGGTATCCGGAGGTCCACCCGTAACTGAAGTCCGAAGTTCGTCGTCCGTCGTCGTAGCAGTCCAGTCCGATCCGAGGCCTTCCGTTCTTGCTGCCCGGTGAGTACCATTACTGGGGTAGTATCTAGACAGGGTCAATCTAAATTGACTCTGGTCCGTGGGTTGGTGGTACACAGACTCACAAACGAAGTGTTCACCTAGGTGGATACGGGTCTTGATGCGTCCCTTTATGGGACCGGTATGTTCCGTACTGTTTCAGCAGTGCATCCAGTAACTCTAGTCTGTTCCGTTCTCGAGAAATTCTTGTGTTTCTGTTCTCAGTATTCCAGGTAATATTCTGTCCGAACTGTTATGTTATGATGTTGTTCAATGTATTTCCAATGTCGTGGTATGCCTGAATTGTTCTCCCAATTGTTATTGTTCCTCGTGTATTGTATTGTGTTCCGATTCAAGTTTACAATGTCTCTCTTTTCGAGATTACGTCAGCTAAAAACTAGAAGGGGTTTGTTAGAAGAAGCAGTTCCTGTTCCGCCGAGGGACAGTCCAGGTCACTTTATGTATCAGAAGCATGGCATAAGCGCCATATTGTATCTAGATTTATGGGTAGAGTATACCAAACAGTTAGAAGAAAAGTATAGATGGCCCGTATCGGGTACATGGGATGCCGAGTGCATCATGCGAGTAGAAGAAGCATTATGGAAAAAGAAAGCCAGACAATCACAGAAAGATGCCATCGAGTTATGGCATAAAGAAGCTCATAAAAGAACCGAAAAAGAAATCAGAAAGTCAGAGTTAAGTAGAGAATCCTTGGAACGAGCCCAAGAAAAAGAACGAATCGAGATAGGTGAACAAGTCAAAGCCGAACAGTCAGACAGACAGAGGCATGCCCTTATTAAGGGTATGTATCCTCTCCTTGCCGAGGGCTTGCCAAAAGCGACCCCAGAGGCATCCAGTAATTTCCCGCCACCATTAGTCCCGACCAAGCTACGTCACAAACCAACAGCAGCTGATATTTTCATCTCGTCCTATTTGGACGACACAGTCCCAGAATATGCAAATCCTGTTCCCGCTCCGCCAGTCCCTGTAAATCAGGCACTTCCCGCTCCTCCAGACACCGGAGTACCTGTTACGGTACCCCCGGTCCAGCCCGCCATACAAGTCCAGCCCGCATTTCAATTTCCCACTTTGCCAGCACGAAAAGCATCAGTTGATGATTCTAGTCTAGGGGCCGCAGGAGGAGGTCCTCCTCGAACCCCGCCGCCACATAAGCGTTTAACGGCAGCCGAATTACATATGCAAGCGTCACAACGTACGCCCAGACTGTCTGTTGCAGAAATAAGAAAATCCCTTGCCGAATGCTGTTATGACCCAGTCCCAGGCGAAGATGATATGGTTTTATATTCATTACGCGTAAGAAATGTGGCCGAGTATCTAGTCACCCTACCAGATATGAAGGAAGATCTAGACCGAATATATCGTTTCATCCGCACAGGGGATGATCCAGAAAGTATCAGTGATGTCATGTCCCAAAGGAAAGCTGCGACCCAGCTCATGATATTAAAGTTTCTGATTAATTGTCTAATAAGAGAACAAGATTACCCGTCCAAAAATCAGGCCGAAATGAAAGCCCTGATGAAGTGGAGTAATAGTATAGCCGAGGGTAAGCACAAGACTATCAGTGCTATGGAGAGTATGTACAAGAAAATCCGCAAAGAAATAATAAAGATACACGAACAACGTAAAGCAGCACAAGTAAACGAGAAAGAAAGTAACTCTGATACTGAAGAGATAGACGACGAGAATGCCAGAATAGCGTATGTAGGAAAATCCAGATTTCCAGATCGCCATTTACGCCTAGAACCCAAGTCTACTTTCCATCATCCAGTACCAGATCAAGGTTCTCTAGAACAAGTATTTCAAGCTACCGATCACATCCTGAAATCACGAATCGGTTACAGTGAGTTAAGCACTATGCATGAACAAGAACTAGCTCGATCAGCAGTCCGTTGGATTACTGATTCTATCACTTTTCCAGACGAAATAGTGGCACAAATGTTTCTGAAACTGCCCCCGGCCGAGCAACGACTAGTGGGTATGTATATGATCCAGCACCTCATTACTCTGTATGAGGATCAACATTCTGATCCAGGTCCGTTACATGATATCCTGAACGAGTTACTCCAGTATAGATGGAGAGGTCTAGGTACCGATTTAATCAGTGTTATTCTAGAACAGCGCCACAAATATGGAACGTTTCTGAACCGGCATTTTGTTCATGTCTCACCCCCAGAAAGTAAACCATTTTACATAGACAGACAGAATCCGTTACGAGAAGTCCACCCAGTTAGAGGAACGGGTGGCGAAATGCAACGAGTGTTTGTTTACACTCCAATCACAAAGATGGAACTTCTTGAAATGAAGAAATTAATTCCCTGTCATGATAAAGATCCAGCAGGGTTCCATAGAGAACTAAAAGACATGCTCCGTATGGGAGAATACACGTATCCAGATATAATTAAAATGTTAAAAGTTCTGTTGCCCGCAGGGGTGTATGAGAAGCTCAAGGAAAAAGATTGGGAGGTGGGAGAGAAAAAGATCGATTGGGCAGTTCTAGAAGCTGAAGACAAGATACGAGTACCAGGTACCGGTCTTGGAGATAAATGTAAAGAATTACCAGAATTATTGATTCAAGTTTTACCCAGATTATTGACAACTAGAAAAGAGGACTGGGATGCAATCTCAGCCTGTAAACAGAAACAAGACGAAGATATTAGTGATTTTTATTCTAGATTTGAGAAGTGTTTTAGTATCAACAGTGGCCTCAAGACAAGTAGTGAGTCATATCCTCACCTTTTTGTTACTAAATTAGTCGAGAATTCAAGTCCACAAATTAAAAATCGAGTTTTGAAAGTCGAAAGTACCTGGCAAGCTAATACCCCGTCCCAGATGTTGCAAATGCTCCAATACCACCAGAATAGAATCAGAGAAGAACAAGAACACGAGAGAAAGCGTATGAAAGACACGAAAATGAAAGTACTAGTTGCACAATCTGTTCCTCAAGACAGTCAGAAGAGGGGTCCGAATCAAGCCAGTCATCCTGCAGCTCCCGTTAAAGGGAACTGCAATTATTGTAAACAGCCAGGTCATTTTATAAATGAGTGTGCAGTTCTGAAACACAACATAGCTACCGGTAAGACTAAAGAAAGACCACGTCCGCCTAGACAAGAACAAGTTTCACAGACTCCTCAGTCACAGAATGCACCACAGACAGTTCCAGCACCGCAGCCTATTGCTGCAACACAGCATGTTACATCGCAGATGTACCAGTATGCACAGTCTGAGTATCCAGAGTACCAACAGTATTCATGAAACAGCCTAGAGAGGGAGGTAGGCTTGCCTCTCATCGAGATACCTGTAGATCAAGAAGGTCCCTATGTTCACAGTCAAGTATTAGGGAAAGACAGAAAGTTTTTGATTGATACAGGGGCAAGTAGGACCACAATTAGTCATGCCGAAGTTCCAGGGGCTCCGCTCTCAGGCTCAAGAAATGTTTCCCTTGGATTTTCAGGAAAGCCTATCGTAAATGAGATCTCAAAGCCAGTTTCTCTAGAAGTAGGTCCATTGTCCCGCACTACTGATCTGTTACTTACTAAGTCATGTCCAGAAAATCTATTAGGCATTAAAACACTGAAAGAGTTAGGTGCAGTTATATGCTGTTCCCCAGAGGGAATACGTCTGTTCCTACGTGACTTCAAGGGTCACTATGTATTACGAGATTTTGATTCAAGACTGTCTAATGTTCCACAGCACTTATGGGCGCAAGGTCCAACTGATGTTGGTTATATGCAAATCACACCCTATCGTGTGACTCTCAAGCCAGGTGTAGTGTTACCACGAATCAGACAGTACAGATTGCCACCTGAGGCTGTAGCAGCCTTATCCAAAATTATTGACGAGCTCATGGCTCAAGGAGTGGTTGTAGAAACTGACTCCAATGTATGTAATTCTCCGATCATTCCAGTCATGAAACGTACTGATCCAAATGCACCCCCAGTATATCGATTAGTGATTGACCTACGAGAACTTAATAAGTGTATTATTCCTCAGTACCCAGTTGTCCCAGATATCTCTTCCCTATTAACAGCCATTGATTGCGAAGCTACATTCTTTACTGTAATCGACCTTAAGAATGCATTTTTCAGTGTCCCTATTCATCCAGACAGCCAGTTCCTTTTCGGATTTTGTTTAAATGGAAGGAGCTATATGTTCACACGAGCTCCTCAAGGTTTTACAGAGAGTCCTAGCATTTACAGTCAAGCACTTAAGAGACAACTAGACAACATTCACATGCCAACTGACACTGCCCTGCTCCAGTATGTCGATGATCTCCTGATCACAGCCCGTTCTGAACGTGCTTGCGAGCGAGCCTCACTTACAGTATTGTATTTCCTTGCCGAGATGGGGCACAAGGTGTCCCCTTCAAAGCTTCAATTCTGTGTCCAGCAAGTGGTCTACTTAGGACACTTACTGTCCAAGAGGGGTAGGCAGTTGACACCAGACCGTATCCAGTTAATAGCGAGTCTTCCTCAGCCCAAGACCCAGAAGGAGGTACGTGCTTTTATTGGCCTTACTTCTTATTGCAGACAATGGATTCCTCAGTATGCATTTCTAGCCAAACCACTGATACAGTTAACGACACAGGAGGCAGCCGTATCGACTGTCCTCCCTTGGACATCTGAACATACATTTAGTTTCAATGAGTTAAAGAAAGCCCTATGCCAAGCTCCAGTTCTAGCTACACCGAACTACAGTAAGCCTTTTACACTTTTCGTTACTGAACGCGAAGGTACAGCATTATCTGTTCTCACACAAGATCAAGCAGGACAATACAAGCCATGTGCTTATTTTTCGAGCACATTAGATCCTGTAGCCCAGGCTCTGCCTGCGTGCCTCAAGTCAGTTGCAGCCACAGCACTAGCTATCAGACAAAGTGATTCCATAGTCTTAGGACATACCTTGACAGTACAAGTTCCACACTCCGTGGAAGTTCTTTTAAACCGAACACAAACTCAGCACTTGACAATTGCACGTTTAACAGGTTATGAATTGACACTGTTCCAGCCACACATAGGAATCAGACGCTGCAACATCCTGAATCCTGCTACACTGTTACCATCAGTTAATTCGAATTCTGCCACGCATGATTGCGTGGAAATAGTTAACATTACGACTAAGCCAAGACAAGATCTGACAGATATTCCGTTATTAGATCCCGACCTGACACTTTATGTGGATGGTTCATGTATGAGAACTAGTACAGGAGAACTAGTCGCCGCGTATGCAGTGACTACTGACACTGAAGTAATAGAGACGCACCGCATCGACACTCTGTCCGCTCAAGCAGCAGAGCTAGTTGCTCTGACACAAGCCTGTATACATGCCAAGAACCAGAAAGTTAATGTTTACACAGATTCACGCTACGCATTCGGAGTCGTACACGACTTCGGAGTGCTCTGGCAGGAGAGAGGTTTCATGACTTCTCATGGAACCAAGATTCAGCATGGTCTCCTTATTCAAGCTCTGTTAGATGCCATACATTTACCGACATCTATCGCTATCATGAAATGCAAAGCACATACGAAAGTTACTGACATTATTTCCCAAGGTAACGATCTAGCAGATCGCACAGCCAAGCTTACAGCACAGACTCCAGACATTCCAGTTAATCAGACACATACTCCAGATCCGACTACATGTATGACAGTTAAGGACCCTACACAAGATGTCATAGACATACAGTTACATGCTACTCCTGAAGAAATCAAGAAATGGTCCGAACAAGGAGGGGTCCAGACAGATCAAGGATGGTTAACGAAGGGTAGAGCCACATGGTTTCTCCCCGACTCTATGGTTCAAGTCATTATTAATACCGCACATAGTCCTGCACATCTAGGGGAAAAAGCTATGTTAGACAGTATCCAGAACATTTGGTTTAACAAGCATTTACGAGCTGCAGCCAAGCAGAAAGTCCGTACCTGTATGATATGTTGCCAGTTTAATCCAGGTAAAAGTGTCCCGGTGGAACAAGGTGGATTCCAGCCCCCTGACCACCCTTTTGAAGTCCTCCAGATGGATTATATTCAGATGGAGCGATGTCGAGGTTTCAAGTATGTCCTTGTAGTTGTATGCGCTTTGTCCAGGTGGACAGAAGCATATCCAGTCCCAGATTACACAGCCGCGACCACTGCCAAGCAGTTGGTTCGTGAGTTCTTCCCTCGTTATGGACTCCCTAGAGTCGTATATTCTGACAACGGCCAGCCATTCTCATCTGAACTCATGAAGCACGTTTCCCTGTTATTAGGGTACCAGTGGAAGTTTCATTGTGTACGCCATCCTGAAGCAGCCGGTCTCGTAGAGAGACATAATCAGACTCTAAAAATTCGTATTGCAAAGGTATGCAAAGAGAAAGGTGTGGACTGGCTGGTAGCTCTGCCAGTTGCTTTGTTTTATATGCGCATGGTCGCACATTCCAGATCAGGTCTGTCCCCGTATGAGGTCGTTTTCGGCCGCCCCCCAAATATGTGGGGTACTCCTAGACCCCGAAGTATTACCGATGTTTCAAGTAATATGCTGACAGATTACCTAGCTTCCTTGATGTCTGCCCTCAACTCATGTCGTTCACAGGTTGCCGCCGCATTTCCAGACAATACCGAGGTGGCACCGCACGAAATCGTTCCAGGATCCATGGTGATGGTCAGGAATTTTGACAGATCGAGTCCGCTGGAGCCTCGTTGGAAAGAGCCCCGACAGGTCCTCCTCACCACCCGTACAGCCGTGAAGTTGGAGGGTCGCAAAGGCTGGGTGCACCTTTCTCATGTCAAACAATTTAATGGACTGAAACCCGTCTTAAAGAACATTTCCCAGGATTTGAAGGATTGCCAAAATATTGTTCTCAAGGACTGTCCCGCAAAAGACATTGCTACAACCCCTCCCCTGTTAGAGAAAACTCCGCAACAGGAGTACAAGCTAAAACTCCGGTCTAGTAAAATAAGTCAGTCAGTTTGATTGTCTAAGTCCTCCCCTAGGTGAAACGGTTAGACTGTTTCTGACATGTATAAAATAGACCCCCATAGTGAGAGAGTTAGTCAAAACTCAATTCGATGTATCGTTTTTCTGAGTTTCATATTATTTTTCAGCATTATGATTTCCTGCACTAGTTATGCATTTTACCTGTATCTTCCAGTTCCTCATGTAAATAAGTCTGCTAATGCTACAGTAGAGCACACGTTTAGTGATCTGCCTCCTCATGAACTCTCTTACCGCCTCGCTATGCAAAATAATTCCTTTATCCGCATGTTACATTATTCACACCAGACCAGCAATGCCACTAATTGTTGGGTGTGTGGTCGACTCCCCCCTTTCCAGATACCGAAGGGAGTTCTGCCACTTTTTCCTTATCCTTTTTCACATAATGGTTCGTGTGGAGCATGGTCCACGTTAACGTCATCCTCAACAGATATGTCTTTTCTTAACAGTACATGTTTTCCAGACAAGCAAGGTCTCCCCCACAGAACCGGGTTAGATCTAGAAAATGAAGTGTATAATTTAGGTAATTATTCGTCGAATTTCATGGTCCTGAATGTTCAGTCTGATACTACTCCAGACTTACCTACTATTTCAGTACTGCCAGTCAGAGGTGAATTATGTGTCCGGAATAATGGTTCCGTACATGTAGGACATAGTGAATGTACTACTATTGTCAAATATAGCGACAGTGGGAAATCTGTTTTCAAAGCTTCACGTCATTCTTATTTTATTTGTGGTCAAACCGCATATGTTCGTCTGCCCCTCGATTGGGAGGGAACCTGTTACATTGCCTTCCTACTGCCACCTGTTTTTCTAGCCCCATCTGATTATCACAGAAACACACATCTAGTACACATTAGACATAAAAGGGAGTCCCCAATTGTCGATTATACTGAAACTGCTCTAGAACAGTATACAGATTTCAATAGAGGTTTCTTTTTCTTTATAGGACCTATCCAGAATAGTAAGCTAATCCGCAGGTTAACCAGAACCCTTGAAGCTGTAGTAAATGAGACTGCCTCTGCTCTGGGTAACTTAACCGAAGAGCAATCTGCGATGAGATTTGTCGTTTTGCAAAATCGTCTCGTCCTTGACGTCATACTGGCCGATAGGGGCGGGGCCTGTAGAGTCATCGGATCCAGTTGCTGCATTTTCATTCCAAATAACGCGCCGTCTGTTTATTCAGCTATAACCAGACTCCATAAGATTGCCCATCTGATACACCAAGACCCAGGCCCCTGGACATGGTCCGGTTGGTTCTGGAATATAATTTCCGCATGGGGATGGAAAGTCTTGTCCTTTCTAGGTATTGCAGTAGCGATCATATTTAGCTGCTGCCTCTGTATACAATGTGGCCCTGCGATTTGCGGCATTTGTGCTACCTCTTGTATTCCTAGTCCCAAGCCCCGTTCTAAATCCCGTTCCAGGATAATTCGAGACGAGCAAATGATACTGTATGAAGTGATAGATGGTATCATGAAAATTGATGTTTCCTGATGGAAACGTAGTGACAAGGAGGGAATGTGGAAAAGTAAATTTTGCCATGTTCTGTGTCCCTACGTGTCATCCATCATATGTTATGTGTGCATGATTAAATATGCATATGTATTCCCCATGTTCGATTCAAGACGCAATTATAGTTGTGTCCACCTCTAGTATGTCAGTTTCCAGTTCTCGTGAATACTACGAATATCAGGCCTATGTAAAGCTACGTTGCCACGTTTCTCAGTGTGCACGTTATTCCATTATAAAGTCCCCGTTTCTAGGCCTCAAAAGGGCCTGGACACCAGATTCAGCTCCTGTCTCCTGCAGCCTCGCTGAGGAGCGATACAGCCCCCACCTGTATCCTCGACCCTTCACTTACATCCTGCCTTGCAGTGCCCGGTTCAGCTGGCTCTGCCTCTGAGTCTGCCAAAAGTATGTTATGATTCCAGTTATCAGTTCAGTCCTCCTTCTCTGCATTCCTAAGCTACTGAACTGCATCAATAGTTTCCGTCATTGTCTAGCCTTCACGTCTCCACGTTAGAGAAATACTGTATTAATGGTCATTTAATATTCTTCATCACGCACTACATGTAGAATAATGCATGGTCCAGTCTTAGAATCAAGTTAGCCTTTCCCCTCCTGACTTCTAGTTTATATCAACATGTTCTCTAAACATCAGATACTAGATACTGTTTAGGTACATGTCGCCCTGACTCTCCAGACTTCAGTCTCTGCTCCTAACACGGAGTTCATAGCCCCCAGCTTCTCCTAGTGATACGTCATTGCTAGTTTGCGCGCACCATCAGGTTAGAGGTCCCGGCTCCTCAGGTAGCCCCCTCCAATGTTTCCGCCCCATTCATGACATATTCTGTTACGTTTGCATCACATGTCTATGTATACGCCCCGTTACACCTCTTTTCACCCTTATCTTTCGCGACTGCTACGCGTCACACCTTCTGCTCCACCCACTGCTACGCCTATTGCAATGTAATGCTATGTGTTTGCGTTATGTATATATGCTCATGCACTGTTATCAAAAAGTTGTTCCCCTTGTCCCGATCCTGTCCCCAGCAGCGCTGCTGGGCCTTACCATCCTGTTCCTGTCCTTATGCTGTATTAAACCTGCATAACTCCTACTACCTCGAATCTTGACTCTTATTTTATTGAGCTATCTGTTATTCGTTTATACATTCAAAAATAGGGTATTATTTATTTATTTACCACATAGTACTTATTATTTTTTTTCAAATACAATGTTGCCTTTTTGACTTTCCTAACATCCACTAAATCTTGCCATATTTTCTTACTCTTTGTCGGAACCCCATTAACTAAGATAACCAGAGGTTCCTCTTCCACTTTTTCTACTCCAATTGTATTAATGTTTTTCTTCAAATCTAGAGGCAAATAAACAACTCTTCCCTTTAATCCTCTCTGTAAATCTGATGGAGGCAATTTCCCTGTCTTTGGCTCCATTCTTACAATAGCCTGAAAGGGATGGATACTTTGAATCAAAATAGATTCATAAGTATTTAAATCCTTCAATTCAGAAGGAATCTCAACCAATTCCAGATTATTATGAACCGCTCTAGCAGGCATCTGGTTTGGATTTAATTTGTTACAACAATAAGTACACACACGTTGATCTGATCCCAAATCAAAACAATTTTCTACCATCAAGTATGTTGCAAAATCCTTCCATTCACTATTATTTTCCCTTTCACTTTTTGCATATAAATCCACTAACTTAGTCTGATTCTTATAATAAGTGCGTTGACAACACACACAAGTGAAATTAGGCCTCTCACTTGATTTCACCAGAAACGTGGCAATTTCCTTCTGAAAATTATCTGTACTGGAAACCTGTACACTGTCTTCCACATTACCCTCTTCTTCTGGGTCAATTTCAACATTCTCCTCTTTACTTCCAAAGTAACAAAACTCAATTTCTTCACAAATATTCTTCACATCTATTTCAGAACCATGCAAAAGAGCAGCGCATAATTGTTTAAGCATAATTGCTGGACTCTTAGCATAATACAACATTCTAACTAATTTCCTCACTTTATTATGATGCACTGCTAGCATCCTGAAATGATGAAAAACACTCTGGCATACTCTCCTGGAAAGACAAGCCAGTGAATGACCATGCAAACCTGTCACTTCTCTCACTCTGCAAGGATCTAATTCTTGCAACAACATCATTTTCTGCTTCAAACTTTTCTTATTAAATGTCCGTACAAAATCACAAAGCAAATTGATGGAATCCTGTCGTACACTGCAAATACTACTACACTTCCAGGTGTACACAGGACCCTTAGGACGTCTTCCTAAAACCTCATTACCTAACACCTCTTCTGTCTCTGTTGTCACAAGTTTTTCTTTTTCAACTGGACAACCATCTTTCACCTCATAAGCTCGACCACTGGTGTCAACTGCATGCACCAAATCATTATCCTGGAAATAACTCTCCTCATTAAAAAATGGCTCACAACTTGAACTATGCATCCATTCTCCGGAAAAAACGTCACAAAAATTATTACGATTAACTATTCTCTTCCATCTACTATTTCTTTTGAAATCATAAATTGCCTTGTTTAGCTTCCTAATTCTATTGATTATCAAAATAAATAACTTTCGTTTAATTTCAAATGCCTGATCAATAACTTTCTCAACTTTTTTTTTTCTCTTATAAAAAACCACTTTCTGTTGACCTTTCTTAATATTTTTTAACAAATTGCCAATTATCCTGTTGCGGAACATTCGTTTACGAATGTCCCTAAACTGTTGTTTCCTTCTACTATCATGCACAGAGTTATCTCTTGCTCTAGCAGTAACATTTTTGATTGGCCTTTCCTTTCCGTTTAAAATGCTTCTCTTTTTCTGGACTGAAACATTTTCTGTAGTAATACTTTTTTTTCTACAAATGTTTCTTATGAATGATTTAGTTGTCTTACCCGGTGCTTTCTTGGTGACTTGACGATTTTTTATTGTAGAGGACTGCTGCAATAATTGATGAACCTGCTGTCTTTGACGTTTTGTAGCCTTTCTGATTCTATCCTTAGACGGCATTCTCTACTTTTGAAATGATCTGCAGTTGAATCTGTGGTAAAATATAATAAAAAATTTTATTAACCACTATTACCAAACAGTAACTCAATAACAGTCGTCAAAAACTTAACACACTACTTGTCATTTTCACTTAGAATAATTTTTAGTGCATAGGCAAATTTAGTATTCACAAATAGTAGCAAAGAAATGGAATGCTTCTACATTTTACCTGTGCTGTTTTATATGTGAATCTGATCTAATTTTATGAGCATATTATACTATTTTATTAAAGACACTACACATAACCTGTTTTTGAAGTTGTGTTTAATTTTAAATGAAACGGTTTACATTTTTACTTTTTATTTCCGTTAAATTTTAAAAATAAATGTTTATAGTTCCATAGGCTCAAGCAGGTCAGCTTCCCACCCTATGTTATACAATTCTGACAAATCGGCATCCTCATCATGTTCTTCATCATCCTCAGGATTTAAATCATCTAAGGGATCTACTTCCACTGACGTTTCAATGACAAGTTCAACGATAAGATCGAGATCAACTGATTGCTCATTATCACTCATGCTTGATGTTGTCGTTATCTTTAAAAAAAGAGAACAGCAATGAGATGTTGCAGAGTAAGACACAAATCTCAGAGACTATAATAGTAAAATTGTTTAACAAGAGTAACATTTTGCAGCTATTATTTAGCCATGTCCAGCGATGCTGAGGAGGTGAGGCCTATGTCCAAGTTTTCAGTGAACAGGACTCATCTCTTCTTAACCTTGGATAAGCCTCACCGACTCTGTGTCCCCTGCACATACTTAAATGTAAAGGGGCAGATTTATGTTAACTGGCACATCCCCAGGGATGCACCAGTTAACGTGCACCGCTGCTCTGCCACCCATGGTGTGCCGCATTTACAATGTGGAGCACCATTGAGTAAAAACAGCACAGATGCGTCACGCATCTGTGCCGCAAAAGCAGCACATTGCAGGAATCACGTCATAAGCACGACATGTCTACTGCAATGCACAGGAGGAAGCCACACATTGCATGGTGCATCACTCCTTAGGCTATTTCAAACAGGCATAAGGATTTGATTCAGCAATGCTATAAAGCTGACTCAGTGAAATCTTCTAAATTTCACTGTGTTAGTTTTACAGGGCTTTCATGCAAATGAATGCCCACCCTGCAACAAAACACCTATATGAAACCTGACGCAGGTTTCATGTGCCACAGGACTTTACAGCATATCACATCTGCCTAGATGCATCAAGTTGTAAATATGTCACAACATAGCAAATGTTTTGCACCGCCGCTGCATCACAAAAGTGACGCACAGCGGCACAAAAGAGGCACACACCTATCATAAATCTGTCCCTAACATTTTAAATGATTGATTCAGGATGACGATAAGGTGTAGCCTATCCAGAGGTTTGTTTGAGGTGAGGCCTACTCAGGGTTGCAGATGAAATTTAGGGTTGTTGAAGAATACAGAAGAGATAATACATGTGCAGGCCTACCAATGAAGTGAGTCATATCCACTTCACTCTTGAACAAAGGCCAGACCTCTTCTGTGTCCGTGGACAGACCTAAACCTCATCTGCACAATGTCATTCGTAAACTTAGGAAACACAGGTGATGTAATTGAAAAATGTGGAGTTTCTTTTCCTCATTTCACAATCACATCACCTGTGTTTCCTTTGCTTAGGTATCTCATAGTGCAGATGGAGTCTAGCATATCAAAGAGTACACAGAAGTTCAGCAGTGTATACAACAATTTTGACATTTACAGAAAATTCAGCTTCTTATCTTGTTGGAGATGAAGTAAGGCCTGTCTTGCAACATGGTGCATCTTTTGCATCACTGCTGCATCGGTTTCATGTGGCACGGGACTTTACAGCATGACACATCTGCTTAGATGCATCAAGTTGTAAATATGTCACAACATAGCAAATCTTTTGCACCGCCGCTGCGTCACAAAAGTGACGCACAGCGGCGCAAAAGAGGCACACACCTATCATATATCTGTCCCTAACATTTTAAATGATTGATTCAGGATGACGATAAGGTATAGCCTATCCAGAGGTTTGTTTGAGGTGAGGCCTACTCAGGGTTGCAGATGAGATTTAGGGTTGTTGAAGAATACAGAGGAGATAATACATGTGCAGGCCTACCAATGAAGTGAGTCATATCCACTTCACTCTTAAACAAAGGCCAGACCTCTTCTGTGTCCGTGGACAGACCTAAACCTCATCTGCACAATGTCATTCGTAAACTTAGGAAACACAGGTGATGTAATTGAAAAATGTGGAGTTTCTTTTCCTCATTTCACAATCACATCACCTGTGTTTCCTTTGCTTAGGTATCTCATAGTGCAGATGGAGTCTAGCATATCAAAGAGTACACAGAAGTTCAGCAGTGTATACAACAATTTTGACATTTACAGAAAATTCAGCTTCTTATCTTGTTGGAGATGAAGTGAGGCCTGTCTTGCAACATGGTGCATCTTTTCCATCACTGCTGCATCGGTTTCATGTGGCACGGGACTTTACAGAATGACACATCTGCCTAGATGCATCAAGTTGTAAATATGTCGCCACATAGCAAATCTTTTGCACCGCCGCTGCGTCACAAAAATTACGCACAGCGGCACAAAAGAGGCACACACCTATCATAAATCTGTCCCTAACATTTTAAATGATTGATTCAGGATGACAATAAGGTGTAGCCTATCCAGAGCTTTGTTTAAGGTGAGGCCTACTCAGGGTTGCAGATGAAATTTACGCTTGTTGAAGAGTACAGAGGAGATAATATATGTGAAGGCCTACCAATGAAGTAAGTCATATCCACTTCACTCTTGAACAAAGGCCAGACCTCTTCTGTGTCCGTGGACAGACCTAAACCTCATCTGCACAATGTCATTCGTAAACTTAGGAAACACAGGTGATGTAATTGAAAAATGTGGAGTTTCTTTTCCTCATTTCACAATCACATCACCTGTGTTTCCTTTGCTTAGGTATCTCATAGTGCAGATGGAGTCTAGCATATCAAAGAGTACACAGAAGTTCAGCAGTGTATACAACAATTTTGACATTTACAGAAAATTCAGCTTCTTATCTTGTTGGAGATGAAGTGAGGCCTGTCTTGCAACATGGTGCATCTTTTGCATCACTGCTGCATCGGTTTCATGTGGCACAGGACTTTACAGCATGACACATCTGCCTAGATGCATCAAGTTGTAAATATGTCACAACATAGCAAATCTTTTGCACCGCCGCTGCGTCACAAAAGTGACGCACAGCGGCGCAAAAGAGGCACACACCTATCATAAATCTGTCCCTAACATTTTAAATGATTGATTCAGGATGACGATAAGGTGTCGCCTATCCAGAGGTTTGTTTGAGGTGAGGCCTACTCAGGGTTGCAGATTAAATTTATGCTTGTTGAAGAGTACAGAGGACATAATACATGTGAAGGCCTACCAATGAAGTAAGTCATGTCCACTTCACTCTTGAACAAAGGCCAGACCTCTTCTGTGTCCGTGGACAGGCCTAAACCTCATCTGCACAATGTCATTCGTAAACTTAGAAAACACAGGTGATGTAATTGAAAAATGTGGAGTTTCTTTTCCTCATTTCACAATCACATCACCTGTGTTTCCTTTGCTTAGGTATCTCATAGTGCAGATGGAGTCTAGCATATCAAAGAGTACACAGAAGTTCAGCAGTGTATACAACAATTTTGATATTTACAGAAGATTCAGCTTCTTATCTTGTTGGAGATGAAGTGAGGCCTGTCTTGCAACATGGTGCATCTTTTCCATCACTGCTGCATCGGTTTCATGTGGCACGGGACTTTACAGCATGACACATCTGCCTAGATGCATCAAGTTGTAAATATGTCGCCACATAGCAAATCTTTTGCACCGCCGCTGCGTCACAAAAATGACGCACAGAGAAGCAAAACAGGCATACACCTATCATAAATCTGTCCCTAACATTTTAAATGATTGATTCAGGATGACAATAAGGTGTGGCCTATCCAGAGGTTTGTTTAAGGTGAGGCCTACTCAGGGTTGCAGATGAAATTTACGCTTGTTGAAGAGTACAGAGGAGATAATATATGTGAAGGCCTACCAATGAAGTAAGTCATATCCACTTCACTCTTGAACAAAGGTCAGACAGACCTAAACCTCATCTGCACAATGTCATTCGTAAACTTAGGAAACACAGGTGATGTAATTGAAAAATGTGGAGTTTCTTTTCCTCATTTCACAATCACATCACCTGTGTTTCCTTTGCTTAGGTATCTCATAGTGCAGATGGAGTCTAGCATATCAAAGACTACGCAGAAGGTGAGAACTGTATGGAACATGGCTATGTAAGTCAAATAATCAAAATCTAAATTTGCCAAGCACACATGGGGGTGTATTTACAAGGACCTTCCACCACGAGGAAATGTCTTTAATTAAAATGAGAAAAATAACATCAAAGGGACTCAAATGCCTTTTAAATATACCCCAAGCAACCTATGAAACTGTAGCACTACATATCAAGAAACCTAATTGATTTCAAAAATCGTTTTTAAACACATCATCTAAATCAATTATATACCTACATTCAAGGGGAAATGACTTAAAATGCCCTAAGACACATGAAAGCGTTTTTTTTAAACCCTTGCTCCATTTTTAGATCACTTTTAACATGGCTATGTAAGTCAAATAATCAAGATCTAAATTTGCCAAGCACAGATGGGGGCGTATTTACAAGGACCTTGCACCACAGGGAAAGGTCTTAAATTAAAATGGTAAAAATAACATCAGAGAGACTCAAAGGCCTTATAAATATGCCCCAAGCAACCTATGAAGCTCTAGCAGTACATATCAAGAAACCTAATTGTTTTCATAAATCGTTTTTAAACACATCATCTAAATCAATTATATACCTACATTCAAGGGGAAATTACTTAAAATGGCCTAAGACACATGAAAGCGTTTTTTTTAAGGCTCTTGCAACATTTTTGGGTCACTTTTAACATGGCTATGTTAGTCAAAGAATTAAAATCTAAATTTGCCAAGCACAAATGGGGGCATATTTACAAGGAGCTTGCACCACGGGGAAAGGTCTTACATTAAAATGGGAAAAATTACATCAAAGGAACTCAAAAGCCTTGAAAATATGCCCCAAGCAACCTATGAAACTCTAGCAGTACATATCAAGAAACCTAATTGATTTCAAAAAACGTTTTTAAACACATCTTGTAAACAAATTATAATCATACATTCATGGGGAAGTGAGTTAAAATAACCTAAGACACATGAAAGCATTTTTGTAAGACCCTTGCACTATTTTTGCGTCACTTTTAACATGGCTATGTAACACAAAGAAACAAAATCTATTTGTAAAACACTTGACACAAAGCAACATTTTAAATACACAACTTTCTTCATAATTTTCTCCCTAAAGAATACTATTCTCTATCTAAATTAAATGAATCTTTTCTCACCTTAGCAAATACTTTATGAGTTTCAAAACAGTCTCAGAAACACACCAATTTGTCTTTAGCAGAGCAAAAGGTATGCACTCCAGAGTCTGCAGCCATAAAAAGCACAGAAAAGCTGTAATTCATCACACATATCTCTCATGTCACCCAATCAAAACTCTTCCCTCACTTTTTTCAAATCAACACCCTTCCCCCCTCTGCCCTTTCTGCCTTTTTTGCATAGCAACCACCTCCTGAAAGAGCTCTGATGTTTGCAAGTTCACACAACAATGTTTCAATTGAACTCTGAACTCTCAGTGCACCTGCATATCCAGTGCAATCTTTCATAAAATGATTTTTTCTTGACCATTCAAATTACATCTTTCAAAGAACTCATCCATGCACCCTAACTTTCTGTTTTCAGCAATCAAAATCCACCAATCACTGCTACTGCTTCCTTAACACAGAAACTCCACAGTTTTTTTCATTTTAAACTCTTATTTTTTCAACTGCCATTTCATTGCCACACTTCATCTGACCGCAGCAGAACCTTCTCTCACCATGTTTTCTGTCTGGATTGTTGGACATAGTTACATCTACTGGGCTCAGAGGTATGCTGATAACAGAAATTTACCTAACCTCAATTTACAAAATTTGGAAATTAGGTGGATTGGCAAGAGAGGATTAAAATGTCACCAACTGATACCATTGGTGAAAACCTTTATGCATTTGCCTAAACCTGACCTGTTAATTTTGCACTGTGGAGGTAATGACTTGGGCACTTTGACTGGGGTAGGTCTGGAAATGCTTTTAAAGGACACCTTTGAGCAATTGATGGCACTTTTTCCTCAAACTGCCTTGGTATATTCAAATATATGCCAAAGACAGAAATGGAGGTGGTCGAACCAATTTTGTCCACAAATTGAGAAGTCGAGGAAGCATGTAAACAAATCTGTTTCAGCTTACATGAGAGACCATGGAATGGGCTCCATGTACAACAATAACTTGCGTTACTACATGCAAGATATCTACAGAGGAGATGGAGTTCACTTCTCAGATGAAGGGAACAGAATTTTCATTTTGAATTTAAGACTGTGCATTGGTACCTACTTATAAGTACCTAAATGTACCATAAACCCAAAAGCTCTTCTCAGAGCTACCCTACATCTGATCACTCACAATTATTATTTTTCTCTAACTTTTTTCACTAATTTTCAACAAAGTACGCTCGCCGGAGCGCTACCCGGTACGCGCACCGGAAACTAACCGCGCGAACTTTTTTTAAAAAATGTTTTTTTTTCGCACATATGGGCCTCCTCAGCCACCCTCAGAAAAGCTAGGGGGTCAAGATACGTCTACCGTGCCCCCTTCTACCCATTCTGAACATTATTTGCCCTCCATCTTGTATTTTAATTCGACCGAAACACAAAATGGTGGACTCCCGTAACGCTGCCGGTTCGCGTACCGGGGCGCTCACCGGGAAGCGCTCCATTAAAAAAGGTGGGAAAGTAATTTACAGAAGAAACCCTGGAGACAATGTCACCAAATATAGATTAACTCATACTACATACCAATCCCTACCATTTTCACAAATTTGGTTGGAATTCCATTTAGCCATTTAGCCTGTAGACCTCTCTAAATACCCTGAGGTAAATTACTTCACAAAACACATCTGAAGTGTTGGAATTGACAACCAATTAAAATGTTACTTTCATTTTCTACTTTTTTTACCTGACATTTGATTGGTTATGTACCTGAATATATATAAAAAAAGAGAGAGAAACACAGCCATTTTGACTACTACTTCCTGAACTACATTGCAAGATCATTTTCACTCACAACTTAAACTTTTTTTTAAAAGGTAAGATATTATTTTATAAATTTGAAAACATTTTCAGATAGTTATATACTATCCCTCTGTAAGAGTTAGACATTGAGAAAGGCTTGTTTATTATAATTATGGATTGATTTAGGTTTCTGTGGTATAATTATGATATTACATAGGCTTTTTCACAGGCACTTTTTAATAGTACTGCTTCATGCCTCAAAAGTACCTGTCTGAACTTAAACCCAACAGTGCCCTATCTCTACTGATATATTTATTTTTTATTCAAATTTCAGCACAAAAATGCAAGGAGAACAGAACGTTTCCTTTGAAATTGTCCTAGACATGATTAATGAGGAAATAATTGAACCGATTGACTTGGAATTCATGGATGAATCACGAGACCATGAACTTCTACAATGTGTAGAATCTGTGGATTATTTACTTCATTATGATGACGGTCAAATGTGGGAAGTTATGTTCACTCAACAAGAGGACATATCGGACAGTCAAATGTTAGACGTTCTATTAAATTTTGAAAAAGAATCAGAAAAATAAAATTATATTTAATATTAAAAAATTGTTTGAGTCTTTAATCATTTTTATATGTAATTCATAAACTAGTACCAAATTGATTATAATGTAAAGTCAGACATAGTATACTGTGCACAATTCCAAAAATACATTTATATTTAATAATCATTAATACTGCTACTTAAATAAAAAAATAAAAAAACAACAAAAAGAACAATCAATAAACATACAATATTTCAAAATATATCATAGTCTATCATTCTTTTTTCCTTATAGTACGCTCCCCGGACCGCTTCCCGGTGCGCGTACCGGGCGCTCCCCACGCAAAAAAAAACAATTTTTTTTATTTTTTTTGACCCGCGGGGCCCTTTTAAAGCCTCCACATCAAACCTAGGGGGTCAGGGAGGATCTACTATGCCCCCTTATGGTCATTTCCCCCTTTGTTTTGGCCTCCTCTTGTCTCTCGATCCTACCGAGAGACAAGATGGCGGCCGCTCCGGACTGTTTAGAATGTTGACAGACACCGGAGAGCCAATCAGCTTCGCTTCGCGAAGTTCCGTTACGCGTCAAGTACGCGAATCGGGGCGCTGCCCGGTGCGCGCTTACAGATATATATATTTTTTTGAACGTTAATTTCTCAAAATCCACTGGAGCACATATCTTGAGACCTAGCAAAGGCACATCGGGCTAACAGTCCCTACAATTTTGCCAAGTTTCGTGCAAATCCATTCAGCCGTTCGGGCTGAAAGTGAGGCCAACCGCCCTATGGAAATTAACATGGAAAAACGCGTTTTGGGACCCCCCTTTTTTCTCGGCCCCCCCTTGACGAACCCCCCCCCAAATTTTCAGGCGCTGCTCAGAAACAAAATGTTCCATTTTCCTGAAAATTTCAGCAAATTCCGTCCACAAACGCCAAAGTTATTAGACATAGAATTTTCAAAAATCCCATAGAGAAAAAATCCTAACTATATATACCTACTGGCGACCGCCAGTAGGTAATATATATATATATATTCACTGAAAAAACCATAGGTTATAGACCATATATAGTTAGGAATTAGCATTTACAAAACCTTGAAAATTCACTGAAAAAACCATAGGTTATAGACCATATATAGTTAGGAATTAGCATTTAAAAAACCTTATTTTACTCACACAAAACCATTGAAATTCCATATATAGTTAGTTGCACTAACTATATATCGCGCACCCGCAATCCACTGCTGATCATGTCACATATTACATCATTCATGACATGGTCAGTGACATCACTGATGACATCACTGATGACATCTCAAATGACATCACTGATGACATCACTGATGACATCTCAAATGACATCACTGATGACATCACTGATGACAACATCCAGTGACTGTATTTTTCTGTAAAGTTAAAATATGTCTTACATATTGAAGAATGAGTGGATGTATAAGTGTCTGAATAAAGGTTTTAGTAGGTGCGTGATTGACTGTATGAGTGAGTGATTAAATGCGTCTTACTGAATGCACGGGTTAGTGACTAAACTGTCTAAAAGTGTGCATCAGTATGTCAGTTGTTGTGCAAGCTGCTGCACGTGTTAATCATTAGCTATATAAGTAGCTATATGGGTTATTGATTGGTTGCACAAGTATTTGTATGGGAGACTGAGTGTGTGTATGGCTGGCTGGGAGGTGTGTGACTCTGTGCAGATCAATGTGTACTTGTATCAGTGATTCTATAAGAGAGTAACTATGTGTTAGTATATGTTTCAAAAATGTAAGGTGTTCTGTGTTTAACTGTATAGATGAGAAAATGGAAATGTGATTGATTCTTTTCAGGACTGACTAGGTGTGTGAGTAACTCCATGGATGAGTGGCAGAGTGTGAGTGTCTGTATAGGTGTATGAGTGCATATGATAGTGTTGTAAAGATGAGTGATTGTATGTATGAATGATTGTATGAGTGAATGTGTGTGTAGACATAGGAATCAGTGAGTGCGTATGTAGTAACTAGTATTGGTGTGTCAATGGTTTCAAAAATGATACTCTCTATTTAACACTGGGTGTAACGGAGGTTATATTAGAGTGTGAGGAGATGCATTGTATTATCACATGAATGATATCATCAGTGATGTGATCATTGATGTCAAGTGAGATGTCATCAGTGATGTCATTTGAGATGTCATCAGTGATGTCATCAGTGATGTCACTGACCATGTCATGAATGATGTAATATGTGACATGATCAGCAGTGGATTGCGGGTGCGCGATATATAGTTAGTGCAACTAACTATATATGGAATTTCAATGGTTTTGTGTGAGTAAAATAAGGTTTTTTAAATGCTAATTCCTAACTATATATGGTCTATAACCTATGGTTTTTTCAGTGAATTTTCAAGGTTTTGTAAATGCTAATTCCTAACTATATATGGTCTATAACCTATGGTTTTTTCAGTGAATTTCATTGGTTTTTTAACAGCTAATATCTGTAGCTGTAAAATGTATTCTTCTTTAAATCCAAAAATATATTTTATATGTTTATTAATAACTTTTTTTTTTTAATATATTTTTTTCTTCGTTCCCGCTTCGCGAATCGGGAAGCTTCCAGTTAGCTGACCTTGATGCCGAGAAATAGACCGCGAGCCGGTAAACGTTTCTTTACCGCAACTGCCGCGTTAGAAAACAACATCGTGACGCCTCCCGTCCGCATGACGTTTCGCGTTGTCGCGTGATACGTCATATGACGTGCTAAGTTAGCGAACTCGTACGCTTACCGAGTCGCAAAGCACAGGTTTCTGGAAGCAAACCGGGAGGCCCTGCAAAGCGCGTAACATACACACAGCAGGTCATGTGACTTGGTAATAACACTTTTCATTGGTTCATTTCACTTTCGGTTTCCTAATGATGTAAGACTAGGTCATATGATCTAAAATGAACACTTTTCATTGGTTGAGAACTATTTTTTTTCCCAAATGGTGAAAATCCCTCCTTCTTTCCTCACTCTGACTTTCATCATTGTGAGAGAAAGACCCTTTGTTACCAGTGAGCAATGGCTTCTTTACTAGCTTCAGCTGGTGCTTCCCCACCACCTCCACCACATCCAAGGAAGAGTGGACCACCTGCTAAAGTTATAATTCAGCAAGAAGAGGAAGAAGAGGAACAGGACGACCTAGATAATCTCCCTATTATGGCCAGAAGATCTGTTGTACCGGAAGTAACGGGACCAGAGGGCAGGGAGATGGTGCCAAATATACAAACGAGATTTCGTGAAGTAAAACAAGTCTGTGTACATTGCAGTGGATTCATTTGCTACGCAGAAAGTAGCATCACTCTGATCAACAGAGCTATTGACAATCATGCTCATGTTTGTCCGAAACTCCCCAAACAATAAATTCTTTTTTTTTGTTTTCTTGCTCCTGTTGAGCCCTTTACAATGAATAGTTTTCGTTGCCCCCTCCGAAAAAAAAACAAAAAAAATATAAAACTGTTCAGAAAAATTCAAAAAAAGTAAAAAAATGTTCAGAAAAATAATAAAAAAAATATAAAACAACAAAAACAATTTAAAAAAAAGTTCTTTTCAGAACTACCTCCCCGTTATTAAAAAATTGGTACAATATTTGCAACTGTGCCAACCTCTATTTCTCTTAGTTCGCTTCCCAGTTCGCTCCCCGGTACGCGAACCGGAAGCGAACCCAAAAATTTTTTTTTAAAAAAAGAACAGTAAGTATAGGGGAAGGAAACAGACACTTATGTTAAAAGAAAGACAGCTATAAGGGAGTAAACTAGAGATACTATTACCCGTAATCCACTGCTGATGATGTCACATATTACATCATTCATGACATGCTCAGTGACATCATCAGCAGAGGATTGCGGGTAACAGTATCCCTAGTTTATTCCCTATAGCTGTGTTTCTTTTAACATAACTGTCTGTTTCCTTCCCTTATACTTACTGTTCTTTTTAAAAAAAATTTTTTAGATCAGTCAGAAACAGTGAAAGTAATGAAATATAAAAGACTACGTAGAATATGAGCACTGTATGCAACAACTTTGACACTTACAGAAGCCTCACCTTCTCCATGCCTCCTACACAGTTCTACATGTACATCATAAATGCAAACAGAACAGAATTAATTATACATATTAAATGGTTTATTTTTGCTGTTCTCAGAATGTATCAAATTTCACTAAAACAGTGACTTGAAGGTATTCATCATATAACAGCGGGGAAAAAAAAACACAATCAAAATGATTGTGTTTAAAAAACCCATACAACATTAGAAATCAGAATTCAGAACTCCTTAAAGTTAACTTACTTTCCATGACGGCCAAGGATGTCCTATGAACAGCTTACACTCTGTTGTGCTGTTATTACTTTCAACCCGCCACTTTCTGAAAGAAAACCTCCATCGTTTTCAAAAACATGTTACATACAATAAATGACTTCTTGCTCTCTACCACAAGATTCCACAAGGCCAAATCTTGTCAGAGCCATGTATAACTCTTGGATTTCTTGTTAGCCAATCCCGTCTTTTCGCATTTCCACAACTTTCAGAATTAAAATGTTGAAGATCATTTACACAATCCTGGACTAGTAATATCTTCCCCTTCTTGCTCAATCATGTTCTACATTTCCTATCACACTGATACTGCTTACTATGAAGCAGACTTACACTACCTTTATGACTAGTACAATTATTTAATTCTCTACATCACTTTTAATCACAAAGCAATGTAAAACAGTAGACAGCATTGCAGACTTACATTCCCTCTACTCCATGTTTTGATTCGCTGCTTCAATTAGCTTATAAAAAGAAATAGTTTTTCTGAACTCATTCAAAGTGCACATATTTCTCAATAACGTCCAGTGTTATGGTAAAAAGTTATGTCTCTGTACTACACTTATCTTCAAGGCCAAATAGTGTAGGAGCCATGAGAACTTCTTGAAATTCCTCAGAGCACATCCCGAGATTCTTTCCCTAAAATTTTGGTTTTAAAAACACCAGGTAAGAGTTTTTAAGGTCATATGGCAATTTTTTTTTGAAAATTAAAACAGAATCATTGCAGAATGACCAGCCATTTCTACACTTTAAATAAGCTGTATAATGTCCTGATGTTATTGAAGAACCATCATGATATATAATTGCTACAGTTACAAAAGTCCTTCCTGATATTGACAACTGTGAAGCCACAAAATTTTTAATTAAAGTTGTCAATTTTGTTCCATCAGGCCTACATCGTTGGAACATTAAAATGACATACTGGCCATATGTTCGTATAAATAATGTGGACATCATTTCAGATTTACATTGCCTACACTCCATATTGTGATCAGCTGCTTTTACTAGCTTATTAAAAGAGACTGATTTACTGTCTGGCAAAGTTAAATATATAAATCTTTCTGAGTCTACACTAGTACTACTTGATACCCTACAGTTCTCGCAGTCATGCTGCCATTGATAAGAAAGCCCAAACAGATGATCTACATCTACACCTTCAGCATACAATACATCAAGCATATACATTAAAAACTCCTGACAATCTTGCTGACTATTTTGAGAGAATTGTGTTTGGCCTGAACATCTGTCTAACAGATTTCGAATTTCAGACACACTTTCTATGTTTGTTCTATCAGTGCTACATTTCTCTAACACAGAATTTAACAAACTGCAAAATCTTTGATCAGAATTGACCACAATCTCTTCTTTTACATTTTGTAGAGAAAACAAAACATTAATCACTACATTAGCATAGCAGTTGACACCAGAACTGTTTTCAAATTGAAAACCAACAACATCTTCAACAGAATCCTTTTTGTTTCTGCTTATAATTTCAGGTTCATCGACTTTTCGTCTTTTTGCTACAACCTCCCCAGTATTGGTCACATTTCTTCGTTTCCGGCCTACCACACGTTTCTCAAACAAAGGATACTGAGGCAAATGTGGCGCATACTCTCTTCTCAACCTATTGTATTCCTTAACACAATCTAGATCCGCACAAATGTTTGTGACATCACACTCAATCAAGTACAATCCCGATAAAGTCCTAACTCGTGACAATGCCACATATGCCATACCCTCCTTGAACACAGAACTGCCAATATTCACCAATGCACAGTCTACACTTAAACCTTGCGATTTATGGATTGTCACTGCATATGCAAAGCAAACAGGAAACTGCTTACGACGAACATATAAGTCTTTTACAAGCAAAAATCTAGCAGAACAACGAGCAATTAGCTGTACTTCCTCAATGCCATCAAATTTAATTTTTAAAAATTCAATTCCATCTCTATTTCTGTATTTCACAAAATCAACAACATTACCCATTGATCCATTTACCAGACCTCTTTCAACAAGTAAATTCCTTCTTAAAATTATACTGCAGTTCAAGCACACATTCAGAGTCTTTTCAAAACCCGCAGTTTTAGATATACTCTTCTCTAATGAATCCAATTTTGTTTTCAGATTCTCAGACAAAATAATTGTTGATCCCATATGCTCTACTCTGTCAATAGCTTCCAATTTCACAATCTCTTGCTTTTCTAAATGCAACATTTTGTTGTTGAATTTGGCACATTCTGCAAGAGTTGGCATCAAACATATTCCAGATTTTTTCTCAGTAACTTTCTGAAAAATATTCTCAGGCACAACATCTTCGTCTGGATATAAATTTGTCAGTAATCGTGCATGTAAAGCTTCTTTCCCATGCTCGGTCACTTTTCCAATTCTAACATCTTGTAGAATAGTCTTGTAAACTTCATCCTTTGCCTGACGCATATTTTCATGCAGTTCAGCATAATTGAAGTTTAACCATATATTGACGTTGCCAATACTCCCTAAGCACTTCCTGGTATCTTCATGCGTGAGCATTTTGAACACAGGTTGCCCTTTCACTGGTGTCAGCTGCAGAAGATCTCCGAAAACAATGATGTGTTTGCCACCAAATAACACATCATACTCTGTTTTGAGAACTTCTTGCATTCTCAAATGCACAAAGGCAAGCATGACATTGGAAACCATGCTTACTTCGTCAATGATAAGAAGTTTCATTTTCCTCAAGACTCTTGAAACTTCAAAACAAGCATCTCCAGATAGCTTGTGATATTCTAATTTGTTGTCATGCTCCACTGGCAGCATCAGTAAACGATGTAAAGTAATCCCTTTAATGTTATGTGCTGCCAGTCCAGTTGGAGCGGTGACAACACAAGACAGCGATGACTCTGTCCTTTCCTGCAAATAACATGAAATTGCTTTAATAAGGAAACTTTTTCCAGTTCCCGCTTCTCCACTCACGTACAGTCGGACAGGCTTCAACGACGTACATGAGCACTCTTTCTTGTCATGACTTAATCCATGATCAATTTGCATGGTAAGTTCGTCATATATTTTCCTCTGCTCAACGTTGAGTTGTCTTTCCAACTCTTCTAAGTTAACCGCATCCTCCTGAGCATGTGCCATGGCTCTTTCCACTTCATTCATAGCAGTGGCAGCTTCATTTTCGATAAGAGGTCCTCCTAGTGGATCCTGACTCAATGAAGCAGAACTCTGACTGTCCTGAGAACTGTCTCTGGCAATCTCGGCTGCAATCGTTGCTTCCTGCTCAATTTCCACATTCAACATTTCTACATATTTGGGAAAAGCAGGACATTCTATGGTCTCCTTGGCAGCATTGAATGAGTCTTCGTAACAAAGGAAATCTCCAAGCAGTTCCTCTTCTGCACGCCAAGGCTTAAAAAGTTGCAAAAGTGCTAAATAGAAAAACTCCTTTTTTTCAGGAGATTCGCCACTCAATTTTCGATGGTTTATCAAGTGGCATTTTCTTTGCTTGACCAGACATCCCTCACTTCCTATTACAGCATACACTCCTTTCTCAGTATCTTCTTTGATGTTCCTCTTGAATATGTAATTTTGCAGAACCTCATACAGACAAACATTCTCGAGGTGACTGCTTCGATTTGGATAATATGTATCCAACATGTTGCTCTTCAAAATGTCGGTACTGTTTGGCTCCTTTTCCGCCAAATACTCAATTTCCCGCACAGGTTTCAGAACTCGATTACGCGTTGCAGCAAGACCAACACTCGCCCAAACGATACTCCTGGACTTGGCATAGAGACTTGCTGAAGACAACCGGTCAGAACATTCGTAAGCTCCGATTTCTCGATGCGACAACATCTTCAGACTGAAACTGTACAACTTCTTGCTGAGGCTCTTTTCATGGGAAATGTACTCCCACATATCCTTCAATTCTGTCTTCTCTTTTTTGGTGATGTAAGATGTCACATACCGAGCCACAGCCATACAGTTATCAGCCACAAACTGTATATCCATGTTAGCATTCCACATGGACAAAATCACCGGGTTGTAGTCGTTAATGTACTTAGACTCTTCGTTCCTCTTCAAATTGTATGTGTTTTTAGGTGATTTCTTCATCACATTATGTCGCAGCGAAGACATCAAACTGTTCACTCTTCCTTTAGAAATCACCGATCGTGGAAAGCCGAAACGACATTTGGTGTAGAACTTGTCTTTGTTCCGGAATTTACGACGACAGTACTTTCCACATCGATGGCTTTGGAAACGTAGAACTTTTTCTCTTAGGCTTTTTTTCTCCTTTGCGTTTGGAACAGCACACGTAGAATACTGTTCTATGAAACTCATCACTGAGTCGTCTGCATCCGTTCCAAATTTAGGTGCATCCTTGATCCACAGCAACATATGTATATGAGGAGCACCTCTTGCTTGG
The DNA here is from genome assembly GCF_964261635.1 of Lissotriton helveticus. Classification (NCBI taxonomy): domain Eukaryota; kingdom Metazoa; phylum Chordata; class Amphibia; order Caudata; family Salamandridae; genus Lissotriton; species Lissotriton helveticus. The sequence goes on from NC_136073.1 coordinate 535,187,433, forward strand.
TACTCCTTCCTCCAGAAGAAATCCAACACCTCTCCAAGAGGTGGATTCTTCTTATTCATGATGAAAGACATCATACCTTCAAATCTATGATTGAAGTACCTACATACATTGACTGGATCCAAAGAGCACAGTTCTCCGGGTGTCTTGAATTCGATGTTTTCTACGTTAGCATTTGCCTCTCTTAGAAATTCAAGTAAGTCTTCCCAGCCATACTCAGCACAGCTCAAAGTGAGGAACCATGTGGGAGTTCCTAAGTTCCTTAGCATACATTTTAAATCACCATGACGACGGTACCAGTACTCATTAGTACCACGCTGACACGCCATGAGATTAATCAGGTGAGAATCCAAAATACTGTCTTGGACATTGACTTTATCCATAAAGTCACTTGCCGAGATGTTTTGCATGTGTATACCACTTTTCAAGATGTGGTTCACTGCATATGACAGTCCAGACAGATCGCTTTCAAACAGGAGATGAAACAAATAAGGAATGCATTGTCGAAACCTAGGATCTCCTGCATACAATCGCAAAGTCCGGTATTCAGAAGCAGGAATTTGATGAGGTCGCTCATCATATCTTCCTCCCTGACCTGTTGGAAAAAGCTGCGGGAAACACCGAGCTTCCAAACTTTCCTCCCAAACACTAATGGGACTCCCTTTCGCTTGTTTCATTTGAAACAACTCAATAGCATTCCCCATGACTTCCTTGGAATGCAAAGGATGAACACTATAATGTTCATATATTTCTTCACTAGTACAGGGTTCTACTTTCTCAATTTGACCAGCACACAAATCGTTATCCTCTTCCTCACTTACTTCCTCTTCTGCAACATATACATTTTTATAGTACTTATTATATTTTTTCAAATACAATGTTGCCCTTTTGACTTTCCTAACATCTACTAAATCTTGCCATATTTTCTTATTCTTTGTCGGAACCCCATTAACTAAGATAACAAGAGGTTCCTCTTCCACTTTTTCTACTCCAATTGTGTTAATGTTTTTCTTCAAATCTAGAGGCAAATAAACAACTCTTCCCTTTAATCCTCTCTGTAAATCTGATGGAGGCAATTTCCCTGTCTTTGGCTCCATTCTTACAATAGCCTGAAAGGGATGGATACTTTGAATCAAAATAGATTCATAAGTATTTAAATCCTTCAATTCAGAAGGAATCTCAACCAATTCCAGATTATTATGAACTGCTCTAGCAGGCATCTGGTTTTGATTTAATTTGTTACAACAATAAGTACACACACGTTGATCCAATCCCAAATCAAAACAATTTTCTACCATCAAGTATGTTGTAAAATCCTTCCATTCACTATTATTTTCCCTTTCACTTTTTCCATATAAATCCACTAACTTAGTCTGATTCTTATAATAAGTGCGTTGACAACACACACAAGTGAAATTAGGCCTCTCACTTGATTTCACCAGAAACGTGGCAATTTCCTTCTGAAAATTATCTGTACTGGAAACCTGTACACTGTCTTCCACATTACCCTCTTCTTCTGGGTCAATTTCAACATTCTCCTCTTTACTTCCAAAGTAACAAAACTCAATTTCTTCACAAATATTCTTCACATCTATTTCAGAACCATGCAAAAGAGCAGCGCATAATTGTTTAAGCATAATTGCTGGACTCTTAGCATAATACAACATTCTAACTAATTTCCTCACTTTATTATGATGCACTGCTAGCATCCTGAAATGATGAAAAACACTCTGGCATACTCTCCTGGAAAGACAAGCCAGTGAATGACCATGCAAACCTGTCACTTCTCTCACTCTGCAAGGATCTAATTCTTGCAACAACATCATTTTCTGCTTCAAACTTTTCTTATTAAATGTCCGTACAAAATCACAAAGCAAATTGATGGAATCCTGTCGTACACTGCAAATACTACTACACTTCCAGGTGTACACAGGACCCTTAGGACGTCTTCCTAAAACCTCATTACCTAACACCTCTTCTGTCTCTGTTGTCACAAGTTTTTCTTTTTCAACTGGACAACCATCTTTCACCTCATAAGCTCGACCACTGGTGTCAACTGCATGCACCAAATCATTATCCTGGAAATAACTCTCCTCATTAAAAAATGGCTCACAACTTGAACTATGCATACATTCTCCGGAAAAAACTTCACAAAAATTACTACGATTAACTATTCTCTTCCATCTACTATTTCTTTTGAAATCATAAATTACCTTGTTTAGCTTCCTAATTCTATTGATTGTCAAAATAAATAACTTACGTTTAATTTCAAATGCCTGATCAATAACTTTCTCAACTATTTTTTTTCTCTTATAAAAAACCACTTTCTGCTGACCTTTCTTAATATTTTTTAACAAATTCCCAATTATCCTGTTGCGGAACATTCGTTTACGAATATCCCTAAACTCTTGTTTCCTTCTACTTTCATGCATAGAGTTATCTCTTACTCTAGCAGTAACATTTCTCATTGGCCTTTCCTTACCATTTGAATTCTTTCTCCTTCTCTGAACTGAAACATTTTCTGTAGTAATATTTTTTTTACTACACATATTTCTTATGACTGTTTTTCGACTCTTACCCGGTGCTTTCTTGGTGACTTGACAAATCTTTTTGTTAGAGGACTGCTGCATTATTCCATGGTCCTGCTGTCTTTGACGTTTTGCAGCCTTTCTTACTCTTTCTTTGCTAGGCATCCTAAAATCTTGAAATAATCTGCAGTTGAATCTGTGGTAAAATATAATAAAAAATGTTATTAACTACTATTACCCGACAGTAAATTAATAACAGTCATCAAAAACTTAACACACTACTTAAGTATATAATATACTGAAGCCTATCTCCAATTTTTCACTGAACAAGACTCATCTCTTCTTAACCTTGGATAAACCTCACCTACTCTGTGTCCCCTGCACATAATTAAATGTAAAGGGGCAGATTTATATTAACTAGCACATCCCCAGGGATGCACCAGTTAACGTGCACCACTGCTCTGCCACCCACGGTGTGCCGCATTTACAATCAGATAGGACAAAGCTACATCAAAACCCTGCGCCTGCTTGAAGCAGGCATAGATCTTGACGCAGGTAGGCTGAAAGCTAAAGCAACAACTAAGTATCGTGTGCAGAAGTTACAAAAAAGGAAAAATGGCGTTTAAACCAGTAATGAGCCCATGCTAACGTAACACAGAGTAAAAATATCCAGGATCTACATCAGTTTGGGGTTCACGAACCTGGCAGGTACAAGGCACTGAGGCTTTCCACCGTGCATGTCTCATCCCAAATCATATGTTGTTTGTGAATGAAACAATTTCCCAGACCAAATGCTTTGAATTGGCTACTTCTAAAAAATTAAACACCCCTACTATCCCGGAGTTAGAGGAATATGATGGTTGGAGTAATTTTACTCGTTGTCCATTAAAGATTTACAGGCCCTACTCCGTAATTCTTCCTTTAACATTTCCAGTATAAATCCAAAAGGTTGACTGCTTTGGCAACGTGCCTTATCCACGGTTTAATAACGCTACCTTTTGCTTTATATAAGTTTTCAAATTGTATGAAATATATACCAATAGGTCGTTATTAACCTTTAGGTAGTGGTTTTCTTCATGAGGTCTGGTCGCTTCCATACACATACAGATTTTCAAAGATGATCAAGAACTTTATCTGAATGGAGAGGAATGCACTGAGACGCCAGATCATTCACTAATGTGTAGGCACATACAATTACACGGTTCATGCAACAAACACCGACCAAATATGGCTTGCGTGTTGCAAGGCACACCAGTTCCTGCTATCATCCCCACGTTCAAGTTCTTGGAAAATGGTAGTTATTTGATGCTCAATAATGAAGATTGTTCTGGGTTAATTAAAAGTATTCATTTTATCGTAACAGTAAATGAACGGGTTATTTGCTGCAGAAATGTTCTATTTCCTCCCACACATGAACATAGGGAGTTTTCAATCTGGCCACAAATACCAACCTTGGGAGCACATTTCAACGGCATGGCAAGAATAGGAGCTCTTTTGTCTCAGAGAGAGGTGGCCTTGAGTTCGGCCCGTGAAACTTTCGTGCTTCACATAGCGAACACCCGTACAGAGGTGCAGACCCTTTTAAATACAGATTCGACTTTGCATTTCAGCAAGATTACCCATTCATTTGCATGCAGCAGGAGGCCCATAGGAATGAAGGTGCAATTTGCGATTAGCAATTACCTCATCGCAAATTACGAATTTTTCCGACGGTGCAGGGGTGTCTCAAGAACACCCTGCTGCACCCCTGAAAAAGAAATTTGGGGTCATATGGCGCACATAAATTTTGAAAACATTCCTTTACCTCAAAAACGATTTTCAACTCATAATTTGAAAACACTGCACATGGGGAAATGACTTAAAATGTCCTTAAGACACATAAAAGCATTTTTTGATTGCCTTTGCAGCATATTTCAGTCACCTTTAACATGCCTATGTAACGGAAACTTTCAAAATCTAAATTTGCCATGCACAGGTGGGAGCATATTTACAAGCAATTTGCTCCACAGACAAACTTCTTACATTGAAATGGGAAAAATAACATCAGAGACTCTCAATTACCTTATAAAGAAGCAGACACCATTATGTCCTTCTCATCAATATTAAAACCATTGCTTTTTCTCAAAAACGATTTACAAGTCATAATTTGAAAACACTCCACAACTCCTATGCACATAAAAGCCCTGTCAGTACTAATACTTCACATTTTCTCCAATTACAATTTCTCAAAGAAACAAAATCTATTTGTGAAACACTTGCGACAAAGCAACATTTGAAAAACACAACTTTCTTCATAATTTTCTCCTTAAAGCACACTATTTTCTATCTAAATTAAAGAAATTTTTTCTCACCTTAGCAAATACTTTGAGTTTCAAAACAGTCTCAGAAACACACCAATTTGTCTTCAGCAGAGCAAAAGGTATGCACTCCAGAGTCTGCAGCTATCAAAAGCACAGAAATGCTGTAATTCCTCACACAGATCTCTCATGTCACCCAATCAAAACTCTTCCCTCACTTTTTTTCAAAGCAAAACCCTTCCCCCCTCTGCCCCCTCTCTGCTTTTTCTGCATAGCAACCACCTCTTGCAAGACCTCTCACACAACAATGTTGCAATTGAACTCTGAACTCTCAGTGCACCTGCATATCCAGAGCATTCTTTCATTTAATGATTTTTTCTTCGCCACTCAAAATACATCTTTCAACGAACTCATCCATGCACACTAACTTTCTGTTTTCAGCAATCAAAATCCACCAATCACTCTTACTGCTTCATTAACACAGAAACTCCTCAGTTTTTTTCATTTTACACTCTCATTTTTTCAACTGCCATTTCATTGCCACACTTCATCTGACTGCAGGAGAACCTTCTCTCGCCATGTTTTCTGTCTGGATTGTTGGACATAGCTACATCTATTGGGCTCAAAGGTACGCTGAAAACAGGAATTTACCTAACCTCAATTTACAAGATGTGGAAATTAAGTGATTTGGCCACAGAGGATTAAAATGTCACCAATTGATACCATTGGTGAAAACCTTTATGCATTTGCCAAAACCTGACCTGTTAATTGTGCACTGTGGAGGTAATGATTTGGGCACTTTGACTGGGGTAGGTCTGGAAATGCTTTTAAAGGACACCTTTGAGCAATTGATGGCACTTTTTCCTCAGACTGCCTTGGTATATTCAAATATATGCCAAAGACAGAAATGGAGGTGGTCGAACCAATTTTGTCCACAAATTGAGAAATCGAGGAAGCATGTAAACAAATCTGTTTCAGCTTACATGAGAGACCATGGAATGGGCTCCCTGTACAACAATAACTTGCGTTACTACATGCAAGATATCTACAGAGCAGATGGAGTTCACTTCTCAGATGAGGGCAACAGAGTTTTCACTCTGAATTTAAGACTGTGCATTGGTACCTACTTATAAGTACCTAAATGTACCATAAACCCAAAAGCTCTTCTCAGAGCTACCCTACATCTGATCACTCACAATTATTATTTTACTCTAACTTTTTTCACTAATTTTCAAGAAAGTACGCTCCCCAGACCGCTTCCCGGTTCGCGAACCGGGCGCACTCCACGCAAAAAAACTAAAAACTAAAAAAACGGTATATTTTTTTTTTGCCCTGCGAGACCCTTTCAAAGCCTCCACATCAAACCTAGGGGGTCATGGAGGATCTACTATGCCCCCTTATGGTCATTTGCCCCTTCGCTTTGGCCTCCTCTTGTCTCTCGATCCTACCGAGAGACAAGATGGCGGCCGCTACGGACTGTTTGGAATGTTGACAGACGCCGGAGAACCAATCAGCTTCGCAAACCTCCGTAACGCGAAAAGTACGCGAAGCGGAGCGCTGTTACAGATATATATCTTTTTTTGAACGTTAATTTCTCAAAATCCACTAGAGCACATATATTGAGACCTAGCAAAGGCACATCGGGCTACCAGTCCCTACAATTTTGCCAAGTTTCGTGCAAATCCATTCAGCCGTTCGATTATTATTATTTATTTTTTTTTTGCCCCGCGGGGCCCTTTTAAAACCTCCACATCAAACGTAGGGGGTCACCGAGGATCTACTATTCCCCCTTATGGTCATTTGCCCCTTCGCTTTGGCCTCCTCTTGTCTCTCGATCCTACCGAGAGACAAGATGGCGGCCGCTACGGACTGTTTGGAATGTTGACAGACGCCGGAGAACCAATCAGCTTCGCTTCACAAAGCTCCGTTGCGCGAAAAGTACGCGTCCTGGGCCGCTGCCAGGTCCGCTGTTACAGATATATATCTTTTTTAAACGTTAATTTCTCAAAATCCACTGGAGCACATAAATTGAGACCTACAAAAGGCACATCGGGCTACCAGTCCCTACAATTTTGCCAAGTTTCGTGCAAATCCATTCAGCCGTTCGGGCTAAAAGTGAGGCCAACCGCCCTATGGAAATTAACATGGGAAAAACGCGTTTTGGGACCCCCCTTTTTTCTCGGCCCCCCTTGACGAAACCCCCCAAAATTTTCAGGGGCTGCTCAGAAACAAAATGTGCCATTTTCCTGAAAATTTCAGCCAATTCCGTCCACAAACGCCAAAGTTATTAGACATAGAATTTTCAAAAATCCCATAGAGAAAAAATCCTAACTATATATACCTACTGGCGACCGCCAGTAGGTAATATATATATATATATATATATATATATATATATATATATATATATATATATATATATATATATATATATATATTCATTCAATCAAAACAATCCTTCAATGCACGAGAGCGCTCCACAGTGTGTGCTCAACCCAAGGGCTGGATCAAAGCCCCAATATTCAATACGGTCCGTCTTCTTCGACAGATGGAATCACGCTTCATTGTCCGATTCCGAACAAAACACCCCAGAGGCATGAACTTTGGAGAGGATCTCCACATTCATCTGGAGTAAATATGAACTCAGCGATAATAATATCTGTATAGGGGTACTATACCCTACACTTGAGAATTATTAATACATGTTTTAAGAAAAATGCCCTAAATGATAACAATTTAGGACGCTAAGTACTATACTTACATAATCAGAACACACCGGTCCTTTGTCTGTCATGTTTTTTTTAATTACTTTGCTTTATAAACTACGTATCCCACAATGCCACTTCATGGCTAGCGTGGGGCAGTATAAAAATGAAAAGCAAAAAGGGACTTGCTGACCGTGAAAAAAGCCGTGAGGCTGAAACGCGTCGGTGGAGTGTTGGTGAAATAAAGACTTCTGAATAAGTATCCGGTTGTGCCGCCTCCCTTGTGTTCCAAAAAAAAAAATATATATATATATATATCCAAGCTTCCTCTTTCTCACCTTCCAAGAAAGCACAGCACTCGCAGGAGGAGGGTATAGATTCTTTATTACTCCCTCAGAGAACCAGACGCGTTTCGGCTACTGCCTTAGTCTTTGGTACAATAGCGTGCCATTTTTTGTTGTTTTAAATACCATACACGTGAGTGTCATGGAGATAAACATGGGACAATTTCATAGTCGCCATCTTGTAATGGTTTTGTTTAACATTTTTAACATTTCGAGTTCCGCCCTGAATGGGCGTTCCCACTTGTGTGTATGTTGTATACATAACATCTTGGTTTCATATCACAACTTTTCATTGCTCAGTAATTAATTCTCTATTCAATTTTCAAATCATATCGCCCTGAATGGGCCTTTAGCATTCGTTAAACAATTTATCAACATTTTGCCCTGTATGGGCTTTTTGTTCCCTCAGTATATTATCTCCTTTCCACAAAGTCACATTTTTATCACCCACTGTGTGAACCTCTGTCACTTCCCCTCTTCTTTTTGAAAACTTAAAACTTAAACAGGTACAGTTATCATCATCATTCTCATTGAGCAGGGAGCCCCCTACCCTAAATGTACTGTCATCTCTTCATGGCTATTCAACCCTCCGGGCACCTTCGTTCCAATGTCTATTATATATCTGGATTCCAGCCTCCTTAGTTTCTTTAGCCTGTCCCCTCCTCTTGGGCTCGCCGCCACATGATCCACACCAAAATATGTTATAAGGTCGCTGTTACTTTTATGATACTGTTTGAAATACCTGGCCACTGGCTATGTGGGATCACAATTCGTTATAGCCCTCAGGTGTTCTAGGATGCGTAGTTTCATGGGGTTCACCGTGCTGCCGATATAACGTAGTCCGCATGGACATACGAGGCAGTATACTGCAAAGGGAGTAGAGCATGTAAGGAACACTTTTATTCTACGTTTCTGTCCTCTGACATCATAAGAGAGTACTTTTTTACTTTGTTTGCACGCCTTGCACCTTCCACATAGATAGAATCCCGGCTTATGTTCTCCAAATGGTCGGTCTACTATGCGTGCCCGGTAACTCTGTGTCAGTGTGTTCCGTAGTGCCATTGCCCTTCTATAGGTCACCATAGGTTGTTTGGGCATGTCTACGCCAATAACTGGATCAGTGGTTAAAAGTGTCCAGTTCTTCCTTAAAATTTGTCTTAAACCCCCTGCCCCCTCAGAAAAGGTGGTGATAAATCTAAACCTCCCCTCCTTTCCAATTTCTTTTGGTTTAGTTTTTAGCATATCTTTTCGGGGCATAGCATCCACTTTCTTTTGGGCATCTTTTAGACATCTTTCATTGTATCCTCTTGCCTTAAACCTGTCTACACTTGCTTGTGCATTTCTTCTGTAATCCTCCTCTAAAGTACAATTTCTTTTGATGCGGAGCAGTTCTCCATAGGGAATACTTTGGATTAATTTGGGCGGGTGGCTACTGCTGGAATAAGCGACAATAAGCAATATAAGTGAAGCAAATAATCTAACAATTATCAATCTGAGTCCACGCATCCTGACGGATGATGAGAAGTACGTTTTGCAATTGGGACTCTCCTTTTGCCCTTCGAAAGAACTAGAATATACACAAACAAAAATAGATTTATATAAATTCTCAAGGAAATTAAAGATACATAAATTTTACAAACAGCGCCCCAAAAAAACAATTGAGATCCCAGGGAAACAAACAGTACCACAAATTAGAGTAAAGGACTTACCAACATTGGACGTGTTACAACATCTGAGGAATGAGGGAGCGAGTCAACTAGAAAACCTATCCCAATCAGATATAGTACAAAGAGGAGGTGAAACTAACTTTAAACCTGCATCTACATTTGTACCTCAAACGCCCATTGACAACATAGATCTATTTGCGGAAACAGTTTCAAAGGAATTAAGAAAATTGGAACAAAGAGGACAAACGAATAAACGTAAGAATGTAACACCTGGTCAGTGGCAGGCCATAAATAACCTAAAAAATGACAAAAATCTGATTGTGAAACCGTCCGACAAAGGAGGGAATATTGTCCTGCAAACCTATGAGGATTACAACACGGAAGCCATGAGACAATTACAGGACAAACAATGTTACCAGAAGGTGGGGAGGAAAGAATATTTAAATAGCGTCACTGAATGCCATGAGATGTTGCAAAAATGGCATACGAAGGGGATCATTGAAACAGAGGAATATCTGTACCTGAGAAATCTGAATCCCATTACACCTTGTTTTTACCACCTTCCCAAGGTACATAAGAACAGTTTGAAACCTCCCGGACGACCAATCGTAAGTGCACAGGGCAGCCTGTTAGAACATTTGTCTATGTACATTGATTATTTTCTAATTGATCATGTGAAAAACTTACGTAGTTATATCAAAGACACAAAAGACTTATTGACTAAGTTGGAACAACTCGCACTAGAAGAAGGGGACTTGCTCATAGTGATGGACATTACTAGTCTGTACACAAGCATAGGCCATGGGGAGGGTATGCTTGCTATAAATGAAATGTTGTCGACAAGAGAAGCGAGTTTCACAGATCATAATGCAATGCTATTGGAATTCCTAAATTTTAGCCTTAGTAATAACATTTTTTTGTATGAAGACCAATACTATCGACAATTAGTCGGAGTAGCCATGGGCACGAGCTATTCTCCCAGTTTCGCCAATATATTTGTGGGATGGTGGGAGGAAAATGTGGCTTGGCATGAGAAGTATACAGAATGGTCTCAACATGTACTGGTTTGGTACCGGTACATAGATGATTTACTACTTGTATGGCGGGGATCCAAAAGTAAAGCAGAAGAGTACATAGACATTTTGAACCAGAATGAATACAACCTACACTTCACGGCAGAAATAAGTGAAAAGCAAATAAATTTCCTTGACCTTGAAATTAGAAAGGAACAAGGTAAAGTTCACACACAGCTATTCAGGAAACCCACGGCAGGAAATTCCATACTACATTCCAGCAGTAGCCACCCGCCCAAATTAATCCACAGTATTCCCTATGGAGAACTGCTCCGCATCAAAAGAAATTGTACTTTAGAGGAGGATTACAGAAGAAATGCACAAGCAAGTGTAGACAGGTTTAACCCCTTCAGCGCTAATGACAAGGGTAACTCGTCATGGACTTTCCATTGATTTCAATGGAAAGTCAATGGAGCTCATCGAACACCCTTAGCAGCCAAGTGGTTAAGGCAAGAGGATACAATGAAAGATGTCTAAAAGATGCCCAAAAGAAAGTGGATGCTATGCCCCGAAAAGATATGCTAAAAACTAAACCAAAAGAAATTTGAAAGGAGGGGAGGTTTAGATTTATCACCACCTTTTCTGAGGGGGCAGGGGGTTTAAGACAAATTTTAAGGAAGAACTGGACACTTTTAACCACTGATCCAGTTATTGGCGTAGACATGCCCAAACAACCTATGGTGACCTATAGAAGGGCAATGGCACTACGGAACACACTGACACAGAGTTACCGGGCACGCATAGTAGACCGACCATTTGGAGAACATAAGCCGGGATTCTATCCATGTGGAAAGTGCAAGGCGTGCAAACAAAGTAAAAAAGTACTCTCTTATGATGTCAGAGGACAGAAACGTAGAATAAAAGTGTTCCTTACATGCTCTACTCCCTTTGCAGTATACTGCCTCGTATGTCCATGCGGACTACGTTATATCGGCAGCACGGTGAACCCCATGAAACTACGCATCCTAGAACACTTGAGGGCTATAACGAATTGTGATCCCACATACCCAGTGGCCAGGCATTTCAAACAGTATCATAAAAGTAACAGCGACCTTATAACATATTTTGGTGTGGATCATGTGGCGGCGAGCCCAAGAGGAGGGGACAGGCTAAAGAAACTAAGGAGGCTGGAATCCAGATATATAATAGACATTGGAACGAAGGTGCCCGGAGGGTTGAATAGCCATGAAGAGATGACAGTACATTTAGGGTAGGGGGTTCCCTGCTCAATGAGAATGATGATGATAACTGTACCTGTTTAAGTTTTAAGTTTTCAAAAAGAAGAGGGGAAGTGACAGAGGTTCACACAGTGGGTGATAAAAATGTGACTTTGTGGAAAGGAGATAATATACTGAGGGAACAAAAAGCCCATACAGGGCAACATGTTGATAAATTGTTTAACGAATGCTAAAGGCCCATTCAGGGCGATATGATTTGAAAATTGAATAGAGAATTAATTACTGAGCAATGAAAAGTTGTGATATGAAACCAAGATGTTATGTATACAACATACACACAAGTGGGAACGCCCATTCAGGGCGGAACTCGAAATGTTAAAAATGTTAAACAAAACCATTACAAGATTGCGACTATGAAATTGTCCCATGTTTATCTCCATGACACTCACGTGTATGGTATTTAAAACAACAAAAAATGGCGTGCTATTGTACCAAAGACTAAGGCAGTAGCCGAAACGCGTCTGGTTCTCTGAGGGAGTAATAAAGAATCTATACCCTCCTCCTGCGAGTGCTGTGCTTTCTTGGAAGGTGAGAAAGAGGAAGCTTGGATTATAGCGGGGTGCTGTCACCCGCGCACAAGCACCCGTGTTAAGAGTGCGCGACCTGGCAACACTTGGAAGCAAAGATATATATATATATATATATATATATATATATATATATATATATATATATATATAATACCTACTGGCGGTCGCCAGTAGGTAGTTATAGTTAGGATTGTTTTCCATAGGGAAATCGCAACATTCTATTGGGAATAACTTTGGCACCGGATGAGGAATCTGCCTGAAATTTTCCTCAAATTTGCCTCGCGCCTCTCCGCTCCTTCCCTGAACGTTTGGGGGGGGGATTCGTCAATCGGGGGCTGAGATAAAAGGGGGGTCGCAAAAAGCGTTTTCCCCATGTTAATTTCCATAGGGCGGTCAAACTCACTTTCACCCCCCAAGTGCTTGTCAGGGTCCTGAGCAGTGCTCTGTGCTGCCTCCTGCTCTCTGGGCCCCCAGCCCCCCCCTGTCAGGGTCCTGAGCAGTGCTCTGTGCTGCCTCCTCTCTCTCTGGGGCCCCCAACCCCCATACTTGTCAGTGTCCTGAGCAGTGCTCTGTGCTGCCTCCTGCTCTCTCTTTGGGGCCCCCAGTCCTGTCTTCGCCTGGGTCCTGAGCAGTGCTCTGTGCTGCCTCCTCTCTCACTGGAGCCCCACCCCCGTCCTTGTCAGGGTCCTGAGCAGTGCTATGTCCTGCCTCCTGCTCTCTGGGGCCCCCACTCCCCGTCCTTGTCAGGGTCCTGAGCAGTGCTCTGTGCTGCCTCCTGTTCTCTCTCTGGGGCCCCCAGCCCCATCCTTGTCAGGGTCCTGAGCAGTGCTCTGTGCTGCCTCCTGCTCTCTGGGGCCCCCAGCCCCCCATTGTCAGGGTCCTGAGCAGTGCTCTGTGCTGCATCCTCTCTCTCTGGGTTCCCCTGCCCCCCCTCCTTGTCAGGGTCCTGAGCAGTGCTCTGTGCTGTCTCCTCTCTCTCTGGGGCCCCCGTCCTTGTCAGGGTCCTGAGCAGTGCTTTGTGCTGCCTCCTCTCTAATAATAATAATAATAATAATAATAATAATAATAATCCACATTTGTAAAGCGCACAACCACCTGTTAGGGTCTCTAGGCGCTGGGGGCCGTCGGGAAGATTAAGCAAGCTATTGCCCAGAGTCACATGGTGCTGGGCTAATCTGCCGCCGGTGCCAGGGATCGAACCGTGGTCCCCAGCTTCCGGAGTCAGTCGCCCTGGCCGTGGCGCCACACCTCTTCCTCTCTCTCTAGGGCCCTCACCCCATCCTGTTTCTGGCTCCCTCTGACTGAAGAGAAACAATTTAAGTTGATACATTGTTTCTCTTCAGTGAGCGGGAGGGGCTCCGAGCAGGCTGCAGACAGCCTGCACTTGCTTTAGAGGGAGAGAGGCTTGCTTTAGTGCAAGCCTCTCTCAGCCTCTCTCACAGCTCTCAGAAGAGCTGAGGGGGCCGGGGCCCTCTTCATTAACTGAAGAGAGTGGGCCCCCCCGCACCGCGGGGGCTGCAGGGGCGTTTGTTACGCCCTTGACTGAAAGTGCACAGGGGACAGCCTCAGTAGCGGCTCCTCCGCTAAAGCAATCACCCCACTGCTCAAAAGGAAAAATAAAATGGAATTAACGTATTCTTACTATCATTTTATTTGTTCTATTGCAGGCAGTTGCGGGGCGAGGCTGGCCAGGGGAGGAGTGGTTTGTACTCCCTAAGTGTGCATCAACTGTTTGTCCGGCCTTCTTGGTCCGGCCAAACAGTTCATGCGCACTTTGCATGTTCCCCACCAGACTGCATTACACAGCCTGGTGAGGAACATGCCCAGGCTCCCTGTCCTCATCTGAGCACTGAACCAGGCTTTCAGGCCAATCACAACGCTGCATTGCAGTGCTGTGATTGTCACAGGGGAGCCTGTGTGCTCGGGTGCTTCCTGCTGCCGGCCAAGGCAGGAGCAAGGAAGATGGAAGAGGATGGAGGAGAGGCAGTGGATGGCCATTAAAAGTAAGTCTTTTTTCATGTTTATTTTTCATTCCCCCACCCCCTGCCCCCGCACCACCACCACCACCGTCCGGTAGCAGACACTACTGGACAGCCTAATCAACAGTTGCAGACACCTCCCTTGGCATCAGCATCAGGGCCAGCAATGGAAGCTAAACTCCTGCATTCATGCATCAGGGCCCTGGTCTCTGATATGCCCCTCCACATGCTCTTCAATTCACACTGGCTGCCCAGCTGTGCATGTCAGCAATGCTCCCAAAATGCCCTTCCTTTTAATTTTCCTATTGTGGCAGTTGTGCAGAGAAAATTACCTGCCACGTTTGCACTTCTCTGAATTACCTAGGCATGGACGTGTACTGCAGGGCCTGGTTAGTCCTAGACATCGATACCTCCACATGGTTAACTCAGTAGAGCTGCACTTTGGGCCTAGAAAGATGGTCATCTTTTTGAAAGCAACATTTTGAAACGCAGAAGAGGGACAGTTAAAGAGACACACAAGGGAAGTATGTGAACTCTCAAAGGAAGGATGGATCCCCAAATTAGAGCTAGCGGGCACACAGGGAGTGAGCATAACTGCACTCTGAACAATGTCCACACGCTTTCGCTAAGGCAGCCGAAGCTTCTCTTCAACCACCGCCTGCCGCAAAATCCAAAAGCTCTAGGCATTGGAATGACTCCAGAGGAGCAGTCTGAAGGCAATATCTAAACATCAACTAAAAATGAAAGTTGACAGGCATTTTTTAGCCAGCTCTGTACCCAAAAATATAAAATTTCTGACATTATTCTTTATTATCTAATGAATAGATTTATTGTGGCATCATATGCCTTTACATTTATAAATAAAGACTGGCACTGGTCCATAGCACGTCTGACAGAAGTCTCACTTTTTGGTCTTCTTTAGAGCAGGGTGACCATGAACATGCTCTCATTTGCAGAGGAGGGGCTCTGATCGGTTACAGAAGCATCCAAAGACGAATCAGGCACTCTACAAATCAAAGGATTTTCAATTACAGCTCATCAGGCCACATCAGGCGTTTTGTCTTAAGTAAATCAAAGGGCACCTGGAAGCAAAGACATGAAAGACGGCTACTAAATATTTAGACAGAAGTTTAAATCATTTGGAAGATATTTGTAATGGTACAAAGCAAACTTCCAACACACAAATGAGGCCCATACCAGGACAATGATCAGTCGTGCAGGGCTACTGCATCATCGCACTGCGAGCACTTCAGCAGAAGTGCAGAATCTTTTTCAGCATTAAGTGGCTAATAAACATTTATATACAGTGGAGTAACGCAAAATGATGGGGGGCCCTTGTAGAATGTGATGAGGGGCCCCTAAGTCACCCACATCTTTCAAATATTCATTGACTTTGGGATGATTGGGACCCCCATGAAGGACTGGGTAGCCTCCTGGTGGGGTGGGGCCTCCATGCTCCGGAGGGGCTGCAAGGGCCTGTGTTACGCCCCTTTTTATGAATCATAAATAACATTTAAAAAACTGAAATGCACAATTATGAAATGCACACAAAACCCGATGGACACAGCTCACTTAGCACAAACTCAAACTCATAGCAGTCAACTTGCTAAAATAGTAGACACCCCAGAATGCAGCACTTTCTCTCAATATGACAGGTCCTATGGGGTTAGTAAAATGAATGCCTTATTCTAGCTGTTGGAAATCATCATAAACAAGGCAAGGGTTTAGGACAAAAAAATCATCATAATAAGCTGATTAAGTAATATGTGTGTTGTTCAGGTCCTCTTCAAGGAGATAATAAATGCACAAATCCTAACTCGGAGTAGGTAATGGGTCATCATACTTAGAGGACTCAGGTGTAACTCACTAAAGTGTAGGTCTTAACCATATTGCACTTCAATGTCTTTGACAGGTATCAATCCACAGTTGTCATTGTTGGTGAATTTCCCCACAGCAGTCAGGCTTTCAATCCACTATCTCAAAAGGTTCAAGATAAGATGCATCTAGATTCACACAGGCTTTTCTTCGGTGCTGCATTATCTTGTGTAGGCAACACAACATATTGCACATTTCCCAAAGTAACTGGCATAATTGATGGCCCAGACATCCTAATTACTACACCATCTATCAAACAGTCTATACAGTACAAACAAAATCAGCACTTCATAGACCAAAATGCAATACCTTTGCTCTGCTCAGATTGAGATAAAGCTATGACCAGCCTATGATGCAGCTCTTTTGGTGTCCACGGTGGGCTGGCGTCCTCGGATGACAGTTCGGAAAGTCCAGGACCACTCCTACTGCATTTGTCACTTTCACCATCCCCCTGAAGCAAAATGCAGCAGGCAGGGGAGGTTCCTAGAGAGTCAGGATGAGGGTATGGGAGGGGGAAGGTAGATTGACAGTGATCGGAGAGGGAGAAGAAAGTAGAGGAGCGGAGAGCGAGAATGGATGGATGGAAAGAGACTGCGAGAGGAGACGAAGTGACCTCCACTCTTTAGTCTAAATATTTAATTTCTGAATACAGTCAATAAACATGAAGATAATAAACTCACATCAATACTGATACAAAAATGTAATATTGCAAAAAAGAAAACTTGGAGTAAATATATTTTGAGTACTAGTAGCAATTTCAAGTATAAGTTTAGAATTTTACACTTCACACCATCACTTTTCCTGGAAGCCCAGAAAAGAGAATAACAAAACATATACAAGATAACAGAGACGAAGGACAACCCGTGGTGGACTAATTAAGAAAAAGCAAGATAATATTTTACAATAACAATAAAAATGTTCCAAACAATTCCTATGCAACTGTATTTTTTTAAGAGTAAAAGAGCTCTGGTATGTGATATCAATATAATCTTTATCAAGTCCACAAGCCAGACATGAATATTCATCTAGGTTTTTGTTGTTAAAGGTCAGAATGTACCATCCTTGGCACAGTTTAAAGTATCCATGGCAAAGTCTCCGTTGTCTTTGTGCCCCAATATGAGACTGGGCCAAAATAGAGTAGATACACACTTTGTATTGCGTAAGCCATAGCTTTTGAGCCACAGAAGATGAAAAATGACTGCTGGAATATTTTCCAGTTGAAGGAGTTGCAAGAGAAACCCTGGCACACTGATCAAGCCTCAGGACCTGGTGAGCATGCAATGAGTCAGAGGAGAAATAGTACAAGAACAATTCTCAGCACAACACTTCCCAGCCTACTGCCTAAATGAGCAGAAAAGAGGCAATGATAATCAAAGATGATATGACCTGGGAGACAATAACATTTCAACAAAAGTCCGTTCCCGAAATATATGTATAATTTAAGACAAACAGTCGACCACCAAGGGTTTTCGTTAAATGTTTTTACCATTAACACACTTTAGATTAAGCCACAATAAAGATGCCTGGAAGGTACGAATGTCCTACCGCTCAGTAAGCAAAAGGAGTACACAATAGATTGTTTGAGGTATCCTGAGCCCCCAATCAGATACTAAAAGAAACAAAGGGCCAGATGTATCAAGCAATGCTTTTGAGATTCTAAAATAGCAAATTTTACCGACTCGCTATTTTGGAATCGCAAAATGCAATGTATGTAGGAATCGAAAAATATTTTTTAATTCCTTAACATTCCCCAATAGCAAATCGCAAATTGCAATTCGCTATTAGGAAATGCATTCCCATTCATTCCTATCAGCCTATGGGCCCTTAGGAATGAATGGGAATGCATCCGCAATGTGCGATTAACAAATTGGTAATCGCAATTTGAGAATGCAAATCCAAGGGTGCCAGGGGGCCTAAGGCCCCCCTGATGCACCCCCCAAAAAGGTAAGTGTGAACATATGGCAGACACACTTACCTTAAGGACATGTTTTGAAAGGGAAAGAGTGTGTATTCCGTTTCTATGACCGTATTATTTTTAAGGCTAAATCCTGTTTTCAAAGTGTTCCATTCAAGAGACAAAATTGCTCCAAATTTGAACAGGAAATCTTTATTAGTGCATTTTTGAATATGGACAGCCGACACGTGTTTCGCCCCTTATGGCGATTGGCGCCAGAGCTTTCTCAAGGCTAATTAGACATTCATTTTCATATACAATGCACTTCTTCCAATTTTTCTGGTCGATTTGTTCCAACATCAAAGTTTTTTCTGGACTATAAATTTCGAGATAAATCTCCTGGTGCACTAAGGTCTCTACCGGAACGCCGAGTCCTGCAAGGTTCGCGCAACCTTGCTGGACTCGGCGTTCCGGTAGAGACCTTAGTGCACCAGGAGATTTGTCTCTTGAATGGAACACTTTGAAAACAGGATTTAGCCTTAAAAATAATACGGTCATAGAAACGGAATACACACTCTTTCCCTTTCAAAACTGTACAATTTTAGAAAGCTCAAGAGGTCCAGAGCTTTGAGTGTGTTTTCTTTTGCTTATATCAAATCCTGTGAAAACTGATATAGCCCTGGAATCTTTGGACCTTCACCATTTTTTGTCAGGAACTTTACCTTAAGGACATGTGTGTGTGCCAAATAGCACTATGAAAAATGCAATTTTGTGCATTTTTCAAAGGATTCGCAAATTACCATCAACTTGAAGTTAATGGTAATTTGTGATTCCTAAATGCAAAGTTGCATTTAGCGAATGCCACATACATTGCATTTAGGGAATCGCAAAAAATTGCAATTACCTATATTGCAAATGCAAAAAGTTACATATATTGCAAAACGTCTTTTTCCATTCACAAAGGGGCAGATTCGGCCCGTTTGCGAACGCAAAAAGCCTTGATACATCTGGCCCTAAGTGACCTGAACCCGAAACCAAGAAAGTATATCTGCTTGGAATGTGGGAAAAAGCACAGATTCTATCCAATTCTCAATTACTAAACACTACTTACTACACATGACATCTGATTTCAGACTATCACAAGGGAATCTAGATTTCTGTAAATGCCCAGTGAAACTTCAGAAACCTTAAAGATAGAAGATAGGTATTTTTTAAAGACCTTATACAGCAAACAAGAAAAGAAATATCATATCATCAACAAGTACATACGTTTAAAACATTGATAGTGCGTCAGATGTATATATGAACGACCGTCAAATGAGTACACTTGTATTTACTGCAAGATAAATCCTCCCTTAAGTGTAATTGATATAAAGTAATAAAATATTGCACAACATATATCCCTAGATATTTAATAAAAGTTCAAGGGAACTCAACATCCCATTTATCTGGATACTGTTTTCAAGCACATCCTTTAAAGAGAAAATGCGTCTGCCTTTTTTTACATTCAGTTTTTAGACTGAGAGTCCAAAGTCTACCTTCAGCTCTCAATAGGCACAAAGGATCCCAAAACACATTGACGTCCATAATCAGAACATAAAAGCATGTAATACAGTTCATTTCCATACTCAATGACGGCTGTAAGATTGTTTTCAGGGTGAAACAAAGCACTCTAGAGCACGGTCAACAAATGTAGAAAACAGAAGACAACTTTACTCGGTGTACTCCTATTTTGGAGAAAAAAAACGGGACTCGCGTTGCACGACTGAAACAAAATCCATACATATATGCAGAATGCCAAGGGTTTTTAGTGTCTTCCTCAAAACAGCCTATCAAAAGCCTTTTGTCCATTCATGCAAATTTCAGTTGATCAATTTTCATTACATTTACTGGCATACATTGGATCTAAAAGAGCCCCTGCATGATAATTAAAGCTTCCAATTTTCCATTTTATTCTAATTTTTACAAATAAATACAGAAAGAAATAAAGCATGTTTTTCCTGTATGTTTCGTTTTTAAATGCAGAAAAATACAGAAAATTGGGCTTCGGATGCACTCTCCATGCTGCCATTCGTGAACTCTGTGCGGATGAACAGCATGGGGAGTTAAAAAACTGGTATGAGATTTTCTTAAATGATTCCATCTCTGAACCTATGTGTGTGCTATAATGCTTATATTTCCATTTGGGTGTAACCTTTTTAAACTATGTTTGCTGCGTAATGTGCTAAAACCTAACAGGCAACAAAGTATGAGTGCACATGTATTTGTTAAATAAATGTGATAATATACGAGTTACAGCTTCATTTATTCACAAAACGCAAATAAAAACAAGCATTGGCATAGCCAATAGGTCTCGCCTTTGGGACCTTATAAGTGTTTAGCCATGCAACAGTTGATTTGTTGCACCAAGTATATTGTGCTGCTCTACTAGATACTTATAAGGTCCCAAAAGCGAGACCTAATGGCTATGCCAATGCTTGCTTATTTATTGTGATCATCATTTGTTAAAGCCAATTAACCTCTAACAGTGGATTATTATCACACTCTAACACAGGCTGTATACAGGTACTTGGTTACATGTAATCTCAAGGTTTACCTTTGTAGGCAAATGTTTTGGCATGTGTAAATGTGGTACGTGATAATTTTAATAACTGACAATACATGGCAGGCACCCACATATTGGTCAATATATACAAGCCTATGTCTGGGTTAAGAGTAACCCAGTCAAGATTAAGGCTAGTAAATTTTATTTTTGCCTTTCTTTTGAACAGATTACCAGGCAGCCATATCATATATTTGAATCACTCTGACGGGCACATGCATCATTGTCGATTGCATTCGCAATCGGTGCGAATCGCAATTTTTGGCCGTTTGCGTATGCAATTAACAAAATTGTGATGCATCATGTTTTTCGCAATTTTAGAAATCGCAATCATGTTGCGATTTCTAAAATTGCGATTGCATTTAAGAAATCGCAATTTGAGATTTCTTAAATGCAATGCATGAACATTTTAAATTTGTGAATTCACAAATAGGGAGAGGTAAATTACCATGAAGTTGACCTTCATGGTAATTTGCGAAACCTTTCAAAAATGCACAAAAGTTTCATTTTACACACACACATGCCCTTGGAGCATGTGTGTGTAAAAAATGCACTTAAAGTTATATTTCAGGGGTGCAGTGGGACCCCCCCTGCACCCTTGAAATTGCATTCGCACATTGCTATTCGCAAATTGAGAATGACTTCCCATTCATTCCTATGGGCCTCTTGGCCCATAGGAATCAATGGGAAGGGATTCCTTAATTGCGATTCGCAAATTGTGAATCGCAATTGAAGAATTTTAAGAAATCGCAAAAAAAATTGCGATTTCCTAATTGCGATTCCTTAATTTTCGCAATTAAGAAATCGCAAACGGCAACAATGATGCATGTGGCCGTGAGTTCCCAAATCTTCCTGATGTTAAAAACATGCATACGGTACAGCATTTTGGAGCTCACGAGTAGTACATTCCCTCCAGTCCAGTTATTGGTGCAGCATTCTGCAATGACCTAGATCAATTTTTTAAGCACTCAATTTTGCCAATATATATCACTGTGGTCAAGTGACTGAGCCGAGGTTGCAACCCAGGTTTTCGGGGTCGTCAAGTGGTAATTTACCCACTTGTGTACATTGCTTCCCTAATGAAGTAATCAAGCAAATGCAGCAGTGGCGCCCTCTCTGAAACTCTAAGAAGGCAATCAAATATTTATCACATTCCTGTTCTGACTAGAAAGAAAGTATATCCAATCCAGTTATTTGTGTACTGCTTTTTCTTGAAATCTGTTTTGAAGCGCCTTTAATGGTGACAAACTGACATTTGTGCAGTCTGTTTGGTTAGAGAATCAAAGTTGCTGTTCATCCCAGTGAACTTCCATTCATGTTCCAAAATGTAGTCAGTAGTGTGCTGCCTGTCGACAGCATTTGGCATGTCACTATTATATATTTTTAAAGCAATCTAAAAGGAATGGTGTGTGCTGTACCGCCTATAAGCAGGGCAATTGGAATTATGCGACAGGCTTCACAAAATTATGTGATAACAAAGGCAAATTATACGGCGTAATGGAACACTTTGTGGTAGTAATACTTTATAAGTTTAGCATTTATTTTTAAATTTAACAATGTCCGAGCAAAGCACCTCTTTAGTGCTTGTTTAACACTCAAATACAGCCATAAGTAATAACCAGCACAAGCGCGCACCTCGCGCGGCAGCAAGGGGAGAGGGCATGCGCGATTACCTTGCGGTAGCGTGCAGCAAGGCGCAATGATCGCGACCATATGGTGCCGTGCGCTCCTGCAAGGGAATCGCCTGACGTGCAAGCGTGGCCATTACAAGCAATACAACGAGTGCACGTTTTTGCCTCCAAAGCTGTGCCAATGGATAAAGGTCTCTCTCCTATGCAGCACATTTGCGCTGCATAGGCAAGATCTAAAAAGGATAGATATAGACGGAAATGTTGATTTAAAAAATGCCATAATGCCAGGACACTTAAGTTTGACACACATACATTCTCTTAACAAACACAGTTTGGGAGTAATACATTTTCTTGAGCAAGATACCCTACAATTTAACTGCAAAATTCCCCTTTCGACCCAAATTTAAAAGTGACACAAGTGTAAAATTGACACAACCTTTCCCTGCTTACTATCCTTTGGAATGAGAGGGATCACACCCAGATTCATCAGCTGAGAATTACAAATGTCAGTTAAAATGTTCGAATATACTTTGCTTAAATGGAGAACTAAAAGGTGGAATGAAGTTGTGAAGGATAGACACTCAAACCTGGAGCTTTACTTAGTAAAATAAGTTGACCACACCCATGGATTCTTTTATCAAAACCTCCAACACCACAACTATTGCACACCCATCCATATTCAACAGAAATATCAATCTTCCCCTTAGAGACCATTATATCCTCTTTGTAGAAGTTAGTATAGAACATCAAAAGAAACTTTCATTAATAGCGTTTGGAACAGCAACAGCAAAATCAATTTTCGTAACACAATTAGTCACTCTGTAGCAAAATACTATTCTTATCTGCCAAAGTTTCCTAGTTTTCTCCCTGCTAACTCACGTTTATAAGATAGGCCAGTTGACTAATGTATCAGTTGAAGATATGTGTGTGTAATCTGTTTTTTGGGGAGTTTTTTGCAACAAAGTATGAGTGAAATACAAATAAGTTGGTGCAGTTGAAACATAACCTATCGATACCAACACACCATCACATCACGTATTGCTTTACAGATGGCAAATCATAAACCAGCAAAGCACAAATTCCCCTTTACAAGACATGCGCCTGTTATCAATGCTCCACATGCAAAAACTACTCAGGGTGATTGGCTGCCCCGGGACACCAAAGGTGGCCACCTACGAGGGCGGCCACCCTTAGTGCCATAGGATGGCACAGACCCTGAGCGGTCTAGTGGTTGGGGGGATTAGAGGTCCCCCCGTGATGTCACTTCCTGTGTCTTGGGGGAGGGGGGAGTGACTATATAGCCCAGGGGGCGAGGGTCAAGCGCCCTCTTTGTTCCTGGCCGCTGCTCGCGCTGACCCTCGCCCTCCCCTGCCTGGACCCTGAGCGGGTGACTGCCCGTTGCTGTTTTTTGGGCTCGTATGGTCTCGTGTCGGGTTTTTTCTGTCACGGGTCTTGCGGTGAGTGCGGCGGGGTGTGTGGCATTGGGCGCCCAATGGGAGGAGCAGTGGGGTCATGTCAGGCGTGTGTCGTCGCGCTGCCTAGAAGTTTCTGTCGGTGCATTGGGGGGGGGGGATGCCCTCTCATTGCTGGTGTCGCGCTGTTCCGTTCCGTTCTTGGCATGAGTCCCGCAGGCGGAAGGGTGGCTGTGTGTTGGAATTTCTTAGCCCTGCTTCCCGGTGCCTTCCGCTCTCCCGCTTGCCCGGTTGCGGCGTCTGCCTCCTTCCTGCCGTGTGTGTCCCGTGGCCTGGCCACCCTACCGAGGGCCGGTGCTCTGCCTTCCGGGGGGGGGGGGGGCGAGGCGCGTTTGCGCTGTGTGGGCGCTGGTGAGTCTGGGGAGGTGGGGGCCTGATTCTGGGGCTTGGGGCCACTCGATCTTTGGCCGGACCCTCTGGCCATTTGTCACCGGGGCTCCGGTGGAAGGGGGTTGTGCCCTGCATGCCTGTGTCACGTGGGCTGGGTGCGCCTTGGTTCGGTTCCACACGCGTTCTTTGAATACTTTTTAAACAGATAGGGGCATGAATTTCATACATTCACCGTTTTCTCATGTTGTTACCCTTCAAAAAATGTAAGTCAGCTGCGAATTGCAGGGTGTCTATATGATCTTTTGTTATGAAATGCTTTGAGAACCCATAAATCACCCGCACTACCAGCACGGTCCAATCTGCTCTGGGATTATTGGTGCGCTGAGGAAGTCCTTTAGGCGCTAGTGTGTGTAAAACAGTTATGGTGTCATGCATTCGAAATATTTAATGTAAAGACTCAACGAAATCGTATTTCTAACAGAAAAGTCTACACACTTCTTTGGGTTTTCAGTAGAATCACTATTATTCAGGCACAATAGAAGCGCGAGGCAACGCAGGGCGCATGCGTGTTCACTTAATGGCCGGTGATTGTGGCACATGTAGCAGAGCGCTCGCTTTCGGCCTGGAAGACCCGGGTTCGAGTAGTGTCACGGTAGGCGGGTTACGCAAATCGTGTAATTTGACAATTTTGTGTCCAGGACCCATAGTGTGTCTCGGGACGTGTCAGGTTTCATATAGACCGGATGATGATGTTCAAGAAAAAAAAAATTGTTTCACAACCACCGAAATGAAATGGTTTGGTTCTTTGTTTGTTTTATAAGCCCATTGTATGGAGGAGTAATTATGAGCTCTCCTTTTAACCAAGAAATGCACGTGAAGAATAGCAATTATGTACACTATAATTCAGGGGTAGGCTGTACTAAACTCAACTTGTTTTCTTTCATTAAGGGACAGTCGAATTACCCTCTTCCAGAAATGAATTCACCCTAAGGGTAGTGTTGGACTTACTATTACCAGACATCCCTGCCATGGCACAGCAGCGGGAGTCACTGCAGTCTGAGTTAGGCTATCTGCCTGCACAACTATGTCTTTCCAGAGGGCGACACTAGATCTTACCACAGCTTTAATGTGAGCTAGTTGCTCCTTAAAATCCAAGCCACCCTAGCCACGCCCACTTTATAGGCCCCCACACCCGTGTTTCAGCCCTATTAAGCTTTGGTTGCACTCAGGACACCAAAGCCTTTTGGATCAGGTTTCCCAGATCAGTGAGGAACCCGATCCCCCTCCGAGGACCCTACAGTTCAAGGACGCAGTTACAGCTTTGAAGACAGGGTCCAAGAGGCTTTGTCTTTAGTCACATTCATCCCTGGTGGTATTCCAATACAGGTGAAATGATCTAGTGGCGCAGCAGACCACTCAGACGCCAGTGAGGGGAGTCTTAGTATTGAGGCGAGGGCGACATGGGTCTAGGGCCCGGACCCATGTTGTGATGTTGCTAGGCTGCTGGATGCTATAGGCGTCCATCCATTCCGGTGCTGATCCGGCACCTCTCCTGTGGCAGCCTCGGGCTGCACTGGCCGGCCAATCTTCTGTGGCATGGCAGCCCCGGGGTCAGGTGGGCCACTGCAGCGCATCTAGGGGTGGCTGATGATCATTGGGTTGTGAAGAGAATTCTAAGTACAAGTAGAGATAATGTAATGCAAGATATGGCTGACACTCAAACACAAGAACTACGCTACGTAGGCAATGGTGGCACTTGTGTAAGTACCGGAAGCAAACACAGGGCAAGAGTTAGCAAACAGGGTGTTACAAGAGCAGCGCATCCAGAGGTGGCTGACGATCATTGGGGTGTGAAGAGAATTCAAAGTACAAGTAGAGGTAATGTAATGCAAGACATGGCAGACACTCAAACACAAGAACTACGTTCGTAGGCAATGGTGGCACTTTTGCAAGTACCGGAAGCAACACAAGGCAAGAGTTAGCAAACAGGGTGTTACAAGAGGAATGTGTGCTTGTTACAGGAGGAGGTGTTTATGAGGAGAATAGTAAGGAGTCGGGTTATGTGACTCCTTCACACACCCCCAAGTGCAAGGGTCATTAGCAGACTTAGCTTGTGGATATTTGACTTGGTTTCTAGACACTACACTTTTGCAGCAGGCGCTGGAGGTACGCAAGTATGTCCCCCAACAAACTCCTCATTGGTATGTATTCTGGGCAAGATAGTTCTCGTAACGGACAAGTAGGCTTGGCCTCGGTGACGTGGGAGGGCTTTGTTGGCCCTGTCCTATTGTAGAGAATGCATACTGCTAGATGGCGGGGGGGCAGGGCTGTTAATGGATGTTTTATGTCTCAAATGCAGGAAGCACGCTGGAGTATCGCCCTACTCACATGGGGGTCCACCTGAACGGGTGTCAGGACTGGCCCGGTTGTGGGGCACACAGGTTATACCTCATAGAAGGTTACAGTTGTAATCAATAGGTGAATATGAGCTTAGCAGGTAGCCCCTGCGCAATAAATGTTTGTTTTCTCTTGAGAAACATCGGAGGAGCCTGGGCAATTGGTCCACTGGAAATATTGGGGTGTTCTGTCTGTAAGCAGGAGGACCATGTGACCAGTCAAACGTTATGTAGGCATTGGTGCAACTCGTACAAGTACCGGAACCAAACAGAATGTAAAAGAGAGCTTGGTGTGTTGCCAGAGATTAGTGACGGGTGCATGCTTCAAAAGAGGACCATACTCTGTTAGAGGGCTAATACTGCAATAAGGGGCAGACTCTCTAGGCATCAGTACACTTGGGTAGACACCTTCAGAGCCAAGGAGAGGAGTGTTTCGTTTATGAATGGACTTCCTTCAAGTAATAAGAGAGGACAACTTTAATTGTGGAAGGGTGCAGGTAATACTAACTAATTAGTGCTCATAACCCCAACCGGCCTGGGTAGCGTGTGGGGCATTGAGGGCCATGACTCATTGCAGAGAATGCAGATCGTGGATCGGGAGGGGGAAACATTTTAATGAATGTTTTCTGTCTCTAATGCAGGAACCGCGCACGAGAACCGCCCCACCCACATGGGGGGCCACCTGAATCATCAACAGGTATAAGGATCATAGCACACTGGGGGCAGTGGGTTAGGGTCTGGGATTCCCATGCTCTCCCCAGTTGTCATTGCTATTGGGGTGTGGGGCGCGTGCTGGTTTCACTCATGGAAGTATTCATGGATAGTAACTGGGAGCAGGGACTTATTAGGCAGCCCTGTGCAGAATTGGAGGTTCTCTCTTACTTGAGCCTGGACAACGTCTTTTACGGTGCAATAATTGGGGTGTTCGCGCTGGATGCAGTGGCAGAACAGGGGCTAATCTTGCATGTCTTGCGAAAGATAATGGGAAATGTGTTTTCAACTCAACATTGGTTGATCTGGGCATATCATGCATCTCATGTGCATTAAGGGATTGCTGTGCCGTTTGTTCTCTAATAATTTATTAGCAGTTTGAACAACTGAGGCCCCATCCACTGAGGGGCGGGTGGGTGCTCCAATACCTGTAGCACATTGGAAAACCCATGTTGGGATTACTCCCTTGGCACAGGCTGATCAGTTCAGAAGGGTGGAATTTTGTTTTCTTCCACGATACCCTCAGCTATTGTTTAACAACATTAGGCAATGACCAAACAGCAACAAAGTCTTATTTCCTGTCGGGCCACAGCTCCTAGGTGACTGGACAAGTAACCTCAGGGGTAGTATGGTAGAAGACTGGTCGGTCCTCATTGTGGGGTACATGGAGGACTCTCTTAAAATCTCAGGTCTCACGGGGCCAGGCAGTTCTGACTGACTGTGTAATTTTGGGATACTCTGTCCCATCTGAGCTACGCAGTCTCATTCAAGACCAGGCACTTTTACTCCCAAGGTTTCGTGCATAGGTCACTGTCTCACACATGCACACTCCAAGCTAGGGAATGTCTGACAATAGCAGCCTTATATCCTTGGTCTGCCCAGAACCTTGTGGGTCAGGTGGGCGTAATTCTGACATTGGGTCTCCCTCAGCTTCAATGCTGTGTGCTAGCAAGAAAGTGTCTTTCTTAGTCTTTCAATGTCACTCTTCATGCACTGAAATAATGAAATGTCACACATAGCAGTTGTACGCGTGTAGCTCTGAAAGGGGGTGGCTAGTTGGTGGTTGGCCATGCAAGAAAGCTTTAACTGAGGCTTCTTTATCTTGGGCAACTAAGCAGCTTTGACTGTTGTAAGTATAGTGCTCCTTTTGTAAATTACAGGGAGGCAATTGGCAGGGTGGCTATATACCAGGCAACATTCAGCACATTACCTGAACAAGCTAGATAGCCAGGCAGATTAGTTGGGCCTGCATAAGCCACACTTTAACTGCTGCATCCTGGCCCACGCTGAGACAATCACATAGTTGTACCACAGCATTGCCAGTTTCCTTTACTCTGGCCCATTGGCACTATGGGGATGCATTATCAGGTTGCACATAATTTTGGGCCTGCATTAGCCACTCACATACCTCCTCCAGTCTGATCCCACTAAGACCTCTCAGCTCTGCCTCCACTTTGGATCAGGCTGATCCAGTAAGCCTCTAACTTGTTAATTCATGGGACACAGGTTGGCACATATTTGGCCATGTAAGCGATTGGTTTGGCTGGTTTTACGTGAAGGGTTCGGAAGTGGGCAGGCAATTTGAACAGCTAAAAATCAACAACAGGGGTTGACACGCAGTGGAGGGCCCGTGGCTAGGTGCTCGGGTAAGCTTTCACCTAGATGGTATTTACTTAGTTGTTTCCAGGTGCTAAAGTAGGGATTCCTTTGGCAGTGTGCACATGCCAAGTAGTAAGAGCGAAGAAGGATTAGTTCATCTAGTTGCACAAGTTGTATATACAGTTGTATAGGCTGCTTGTTACAAGCTTCATAGGGTCCATCGAAGGCCAGGCACAGGGGGACGTCTTGTACAAGTGTCAAACATGAGGAGATCCTCTACGCAGTGTTTTAAGCCAACACCAGAACGCAGTTGCCAGGTATAGTTGAGAGGTGATGGTCTTACAATTAGGTTCCCATGGGTTTGAAAGTTACGTGTCTTTCCAGTGAGGTTAAACATGCGAGGAGTTTGTTAGCCTACAGTAGGGTCGGCATCACAGGAGTGAGCCGCTTGACGTGACCTTGATGGTGAATATGTCCCCAGTAGGTCTTAGTAAGGGTGTAAGGCCACATGCTAGACAGGGGACACCATGCCAGTGGCAGTGGTGTTGTTTACCTGATAGGGGCTTGTTGGTTGCTGGTCAGCAAGCTGTACAGAATAGGAATAGACTGGGGGATGGCACACTAGATGGACACCTGCAAAGCACAGTTGGCAGTTAGTTGTGAAGTTCATGGACATCACTGTCACAGTTCCCTGTCCGGAGGGCGGCAGAAGTGAGAAGGAAGTTTGATTGCGTGCCAGCTTGACGGTGCTGAGGAAGAGAGCAGACTTGTCCTTGCCTGAGCCGAGGGAGGCCGGTGATTGCAATTGTAGTGCAATAGGTCCTTGGCACCAAGGAGAGGTGGATAGTGTCGCCCGACAACTTGGGAGTAGCCTGAAGCATAGGAGAACTTGTTTCATCAGGCTTGGGTTGCTACTTGCCAAATGCACTGTGTGCTTTGATGTAGACGGGGTTCATTTACCCGAAGTTGATATGACGATCTTTGGTTGATATAGCGGAAGCACTAGGAGCAGCAGGTTGTACTAATAGGAAGCTAGTAGGTGGGGGGACTGTGGGGCGGCGGCGGCCACACCCAGAGCCATGGCGGAGTTACAGGGCGATCCAATGCAGAAAGGTACAGAGGGGTACCCTCTACAGGAGCACCGGTGGGTGCGAGAGCAGAATTATCCCTAGGGAGATCCACGCTGGGTTGGACCCTGGAGGAGTGACGGCGCCCCGTTAGTCCTTCGGGCGGTTGTAGACCTGAGCAACCGGGGGTTGCCAATGCTCCGCCCCCCAAGAGGGAGGGGCGGAGTAATGGGCGAACAAGAGAATCGCCGGGGGAGGGGATAGACCTTCCCCCCCAAAACTGACAACGCACCTATGGTTAACACCACGGGGGTTATGGCTCATCAGGTGGGCGGGTCGCGAGAGGCGACCTGCTCTGGATCGGCCCGTAAGATAACCCAACATGGTGGCATAATGTATATGCTAATAAAACTGCATCAACTTTCTCCATCAAACTTGTGTTGTGTCGGTTATTGGTGGAGTGGTGTGTTGTATGAAGAAAGGTCTGGGGTTGGGCCGATATTGGCACTATGATTGGCTGCCCCGGGACACCAAAGGTGGCCACCTACGAGGGCGGCCACCCTTAGTTTCATAGGATGGCACAGGCCCTGAGTGGTCTAGTGGTTGGGGGGGATTAGAGGTCCCCCCGTGATGTCACTTCCTGTGTCTTGGGGGAGGGGGGAGTGACTATATAGCCCAGGGGGCGAGGGTCAAGCGCCCTCTTTGTTCCTGGCTGCTGCTCGCGCTGACCCTCGCCCTCCCCTGCCTGGACCCTGAGTGGGTGACCGCCCGTTGCTGTTTTCCCTCCCATCCGCTTACCCTGCTTTCAGGCAGTAAGTGGGGGGGGTTGTTTTTGCTATTAATATTACTGCCTTTGTGTTGCAGGCGGAGTTACAGGGCGATCCAATGCAGAAAGGTACAGAGGGGTACCCTCTACAGGAGCACCGGTGGGTGCGAGAGCAGAATTATCCCCAGGGAGATCCACGCTGGGTTGGACCCTGGAGGAGTGACGGCGCCCCATTAGTCCTTCGGGCGGTTGTAGACCTGAGCAACCGGGGGTTGCCAACGCTCCACCCCCTGAGAGGGAGGGGCGGAGTAATGGGTGAACGAGAGGATCGTGGGGGGAGGGGATAGACCTTCCCCCCCAAAACTGACAACGCCCCTACGGTTAACACCGCGGGGGCTATGGCTCATCAGGTGGGAGGGTCGCGAGAGGCGACCTGCTCTGGATCGACCCGTAAGATAACCCAACATGGTGGCATAATGTATATGCTAATAAAACTGCAACAACTTTCTCCATCAAACTTGTGTTGTGTCGGTTATTGGTGGAGTGGTGTGTTGTATGAAGAAAGGTCTGGGGTAGGGCCGATATTGGCACTATGGGCCTGCTGCCTTGTGAAGGGAAGTCTCCATCCGAGACGCAAGATACAAAACTAGGGGTGACCAAATGTGTTTGGGGCACAAGCACACTGGCATTAGTTCCCAATACGCGCTCAACTGTTCATGATAGTATACCACATCTCACAGCCAGTTCCTATGCTGGGGCGCTGGACATCTTCCCCAGTGTAATGCAACGTTCCTTCTAGAGAGAAGCAACAGCACAAGAGTCAGGTGCCTAAGCCTTGCTGGGACATCCTTCACGTAACCCAGGACGGCCACTACGGGGGTCCACTTATGCCTGTGATCTGTAATGGGCTTGATAATTTGTTAGACGTCTGACCAGTACTGGGCCACAGGGGGACATTCCCAAGCCAGGTGCAAGGCAGCAGCATCAGGCGATGTAGATCCCTGACAGTAGCAGTCCTCCAAGAGTCCCATGCCATGGCGCTGGCATGCGGTAAACTGTGTAAAAATCTAAAATTAAGAAGCCAAAGTCTGTAATTGGGTAAAAGACTTCAAGTCTGCGCGCAGCAGTATTGCCACTGCTCCATCGACAGAGGAGAGCCTGAATCCACACCCTATGCAACTCAGGCTTTTGGGACCATCACCAAAGCCTTTTCCTGGTGGCATAAGGGCAAGAGATTATTTTATCCGGAGGTTGACTGGGCAATCAGTGCATTCAGCTGGTGCAGTTTAGGAGGGGCCGCTGGAAAAGTGCTTCACCTTTGATGCTTTGCCGTGATTAGTCTGCAATATGAGTAGACATATAGAGGCGTATGGGATGGTTCTGCCAGTATATAATGCAGAGAGATAAAATGGTGTTCTCAATAGAGGTCCCCTAGTGTAAAAGATAAAAAGATGCAATCTCTTCAAATGTTTGCAAGTGCCTCATACGCCAAGGCTGAAAGCATAGGGTTCTTAGTAAGTGGGACGCTTGGCCCATAGTGGCTATGAGGTAGTCTGTCCCATGTTTTACTGTGCAGGCCATGGTGCCAAACTCCTTTTGAGGCCTTTTAACAGGGAGCAACGCTGAGAGGGCATGGGGCCACACTATCATCTTCGATTGATGTTTGCAGTTGGAATGGGGAGGGGTGGAACCAGAAATGTGCAAATGTTATGTATGTTATTCCGTATTTGTAAAGCACGCAGCTACTCAAAAGAGTGTCCTGGTGCTCAGCAGAAAATGCGAAAAACATTGCAGGGCAGACTCTCTGGTAGGTTATTCAGGGAAAAACCATGTTTTGAGTTGTTTCCTAAAGAGCAGTGCATCAGTCAATTGTCTGAGTGTGATAGGTAGTTCGTTCCAGAGGTGGGCCACCTGTTCTTGAAATGAAGGACCACCTTTGCGAGAGCGAACACATTTGGGCACTGTCATCCGATGTTGTTGTGACGATCTCAAATTTCTACTGGGAATATAGAAGGTCACCTGTTTCCCAATGTAATGGGCTCCTGTGCCATGCAGCACTTTAAAGGCCAGCACCAGGGCGTTAAAATGAATTCTGCTGCGAATGGGAAGCCAGTGTAAGTGCCTGCCCACAATAGTAATATAAGTTCATGTTTGGAGTGCAGGGGCCTCCCTGCTTGAAGGGGAGAGTCAGAGTTGCCCATGCAATTCTAGGCTGTTTACCATCTAAGGCCAATGTGATGAGGCTAGAATGCAGCTCTCTAAGGATGACTGACGTTAGAAGAATGTGAATATTAAGGAAAACATACCAAAATTTAGGAAGGATCACCAATTTGGCGATTGCGATCCTCCCTGCTATCAAGATGAGAAGTTTGATTCAGCCCGTAAGCCACTCCTCTAGCCACTGCATGAGAGTTTCAGAGTTTGGCCTCGAAAGTTCATCAGTGTCCATGCTTATCCACATACCTAGGTAGGGACTGGCTCAGTAACCCACTAGAGTGGGTATTCAAATCTAGTTGTCACTGAGGGAATTATAGGGATACATTTGCATGGGGCTCTTCAATATAACTTGTAACACCATCCACATAAATCGAGATCAGCACCCTCCTATCAGTGAATGCCAGCCCTCTGTGTGAAGGAGGATGGCACAGTCTGCCGGCCAAGGGCTCCATTGCAATTGCAAAGAAGAGAGGCAACAATAGGCACCCCGGGCTGGTGCTCCTGGTAACAGGAAAGGAGGGAATAACCTTGCCACTAATGCAGAGGTGTGTACAGGGAAAAGTATAGAGAAGTTTGATCCAATCAATAAATCCAAGCCACAGTCTGAAGCACTCCAGAAGCTGGAATAAATATGGCCACTCCAATTAATCAAACGCTTTCATGGTGCACAGACAAGGGTCTATGGAATGCATAAGTGCAAACATTGTGCACAAATCATTGGCCATGGAGCACCTCGGGATGAAGCCAGACTGATTAGGCCACACTATGTCTGGTAGCAATGGCAGTAAATGGGTAGAAATCAGTTTGACAAGGATTTTGTTATTGACATTTGCTGACAAGAGGAGTCTAAGTTTTAAGGGTGGTAGTAATAACCACTTATCACAGTGAAGTTGGCAATTGTTCAGTCCACAAGCCTCCTCATACACTGCCAGAAGGTTGGGGCCAGGAGCTAAGCGTATTGTTTACAAAAAGATGTGCTCAGCCCGTCTAGTCTAGGTACTTTGGGTGACCTGTACTATGTCTTCTACCATGAAAGGCACATTTAAGTATTGCCAGTGTGAGTCCTCTAGCCACCCAAAGAACAGAGCTAGATAGGGTTAAAACCACGGTGTGTGCCTATAACCTTATAAAGACCAGAGAAGGAATGGAACCCTATTTATATTTAATATATAATGCTCAAGATAGGTTTTTAATGAACCGTTTTAGGCTCAATCTTTTACCATATTTATTGGGATCACCTTTAGGGTATTCCACTACAATTGAGCAGAAGGGAACCTGCGGCTGCGACAATAGGTCTCCGCAGGATTCCCTTCATTTTGTATTGTTATGTTCATTTTATTCTGTACCTAGGCGCAGATTTTTGGTAGACATTTTAAGAAAAAGTAACATAAAATGCACCCGAGAGGCTTTGATCTATTTACAACAGGCGAATGATCCACTTACACTGTGCTGTATTATTAATTTTATTAAAGTGGCTGCTCGATTGAGGGCAACTAGAGGGGGGGGGAATTGTGAATTGTGAGATTTCTGATCCTGGTTTTCAAGTTCCATAATGTCCTTTTTTTTAACATATTGTGATATAGATGTATCAATAACAGGATTCATGTCAATTTAATTGTTTTTTAAAGATATGAGTGTATATTGTATGTTTGTACTTTTTATGGTGATTTTTAATCATCGAATAAAGAATCCTGACTGACTGACTGAGTCCTCTAGCCACATCAGCTATATGGAGTAGCGAAATGCTTGTAATGAAGCTGGAGCATCAGGGGTAGCGGAGTGATAGAAGTCAGTGTAAAAGGTAGCTATGGTGCGTGTGATACCATCTGTGTCAGGGTGAGTGTTCTGCTGATCAGCAGTCAGATCGATTATGAAGTCGCTGGCCGAGGGCTTATGCAGGAGCCTCACCAGCTTTTTGCCTGTCCGATCTCTCTCTCCGTATCTCCTTGCTATCGTCTCCATGCCCAGGAAGTGTGCCTCCCGGGCAGCCTCCTCCTCAAACTCCGACAGCTTGTTTTTTATGAGAGCAAGTATCTGTACATCTCCTGACTCGAAGTAGTTCAGCCTGTTTGGACATATGTCTTGTTCAAGATGGGCTAACTGGGCTGTATCGCCCTGAGCACCCCAGAGTGTTTGATCGACAGTTAAGATCTTCATACGGGGTAAGTTCATCCCCAAAGTGTTGTGGAGGAGGAGACAGAGTGCTCATTGCAAGTAAAGAAAATCTAGTATGACCGCCTGGATTTCATCTCTTAAAACTCAACCCCCTCAGTGCATTGGGTGAGCAGAAGCGGGGGAGATCTCTGGCATCACCGGTGCTTGATCAGATAAAGTCCTCTGGAAATGTTCAGCACTAGTAGTCCACACCACTGCAGTCTTAGACAACCACCAGTAGTCAATTCTTGACAACTGATTGTGCGCTGAAGTTAAACATGTACCTGTACCTTCGGATTGATGCAGATGCGTCAGTTGCCACACATCTCTTAGAGAATTGTCCTGTATGATTGCGTGGAACCATGCAGCAGCTCCAGGGTGCAGAATTCTATTAGCTCTGGATTATTCACCTGGAGATCAAGGTTAATATTAAAATCCCTTCCTCAGAGTACTGTCCCCTACCCCACTCCTACTATCAGATGCCGCAATTCCGTGAAGAGATACTTACAGTCCATGTCAGGCTCATATATAGAGGCTAGATTGACAGGGTTGCCATTTGGGGACCCATGACGGATCACAAATCCACCTTACCTGTCACATATCATTTTGTGCGTGTCACAGTGTGTCCCCCTATGTATAATGATAGCAACACCGTGGGTAAAACTGTAGTAAATGGCAGTATGTGCCTCTGCCACCCAGGCTGCCCAGAGCCATGAGTGAGTGGTGTCTGTCAGGTGGCGCTCCTGGAGGAAGCACATATCAATTTGGTTCTCTGTTTAAATAGGCGAGCATGTCTTGCCTTGTGGCTATCATTGAGGCTCCGTATATTCCAAAGCATGCAACCAGTCATCACAACCGGCTGTGAAAATGGATTCATGCTGTCAGTTTAGAGCATGGCACTGTCTGTACATAGCTAAAGAAAGTGGTGCATGTGTGTTCAAAGTTCACAATTTGCCTATTCTGTGCCAAAGAAGCCCCACCCCCACCCACTTCAAAGTACCCAACACATGAAATCCCATGAGCCCATCCCCACTCCGCACCAGATACTCATACTCCAAAAACATATGAGGAATCTCCCTAGGAGGCCACCAGTGTATAAGTATCTACACAGCACTGGCTGGCCAAGGGGAAGATAGCATCTCAAAGACAGTAAGCCAGGCAGTGTTCAAAAGTGTTGCGGATACCTGCAAATTGTACATGAATGGCATGCCTGATGGGACTGGACATGCAAAGGAATAGTGGCACACCATGAGGATGCAAGAAGTCTAGTTGTCGTGCAATTGAAACTGAAGAGGAACTGACAAGAGTCATCAGGGCACATAAGCAAGTGGTTCTTGAGGATGCCTGAAGCCGGAGCCACAAGGCAATGGTTACTCATTATCACTGAGATGTCTACTAGAATTAGATTGTTCAGATTCACCTGTTGGGGGTCTTCAATGTACGCAAGAACTTAATCAATGCCTTTGGGTCTGTGAAGAATTTATTGTTGCAGTTATGATAGACCCACAGCTTAGCCAGCAAATTGAAGAATAAGTGGACACTACATTCTGTAATATGCACTTCCCAGGCAAGAACTCCCTGCAGGCCGACTGAACGGCAAGGGTAAAATCCAGATAAAAGGAGATGACATAACCCTGCTATTGAAGAGAATGCATCTCTCAGGTCAGTCTCAAAATGTTAAACCTGTCCCTGTAGTTCAACAAGAATGACACAATGTGCCGGTGCCCCAGTTCAGGCAGATGACCCAGGGACCTGTAAGCATGCTCCACGATGAAGACTGACAGGAGAGCATCCCCGAACAGGGAGTGAAGAATGATAGTAGTACAACATAAGGGAGAGAGTCAGTCTGTTGGAACAGACAAGAATCCTACTATGTGCTCAGAGAGAAGTGCCCATCAGACTCAGATAGCTTGTCCAGCGATCGGCATAAGTGTGAATTCCATCAGCCCACCCTCTTGGCGGAGCCTCGTCATATGGAAAACAATGGAGTAGAGTCTATGTAGCCAATGCTGCTCTTAGGCTAACAATGTTGGATACTTGACCTCTTGCTCCAGATCAACTTAGCCAGTGAAGAATGATAGCCACAAAGACTTCTATTTTGCCCATGGCGGTAGACTCGGGCACCCTCAAAATGTGAAGATTGCTGCAGCAGAGCACGCCTGTAGGTCCTTGATTTTGTTTTTAATAACCTCCAGTACCTTCTCCATCTGTAACAGATGCTCATTAGCCGTCAAATGGGTGCCATCTATGGCTTATACATGGGTCTCAAGGTGCTTTTTACAGCCTTCCTACCTATCCACCCTTTCTCTCATACGGTCAGTGTATCAAATTTAGGAACAATGGTGTTCAGGCTTTCTTCAACATCCAATAAACATCAACAAGGAGTGGGATTAGATTTTCCAGGAGGATCAGTTAAGAAGAATCTGTGGGGCTATCACCAGCTATTTTCAGTCAGTGGTATATTTTTGTCACTGACTTACTAGTAACAGATAGCGTCATTGGGTATTATCCTCCACCAGGAGGTAATCTCTCTCATCAAGA
Organism: Lissotriton helveticus; assembly: GCF_964261635.1. Classification (NCBI taxonomy): domain Eukaryota; kingdom Metazoa; phylum Chordata; class Amphibia; order Caudata; family Salamandridae; genus Lissotriton; species Lissotriton helveticus. The sequence continues at coordinate 535,225,046 of NC_136073.1, forward strand.
GACTGTGTGGGATCTGCATCAGAATAAATATCTAAAATTACCTCCTATCTGGGATAGGTTGATTTTTTAAGGACCTAGATAGGGGTAAGTTTAAAAATAAAGGTAGATGTGTATAGGGATGTGTAATGTGTCCCCCACATTTATTTATTTATTTGTTTATTTATTTTATTTGAAAGGATTTAGATAGCACTAGCTACACCCGAGGGTATCAGAGGGGGATTTTGATGCGTTTTTTTTTTTAGAAGAGGGGGTATGAGCAGAAGAGTGTTAGTGCTTGTCAGCGATAGGGCACCGCCAGCTTTTTTGAGTTTAGTTCAGAGGTAGTTTGGAGTGTTCTGATAGAGTGCTTTGTGTGTAATACATGCAATTTTATAAGAGGATCTGCCTTCGATGGGGAGCCATTTGAGGGTCTTGAGGGCAGGGGAGATGCGGTCAAATCGTTTACAGTTAGTTGCTAATCTAGTTGCGAGGTTGAGGACGGGTTTGATGGGGGAAAGGGGGATTTTGGGAGTTCCGGAGAGAAGGGCATTCCCGTAATCAATTTTGGATAGGACCAGAGATTGGATAATTAGTTTGAAGTCGTCAGCTGGGATAAAAGGTTTGATGTTTTTTAGTTGCCGGAGTGTGAAGAGTGCACTATTTGCTAAGTTCTTTACATGGGAGTTGAGTGTGAGTTTATTGGTAATGGAGATGCCGAGTGATTTGATAGATTCGGCTAGGGAGAGAGAGCAGTTTAGGGCATTTAGGTCAGCGATCCATGTTTGGATGGGGAGAGGGTTGTTTTTGGGAGAGAAGAGGATTATCTTGGTTTTGTTTAAGCATGGGCGAATTTTGCGAACTCGCGGTCCGCGAATTTGCGAATTTGCGATCCGTAAAATTCACGAATTCGTGGGAATTTACGAATTTGCTGTTTTTGCCAGTTCGCGAGGGTTTTGTACAAGTACGGGAACGCGAACTTGTGTGGTCGCAACGGTCGCGACCATGTTGTTTCTACGTGTCCAGCCTGTTAGCGACCCTGTTGTTCATCGCGGCCACCCTCCGGTTCATCACTGCCACCCTCTGGTTCTCCAATGCCACCCTCTGGATCATCACTGTCCCCCTCTGGTTTATCACAGCACCCTCTGGTTCATCACTGCCACCCTCTGGTTCATCACTGCCATCCTCTGGTTCATCCCTGCCACCTTCTGGTTCATCACTGCCACCCTCTGGTTCATCACTGCCACCCTCTCGTTTGCCACTGCCACCCTCTGGATCATCACTGTCCCCCTCTGGTTCATCACAGCACCCTCTGGTTCATCCCTGCCACCCTCTCGTTTGCCACTGCCACCCTCTGGATCATCACTGTCCCCTCTGGTTCAAGGCTGCACCCTCTGGTTCATCCCTGCCACCCTCTGGTTCATCACTGCCACCCTCTGGTTTGCCACTGCCACCCTCTGGATCATCACTGTCCCACTCTCTCATTTGCCACTGCCACCCTCTGGATCATCACTGTCCCCCTCTGGTTTATCACAGCACCCTCTGGTTCATCACTGCCACCCTCTGGTTGATCACTGCCATCCTCTGGTTCATCCCTGCCACCCTCTGGTTCATCACTGCCACCCTCTCGTTTGCCACTGCCACCCTCTGGATCATCACTGCCCCCCCTCTGGTTCATCACAGCACCCTCTGGTTCATCACTGTCCCCCTCTGGTTTATCACAGCACCCTCTGGTTCATCACTGCCACCCTCTGATTGATCACTGCCACCCTCTGGTTCATCAATGCCACCCTCTGGTTGATTGCTGCCATCCTCTGGTTCCTCCCTGCCACCCTTTGGTTCATCACTGTCACCCTCTGGTTTGCCACTGCCACCCTCTGGATCATCACTGTCCCACTCTCTCATTTGCCACTGCCACCCTCTGGATCATCACTGTCCCCCTCTGGTTTATCACAGCACCCTCTGGTTCATCACTGCCACCCTCTGGTTCATCACTGCCATCCTCTGGTTCATCCATGCCACCCTCTGGTTCATCACTGCCACCCTCTCGTTTGCCACTGCCACCCTCTGGATCATCACTGTCCCCCTCTGGTTTATCACAGCACCCTCTGGTTCATCCCTGCCACCCTCTAGTTCATCACTGCCACCCTCTCGTTTGCCACTGCCACCCTCTGGATCATCACTGTCCCCCTCTGGTTTATCACAGCACCCTCTGGTTCATCCCTGCCACCCTCTGGTTCATCACTCCCACCCTCTGGTTTGCCACTGCCACCCTCTGGATCATCACTGTCCCCCTCTGGTTTTCCACTGCCATCCTCTTGTTCACCACTGTAGATAATGGGGGGAAAGCAAAGCACACCTTCCCAGCCTCAACTGAGATGATTTAATTGGGGGCTGGTTAATGTGTCACTGAATTTGTGCTTCAAGTCCTTAGCTGTAAGACCTTCCTGTTGCAGTTTTTTTTTTACAGGAGCAATGTGCCATACTTGTAACTATTCTCTGACCCTGCTTTGAGGGTCAGAGCAGGGTCAGAGAATAGTTGAAAGTAGGCAACTGAACTCTGGAGGGGCCCCTCAGGAAGCACTACAGGGAATGGTTACAAATTAGTTTGAACTTTTGCACCTGCTGAGTGCTTTCAGTTTTCCAAAATTTGTTTTTCTTCCATTTCGCGAGATTTGCTGGACGCGAAATCGAACTTGCAATCCGCAAATTCGTGCGAATTTGCTGATTTCTCTTTTTTTTTGCATGTTCGGGTGGTTTTTTGCTTCTTCGCGGGCCGCTTGCAGCGCACCGACTCCGAGGTTGCCCATGAAGTCATGTACGGGCGCGGCCATCTTGTTTGCGTGATGTGTTTCCGTTTCCGGCCGCTCGTTTCTAGTTTGCGTCGTATGCGGCGCGCGATTACGTATTCGTGAGCGTTTTTGCGTGCTGGCGGGGGAAATATCGCGCGAACTTACCCACGCGGTCCTCTATGGGCGTGGCCATCTTGTTTTTCATTCACTGCTATGGTTTTGGGCATGCTACCTCTCTATCCACCTAACATCTTTGCAATCCTATGTTTTTCTGAACTTTTCTTTTTTTTTTTTGCTTATTATCTCTCTCTTCAATTTCCTACATCTATATTTTGTGTTTTTTAAACTTTTTATTACTTTATTACCTACTTTATTTCTTTTGCTCTCTCTCTTATTTTTTTTCACACCTATTCTTCTTTCCTTCTTCTTGTGCCCAGGACCATGGCTAAGGGAGGCAACAAGGGCAAGGGGAATGGCCCAGCCCCACGTACCCGGCTCCCTTGCGGGCGTTGGAGGGGGGAGGAAGTGCAGCCCAGGGAGATCTTTTCTGCGGTGGAGGTGGCCGCCTTGCTGGTTTTTGTCCAGGTCTACCTCCCTAAGACCGTGGCAGCAGGTGGGCAGATTGCTTCCGGTTACGGCCTCCGGGAGCGTCACCAGCTGTGGGACACGGTGTGCCGGCGCATGCATAAGGAGTCTGGGGTCCGGCGCACTTACCACCAAGTGACGCACCGGTGGAGTGACATCTTGGACCGGGAGCATGACCTTGTCGACCTGCTTGGTGTGGAGATCCCTGGGCTTGGTAAGTAGCTATTTAATAACTACTTTTTTTCCTTCTGCTCTGTTATATTGCTAATCTATTTTTTTCCTGAAGAGTACGAATGCTGCTGATTAAATTACATTGCAGGTAAATTAATGTTTAAATAGCTTCTGTTATTGCAGGTGCTCTCCTGGTTATTGGCGTTGATACTATGCTTACTTGTTTGCAACTTTTTAGTCATTTGAGAGCATTACTACATAATGCTAGAGACAGTAGACTCAAGTCTAGTCCTTCTTTGTACTCCTGCTGCTGCCACTTTGAAGAGATAGTGGTGGATTGATATGTTGAGTATAATATGTATTACTTGTTCTAGGACATTTGTTAGTGGTCTGCAATCATGATGACGGACTGTGTCTGTCACGCGACGTCTCGTGCTGCTGAGTGATGGCAGTCGTAGTAGAACCTTTTTGTTGTTGATGTAGTTAGTGAATTACATAACTTTCCTATTAGACGGTCTGCGAATCCTGCAATACTGTACTACTATCCTCTTAGTTGACCAGATCAGATGCAATTGATGTTAGTTTGTTTCCCCGACATAATTGTAGATTGAGTACAAAGAAATCAAATATTTCCCAAAAAACAATCATCCATGTTGTGTTTCTTTATTTCATGATCACCAGCAGAAACTCCCAGGGGCAAGGCGACGGCGACAGAGACTCCGGTGGCAGAAGTTGGACAGGAGCAGTCCCTTCCAGGCTCTTCTGCTGGCCCCAGTAAGTTGTCTTATTGTTATCTTAATACTTATACTTCCCTAACTTTTACAGCCCCTATTTATTATAAACTGGTTCCTAATAATTCTATGTTTTACAAAATAGTCTTGGATCTTCTTCTAATGTAGACTACTTTCTACATTCGTATCCTGCCTCTACCATCACTCTCTGTGCTACTACTATTTACAATTATGAGTCGGTCTGTGTAGGTAGCTAAGCTTGCCCATTCGGCAAACGGTGTTAAACAAAACTCTGATACAGCAATAGCTCTAGGCACTGAGTGTAGTCCTCTGGGTTGTCCTTGCTGTCTATTCCAGTCTTCTTAATGTAAGTGCTTTGACAATTTGCAACAACAAAATGTAATTGTTTACACCAACTAAACGGTAGCAGTGTCCTTTTTGATTTGAGAGGAGCACATCCCATACCGCTAGTGTTTCAGGGACTATTCTGCACACAAAGAAAGAAGTATGGACAAGATGATAGGTGCAGTTCGTCTTCCGACATACCTCAGTCCGAACAGAAGTTGAACCCCCAATCCCCTAACAGACTATCTAGAATGTCTGACCAATGATTTTTACGACCCAGAAGAACAGCAGAAGAGAGACTACCTCCGAGTCCCGGCCTATCTGAGTCACTGAAACATGACTGCCAAGTCCAGTAAATTAAAACGTTTCCGCTCACTCACTCGTAAACAAAAACCACACAGTGTTTGTAAGTTTTAAAGTTTTATTTTCAATAAAGAAATGAAGACACAGTACTGCTGGTGATGATGACTTACTAGTATTTGGAGAATTGTCTGGCAGAAGGGCAATGTAATCTTCTTTCTGTAATGAGAAAAATGGTGCCTGTTAATCAAGCATTCATCAGTTGTCATAAGAACAAGTGTAGCATTTAATGGAATAAGCATATAAAAGGTTAACAGTAACACCCTCCCCAAAACCGTTATTTTTTTTCAATCCCAGTTATAAAAAAAAATGTGTTATGTAACATTTTCTTCAGTTACGTGACAAAATAGGGGGTTGTGTATGGCATCTGAAAATATGACATGTTTTTCCTAGACGTCACAACATCTGACGCGGCACAGATGACATCCAGTGCCGGGGCCAGCAGTGCGGAGGGGTCCACTCAGGATGGGGCGGCGCCAACAGGAGGAGCTGGGGGGGAAGACTCAGTGGCGGCGGACGGTGGTAAGTTATTATACTCCTTACTTATTGAAATATTTTTGAGTAGCCTCGCAAAGGAGTGTATGATGTACTGTACAGTAGTACACAGTACACTAGTATAAGTACACTGTACTGTCAAGAACATTTACTAATTTAGAACTACTTTTTGGACTATCACGTAGAAGACAGTCAACCTTGACTGTTAATAGCATTAGCTGCGGTACTTCTCTGGTAACCAATGGCCCCCTCTATTTCACTTCAACTCAGCTGGCCAATTTTTATTGTGATTTGTGAAGCCAAGTCATATCAGATGAAGTTTAGGGATGTGAAGAACGAAAAGTTAAAGAAGGGTGAAACGAAGGACGAGCGAGTCTTAATATTTATGACTGTAAAGAATGGTTTTGTTGAATGCAATTCAACATAAGAAGACAGCGCTTTCCAAAATATAATGAAAAGGGCGTTAGTTGGTTTTTGAAAAAAATACATTTTGGTACATTTGAGACATCAAGAAGAATCATAGACGTACTTTCGAAGCCTGGATGTTATCTTCTTTATCCTCCTCGTCGATAGCAGAGGTGTATGATGTAGTAGAGCAGACGCTGAGTGGAAGAAGTATGGCCAGTGGCAGTGCCACCCCTATAGAAAAGTAAGACATTCAGATCCCCACTTGCATGTACTGCTTAAAGTACTGCAAGTCTGCATCATCATGGCCTGTGTCTGTATTTCTTGGGTGAAAGCAGAGTGAGCTGCCATTATGGCGGCGAGCACAAGTTCACGTACCAGTGATTTCTTTTGCAACCCAAGAGAAAATAAGTTAAAAAAGACCTTTTCCGAGTACTCTCTGACTAAGTAAGTAGTAGTGAGTCCACCCATAGTGCTGCTAGTGGAATTCCTGAAACTCCCAGTAATGTCACAGGCTTACAAAGACGACGGAAAGATACATGCCAAAATGTTATACTGTTACAACAGGTATCTGTGCACACGTCGCCTTTTACAGAGTAAATGCTGTAGGTAATCAAACACAACTAATAGACAAACAATGTGGAAGTAGTCTTGATAGAAGTGTTTCAGCAATTCATATTTTATCCACCACGCCCAGCCAACACGTGTTTCGTCAGGGCTAGTAGCCCGCGACTTCATCAGGGCTCCCGCGGGCAGCGCTTCCAAAGCTATTGCCACAATGGCTAGGTGCTCTGAACCGCTTCCAATTCCGACCCGGCTACCGGGTAGTGTCGAGGTTCTCGCTGATTCGTCTCAGCCGTCTCAGCTTTACAGCGTCTCCGCGTGTAAACTGTAAATGACTTCCGCATTTACACGCGGAGACGCTGGAAAGCAGTACGTCTTCTTAACCTGCCGCTCACACGGATACTCCTATGGTGTGTCGCATCTTTGGTATTAACCATCACACGGACGGCTGAGACGAATCAGCTGGAACCTCGACAGTACCCGGTAGCCGGGTCGGAATTAGAACCGGCTGAGAGCACCTAGCCATTGTGGCAATAGCTTTGGAACCGCTGCCCGCGGGAGCCCTGATGAAGTCGCGGGCTACTAGCCCTGACGAAACACGTGTTGGCTGGCCGTGGTGGATAAAATTTGAATTGAAGAAAAACTTCTATCAAGACTACTTCCACATTTTTGTCTGGTTGTGTTGTTTGATTACCAACAGCATTTACTATGTAAAAGGCGACGTGTGCACAGATACCTGCTGTATCATTATGTTTGGATCTTGTTCCTAATTGGAGGTTTAGGTTCTTCCTCCTATCTGGGGCACCCTCAAAATAGTGGTTAGAAATTATAAATAACGTCACATACGGGAGGCGCCAGTTGTGGATCGACAATCAAAAAAAACCTGGTCCGTTATCTTAAAAATGTTATACTGTGTTTGCTACTTGCTGGTGTTACTTATGCTGGTGTTACTGAGTGTCAACTTTCTGTTGAATTATTTTGACTTTATGTTAAAGACTATTGGCTACAGTATTTTTCTTTCTTTTTTCATAGATGCTACTCCCAAAAAGCTCACCCGTAAGGAGATGGCTGTGCGGGCCAGGGCCCGTAAGCTGGAGGCTATTTGTGTCGAGTATCGATGGTTGTGGTCTCGGGAGCATGAGGAGGAAACTACAACAACAACCTCCACATCCTCCTCCACTGCCCCCCGGTCCACCAGCCACAAGCCTCCAGCCAAACGGAGCAGTGGCCCGACAGCCTCCCGCCGCCGCCGCACAGCAGCAAAAACACCAGCTGCCCCCACCAGAGCCTGGATGGTACGCCAGCGCCGCCTCCGAAAGCGAGTGGACTACCTGGAGCGCCAGGTCCGGGACCTCCGCAAAGAGCTGCGGGACGTGCAGCACCAGCTCTCTAAAGTTAAACGCCACCGGAGGAAGTGACTGTCCCTTGTCCCTTTTTTAAAGACTGTTGGGGGGGTGGGAATTGGGTTTTTGGAAAAGGGTACTTTTTGATTTTTGGACATTGGTTTGCTTAGGGAGGGGGGTGAGTTGGGGTAATTCTATTTTTGTGACGACAACAACATCCATAATTTATATTTCTCAATAATTATATTTTTCATTCAAAAACACAGTATACGCGGTCATATTATTTTGTGTGGGGGTTGGCGGTGGTTACTGGACGTTTGGTTTTTCAAACTTACCAGCATGAATGAAACATCTTGTCCTAAATGTACCAAAATGCAAGTAACCGAGTTAGTCAATTCAGTAGCCCTACTACTGTACTTTACTAGTAGTACTGTTAGTCTCTGCTCTCCTCCAAACTTAGTCCTAGCCCATTATTCTATATGCTTATCTTACCTGTGATTTGCGAATCACGGTTGGTGAATAAGGTTGGTTGTTGACTTGAATCCTCGACGGATGCAATATCATTGTTGTGCTGGTAGCAGTAGTGGTACACACTGGCAGTCACCATATGAAAAAAAGAGGAAATTAAACACTGAGTGGCCTGAGCGTAGCATTAGAAACAGTACAATAGATAGTACGGTACAGAACAGTGCCCTAAATTGTAGCCTAAGCAGTTCCAACGTAAGGTAAGCATTAAGCATCATTGTTCACGTCGTGTAGGAGGAGGATGTTCTTATTATCAATCCAGGATGGCGCACATGAACTTCTGGTTGCTTTGACCATATCCTCCCCAGCAAGTGTGTGGAATTTATTGTTGTTGTCAGTCACACATCAATGAAATACCTCACAGCCCGGGGGAAGCGGGTTAGGGTTTGAAAATTGAATGGGTTTTTTTTTTGGGAAAGTTTGGTAGAGAGGAAAAAAACACAACATGGTCAGTAAAACAACAAATGAAGATAAACAAATCTTTGGATTTGAAGATATCGATAAACCTTTAAAGGGACATAAAGAAAGTGCACTACTGCATGCGAGAAGTTGTTTGTTGGTAAATGGATGGTTAGCTTACTGAAAAGTAGTACTACTACTTACTGCAACTTACTAGTAACTACGAAGGAACAAGTTAGCAAACTTGGCAGTACAGACCTGCAGTCATTACGCAATTTCACTTGCCTCTCTGCCCTCAGACAATAAACACTTAGAACATTAAATTAGTGTTAAACATAGCAAAGACGTATCAAATAGCTGGAAGGATGAATTTGAAGCAGAGATCAAACAAACGCACAGAGTCACACTCGTAGAAGTAAGTTCAAGTTCACAAGAATATCATTGAAAAGATAAGGAGAATTTTGGATACTGTTACTGTTTTTTGTAGTGGTCCCGTTGAATTTGTGAAGTCGATGCATCCAGCCATTCCTCTTACTCGCGGTACTCCTTCATTCCATCGGATGCTCCGTCGATCAATCTTGGTGACCAGACAAACAGTCCAGTGTCCACTGCCTGCCTGATGCGGATTTGCGGATCGCTAATTGTACGCCTGAGTAGTACATCGATGGCACAGGGTAAAAGCCTTGAGAGATAAACAAGGACCCCCTGGGTATCACAAATACACAGATTCCTAGGGCAGGGTAAAGACAAATGCGAGTATAAAATCCTAGGACATCCACAAAATAAGTGACCATAGACGCTGGACCAATAGAAAGAAGAAAATGTCGGGAGATAATGTGTGTATTTAAAAAATTATAATATATTTAATTCAACATGAAATAAAAATCATATAGAGACTAATGAGATAAGTCAAACTATATGATACAATAAGACATTAACATATTAAAATCTTTAACACAATACATCAAATACATTCATTGAAAAGCAAAACAACCTCATAATAAAAGCATAAATCCTGACTAATAGGACACTAATATACAGAAAGACGATGTATACTAAAACACTAATTGTCAACTATTACAGATTAATTCAATGGACTCGACGCGCGTTTCGGCAGTAGGGGAACTGCCTTCTTCAGGAGTCGTTGATTAAACTCTGTAAAAAATATGTTTTAAAGAACAATGTTATATATCAACATATACATATCTTTAAACAGTTTTAGTCTATTTATCTACTTAAAAACCTAAATGGTTCCTTACACAATGTGAATTGTTTAACACTTCAAAATCTCCCCTAAAGGTCCAGACATTTTAATTGGTCACTTAACGTCATATACTAGACTGATATATAGACAAAACTAGTGCGCACTCAGCTTGACTTTAACAGAGCTCTATTTGTAGGTACATTGAATGATCACATGCATCATTCTTGACTGATTTCCTAATTTTGAGATTCGAATACACAGATACATAATGCGGTGTAGTGTCACTCCTGTATAAATATATGTTGAATCACTTACATAGCATATAAGTACATTTAATGTTCACATGTATCATTCTTGATTGATTTTCTAATTTTAGGATACTCAAATACATAATGCGATGTAATCTCACTCCTGGATTAAAATATATTAAATCACTTACATAACACAAGAAAACGCTGATATTTTCCTCGGTAAATTAGAAGGGTAAAAGCCTGCCTGTAATTGATGATGGAAAAATACAACAGTAAGTGTTAAAGACACCTCGGAGAAAAAAATATGTAAGGCACGCTGTGTAGTGCAAAAATTATACTGTCACTTTCAGAGATGACAATCCCCAAAATCTAAAGCACCCCACATTACCCTCCCAAAAACGTGCAGAATACTGCTGCTACCTCACGGAGGCCTAATTTCAAATCGTGTCAAAACGCACTCAGAAAGTATGGCCAAAACCCCCCTTTCCCACCATGGATTATGTTCAAACGATTAGACATTACAACAAGTTTTCCAAGACCCCACCCAGTCGTAAAATAACCCCCGCCCAAACACATGCAATACAATACAGCTAACCCTAACGAGCCCTAAGTTAAGAATAGTGGCAAACGCTTTCTTTCACTAGGCAAAATCCACCCTTTCCCACCATGGATTTTCTTCAAACCACTAGTTGCAACCAAGATTACACATTCCCACGAGTGCTGTAAGACCCCAGAACCCAGTTGCAAAAATCTAGAACACCCCCAAACACATGGAATACTGCTGCTAGTGCTAACCCTAACGAACCCTAAGTTACAAAAAATGCCACCATGGATTTTCTTCAAACAACTTGCAACCAAGATTACACATTCCCACGAGTGCTGTAAGACCCCAGAACCCAGTTGCAAAAATCTAGAACACCCCAAAACACATGGAATACTGCTGCTAGTGCTAACCCTAATGAACCCTAAATAACAAAAAATGCAAAAGGCTTTTCAGCATGGATTTTGTCCAAACCACTTTTATCCGGTATTAGACCTTCCCAGCAATGCCCCAAGACCCGCCAACCCACCCGCAAAAAAGCACAACACCCCCAAACAGGCAAAAAGCAAAAATGGCAAATCTCATACTTACAATATTTTTCGGCCTTCTTTCAATTCTGTCCAAACGCGCGGTGCAGCTAGGCCATAACTCTCGTTTTCCACCATGGATTTCCTGAAAAACAAATGCAATCAAAATTAGACTGTGCCAGCAGTGCTCCCAGACCACAAAACCCACCCACAAACACCCGTAATTCCCCCAAAGAGCACCTCAAAGACAAGCAAGTCAGCAAAAACGCAAAAAAGTTTTCGCCTCCGATTTTGTCCAAACCAGTTTTATCCGGTATTAGAGCTTCCCAGCAATGGCCCCAGAGCCGTCAACCCAGGCGAAAACAAGTAGAAGACCCCCAAACAGCCAAAAAGCAAAAGTACAAAAATGGGGACTTAGACATTTTTAGGGAAATTTCCAAAATCACTCCACGCACGCTCTGCAGCTAGGCCCTAACTCCCCTCTGCCTCCATGGATTTTCTTCAAACCTCTTGCTATCAAAACTATCCATACCCAGCAGTGCTCCCAGACCCTGAAACCCACCCACAAACACCAGGAAGCCCCCCAAACCGGCCCCCGAAAACGCTACATTGAGCGAAATGTCAGAAAAAGCAAACACTTATTCCTCATGGATTTTGTCCAAACCAGTTTTATCCGGTATTAGGGCTTCCCAGCAATGGCCCCAGAGCCGTCAACCCAGGCGAAAACAAGTAGAAGACCCCCAAACAGCCAAAAAGCAAAAGTACAAAAATGGGGACTTAGACATTTTTAGGGAAATTCCTAAAATCACTCCATGCGCGCTCTGCAGCTAGGCCCTAACTCCCCTCTGCCTCCATGGATTTTCTTCAAACCTCTTGCTATCAAAACTATCCATACCCAGCAGTGCTCCCAGACCCCGAAACCCACCCACAAACACCAGGAAGCCCCCCAAACCGGCCCCCGAAAACGCTACATTGAGCGAAAGGTCAGAAAAAGCAAACACTTATTCCTCATGGATTTTGTCCAAACCAGTTTTATCCGGTATTAGGGCTTCCCAGCAATGGCCCCAGAGCCGTCAACCCAGGCGAAAACAAGTAGAAGACCCCCAAACAGCCAAAAAGCAAAAGTACAAAAATGGAGACTTTGTCATTTCTTGTGAAATGTCCAAAGTCACTCCGCCCGCGCTCTGCAGCTAGGCCCTAACTCCCCTCTGCCTCCATGGATTTTCTTCAAACCTCTTGCTATCAAAACTATCCATACCCAGCAGTGCTCCCAGACCCCGAAACCCACCCACAAACACCAGGAACCCCCCAAACAGGCCACCGAAAACATGATAGTGAGCAAAAAGGCAAAAACTTTTTTTGCTCAGATTTTCTCCACACCACTTTTATCCGGTATTAGACCTTCCCAGCAATGGCCCCAGAGCCGTCAACTCACCCGCAAAGAAGTAGAACACCCCCACAAGTGCAGAGTCTTTCTTCATTGGGCATAATCCAGCCATCTGCTTTGAGGAAAATAGGAGTCTGGAGGAGGAGGATAGAGGAGCATGTTCTTGTGAACTTGTGAACCTGAGGAATGCAGACTGCGGCACCTTCAAATCAATAAGCAAATAAGTGAAGACAGTTCTGCTGATGGGCTTCTTTTTGTGATTGATTAGGTGATTACATTTTTTATTTATATTGACTTTGCAAAACAAAGAAAGACATACACACAGGAATAAAAGTGAATAAGGACGAAAAAGAAAGTTATTGATTCATTGGCTCATTTTCAGGGCTCGGTGTCAGGGAAGCAGAGTTCGTCCTCATACTCTGCGAATTCAGGCGGGAGTAGGTCACCTAACGAAGAAGAAATTCCCTCACCTAAGTTGGTGTCCTCCTCGTCTTCTTCCGGCGTGTATTCTCGTACTTTGTAATCTGGTGGTATGAGGTGCTGATTCATCTTGATCATTGTTAACCTCTCCACATTTTTTGGCGAGAGGCGGGTCCTTTTGCAAGTTACAATGCCACCAGCAGCACTGAAAACACGTTCAGAAGACACACTTGCGAGTGGGCAAGACAAGTAATTTATAGCCAGGTTGGTGATCTCTGGCCACAATTCTCTTTTCCCATGCCAATACGCCGATGGGTCATCATGAATATAGACCTCTGTTGGGTCATTCAGATAGTCCTGCACCATCGACTTAAGGTTCTCCAGGGTTCCTCCACTTTGCTTACTTTTTGCTGGGACCTTTTCAGAAGCAAACCCAAGCTGAGTTAGCCAATTGTCTTCTTCACACAATGTTACTGTTGTGTCTGGTGCAGATGATCCGTTGCTGGTGTCTTTAACGGCTGAGAGGTCACTTCTGCCACAGCCACAGGTGCAGGAGTGGATTATTTTGGCTCTGGATGTCCTTCTGATGCTGATGTACTGCCTTTGCCTTCAGTTTGCTGCCGTTCTCTTTCAAACCTCATGGCTGACAGACCTAGCCAACGTTTGTACTTTGAAACTTCTTTGTCACCAAAAGCAAACAATGCTCTGGCTGCCAGTGCCTTTTTGTATCGTGGATACAGAATAGTAGCACAAATGTAATGCTGTTCTGTGTTGATCTTTTGAAGACGTTCATCGCAAAGTAGGCGCTGTAATAATTTCTCCGCTAAATCAAAAGCTTCTTTCTTTTCTTCATCTTTTTGAAACGTAGAAGACACCTCCTTCAGTTGGTGCTCTAGCATGCGCAACAATGGGATAGCTTTTCCCAAACTACAATCCTCCCTGCTGACTGCACGCGTGAAGACCTCAAAAGGACGAAGCATGTCTGTCAGGCTTTTTAACTAGCTCCCATTGCTCCGCATGTAACCTCAGGTCCTTCGCAGCTGTACCCAGTGTAAGGAAATACTGATCGAGTACCATAAACTGCTCATACAGACGCTCAAACATGTAGAAGGTTGAGTTCCAACGTGTTGCCACCTCCTGGATGAGTGCTTTCACTGGCAGTCGACGTTCATGTAGCAGGCCTCTCAGATGCTTCCGGGCCTTAAAAGAATGGCTGAAATGTGTGCACATTCTTCGGCAGGTGGTCAGTACCTCGCACGCTGCACGTTCTTCACTCAAGAATTTTTTAACAACCAGGTTTATACAGTGCTCCAAACACGGCACTCTGAAATAGTGACCCTTATCCATGGCCTTAACTACATTGGCGCCATTATCCGTGGCAACATAACCAATCATGCGTTTTTTGGGGGACAGCCATTTAAAGACCTTTGTGTTAAACTCCTGCAAAATGTTTTGTGCTGTATGACTTGTCTCCATGCCAAACATGGCTAGTGTTGCATGTTTCCGAGCAGCTTTAAAAACGGTGTCCGTGTCAACACCTGCGCTTAGCTTTGCTGTAACTCTTGAAAAAGAGACCCAGTGTCCAGTGATGCACATGTAATCAGTGCCTGCGCCACTGGTCCACATGACTGTTGTCAGATGTATAGTGTGAACAGCACTCTTCTTCAAAGCTGCCCCAATCGCCTCCAGCACATCTGCATGTAGTGCTGGAACCGCAACTCTGGCAAAATAATACCGGCTAGGAACCTTCCATTTAGGGCAGAGCGTTGCCACTAATTCAAGAAAACCAACCCCTTCCACAAAAGAAAAAGGGAGAAGGTTCAGCGCTAGCATTTTAGCCAGCTTAGTGTTATACAGACGCACCATTGGGTGGTTGCGTTCAAATGGCGCATCTGAAAACAACATGCTTCTAATGGTGGGCTGGACCATTTTTTTACGGGCAGATAATGACTCCTTCGACCCAGTTACGCTCGGTAATGAAGATTTTCGCATTGGTGTCTCTCCCAAACTCTTAGTGTGGAGCACAGGGGGTGTGCTGCTGACAGGGGTCCTGGGTGTAGGTGAAGAAATGTTTGACGCTTCTTCCTCCTCCTCATCATCAGATGAAACATCAACGGATACAGTTTGTTGACTTCCAATTCGGGCTTTCTTGATCTCCTTTAGGTGCGCAAGCCATTGGACAAGGTGCTGTCTCTTAAGATGACCTCTCTGGCCTCCGGTACCATAGTTGGTACCAAGCTTACCACGACTAACTGCAAACTTACAAATGCTACAAATGGCTATGTTTTCCCTTTTTGGGCAAACACTAAAGAAGTCCCAAACTGCGGACTTGAAATTTCTGTGGGGGGCGGAGGAGGCGATACTGCTGGTCATGCTGCTAATGACAGATGAAGTGGAGGATGTGTTTTGCCGAACTTTACTACGTTGTGCACTTGCACCACCACTAATTGAGGTGGGGGTGGATGGAGGTCCCTTCTGGCGAGATAAAAATATAGAAGCGGTAGGTGATGGTGTACTAGTTAACTCCTATGATGGTGTTCCTCCCATTGCCTCCTCGTCAACAACATGACGCTCAGCAGCTTTCCGGGCTAGGGTCAAAATGTCTGTTTGCTGCATGCCCGCTGAGGCTGGAGTGACGTGTATGATGACTGCGTCGTGGTCGTGAGAGTCTTCATCAGCAGGAGTATACGCCACTTCTTCTTCAGCGTCATCATCACACTCCATAACTCTGAGACTTTCGGGGACCTTCCTTTTACGCTTAGCTACCTTTGTCAGATCATGGTGTGCCTCACTCTCAGGCAGCACTGGTGGTTCCCAATTTTCATCCATATCATCAGAAAGAAGGGGGCTTGAAGAAGAAGTAGACACCATCCTTGATCTTTTCCTTGTTGGGTATCTGGAAGACAATGAATCATCAGGAGGAGTGGCTTCCTCATGTGATACCTCGGCTTGAATGTCGATTTCCTGATGTGCCCCTACTTCGGGAGGAACAACTATTGTGGGCACTTGTGCCGCTCCATGCACCTCTGCTTGCGCATCTCCTTGCGCTGCCTCTCCTTCCACATGTACTTGGGCTTGTACTACTTGCACAGGTGGTTGTTGTTGCGGCTGTGTTTGTTGAACACTCGTCAGATGAGTTACAACAACCTGTGTTGATTGAGGGACATTGCTGCTACTTTCTTGCGATGAGCCAACATCACTGGTCGATGGTGATTGAACAACTATACTGGCGGCCTTTAGAGCACTCAAGGGCTTGGACCTAAGTTGGCGTGGTGGTGGTGGCACTGAGCCCAATGGAGCGGGGGTGCTGCTCCCGGCAGCTTGGTCCCCAGCAGACCCCGCTGCTGCTGCAGGCGCACTTTTTTTTCCCCAAAAAATGTGGCGGTCGGCACACCAGTCTCCTTGGTATGTGGCGCCACTTGCTTCTTCTGCTCCTTACTGCCAACTTTCTTGCTAGAGGAGCTACGGGGAACTTTTTTTGGGGCCATCTTCTTCAGAGGTCAGAACAGCAGGCCGCAGTTGCACGAGTTGCAGAGTTGTCTTGTCTGTGGCCACACGTGACGTCGCGTGACGCTATGCTGCACACACACCGCTGCAGGACTTCTTCCTGGCACTGGTGGTTCTCTTGTGCACCTAAAAGCAATGGAAGACAGAGGAACATCAGTTATACACCCCAAAAAGTCGAAAAACACACAAAAATCACCACAATCCAATGCCATCCATGCCCTCCATAATGTTTACATTAAAGAGACCCCACAGACAGACTCAGTCAATGCACCACTCACTAACCCTGGGCAAAAGGCCTCAACAGCAGCCCCAAAAATCGAAAAACACACAAAAATCAGCACAATCCCAGGCCATCCATGCCCTCAATGATGTTTAAATTCAAGAAGACACCCCACAGAAAGACTAGGCCTATGCACCACTCACTACCCCGGGGCATAATGGATGAAAGCTAGGCAAAATGGGTGCAGGCCTCAGAACACTGCCTGGCTTCAAAATGGCCCCTTGCACCCCAAGCACATGGCCAGGGCCTGCCTGTACCAGCACTCAAAATGGCCACCATCCACATGGCCAGTCCCCATCAAGAGTACACCCCAAAAAAACGAAAAACACACAAAAATCACTACAATCCAATGCCATCCATGCCCTCCATGATGTTTACATTAAAGAGACCCCACAGACAGACTCAGTCAATGCACCACTCACTACCCCTGGGCAAAAGGCCTCAACAGCATCCCCAAAAATCGAAAAACACACAAAAATCAGCACAATCCCAGGCCATCCATGCCCTCAATGATGTTTAAATTCAAGAAGACACCCCACAGAGAGACTAGGCCCATGCACCACTCACTACCCCTGGGCATAATGGATGAAAGCTAGGCAAAATGGGTGCAGGCCTCAGAACACTGCCTGTCTTCAAAATGGCCCCTTGCATCCCAAGCACATGGCCAGGGCCTGCCTGTACCAGCACTCAAAATGGCCACCACTCACATGGCCAGTCCCCATCAACAGTACACCCCAAAAAAACGAAAAACACACAAAAATCACCACAATCCAATGCCATCCATGCCCTCCATGATGTTTACATTAAAGAGACCCCACAGACAGACTCAGTCAATGCACCACTCACTACCCCTGGGCAAAAGGCCTCAACAGCAGCCCCAAAAATCGAAAAACACACAAAAATCAGCACAATCCCAGGCCATCCATGCCCTCAATGATGTTTAAATTCAACAAAACAGTTGTATCATGCACCCATAACTAACCCTGGTCCTACTGGATACTGTGGCTACCCACAATATATTTTATTTAATGTTCTGAAAAAGTTCAAAAATTGTAGTTGCAGGAACTGTAATGCCCCAAACAAACTTACTTGTGAAAGTTGATTTCTAATCCAGAAGTGATCCAAAGAAAGTCAAAAAGGCCTCAAATCCAAATATCCAGCAGCATCCACAAAAAGTAATCCTTCCAGGTCAAGATCCAAATGAAAGTGACCAGCACATGAAGAAAGCCCTGGGAGGAGCCTGCTGGACAGGAACAGGAAGTTGGAGACTGTGGGGCACTTCCTTCCTCCCCCCCCCCCAAAATGGACTCCTTGCAAAAAAAAGTGCAGGCAAATGTCAACCTTAGGAGTTGTTCTGATAAAAAATCATCATTTTCAGAAGGTTTATGCTGCTTGCTGGTGGATTTCTTGTGCAGAATTGCAAATTTTGCAATTTCGCGAGTGCGAGATTGTTGCTGCCCGCCGCATCTACGTGTTCGCAATGGTTTACTCCCGCAATGCGTGATCGCGAGCCTTTATGACGTACTCGCGTTGAC
Organism: Lissotriton helveticus; assembly: GCF_964261635.1. NCBI lineage: Eukaryota > Metazoa > Chordata > Amphibia > Caudata > Salamandridae > Lissotriton > Lissotriton helveticus. The sequence goes on from NC_136073.1 coordinate 535,243,389, forward strand.
AAAATCTCGCAGTGCAAGGTGGCGGGCGCGATGACGTAATCGCGGTCGACAAACTCCCGCGGGATCACGCAGCAAGATCCAAAATGGCGCAGCACACGCAAACATGGAGAAAAGCAACTCCTCAAACGCTGAATGACGGTAAGTGAACGCCGCACGCCGCAATATTGGATTTGTCAAGCGCGACCAAGCAAAAAAAAATCCGCTGCCCGCCGCATCTATGTGTTCGCAATTGTTTACTCCCGCAATGCGTGATCGCGAGCCTTTATGACGTACTCGCGTTGACAAAATCTCGCTGTGCAAGGTGGCGGGCGCGATGACGTAATCGCGGTCGACAAACTCCCGCGGGATCACGCAGCAAGATCCAAAATGGCGCAGCACACTCAAACATGGAGAAAAGCAACTCCTCAAACGCTGAATGACGGCAAGTGAACGCCGCACGCCGCAATATTGGATTTGTCAAGCGCGACCAAGCAAAAAAAAATCCGCTGAGTGCGAATTTACGAATTTTCGGCAAATTAGCGAGAGTTCGCGGATCGCAAATTTGCCGAAAATCCGCAAATTCCGCGAGCGGAACAGATTTTACGCCCATGCTTAGTTTTGTTAGGGTTGAGTTTAAGGTGGTTGTTATGGAACAAGGTTTGGATCTTGGTTAGTGTAGCGTTAAGGTGTAGGATATCGGCATGGGATTTTATTTTATAGTACAGTTGGGTGTCGTCATCGTATAGGGGATAGTTGAATTTTTGCTTGTTTAAGTATGAGGGTAAGGGGTTCCATAAAGAGGTTGAAAAGGGCAGGGGAAAGGATGGATCCTTGTGGGACACCTAGGGAGACAGATGTTTGTTTAGAGAGGCTGTTTTGAATTTTAATTTGTTGGGTTCTATGTTGGAAGTAGGATGTGAACCAGGTAAGGACAGTGCCATTAATGCCGAAGCGATCTTTGAGTGCATTGAGTAAGGTTGGGTGGTAGCCTGTGTCAAATGCAGTGGTGAGGTCAAGGAGGATGAGTAGGTAGCTTTCACCCTTGTCCAGGACTAAGTGAATATCATCGACTATGTTAAGCAGTGCTCTTTCGGTGCTGCAACCTTTACGGAAGACAGATTGAAGGGGGTCTAGAAGGTTAAATGTGTCAATGTGTTTGTCCAGTTAGTGGAGGGTGCATTTTTCAAGGGCTTTGGAGAGGAGGGGCAGGGTGGAGATGGGGCGGAGATTGTTAGGGTCATTGGGGTCGGCTTTGGGATTTTCAGGGATGGGGGTGCTTTGTCCGAGTTGAAGTGAGGTGGGAACATTTCCTGTAGAGAGGGAGGTGTTTATGATGTTGGTCCAGTAGGGGACAATAACGTGTTTGAGATCTTGGACGAGCGCGGATGGGAGAGGGTCTTTAGTGTGGGAGGATGGTTTGAGTTTGGCTAGGATGTTGAAGACTTCCTGTTCAGAAGCGTGGTGGAAGTTATGCCATGAGGTGTTATTTTTAAGAGGTGGGATACTGGGTAGAGGTTCAGGAGGGATGTGCGATGGGAGGAGGAGTGAAGGAATCAGAGGTATGTTCAAAGGGAGAGGAGGATAGGGTTGTCATGCCGCAAGCCCCCTCCTATCACACTGTCCCTTTAAGCCTGCACTATTTAAGAGTCCTCAACCCATGGAGCGACGCTTCACGTTCTTCCGTCCTGATTACCTTTGCCTGACTTCCGTTCCAGTGACCTGTTGTCGATTTCCCTGAGAGAGCTGCCGGCCCCGTGGTTCCATTGTGCGCCGGCGCTTACTTTCTCTCTCTGTCGTTGCAAGCGTTTTGACTCAGCGCTTGCCCCTTTGCCTACAGTTTGATTCACGAATTCATTCGTGAACTTACCCCGTTCCTTTGGAGTCTCGCCCGGCGGCCGGGTTTATCTCCGCCATCCGGTGGGATTCTACCTTTCTCATTTCCCTCTGTGTTGCTCTGCCTGTCAGCCGGGCTTGCTCTCCGCTGGCGGCCGGGTTTTCTCCGGTGTAAATGGTTTAGTTAGTCAGTGTCCGCCATTTCCCTTTTGTGTGATTTCCTGCCCGTCCCTATGTCCTGCTTTCCTTGGGGTTACATATTACCTGTGGAATTCCACGTATTCGGATGTTGAATCTTGCGTGGACCAGTGTGGATTGGGCTGCTGCTACACTTCTCAGAATCACGGTAACAGCGCATTTTTGCGCTGCACATATCTTGGTATCAGTATAGAATGTAATTTGGTGTTTGAATACCTGTTTTGTTTTTGTAGATGTTTCTACAGCTACCAAGAGTATTGGCAACCGAGTTATTACATTCCCTCAAACCATTGGGTGTGCATCTTGAGCGTTAAGACAAGAGACCAGAGTGAGCAGTATATTTAGTCACTTGTTTGACAAGACGTGTAGGGATACACACTATACTTATGTATGTTCTGTCCTCTTCGCTACAGCTCCAGACGAATTCCCTACAAGAGGTTCTTCCATATCCATTCAGGGACATTAATTCATATAATTCTAGGTATGAAAGGTTCTTATGTATAGATGTGATACTGATTGTTATATGCAGACTCAAGTAATTACTTCCTTTGTATTTCAGTCTACTTGTTGCCAAGCACTCAAGAAAGGTTGTCAAAACATCCAGTCTGAAGACCCTCATCACACAGTTGTTACCCCCAACCTTTCCTTGTTTTGTCTCCCTGTTTTCCCCTGTTGCGCCTCTCGTGCTCTAGTGTTCGATAGAGTCGGAAGGCTGCAGGGGAAGGCTGTGGAATATTCTTCGGATTCCTGACGCTCCTGCGGAATCATCTTGTATCCTTTACAAGGGTGTAGTAACCCAGGGGTGTTGAGGGGTGGGTGAGGGTTGAGGGTGGAGGAAAGCGTGGTAACTTTTTGTGATTTTTTAACAGAAAAAGTTGGCGATTTCTTCACATTTGTAAATGGAGCCCACCCGGTTAGGGAGTGCAGGTGAGGTTTGATTTCTAATAATGGTGAACAGTTCTCTAGGTCTTAACTAAAACAGCAAAGGTGCACCACCACATTTAGCATTCAAAATAAAGATTAACGAAGAGTGGTATTCTTCAATTTGATATTCTTTATTTCAAAAACACGGTTGAAGCACCATACAGCCGACGCGTTTCATCCCAGCAGGGGGACTTCTTCAGGGCTGTTAAACACAAATACACAAAATGGACAATATATAAAATCTTGTGTTTCACAAACTACATAAATACATATAAATGAACACTACAACTTTGTGAACACATATCATAAATATATAAAAGATGTTAAAAATGTTTTTTTTTAAATGTAGAAGACATTATGAATTTTTCTCTTCATTGTGTTTCCAAATAACTGTTTCACAATGAGTACGCTCAATATTTGAATTTAAGCATAAACATTTCATGACAGACAGCATTGGAACAGAGTTTGGCAAAAGCCTGTGGTCTATAAACCAACAGTCTATAAATCACACTTTGAGCATTCTTATCTGAATGTTCTCATAGTTGGCAGCCCCATATCTAATAAAATGATGTCTATTCACAAGTTTAAGGGGCAGAACAGAGATGAGAAAGAGGAGGAGGGAGAGGAGAAGAGGATAGAAGAGTGAGAAACTGAACAAAGTGAGCTAAGTCATAAAAGGTTACTAGAAGTGAGATTCTATATATATGTACATATATGTACCTTTTGCGAATAATGTTGAAATCAACAAATGTTGGGAACACCAAGATGAAAGGTATGGCCCATAGTTGGCCTCCGTTTGTCTCCTTGTCTGCACGCTACAAATCACAAGGTCAAAGTGTTAATTGCGAGTCAACTACCCAAAGGTGTCGAAAAAGTTGGATCTGACAACCAAGGTGAAAAAGTAGAGGTAATATTCCAAGACTCTCTCTCTGGGGAAGAGCAGATCCAATGCATTTAAACAAGCACTACTAACCTTAGGATTAGACTCTAGTTGTATTCAAATCTAATTGTATCCGATAATATTTGTAAAGGTCTGTGACAGTGAAGATTCGAGTCAGTGGGTTGATTTCCCTATTAAACAAATAATAATAATGCATATGATTACAGGGTGTGATGACATCCCAGATCTCTGTTGATAGAAATGATTAATTAGATAGGGAACAATGTTTTTAACATTTCAATTGAATACGGTCGATTGATGCTGCTGGGAATACCGACATCCTCAAATAAGAAAAAAGAAAAAAGAAATATAGTGCAAAATCTCACTTTTAGTAGTGTAAGGTCAAACTTGAGATCAATATTTAAATGGCTCCCCTAAAGCGAGAAATAATTAAAGGATCAATGAGAAGTTGGCTTCAAAGTATGTAAAAAGATGCCTCAAGAAGTTTGTATGATGGGATGAACAAATTTCTTCCTGCGCCCATATTTCATGTTTATATATAATAATATCTATTTAGAACAACACGATTATTTTCCAAATTTAATAACAAATACATACCCTCCTTGAATCAATTGTAATGAGATAGTCCAAAATATTTCCAAGAAACTGAAGAGGGGTAAGCAGATAATGCCGCTATCTGTAAGAGATGTAATAGGACGGCACATTAAACTTTGAATCAACCGATAAAAGACAGTAAGTGGTGTACTTGATTGGCCATCGGCCAAGAATAACCACCCATCGCTAATATTAATGACCTAGTAATATCTGGGTCACCAATGTCCAGCATTGCCGCCCGGAGTAAGAGCATATATCTTAACTTTACGAAGAGGGAGGTAACTTCAATTGTAATTAACACACAAACGGAGATACAATGGACAAAGATGTATCAAACTGCCTCTATTGTTGCCTGTTAGAAATGTCTTCCAAAAGGACATACCCCCTACCAAAAGATTAGTAAGAGTATTAGACAATTTGGATTGGAGTAAGAGAGCCTTCAATCCCATCATAGTGACTGACCTAAGACATGCAGTTCTACAGTTTGCCCCTATAAGGTCCAAACGAGCGAGGCCACAATAACCCAACGGGCGACTTACCGGTCTATAATAGGACCGCAGAGCAAACCTCCAAAGTTACCGACCGAAATGCGTCCTTCTGCAACATTACAGGACTTGGGATTCACGCTCCTTATATACATAGTTTTAACGAGTCGGATTAGCAACACCTGTGTATCCCGCGGGCAAAGGGTTGCATTTACTCCGATCTGAGTAAAAGAAAATGCCGCGGCCCTCTTGTAATGTCCAATGTTGGATACTTCTAATAAAGAAAGGGTTGTACTGTGGCAGTACAGAAAGTTAAATTGCCATGACAAGTGAAAACTACTTTTTATATCTAACTAATGCTAATTATAGTATTATCAGTGGAATTACGACGTTAGGAGCCAATATTGTCCATATTCAAATAGAAATGAGGAGATTAATTCTAAAAATTCACGGGCACGTTTGAGTAGGCGTGCACTAATTTGGACGCTGAGAAATAGGTGAAAATTAAGATTAGAACGTGAGTAAAATGAACCCAAATGAAAAATTAAATTAAGGTTTGTGTATATGAGGCACTAAAGTGGCGGCCATCTTAGATAGGTCGAGTAATCTGAAACTTCCTTTATAGTGAAAAAGCTGAACGCTAAGAAGAAGTTGGAGGAGAAAACAGAGGAAGGGGGAGCACATAAACAATTGTCAAGAAAAGATTCGAGTGCACACAGATCATTAACTTTCATTAGGATGCACATTTTCTCACTAGTGGCTCCCATGTGTGTTATTTTGAACTAACACCAAGACATTTTTAACATCTTTTATCTGTTTATATGTATGTGTTCACAAAGTTGTAGTGTTCATTTATATGTATTTATGTAGTTTGTGAAACACAAGATTTTATATATTGTCCATTTTGTGTATATTGTTTAACAGCCCTGAAGAAGTCCCCCTGCTGGGACGAAACGCGTCTGCTGTATGGTGCTTCAACCGTGTTTTTGAAATAAAGAATTTCAAATTGAGGAATACCACTCTTCATGAATCTTTAATATTGAATGCTAAATGTGGTGGTGCACCTTTGCTGTTGTAGTTAATGTTTTTGAGTTCCTGATGGAACAAGCATTGTTGTAGTGGGTGCTATTCAGAGTGCACACAACGACCCATTGACTAACTAAGGGTCTTAGACATATAAGTGGGGTTATTAGCTGTTGGGTGCTGTTTAAGAAGAAGGTTCCCCCTGCTAGGTTTCTGCTTCTAAGTTCTCTAGGTCTGTTGTGGCGCGAGAGAGTTGAAGACGGAAGAATGATGCTTTTTCCGGAAAGATGTGTTTTTTGTAGGACGATCTTGCATTTCTAAGGAGAGCGACATGGGATGGGAAAGGGTGTTGTCTCCATGTTCTTTCAGCCACTCTCAGTGAGCGTCTTTCTTTATTAAGGTCAAGGGTGAACCATGATTTAGAGTAGACATTTGTTAGCGTTTTCGTTTTTTAGAGGGGCGAGTTTGTCTAAAACCTCAGAGACAGTTTTGTTAAAGTGCTCAGTGAGTTCATTTGCATTAGAGGAGGGGGCGGTGAGATTGAGTTGGGATTGGAGTTCATGTTCTAACACACCGGGGGGATTTGCCTAAGATTTCTGGTCACAGTTATAGTCTTAGTGTTTTGTTTAGGGGCGGGTGGTGCTGGAAGGGAGATTGTGAACAGGATAAGATGATGGTCAGACCAATCGATGGGGATGATGTTTGATAAGGATGTTAGATCAGGGTTGGAGATGATGGCGTCTAGAGTAGCTCCTTTGGCATGTGTGGGGGTGTGGCAAAGCTGCTTGAGGTCGCTAATCTCAAGAAGGTTGTTGAGAAGGTTGGTTGCATGGTCATCGGGTTCATTCCACTGGAGGTTAAAATCTCCTAGGAAGAGATCATTGGAGTTGGAAAGTAACAATTCAGTTAGAAGGTCGAATAGTTCTTCGTCAAATGGAAGGGGTTCACCAGGAGGGTGGTATATGTTATGGAGTCGTATTGGGGGAGAGTTTTTTATTTTAAGTTCGGCTCCTAAGTATTCAAAGGTTGTTTAGTCAGTGTTATTAATTTGGGAGAGTTGTAGTTCTTCTTTATAAATAATTGCTTGCCCCCCCTATTTTTTTAGGTCTGTCTTTTCTGAGAATAAAGTAGCCGGGGGGGGCAGAAGGTCAAGGATGGATGTGGAGTGGTCTTTGAGCTAGGTTTCAGTAAGGAAGGCAATGTCAGCATCCTCATTGAGGATGGTTTCAGAGATTTCGGACGCATGCCAGACAGCTGAGCGGCGGTTCACGAGCATGCAGGTAAGGGGTTTAGGGTTGGTGTTAGGGGCGGGGAGGAGTTGAATGCTGGTGTGTTGAGGGGGGCTCTGGGGGAGCTCAGAGACTCCAGGCTTCTGCTAATCCCCAGATAACAGGAATATTGGAGTGAGAGGGGGAGGGGTCTTTAGGAGGGGGATTGTTAAGGTAGGCGTTGCAGAGGGCAGAGAGGTCGGGCGGATTAGGTATTTGAGGTTCAGAGGGGTCTGTCGGAGCGGGTGAGGAGTGGCGCAGTTACCCAGTGTTTGGGGTATGGGTGTTTTCAGTGACTAGTATTTGAAGCACAGGGCCAAGAGGGGAGGGCTAAGGGTTTGTTGGAATTTATCCGATTGAAGTCTTTTCTGAGTAGGGTTAGTTCAGTAGCTAGGGTAGAGAGATTGTAGTCTAAGTTACGAAGTGTCTGTTGGAGGTTGGGGAGGAGGGAGGTGGAGGTGTCTGGGATGAAGGTGGGTTAAGGACAGAGTGGCTAGGTAGAGAGGGTTGGAAGCTTGGAGTGGTAGTTTTAATAGTGGGGGGGATAATGTGAGTGGTTCCATGTTAGGAGGAGGATTGGGGAAGGCCAGGGAATGGGAGGGGTGTATGTGCCGGTGTATAAAGGGGGGTTGGGCGTAACGTGTGATGGTCTAGTAGGGGGAAAGGGGGTAGGTGGGGGAGAGTATGGGGGGCGAGAGGGGATGCGGAAGCGGTGAATTGGGTGGAAGTGTAGTCTGTGAAGGAAGGGGTGGTGACATGAGGGGTAATGGTCGTTAAGAGACTAGTAAGAGGGGGAGAAGGGGTAATAGGGAGGTTGTGGGGTGTCGATGTTGGTCGTTCATTAGGGGACATGGGGGTTTGGAGGAGTGTATTGAAGGGGTGGGGGTTGGTTCCGGAGAGGGGGGTAGGATAGGATTTAGGGTGAGGGATGTGTCATTACGGGTAGGAGTGACATGGGGTGTGGAGTTTGTCTCTGGGGGCAGAGGAGAGTTGGGAGGGGGTCTGGTGAGGGGAGGGGGAATTGGATTGCGACAGGGGATAGCTCGAGTGAGGGTGACAGAGTAGGAGTTGTTGTATGTGGACTGTCATTAGGGAGAGGGTTAGGAGCATGGGCAGCCATAGGGGGTCCGGAGGGGTTTTGAGACTGAGAGGTTGTTGGGGGGGGAGTAGATAGTGACAGCTGGTCATAAAGTGTGTTGAAGAGGAGTTCGAAAATTGTGAGGTGCTTCTCGGAGGCTTGAATCAGGATGTTTCCAGTTTTGTAGACGGAAATGGTTAATTCACCAGGGAAAAGAGAGGTAGGAGAAGTGGTGAGTTTATGACCATGGGGGATTTTAATCGAGCTAGATACTGGGAGGTGTTGTAAGAAGGCGCTCTTCCATTTGGAGGGGCGTTTTGTGTAGAAAATGTAGTTAGTTTTAATGGGGGACGTGAGACTGTGTTAGTTATCTTCAATAAGGGTCTCGGAATGTCGGATCAGGAATTCATGTTTGAAGTTCTTATTGTCATTTTTTGAGAGGTTGGAAGGGTATGGAATTGTCTAAGAGTTGGGACCATGTTTGACGAGTGCGGGGTGCTTGTCAGTTAGAGCCTGAGTGGGGGGTGGTGTATGGGTAGGATTGAGGTGGGACATGGTGGAGAGGCTTTGCTGGGGGAGAAAAGGGCGGCGGGCAAAGAGAGACAGGCAAAGAGAGGGGGGAGTTTAGAGGAAGGAGATTTGGTTGAGAGCGATGAGTGGGAGGGTGTGGGAGGGGCGGGAGGGGGGTAGTTCTTTGGGGTCCCAGCAGCAAATCTGGGGGGGAGAGTGACGCTGGTGGGGTAGAGGGGAGGAATGAGGAGTGTTGGTCAAGGTAGCAGTGGGCGGGGGTGGAGATTAGGATTAGGAGGGTTGTCCAAGCATAGGATGATGACCGAGTAGGTGTTCAGTGTTAATGAAATAGGGGGGGTAGTAGGTTGGGGTAAGGTTTGAGAGGAGGTATGCAGTAGGGTTGGAGAGCGTTAAGAATCAGCGTCTGAGTAGGCAGTGGTGTTTTTCATGGGGTGAGGGTTGGGGAAGACTTTGTTAAGCAGAGAGGAGTATTGAATGGATAGGGAGGTGTGTGGCAGTACAAGCAGCGCTACACAACACCAATAGTGGTGTATATAGGTACGAGAGATGCAGTTAATGGCACGTACATAGGTCGGTGAGGGCGGATGAATTAGGAGAGTATGTGTGAGACTTGTGATAGACACAAAAGGATCAGATTATCAAATGATTTCATCAGACCTAAGATTGTTGTAGGTGGGATAAGGTGAATAGGTGGCTCAGATTGGATCGTAAAGGTGAGTTGAATAACAATGAGTGTGATGAGAGAGACAGTAGATTCTATGGTTATAGGAACAATACATTCAGTTTACAGGTACATGCAGATATTGATAAACAAAGTGATGAGGCGTAATAAGGAAGAAGAGAATATAAAGGGGAAGAAGAGGAAGATGAGAGTGAAAGGAGGAGGATCTCATGTGGGGGGAGTATGGAGCAGGTAGGCAAGGTGCAAGTGAGTTGGGTTAGATAGGAGGGGGAGATAAAAGGCTTAGAGTAATACAGAGAGACAATAAGAGAAAGGGTAGGGCAAGAGCATAATAGCAATGAGAAGATGCGTAGGCAAGATTTAGACTGGAAGCAAGGGTAAAAAATGGCACTGCGGGCTGGAAAGTCGCAAGACGGTTTAAGGGGTGAGTTAGGAATTCACGCCCAGGATAGTCAGGCCTGTCTGCTGAGGATAGACTCTGAAACTTCCGGATTAATGGGCGAAAGCGTAGGGTTGTGGACCCAGAAATCAGGTCAAAGGTATAGGGCATGGCCTCCTGTCATTGCGGGGGGTGAGGCAAGAGAGGCACGGGGCATGCCAGCGCAGAGAGCTGGACTTCGGTAGTTGGATGGTCGTCTGGTCAGGGCCCCAAAGAGGCAGGGTGACCGCCTGGATAAGCCCTCAAAGAAGAAGGGCAGAGTGTGGACTGTCAACTCCGGAGGAAAACCCCCCACGAGGCAGCGGTTCAGCGAAAGCCAAACAGAAAGTTTTCTGTGACGGACCAATGTACAGGCAGCGACGTTCTTTCAAGTGCGGCTCAAAATGGAGGCAGCGCATCACAATCGCAAGTCAAAATGGTGGCAGTGATCCAGAGTTCAATCGGAGACTTCAAAACAAAACCCTCAATTGAAGGAAGTATGTTTATCCAAAAACACAATTATTCAAGCAGTTTCAAATGTTCATATTGTGTGTAATCAACACAAACGAAGATCAACTTCTGTTTTTTTCTTTTTTATTCTGCTAGGTATATTCAGTCCAGTCAGCTTCCAGACGATATCATATTAATTTACATGAGAACCAAGATTAACAAATTAACAGCCAACGCGTTTCGTCCCCAACTGGGACATCACCAGGGCTTATCTTATCTTATCTTATCTTAAGTGCAATTTATAGAGCGCACTGACACCTAGGCTTCATGGCGCTATAAGACAGAGTGAGAGATTGAGGGGGAAACGAGGGTGATGGTGTTCTAACCAAGGGATGGGAAGAGATAGGTTTTGAGTGTTTTTCTGAAGCTAAGGAGGGAAGGACTGGATTTGATGGACAGAGGGAGAAGATTCCAGAATGCGGGAGCTAGGTGGGAAAAGCGACGACCGCCGAATTTCTTGGTTTTAGCTTTGGGGTGACTAGCAGGTGAAGGTGGGCTGAACGGAGGTTGCGCGTTGGTCGATGAGGAGTGATGAGGGATTTGAGAAATGCCGGGCCGGTGCAGTGGAGGGCCTTGAATGTAAGGCAGGCCACCTTGAAGGCCGCCCTTTGGCCGATTGGTAGCCAATGCAGGCTGTGAAGTAGGGGTTCTGCCGATTGCCATCTGGGGGTTTTATGAATGAGGCGGGCCGCTTGGTTCTGGACAACCTGAAGGCGGTGCAGCAGAGATTGTGGGAGACCGTGATAAAGGGAGTTGGAGAAGTCCAGACGGGAGAGTACTAGCGAGATGATGACCTGAGAGAGAGCGGTGGGCGGAAGTAAGTGGCGAACTCTGCGGATCGTTCGGAGCTGGTACATACAGGATGAGATGAACGCACCCACTTGGGCTTTGAGAGACAGTTCGGTGTCGATAATCACACCCAGGCTCTTCACTGATTTGACCGGGACTGGGGGGGGGGCTAGCTCAGAGGGCCAGAACTGCGGACCCCAATGAGCGTGACTGAGTCCGGGGAGGAGGAGCTCGGTTTTCCCGGGGTTTAGTTTTAGTTGATTCAAATTCATCCAGTGTTGGATATGAATCATGACAGTGTGGAACGTATTAATGGCATGAGGTGAGTTGAGAGGTAGGACGATCTGTAAATCGTCGGCATAATTGTAGACAGTGATGTCCCATTTCTGGAGTGAGTAGATCAAGGGCCGGAGGTATAGGTTAAACAGAAGTGGTGAGAGGGAGGAGCCTTGAGGGACTCCACAGGTTATGGGGGTTTTAGTTGCAGTATAAGGGCCTAGGCGGACGGCCTGTGTTCTTCTGGTCAGGAAGGACTCTACCCACTTAAGGGCAGTACCCTGGATGCCTGCCTGTACGACACGGTGGAGAAGGATGTTGTGGTCCACCGTGTCGAACGCGGCCGACAGATCCAGGAGTACAAGGGCTTGGGGAATCCCTGTGTCCGCATTACTTCTGAGCATGTCCAGGACTGCCAAGATGACGGCCTCAGTAGAGTGGGCAGGTCTGAAGCCAGCTTGGTTGGGCTCGAGATAACAAGAAGATTCAATAAAATTAGACAGGCAGCGGGTGACATGGGCCTCCATTAATTTAGAGAAGTAGGGAAGGAGGGAGATGGGACGGTAATTGGATGGTTCTGCGGGGTCGGCGCCAGGTTTTTTGAGGAGAGGCACTAAGATGGCCTCCTTAAGAGAGTTAGGGACGATGCCACTGCTGAGTGAGCCATTCAGCAGGGTAAGGATGCAATCAGGTAGATTGAGGCAAATATTCTGTAGGACGGAAGGCGGACAGCAGTCATTAGGAGAGCCAGATTTGACATGGGTAGTGAGTTCCTCTAGTGAGGTAGGGTTCAGAACCGGGAAAGTGGTAAGAGTCAGGGGATTGTTAGAAGAGGTGTCCAGAGAATGTGGCTGGGGTGAAAGGGGGATAGAATTTTTGATTTTTATGATTTTTTCCACAAAGAAGAGGTTGAGAGTATCGCAGGTTTCTTGAGTAGGGGTCTGGGCTGGGAGGGTTCTGTCGTCTGTGGTGAGTTCATTCATTACCTTGAACACCTCCTTTGATTTATTAGCCGCAGATGAGATCCTGTTGGAGAAGTGTTCCAATTTTGCTAGGGTAATGGCGGTTTTGTATTCTTTACGTGCTGCCATGTAAGACAACCTGGCTGAATTAGAATAGTCGCGTCTCCAAATTCGTTCTAGCTGGCGCGTTTTCAATTTGTGCTGCTTGAGGTCGTCAGAGAACCACTTATGGGAGTTATGATGCCTAGTGCGGGGGAATTTGGTCAGAGGGGCAAACTGGTCGCTGGCTGACCTCAACCAGGATCTGATGTCATTTTCTGTGACGTCGAGGTTGTCAGTGGGGTTGAAGTCTGGGCGGGTGTCGGCCAGGGTACTGAGGAAGCCCTGGGAATCATATGTGCTCCATTTCCGAGAGGAGCCGCCGGCCATCAGAGGAGCAGGAATCCGGCCAGCGATAGTGAGGGAAGTTTCAACTAAATGATGATCTGACCAGACGCACAGGGATATTACTGGCATGGACAGAGCCAGGTTGCAAGTCCAGATCTGGTCCAGTATATGACCTTTGATGTGAGTGGCTCTGGTGACCTGTTGAGTGAGGTTTAAGCTGTTAAGTGATTTAAAAAGCTCAGTGGCATGAGGGCCGGCGTTGGTATCATTGAACCAATAGTTCAGGTCACCGAAGAGGGCGAAACTAGAGTGTTGTATAAGTAGATTAGACAGCTGTTCGCTCAAGATGGTAGAGAAGGATGACATAGAATGTGGTGGCCGGTATAGGAGGAGGAAGGTGAAGGCACTGGCGTCAGTTTCCAAGCTAATGAGCAGATTTTCCACCTCAGGGAGGGGAAGGGAATAGGAGTGAGTGGGGTTCAGGTGCTTAGATATAATGGCTGCCACTCCACCCCCAGGCCGGTCACCAGGGCGATCAGCGTGAAGGATGAAGTAGTCAGGGGGAGGGCAACCAGAATATCAGGGAGGGATTCTGAAGTTAGCCAAGTTTCCGTTAGCAGGAGTATATCAGGGTTGTTATTAGTCAACAGGATTTAAATATCCTCGCGATGTTTTACTAAAGAGCGGGTGTTCAAATATGACACCCCGATGGAAGTGGTGCTCCTGGTCGGTTTAGCTATAGGGGTGCATCCACATGGGGGGGTAAAGCAGTAGAGAGAAGGCCAACTGAGTGTATACGGCTATGAGAAGAAGGTGATACCGGGGAGGCAAGGTGCTGTAAGTTTTTGAGAGCTTTTGCAGAGTATGAAATGGATCGGTCAGCATGGTTTGCTCTAAGGCCCGGCCTGGCGCGGACGGGCGCAGACGGGCTTTCCTTTGGCGCGCCTTCGGCGCACAGACGGCGCGCCCGCTGCGCGCCCGTAAGGTGCACATGATTTATAGGTCTGAAGGGCGGCGGCGGGGGGCGTGGCCTCTGAAGGGGGCTAGTGTGTAAATCTCCAGAGAATCACATGAAAACTGTTTCTTCACTTCCCCCCCCATATTTTTTTTTCTTCTTTTACAATGCTCCTAGCAACCGTTATCCTCAACACTTCCTTTAAAACACAATTAGAGAGAATGAGTCGTCCAGGTTATTTCTGAATCACTTGTCAATCGTGCCTTTCCAAAAAAGAGGGCAATGTCCATCTATTACTAGTACAATATCCTTGTGCCAAAATCGATTCAATGAATACTCGTCCCCGTTTCTGGACCAAGGTTAAGTCATTAGGGGCTGTCAATCAGTATTTTCTACAACCTTTCAAAGTAAATTCATAGCGTCCGCATCACAGCACCTAGCTCCCGGTCCTGATAAATCCAGAATGCCATCCGGATTTATCAGGACCAGGAGCCGGGTGCTGTGATGCGGACGCTATGAATTTACTTTGAAAGGTTGTAGAAAATACTGATTGACAGCCCCTAATGACTTAACCTTGGTCCAGAAACGGGGACAAGTATTCATTGAATCGATTTTGGCACAAGGATATTGTACTAGTAATAGATGGACATTGCCCTCTTTTTTGGAAAGGCACGATTGACAAGTGATTGAGAAATAACTTGGACGACTCATTCTCTCTAATTATGTTCTAAAGGAAGTGTTGAGGATAACGGTTGCTAGGAACATTGTAAAAGAAGAAAAAATAATTATTTTTTTGGGAAGTGAAGAAACAGTTTTCATGTGATTCTCTGGAGATTTACACACTAGCCCTGATGATGTCCCAGTTGGGGACGAAACGCGATGGCTGTTAATTTGTTAATCTTGGTTCTCATGTAAATTTAGGTGATATCGTCTGGAAGCTGACTGGACTGAATATACCTAGCAGAATAAAAAAGGAAAAACCAGCAGTTGATCTTCGTTTGTGTTGATTACACACAATATGAACATTTGAAACGGCTTGAATAATTGTGTTTTTGGATAAACATACTCCCTTCAATTGAGGGTTTTGTTTTGAAGTAGTGCATAGAGGTCAGGACGGAGTACCTTGTGAAGGTTGAGTGTGGACGCAGAACTTTGTTTGTTATTACTATACTGGTGTGGAAATTAACCCCTGGTGCACACCTAAAGACCCAACACCGTCATAATTTGGTTAAATTCAATCGGAGGCTGCGAACAAAACAGCGACAGAAATAGACCAGGGACTTCTGTGAAACCCCACGATGTGGGTCTCATTGGTCACACGTGATGCGCTGAGCTCAAGGGATCGCTGGGCCGTCTTGGTGAGCTCTCATGCCAGTAGTGTGGAGCCACTGATCAGACCTACCTGGCAGTGGTTCTCGGGGGCCATTTCTGCAAGTTTAGGGCAGGCAGTGGGGAGCCACTGCCTGGACCAACCCGCATACATGTGGGGCCTCAGTGGATTCCTATGGGGCCTAAGAGGACCAGCTTTGCCGACAGTCCTCAGCGAGGAGAGGAATGGGGGGACTCTGCAGGCCTGAAGCAACTTCGGGGTAGATCCATAATCAGTGGATCTCACATCATTCAATCAACACAGTTCTACATGTTTAAGCCTACCTGCACCCAAACGGGTTGGCAACTTTCGTCACGACAAGTAAGGATACAAGAATCCCTTTTTCCTAGCTAGTCAGAACTCTGTACCCTGTTTTTTACTTCATGTAGTTGGGGTCCCTTTACTCCGGTAATGAAGAAAAGAGTGTTCTCCTCTGAAATGAGAAAAGACAAAGAACATGCAATACATGTAGGACTGTTTCAATTCAGTCCCATAAATACACATGTTATGTATTGTGTATTCGGCGTGCCCTGGATAAAACGGCCCCGTGGTCCAATATGGGACCCGTGGGGGGAACTAAATTGGCAGCATGGTTCAATGGTGAACTCAAAGCGGCTAAGACGGCTTGTAAACGCCTTGAAAGAATATGGAGAAAAAGCTACTCACCGGCATCTGAGAGGGCGTATAAAGAGGGTTTGAGAGGGTATCATGTCCTGATAAGGAAAATTCGGGCGACCTATTACACTGAGCGGATTGGCAAGGCAGACTGCCCTGCTAAGGAGCTCTTCCTAGTCTACAAAGAAATATCATCTTTGGCGTCTATAGGAGAACAGGATGTGGTTTCAGTGCAATCCTGCAATCAGATAGCTGAATTTTTCCATAAAAAGGTGCATGACATCTACTCTACCTTTCCCGCTGAGGCTAGGACGGGCTTCATCGGAAGGGAGCCATCTGGGGACGTTTTCCTGGAAGAACACAGTTTGAGTGCGTTTTCGGTTCCTGGGGGGGGAGCTGTTAATCAAAGTGGCTAGAGGGGTAAAATCTGGCTCCCCGTGTGACCCGGCCCCAGCTAAAATTCTAAGAGGAAATATTGAGGTGTTACTCCCGTATATCAGACACCTTTTAACGATATCATTTGAATCTGGCAGGGTGCCGATAACTTGGAAACAAGCTGTGGTCCTTCCTCTTAAGAAAAAATCCCATATCAGTATGTCCCAGCTGAGCAACTTACGGCCGATCTCTCTTCTCCCGTATTTTGCTAGGATAGCTGAAAAGCTGGTCAATCAGCAACTCTCGGCACACATTGAGGCTCGCAGGCTTTTACATCCAACACAGGCAGGATTTCGAGCCTGCCACTCTACAGAATCTGCGCTCCTATTTTCCACGGAAGCCTTGCGCAAACAGGTGGATAAGGGTCAGACAGCGGCACTGATTATTCTGGATCTCAGTGCCGCGTTTGACACTGTGGCGCATCACACCCTGCTACAGTGTCTGAGGCAGGGGGGAGTGGCAGGGATGGCATGGAAATGGCTGGAATCCTTCCTCCATGAGCGTAGCTTCTGTGTTGAGCAGGGGCCCCACAGGTCAGAGGCTTTTGACCTGAGTCAAGGGGTTCCACAGGGCTCAAGCCTCAGCCCCACCCTTTTTAATCTGCACGTGGCTCCGGTAGCATCTATCACGGAACAGTATGGGGTGGAGGTTGTAACCTGCGCCGAAGATACTCAGCTGGTTGTGGCTCTGACGCAGCCGGCTGAGCACGCGGCGGGTAGGTTTGCGGCTTGCCTGCAGGATTTGGCTAGCTGGATGGCCAAGAATTGCCTCAGACTTAATGGGAATAAAACTGAGGTGCTCATAGTGGGCAAATCCCCATCGGTCTGGACCTCTGCGTGGTGGCCGCAGGACCTAGGGCCCCTGCCGGCTCCTAGGAATCAAGTAAAAAACCTTGGCATGTGGATCGACTCTAAAATCTCGTTCGACTACCATGCTAGGCGTGTGGCAGGCACCTACTTTGGCATTCTTCGCAGTCTGAGGAAAACACTCGACATGCTTCCTGTGTCAGCAAGGAGGGCCCTGGTCCATGTCTTGGTTACCTCCAGGCTGGACTATGGGAATGCCCTCTATCTGGGAGCAAGCGCGAGGTGTCTCCAGAGACTGCAGTATATACAGAATGCTGCCGCACGCCTGATATTGATGATCCCTAGGAGAAGCTCCGCCAAACAGGCGCTGGGGGCACTGCATTGGCTGCCTATTAAAGAGCGGATCCAGTATAAGGTCCTGTGTATCAGTCACAAAATTGTTCAGGGGACCGGACCCAGCTTCCTGCACAGCTTGCTAACACCGTATGAGCCTACTAGGCTACTGAGGTCGCAGGGTGCCGCTCTGCTACAGGTCCCCAAGATCACAAGGGCGAGAATGGGAGGCAGATCATTCCGCTACTTGGCAGCGCGTAGATGGAATACTCTTCCCCTCAGGCTCTGTATGGAGCCTGTGGAGTCAGCCTTCCGGAGGGAGCTTAAAACGCTGCTGTTTCCAAGGGTTTAGTTTGTTCTGGGGTCAGTAGTTTGGTTGGGGAGTACTTGGGCCACTGGAAGCGCGGGGACACACTGGCTAGTGTAACCAGGCGCTATATATGCTCAGTATTATTATTTTTATTATTATTATTGTGACTCCGATGGGTTCCATTCAGCACGTTTCATGTATCACCATGATATTGGTGTGTAGTGTACACATTCATTCTAGTGAAAGATGTGACACATATTTTTCAACAGCTCCCACATTGTGTACATGATCACATGTCCCCGCCACTTGTGCTACATCGGAATGACATGAAGAAAGGTCAAAACCTAAATCTGCGAACACAGGAGCAATATCCGTTGTAAGAAGTCTACTACAAAAATGAGCAGCCCTTTCTCAGGCACTGTGAAATTGCTATCCAATGGGTAGTATTGGAAACTCTGGAATAGATCGATACAGAATTCAAATGAACCTAATACAAAAGGAAAAACTATGGATTTACCTGTTGGGCTGTTGTATGTTGTTCTAGATTCCGAATGAATCTTCCCAATTCATGCCCTTATATAGGTACAATTTGCGTTGCCCTCATATAGGCATAGAAATCCAGCCCTTATTTAGGTATAGCCCATGCTACCCAAATACAGGCATGGCTTCTTCCATCCGTTCATCTACGTCACAACGAGTTCTAGGAAAACCAGACTCTTAAGCTGTTAGGGACTTTGCTTGAATATTGATTTCTCCAAGAACTCATTTATAATGCATGAACAACTATTCCTTAGGGGTTCATCCATGACGTTCATATGTCTGACTTTACATCAAAGCTGGCATTCCTAAACACCTTCAAGGTATAAATATGCCTTCCCTTGCTATGGCAAAGCATGGTGTGGTTCGGAGCAGTTCGGCTACGTACTTGTCCGACGCAGCTCGCTACAGCAAGTGCCAAAGGAAGCCGACTCTCCACCTGACACACTGACAAGAAGCTGACATCCTCCTGCAGAGAATCCAGCTCCAGTGTCTCTGACTCCCCTTGCGGGGTGTTGGGAAATCGAGTCCCGAGACAGAGATACCAACCTCTTTCATTCTAAAGGTATGGAGCTGATTAGAACCTAGAGAAACCTTTGGCAATTCTTGGCAGAACTAAAGCTTATGCTATGCAGCACTTACTTCTTCCCTGGTACTAAGCCTAGGTTAGGTACATTGGGGTAGGCGTGTTTTAGAAGCACCAGTTGAGTATTTTAGCCTGTGTTATTTATGTATGTATTTTTATATATGTCATAGCAGCACACAATGCTATTACAGTATTATTTTATACTATTGTTTGCACTGTACGCATTATATTTTGCATTCTGTCTAACGATTGTAGCAGTTCACCTCTCTTGCACGAGAAAGAAGACTGTTCAATAAACCCTTTAATTGAAAACGCCCATCTCACTATTTCTGTGCAACTCTGTAGAAACGAAGCATGCACAATTGACAGAGTGAAATAGTTATCTATTGTTTCCACGACTCTGAAGATATTTGTTCCAGTCCTAGGGAAACAAAGTTGTCATGTTTATGCGGTTGTCAGAAACTACTCCCTTCTTGTTTATTCGAGAAAGTTTCTAGTGACCTCTGAGTTAGTCGGCACACACAATTAAGTTTAATATACTCGATAGAGACATACTGACATCAGTCCTATGTCACATCTATAGTGTATATTATTCCAATGCGCAGAGCCTATTGGAAATATAGGAACTACACTACAGGGCACCTTCCACAATGGACTTAATGACAACATTCCATGGAATCAAGTCACCAGATGAACACTAATTGGAATTTAACGAGGTGCAGATCTATATCAGAGAACATGCATTTGAGAATTCTTCGCTTTTTCTCCTATAAAGGTGAACAGAACCAGGGGGTTATGATACTAAAAACCTAGAGGATTTAATACTAGTCAGCCCTTATACCCTTACAAGCCCAATAAAAATGAACCACAAGAATGGGGCATGACAAGCACTTACCCACCTGACATCTCACAAATTAAGATACACATGGGGCGAGGCATTTTCTAACTAAATCCATGATGGGCAATATATTTTGAAAATCAGCAAACACACGAGCAGACTAGCAGTTTCCTACACGGAAACATTGATAATATAAAACAAAATGAGTGACCTTGTATTAAACCTTCAAGATGGTCGATTATTCCTAGATATGACACAATCCAGTTAAGACATTCACTATTGCCACAACAGTACACTAGAAGTTTCTTTACATATGAATAGTAATTTCTTGTCAACAAATTAGAGATTCTGCACATATTCCCATGGTCTGTCGTCGCTGTCTATCAGACAACGTCTAAACCAATCAAGAAACACCTTTTAAAAACATCCTAACAGTCCTCCCGGATAACATTCAGGACGGGAGGGACTGTATCTTCATGGACCCGCTGTACATAAGTAAGGTAGATTCACAAGAGAGAATAATTGCTTCCATTTTCAAAAAATGAAGGGCAACCTTGCACAGAGGCTCAATTCCGCATCCATGGCGATCTGTCTATCATCTTTTTCCCTGAGGGAGGGCAGCTGCACTGCCTCCCCCCAAATAACCTATAGGGCCTGTGTGATTAAATAAAGAGATATAATCATCGTGCTCTAATATATTGATTTATTTGAATGTTACGGATGCAAATGTAGAGTAACACATACCAGCCCTTTGTTTTTCAAAGTGCGGCGCATGTACACTCCAGGGCGGTCACTCGCCTTGTGCTGCAGAATTTTCACATACGATTGTGGTAACACAGATGATAGGAACCTTACCTCTATCTAGTTCCTTAATAAAACAGCCTCTCCCAGATAGAAGGTAATTCTAGATATTTATTCTGATGCAGATCCCACACAATTTCTTCCATCAGAGAGATTACCTCCTGGTGGAGAATAAGAACAGATGATGATGCTGCCAGTAACTAGTACGTCAGTGGTGAAAATATATCAATGACAGAAAATAGCTGTTGAGGGTCCCACAGATTTTTTCCAAGGGAACCACCCAGAACATATGATCCCACACCACTTTGTTATTTATTGGTATACAAGTTTGGAAGATAAGTGGCGCTTCCACACCTTTTTGATGCTTTATCCCTCCTTTGATATGTACAGGGTCTTTAACCTCCTTCAGTATTGTTCTGTGGTCTGGGCCAAGCTCTTCTTCGGAGGGGGGGGAGAGGACCCAAGGCCCTGCTCCCACGCTCTGACCCTGCCGCTCTAACTTAAAATCAAACAATAACTTGGGCTCCTTAGCATCCTGTTTGCACACTGTGCGCTGATCAGGACCTGTAGACTGAGCCCCAAAGTCAGGAAAGATCTAATCAGGACGGGCATCAGGGCCTGTCTATCTACTGCATCCACCATATAAAATACAAGAAGCTTAGCCGTAGGCACTGGCAGTTCCTATGGCCTAGGTATGCAGGCGGAGAGAATGCAATCTTCACATCAATGGGCTTCCAACAGCACTTCATCAACCTAGGCATGGGGTATTGATCCCAGGCAAGGTGGGGGATCACCTCTGCATCCTACACAACTGTGCCATGCGGCCACCCAAAGATAGTGACAGGTACTTAATGGTGTCAGGAGTATAGGCCCTCAGGTCCCGCCACACCCCTGGACCATGCAGTAAGCACAGGGGGTCATTAGCAGACCCAACAGAGCACAGCAAATCTAGTACAGACCAGCAGTGTCTCTGCAAATGTTAGCACTCACACATAGGAGCAGCAACAGCAGCCATGACAGCCCACGTTAACAGTTCTCACCTGCTGCTGTGCATCGTCTCCTTGTGGCCGAGGCCTATTAGGCTGCAGTCTCCCTGCACTCCCAACGTCCTCCTCAGACTCTCTCCTTGGCAGTCCCACACAGCTCAGGACTCCAGCAGACACACCTACTGTCAGTAGCATCAGTGCAGGACAGTGTCATGCATGGCCTTGGGGTGCTCAGGGCAGGCCCACACAGCATAACAAACACAAGAGTCCGCGGGTCTGTTAAAAAGCGCAAACAGTACAAAGAGCAAAAAATGCTTCATTATCTGGGATCTCCTCTTGGCTACAAACCTAGTGCAGCCAAGGAGCCGCATTTCCTTAGATCTTTAATCAAAGAGATGCCCACGTACCTTAAAGACACAAAAGATGTCTTACAATTGATCCCTGAGATTGATTTTAACATTGAAACGGATCTCCTCGTCAGTTTCAACGTTGAATCCCTATACACATGTATTCCTCAGTACGAGACTCTAGATGCTGTAGGATTCACTCTTAGACCTGAAAGCTATATAAATGGATGCACCAGTCTCTTTCATCACGGAATGTGCTGGCGATGACGGAAAACTTCTTTAGATTCGATAGATAAAATGTATCTCCAAACATCGGGCACTTCGATGAGGAGTGTTTTTGCCCCCAGCCTGGCTAATTTGTCAGTACACCTGTTTGAGCAACAACACGTACTCACTAAGAATAACATTTTCGGCAAATACATTATTGAGTGGAAACGCTGTATAGACGATATTTTCGCCATGTGGAAAGGAGACGCTGCAACTATAAATGAATTCCACACATGGCTGAACATGCAGAACAATTTTCTCAATTTCACAGTTGAGTTCAGCAGAGAGAGCCTGCCATTTCTGGACCTTCGCATATTTCCTTCCGCTAGAGGTCTGGAAAGCGAACTGTACACCAAACCCATGGCGAGGAATTCGCTATTGGCATTCGATAGCTTTCATCCCAAATCCTTGCATCAAGGATTGCCGTTTGGACAGTCCTTCATATTCGATTGTTAGGCACGGGGAGATTAGGTGATTTGCCCAGAATCACAGGATGTTTGGCGTCGTTACCAAGACTCGAACCCAGATCCCCAGGTCCGAGGCCGAGCGCCTTAGCGTTAGGCCAACTCCTCTATACATTTAAAAGGTAAAAGAACCGTGCCAGCAAAGTAGTCCCTTGTGGGCGTGTCTGCGTTGTGCTGTGGGCGTGCGCTGGGGGCGTGACTAATGCTAGGGGCGTGTGGTACGGCCATCACATCGTGGGCTGTGGGCGTGTGCTGGGGGTGTGACAAACGCTGGGGGCGTGACAAACGCTGGGGGCGTGTGTCCGCCATTCATGCCATGTGAGTCGTACATACAAGCGCCAATTACGTTGCTGTGCAGCATCAAGGGGCAGGCTGGGGGCGTGACACGCTGGGGGTGTGAGAAACGCTGGGGGCGTGTGTCCAGCCTTCATGCCATGTGAACGCAATTGCGCCACATCAAGGGGCACGCCGGGGGGGTGAGAAACGCTGGGGGCCTATGCTACGTTCCGCCCTTCATGCCATGTCGGTAGTACATTAATCAGAAGATCGTCTGCTGTGGCCGTGTGCTGGGGGCGTGACAAACGCGTTCACCTGGAGGCCTGGTAAGTAACGTTACTACAGCCTCTCCTGCGCGTTGTTACTGAACTCTCTCATTCAACAAAATTACACGCGCCTGCTACCATCAACCAGGGCTCTAGCCGGGCTCAGGCGGCGGATCAGTGCACTAATTACACGCGCCTGATAACATCAACTAGAGCTGCAGCTGGGCCTCAAGCAGGGGAACAGGCACCTGCTAACATCACACAGGCCTGCAACTGGGCCTCAAGCAGGGGAACATGCAAATGAGCGTGTCTGTGGGGACAGTTAATGCAGCCTCTCCTACTCGCTGTCACTCAACTCTCTCATTAAACAGATTTACCCGCGGCTGATAACTCTCTCATTCAACGACATTACACGCGCCTGCTAACATCAACCAGGGCTGTAGTCGGGCTCAGGCGGCGGATCACTACACCAATTACACATGCCTGCTAATTTCAACCAGGGCTGCAGCTGGGCCTTCTCCGTCCCTAATCTAATGAAACAAAAAATGTTGTCTACCAGGAGATTTTAAAATAAATTGCCCTTGCCAAATACACACATTACACACATTCTATTTCATACCCGGACAACGTCGGGACGGGCTGCTAGTAAGTCTTATAAAAGAGCTACAAATAACAATTGTGAAGCGTTGTTAGAACCAACAGGTTCCAAACCACCATTGACCAGGTTGACCTGTGTCAACACATTTAGCATGCTGTCTAATGAGATTCAAAGGAGTGTGCATAATCATTGGCGCATTGTTAATGTAGGAACAGATAAAATACCTCTCCCCATCTTTTCATTTAAGAGAGGTAAAAACTTGCGCAACAGCCTGGTGCACACAAGACCAAGAGGTGAGGCACCTTCAAGACAAGAGATGCTCTGGAACTTGCCAGCTGTCCAAGGACACTTCCCCTGTGGTACATGTGTGGTCTGTTCCCAAACTAGACATACCACAGAGATAGACATCGGTACTAGTAGACCTTGGAGGCAGTTAAAACACTCCAACTGCAATAGTGAGAAGGTGATTTACTTGATAACGTGCCCAAGCCTGAAGAAATATGTTGGCATGACGACCAAAAAGGTCAAACAGAGAATCATGGAACATAAAAGCACCATTCGGTGTAAAAAACAATCGATGAGATTGACAAACCATTTCTTGGAAATGAAACATAAACCAGAAGATATGGTTTGGACGATTTTTGAACAACCATATATACCAGCAATTGTTATAGATACCTATAAATTTTTATTTAGAAAGGAACAACGATGTGTTTTTAAACGCCATACTGATTCGGAGGGGCTCAACGATGATATTCCGTGGACTTCTCTGTAAGCCTCTATAGTGGTAAACACCTATGTCATATCACTAACAAACTTTTCAGTGCACCAATGATGCTCACGCTCATTTTGTCAAAGTACTGACATTAGCGACATTGTACACACGGGGACCCCCTTGAAAACACTGCAATACATGCTTTTGCGTGCTATTTTTGATCTGATTAAAGGGAACAATATAGATTAAGATTCCCCAGTTTTGCAAACACCTCAACAATTTTGTGGCTCTTGGTACATATTGGGGTCATTGTACAGTTTTTATATAAAATTGTTTTTGATATAAAATGGCTTCACCATCTCCTTTCCTCCATTCTAATATGTGAATGTGCATCACAAGTCTATCTTAGTTGGTAAAATTCTTTTAGCCGAGTTTCTAACCGATTTATTACACAAAGCTCCGATAGCCATCAATATCAGACTGCCCTACTTTGGCCAAGCTTTTGGTTTTTGCACGTACTATGCGGTGATGCATACATTCACACTACCTTTCTAATGCCTTCATATAATGGGACGCTGGTGAGTGCCCATGGCACTACAATCCCCATGAAACATAGCGCTGACCAAGCACGTAATGGGCATGCATTGTTGAGCGATTGCTGCCGCATCCAGTGTACTCATGTAACTTCAATTCCCATCAAACGTAGGATTTTTTTTGAATTCTCAACAATGTTGCTTGGCAATTCCTGACGCGTCTAGTGTGCGACGCGACGGTTACGCACAGGTGTTCGTGGTTTCCGTAAATTTTCACAATATAAAAACCGCTCTCCCCACCATCGGCTACTGCTCGGAACAACCAGATGACGGTCTGAGGTAGCAATGGACAGGTGAGTGAGGCGGCATGTTTAGAGGCACCATTTTATGCACACAAGTCTTGTCTGTCTCGTGATTTGTTATTTGGAACACCGTAGCATTGAGCATCAGCAAGCTTGATCTAACTGCCCCTAAGCCTTCTGTGCCTGTTGCTCTGACTACTTAGATTCTGTTAGAGTCACTGAAAAAGCGGTTTAAGATAGACAGCTACTGCCTTAGAGGCAGCGTAAAACGCTCGCTGTCGAGATACAAAGCCCTGTATTGTGGCCTAAGAGCAATGTATTTATCATAATTTTAGTTGACTATGCCATCAGTAAAAATCACATTCATCACAAACTGTGCCATTTTGTTAGGTCTTTTGCAAACTGTGAGTTATGAGAAGTGATTTAAGTACCATTGGTGGGTCCAGAACACGGTCCACTGACTATAGTTCTTTTCTTTTTTCTCCCATTGTCTACAGAGCGTTACCTTACGCCCTGAGTTGTTACCAGGAGTGGTGAGAAGTCCACCCGTATTCTTACGGGTAAGGAGTACGTTTATCTTTATTTTGAGAATATAAATGAATATTGTAGAGAACAAGTCATTGAGTGAGGATGTTCTGTAAAGTACGAACAGTACTTTTGCATACTATTTAATTTGGATCATGCTATATGATCATCCTTATTCTTTTTCTTTTTTACAGGTATCAACCACTTCCCTCTACTAAATATTACAAAGGTGATTGTAGGTTGTATTGCTTCCTTCATCCAGTTTAAAATGTACTGGTTTTGGTCTCTTACACTTGTTTATTCACATTTGATTTTTTGCAGTAGTAGTATTATCTAGGTCCTGAGGATGGCCACGATCTCATTTTGATCATGATTGGCTGAAACATGTATACCCTCTGTCCTGACCAGTGCACTCGCAAAATGTATTAGACCGTGCTTGCACTCTTTTTAACTTTTACACCAAGAAATACCTAATAAAACGTTATTCTCCTGTTAGACAATTTAAAATCACAACGTACACCCGCATTATATACATTCACTTACACTTTGCCATGCTCCATTGATCTTAGGAGATCTAGCTTTTGATCATAAAAAAACATCTGCGAACTCCTCCATCACAGTGAAGGAGTTGTAGCTCCTTGGCTGCACTAGGTTTGTAGCCAAGAGGAGATCCCAGATGAAGCATGCCACTCTGGTGGGTGATAGGATTCCGTCCTCTTAAATAGGACTTTCCTGTTATTGTTATTTCTTGCTCTTTGTACTGTTTGCCTTTTCACTAGACCCGCGGACTCTTGTGTTTGTTATGTATGAATTGGGGATTTAATCCATTCAGGTCCATAAAATCCTTTCCTTAGATCCTCCACTCACTCTGTTTCGTATAGGCCCACACAGCAGCCACAGACAGGCGCCGGCATCTGCTCAGCCCGCTTCGCCGCATATACACAGTCCCAAAAAGGAACGGCGGGCACGTTTTTGTGGTCTGCTGTGCCCCTTAGACAGTGATTCTTGTTAAACAGCAGTCATCTTGCTTTTGGGATCTCTCTGGAGCCCACATTTGTGTGTAATCTTATGGTCACATGTTCAAACGGGAAACATCCTTTACAACGCAACTTTTACAACGCATTACCATTACAACGAAACTTTTACAACGTAAAACTATTACAACGCATGCATTTACAACGCATGCTTTTACAACGCAAGTACCTTTACAACGCATACCATTACAACGTAAGTATTGGTAAGTATATAATTATATTTAAAATGTTATATGTTTGGGTTTTTTAAGGGGTATTTTTAGGGTTCAGGGTCAGTTTTCAGTTTTTGGGTAAAGGGGTATTTTTAGGGTTCAGGGTCAGTTTTCAGTTTTTGGGTAAAGGGGTAGTTTTAGGGTTCAGGGTCAGTTTTCAGTTTTTAGGTAAAAGGGTATTTTTAGGGTTCAGGGTCAGTTTTCAGTTTTTGGGTAAAGGGGTATTTTTAGGTTTCAGGGTCAGTTTTCAGTTTTTGGGTAAAGGGGTATTTTTAGGGTTCAGGGTCAGTTTTCAGTTTTTGGGTAAAGGGGTATTTTTAGGGTTCAGGGTCAGTTTTCAGTTTTTGGGTAAAGGGGTATTTTTAGGGTTCAGGGTCAGTTTTCAGTTTTTGGGTAAAGGGGTATTTTTAGGGTTTAGGGTCAGTTTTGGGTTTTTGGGTAAAAGGGTATTTTTAGGGTTCAGGGTCAGTTTTGGGTTTTTGGGTAAAGGGGTATTTTTAGGGTTCAGGGTCAGTTTTGGGTTTTTGGGTAAAGGGGTATTTTTAGGGTTCAGGGTCAGTTTTGAGTTTTTGGGGTACAGGGGTATTTTTAGGGTTCAGGGTCAGTTTTGAGTTTTTGGGGTACAGGGGTATTTTTAGAGTTCAGGGTCAGTTTTGGTTTTTTGGGGTACAGGGGTACAGGGTATAAATAAAATAAAATAAAATTTAAATTAAATTATTTAAATTAAATTGATTTAAATGGGTTTTGGGGTACAGGGGTATTTTTAGGGTTAAGGGTCAGTTTTGGGTTTTTGGGGTACAGGGGTACAGGGTAAAAATAAAATAAAATTAAATTTAAATTAAATTATTTAAATTACATTTAAATTAAATTAATTAAATTAAATTAAATTAAATTAAATTAAATTAAATTAAATTAAATTAAATTAAATTAAATTATATTTATTTCAAATATTTAAAATAAAAAAATAATATATACTTACCAATAGTTACGTTGTAATGGTATGCGTTGAAAAGGTACCTGCGTTGTAAAAACCTGCGTTGTAAATACATGCGTTGTAATAGTTTTTGTGTTGTAAAAAATTCGTTGTAATGGTATGCGTTGTAAAAGTATGCGTTGTAACGTCATACATCCGTTCAAACCCCAATGGGGCACTCCTTTCATCCTACTGAGGTCAGTAAAGTGAATATCATTGATATGGGTAATAATTTACAATTGTCCATGCCTATACACCAGAAAAATGGTAGAGTGCCCTATTTGAGTGCTGCAATTGATATTAGCAATTTTTGTCTGGTTCTGCTCAGAGCAAAATCTGCTTTGCATTGGAGGAAGTCATTATAAGCTACTCTGGAGTTAACTACATTACACAGAGCCTCATTGCTCCAAATGTGAGAACATTGTTTCTCTAACTTGAGCAACCTTCTATTCAACACCAAATTGTCCTATGGAGTTTTTCTTCTTTCTTCAGAGGAAAAACCATTAACTTCATCCCTTGACCTTAATGGAGTCAGAGAATACATTTATAGAGGAGAAGGAAAAAAACAGATTTCCAAAAATGTCACTAGTGCATTATGAAGTCAAAATAGAATGATTCTTTCAAGTAAATAGATTTGAAAATGCCACCATTTCACAGATACCAGCAGAAACAAGTGAGAAAATGTCCAGGAAGACAATTGGATAGTCTGAAATAACCATATTCCAATCCAAAAATCCTCAACTCTGCACATTCACAAACGTGACAGAATTAAAGCAGGGTATCCATGCTTAACTAAAGAAGGAAAGTGGGACAAAAAGTGTAGGACATATAGTCAGGATTTAGAACCTTTTATATATTTATTTTATATGTGTTATCATAGCCTAGAAAACAAGGGGACCTGGCTCTAAAACACATTCACCTCACCAATTAAATTAAATTTCAGTAAGGTTACTATGAAAGTCAACAATTATATCCATCATGAAATCCCCTTGTTAACTGTTAGGAGTGTGGTCAAATAAAATCACACAACCTCCCTACAGCACTCTCAAGAACACATATCCACCCTCTGCGTCAGCCAGTAAATTCTTGTTTGTCCTGACTGAATCCTTAGATTTAAAACTCTTGCCAGGTTACAAGTGTCTGCATTTCTCTTTTTCATCAGATCTCCCTTCTATGACATACGTCTCTATTTGTATGCAGGGTATAAAAACCTTGTTCCAGTGGACCAGTCCACTCAGCTCCAACTGTAACAATTGGAGTAATGTATCACTGATGAGCTAGGCCTGCATTACATTTGGACCCTAAACTTTATTACCAATTTCCCTTTTTTTTCCGCACTTGGCGCTCTTGGGGGTATAGTCACAAGAACGTGTGATAACTACCGCAAGAGTAGCGCAAAGCAACTTTCAACATCGCAGCCTATTGCGGGAAAATAACCCTGTGTCAACATGGAATTCACAATGCAGCAGTAGCATGCGATAGTCTGCCGAAACTGCAGACAATGTCCGCGGTACAACCACCTCAATGGAGACAATAACACAAATCACAACACCACCAAAAAACCTGCGGTGGGTAAAGGCGCGATGAGGAAATCAGCGATAAGCAGCGCTAGGCCTGCAACACACACCTGGCAGGTAGAAAAATCACCATACAAGTAGAAAAACACCCAAACACAAACTGACCAACACCCAAGCACCATGGAGGCAGCCGGAGCAGGCGCAGTGGACAAGCGCAACCCCACAAGCACCCCAGACAACCAGCCCGGGACCTCGGGGACAGGAAATGGCAAGGACATGAAGAGGAGGAAGGCGAAGTTCAGTCCGCAGGCAAACAGGATCATAGTCACGGAGGTGATGGAACACCATCAACAACTGTTTATCACCTTCAACGTGTCATTCGGCATCAAAAATGGAATATGGCAGGACATCGTGGACAAGGTGAATGCCGTCAGAGAGCACAAGAGGACAATGGACGAGGTCAAGAGGCTATGGAATGACATCAAGCGGAGGACCAAGGAGAAACTCTCTGCCAACCGGAAGGCAGCAACGCAGACTGGAGGTGGGGGCCCAGCGTCACAGCTCAAGCTGGATGACATGGAGGAACTGGTATCGACAGTCATCAGTATGGAAACTGTGGCCGGAGTTGGGGGATCGGACACTGCTTGACAGGACACAATACAACCGCAACATGGTGAGTGCCCACCAGGTACTGGGGGGATGGGTGGAGATGGGCACAATGGCACACATGCCCAATCAAGCAGAGCACAGTGCACACCCACAATGACTCTGGGTCCTCGCCCAAATCTTCAGACTGTCACAATGTACAATGCCATTCTGTCTGAATGTCAACATGTACTATGCGGCTACATACATGTAGACACATTGTAATACACCATCTCCCCTTCACATCACAGGGGCACTGTCAACTCCTCATGCAGAGCAGTCCCAGTCACTCTTCACTGATGCTGAGGAGGACAACACCATCATCGACAACTAAACCATTCAAGACATCATTGACCTCATCCGCCACTCACCTCCAGGATCAGGGCAGCCCAGCTACATCGAGGAGACCCCACCCACTACCCAAAGCACCCAGCAGGAGGCACCCACAGCCCCGGCACTCCCCCAAGACCCTCCAGGAACAACACATGGCCTTCCAACGCCGTGTGCTTGAATGTCAGAGGGAGACCGCAGAGCAGGTGTGGTTGGGCTTCGGCATCATGGCAACCAAACTTGATACCATCCTTGGGTGTGTAGGCCCGCACCATGGTCTCCAACAAGCCCTGACTGACATCACTGGAGTTATGACGCAGAGAGAAGAACACCTGTCCGCTCAGAGTGGCTCCAGCAATACCAGCCGTGAGCTGGCACACATGCGGAGGCTCATGGAGGACATGGAGCGGATGGAGGCGGAAAGGATGGCAGCCACTGCTGCACATCAGCAGAATGTACCTGGGATCTACCATGCCCTGCAAATCCTCATCATGTCATTGCTGCCACAAGGCGTGGTGATGATGAATGCTGCTGCCCCCACACCATCCATATCTCCGCCCCCTGGTGTGTGTCTGCCTCCCAGTCAGTGGCACACAGTGCAGCCGACAATCCACTTCTGGCCCTTGATGTGTCAGTGGCACACAGTGCCGCAGCCAGTACAGCAACACCCACAGGTGGAGCAGAGCACACATCCAGGGACGAGGACGTGGATGTGCCTGTGATCAGAAGGACTCAGTAGCTTTCAATTCCGCCACCTGGCCTGTTTCTGCTTGGTCATGGACTCATGACCTTCCACTGACCCCCGATTCACTCACCTTGGAGAACAACATGGACTGCCACATCCTGTTTGATGACACGGCGACCAGACTGCGGACTGTACCCTTCCTCTTCCGCAGTACTTGTCATCCCCGGATGGCATCTGGCTGGCCCTCCACAGGCCCATATTGTGTAGTGTGTTCGTCATTGCCCTATTCCACTCCAGCTGCAGACTGCACTGGATGTGCAATAAACATCCAGTGACGCACTGCTGTGTCATGTCTTTCATCATTCATGTATGTATATCGGGATGAATGTAGGGACAGTGATTTCCCTTGCGTCAATGATGCTCGTTGTGTGGGATGCCAGTCAGAGGGTGCTACAAAAGCAATTTGTGTTATGGGCCCCGTGGGCACCACAACAGGGACACACGCATCAGCCACTTCCGTGTCCGGACATGGACTAAACCACGCCCAGGTCACAAGTCATTTTTGCAAGCCCTGCGCTGTTCTGGCTTACGGCAGGCCAGACCACTCCACTAACGCGGAGGGGGGGCCTCAATGCTTCCCACCGCAGGCGTACTCGCTGGTGGTGTGCAGGTCACTGGTCTAGTTGTCAGCATGTCACAGCCACTCCCGGAGAGCCGGTTTGCATGCACACCACACCCAACCGGCACAGGCGCCACAGGCGCCACTGGCCATGTGACCCAGCAAATATAAGGGGCCGATGATGCCACATACCCCTCTGCCAGTGGTGACTGGATGACGGACCCGAGGCCTTGAGGCTGGCACGGGCCTACCACCACGTGGTGTTGACTGGGGTTGAAAAGGGTTTGTGGCACACAGTGCATTTTTGCCGGCACAGGCACCCCGCCACGGGACGCTGACTGGGGTTGAACAGGGTTTGTGGCACGCAGTGCAATGCAGCCGGGACAGGCACCCCGCCATGGGACGCTGACTGGGGTTGAACAGGGTTTGTGGCACAGGCTGCATTACGACCGGCACAGCCACCCCACCACGGGATGGTGACTTTGTATGTACTGAGTCATTGGCACCTTAAGCTGCTGAGCGGGTGTGCAGCCTGCGATGATGCCCCGTCCCAGCAGGCCGGACTGCTTATGATTTGTGTACCTTGCTGGGCCGCAGTGTAAGCCAAGCCAGCGCAGGCCTACCACCACGTGGCCTCGCTTCCGGGATCACAGAGTTAGTGGCACCCACTGGGCTGAACGGCTTTGCAGGCTGCGATGGTGCCAGGTGCCCTGGTATGTCCAATGCAATGGAGTAATAAAGACCCAGCACCAGACGTGAAACCTGGTGGCCATCGCAGAGTGGCTGCATGTCCGCGGTCCCCTGGCCCCAGGCTTGCGGCTTGCAGCGGCACGTGGTGGGACCTCCACTCTACACGCTGGTGGCGGAAGGTGTGCATGGGTGGGTATGCTCCGATGGGCAGCGGTAGGGGCTGGGGTGCCTCTGCCTGGGTGTGCATGGGCGGGCGGGCGATGTTGTCTTGTGCAAGTGTGTGTACTGTACCAGTCATGTATCTGGACTCTTTTTCAAATGACGGCTCTGACTCTGATGTGTGACCTGGTGTACTGCTATACATACCGGCAAGTGGTTGGAGACACACCGGTGGCAGCAGGTGAGCAGTGTGGCCTGAGTGCGCAGTGGCGGCACACTCTCTCTCTCTCGCCCCCTCTCTTCTTCTCTCTCTCTTCCCCTCTCTTCTGCTTTCTCTCTTTCCCCCTCTCTTCTTCTCTCTCTCTCCCCTTCTCTTCTTCTCTCTCTCTTCCCCTCTCTTCTTCTCTCTCTCTCTCTCTCTCCCCCACTCTTCTTCTCTCTCTCTCCCCCTCTCTTCTTCTCGCTCTCCCTCTCTCTCTCTCTCTCGCCCCCTCTCTTCTTCACTCTCTCTCTCCCCCTCTCTTCTTATCTCTCTCTCTCTCTCTCCCCTTCTCTTCCCCTCTCTTCTTCTCTCTCTCTCTCCGCCTCTCTTCTTCTCTCTCTCTCTCCTTCACTCTCTCTCTGTCCTTTGATGTGCAGAGAACACACCTTCTCATCATGTTTTTTGTCTTGCAGGATGTGACCTACGTATTTTCCAGAAGGGAGCTGCCATGTGTCTTCATTTCATATCAGTGTTCATTTCAATAAAGTTTCATTGGTTGCTTCGAAAGTAAATGTGTGATGCTCATTTCTGTGACGACACATGCATGTCACCAGTTGCGATTGTGCCACATCAGGCAGATTATTTCGTACATGTTTAGGTGTAGCTGATGTGGCTTTGGTCGGGGTGCCAGGGAGGGGTGGTCCTGGGTACAGTGTTGGTGGGTGTTGTGGCCCTCTTGGGTGTCTCTGCTGCATGTTCAGTTGCTCCATGGCATCTGTTGGTCTTCAGGTGTGGCTCTGGGCGGTGCTCCCTTTTGTGGTGGAGGCTATGGTCCGACTTTACACCAGGACAGAGCAAGTGTTAACTTCCTGCTGCTAACGCGCCTTATCACGTGTTTTGTGTTCTTATCGCCGATCTGGCTGGTCGTTGAGAATGTTGAGGTGTTGTGTAGTTGCAGCTTTTTTCACGGGAACGCCTACTCTGCATCTCATTAGCGATAGTTGTGGGGGTCCTCTGTGCCGATGTTTTTTGCGGCTGCTATCGCGGGTAAACTGGTGCTGTGGGCTGTTAACATCAGCTTGTGAATGGGGAGGTAAATTTATCACGACTTTGGCTGCAATAAAGTGCCATTAATTCGGCAATATCTCCTTGTGAATATGCCCCTCGGAGTAGTAAATAGAGCAGGCAAAGACATACTCTAGGAGATGGTGTAGGTTTAGACTTTCCAAATACAATAACACTGCACGATAATTAAATGCCTAGTCAGCACTTCAATTTATTAAAAAACAAAATGTTTTAAATTCTACAATTAAGTCAAAACAAGGTATATGAAAAACTGATAATCAAAGAAAACCTCCTTCCTAGCTGGAGATATGACCCCAAATGCTATAATAGAAATAATGAGCTCAGCATAATGTAGTGCTTTAGCAGTAGAGTCTAAACCAGTGTCTGTATGTAAGTGTTCATGATCAGCAGCCCAACTTCTGAACATGGGACCCAAGCACACAGGCAGATGACCATTTGGTTCACTGGAGGCAAATTGTGAGCATGGTCACAAGTTCAGATCTTTAGAGTCATCAAAAGTCATTCCAAAAAGATGCTTAACACTAAACAGTACCAAATTTTATGCTTCATTAAAGTTCTTTTTCAAAAAGTTACAACATCACTCCGCTTCTCATCAAAGCAAAGCACACCGGTTTGTACATCACATTTTACAGTTTCAGGTGCTGTTGTACGAATGTTCACAATATTTTGGCGCATCTACCACAGAACATTTCCAGACCCAAAGAGTTACTCCTGGCCCTCCTTCTAGAGCACGCTGTGCTTACTCAAAGCTTTATCAAGCAAAAATGTCACTTGCTGGACTTGAATGGAGCACTGTTTTATGTCTAATCTTGAGGAACAGTCTTCTTGGAGTCCAGTTGTTAAAGTGGCAGTCGCTAAATAACTAAAGATGATTCAGGTGTCACTGTTGGAGCGTAGATGCTATTATTCATCCATCTTCACCAATTCCCACCTGTGACAAATCGATTTAGGACACTGTGATAGGGGCACATCGGGGGGCGAGACCTCCGTACACTTCAAGATGGCGCCCAGGCAGGAACATCAGGAAAAGAAGGTAAGCGGTGGAGAGACGACGGTCTGTGCAGGACTAATGTCATCAGGGCAGAGAGGAGAAAAGACGAGCCCGGTGTGAGAAGGGGCGCACGCGAATCCCGATGAGAGACGGCAGGTGCAGCGTGCTCGAGGGACTGCAACCGGAACGTCGGAGGACTCGAACCGAAGGACCGGTGAAGAACTGTCAGGAGACAAGGCCCGGTGGAGTCCTGGAGAAGGAGACAGAGAGCCGAAGAGGGAGGTTTCCCCAACGCCAGCTGCCTACGTATCCGGACGTCCCCAGGAGACACAGGATGCCAAGATACCCCATGCCACGATCCAGGTGGACCGTAGCTCCAGGCAAGTACAGTTTTTGCAATTGTGGAAGAGGTTGGCTAGGAGCGGAAGGAAAGGGGATTTCTGCATAATAAGTGGACACCGTCTAGGACCGCTCCTTTAAACACCCTTATTCCATCACATGCCGTGGTGATATGATGTATAGGTGAAGGGTCAGCACACTACCCATAGCAAAGTACTAAACAGGACTGACTGGTGGTTGTTTTGTGTCTTCTGTTTTCTTTTGGGCACAGTGGGCCCTCTTGGGGGAATCAACAAGGAGTAAAGGAACCCTGCCTGAAGAAGAAAGGAGGTCCCTAGTGATTTAAAGCCTGAACTGCTCTATTTTGTTTTATCATAGTCCTGCCTTGTTCCATTTTCCTTACTGCTGAGACCTTGTGAGACAGTTGGCTTCAATAAATCCTTTAAGGTGTGTCAACACCTTTCCACAAGCCGTTCTGACTGGTTTTGTTTAGCCTAGACCGAGATTGAACTCCTTTCCTGGGAGGGGTATTCATCTCAGCGTTGTCAGAAGTGGGATTTGTCATCTGAGGTTTGAAGATGACGCAACCTGTGACCCTACAAGACATGATCACTAAGCATGAGCGTAAAATCCGTTCGGCTCACGGATTTTGCGGATTTTCAGCAAATTCGCAATCCCCGAACTCTCGCGAACTTGCCGAAAATTCGTAAAATCCGTGCGAAGCGGATCTTTTGCTTGGTCGCACTTGCCAACTAGAATACTATACAATTTCACGGGAGTAAACACTTGCGAACACGTAGATGCGGCGGGCAGCGATAATCTCGCAATTGCGAGATTGCAAAATTTGCAATTTCGCACAAGAAATCCACCAGCAGGCAGCATAAACCTTGAAAATTATGATTTTTATCAGAATAACTCCTCAGGTTGACATTTGCCTGCACTTTTTCTTTGCAAGGAGTCCATTTTGGGGTGGGGGGGGGGGTGGGAGGAAGGAAGTGCCCCACAGTCTCCAACTTCCTGTTCCTGTCCAGCAGGCTCCTCCCAGTGCTTTCTTTATGTGCTGGTCACTTTGATTTGGATCTTGACCTGGAAGGATTACTTTTTGTGGATGCTGCTGGATATTTGGATTTTTGCAAAACTGAAATCACTCAGCAGGTGCAAAAGTTCAATCTTATCATTAGTAACCATTCCTTGTAGTGCCTGGAAGGATTACTTTTTGTGGATGCTGCTGGATATTTGGATTTTTGCAAAACTGAAAGCACTCAGCAGGTGCAAAAGTTCAATCTTATCATTAGTAACCATTCCCTGTAGTGCTTCCTGAGGGGCCCCTTCAGAGTTCAGTTGCCTACTTGCAACTATTCTATGACCCTGCTCTGACCCTCACAGCAGGCTCATAGAATAGCTACAAGTAGGCCACAAAGGTCCTGTGAAAAGAAATTGCACTGCAACAGAAAGCAAATTACAGATAAGGAAGCAGGTGCCAGCCAGACTGGAAGTTTAAATTCAGTGACACATTAATCAACCCCAAATTAATTCATGTCAGTTGAAGCAGGGCAGGTGTGCTTGCTTTTTTTCACCCCCATAATCTACAGTGATAAACCAACCAGAGGGTGGCAGTGATGTACCAGAGGGTGGCATGGGTGTACCAGAGGGTGGCAGTGGTGAAACAGAGGGTGCTGTGAACCTGTGATGATGAACCAGACGTAGAAACAACATAGTCGCGGCCGTTGCGAGCCGACAAGTAAGTTTGCAATTGCGAACTGGTACACAACCCTCGCGAACTGGCAGAAACCCTTGCGAACACACAAAAAAAAAATTTGCGAGTGTTCACGGATTTTGCAGATTGCGAATCCGTAAATACTCAAGTTCGCGGATTGCCAATTCGCAAAATCCGCCCATGCTTAATGATCACTCAGTTGGCCGAGTGGCAGAGACATTTACAGTTAGTGCTGGAGCAACAGAATCAGAAGGCACAGTAGGAACGGGAATCTTACCATACAGCCCTGAAAGAACAGGCGCTGATACTAACCCCTAATCAACAGGTGCAGGACACGGCTATTCTGTGCCTCACGGACGCCATTTCCAGCACTAGGGTCCACCCGAATGTCCCTGGGAGTGTCCTTCAGAAAGTTCGGGAGGGGGATGACCCAGAATATTTCTTCACTAACTTTGAAAGAGTTGCTACCACCCCCACTTGCCCTCCCGAGAGATGGGGGCAGTACATAGCCCCATTACTTTCAGGAGAGCTGCAGGCCGCATATCAAGCCGCCAACCCTGCTGGAGTTATGCCCTATCAGGACATAAAGAAAGCCATTCTAGAAAGACTGGGGTGTGATCAGGAATATTACAGGGCCCGTTTTTGCAAAGAGAAATGGGGAACTGGAGACAATCCCCGAGCTCTCTTTTACCGGATTAGAAATTTAGGGAACTGCTGGCTTCAGCCCCATGCTTCCTCGGTAGAGGACCTTAATGACAAAATATTCCTAGAACAATACCTAGAAGCCCTACCAAGTAACACCAGAGCATGGGTGAAACAGCATTCAGGCCTAACCCAACAGTCTGCAATAGAGTTAGCCTGTGCCTATCATAGATCCCCAGACTTCAAAGCACAGACAGTAGGAGCCCCTATCTCTAAACCTCCTCCCAAAATACCAAACAAAGGAGGATATAAACAACCCTTTCCCACTGCTAGGCCTACCTCTAAGCCTCTTCCAAAACCATCCCCGGTCCACATGGGACCCCAGTATTTTCATTGTGCGGAGTGGGGACACATAGTCCGAAATTGTCCCTTAGCTACAGATAGCTCGGAACCTATAGAGGAAGGATGGTCCCGAGGAAGGGTGTTAGACACCGGAGCCAGTAGACTGAGGTACAAGAAAGCTGTTAGGACAAATGGCAGACCAGTCAACGCTCTCCTAGATACAAGGTGTCACCATACAGTGGTGGCAAAGGAGTTGATTCTTTTGGCAAATATATGTAAAAGGGAGACAGAACTAGTTTCCTGTGTACATGGCGATGTCAGGTCCTATCCCTTAGCTTAGATATTGATAGAAATAGGCGGGTATCCTCAAGTCAGAAAAGTAGGAGGGGTTCCTGGGCTGCCAGAAAACGTATTATTGGGCATTGACCGTCCTCACTTTCACGAGTATCTGACTAAACTTACAAAGCAATGCGCTGAAGTGGAGTGGCTACAAGAGGTGCCGTTCTGCAGTGAATCCATATCAAGTCCTAGAGATAGGGAAATGAAAACCCATAGTGAGAAAAGAAAAGATATAGAGAACTACACCTATACCTGCCAAGCTATGTCCTCATGTCTATTCTCTTCCCCAGACAATGAAAACACTCCAGCCTGGAGCTTTCGAGCTGCACAGAAAGATGACAGCACATTACTGCAGCCTGGAATCAAGTACAGGAAGTCGACCCAGACAAGGCAGGCTCTTATTTTTTCATAAAAAATGGACTGTTGTACAGAGCTAGTGGAGGCCAGGTAATTAAACTGAACAGTTACTGATTCCGATGGCATTTAGAGAACAGGCCTTACAGTTAGCACACAACCAAGTGGGAGGGGGTCACTATGGCCAAGAACTCACATTGAAGTGCCTATTTGAATGGTTTTATTGGCCAGGAGTGTATCAGGAAACCGCCAGATTCCGTGCCGCATGTCCCAAGTGTCAATTGGTAAACCCTTCAAAAGATAGGACGGTTCCTCTACATCCACTACTGATTATTGATTTTCCCTTCCAACGAGTGGGCATGGATCTAGTAGGACCCCTAATACCTTCAGCCAGGGGACACCAATATATCTTGGTCCTGGTAGTTTATGACACCCGATACCCTGAGGCCATCCCCCTCACAAGCATGACTACCATGGCAGTAGCTCAGGCTATGATTTCTGTTTTCTCCCGAGTGGATTTTCCTTTAGAAATCCTCACTGATCAGGGAACTCCTTTTATGGCCAAACTAATGACGGAGATCTGCAAGCTTCTTGAGGTACACCAAATCAGGACGGCCGCATACCACCCTCAGACGGACGGTCTGGTGGAAAGGTACAACGGGACAATCAAAACCATACTCAGGAAACTGATAGGCGACACAGGGAAAGACTGGGATTGTAAGCTACCTCCTGTCCTCTTTGCCATCAGAACGCATGAGCAGAAATCAATGGGTTTCGTCGTCCCTTTGAACTCCTG
Source organism: Lissotriton helveticus (assembly GCF_964261635.1). Classification (NCBI taxonomy): domain Eukaryota; kingdom Metazoa; phylum Chordata; class Amphibia; order Caudata; family Salamandridae; genus Lissotriton; species Lissotriton helveticus. The sequence goes on from NC_136073.1 coordinate 535,282,763, forward strand.
TTTGGACGTAAACCCTGTACTTTGTTAGAGATGGCTGCCGAACAGTGGACTGAGGAGGAGGATGCAGGGAAACCCCTTTTAGGGTATATGCAAACCTTGAAAGAAACATTAGCCACCTTATGGGACATTGTTCACCAGAACATGGAGAAAGCCCAAGCTAAACAGAAAGAACAGTATGACCATACCAGCCGAATGAGGGAATTAGCATTTTGGCATAAGGTACTGATTTTCCTACCCTCTTCAGAGAAGAAGTTGTTGGTGACTTGGAAAGGACCTTATACTGTGATACAGAAGTTACTCCAGTCACCTACAGAGTAGCTATCCCTCATACCAATAACCTAGGACGAACGTATCATATCAACCTCCTGAAGAAATGGGAGGAATCGGTTGGCTCTTACAAGGATAGGAAGGGGGTACATTCTGTATGTCAATTAACCCTCAATAAACCACTAGACATACATATGGACCTAGAAGGAGAGGACAAGGAGAGACCCCAAATGGGATCCAAGCTCTCACCCAAGCAGCAGCAGCAGAACTTGGGAAAGGCATTGGACCAATATCCAGGGCTATGTTCCGGCCACCCAGGATGGACAACTTTAGTAGCTCACGATATCATCACTCAAGAGGGACAAGTAGTGAACCTGAAACCCTATAGGATACCAGAGGCCCAAAGGACAGCAGTAGAAAAGGAGGTAGAGTCTATGCTTAGAGCTGACATAATTGAACTGTCGTGTATTTCTATAGGTTCTGATTCGATCCCCCTATTCCTGACCCTATTCTGGTTAAACTTACTAGCTAGTTAACTAACAGTCAGCCCATGAGGCAAGAAATTCCCCATGATGCAGATACCGTTATCTGACGCAGTCACACTACGGCACAGGAACGTGTTATCTGATTAGGTCATAACGCTTGAGATCTAATTAGACAAGCGATATTCCTCCAGCCCCTGATAAGGCATACGACGTTCTCATAACAAATCAAACCTATGACAACCTGGATAATCCGTGCGGCCATTGTTTTGATTTCACAGAGAACTTTAGTAAAGAATGTGCTAACGAGCAAGTCGTATGACATCTTTATTGACGTACCTATGTCCATCCTTACGTCAATCCCGGCACCTTTAAGGTATAAATATTGCCGACCTTGCCCTATGCAAACACACGCGTGGTGACAAGACGGAGCAGCCATACTTGCCGAAGCCGAGAGCAGAAGCAGACCCCGCAGGCAGCAGCCCCGCCTTCCTGACGCGCTGAGAGACGCGCTGCTATCTCAAGCCGAGAGACCCAGCACCGGCGCTTCTGGGCAGCCCTCGCAGGCAGCCTGGAATATCGAGAGCAGAGAAAGAGATACCATTCCTCATTCATCCTAAATTCCAGGTACAGAACTGAATAACCCCTCCTAGAGAATTCTTTAGCTATTCACTTGGCAAAAACAAACTTAACTTAAACTGTAACTTTCTATTCCCGCCCACGCATTAGACTTAGGTCAGGTACACGGGGTAGGCGTATTTAGAAACACCAGTTGAGTACGTTTAGTCAAATGTATATGTATATGTAAATATATTTTATTCATTTTAAACATCATATGGCTCAGAAACCATATCAATGTTTTTACAGTATTATTTTATACTATTGCTTCTAATGTATGCACTTTACTTAACTATAAGTATTGCAATAATATCGATCCATTTCTCTTGTACGAGAAAAGAGACTGATCAATAAATAACATCTTTTATTGAACACGCCCGTCTCTTCCTTTTCTCTACATTCTGATGAGACTAAGAATGCACGTACTGACTGAGTAAAATAATTGCCTTGTGCTCACACGACTCTCGAGATTGACTCTTGATTAGGGGAGAGCAAAGTTGTCATGTTCTATGGTTGTCAGAAACTAAATCCCTTCTTGTCTAATCAGGGGAGTTAATCCTTCCTTGAACATTCGAGAAAGTTTCTAGCGAACTCTGAGCTTAGCTGGCAAACCCAAAAATTAAGTCTAGTATCGACAGTAGTAGACCTAGTTAACGTCTGGCCTAGGCCTTTACTGCTGTAGGCACTATTCCAATGCGCAGAGCCTATTGGGAAAATAGGAGCTACACTACATGGCGCCCAACGTGTTTGGAAAGGGCGATAAAACTAACGTAAGACATTTAGAGTAACTCAGTCGTGCTTTCTCACTCAGACCCCTTTTCCCAAATACTCCAAAGACGTCTGGAGTGGGTGAAAGGTTATTATATCCTCCAAAACCTCGCAGGAGGGAACTCCTATGTATGGTTCTTGGTCTAGTCAACGTTGAAGGATAAAACAGTTCCAAAATATTGTGCATCTAATCTTTGTTCCATAAAGAAACCTGATCTGCAAACAAAAGACATAAGCTTCCTGTCGGTAAAATGACAGAGAGTGATGAAGAAAGAGAGGCAATTAGATTAGCTACTGAAATAGCAGCAGCTGATACTACAGCACTCGATGCAGACCCGGATATAATACTCATCCAGGTCGCCAAAAGGAGAGCTATAACTCTAAAACTTATAGAAAATGGACTGACACCTAGAGGTGGCACAGTCATATTCGTAATCGAGGCACACGAATATCGGCAGACAGAGGTATACTATACATGGATAAATTTTCCAGCAGCAAATGCTGTAACAAAGTACTTCCACTATTACAAAGTGGAGGAACCTCCTAATGAGTACACTCCTTTCGAGGAGGTGGAAGTACCACTCAAATTCCAAGAGCATTTGCTCTTATTTGATGGCGCCCTAATACATAACAATCACATTACAAGGCTCGGTCCTTTAGGAAGACCAGGAGCAACGTGGCCGGTCCTAGCCGGATACACACCACATCCAGACATCGAAAGAATGCCTGCAGCAGAGCTATTAATACAGCTAAAACAACTACTAAAAATTCATAGACAATTAGTTCAGTATGTAATGCGGACTTCAACAATTCAGCCAGCGATTAAACTTCCACAGCTGACCCCTCACCAGGGGAACACAAATAAAATTACACCACAGAACATCCAATCCTGCCTAGGTAAAGTTCCAGCTAAACGGGAACAAATACCATTCTGGTTGGCACAGAAAATTACCCAAATAGAGGCGGTGTTTCCTGACACCACCCCATTAGAAAAACACAGGATTCTGACTATATGTCTCCCAATGGGAATCGCACCACACATTGAGGACTGTGACACTTGGGGTACAGTCTTTGCTTCCATCTACACAAAAACGCACGGTGTCCCATCCATTTCGGTGATACCAGATGTGCTAAAACAAATTCAAGATGAATACGGTCCAGAACCTGCTTTAACTCTTGGTATGAAATTACTGAAAGACTTCAAGCAGGTCTCGGCTATATTACTAGCCAACATAAAGGGTGAAGCAGCAAACGTGGCGATCCGCCAGAGGTTAAAAGAGACAGATATAGCAGACCAACCAGCTGAAATTGCCAGAATCATAGAAAAATCCTATGAAGAACTAGGCAGAGATAGTCTAGGTGGAATACCAGTAAAACCGCAACTGACTACAAGTCCAGAAAAAATATTTTTTAATAATAATTCACCAAAAAAGAACTGGGATGGAAATAAACAATCCAATCCTAAAGAAAAGAAATTCCAGTCCAGAGGAAGGTCTCCTAGGCGAAGAGAGAAATCTCCAAACCCGAGACAAAGGTCACCTCAGAGTGAACCCTCTGGGAATAGATATAACCTTAGAAATAGGGATAATATTAAAAAACCTGATAGATATCAAGACATTGATACACGTCCCTCTCAATCTTTTCAGAATTCCTCGCAGAAATCGGAAAGAAGAGGACGATCAGAAGAGCACGCCAAGTCCAAAGACAAGGAACCTGCTCAACTGAAAAAGAAATCACAATTTCCAAAAAAGAAGGTAGCCAGTATCAAGGTAGTTAACAATGCCGAGAATACTGAGGACACAACTGAAAAACGGAGAATGGGCTCAGACAATGCTAGACAGCGCAGCAGAGGTGAGCATAGCTCGCAAAGTCCTTATGAATCATCTGGAGACAGTGGACACGAATGAATACCTTCAAGTGGAAACTGCAGATACCAGAGTTAGCAAGCCCCACAAAATATACGAGATAACATTACGTATAGAGGGAGATAAGACTAGGAAAATAAGGGGACTATTTTGGGATAACCTATCCAAAGGCTATGACATCCTTCTAGCTGAAAAAGACTGGCCACCAGAGTTTGTCAGGGAGTGCCCTCATGGCGAAGAAGTAATTATGCCTGCCTTCTCGAATCAGATACCGATTCATAAAAAATATACACTTGCTAGAAAGTGGGCAGTGGCCTTAGCACCTGCTTTATATAAAAATCATGTAGGATGGGATGAGGATTCTCCTCCTCACAAAGTCCAGTTAAAATCACAACCTACTGCACAAAGGCAGTACCCAATTAAGCAAGAAGCTAAAAAACAAGTAAATGAAATACTAGATCAGCTAGAATACCAAGGGGTGATTGAAACTTGCACCTCACAAATGAACAATCCTTTGTTTCCGGTCTCCAAACCAGACAATTCGTACCGTCTAGTTTTGGATTACCGACACCTTAACACATGTTGCAAAACCTTTGCAGTGCAAAACTCACACAGTGCTGCACTAATGAATAACATAGTGCGCAAAAAATACAAAACAACCTTGGACATCTCCAACGGATTCTTTTGTCAAAACATAGCACCAGAGAGCAGATATTTAACTGCATTTTCAGTAAATGGCACTCAAAAACAATTCTGTCGGTTAGCCCAGGGGTACAAGAACAGCCCGGGGGTATTCTCAGCAAGAGTAACAGAATTACTACAACTATATGATGATGAAGCATTATCTTATGTCGATGACATTTACTTAACAGATGATGACTTGGAAACTCACTTGAAAAGAGTGAACACCATAATACTTGGTTTCGCTGCAGAGGGTTACAAATTCAACTTCAAAAAGTCCAGAATTGCCCATCTGACGGTCCTATTCTTAGGATATGAGTTATCAAGTGAAGGCAAAAGCCTGGCAGACAATTTCCTAGAGAAATGTGCCGTAATCCAAGCTCCTAAAACACTAAAAAACCTACAGTCAATTCTAGGCTTCCTAAATTTCGGAAGAACATATATTGCAAATTACGCAGAAAGGGTCAAACCCCTTTACGATCTAATTAAACCAGATTTTAAAAGATCCAGTTGGACTCAAGCACACACAGAAATTTTGAGATCCTTACAAACAGACATGCTAATTAAAACAAAATTAGAAACCCGTGACAATACACGCAACCTTGTGATCCGAGTCATCCCAGGGAGATGCGGATTCACATACCTGACCTCTAATGAGGGAGAAAAGGTACCAATTGCATTCAGATCACACTTGTACACAAAAGCTGAACAGAGATTCAACAACAAAGGAAAAATTGTTCAAGCAGTTCAAACCGCAATAGCTAGAGAAAAAGACATAGCTGACGGTAGACATATCACAGTCAGAACAGCTGAATCAGCCTTCGAGGCACTAACAACACCGTGTAATTTACCAACAACAACATTGGATCCAGAATGGTTACAATGGGTAAATTCAATCACAACGGACAAAGTATACTACTTCTTTGATCCAGAACTAGATGAATTTAAAAATCTAAAATATGAAAAAACGTATCCTCTGCCAATCGACATTTTGCCTCTACGACATTACGCCTGTGTAATCTATACAGACGGACATGCTCAACCCTCCGTTTGGGGAGAACATGCATACAATCCCACATGTGAGATTACAAAAGAAGTGTGGCACGGAGGTAAACTAAGACCTCTATTAACAAAATCACACTCAGTAGAAACTAATTCAGAACTACAAACTGAAATATTAGCTTTGAAAATGGCGCTAGATAATGCGGATCGCGAATTCCCGACACTTATAGTGTCAGATTCATATTTCTGCGTCAAAGCATATAACAAGGATTTGCAGACCTGGATTCAGAACGATTACAAAGATGACACGAATGCACCAATAAAGCAGAGACTGCTCTGGGAACAGGTAGCTCTTTTGAAAAAAGAACTACCAAAGACTCACGTGACACACTCACTGAGTCACCAGCGTGATGGCGTTCACGTTGTAGGGAATTCATTGGCTGAAACAGCCGCAGCGGCAGCCAGTAAACCGGCTCCCGTAGATCGAAAAAAGCGTACATTAAAATACATTGACGGCGAAACATTGCTGGCAGTAAAAACGTCATCAAAAGGCGACTGCTCGGCGTTACCGATCAACTATCCACTCAATTACACATACATCATAGATGCAAACTCCATTCCCTTTGCTCGAATCCCTGGAGTGGGGGATAGAGTAATTCCAAACAAGGACAGGAGAAACTTGTTAATCGCAGACGCACACATGGGCGAGGGTCTCAGACACCTTAAATTAAAAGATTCTCTGGAAGAATTACAATCACGGTACTGGTGGCCAGGCATGAGCCTGCACTACACCATGTTTGTAAAAAACTGCCCAAACTGCAACAGAGATCGCAGTGGGGAGAGAAGCAGTTTAATACCTCGTCGTATCAAGGCAGATAACATCACCACTAAAAAGAATGGCTTGCGATTAACATATACAGGCTAGTTCCCACTTATAATGTAGATCCACAGCACTCGGCTGACGTCCGGACTGTTATACAAGATTTGCGAGTCTAAATGGCATATACGCTAAGAGCATGCTACGTTCGACCATTGTTTTCACTCAGGCAATCCAGCCTGGGGGGGAAAGAATGGCCAAATGAGCACAGCCCAGCGGGAATCTTCTCACTTCCTTCCTGAGGGTATGGGATGGTGTAAAGAAAAAACCAAGACAGAAAGCAATCTATACTAGAAAGGATATTAGGTTCGGGAGCTGGGTGGGTCAAACATCTAATAAGTGTCCAACGTAGTCTTAATAACTTGCCAAGAAATTCTCTGAAGGGATTCAGTCCGTACGAATTATTATTCGGAACTAGGATGTTGATCTCTGACCTTGATAGTCAGACTTCAGTGGTAACAGAAAAAAGCTTTGATGTCAAAGACCGTTTGGCTATTTTGCAGGACTTAAACAAAACAAGAAAAGACCTGAGCAACATACAGTTGAAAGAACAGCCAACGACCACTGAAGAATCACCACCTGTCCCAGCAAGACCTGTCCGGATTCCAAAAGTCGGGGATCTAGTCAGGGAGAAGATCGCGGTAAAGAAGGAATTTGGGCCTTCTTACAGAAAAGCAGTTCCTGTATTGTCTGTCAACGGGACAAGATCAGTTGTACTACCGCCACTTGCTGGAAAAAAGGAGAACCGAGTTGTATCCATCGACCTGGTAAAACCACAACATGTGGCCGATAACAAACAGTAGGCCAAGTGGACTCCCAATAAGTAGCAGAACACCAAGGTTTGCTACCAGTACAGAGGTCCTATCAAAGAGGCTCATCACATTCGAAACGCCTACGGAAGAACAACAAGGACTATGCAACAATGCAATAGAACTTAGACCTCTGAAAACCCAAATAAAGACATTTAGCAGAGACACACCAACCTATACAGAAGTACCAAGTGAAAATGCGAGAAACAAAAATTCTGAACCAATTGGAACAATTGACAGAACTGCATCCGGTTACTTCATCAACTTCGATGATTCCTCTGAAGGCTTCAGCGAACAAAAGACACAGCCATCATCAAAATCCTTTAAAGACAAAGCTAAGGAACTTTTGAAACAACTGAAAGAAACATATCTGGTTTCTCCATGGATTGAATTTTGGGTGGGTTTTGGTGCATTTATCCTCATACTTTGGCTCATCATGGTATTTACCTTGGGACGCTTCATTGAGGGAAAATATGCTAAAATGGACACAGCAAGTCAGAACATCAACTTGGTCCTCAAACCACACACATCTTCACACGTCGAGAAAAGAGAACTTTCTTCAGAACTTTCTTCAGCCAACTTCACAGCAATTCCAATATCTGGTGGGGTAGCCTGGGACAACACTGACTATGAAATTTATGGTCCGGTCGAGATCCTGAAATATCCACACCAAATCAAGATCTCCTTGAGTGACTTTGCAAAACCAAACTCATTTGCTGATGATTGGGACTTTGAAAGTATAAACAATATGATGTCTGACTTAGTAATGTCTGCTAAATTTACAAAACATGATTATTTGCAGGGTTCTACAAATTATGACAGCATGTACTGCTATAACCATTATGGTAACCATTTCTTGCATAAATCTGCACAACCTAGAAATGTTTTAAATTTTAACCAATGGGAACATTGTGCTACACCTCCAAAAGGGAGCTCTAGAACCGTGTATGGCAAATATTCATATTTTTCAGGTTTTAACATAACTAATGCTGAAACATTTTATTACAAATTGTCAAACAAGACAGGGATGAAAACCATGATAACCAACACAAAATTGATATATTCAGATTCTTTCTTTGAAAAAATGAATACTTTTGGATTTGATTATTGGGACAAACATGTTGATTTGAAAAGTGTTTGGGGCACAAAAGAATGGCAAGTACAGGGTTTAGAAGCCTTGTTTAGAGCCTGCATGATCCCAGAACAAATGATATTTTTAAATGACACCGTTCAACAAACCACCTGTCTTGGCTTAGCCAAAATCAAAGATTTAAATAACCTGTCTATTCCAAAGCCAACAATGTTTAGCAATAACTCTGAAACAGATGAAGAAATAGACATGAACCATATACTTAACCAAAACAGAACACATCCTGATTGGAAACAATGGTTGATCTGGCCCACAGATACAAATAACTGTCAAGATAGATTCCTGAATAAAACACAGGGTTTCAAAATGAACAGGCCAGACCCTAGATATCCCCAAAGACATCACCCAGGGATAATAACAACCTACAGTGTGGGCAAATTATGCCTTCAATGGCTACAAACTTCCACACTGCCTGAAATTAAGCAACACCTAACTTTACTTACTGATGGTGCTGACTTGCGTGATTTCATACTGGGACCACGCAAACAGCGTCATAAGCGTTTCATAGCAGCCTCTGTATATGCAGCATACAATGAGGCCTGGAAGGTTACTCAAATTGAGACAGCAGAAAGAATACGGGAAATTGACCGTATTAATTTGGAAAAATCACTTTCTGTAGTGGACAATGGGTTAATGACTCTGTCCTCCAGAATTTTTTCATTGGACAGCATTGTGTCTTCAGCAATCGATATATTATCGCAAGACTTACTGTTATTACAACATGGTCAGTCACAATTGCGTTCTATTGTACAGCTTGGCTGGACGTTACAAAATCTGCGTTCAGGCTATGTGCCTTGGCGTTTAATCAACACAACGTCACTATTCCAAATCTTTAACCTTACTGATAGACAGATCGGTATGGCGCAGAAGGGTGCTGATTATACAATCTTGAGCATTGAAAAACTAGAAAGATTACCGTTGACAATGTCAGAACGACCTGTCAGTGAATGGATAATCCACGGAATCATAAATATTCCAATCTCAACCTTCAGGTTTCAATACTGCCAAAAATATATACAGGCTGGCATGTACGAGAAATTGGGAAAGGGGTACCTTAAAACAACATGGAACCTGCCCTATTCACATGCATGTGTCAGTAACAAAGGACAGAAAGTGTTTCTTAGTGGCAACAATTGTGCTATGTCACTAAGCGGCACGCTTCTGTGTAACGGTATTAGTTTGCACGGAGCCTGTGAAGGGAATTCATACAACCTTTCATGTCACCAGCAAGGCGCACCTGCAACTGAAATAGAACCATTCTTTCAAAGACTCTATAATGGGAGTTACATTCTTATTGTAGACCGCAGATGCTGTAGTCTTATGCCCGGGACTCCTTATCTCGTCACTACGACGGCGAAGGTCAAGTGCTGTGGACGTTCTTTGTTTCCCAGCTCCTTTCCAGACAGGGAGGCAAGGGCATGGCCCGGTCTGAAAATTACTTCTATTCGAATAGACACTTTAAGCAGAATGAAAACAGTGCTTCTTCAGACGCCTACAAGGCTCACGTCCTCTAAAGAAACGTATGATCTACAAGTCGCAAGGACGACTGCAGAGATACATACATTATTATCAACTAATTCCCCCGTACATTTCGCGGAAATCCTGAGCGAAATCTTAAATATTTCTGATACCACAGGGGTCTCAAAGGTATTTAAGACAGTATTTTCGATGGCATTAACACCATTCAAAGCCATACTGGGTATTTTTCCAGACTTCGTCCATTCGATTTTTGGCGGACTTCCCCTGATCCTAGGACTAATTGCAGGAATCCTATTCCTAGTCCTTATTTTTCGTTATGGCAACCCATGTCACAGATCAAACTCTCGCGACAATGGAAGATACGATCCTAGCCATTGGATACCGGGACCGGATATCAAAAATCCTGGGACTATCCCGGCTTAGAGACCTAAACATGACTTGGTTTCTATCATTTCGACCAATGTGGCAAAGGTGTGTTTTACCTGTACTAAGGTGTCTGCTATGCGGAGAAGAATGCGTGTTAGACACCTGTCTGACGCTACAATCGGATGCGCCGGTGGATGCAGATACACTGTTGGTTCCTACCAAGGTTCACGCACTGTGCTGCCCTCAAAGGCTGCCAATTCTGATGACGGCATTCCTGGAATCTTCACCACTGCGATTGAAGAGTAGTGAAGTTCAAGATGAAAGCAGCATCGAACAGGTACGACCTTCTGTCAGCAATGCAAATCAGAATGTCAATGCAGACAATCATGCGCATGAATGCATGGTTACACCTATTTCCGACTTAGAGGAACTTTCCCATGAAGCTGTTGACAGTTTTTTCGAAAGCCTGAATGATATGATGTTCTCTCCGGAACAGAAATAGAGACTTTTGAGTAAACTCGCACACGGCGTTCCCTGAATTCCGCCTTCAACTTTAAAAATAAAGTCACATGAACAATTACAATCCAGTTCACGGACAGCAACTTTTTTCAGCAAGCCCCTAAAATATTTTTCTATATATTTTTTCCCGGGACACTGATTTTCTGCTTAAAGTAAGAGACTATTCCTAGAGAACTAAGATTTCTATTTTAGATACTTTATAGACTTTATAGACTTTAGCTGCCCGCTGGTATGTTCGCAATAGATTTTATGTGATGAAATGGTTTCGACTTTTTTTCTGTATAGCCATATTAAGAGCCATTTCATGTGTATTTCTCATATACCAACAAGCAATAATGCATAACAATGCGTGTTTACTTTTGCATTTAATTCATAGCTTAAGTGCATACAATATATATGACTGCAATTTTTCAGTATATTTGAAAATTTCGAAATGCATTTATGTATTTTGGGGTGGTAAGGTATACACTATACTCTATAGTATGTTGTACTATGTTATACTATGCATAGATTAGTAGATATGACCATAGTTAGCGTGGAGTGGGTGTCGTGTATTTCTATAGGTTCTGATTCGATCCCCCTATTCCTGACCCTATTCTGGTTAAACTTACTAGCTAGTTAACTAACAGTCAGCCCATGAGGCAAGAAATTCCCCATGATGCAGATACCGTTATCTGACGCAGTCACACTACGGCACAGGAACGTGTTATCTGATTAGGTCATAACGCTTGAGATCTAATTAGACAAGCGATATTCCTCCAGCCCCTGATAAGGCATACGACGTTCTCAGAACAAATCAAACCTATGACAACCTGGATAATCCGTGCGGCCATTGTTTTGATTTCACAGAGAACTTTAGTAAAGAATGTGCTAACGAGCAAGTCGTATGACATCTTTATTGACGTACCTATGTCCATCCTTACGTCAATCCCGGCACCTTTAAGGTATAAATATTGCCGACCTTGCCCTATGCAAACACACGCGTGGTGACAAGACGGAGCAGCCATACTTGCCGAAGCCGAGAGCAGAAGCAGACCCCGCAGGCAGCAGCCCCGCCTTCCTGACGCGCTGAGAGACGCACTGCTATCTCAAGCCGAGAGACCCAGCACCGGCGCTTCTGGGCAGCCCTCGCAGGCAGCCTGGAATATCGAGAGCAGAGAAAGAGATACCATTCCTCATTCATCCTAAATTCCAGGTACAGAACTGAATAACCCCTCCTAGAGAATTCTTTAGCTATTCACTTGGCAAAAACAAACTTAACTTAAACTGTAACTTTCTATTCCCGCCCACGCATTAGACTTAGGTCAGGTACACGGGGTAGGCGTATTTAGAAACACCAGTTGAGTACGTTTAGTCAAATGTATATGTATATGTAAATATATTTTATTCATTTTAAACATCATATGGCTCAGAAACCATATCAATGTTTTTACAGTATTATTTTATACTATTGCTTCTAATGTATGCACTTTACTTAACTATAAGTATTGCAATAATATCGATCCATTTCTCTTGTACGAGAAAAGAGACTGATCAATAAATAACATCTTTTATTGAACACGCCCGTCTCTTCCTTTTCTCTACATTCTGATGAGACTAAGAATGCACGTACTGACTGAGTAAAATAATTGCCTTGTGCTCACACGACTCTCGAGATTGACTCTTGATTAGGGGAGAGCAAAGTTGTCATGTTCTATGGTTGTCAGAAACTAAATCCCTTCTTGTCTAATCAGGGGAGTTAATCCTTCCTTGAACATTCGAGAAAGTTTCTAGCGAACTCTGAGCTTAGCTGGCAAACCCAAAAATTAAGTCTAGTATCGACAGTAGTAGACCTAGTTAACGTCTGGCCTAGGCCTTTACTGCTGTAGGCACTATTCCAATGCGCAGAGCCTATTGGGAAAATAGGAGCTACACTACAGAACCTTCTCAAAGCAATTGGCGCCTGCCAATTTTGTTAGTACCCAAACCGGATGGAAGTCTTCGTTTTTGCATAGATTTCCGCCAGGTGAATGCCCACTCAAAATTCGACAACTACTCCATGCCCTGTGTGGATAAGCTGATTGACAGACCAGGTGAAGCTAAGGTTATGTCCACCATTGATTAGACTAAAGGTTATTGGCAAATCCCTCTGACGCAATCCGCCAGAGAAAAGACGGCCTTTTTAACACCCTCTGGACTATACCAGTTCAAAGTGATGCCGTTCGGCCTCCACTGAGCCCCGGCAACCTTTCAAAGGCTTATGGATGTCCTGTTACGAGCTCACCATAGATATGCAGTTGCATACTTAGACGATATAGTAGTCTATAGCCGGAATTGGGAAACCCACTTAGACCACCTTAGACACATTTTTGATACCTTGAGACAAGCTGGCCTTACCCTGAACCCGAAAAAGACAACCCTCGGAACACATCAGATAGAATATTTGGGATACACCATCAGCGAAGGAACCATACTACCACAACACAACAAATTAGAGGCTATCCAGAACATTCGCCGACCCACTACCAGGAAAGAAGTAGGAGCCTTTCTTGGGTTGGTAGGCTATTACAGCAGATTAATCCCTCAATTTTCGGAGATAGCTAGACCTCTGACAGACTTACTTAGGCACAAGCATACGAGGGCCAGGATATAGTGGAATAATTCCCAGGAAGACAGTTTTTGTTCCCTAAAACACGTACTGTGTAATGCACCTATTTTAAACTGTCCAGACTTTAGAAAATTATTTGTGTTGCAAACGGATGCCTCTGATAGAGGACTAGGAGCAGTATTGTCCCAACCAGATTCGCAGGGGCTGCTACGAGCAGTGTTGTTCCTGAGAAAGATGCTGTTTCTAAGGGAAACCTGATGTGCCACTATGGAAAAAGAATGCCTAGCCATTAAATGGGCTATGAAGTTGTTGCAATATTACTTACTGGGGAGTCCTTCTTTCTTTTAACGGACCATGCGCCCCTGACTTGGTTAGCCACACATAAGGATACCAATGCCAAAGTACTGCGATGGTTCTGTGCCTTACAGCCCTTTTCATTTCAGAGTATGCATATTCACGACAAGATGCAAAGTAACATGGACTACATCTCTCGCTTCCCTGTATCAAAATGGCCCAATTGACCATCCCGTGGAGAAGGCAGTGTGATAGGGGCACATCGGGGTACGCGACCTCCATGCACTTCAAGATAGTGCCCATGCAGGAACATCAGGAAAAGGAGGTCAGCGGTGGAGAGACGATGGTCAGCGCGGGACAGACATCCTCAGGGGAGAGAGGAGAAAAGATGAGCCCCGTGTGTGAAGGGGCTCGCGTGAATCCCGAGGAGAGAAGGCAGGTGCAGCGTGCAGGAAGGACGGCAACCGGAACGTCGGAGGACCCAAACCGAAGGACCGGTGAAGAACCGTCAGGAGAGAAGGCCCGGTGGAGTCCTGGAGAAGGAGACAGAGAGCCGAAGATGGAGGTTTCCCCAATGCCTGCTGCCTACGTATCCGGACGTCCCCAGGAGAAACAGGACGCCGAGATACCCCACGCTACGGTCCAGGTGGATCGTAGCTCCAGGCAAGTGCCGTTTTTGCAATTCTGAAAGAGGTTGGCTGGGAGCGGAAGGAAAGGGGATTTCTGCATAATAAGCGGGCACCATCTAGGACCGCTCCTTCTAACACCCTTATTCCATCATATGCCGTGGTGATATGATGTATAGGTTGAGGGTCAGCACACTACCCATAGCAAAGTACTAAACAGGACTGACTGGTGGTTGTTTTGTGTCTTCTGTTTCCTTTTGGGCACAGCGGGCCCTCTTGGGGGAATCGACAAGGAGTAAAGGAACCCTGCCTGAAGAAGAAAGGAGGTCCCCAGTGATTTAACGCCTGAACTGCTCTATTCTGTTTTGTCATAGTCCTGCCTTGTTCCATTTTCCTTACTGCTGAGACCTTGTGAGACAGTTGGCTTCAATAAATCCTTTAAGGTGTGTCAACACCTTTCCACAAGCCGTTCTGACAGGCTTTGTTTTGCCTAGACTGAGATTGAACTCCTTTCCTGGGAGGGGTATTCATCACGGACACCTTTTAAATGGATGAGACAAAATAAATGATATGTTTACCTGCTGAGAGAAATTTAATCTGCACACTCATGTTTTCGATACTGCATCGTAATAGCATGCAGAATGTTTGAATATATATGTGTAGCAATGAGAAATTGTGCTAAGAAAACGATAAAGTTATTCTGAAGTATTTACGTGTCATAGTAGAAAATATGAAAAATCAAACTGTAACATTATGAGAGAACTTACATTGACAAATAAATAATGTGCATTGAATAGTGTATTACCTTTAACTGCACTAGAAACTCGTGTATTGGCACTAATTGAGTGTAAAGAATGCATTTCAGTAAGGAACTGGCATGGAATGTTATAAAGCTTCTATAACCTACATATAAGAACACGTATTGAAAAATGAAATGCTGAAATTCAAACTTGCAAGTTATTGTAGGCATAATGGCTTAAGAGAGAAAATTACTTTTAGTAGTGCTTATTACTGGCATGTATTTCATAGGCAAATCCTATTTGAATTAATAAGAAAAAGCTAAATGCATTTAGAAATGTGTGCTCTTTAACATTATTAATATTTTGTGATTTCACTGTTTTCTGCTTAGGTCTCAAGGATTTCTTTCCTTAGCTAATGCTGAGTCATGTGAAAACTGTCACCCAAGCCGTTTGGGAACATTCTGTAAGGTTTCCATCGGAATTCTCATTTACAATGGACTTGTTTCTCACATGTAGCACATTCTATTGACATTGTAACAACTATGTTGCATCCCAGTCGAAAGGCGCCTGGGAACTGATTTATGACAAATTACAAAATGTACTGCCTACTTCCGTGGATATTACTAGACACTAACTAAATGGAATATAATGATCCTAAAGAAAATGTGAGAAAAGGATTACTTCATTCTTCCGGATTTGTATATTTTACCGATCACCACATAACAGACCAGCGTGAGCGACCAATGAAACCCCCATGGACTGAAGAAATCGATAGTTTAAGGGGTGCAAACTTGGATGTATTGGGCTATAATTGTCCTAATTAAGGAGGAGTCAAGGGCTGACTGGCTGTCTGTCTGACCTTTCCCTGCTCGACATGCTGCTGTTTTTTTCTGTAATCCACGCTTGTGGCTGGTCATGAACTTTCCTGGTTCCTTGCCTCTAATCACTCGTTCTGAGTGACACAGACCCTAATGAACTGAACTTTAAGCATACTGAGACCTTATCCTGTGCTATTGCTGGCTGGCAATCGGGCGCAGGGAGATAACCTTTCTCGGCTGCTGGGTTATTCTGACTCCTGATGTGGCAATCGAAGCTGCATAACAGACACAAACTGATTTCTTGAGGACAGAACTTGATACAACATTGATTTTGTTTGCATGAGCATCACTGAACCTGAAAAATCATGTACTGTGTGCTTCTCTTTGCAATCTCACTTGTTATTAAATCTGATATATAAATCTATTTCTGTTTTTTTATCTTATTCTTGAGGCATTAGATACATGTTTTTGCTAAGCTACCTTTATCGATTCTATCTCATTCTTTTGGTGATATTCTTTGTCTCTAGGAATCTATATTTATGGCTGTTAAAGGCGCTAAGTTATGTGGAGAAATGGTTTGAGATATTCCAGGTCCTCAAAGGTTAATTGTTTATTCCCCGAACATTCTAGTCCCTTATAGCTCAAACCAAAATCCATCGGAGGACCTAGGTGATAATGGCAGCAGTTGATAGTAGGTTCTAACTGTCAGAAGTTGAATGATGAGAAATGGAACTGATGAATTGATTTTATGCTATACCAGAAAAGATAAATAGCAAGAAAGGGTCTTCACCAGACCCACTTCCGCTGGATCATCACGACACCAGAGTCCGAATGATAGGGCATAGGATACATTCAGGTTTGGGCATTTACAGTGCCAAGGGTGACCAGAGAACCAGAGGCACAGACTCTGGATAGCTCGCCCTCATGATCAAGATAGACACTACTGACTGAGGAGTTGAATGTACATTTTTCCAAAATTCCTTGACATTTCCTAATATTTTCAATATGTCCTGACTTAGGACGCTCTCTTCCAGCTATCTCTTGAGACTGGTGGTTGTAGCTGAAGTGTCCCTCTAGGTTCCTGGATGTAGCTTCAATGCATATAAAGGTTTCCTGCATGACAGCCTGCATCACACCAACAGATGCTGTAGGCAAAAACTCTTCCTACGGGCTATAGGCTCTTGAGAAAAATATAGTGACATTTGGATATCCTCATTAATACCAGGTGGGCAACCTCATGTTTTGGAGTGCTACAGATCTCACATCAATTCCTTGCAGGTACTCGCAGGCAGCTGGGCTTGTGAACTCGACTAGTAGAAAGGTTCTTCCCTATAGAGAGAGCTTGATGGCATCTCCCTTAAGAGCATGCAGTTCTCTTCTCTCTTAGCAATCCAGCAGCATTTCAATATGGAAGCAGGACAAATTTGTCTCTAGTAGGGTAGACAGACCGCCATCAAGCAAGACTGCAACACTTGATCCCAGTAATTCTCAACTGCACTGGTGGGCTGATTAATTCTTGGTCGATGAGAGCCACTGTAATATTCTTAAATATTTTCATTACATGCACAGATGTTTGTAGCAAGACTTGATCATTGTGATATTTTTTGATGAGGGGTTTTTGAGTTGAGTGATCAATTCTCGTGTGGGGTAATGGTGCATTTGTATTAGGTGGTAATTTGCCGAATAGGTTGGACAAACTGTTGAAATGCTTTGGACTTTCAGACAACTAAAGTTTTCCATGCCTTTCAGCCTTGATTCATATACTTTTACCTTGGATTCGTGTATTTCCCTTTTTAGGTCTCGGCCTGCGTAGGCTGCGCTTGCGCATTCTCGCTGGCGATAAATTTTGTTTTTCAGTATGGGGGCTTGAACCCGCCCCTCTTCTCCATTGGCTGGCTTCCTAAACGGAGGCCAGCCATTGGAGGAGAGGGGCGTCACTCCGTTCAAGCCCGGATTCGGGGGGGTGTCTTTTAGGTTCTTTCTCTTTTCTTTCTCTCCTCTTCCCATTGGCTGGAATTTTACATTCCCGCAAATGGGAAGAGGAGAGAAAGAAAACACACCCCTGAATACAAAAATGACGCTGCGTTTCTCAAAGGCATTCCTGCCTCACCTCGGAGAATCATGGTGGTGTGCATGGCGTTGTCTGACCGGTCACGCAACAGACAGAGACTCCCCGCCCCGAGCCGGTAAGTTTTCTTGCCTCTGTTCCCTAGTTGAGCTCGTCTTTTCCTTGCCTCTGTTCCATAGCTCCGCTCGTCTTTTTCCCTCTGTTCCCTAGCTGCGCTCGTCTTTTTCTTGCCTCTGTTCACTAGCTGCGCTCGTCTTTTTCCCTCTGTTCCCTAGCTGCGCTCGTCTTTTTCTGCCTCTGTTCCCTAGCTGCGCTCGTCTTTTTCTTGCCTCTGTTCCCTAGCTGCGCTCGTCTTTTTCTTGCCTCTGTTTGTGTGTGTGCGAGGTACACAGCGGCGTGCAGCGGCCCCTGAGTCACGCCGGAGCCTCCGCTGGGGACACTGCAGAAGCAGCCACCACTGTGCTGCCTCGGAAGCCTCCCTCCTCCCCCTGGTTGTGGGAGCCTGCTCCTCACCACTCCTCCTCCTCCCTCCAGATGGCAGCTGCTCGCAGCTCGTTTCCCTTATTTATTTATTTATACCATTTATAGAGCGCACTAATACCAACCGGTGTCCTGGCGCTGAAGTGGTAGCTCCCTGGGTTTATGATCTCTGATCTAACTCGAGAATAGCCAAGTTTTTAGTGATTTTCGAAATGCCAAAAGGTTGGTGCTTTGCTTTAAAGCTAAAGGAAGAGCATTCCAAGTCATCGCTGCCCCTCTCACAAAGCTTCGGCCCCCCCAACGCACCTTCCTAATGCGGGCAATCTTGATCGGCCCCAAGTTAGCCGATCTTAATTGTCTTTCCGGCGTATACCATTGGAAGAGTTGCTGGAGGAATTTTGGACCTATTCCATGGAGCGCTTTGTAAACAATGCATAGGGCCTTGAACCTGATCCGCTTCCGCACCGGGAGCCAATGCAACTTATCCAACTCCCTGGAAACGGAAGCGAATTTCGGCAGGCCAAGAATAAGACGGGCTGCCGCGTTTTGTAACATCTGCAGCTTATTAAGCAGCCCCTGGTGAGCCTCAAGTAATAGACTGTTACAATAATCGAGGCGGGAGAGCACTAGGGCTGACACTACCGTCTTTCTGCTCCCTACTGGTAAAAAGGGAAGGATTTTCCTGATAGTTTTCAAGGTCCAATGATTGGATGATGAAAGCGCATTTACTTGGAGTTTATAGGAGAGTTGGTCGTCGATGATTACTCCTAAATTCTTCACCTTTATCGCGGGGGATGGGGGGGATCCCATATCTTCCGGCCACCATTCAGGGCCCCAAAGATTGGTATTCTGCCCAAAAATTAGCACCTCAGTCTTAGAGGAGTTAAATTTTAAGCAGCTTTTTTCCATCCAGATACTGACTGCTTTCATACAGTCTTGAAACCTAGCGGCAACGCCTAGATTTTTTCCCGGGAGCAATGAAACCACAATCTGGATATCATCCGCATACGATGTTAACTCGAACCCATAGGATCGGATCACCGGGGCAAGAGAGGAAACATAAAGGTTAAATAGGGTGGGGCTTAGGGAGTATCCCTGAGGGACCCCCCCTGGAAGTTCGAAAGGTTTCAACTCGAAATCTCCCATTGCCACCACCTGAACCCTGTTCCTCAAAAAGGCTTTCAGAATACTCAGTGCCTTTCCCTGAATCCCGCAGTCTTCTAAACGGTCCATCAGCAGCTTGTGGTGGACCGGGTCGAAGGCCGCGGATAAGTCGAGAAGGACCATAACAGCTTGGCCTCCTGCATCAAGAGCCTTCCTGACCTCCTCCGTGGATTTAATCAGGGCGGTCTCAGTACTATGGCCTTCCCTGAACCCATGTTGGGCTAGGTCCAAGCCCTGTGTTGACCTCAGGAAGCCAGATAGTTGGAAGTTCATGGCCTTCTCGATTAGTTTGGCAGGGAGCGGCAGTCTGGCAATGGGCCTATAGCTGTTTGGATCAGTAATATCCAGTGTGGGCTTCTTAAGCAAAGGAAGGATGGAAGCCCGTTTCCAGCATGTGGGAAAGTCACCCACCTCAAACATCTGATTAAACAGCCCAGTTAGAGTATCTGCTATTGGGCGGGCTGCCAGCTTTGCTACTGAAACAGGACAGGGGTCAAAAGGGGAACCCGAGTTGGTAGCTTGCAGTAGTTTGAGGATGTCTGTGGTATGTACTGGTTCAAATGCCAGAACTTTCTCTTCTTGAGGAATACTCACAGGAGGCCTGTGGGAGTCCTCTAGTAAGCTCAAGGCAACCTGTGGCTCAAGAGTGGTGAAGATGGCCTGCACTTTATTAAGAAAGAATTTCGCTAGAGACTCACAGAGTTCTAAACTAGGAGGAACGGTCACTGGCTTGGAAGTAGCCAAGCCAGCCACGGTATCAAAGAGTTCTCTAGAAGAATTCTTTGCCCTCTCAATCCGATCTGTAAAATAAGAAATCTTAGCCTGCCTTATAAGATCCTTATACATCCTTAGTGCAGCTTTCAATCTGACCTTGTCTGTATCATTATAGTTGGACCGCCAGATGCGCTCCAGCTTCTTGCAGACAAATTTAGCATCTCTAAGCTCATCTGTAAACCATGGGGGTGACGGGGCCGATCTCATCGAGCGGCATAATTTCGGCGGGGCTAAAGTACAACAGGCCTGATCGATCCATTCAGTGTACCTGGCCGCCGCTTTGTTCATATCTATTGGCAACATTGACCTAGAGGACACCAAAAGCTCACCAAAAGCTCCTCAAAAGCCATGCCCTCCAGTTTTTTCCAGGGCCTACAAGTCATTACTGTGTTCCCATCACGCGTTAACTTACTGTTTCTTTTTTAATGCAAATTGACTGAGACCTGAAAAAAAAACACCCAATAAAATGGCACCTGCGGGACACCTGGAATCGGCGCTGTGCCTGAGCTGAGGGACCCATTGTGCCCGGATCTGCGGCCCAAGGTAGGAGAGGCTCACTCTGCGCAGCACGGCTGTGAGGCTCGTAACTTCTCCACCTGTGCTGCGTATGGCCCGCTTCCCTTCCCCGGCCTTTCCTCACCTGTGCTGTACTGATGGGCCCTGAGGTCTAGGCCCCGCTCCTGGCCTAGTTCGATACCGGTGCCCTGAGTTCCGGTCTGGGCCTCTGCACACCCGTCCTCTGCAGGCCAGAGGTGCCCAACGCAGGAAAGCCCAGGAGCTCTCTGGGACTTTCAGTCGGGGGTGGGGTGCTCTTTGCACTGTGGCCAACCTGATCCTTCATCCACTGTGTTACTCGTAAGGGCCCTCAGAGTGCCCCGATCTCAGCTTACTTCAGTCGGGCCCAGCCGGGCCGCTTCTCCACCGATCACTCCTCCCTGCCCTCTGGGGGGGGGAGCACGACTCAAGTGCTCTCAGCCTCTCCGACCCCCCTCAGTCCCTCCTCTCTGGCCGGCGCTCTCCCCCCGTCCTGGGTGCACGTGTGTGTGTGTGTAGTTGGGTCCAGTAGGTGGGTCCCTACATTGGTACGTGTTTGCCTCTATAAAAAAATGGTCTCTTGCCCCTGCTTGTGATCGTTTTTTTTCTTGCCCCTGCTTGTGATCGTTTTTTTTTCTTGCCCCTGCTTCTGATAGTTTTTTTTTCTTGCCGTCACTGTTTGTGTGGATTGTTGTTTGGCTTCTTGGCGCTGGCCGGGCGGCGCTGCCAGGGAAGGCTGAGCTGAGATTTGCCCAGGCTGCCGCTGAACTGGATCTGATGAGCTGACTGCCCCATCTGCCCGCGCAGCGCCTTCCCGCACCCCGGGTGCTGGCTCGGCCGAGCTTTACCTTTTCATTTCCTGGATTTCGAGTGCTGTGATTGCCCTGCACGCAGGATCCCGGGGAGGAGGAACTTATGTGACTCCCGGGCCGCAGCTTGGGTAACGCAGGTAAGCTATCCCTCCACCCCGTGCCCCCTTGTTGAGTGCTCGCTTTTCTTGCCTCTGTTCCCTTGTTGTGATTCTGCCCTGTTCCCTCGTTGTTATTCTGCCCTCTGTTCCCTTGTTGTGATTCTGCCCTCTGTTCCCTCGTTGTGATTGTGCCCTCTGTTCCCTCGTTGTGATTGTGCCCTCTGTTCCCTCGTTGTGATTGTGCCCTCTGTTCCTTCGCTGTGATTGTTTTTCTGCCCTCTGTTCCCTGTGTGTGGCTCTGTGTGTGTGTGTGTGTGTCTCTGTGTTTGTGTGTGTCTCTGTGTGTGTGTGTGTCTCTGTGTGTGTGTGCTTTGTGTGTATGTGTGTCTCTGTATGTGTGTGTGTCTCTATGTGTGTGTGTGTGTCTCTGTGTGTGTCTATGTGTGTGTGTGCGTGTCTGTGTGTGTGTGTTGAGCTCTGTGTGTGTGTGTGCTGGACTGTGTGCGTGTGTGTTGGGCTCTGTGTGTGTGTGTTGCGCTCTGTGTGTGTGTTGGGCTCTGTGTGATTGTGCCCTCTGTTCCCTCGTTGTGATTGTTTTTCTGCCCTCTGTTCCCTGTGTGGGGCTCTGTGTGTGTGTGTGTGTCTCTGTGTGTGTGTGTCTCTGTGTGTGTTTGTTGGGCTCTGTGTGTGTTGGGCTGTGTGTGTGTGTTGGGCTGTGTGTGTGTGTGTGTGTTGGGCTTTGTGTGTGTGTGTGTGTGTTGGGCTTTGTGTGTGTGTGTTGGGCTCTGTGTGTGTGTGTGTGTTGGGCTCTGTGTGTATGTTGGGCTCAGTGTGTGTGTGTGTGTGTGTGTTGGGCTCTGTGTGTGTGTGTGTGTGTGTTCGGCTCTGTGTGTGTGTGTTGGCTCTGTGTGTGTGGCTGTGTGTGTGCCTCTGGCTGTGTGTGTGGGTGGCTCTGGCTGTGTGTGTGTGGCTCTGTGTGTGTGTGTGTGTGTGTGTGTGTGTGGCTCTGTCTGTGTGTGTGTGTGTGTGGGGCTCTGTCTGTGTGTGTGGCTCTGTCTGTGTGTGTGTGTGGCTCTGTGTGTGTGTGTGTGTGTGTTTGTGTGGCTCTGTCTGTGTGTGTGTGTGGCTCTGTCTGTGTGTGTGGCTCTGTCTGTGTGTGTGGCTCTGTCTGTGTGTGTGGCTCTGTGTGTGTGTGTGGCTCTGTGTGTGTGTGTGTGGCTCTGTGTGGGCATCCTTTTTTGTAGGTGGCTGTGTGTGTGTGTGGGTGGCTGGTGTGTGTGTGGGTGGCTGTGTGTGTGTGTGGGTGGCTGTGTGTGTGTGGGTGGCTGTGTGTGTGTGTGTGTGTCTCTGTCTGTGTGTGTGTGGGGCTCTGTGTGTGTGTGTGTGTGTGTGGCTCTGTCTCTGTGTGTGTGTGTGGCTCTGTCTGTGTGTGTGTGCGGCTCTGTCTTTGTGTGTGTGTGGCTCTGTGTGTGTGTGTGTGTGTGGCTCTGTCTCTGTGTGTGTGTGTGTGGCTCTGTCTGTGTGTGTGGCTCTGTGTGTGTGTGTGGCTCTGTGTGTGGCTCTGTGTGTGTGAGCAGCTTTTATTTGTAGGTGGCTGTGTGTGTGTGGGTTGCTGGTGTGTGTGTGGGTGGCTGTGTGTGTGGGTGGCTGTGTGTGTGTGGGTGGCTGTGTGTGTGTGTGGGTGGGTGGCTCTGTGTGTGTGTGGGTGGCTCTGTGTGTGTGTGGGTGGCTCTGTGTGTGTGGATCTGTGTGTGTGTGGGTGGCTCTGTGTGTGTGTGGGTGGCTCTGTATCTGTGTGTGGGTGCAAATGCAATAGGTCTCGCATTTGCGAGCGATTAAGCTATTGGCATTGTAAATGACAATGCCATTTATTGATATGTTTTCAAAACAAAAACATAAATAAAAATACTGTCATGAGCAATGCCAATAGCTCTAACTTTAATAATGCTGAGACCATTGCATTGTAAATGCTTGTTCCATTTAGTCTGCTAAATCCCTTTATTGTTTCCTTTTTTGTAAGGAAACATCTGTGTTCTTCTGATAAGAGGCACTACATTTTATTTTAATTCAACCCCATTCATCATGTCTTTAACCTCTTTGAAATGAAATGCAACATAGTAACCGTGACATAATGTGTGTGACATTTCTCACCAACCTTGTATAAGGAAAGGTCACAATCCCTCACTAGCAAATAGGATAACGTGGGAGAGGGGGCAGACAAGAACAATCATGAATTTCCTTCAAGATCATCATCATAATCGTAAACTTTTGGCCATTGTTGAAGATGTCAATTGTGAGTTATACAAAAATGGAGCCTTGTCAGCACGTGGAGATTATTAGCTCATAAACACTTCTGATACAGTAGTTGGTAAGTCTAAGGGAATTTACTCAACAAGACCCACACCCTGCAATGCTATCTAGTTTGAAGGAAAGGATATCACGGATTTGACCCTGAGGCACATATTCACATGAGGGCATGTATAGTCTCTCATTGGAAATGTGTTTACTAAATATTGATGGTAAACACATATCTGAACAGCGATTTAAATTTCCTCTTGTAGAATGATAAATCTGGAGTTATTTACTTATGGCCAAGATAAGCAGAATGTCTATGTGTGTTTCTCACTTGCTGTGCCTCCTTTCCAACCTTTGTTGTCACGTCATGGTTTACTTTCTTTGCAATCCTCATTTTCACCCCATCGCTCAAACCTAGTCCTCCTGTTCACTGCCAGTCACCTCAGTCATGGCACATTTATTCCCACCAGTGCTCTTTCCTCTGCATAATCTTACTCAAACTTCTTCCTTTGAAATCGTATTCTTTCTTTTATCTTTTTCTCCACTAATTCACTTCCTGCTACTCTTAGATAGTTTTATACTTCGCTAGAAAACGTAATCAATGTCATATTCATGCTGGCCGCTGAATAATTCAACATCGTCTCCACACCTCTACTGCTGCATCTGCTAAACTTGATTTGTAACATACAACAAAAATGTCAGATTGGGTCCAAAAATATGCCTAAGAACGCCACAAAAGTGCCCACATTTGTGGATTGCAACCTTTCACGAACCATTGTTTCGTTAGTATCAGTGGGCTCGGTATTGGAGAATTCTCTGGTAAATTAAACATTTTATAGATAGCCCCAATAACATTAGTCAAGACTGAAAAGACTGTCCTGAAAACTTGTTTTAAATTTTGACCTCAGAACACATGACAATAATGTATGCACACTAAGGGCCAGTGAAACAACGAATTGAGCCCCACACATGGGCTTTGTGACTTTCTATTTTACAGAGCATGATTTTTATCAGCTCAACAGGCTGGTATACTTATTGCACATGGAGAATAATCTTTTGAGCTCTCCTATCTAAAATGGTGTGCCAGTTCCCTGAATCCAGATTCTTTGCATCATCCTGTTGAACATGGATGACAAATTATATTTTACCATAGTTATGTGTAGAAGTTTGAGTGTGGAGGGTGCGTGCTTTATAAGACTATTAGACTCCATGTTGAATATCTAGTAAATGGATGGTAAACAAGATAAAAGTTGGTAGAAGCCGGGCAAAGTGCAATTTTAACTGCTGATTCTTCCAGAGCATTCCTGGGCTCCGTTGAAATAGACAAACTGTGGAGTGCGATGGATAGGAAACAGAGGTAGTACTTGAAGGATGGGGGCAGTCTTTGCCCATCTCCATTCTTCCCAAGAGCTATAGCTCCCAACATGTTGTGAAGTAGCTGAGTTTGGAAGTCTCTCCCTCTTTTGTGCCTGTTAGGGACCGGACGATTCCAGCATAACCCTTGCCTCCTGTTGACACAAGAGGACAAGAATTGTGGCTGGACCAGTCTGGGAGGAATAGACAAAAGTCAGGAACCCTAGTGGAAACAAAGAAAGACATCTGACCATCAGGGTTGGGGCCTTTGACTTACAGCTCCACTTGCCAGGTTTGGGAACAAGAACCCAGAGGTTTTCTTCTCTACCTAGAATAGCTCCTTGAACCACCTTGCGTAAAGGAGCCCACTGACTGCTGAGGAGAGGTGCAGGATTTACCTTGTGTATGAAGGAAGGCAGATGTGGTACAATCGTATGGCATAAAATTAGTATCGTATGCCGACGATACCCAACTGCTCATCTCGCTATCCCAAGCCCCTACCATAGCTGCAACCAACTTCAAAAACTGCATGCAGGAGCTGGCCGGTTGGATGAACCAACACTGCCTAAAACTTAACGGCTCCAAAACAGAGGTTCTGGTGATAGGTGGTAGCGATACCAGCTGGACTCAGGATTGGTGGCCCTCCTGTTTGGGACCTTTACCCACTCCGGCCAAGGAAGCCAAGAACTTGGGGGTTTGGGTTGATCCCAAACTCTCCTTTGACAGTCATGTTCACAAAGTGGTAGGGAAATGCTTCGGGGTGCTAAAAATCCTAAATCGCACTCTAGATCTTCTTCCGCTAGAGGCTAGACGGACCCTGACCCAAGCACTAGTCACCTCCCGTTTTGATTACGGTAATGTGCTCCTTCTAGGGACAACTGAAAAGAACAAGAAAAAGCTTCAAGTCCTACAAAATACGGCAGCACGGCTAGTCCTTAAGCTACCCAAGAGAGCTCCTTCTAAATCCGCCTTGGATGCCCTCCATTGGCTCCCCATAAGGAAAAGAATCCTCTTTAAAGCACTGCTCATCTGCTACAGGATCAACTCCATGACAGCCCCTGACTATCTCAAGGACTTAGCCATACCCTATGAGCCAAATAGAGCCCTTCGCTCAATGGGAAAGGGTTTCCTTAAAATTCCTCGCGTAAAGAAGGCCAGGATGGGAGGTCGCTCTTTCCGCGCTCTGGCGGCTAAACATTGGAATGATCTTCCCATGTTCATCAGACTTGCTGAAACAGAATCCATTTTTAGGAAAAGCCTAAAAACCTATCTGTACACCCTATAATTTTGGCCTCAGCTTCCAGCTACTCTCTCCACAGCGCGGGGACACGCCGGGATGGCGTCACCAGGCGCTTTATAAACTCATTTATTATTATTATTATTAGGAAAGGCTGCCTAGGAGGGGATTGCGTTGAGGAGCAGGCAGGTAAATTGGCCTGCTGAAGCAGAGAGGTATATCTGCACTGGCTGGCATTTGTGAGGTTTTGAGACCCTGATCCTCTTGCTGTTTGTCCCCAGAGTTAAGCAACTTGATCATTAAATGTGTAATTGTGTGTGGGCACTGTCATCTGCTCCTGGCTGGATGGCAACAATAAATGGAAATGTTACCCCAAAACACAATCTACTAGAAGCACCTGTGATAGTTTGGAGCGAATACATTTTTTAACCACATTTGGAGGTTGCAAGGCTAGAAAGAAGTGAAGCTCCTGGACAGTGAGGTGCTAGAAGAAATCATAATTGCATTCTTCAGCTTTCACTGCATCCCCATCAAGGATCACTGTGGTGGCCAGGGTGAGTTCTCATTTGCGTTGGAGGTGAGCTTCAGTTTTGTGCCCAAGTTTCTTGATCTCTGAGGCTATCAAAGTGAATAGCTGTTGCTGTCTCCCAAATGTAATCTGGCTATTTCTTTGAACTTGCCAATGCTTAGCTGTCAATCACATGCTTCTTGCAAGCTATTTTTGGAGTTTGGTTGAAACGCCTTTTTTTGGGATTTCATGTCTTGTAAAAGGTCAGTGGTGGCCATCTTGGGTGGCTCAGATTATAAAAGAGGGCTACATCCTGGACCATACGCTTGTTATTCTTGCTCTACACAGGCATGCTTCGGAAGTCCAGCTACAGAGAAGATCACACCCTTGCTGGGAGCTGGAAAATGAGTCTTCAGATTCAAGCACTGTAGTGTATCTTTGAGGGGGTTGAGTTTTCTCAAGAGAAAGATTCTTCGAAAGCGAAGAAACATCAAGCAGGAGGGGCAGAGTTTGTTTGGCACTAAGATGGCCGCCATTTAGACGAGCGTCTAAACTATCCTTCAGTTATCCTCTAGATCCAGGGTGTGCACCGCCATCAAAGTAGAGGCTCTGATTGCCCTGGGATCGAGCGCTGCAGTAAGGTGTCTTTAAGCTGCCAAATACAACTTAGTGGTCGTGAACGGAGGGTGCAGCTCGCTGCACCGGTACGCAAATCGTGCGTTGCCTGTTCATAGTACGATCCGACAACTGCAGAGCTCATCAGGTCGGAGACGTGCACAGACCCCCGGAGACCGTACGGAGGTGTGCGCAGACCCTGGTGTGCGAAAACATCGCAGTGCCCTACAGTGCATCTGGAAGCACAAAGACCCTACGCTTCTGACCGCCAGCTCCTGAATGTGACGCGTGGGGTGCTGACAACACCATAGCCAGAATATTGTTCGGATCAAAGGCCTCAGCCACATAACGAGGGGGTAAGTGCTGCTGGCAAAGCGAGGGAGGCGAGGCGCAAGAGCACTGGGCCGGCGGGAGGAGATATACTGCGAGGAGGCCCCAATTCATCAATGTGCTTTGGCGAAGCTGCGACACACGGACGAAGGACATAACTCGACTACGGCGGGACAGCGTTGCAGAGGCACCGTCACAGATTCTAAGCCATAGTTACTGTAGCAAAACGAACAATTGATGGACAGAATGCAGAACAATGTCATACATTCACCCCAGTACAGAGATCTAGGCCTAAAGCCATCTTTTTTTTATCACAATGCCATTCCAGTTTGGGCCCAGTCATATTCAAATCAGTCTTGACCCTGCACCCAATGGGAACAGTCCAGACCGAACTGTCATGCCAGGTCTTCCTTGGACTGGAAACAAGCATCCTAGGACCGGTTTCGGGCTTTCAGCCCTCATCAGCCAGGATTGCTTGACTCCAGTGGCATGGAGAGCACAGGACCCTCGTCTGGGCATACCCATCTCACTCGGGGTGACAATTACAAAAAGAACAATTGATGGACAGATTGCAGAACAATGTCATACATTTACCCCAGTACAGGGATCTGGGCTTAAATCCATCTTTTTTAGCCAGTCTTGACCCTGCGCCCAATGGGAACAGTCCAGCCCGAACTGCCAGGCCAGGTCCTCCCTGGACTGGAAACAAGCATCCTAGGACCAGTTTCGGCCTTTCAGCTCTCATCAGCCAGGATAGCTTGACGCCAGTGGCATGGAAAGCAGTGGACCCACGTCTGGGCATACCCGTCCCACTCTGGGTGACAAAGGCAAAAAGAATAATTGATGGACAGAATGCAGAGCAATGTCATACATTCAACCCAGTAGAGAGATCTGGGCCTAAATCTATTGTTTGTTTTGCTCACAATGCCATTCCAGTTTGGACCCAGCCATATGCAAATCAGCCTTGACCCTGTGCCCAATAGGAACAGTCCAGCCCGAACTGCCAGGCCAGGTCCTCCCTGGACCGGAAACAAACATCCTAGGACCGGTTTCGGGCTTTCAGCCCTCATCAGCCAGGATAGCTTGACTCCAGTGGCAGGGACAGCATGGGACTCATGTCTGGGCATACCCGTCCCACTGGAGGTGACAAATCCAAATGAACAATTTATGGACAGAATGCAGAACGATGTCATACATTAACCCCAGTACAGAGATCTGGCCCTAAATCCATCGTTTTTTTGCTCACCATGACATTCCTGTTTGGACCCAGTCATATGCAAATCAGCCTTGACCCTGCGCCCAATGGGAACAGTCCAGGCCGAATTGCCAGGCCAGGTCCATAGTTACTGTAGGGCATCATATGTGCAACTATCCCCCTCAGTGCAGGTCAGTGATTGCAAAAACAAAGTTTCACCAGACTAACAGCAAGAAAACGTGCCTGAAAGCTTAGGTGGTGCGTGAGGGAGCTCACAGGCAGAGCTCAGGGACACTGAAGCCTAGGGCATTGCAGACAGGAGGCCAGTGGTACTAGCCATGATCATGGGCCCATATCCAGAATTTGAACCTGTAGTGGGCTACTGTAATCATTTTGCAGGCATTAAAACAACACAGACTGCCCAGTCACGATCGGTGAGATCCAACTGAGGTTTTCGCGTGCCATCACACTTCTCAAGTAGGAACTGCAACAGCTGACATGGGAAAAACAGACAAATTACAATGCAAACTACGGTTTGAGCAGCGCAAATCCACGATGGACAAAGATGATGAAGCAGAGTCCACTTCCATCATGCATGACGCAGAGCCTAAAGGCATGGAAGGGGACCTGCGCCAAATTCTCACTCGCATGCAGCAAGTCCTCACCACAATAGATAGTAAAATGGACTCATTGTTCTATCAAATGGACAGAACGCATCTGTAAACACTTGGACATGGCAAAGTGCAGAATATCGGAAGCGGAGGATGCTCAAACTGCAACTGATAAAGCCCAGAAACAAATGGAGAAGCTCCTAATGGTAATTCGAGACAAATACGAAGTTTTAGAAGCGTGTTCACGACGCAATACCTACGTATTATGGGCCTTCTTGAAACCACATCAACTGGAAATATGGAGCAAATCATCGAGTAGTTGCTGGTGTCTCTCTTGGGACGGGACACATTCTCCAGAGTGTTTATAGTGGAGTGGGCACACCGATCGTTGGTCAACCGACCTCCTCCAGGTGCAGCTCCACGGCCTGTAATAGCGAGGCTGTTTAATTACAAGAATAGAGATGCAGCACTCCACCATGCAAGGGACCTGCGAGAGCTCCAATATGAAGGTTCAATGCTTTCAATATTTCCAGATTTCACACCATCTGTCCAGGAAGCAAGGAGACAATTTGCCCCAGTCAAACGTAAACTACGTGAACTCAACATAGACTACACAATGTTATTCTCTGCCCGGTTAAAAGTAACTATGGACGGTAAACCTAAAATCTACACAGACCCCAAGGCCTCGCAGAAAGTGCTGCACGATCACACTTGAACACCTTCGAGAAAGAACCCCACCAAGCTGAATGAAGATACCAATGGCGACCTAGACAACCGAGACTAAGTTTTCGCTTTACTTGTGTATGATAATAGTACATGTGCTCAGGCTCATATGCTAATTTGAAGAGCTTGAATTTAATAGTTATTTCAGCCAAGGTACCTTTGGCTATTATGGGGCTGATTTGATCTGTTAAACGGTTCATATGTAATAGAGAATTGTTGCAGGTGCAGTAATCGGTAATACGGTGAATAGATGGTAAGAGTCAAGTAAACAGAGGGCAAAACAAGGAGGCCCTTTCCGCCCTTAAGTGTGTACCACAATTTAGGGGTTGTTCGATTTGGGAATGGGGGGTGGGGGGATACACCAATTGGGGATCGTTGATCACCATGTCATAAGTTGGGGGATTTGGCGTGGGTGGTGAAGTTGTTAGGCAGTATTTATCAAACGACAGCGGGGTGACTAGAATGGACAGCTCTGATCACGACACATTTAGGCTGACACGGCGAGACAGATAAAAGTCATGTGGGCACCAATCTGAACCTTGTGACATGGAATGTCTGGGGTCTGAAGGATAGGGGCAAAGTTCGTAAAGTGATCACCTACCTAACCAAGCATCGGGTTGATGTCGCTCTCCTACAGGAAACCCACCTGTCCCCATGTAGTGGGATAGCAGCACAACGAATTATCAGGGGAATTTGTGTGGAGTAATGTTTCTCTTCTCATTCCAGAGTGGCCCTAATTTGGGTTAGGAAAAACACAAGCCTTCACGTACAAGTGATACTTAGTAATCCTGGCAGGAGGTACGTGGTGGCTAGATGCTATAAAGACAGCTTCAGTGCGCTATTGGTGAGCGTTTACGATCCCGAACACGAAGACCCGCAATTTTATCATACACTATACGGCCACACTATGCAGTTTTCACATATCCCCCAGCTTTGGGGGAGGTGACCGAATTGCGTCCAAAGCCCGGAACAAGATAGGTCCAAGGGCCCCATTAGAAGACCTTCAGCCACAGCAAGAGCGATAATGGAAATTTCTGTTATAGGGGCCATGGAGGATGTATGGCAACATAGGTTCCAACAGGGAAGGGAATATACATATTATTCGTCCGTATATGACACGCATATGAGAATTTATTATTAGTTTGCTTCACGTGAACTGCTGCCTTATATCAATTAGTTTGAACACATGCCATGCATATACGCTGACCACTCACCAGTACGTATGCTTCTAACCATCCCTTACATGACAACCAAAATTAGGGACTGGAGGTTTCCTCAGTACTCACTCCTGGACACGGTGTTTTAAGCTGAATTGGGGAAGGCCATAGAGGATTTCCTCGTCACCAACTTGGGCAGTGTCCCTAAGATGTGCACCATCAGGTAATCGTTTAACGTATAAATTCGGGGCATAACAATCTCCAAACATGCGGGGGAACTATGCTCGATAAAACACAGCTACAAAACGTAGAAGGGGGAACTCAAAGAATTAGAAAAGAAAATGCTCACAAAGCCAGAATCTACCACACTGTCGCAAATCAGAGCTAATATAGGAGAGTTTCATGAGCTAGCTGACACATTTAGGGAAATATGCTACTGCTAGAGTATACTTGGAGAGGGAGTGCCCTAGCATCTCATTAGCACGGCTCACCAGACCCCACAGGAACACGATAGATGTAGAACAGCTCTACAATGATAAAGAGGATTAGATCAGCAGCCCATCAGAAATTGTAACAGTATTTCATGAATACTATTCCAAGTTGTACACAAAGAGAAACCCTAGCCCAGATGAGCCAGATGACGATTATCTAGCCCACATTGCAATGAAATGGGTGTCTAACGCAGACAGGGAGCAGTTGTTGGCCCCACTATGCCCGTTAGAAATCACAGCGGCATTCAAAAGTATGGCAAACGATAAAGCCTCTGGGTCTGATGGCCTCACAGTAGACGTTTATAAGGTGTACCAAAAGCATCTGATACCACACCTCATGAACCTATTCACCGAAATGGCTGGGGAAGGAATCATGCCTTCATCCATTCGCGAGGCTACACTGATTGCCCTGCTGAAACCAGGGAGGGACCCTTCACATTGTGCCTCATATAGACCTCTATCCCTACACAACACAAACACCAAGCAAAAGTACTTGCCAACAGGATAGCTATGATGCTCCCGGATCCTACTGGTCAGGAGCAGACCGGTTTTGTACCTGGGCTCTAGGGGTGGGTGGAAGGGGCGGTAGGGACTATCGCGGAGAAGCACGGAGATTGAACCCATCGCGGCTTCATCTTGGAAACTGCGCTTGCGCGAGAGTCTGCGCATGCATATTCTTCGCCAGGACTACGCATGCGCAGGCTCCTGCGCATGCGCAGTTTCCAAGATGAAGCCGCGATGGGGAAGTTTGAGGCGCAATAAGGTAAGTTTTATTTAAGTTGTACTTTAGCCTTTAAATATAATTTAATAAGGCGGGCGGGAGGTTGGCGGGAAGCGGGACGCGGGCCAACTTCCGTTCCTCCCGTGAATGTGCGGAAATTTGCCCCGTTTTTCTGCCTTCTTTGCAGAAGGTGCAAATTTCCGCACATTCCGTAGGCGGAACGGAAATGTCCGCCCACCCCTACTGGGCGCTCTCTTATGTGCAATGTACGTACCATCTTTGGTGCTATAACACATACAGACCCAGAAGTGCAGGCCGCAGCGCTTTTTTTAGATGCTGAAAAGGCATTTGGTTCGGTGGAGTGGACATTTTTGTATGCAATCCTGAAGAGAGTGGGGGTTGGTGATGTGGTCCTACAATTGGTAGAGGTACTATACACAAAACCCACTGCCAGGGTGAAGGTAAACGGCAATATGTCAGCTCCAATAGAAATTATCAGAGGCACGCTGAAGGGCTGTCCACTCTCGCCTCTGTTATATGCGCTGGTAGCGGAACCCCTGATTAGTGCAATAAGGGCATACCGCTCCCATCAAGGTATTAGATTCCCACAGTATAATTTGATTATATCAGCATATGCGTATGACTTGTTACTATATATACGCAATACTGATCAGAATATTACTCCGCTATTGCAGGAGGTGGAGAGGTTTAGACAACACTCTGGGCTGCACATTAATGGCATAAATCTATAATCACTCCGCTCACTCCACATACTACACCTGTAAACACGGAATACCCCATTGAATGGACCATCGAATCTGTTAGATACTTAGGAGTCAAAATACATACTGACCCGGAGGTGGTGATCAGGGAGAACTAGGGGGTCACGATGCAGAGACTCACTGAGGCAGTAGACAAATGGATTAAACTCCTGCTGTCACTGCTGGGTCGCATTGCAATTATAAAAATGATAGTACTCCCCAGATTTTTTTTTTGCCAATATCCCCATAGAGCTTACTAGATCCCTTTTTTGATACGCTGACCTCACAGATGATACGACTGGCCTGGGTGGGCAAGCAGCCCCTTAAATGGAAGCAATAACAAAACCCCATGCAGAGGGTGTGCTCAACACACCAGATTTGGAGACACACTATAGGGTTGTGCAACTCCTACATACGCATTATTGGATACATTGGATATATGGCTCCCCCACTCTTCCACAGTTATATATCAAGAGGATCGAGGCAGCCCGCATACCCCAGCCAGCATACTTGCTGCGGAAAAAGCAATGCATATATCACATAATAGATCCAGTGGAATGTGCAAAGGCCCAATTGAATTGAGGTGGATTGCAGACACACTGCACATACCACTGCTGTACTCACCGAGGATGCCAGTTGAGTGGTGCACCTGGCTAACAGTTTTTGAGGATAAAGCAGTTCTCAAAATACTTAGCTCCTTACACATCGAATGTATGGCGTAACTCTTTCAAGGAGGGGTTGAATACATGGGAACAGGTACAGGGGCAGACTCCCCATCTAACCATGCTAGATAAATACCCATTTCATAGGTTGAGACAGGCGATGCGCACATTAATAGGTGAAGATCTGGAGCAGCCACAAGAACTATTCCCATTGACATATTTGTTTAGGGCAGAGTCCCCCACAAAGGGATAACTGTGTTATATAACCTTTCCCACCCATACGCTAAATTGGCACTAAGTAAAATTCAGCCAGAATGGTCTGCAGAGTTGGGGTTTAAGGTTACTGACGCCAAATGGGCATACTGCTATGGGCACAATAAGAACATCTCGGAAAAATGGCAGGCACAGACTTATTA
This sequence comes from Lissotriton helveticus, assembly GCF_964261635.1. Classification (NCBI taxonomy): domain Eukaryota; kingdom Metazoa; phylum Chordata; class Amphibia; order Caudata; family Salamandridae; genus Lissotriton; species Lissotriton helveticus. The sequence goes on from NC_136073.1 coordinate 535,317,716, forward strand.
ATTATAAATACCTACAGAGAATATATTATACCCGTCAGAATGTGCAGATATGGCATGACAGAGGATAGTGACTGCCCACGATGCGGGGCTGAAAATGCAAGCTTTATGCACTTGGCGTGGGGCTGTCCAGGAGTGTGGGCATTTTGGGGGGAAATATTTGGCGCACTAAATAGAATGCTAGGAGAGCAATTGCAGGAATCTCCAATGTTGGCGTTGTTAGGCTATGATAAAGTTATCCTTAAACCCAGAAGGCAGCATGCTGCCATCAGCATTTTGCTGGCTAACCGCAGAATAGCCATGCGCTGGATGCAGGGCCCAATACCTACTTTGCAAGACCGGCATACAGATTTAGAATTTTGTTCAACACACTCCCAGAATTATAATGCACAGATGCCAGTAAGATGTAAACCAAAGAAGACATGGGAGCCCTACCAACAGTACCTAATACAACAAGCATTTGCAATGCAATAGGTCTATCATTTGCGAAAGTTTAAGCTATTGGCATTGTAAATGACAATCCCTTTTATTTATCGGATTTGATAATTAACACATAATTTAAAGGCATTGTCATTTACAATGCCAATCGCTCAAACTCTTGTAAATGTGAGACCTATAGCATTTCAAAGAAGCGACCGCCATTGTCCAGGGCTGCTGCTTGGAAAGTGATCGTGGTGGCTGAATGCTGCAGGAAAGAATGTTGTGCCTACAGGGGAAGAAACTCATTAAAGAAAAAAGTGCTTGCAATACTAAATAAGACATACCGTGTAACAACAGAAGTAAAAGAGCCAGTCCTCATGGGAGAATACAAGTGAAGACAAGGAGGTACTAACGAGGTACTAACAATCCTAATAATGAATCAGAAGCCAGCATTTACCTAGCAAAATGACACAAGCCAATGACAAATATTGGCGGAGAGTGGGCGAGGCTTCAAGTCTATACTCAATACAGCATGCCACGCAGAGCAGCACATGCACTGCCCGAGCTCGACCTAAAAAGGGTGGGGATATGATAATGAGACAGAAGTTGGCACTGTGTGCAAGATAACTAAGTGGGTCTAAATGTATGGTAAAGGGATCTGAAGCAGATTAGAGACTTCAGTTTAAGGCATGTTAATTGTGGACAGCAGCACACAGGGTATGGAATAATAATAGGGGAAACAGTGAAAGAGTTGTTTATGAGACAGAAAATGGCACTGCCTGCAAGATAGCTCAGCGTGTCATCATGCACGGTTCAGGGATCTGGTGCAGGTGACCGTTATCGACCAACGAACTCACTCTTGCCTCCTTCGAAGAGCAACGAAATCAGCAGCACTTTCTTGTAAACTACTCCACTATAAAAGACCATAGTTTGTAATATTGTCAAACGTCAGTGCTAATATCCGAAAGCCTCAACAGCACATGGAAATAAGCAAAGTTTCATTACTGAGGGTAAGAAGGGGCTTGTTGAGAGCCAGAAGAGATATTAAACAAGAGTGAGGTAGAAGCAGGAACGGACTACATGCACTCTAGACTTGGTGCTATTGTTAGTCCAGATCGAGGCTGCTGCAAAAAGAGCCGGGCAAAACCCACCCCCAGAGAGGACACGCTCATTGTTAGACTGTCCTTGTTCTGGTTAGTCGCCATGGTAGGACTGGGACAAAATCACTAACAGAAACTACAATGAAAAGCAACCATCTGGGGTGGGGAAATGTGTATCAAATGGTGTGCCTTACGCCACATTTGGCTAACCTCACATATGATTTGAAAAACACTTTAAAGGGACCAATGGAGTTTTGCCGTAAATTAGTCTGGGGGAGAATTTGTGGTAACATTTTTATTTTGAGGCACATTTGGCTGGATATGCAGTTTAACACCAACTGTATTTAAAAAAAAGTATAATGGGATGTATCTTGGTTTTCAGAGATAAATCTGAAGGGCAGTGTATGGAAAAGTATACATCTGTTACCCGACTAGGCCAGCAACAGGGATAACAACTGGACAGTATTTGAAGCCAATGTATCAGGAGGCGATTATGGGCTCCACCATTTTGGCACATGATGCATTTGAAGGTACCGCTGGTGAGGTTGGTTAATACTGGAAAAGACTTAAAACCTGGTTTACTTGGTGATTTCTCTCCATTAATAAGGTGCAACAAACTGTGCATTATAAAACACTCTAGGGCACTTACATTAATAAAAACTGTTATCATATAAATTCAGCTCTACATGGGTTTGTACTGTCCTTCAATTAATTTGTGAGAACATTATTTTCAAACTGAAGCTCATTTGGCAAAACACATCAATTTCCATGAGATGGGTTTCTAAGGCAATTTTAGGGGCATCAGGTTTTTAATGATATGTTGAGCTTATAGAGTTCCAAAAATAAAATGGAAAGGCTGGAGGCCTCACACAAACCAGAAAAGTGAGTAATGACACGTTTGTGGCCATGGGAAGGTGAATCAGAGGTCATTGTTCCAAGCATTTGTCTTCATCTTATTTACCTCCAAGTTCTTGTTTGGAAAAGACAGATGGGAGATTAAGGGTAAGAAGCTCTCAATGCCCTATCCAATCCTAACAAAAATGCTGATGACCACAAAAAGGACAAGGGGAGCTGTGCCCAATAACCGCGACCAGCTACAGTCATGTCACTTTCCGTCCTTACCACCAGTCCTCGGGTCTAAGGCTGTGGGGGCAGGATATAGTGGGAAGAAGAAGGGAAGGAAGGGATCTAGAGCCGGTCCAGAACTTCTTCACACCTTTCCTACAACCCCCTAGCTACAATCATGAGAACTGACAGGTGTGTAAGGTCAAGGAAGGGACAAAGAAGTAACCCTCAGTACATCTAACCTCTGCTTAGGCTACGGCAACCCACTACTAGGACCTCACTGTTACATCAACTGCATATCAAGGAGGGGCCCCAGAAGGAAGCTCCGAGCTCCCTCAGAAAACATCTGGGCGCACACAGCTCTGATAAAGAGAACATGCACGCTGCACCGTCTCCCAAACCTCTCTGAATAAATCATGGGTTTGTTCCCCATAAGGGAGCATTTTTGTTTTCAAAAAGCTACCAATCTCATAGACCCCTAAAGTCCAACCGTATTATGTTAAGTTCAAAGGCACGTTTGTGCTTTTAGAACCGGGCATCATATTATGTCAAAATGCACTCAAGGTTTTGAAAGTGAACGAGAACAGGAACAAACATTACACTCAGGCCCTTTGAAGGGAGAAGGTTGGAGTCAAGTAATGTATCAAAATGAGCCTGGTGGTGCTGTTTTGTACCAGCTGTGTGTACTTAAGAGCTCTGTGGCAGGTACACAGCAGCCTGTGATAGCCCCTGAATATAATGATGGTCCTAGCCATATATATTGTCAGTTTAGAGGAAAGGTAGTGAGTGGTGTTTCATCCTAGGTAGAGGCAGTCAAAAGTTGTATGGAATGAGTGCATTGCGCCAGGGAAGGGCTGCTTCTAAACCCTCTGTTTTGGGCAAAGGTAACTAGAGTGGGGTGAAACCCTCACAATCTGTATACTGAAAACACAGTACAAGTGTCACCTGAGACACAAATAACAAAACAATGGCCTAAGAGAACACAATGAGGCACTCAGAAGAGAGTACACGGCTCACCACCTGCTGCTCTGAAGGTCTTCCAGCCCCTTTTCCTCCCGCAGAAGCTAGAGTACCAGTAAAGGGATGTCTGGTGAGGAGCAGACAGCAAGGCAAGCTGATTGCAGAAGTGAAAAGGCAAATGCGTCCTGGATTAAGGTAATTTTGCAACAGAGTATAACAACGAAATTTCAACAAAATTGCTACAGGACCCACCCTGGGCTCCAAACACAAAGTGAAGACAGTAAAGATTTCACATCCGTGGATTAATATTTGTCCAATTTTCCAAAGAGAATCACCATCCCAGCTGCTTTGTACCTTATGAATTTTGCCCGTTCTTTTATTTCCAAAAATTACTTTAAATGCCGGAACACAATTTACTTTCTATTTTGCAATTCATCTCTTTAGAAGTCTAGTACATTTAATCAAGTGCAATTTTGCATTCCATACAGGGAAATGCCTTGTAATAAAACATCGCTTTCATCCAGCTGAAGTAAAGATTTTTAAAGGCTGCAGGAAACTACACCGCTTTCAAACTATGACATACAAAATAGCGTCTATGTGGTAAGTAACCTCAGAAGGCAACGACACATCTAAGACATTGAAACAGGCCTTTCCGTAGATCAGTTATCAATGGATTGATAGCATACTTACCTGGGGCTGAATTCACACCTGTGCTTGAACCTTAGCGATGCAAAAGTCTCACATGCCAGTGCAAAGGATACATCAAGTTTCACAGAATCAGTATACACAGACAGTTACACACTCAGAAGTAACATACTACTGCGGAAAATACACCAGTGTTGTGGATTTTCCAGAGTTGTAACTTTTGGGTTAGGAGATGAAACATATCTCGTCCTGAGAGGGAGGGAGGGATCACTACCGGGAATGTGGTGAGAGCCAGTAAATGATTAACTTTACGACCCTCACAAACAACCCCAAAGGCTTTCTACCCCTAGTATATAAAGTTAACTTCAGTGCTAAAAATGGATGACGTAGGTGTTCACATTTTGTATTTTTTTCATCAAAAGTCATTAAGGTTTGGAATAGATCTTATTTCCTCTGCAGAAAAAGTAGGCATTGTGTGCTCAATTCACAAATTAGCAGAACTCATCAATGGATTTCTGAATGTTTGAGGACTCACAAAAACCCGGAGCAGCACGCCCAGGAAACTACAGAAAGTCACAGATTTCCAAATGCACATCTGCTTCTCTATATTTACTCCTGCTGATTGTCAGAAGAGATGTCAATGGCCGCGTCTAACTTTCACAGAAATGCACTATTACACATTTTATTTTTTTCATGTTTCCCCTCCCCACCATATGTAAATATCCTTTTATCTACAAACCCCACAAAATTCAGGGGTGTTCAGGGCACAATTATTAGAACAGTTGCTAAACCGTGGTTGCTGAAGTTGAAGAAACTCTGCAAATATTCTACAGATGTAAGCTTCTTTTAGTTTGCTTCCTCAGTCTGAACACTGATTTAATAGGCTGGACTTGAAAGGAAAGCTGTCAGTGTTTTATGTAATGTGTCAATGCATGCGTTCACGTTCAGAAAACCTCTTGAAATGTCGGAGGACATTAGTTCCTAAAACTTTTTTTTTTTGCTCGCCCTGTTCAATTACTTCTACATAAACTAGGTCAGAGCAGGGTCAGGACAGGCTTTGCACGGTGCCAAGATGGCACAAGGACAACGTGCAAGGACGCGGCAGGGTCTCTGCGGTGCCCAGGAAGCCACAAAGACCACTAAGGCAGAGCTGGGCGCACTGGGAGGGACTTCTCAGCCTTGGCACAACTCAGACCAGCGAGAGCGGCGTAGGGCTGGCGTTTCAAAATAGCACGGGCATGGAGCGCTTTCACTTTCCCTCCCCCGCTCCTCTAACACTGAAACTAACTAGGAAGACAGAGGGAGGGATGGTAAAGTGAAAGCGCGCAATGCGCGCGCTGTGTAACACCAGCCTACGGGGACAGGAGATGTGCACGCGTATGGAGTGAACATCTCCTGTCCGCGCGTGCCACCTCTTGTCTCCCTTAGGCAGAGAAAGCAGCAACTATAGGTCTCGCCAAGGCGAGCAGCGCATGCACTACGTCGCTAGGTGAGACCTAACAAGGCGAGCAGCGCATGTGCTGCATCGCTAGGCCGGATAGAGAGGAAGAATCTGCTCTTGAAGCTATGGGCATGGGGTGATGGTATATGGGATGGATGCCATGCAGGGTGTAAGATGCACTATACAAGGGATTTCTGTTTCTGAGATTGAAACGCTGGAATATAGTGGTGAAGATACAGAGCAACGAAAAACTGACTAAACCTGGGTTTGGGCCACAAGGTGCAAGGTCTGCCTACCATCACAGATAAATGCTTGAGGAGATGAGTAGTCACTATCTATTGAACCAGGTAAAGTATTTCATATGTAAGTTACTGGTCCGTTAGATATTTGATACATACTGTACTGTTGTGAAAGATAAATAAAGTAAATTAAAAAAAAGAAATATCATGCAGTTAAGAATGCAACTCCACTCCTCATAAATGACTTATCGAAAAGCAAGAAAGATGATTTATGAACAAAGGAAGGAAAATGATTCTTCCTCTATTTTAAGGTTAACCTTTCACGAACCGAAAGCAATAAATCTGCTCTCCAAATACTGGAACTCAAAGGCAAACTTCTAGGAACATAAGGCAAAATACCGGAAAATAATGGAGCAATAAAAAGAGAAAATACTAAAAGAAAAAAAAACATTATAATTATAAAACCATTTAACATATTATAAGATCATTAAACTTACCTTATGACCTTTAATCAGCCTGTGCTTGGATACGTAAAATAACCTGTGAAAAGAGGGAACATTGGTAAAGAGATACCCAAGAGAAACTAACCTGTGCAAGAAATCTTTACAGCCAGTGATATTTGTTATAAAGGAAAGATATTGATTTCAGGCAAACAAATGAATAAGAATGCACTTGTAACTCAAAGCGGTATTTACTGCTGATTGTCTAAAGAGTTTAAAACTATGTGATTTGCTTTTGTTTTCTGTTAAAATGAGCCATTGAAGGAAGTGGTATAATATTCATGTCAAGGGTTTCACAGAAAATTCATAAAAGAAAGGTATATACATGTAATGTTAGAGGGAAAGTAACTGGTATCTGAAATGACAGATCTCCGTCCTGGATGTCAACCATCCCAAAACTCAGCCTCTCGCTTGACACCCCATGTCCATTTCCCTTTGGAAAAGAGCTCAGAGCGTTGGTGTTGCCTAGAGGTGGAAACATGTTGAGCATCATGCCGTTCCCAAGGAACACCAGCAGATGTGATATAGTAAGATCCGACAATGAACATTTGAAATCCGACAATGAATGTGTATGTGGTCCAGTGCAGCTCTTCTCTACAAAACCTGAGGCAAACAACTCCACTCAGTTACATACAGAAAATGTAGGAAGCTGGCTCTTTATATAGTATACCAAAAAAGAGGATGCTGTATAGTCCAGGGGTCGCATTGCAGAAAAGGCACATTTTATCTTTTGCCGTGGGTGCACCTTTTAAAAGGTGCGCCCAGTGCAAACAATAAAAATGCACCCTTTTATGATGAACGCATTGCCCCTTAGGGCAGCCTCGAACTTGCGCTGCCCTGGGGCAGCGTATTCGGTGAAAAAACAGAACGTCTGCTTTACAGCAGCTCTGTGTTTTCTCAGTGCTGGCAGGTTCTCCTGCACTTTTAAAGGAGATTAGATATCACCCTGCAGGTGGGTGCAGTCGGTGACTGCACCCGCCTGCAAAAGTATGTCTGGGGTCCATGGGACCTCCCTTTCACCCCGCCAGAAGGCTGCTCTCTGGGGGTGCACTCACAGTGAGACACTTTCTAGGTGGCGCACTGGGAGTGTACCCCCTGAGAGCTTCTTTGCCTCCGCGCCCACTTCTGTAATACAGCATGGGCACAGAGGCAAAGGAATTCCCTTATTTGCATGAGGAACGCGCCCTGAAGATAGCGCTGGCGCTTTATGTGCGTCAGCGCTATCTGTATTACAGAAAGGGCTGCGCAAGCATCTGCGGCTCTGCTTTAATACCAAAGAGCGGGTGCAAACGACAGTTGCTTTCTGTAATACAGTCCCAGGTATCTCTTATGAGTGGACAGGGGCTTGGTCTAGCAATCCCAAGGTGCTCTTTCTAGGGTAGTGTGATTGAACAGCCTTAGGCTGATCTGAGAGGAGTGTTAGACATTTGTTGCACACACAGAGTCAACAAATGATGCACACACTCAAAAAGGAGATCCGCACCAATTTAGAAAAATAACAGGTATTTTTATATATATTTTGAACCCAAGAACTTCATATTCAGGTAGGTACACCTTTGGAATAGTCTTTTTACAGTTTTAGCCGGTGCTTAATTGGAGCTGGTGGTTTCCGGTGCTCGGCACTGGCACTTAATTGCCAACACTTGTACTTCTGATAGTCTGCCACATGGTGGTGCTGTTTGTCTGAGTTAAAGATGTGCACACAACAGCCATTCTCATAGCTTTGGGGGTCTGGAATAGTCTGAATTGTCACTCTTGTAGGAGTGTGATGGTTAGTAACTGTGTTAGTACTGTCATTGGCGGGGCTGGCAGGGGCTTAGGGTGGTGTAAGCTGCAGCGGTCTCCTGATGAGGGCCATGGCACTTCTTTTTTTACAAATTAAGCAATGGTTTTAGCAAAGTTAACTACCAGTGCGTTTTTATGCATAATGCTTTCCTATATGAGAAAGAACATTTACTGCATACATACACTTGCAATGCGTTTTTGTGGGAACCCTTTTCGTCATGAGGTGGTGGGGGGACAAGGACCAAAGTTCCACCAGCAAATCAGTCGTCAGTCAGCCTGCCCTGATGAGTCCGGGTGCAGCAGTGATGGACGGGTTGGCAGCCTTGCACTCTACATGATAGAAGGAAAGGGGTGCCACCTGGAAATAGGCTGCAAGTGAGGACTTGGGGATAAGTCTGGGAGCTTCCAACAGGGACTCAGGCCATGAGGGTCATAGGAGCACAGGGAGCAGTACATTCCTTTAGACCTGGGCCAGACAGCTTGGGTGCAGAGTGCTTGTGGTCAGCTGACTCTCGTGCATCAAGGCTCTCACGGTTGTCGGTCAAGACCAGAAAGGAAGGCAAAAACAGGGTGGCTGGGCAACTTTCAGTGCTGGCCTTTGCAGTGCTGAAGCCCCTTGTTGGCTGGTCATTGGTGCTGTCATTGGAGTCCAGGCTGAACTTCCTTTTTTTTTTTTTATTATTGTGCAGGGACATACAGGAGTAGTAATAAACAATACACATAAGATAATCTTGAAAGAATGAACAGGCAAAAAAGTATATCAAGAAAACAAGATAGACATAAGGCAATAGAATTAAATAACAGGGAAAAAAATAACATTATCATTTTAACAAATTAAATACAGCGGGACCTGTAACAGACCAAATAATATCTCATCTATGGTTACTATTGACAGGGATTGACCTGATACCGGCTTTCCAGTTAGAGACTGCAAGCCAAATCGCCTCACCCTTTTTTCTAGCTTTTGGGCCCCTAGTAGCATAAATGGCTGTTTCAAAGTTATAGACTGCCAGAAAGCGAGCCAGCCACATCTGAAAGCTAGGTGGGTCAACGTCCTTCCATCGAGCGGACAAGATAATTCTAAAAACAGCTGTGCCAATAAAGACCAGTCTTTGTTCTCTTTTGGTAAGATTAAGTGAACAATCATACCAAGTACAAAGAGGGTCTCAGGATCAGGAATTTTATGCCCAAACAGTTCTTCCCAAAATTTGGCTATCATACTCTTAATGGAGACGAGCTCGCTGCAGTTACTAAACATATATATTAATGTAGCAGGTCCCTGTAGACATCTGGGACAGAGGTCATTCTCCCTTTTACCCCAGGTATATAATTTGGCAGGAGTATAGTAAAGATTAAATATGGTCTTGAAGAGCTGTGCCTTAAGATTGCTTGACATGAGAATGGTGTGGGTCAATTCTAAACATCTATCAATGTCGACGTTGGGATTCTCTAATTTAGTCGCCCAGCTTGTTTCTGTTTTTCCTAAATCATCCTGAGTTCTAGTCAGTAAAATATTATATATAACACCAATTCTAATGGTCGAGCTATTCATTGCATCAATGATTTCTACTCTAGATAAAGAAATAGTTAATTATTTCGCTTTAAGTTTAGCGTATACCTGTACAAATTTCAGATAATCTCCATTAGATAATTGGTATTTCATTTTTACGTCTGAAAAAGTAGTAGCAAAGCCCTTCACCAAGAGATCATTCACTGTCCTAATTCCAGCCTCTTCCCATTTCCTAGAAATTACATCATACTCTAAGCCCAATGTTGCTATTGAGTGCCAAAGAGGTGTATAACCATTTATTTTCCCAATGATCATATGTTTAGAGACATTAGACCAAACCTTCCAGGCACTTGTTATGATTGCAAACTTATTATTCTTTCTGTAATATATGGCTTCTGTTTGCCTCAAAAAGAGACCCTTGGACGTCTGCCCTAGTACGAGCTCATAGATAGAAGGGATTGAACTCGTGCCAATAACAATTGCATTAGCTGGGGGGCACACAAGAGGAACCATTTGATGGAGAAAGGTAGCCCAATAATATAAAATGGCACTGGGGATGGCAAGACCACCTCTATTCTGAGGAAGTGATAATAGCTAATGAGATCTCCTGACCTTGCCTTGTTGCCAAATGAATTTGGACATGGGAAGATTCAGTTTTCTTAATATCTTAATGTCGATACCCAGAGGAATTGCTCGAAATAGGTATAAAAACCTGGGCAACACCTTCATTTTTAGAAAGTTGCCTTTACCTATAATCGATAGGTGAAGACTGTTAATCCTATCCAAATCCTTTTTAATATTAGCCAATAATGGATCAATATTCAGATTAGGTATAAGTTTAACAATGGGGCTGATAATAACACCCAAATACGTGGCCTTATTGGCTCTCCTTTGGTCTACGAAGACGGTATTAGCCGTACCTAATATAACTGTCTTCCCCTTATTCAAGGAGTATCCTGAGTAATTACCATACTCAAGTGTCACAGTCTCTATTTCTTTTATGGCCTCAATCGGATCAGATGTAATAATCGCGATATCATCGGCATAAGCCAATACTTTTGTCTCGTATTGACCACAAACAACCGGTCTAATTGCTTGAGTCTCCAAAAACTTTAGAATTAGGGGATTTATATATAGTGCAAATAATAGGGGTGAGCAGGGGCACCCTTGCCTGGTGCCCCTGGAAATATTAATGTAGCCAGATTCTGAACCCATAATCTGTAATTTAGCCTTAGGGGATATATACATAGATTTAATAGATTTAATAAATTTGGGGCCAAAATTGTGCCGTGCTAGGACCGCCCATAAGAATTTCCATGAAACACGGTCAAAAGCCTTCTCGGCATCCAGCAGGATCATTGACATCCGGCCCCCCGTGACAGAAATAGCATCAAATAGGGCAATAGCCCTACGTGTGTGATCAGTAGTACCCTTTCCAGGGACAAACCCATGCTGCCACGGGGAGACCAAGTGCTCAACGACCCGACTGAGCCGAGCAGCCATCACTTTAGCGTATAATTTGGAGTCCGAATTAATTAATGAAATGGGGCGATAGGATGTAAGTTGATCAGGGGATTTGCCTTTTTTAGGGAAGACAACCATATTAGTTTTGTTCCATGATTCAGGGGAGACACCGTTATGTTGTATCCCCAAGAACAGATCGTAAAGCAGGGGACAGAGTTGGTCACTCAGTATTTTATATAGGTCAAGCGGTATTTTGTCAGGGCCAGCGGCTTTACCAGTTGAGAGTGAAGACAGGGCTGCCTGCACCTCTGTCATAGTAATTTCTTTATCGAGGTCCTCGCGGGAGGCCTCATCTAGAATTCTCGCAGTATCAGGGTTATCCAAAAGGTTATTAAGATATAGACCTGAATCACTCTCATTCATAGTTAGGTCATCTGAATATAATTTCTGATAATAGCGTTGAAAGGAGGAGACAATATCTGGGATTTGTGTATGGGTCTGCCCTCTATCCTGTATGGAGCAAATATTATTGAAAACGTTCTTCTGACGAGTACGTAACGCCAACTGCTTGCCAGCCCTCTCACCACTCTCATATAAGTCTTTCCTATATGCTCTGTATGTCTCAGCGGCTTTCTGACTGAGACTGGAGTTGAGTTCGGATTTTAACACTACAAGTTGGTATTTAGTAGGCTTGTCATCTAGACCCTGTGAGATCTGTACAATATGTTCCTCTTCAGCTTTCGCCAACCTTTGTATTTTTAAATTATATTCATTATTCGCAAGTTTTCTGGCCCTACTTTGATAACTGATAGTTTCCCCCCTAAGAGCAGATTTAAAGCAGTCCCAAACCACATTCCTCGATGCACTAAACCGATTAATATTGAAATATTCTTCGACCCAGTTTTTAATAAAGGTGATATACTCCTTATTAGCCAAACGTTTTCGATCAAATGTCCATGGGCGATGTTGTTTAGGTAAAGCTGCAAGATTAACTGTAAGAATAAGTGCATTGTGATCGAGATGATCTTTGGGCATTTGATAATTGTGGATTGTGCAGCTAGCTCGTTGGAGACAAACATATAATTGATACGAACATGCTTCTTGTGGGGGCATGAGAAATAGGTGTATCCCGGGTCTTGATTCTTATGATCCCATATGTCAACTAAACCAAAGTTATCTGTAAGGCTCTTAACAGCTTTATAAACCTTCGGTTTGTGACTGACATATTTCTGTTGCATAGGGGATCCACTTGATTGCAGATTAAGTGAGATATTTAAGTCTCCGCACACAATAAGTGGACCCTGCCATGTAGCAAGCTCGAGTTCTAAACATTCAAAAATCGTGGGATCGTCTTGATTAGACCCGTAGATGGTACAGATGGTAATACCAAGGGTGAGTTTGACAATCGCCCATCTACCATGTGGGTCTGTAAGCTGCCGTGATGCATCACCCAGAGAGGTTTTAGCTAGGATCGCTACCCCACGGATGTTCGATGTTTGTGAAGAAGTTGCTAATAAATGATACCCATTTACCCTGAGTAGTGATCTCTTGGCCCAGGGCACATGCGTCTCCTGAAGGCAAAGGATATCTACAGGGTTTAACCTAATCAGTTCAGCCAATCGCTGTCGTTTTCCTGCAGTCAGTAGGCCCCCAACATTCCACGTTTGGATATTCAGCCTACCCATTGCCTTTTAATACATTTTACCCCAGTAGCCATCCTAGTAATTTGGTTTTTTTTATGCCATACTTATTAATCAATGAGTGTTTTCTTTTATTAAAGATACCATACAAGCGGCCGAGATAAAAACACATTGTACCTCCTGTTGATAGACCTGGTTCAATTTTTGATTTTACATTTTTCCCTTCCCTACCCCCCCCAGCACCCCGTACCACCCCTCCCCCCTCCCCTGATACCCCCCCAACACCACCCACCCTCAAACAAAGGCATATAGACTCCATAAGAGTCTAGATGATGAAAATGCAGTACAACACCCAAACTACCACCATAGTATATATACCACAACGAAACAAAAACTGGATGTGGCATAGCCACCAGAAGGTAATTAATTGCTACCCGCTTAGCTTTCTTAAGACTATAGGTATTACACATACCAAAACAGCTAGGTATCTACAGCACCTGTAATATCTCACCAGAGCTTCAAATCTGCTCCCTCACTTTATTCCCAAAAAACAAATCCTATTCTTGTATAAATCAATAGGATAGATTCTAGATTACTCATTCACTCTTATTTCACTCTTATTTCATCTCATCCAAAAAAGCTTTCGCTTTAATCTCCGAGAAAAAAAATGTTGTCTGACCAGCTCGAATCACTTTCAGTTTAGCAGGGTTATTCAAAAAAGCCTGTGCTCCTTTGTCCTGAAAAGGCTTAATTAATGAGCGCAGTCGCCAACGTCTTTCAACCGATGTGTGACAAAAGTCAGGCCGGGTAAAATAGGAGAACTCTCTAAATGTGATTTTATGATCAGGTCTAGCTTTCTCAGCAACTGTCTGTCTTAGCAAAAAGTTTCCACAATAGACAAGTATTGCTCGTGGATAGACTCCGGGTTTAGGAGGTAGGTTAAACGGCATCCGATGAGCTCGCTGAATTTCAACGTCCCAGTTCCAATTTGTCAGCTCAGGTAGTGACTCCTGAAACAGTTTAACCACAAACGCACGCATATTCTCCCCCTCCACTTTTTCAGGAATACCCAATATGCGCAGGTTATTCCTGCGCTGACGATTTTCAAAATCTTCGAGCTTCCATTTAACATCAGCTAGCTCAGCTTCTTGATCTTTTCAGTATTTGCCATAGCCTCATTTTCGTTAGAGAGAACCCTAGCCTCAATCTCGGTTACTCTTACCCCAAATGCGCCACATGTCTTTGATAGTTTTCTGACCACCCCTTGCATTTTGCGGAGGGCAGCTTGTGGTTTTTTACTGTCAAGGGCTGTCTCTTCCCTATGCGCTGAAATAGCTTGCAAGATCGTTTCCACGACAGGTGAGGAAAGCTCACAGCTGGAGGGATTATCGGATACTTGCAAAGGAAATAATGGTTGGTTAGACGTGGCCCTGGAGTGGCCCTCTGCTGGACCCCCAACGCTACGTGATTTATGTCTGGAAGACGAGATAGGTTTAGATCTTATGGTTCTGACTTTTTCAGTCTCCTCGACGCTACTCTCCTCCGAGGTTCCGGACAATAATTCACCATCACATTCGTCTCGTCTGACCATTCTGCCCCTGCTTCGGGCCCCGCCTCATCCGAGAACGAGTAAAATTCACTTACTTCCTTGTCCCCATCCGATATTATATTAACCAGTACTCTTGACGGTTCCTGCTCTTGAGCCATTGCGTTGGATAATAAGGAGCCATTACAATAGTCTGACAGCACCGGGGCCGATGAAATATCACTTATAGATGGTGAATTCACTGGGATATCTAATGTAGGTTGACTTAAAACAGCACTGTGAGGGGAGTTACCAGAGACACTCGATGGATTACTAAATGCATCTTCTACCACAGTTTTTTTTGTACCAGCTTCGCAGACAGCAATAGGTTGCGCCTCCAACCCTTGTTCAATATTCAGTTTCTTTAACGCCTCGGTCGTCTGTACAGTCTCATCATTTCCATCGGTCTCCCCAGATAAAATAATCATACCTGTGTTTCCAGCGGGAGATACAAGCTGATCTTCCAGTGGCTCATTGGCTAGAACCACTTGCAGGTTGTTTAACCCTTCTGTATTTTGCATACTTTCCATGGTTGCAGGCTGTGGGCTGAGAACCGGTGTTTGTACTTTGTTTGGTATAGCTGAGTTACGCTGCAGCATATCCATCACAGTTTTGCCTGGAGTAGCTGAGGGACATGCTCCGTCTTTAGTTAATTTCCTCCTCGAGGCGAGCGCCTCCTGCCTCGAAGATCCGTCCCAAGCAACAGGCTGCTGCTTCTTTCCCTTCGTTTTGCCAGTAGGGGAAGGAGTGTTACATGTCCCGCCCCCATTCCTGGATTCAGTTCGTTGTTGCCGCTCCGCTTCCTCACGAAGGATTTTAGCAGCCTTGGCCACCCTGGATCGTGCTGTGGCCGCGGAAATTGCAGAGGCAGTTTTAGGCGGCATGGCTAGTGAACCGACCTCGGGGATGACAGCAGGACTGGCCGCAGGGATTTTAAAGCGTGCTGCTACCGGAGGATCGGCTTCTGTACCTGTCCCTGAACTGCCGCTTTGGAACGGCGGGAGAAGCCGATGGCGGGGAGCCGAGGAAGAGGCTGAAACAGTAAGTATTTTGAACGCTGCCCAGCCGATCCGCGTGTAGAGTGTGGTCACCGGGAATGAGTCTGTACGGGAAGGCTCCATATTCACCAAGACCATTTCAGGTTGATAGTCGGGCAATACGATGTGCAAAATGTACCCGTTTACAAATAAGTCATTCTGAGTTTTCTCCTTCTTTTCTAATTTCGAAAGCTTCTGAGCAATGAGTGGGGGTTAAAGTGGGGGCTATGGTAAGTGACAGCAACATCCCTCTAGTAGCGGTGGAGCTCGGGCGCTGTGCTTTAACACGGTCTTACGGCCAGACCGCCATCTTGCCTCCCTCCTTCCAGGCTGAACTTCCAACAAGCTTTGGCAACGGCCCAGTACCCTGGATATTGGTGCAGGGGGGCTCATGGAGGTCCTTGCGGCGTCTTCAGGCTTGTCAGGAAGACTAATATGACCTCCTTGAGTGCACTGAACTTCTCCCGGGCAGTGGACAGCAGCTTCTTTAAACTAGACATTGCTGTCAGTGTCTGCAGGTGAGTAGGTCCTCTACTCCAAGGGAGATGCTGGCTTCTGGGCAAAGTGCTGGCAACCCCCTGGAGCTTGTGGCGGATGCTCAGCTGCAGGGTGAGTTGGGTCTTTGCAATTTTCGAGTCTCTGTGTGGCAATCTGGGTTTGGAGCCAAAAGTCCACAGCAGTCTTCAGTTCTTGCGGGTCAGCTTTTCAGTGTTCTCTTCTTCTTTTCAGTCAGTGGAATCAGAAGTTTTGGATTCAGGGATCCACTTAAATACTAAATTTAGGGGTGTTAGGGGAGTGGAGAGGAGTAGCCAATGGGCTACCTTCCTTTGGGGTCACTATCCCCTATATGACCAGTAACTGTGGGAAGTGGGCATAACCCTGTCTCAGTTTCCTAAATTCTGCCATCACCGAGATGGCGATATTTCCCTAGAGTGAGGCACATCTAGCAGCTCACCTTAGGGTCTGACTGACCTGGGTGTGTTCCATGCCTACTTAATATACACATTTCCTACCTGTCCTGGTGCGAAATGGGCCTCAGGGCAAGGGGTGGCATATCCCTGGTCTGGGGGATGCCAGGGTCACATATCAAAGGTGGCATGGCTTTGTAGCCTCCAGCCTTGATATGCTGATTGCTAGTCATCCTGTGTGGAGGAGGTGTGTACACCTCCTGCCAGAGCAGGAATTGTTCCTGACCTCTGAGAGTGGGGCTATCACCTCCTAGGGGGTCAGAAGCTCATCTGTGGGGGCAGGCTGGACTGGACCAGTCAGATACCACACGAGTGGACCTGCAGGTTGGGGGGTACCTCTCAGTTACCTTCTGGGCGCATATATCCATAACTACATCACTAGAATCAGAGTGGGTTCATTAATACAAGTTGTTTGCTACCAAATATCTTTGATTTCACAGAAGTAATCATGTAGCTAGGGAACTCGTAATCAGCATGGCCCAGTACATATACTCTAGATGGTTTCCCTGATCACTGGTAATATTCAAGAATCGACTTGGACATCACAGGGGCATATCTGCTCATGCAGATATGTCCTCACATATATTATAATGCACCCCGCCTTAGGGCTGTAAGGCCAACTGTAGGGGTGGCTTACATATATATTACATGGCGTCTGCAGGCATTCCACAGGTGTGCCATGTTGTGGCTTCACCTTTGTCTGCACCATGTCATGCAGCCTGCAATGCCAGTCTGCCTGAGTGTGCTGAGGGGTCCCTTAGTGTGGCCAAATACATGCTGCAGCACTTATGGACCATCTTTAGTACCCCTACCGTAGGTACCAGGGGTACCATTTACTAGGGACTAACTGGGGTGCTAAAGGTATTGGGGAGATGATGGCACAGATTTAGGGAAAGAGATCTGGCATTGGGGAGCTGAATTGCAGGAACCCTGTGCACTTCTATCAAAACTGCATCAATTAACAGGGAAGAAATGGGAGTGACCATGTCCGAAAGGAACACTTTCTTACAGGATGTTGTTGATATAAACAGTGGCCTAGTGCAGTCAGCATTGTTGCTCCTCGGGGACTGTGTGACAGTGTGTGCACCACTTCTAAATAAGGTGGCAATATACAGTGGGAACACCCCGTTTCATCATTTTGTGATACAGTGAGTAATCATAGTTGCCAGGATTATTGTAAATGTAAAAGGCAGTATGAAAGTTACATAGGTAGGTAAGAAATAGCCATAACTTGACAGTTTAAGCATTGGTTTATGAGCAGTCTAATCGAAATGAAAGGAGACGGTCAAATTGGTCTTAGGGTTGCGTAATACATTCAGCATTTATCTTGTCATAACACATATAAGAATTTCTTAATCTGGCAGTAGACAACATTCAGGATTAGCTACCTCCCCTCCTTTCACCACTCCACACTGATAACTGTGTACACTCTTCTTTCATCCTCTGCAATTAATTTATAATATCAACCAATGTGCCAGGATTCAAGTATATTTTCTTTTCAAATAAAAACATTGGCTGGACTGTCACTCATCAGTTGTAAATGCTTGATTGGGTTCCAAGTCTCCACCCCACACCATCTCCCCAAGTAATATTTTGCCGCTCTGCCCCTCTATCCTGAGAATCAAATGGTAAGAAGGTTTATTTGGTGTTCACATTTGGGACCAACAGTAAATTAAGTCCCTGGACGATTGATGCAAAAGACTCATTGCCAGAGCTTGAGCTCAGTAGCCCTGAGAATATCATAAAATGTAGGGTGAATATTGGTTACTGTCAATTGATAAGCCTAACTATTCATTACAACACTGACTGTTGAATGGGGCACAGGATGCTGGCACCCAAGTATTTATCGTGACTGATAAATGCATCAGAGTTGATTCAGAACTTTTATGTTAAAGAACATTTGTTGAGCGCACATACCACCAAAAAGGTATCTTGGCGCTGATTAAAAAGGTTTCATTATTATTCGAGCCAGGACAGCACTGCTGGACACTATACACCATGTAGTGCCATTTACCTGTCAGCCTCAAATCACTGTCTTAAGTTAAGTCTGACTTGTCTGTGCCAAGATACCAGAGGGCGAGCACAGATTAATTTAGGGTGTGTTGTGGTTCTTGCTTGCACAGGGTACATACCACTGCCAAACAGAAACCCAATTTCCAATAAGAACCAATATGTAACTGGAGCAAGACAGCAGAGGAGTAGTACAGATGAGGACTTGGCAAACGACTGAGTAACAAATGGTGGGGGAGGGGCAGGTAGAAGAGGGGACAAAAAGTGATGGATGGAATGATTTAATTCTCCTTAGCCACAGGGACATAGTGATAATCAACAGTTGTGATTAATTCAATATTCTTTTAATCACTTTCTACTCTTAGGTAGAAAAGGTGACGTGACGTGGGCCAGGCGAGGAGCACACCATTTAAACCACGGAGCTAGCACCATCTCAAGCCCACACAAGGATCACATCAATGAAGTAGAAGGCTAGTAAGAAGCACACGATAAAAACTGTGAATAGGGGAAAATTCTGCAAGAAGAGAAGCAGGATTGAGAAAGAGCATACCTCATAAGTAGTGATCAAGGCAAAGGTCAATTTGTTCCTATCATTAGGTGGACCAGGGCTTGAGCAGGACAATTGATTACAGCGTTAGACAAAGGGTGCAGAAATGGACAGCTGAGCTTAGCAAGGAGAGTTCGAGGAGCTGGGGTAGGATGGTGTCTACATAGGACCAGAAAAGGTTAGGAGCAGAGTCAACACAAGAGAATGTAATTGAAATGTATAAATCGTATCTAATTCCCCAGGCAGGCGGTTTCCTGGTGCCAAGAAATAAGGCCGAGAGTAGTGGATGTTCGTTGAAAAGCCATGTTTTGATTTCATTCCAAAAATTAAACAGTTGGATCCTGAAGTGATTTTAGGATGAAGCTCATTCCAGATTTTGGTGGAGCTATTGTAGAATGCTCTCCTGCCCAGATGTGCATTTTTAATTCTGAAAAAGATAGGCAGAAGTAGACCAAAGCTCACATGAAGAAACATAGAGAGTAATGTACAGCTTAATGTCATCCAAAAGCCCCTTGTGACATATGAAGAAGGGCTTAAAATTAATTCACTTTTGTTTCAGAAGCCAGAGTAGAGGACATAGCTGTTAAAATAAAGAGTGGTGCCGAGGGATGTCTCGCAACAGTCTAGCAGTGTTTTTGTGATTGAGCTGCAGTCAATTAAGCAAAGTGGAGGTGAACCCGATGTACACAGTTACAGTAGTCCAGGCATGGCATAATCACAGACTGAGAAAGAGTGTTATGCTGCTCCATTGGAAGAAAGGGTAATAGATTGCAAAAAAGTCAAAGTTAGTAAATACAATTAGCAGTAACTTTGATATGAGCACAAAAAGTGAGATTGCAATCAGTGATTACAAGATCTTTTACAGAGTCCACAGGAGTCAGAGGTTGACCCAGCTTCACCGGCCACCAATTGTAAGACCAAATAGAAGGGGACCCACCAAATATGAGACCCTCCGTTTTTTCCCCATTTGATTTCAGAGAGGTAGTGGTCATCCATTAGGATTTTTTTGCATTGCATTGCATTATGAGCTGTGTTTTGAATTTTGTTGCACAACGAATAATGCTCAGAGCAATATGTACTATATAGCATACTACTGTCCTTTAACCCACCCAGTGAGGTAGTGAGTGTTCATTCAGCTGTTCAGAAGCAGCAGCTCTCCAAGGCCGCATTCTTATCAAGAAAGTCCTGGTCCACAACCCCAGTAGGGCAGAAAAACATCATGCTGTGATCCCCAAGGCTGGCTGCCAATTTTCTGTACATGAAATCAAACCCGTCTGACTTTCAATGGTGCCTCAACAACCAGAAACAGGCTTATTTTGTGTGACCTCATCTCCCTGGGTTGGTTCAATTAAAGCCAGATGGCCCAGGCAGATGGGTGAGGCAAGGTCTGTATAAAGACTAAGAGGCCCACAGCTGACCTCAGCCATAAGCCTTCTGACCATAACTTGAATGGTCGCACAGTCAATACAATCCGGTACACCAAGAGTCTGCTAGCATGTGTGGCTTTGAAAACCGGGGCATGTTCAATTTTTGCCAAAAGGGAGGTACACAACAAAATGTCTAACTCATCTACAGTTCCCTGAAAAATATACATTTCATATAATAATGTAAGCCACTGGTTTTATTAATTTGTTTGATAGCTCCATTAGTAATTAGCCATATTTATTGTCTGCATTTTATTTGCATTTATCAATGCTTATTTTATGTCAGTGGAAAAAAAATGACACTGCAAATAGTAAATATTCACATTTATTTAACCAACAGATGTACACAACACTTAAATGGATGCCTCTCGATCAGGATTCTGTACCAACCACAGCACTGCGACTGTGCAGATGACATCAGAACATTCCTTGACTGTGGAGAAACAGTGGCCCTGATCCTCCTTGACCTCCCCACCGCATTTGACACATTCTCCCACAACACCCTTGTAAGTGGCTGGCTTAGTATATGGTGCGCACTTATGTAAGTGTAGCACCCTGCACTAATCCAGACAACCCTTATGGTGATTTTAGGGGTCTTATACAACCTTAGAAAGCCCTCAAAGTGGTATCTATGGAGCGCAGCCTTCAGGAGTAGTCCAGAAGGAGTGTAAAGCAGCTTGTTTTACCAGCACATAATCTTATGGTGTGGGTTAAGTGAAAAAAAGAACCACACAATGTAGTTATAAAAATATGTATTTATTATAAACACCATCTAACACATTGCAATATTTTCTACCCAGAGGCATAACCACAATACACACAATACTTTGTCAATAGAATACGTAAAATGCACAGAATACACAGTGGTCCCAAGGGGGAGACCGAACCATATACTAAAATAGTGGAATGAGAACCAAGACCTAAGTTGATACTGGACCCAGAAGACGGAGAAGAGTCGGGGACCCAAGGAACCACCCAAGGTGAATATCTAGGTGCCCCACGGAGGTTGTGTGCAGAGTGGAAACACGACCGCGTGCTCAATACAAGTCGATGGATAAGTCTCAGTCGTAGTGTTAAAGAAAAAGGACCCTTCCCAGCGGACCCTGTAGACACCATGTGGAAGATGGAAGGTTGGAGAGTCACTCCACCTGTGGTTACCCCATGAACCAGGATACCTACACCAGGGAAGCCGGGTGCATCGGTGCGAAGTGACGTCGGAAACCGCCGTAGCCCACAATGGAGGACCTCAGGAAAGATTCCACAGGCGAAGACAAAAGAGTCCGGTGGAATCCAAAGGTGGATTCAAGTTGAGAGGTACCTGCAAGCAGAGGGTACAAAGTGTGTAACACTCAGGAGTGACCAGGAGGCACGGAAGACTAATACCCATCGATGACAGAGATGCAGGAGAGTTGATGGTGCCCTTGAAGTTGCAGCTGTGCGGACCAGTCGACGCTGTGGAAGACCAGGAGCTGTTAACAAGCTGACCCATGTCGGATGTCAAGAACCAAGGGGGTCAGTGTCCTGCAGGGGCAACATCAAGTCTTGGCAACAGCAACCAACCAGTGGTGTAGCAAGGGGTGGGGCAGGCGGCGTGAGTTTTGGGGGTGACGACCTCCCACCGCTGATAACTGCAGTTTGGGGTGGGCCACCCCAAACCCTGCTCTTCAATCAGGCACTGTGAGGCAGCAAACGAAATGGAGATCTCTCCAGCACCCCCACTCTTCAATCAGCTGCTGTGGGGCAGCAAACCCAGGGACCGCCACGGGTGGCCAAAGGGCTAGCAACGCCACTGCAACCAACTTAATAAGAGAAAGAGGTGCAGAGTCGGGACCAGCAAGGTCCAAGTGACTCACCACAAGCAGGTAAGTCACAGCCGACCGAAAGCAAGCAGGGGAGCAAAAGAAGGCCCTCGAGAGGACCCATGGCCACAGAAGTCACAAGAGGACCTCGAGCAGCTCACCAAAGGATGAAGGCTCACGGTGCAAAGGATGCGGTTCAGGCAAAGATTTTGGCCGCAGGAAAAGCTTGGAGCAAAGGCACAGATGTTAGAGAAGACTGGCAGGATGACGAGATCAGGAGCAGCAGGAATCTTCCCAGTTGCAGTCTCGGGTCCCAAAGCAAAGTCCAAAGTACCCAGACAGTTGAAGATGAAGTGGTTAAAGATCTAAATTTTGTTCCACGATGAATCTAGGGACCCACCCACATCTAAGCCCTTAACTACCCTAAGGAAAAGGTTGGGACAGTTCAGGGGTCCCTCCCAGAGGAGAGGCTGGACAGTGGGGAGGATGCTCCCATGTCCTTTGTCCATTTTCACACCAGAGCGCGAGCCAACAACTCCCTAAACTGCTTTCAACAAGTATGCAAGGAGGGCACCAAATGTGCCCTTCAAAGCAGTCTGCTAGCGCTGGAAAGCACTCCCACCCTGTCCCAATTTCCTAAGTCCTGTCTAAGAGGTGGTCACACCTCCCTGGGACAGGAAACCTATTGTCCTGCCTTCCCCTGCTCGAGCTCGGCTCAACAGCAGGAGGGCAGAATTGGGTCTCTGATTGACAGCAGCCATATTTTTCTGTCCGGGTCTAGAAGACTGGTATCGGGAACACTGAAGGCCTCCCAGAGGAGCTGTACAGTGCATGGAATCATACCTCCAACGTTTACGGTGTTGGGGTATGATTCCAACATGTGTCTCACACCAAACACGACAGGGTTCGTTACAGCCAGTTTAGAAATAGCCATAACGTAATGACGTTTGGCCACTCTATGTATCGTAATGGCTGATGCACTTACAACCCGAGAGAATGGACTCTCAAGGTTGTAGCGATGTCCTGCTCATGTAGGGGCGCACCCTCCCACTTATAATCAAGCACCCTGCCTTCAGGATTAAAAGACCTGCCTTAGGTGTGACTTTTTTTTTTTTTTTTTTTTTATTGAACAAGACAGTAGGAAGACATTGGTACATTTAATTCTTCGACATTAGACAAAATTTCCAAACAATATACAAGAGACAGGCCAAGAATATACATTACTACAGTAAAAATTGCAAAAAATTCGAAAAACGCAGTAGCGTACGACTAAGTAAACCAATCTTAAAGTGCTAGTGCAAAATAGTGCGAGGAGAACAGTTAATCCAATACATCAAAATTCCTGTTATGTTTTATACAGAAAACAAAACAAATTAACACAGCGAGGATATCTTTACCCTTCTTTAAAGTGCTGGTGCAAAGACATAGAAGGTTAACCGATATAAAAACAACTGATGAAAAACTGATAAAAAGCAACAAAATTGCTGTATGATTCATCAAATACAAGTGCAATAAAGTGCGATAAGCTGCTGATTTGAAACTACAAAATACTATAGCAATACTGAAGTGCTGGTGCAATATCGTGCAAAATGGCAATGTACAAGGAAGACTAATATAAAACATCCAGATTTCTATTATAGTTCCTATAGCCCTACTAGGTTAGAGTACAAAAGCAGCCAATATAGTAGAGATACCATTCTAAAGTGCCAGTGCACTAACATACATCGATAATACTGAATGGTTCATAAAATGCTAGTATAAAAAAATACAAAATCCGCCGATTAAAGCAGCAAAACTATTGTTACAATTGTTAAAGTGCTGCTGCAGTATCGTGCAAAATAGCAGAATAAAGTGCAAAAAGTGCAAAAACAGCTAATGTAAAACAGTAGAGGTATTGATACTAGTATGCTAAAGAGCAGAAACAGCTAACACAGCTAATATAGAGCAGCAAATATATCTTTGCAATTCTTAAAGTGCCAGTATATAAAACATTTTAACTAACAAAAAAAAAACAGTAGTAAAATATCAATTTCCTTTTATAGATTCCAGCTTCTCAAAATATTTCCAGTTCCTTTCAAATCTTGTGATCGCACCCACCCTGCCTGCATAAGCTCTCTCAAAATTACATGTTCTTGAATTTGCAAAACTGCTGCAGCTATTTAAAGCTAATGGCGCCCAGGCTTCGATTGTGCAGCAATCAAAGTTGAAGGTTCTTGTTAAAGGAAAATTCTTTCTGTTTACTGATCTAGATGAGGCTCAAACGCTTCTCAATGAGATATCTGCAAGGGCTTAGCTCTGAAGGCGGGGGAAAAGAGAAGGAATTTTTTTTTTTTTAAATTAAAAAAATGGAAGGAATCTGGAGTTATAACTTGAAATTGCTGTGATAGGTATGATTTTTTTTTCCATTAGCTAAAAGGAAGAATAACAGAGGTGGGTGCTCTGGGTTATTGAGTCACACCAGGGTGTAACAAGAGGACACCCGAAGAAGAAGCAGAGGGAGGGATGGGGGCTGCGTGGACAGGGAGGGGGCTCCCGCATCCCTGGGGGTGGTTAGGGTGGGGGGGGTAAATGCAGTAAAAAAACACAAGTACAGTAGGGTTGTTACTTTGATTTTCAATATTGGTTGGTACAGATTATGTATAAATTTTTATAGACGTAGAGATGAGATTTGATTCATGTAATATCCTGTCCATTAATGCGAATGGGTTGCTTAATAAACAGAAGTACGGCGCACTTTTGAAATGGGCAATTGCCCTAAACCCCCAGGTGGTCTTCCTACAGGAGACACACCTGAAGACTAACTCTCCAAAGTTGTTTTTGCCGAGATATTTCTCGTATGGGTTTTTTTCCTCAGCTGGGGTTGCCCAGAGGGGAGTTGCTATTTATTTCGCAAGGAATCTTCCCTGGGAAGTGATGCAGATGCGAAGAGACTCTAAAGGTAGATGGCTCTGGGTGGTAGTAAAACTGTTGGGGAAGGTATTAAATTTTGTAAATTATTATGGCCCAATATTCGATGACATCTCGGCCCTGGTAGAAATTAGTGAAATCCTGAGGGGCACTCCAGGACAAATCATAATAGGAGGTGATTTTAATTATATCCAAGATTTAAGAAGGGATACCTCTAACAAGAATAAGAAGCAACTAAAACCAAAGACGAAAGGGGTGCTGGAAGCTTTTACGTCAGAATACCAACTGCGGGACTCCTGGCGCTCCCTAAATCCCAATACAGAGTCCTACACTTGTTATTCTAATAGATTTCATACTGAATAGATTTTTTTTTAACTTCCAGGTCACTTCAAATTGCCAGCGCATTGATAGGCTGCAACCCTTTTTCAGATCATGGGAGGATTGAAGTGGAACTGATGTTAGAAGGTATAAAAGGGGAACGCCCCAGGTGGCAGATGGATCGCACCCTTTTACAGAATACGGAGTGGGTGGAGGGCTTCAAAGAATGGATGAAGGAATTTTTTTTAGTAAATAAAGATTCAGCGGAGCCTTTTTCTATATGGGGAGCATTTAAAGCAGCAGCCCGGGGGCAAATGATAGCATTTTCCAGTAATAAGGCAAACGTTTGTAAGGCACAAATTTCTGTCCTCCAGTGTGCCGCTGAGAAAGAGTATGCTCTAAAACTTAATCAATTGCCTAATAAATGGGAACAAGCGAAAGTATTGCTCAGGGATTTCTTCACTCTGGAAGAGATAAATAGCTCGAAGGCCTTTCAGCAAAGGCTTTATGAGGATAGTCAATTGATGGGGAAGCTCCTGGCTAATTCAATTAGAAAAAGACAAGAATCTTCCATCATCTTGAAAATTCTAGATCCTCTGGGTGGAACAGAGACTCGGAGCGAGGGAATTGCGAAAGTGTTCCTTGATCATTACGAGAGAATTTACTCCACAGACATCCAGGTGGAGGGAATATTGATTAAGGAATATTTCGATAACTTGGATATTCCCAAAATCTCCGATTTTAGGAGCAATCAATTAAGCTGCGTAATAAGCTCACTGGAAATTCAAAATAGCATAAAAGCAACAGCAGGAGCAAAAGCATCAGGTGTGGACGGGTTCCCGATCGAATTTTATAAGGTATTTTTAAAGGAACTGGAAGATCCATTGAAAAATGTATTTAACTATATCAGAAGAGGCGGCAAGGTTCCCTCTGAGTTTAAAGAATCTACAATTATCAGCTTTGTTAAGAAAGATAAGAATCCAGAGGAGGTACATTCTTATAGACCAATCAGTCTATTGAATTCGGACTATAAGGTTTTTATGAAAATCTGGGCCCAAAGATTTGTGTCTGCAGCACAGGAAGTAATCCATCAAGACCAGACGGGTTTTATAGCCGGTAGATTTATGGCAGCGAACACAGAATATTTGATACAGGCCTTAGATTTTTTTAATATTAATTCAACTTCTGCATGCATCTTAATGATTGATGCAGAAAAAGCATTTGATTTAGTTAACTGGTCAGCGTTATTTTTTTCCTTGGGTTATTTTGGATTCCCGGCCCCAATTATTAGTATGCTACAGAACATTTATGAAGGGGCATCAGCTCAGGTTATAGTTAACTCTAGGTAAGCAGGGAAGATTAAAATAAATCGCGGGACTAGGCAAGGCTGCCCTTTATCTCCCCTGCTTTTTACCTTTTTTATTGAACCGTTGGTTATAAAAATAAGGAACAATGATGCAATAATACCCCCTATTGCCGGAATGTCAAAGTTAAAATTGTTTGCCGACGATATTGTTCTGTATTTAGCTCCCGAAAAAGAAAATATTTCACATCTCATGAAAGAGCTTAAGGAATACGAGAAGATTGGAGGGTATAAGATCAATGAGAAAAAAACTGAAGTTCTTATTTTAAATTCTAATTTAGATTTTCTTCCACTACATCTTCAGTCTCAAGCAGAAAAACGGGATCCAATAAGATACCTAGGGATTTACGTGACTAGAGAGTATCAAGAACTTTTTCGGTTGAATTATATCAAGATGAAGAACAAAATAAAGAGCATGCTGGAACAATGGGATTTATTGCCCTTGACTTTGATTGGTAGAGTCGCATTGATAAAGATGAACATACTCCCTTTGGTTTTATTCCTGTTTAGTAATATTCCAATTAAAGTCAATATGGCTTTTTTCAATGAACTTGAATCGATGATGAGAAGATTTATCTGGAATAAAAAGGCCTCAAGAGTCAAGCTCTCGGTGGTACAACTTTCTGTAAATCAAGGTGGGCTGGCTCTCCCCCATTTTAAAACATACTATGAAGCAGCCCTTTTCGATATAGTGGCAGGATTATTAAGTTAAGGACCAGACAGACAAGAGACAATTTCTTTTTAGATAAAATGCTAGAGGAAGCAGGCTCTCAAATAATTTTTTTTCTTTTTAAAAACTGCAAAGCTGCCTAAGAAAACAAGATATAAGACATTGATTGTGTACTCTTCAAGATTACGGCTTTTATATAAAAAATGTGGCTCAGATGGTTCTAGTTATTTGAAATTACCAGAATGTGGCAAATGGGACTTAAGATATCTTTGAATCACCTGCTACAATGGGAATCAGCCGGATTTTGCGAAATAAGACACCTATTTACTCAACATAAGGTAATTAGCTGGCAAACGGTTGTAGATAGAGCATATCCTAGGCGGCTTATGTTTTTTGATTATTTACAATTGGTTTATTTTATAAGAAAAGAGATAGGGGGTTCTGACACTTCACCCAATGCCTTGTTAACAGCCTTATACGGGGAGAAACATAAGGGTATAGGATTCTGGTATAAAAGGCTACTCCCTTCAGGACCTTCTCAGGTAATTTTTAATCATCTAGATAAAATAAGCCTTATGACACAGTGCGTTTTGTCAGATAAAGACTGGGAAGTAATATGTCAGCTAGGAAATAAAGCACTCCTGGCAGCTAATTATAAACGAATGTCCTTTCTTTCCCGCTGGATGGCGTATTACACCCCGGAGGCCTTGCAGAGAATATTCCCTGAATATGAGAATAAATGTTTTAGATGCAAAACCAGTGGTCAGGGCGGCTGGCATCACATTTTTTTCTCCTGCCCAAAGCTAGAATCTTTTTGAAAGGGGATTTTCGCTGACATGGGACTGGCAACTGGGAAAATATTATTACCAGAAGCAGAAGTGGCCCTTTTGGGCATTTGTAAAAATAGGAATAGGTTTAATACCTCAGAAGAAGCATTTATTTTTATCTCTACTGTTGTAGCACGGTCCATGATTTTACAAAATTGGAAATCTGAGGTGATTCCATGTCAATTAAAATGGGTCAATAAAATGAAAAGAACATGTAATTTTGAGAGAACTTAGGTGTGACTTATAGGTTTTTAAGTGTAGTGACCTCAGATATAAGGCAACATATCTGTCGTAAGTGGTGCTAGCACCAGCTTACACAGGCGGCAATGGCAGGCCGGAAGTCACAATTTGAGAGGTCTTCCATGGGTGACATAATACATGCTTCAGTCCAACGGGGACCCCAGACGTACCTATACCCTGGGTACCTTAGTACCATGTACTAGAAACTTACAAGGGTACACCAGTAACCAATCTGGAGTGTACTGAAGTACTCACCATGTCCAATTTAGGGAAGAAGCAAGGAGACTGGTGTCTTGATTAGCAGGATCTTAGTCAGACTAGTAAGTAAAAGGTAATGACACCAGCAAGAGGTAGGGTGACCATGAAAGCAGTTCCTACTTTCCTACAACCCTCAGAAGCAGACTCTACATAGGCATACTGCAAGATGCCCTCCAAAAGGGTCACCACTGCCCTTACAGGATGCACACAGAGCATCCGACTGCCACCCTTCACCACCACACCCAAAGACGACATATGCAATGTGCCACAAGGATCATCCCTCAGACCCACCCTTTTCAACATCTTCTTGACCCCCTTCGCAGGCGTCACCAGATCCCACAGACTCAACATAATCTCCTACGCAAACAACACTCAACTGATCCTCTTGCTCACAAGGACCCGGCTAACGCCAAAACCCACTTCTACAACATCATGACCAACGTACCCAAACAGATGAGAGAAAACTGCCTCCATCTCAGCTCCAACAAAACTGAAGTACTGAACTTTGGGAAGAACACTTCCACATGGGACCGCAACTGGTGGCCTGCAGAACTCAGACCCATACCAACTGACCATGCATGCAACCTCTGCATCATCCTGGACAGCCAACTGGCCATGGAACAACAAGTTAACAGTCGCCTCCTCCTACTTCAACACACTATGCATGCTCTGCAGAAAAATCTATTGGATGCCAACAAACACCAGAAAAACCGTCACACAGGCCCTCGTCACCAGTTGCCTCAACTATGGCAATGCCTTCTAAGCCAGCATCCATCCTGCTCCTCAGAAGACTCCAGACCATACAGAACGCTGCAGCCAGACTGTTCCTCCCCGAATGAAGCCAAATCTCATCCTACCTGAGAGCTCTCCACTGGCTCCCCATCCAGAAATTATGCCAAAAAGATCCTCACACACACCTACCAAGCCCTCCACCACCTAGGACCTGCCTACCTCAACCATCAACTGAAATTCCACCAACCCGCTAGACACCTATGCTCAACTTCACTTACCCTGGCACACACCCCAACATCAACCGCACCCACATCAGCAGCTGCAGCTTCTCCTACATCGAAGCCAAGTCCTAGGACGACCCCTGCCTCCAGCTCAGTATGCCCCACTTGCAGGTAGACTTGAGAAAGAGACTTAAGATCTGGCTCTTTAACAGAAACACATCGCCAGATACCTCTAGGGGTGACAGAGCTGCACTTCACAAACGCTGGTTGATTGAAATGTCAACAAATTTATGGGCGCTAAGTAGCCTTATATGATAAAACAACATCTTTGCCTGAAAGAACTGAAGTGAGAACAAATGTGCACACCTTCCGCTAATTAAGCATCATTATATACTAGCATCCCTTTGCTATTTCGTCGTGCTGCTCACAGTAGCAGCTGGTGTCAGATAAAAGTGGCAGGGCAGTGCTAGTTTGGGGATTGGGATAATGACAATAACACATTGAGAGAAAAAAAAACGTACCTGCTGCATTGCCGCTCTTCTGCTCCTCTGGCTCCACTGCAGCACAGGCTGAGGCTCCCAGACACCCCCTACTGCCAATCCACATATTGCTCTCATGCTCTTGGCAGCATGAAAGAAGCACTGGGATTTGCCTGAGTGCCCTGGATTTGCGCTCCAATGGGGACTGAGAGCCTGTGTCTGCTGTCTCCAACCCGGCAGCGCTGATTGGAGACATCTCAGTGATCATTTCTGTTTGGCCCTCTTAAGACTGCTGGTCAAACCCACATGCACATGTAGCAGCTGTGCCCACTACTCTTCCTTGCCCATCATCACTATGGCCTAGACTCGGGCCTATGAAGAAAAATAAAATGATAATAAACGGGAGTCATAATTTTTCGTTTTACAAGTTTTGCATCTGCTGGCAGGGGGGCGATGCTCCTCCATCATAGCAAAGGAGCTGTCGCTGCAAACCTGTGTCATTATCATTGTTTGTCTTACAAGTTTTTCAACTGCTTGGGAGGGGGGGGGGGTGCTCCTACGCCATAACGGAGGAGCCACAGCTGACAGCTCATCTACACAGCTATTAACTTTGTGATTGTGAATAACACCATGGAGGCAAAAGAAGATATATTTCCTTGAAATTTTCGTTTTAAAAATAGCAATTGATAACAGATTGTTTTCTGTTGGTACATATGTGTAAAAATCTGGAGAAAAACTAGCAACCTTAGTTAGAATTTATCTCGCAAGATAAATTGCTTGCTTGTTTTTTATTTTTCTCTCATAGTGATCATAATGAGGTCCATGATCCCCTCCCTCCCATCGCCCCCGCCAACACAACACTGAGGTTAATAAATTCATCTGAAATATCTAACACTCTCAGGCTATAATCGCAGAATGGGCATGCATACTATGAGATACTCTTATAATGAGGGAAACATCAGAAAATGTATATGCTGCTCAACGTGCTTCCTGTAAACCCTGCATGCGGTTCTGCCATCACCTCTGACCTCATCATGTTGTTTATTTGACTGAGGTGAGAGCGTGGGGCGAGGCGGACACGTTAAGCAGAAGTGACGTGCGGTATTTGCTCCTCCCCCAGGAATTGTACTTTATATAACGAGCTCAGAAACATACGTTTCTGGCCGGCAGCTGATGCACACAAGTAGCCATTGCGATTACGCCTGTCTCTCCTTTAATTTCCCATTTGTTTCCCGCTCAAGCCTCTCGCCTTACTAATTAAGTCTCTATCAGAACTTAATAAAGATGAAACGCGCCAATGATTTTGCAGCATTACATAAATGAAGCATGAAGGAGAGGGGCTCTTGGGCAGGCACGAGTTGTCGATAACTATTTCTAGAACATTCTCATTTGGCGCTTTCGACGGACACCCTGAAGAACCCGGCCACCTGTTCCGCCTTTTGAAGCGGAACATCTTACGTTTCAGGGGCGCATAATCAGGGCGGGGTGACTAACAGCTGCTCGACGCTCAGGCAATATCAACGTTTTACAGAGGCCGTGTGCTCAATATGTGTTAACACAGTGCAAAATGAACTTTCCCTCATGTGCCTGTTAACATTTGTCTTATTTGACTTTCACTGGACTATATAAATAAATATGTTTATAACACTTTCGTTTTTTCACAAGTAGCAATGATTTTATGCACGTGTCATTGGTGATTCTGCTAGCAAACAAAGAGAGGGACAAGGAGGGCTATATTTAACGGGCTCCAGCGTACAAGCCCAGATACAGTGTAAACAATGAAGGGTACGCTGTTCCCCTGGGGAACAGCGTACCCTTCATTGCTTACATTGGTGATTCTGCTAACAGCATTGAGAAGACAGTCAACTATTTAGTTGACCTAATTTATGTTTTAGCACTGGAGAAAGAAGCTTTGGCAAGAATGAGAAATGTATATCATCTGAATGCATTTCTTTGATAAAATGCACAATCATGTCATGAGATGTTTTACACACGCTGCTTTGTACTACAACTTGTCTATATTCAATTTAACCTCTGGGACAGTGTCTTGATGCTGACCAGTAGTACATAGAAAAGCTTTTTTAGGTCTCACCTAAGAGAGCGTGCATTTACTGTTGCTTGCAAGCAAAATTGTCTACAAGGTGCTTGGAGCCATTGCTTACAATTAGGTGGCTTCATTGTCGCCCAATTTGCTGCCTCTTTGGCCAGAGTGTGCCAGTTTTACCTCCTCGTCTTTCGTTTGGAGCATGGACCAAGTAAAGATTGTTTTATTTTGATTAGTGTCCTTCCTCTGCTCATGCTAAGATTCTGGTACTATTTTTCATTCTTCTTTCTTGTTGTTTGTGTTGTTTCTTCCATGCTGCTTTGTTCTTCCCACTCCCCATTGTCTGTGTGGTGGGCAAACACAAACAACGGAATGGTAGAAGAAATAGTAATAAACGGCACCATCCTTTTATTAGTATTTCTTCTACCATTACGTTGTTTGTGTTTGCCCACCACCTGTCATAAGAAAGAAAAAAAAGTGCAATGACATGGCCAGCAATGGCCATGTCATAGTGTTTTTTTTTTTTTCCATTATCCGTGTTGAGTGTTCCCTCCCATCCTTTCTCTCGTTGTCCATGTTGACCACCCTGACCCACCATGAGAAAAAAAAGTACTGTGACCTAGCCAGCGCTGGAAGCAGCACATCATTTTTTCCCTAACTTTTAGCCATACCACACTGCTCTAGAACATGCCTAAAAGACATTGGCAAAGCCAATAGCTCTCGTCTAGACAAGACCTACTAGCTTTGCCCACGCATGTTCACAGATTGTGGTAGAGAGCTGTTATGAATGACAAATTGTGTAAATAAAGTGTCCTTCGATTGGATTTTTTGCATTAAAAATGAAAATATGTGATTTTCTGTTCTGCCCCTTTCGACAAACCTTGTAAACATACAGAGGCATAAATAAACATTCACATGCAGAAGTTTGCTATTTCACAGAAAGGAGAACCAGCCTTGATCCGCGGCTACAACTGCTTTGTTGTTAGAACATATGCCAAGTATAGCAGTATTAATGTTTCCTACATGATAATTTGACGCTGTTAGCTTAGTTAATTAGTTAGACAATGAGGAACATAAACTTAGTTATCAATAAACACCGAAGTTACAGCAGATGCAAGCTATTAACCATGAAGAGGCTCTCCCATTTTGTAGGGAACCAACACAATGAGGTTGACCTCAAATGGAGAATACATGAACATCTACACCCACGAGTTAACATTCTATTATCACACTTGCTATATTCATTAGAAAACAAGACTGGATTTACAGACTATGCACCTGCAAACGGGATCAATCATGGATGGATATCTCAATAGTGACTTTCATAATTAAAATAACCTTATTATCAAGGCCTCACTATAAAACACACCACCACCATGTCCCCTAGCAGCTTATACCTTTTCTTTTGTCGGGCAACATGATGAATAACAGGCCCCTAGTTTTACACAAGATTCACTCTCTTTTACCTTATAAATACCATCATCTATTGCTTCCTGTATGTTGTATAGGTAATTAAAATGGCCTATCATCATATTTTTTTCTCTGGAATAAACCATTCCTTCAATGCATGACTAATTTTTAAAGACATTGTAACACAGGCTTACAACCTTCACAACATTGGCATATTTTGCCACCTTTATAGCGTTTAGCTCACAATAACTAAAACATTGTCTCTAATAGATGGATTTGATTCATGCTGTCCTTCCCCTATAACCAAGACATCACAGCGACTTTGTTATTTCCAATGTTATGCACATTTTAGGCCCTTCTCAGGTTGAGGCAATCTTGTCTAGTTGTTTATATTGGATTTGTTTTGTGTCTGTGCTCTCAATCATATGTGACATCTGCTCTTCTTCCAAGATTTCGTGTTTGCATTTTTACTCAATGAGGTCTACTCGCTGATGTCATCATATGCTAACATTCATGTCAGCTTCTTCTCCTATCCTATTGGTCACCAATTATAAGCTTTCCCATGACAATGTAAATCACTACTCTGCCAATTGGTGAGGTTTGTGCTATGGAAACACCATATAAATACACATTAATGTCTCCACCCTGAATCAAATTCATGATGACTACAGTCATACAAAGGTAGTATACTTTTCCTTTAATTTCTTTTCTTTATTTTTCATTTTATTTAGGGTTTTTCTTAAACGCTCCAGTCACCCCATGGCATCCCCATTTAGTGAGCTCTACGGTTCTCCCCAGCAGGAGGGTAGGTACAAGTATAGCCTTGAGTACTATCCAAACTATATACTGTTTTGTAGAACCATTGCAGAACAAACACTGAAGACAAAGCCTTAGTCATGAGGAAGTCATTAGCACAATTGAGAGGGGTGAACCGGTTCTAGACATCTGACTGGTAGGACATTTGTTTAACAGTCTGACACTTCTTTAAAGATAACAAGATCTACCGGAAGGAAATAGTGAAGAGAAGAGACTATAATACTCAAAGATTTCCTGAATTGAACACAGTAATTCTCAAGTATGAAGGTAAAGATTTCCAAAGGGAGTAGCCCAGGTGCTGCAGAGTGGCCTCTGAATATTTCATATCTGAATTGATGGTGAGCCACCAGACTCATAGCTGACTTGAGGTTTTAAGTTGTTCGGGAAGGAACAAATGGTCTAGAGATTTATTTCTGTCACGATTTCGGATATGAAGTGTATTATGGACAATGCAGAGATTTTTTAAAGAAGGAAGCCAGTGGAGAGATCTGAGAGCAGGGGTAATGTGATCACGTCTTCTCAGATCCATCATCATGTAAGCAGCCTGATTTTGTCCTTTCTACAGCTTGGCTAATGAAACATTAGGCAAGTCTGTGTAGAGACCATTGCAGTAGTCGAGTCAAGAGAGGACAGCAGCGAGGATCTGGGGATTTCCCATGAATAAAGTAAAAATGGCGGATGCACTTTTAATTGTTGAAGACGGAAAATGGCTGAATTACACATCACATTTATCTGTATTGGAAATAGTAGATCGTAGTAGAACAATCAAAAATCACACAAAGATTTTGGGCTTGGTTCTGAGGACTAGCGGAGGGGCCAAGTTTCCTTTGGCCATGAAAGGGAGGACGGGTTAATAGGACCAATGAACAACATTTCGGTACTTTCACAATTGAAGCACAGACAGTGAGAGATTGGAAGGATGGCTGGCATCGTCATACATTTTCAAGTGGAGCTGTATATTGTCTACATATAATTGATATCCAAACTTATTGGAAGCAAATGTGAATGTCAGGGGTGCATTTTACATGTGAAATAAGATGCAAGACAAGGTGGAGTCCTGGGATGCATCACAACAGATATTAGCTGTTTTAGAGAGGAATGGACTTATTTTGATGCAGTTGTGTGGGAATGGAGTGAATCTTGCGAGTGCTGCAAAATGAATGCCCGATGCGAAAGACAACCTCTGAAATTGTACCTGATGGTCTATGGTATGAATGTAGCAGAGAGATCAAGTGTTATCATGGCACAAAGATGATAATCAATTACGGGTCATGCAAAGCTCTTCCTTAATGTCTAGTAGGTTTGTTTCAGTGCTTCTTTGTGATCTAAATCCAGTTTGAAAGCCATGGAGGAGGCAACTAGCTTCTCACTGGTGGGAGTTAGGGCGAGATGAGTTTACCTTAGCATCACAGGGATTGCCAAGATACGTCTATAATTTGCCATTGTGCTTGGATCAGCAGTTGGTTTCTTGAGGATGGGTATAATGATTGCATGTTTGAGATCCTTGGGGGACATCTCCACTCGTTGGAAGCTGCTAACACGGTTAGTCATTAACGATACAAGTGTTGATAGTCCCAGATTGATAACTATGTGATTCGTTATGCCCTATAATGGAGTTTATTTCTGGAATGAGGAGATATTTTCCTTACTTACAGATCAGAGGCTGGTGCAGACTCCTGTAGGGTACAATCTCTTTGTGAGACATAAGTGGGCTATTAGGAGAGGGCATTAGTTATTTAGCGAATTAGGATTAGGGAGCTGGAGCATCTCCAAATGGAATCAGTTATTTTGTTGAAGTATATTGGGATGCTGTGGCTGAGCAACGGTGTGCAGGTAGATGCTGTTTTTGGTGCACTGGATGAGATGCGGAAGCATCGATTCAGGACTGATAGACTTTGTTTTTTGCTGAGCAATCAGCTATATTCTCTGGAAAATCATGACAGGCTAAACAATCTTTTTTTTAAATTGTTTTTATTTGAAAGTTTTTACAACATTTATTCCCCTTAAACCCCCCCCCCTCCCCCAGCACAGGACAAACCAAAATGTACAATCCAATTTCTAGGACATTTCTATATCTTTAGATACAGTGTAAAACGCCAATTAAAAAATAATCAAAACCAACCGTCAAGGCTACAAAAAGAACATGGAAAAGACAGGGAAAGAATATATATATATATATATATATATATATATATATATATATATATATATATATATATATATATATATATATATATATATATATATATATATATATATATATATATATATATATATATATATATATATATATATATATATATATATATATATATCAAAGCTCCAGTCGCTTGTCGTAAAGTCTCATGACAATATTGTTCCCTTGTCAAAAGCACAATGTTACCTCCTTTATCGGAGGGTTTGACAATAGTTCCTTCTTTTTCCGATATATTCAAGAGTGCAGTAGATTGTCCCTTACTCAAATTGTTTTTCATTTTTGATTTCTTGTTTCTCGTTGCTGTTGTAGTCCTTAGTTTTATGAGGTCTTGGATAATTGCATCTAAAAAAGTATCAATGGCGTCGTACGGCATTTGTGGATTGAATTGAGAGGGTGCCCTGAAGCTTGTGACGGGGGATTGTTGCTCTATTCCTCTGAAGTCACCCACGGCAGATGATGATTGTGTCTGTTCATCTCTTAGATTGTCCAGCATATTGGCCGTGTTTAAATCTCCAATGGTGAGTATATCTGTGGAATATGCTCCCGTCTTTTTTGTTGTTTTCTTTGGTTCTCCAGTTGTCGGTTTTAGTTTATGGAATTTGTGCAATTTATCTCCCTTATCAATTTGAAAAGATCGATTCGAGTTTGGGTATACTCAATTTTATTGTTCGGACAAAAGGTTAATCCCAATTGCAGAGCTTCTTCTTCTGCCTCGGTAAGAATATCTTCAGTCAAATTGATAATGGTTAGATTTTCACATGTGTCTACCACCTGTTGCCCCGCTTCTTGCGGTTGTTGTAATTGGGTGTCTTGACCTTTCCTCTTCCCCTTCCAGCCCCCTCTCCGGGTTCTTCGTCGCCCTCTGGTGGCTGAGCCATGTTTTGCGGATGAGATCGAATTCCTGATGAAAAGGATTCTTCCGACTCTCATTGGTTGTAATGGGTCTCTCATCCTCTAATTGTTCTACATCTGTTACACTTGATTCAGATGTAACTGGCTCAGTACTCAGTGTCACATTGCCCTTCTTCTTCATTGCTGCTCTGGGGGCATCGAATTTCTTCGCAAATGTTAGTATCCTACCAAGAGCGTAATCCCGCTCGTCGCGCTCAAATTTTTCTTGTTTTCTTAGTCTTATCTTGAGTTCGTATTTCACCAGTGACCGTGACCAAGACAGCGGAGGCTGTCGAAACGCGTTGGTTTTTGCCTTGTTTTTGCCACCAAATGGATTATAAATAA
The DNA here is from genome assembly GCF_964261635.1 of Lissotriton helveticus. Classification (NCBI taxonomy): domain Eukaryota; kingdom Metazoa; phylum Chordata; class Amphibia; order Caudata; family Salamandridae; genus Lissotriton; species Lissotriton helveticus. The sequence goes on from NC_136073.1 coordinate 535,355,570, forward strand.
AACGAACCACAAGTAAACCTTGTGGATTTGAATTGGGTTTTCCTGCGACTCCACGATATCCTCTGGCGGAGGAATCTTTGTTTGGTATATTTTAGCGGCTGGGCTCAACCGCAGGAGTACCGCGGCCACATCTTGCAGCGCCGAAACGGGGAAGAAAGCGAGCCATATGGTGTGATATATATATATATATATATATAAGCCCAAGGATACAGCATAGTTAACATTCCTTGTCTAGGTTACACGCGCAGGAGGGGATCCTATGGAGGTTCTATATTTTCACAACCCTGTTCTTCCAATCTACGATTGGCTTCCATATCTGTAGACCTAGATATCTACCCTTCTTCCCTTTTCTAGCATATATCGCCTTTTCCATGTTGTGTATATGCAATAGCCTGGCCAACCATTGCTGCATAGTAGGTGGGAGCCTATCCCGCCATACAGAGGCTATGCATAGGCGTAGCACTGCCATAGCTACAAACACAAAGTACTCAAACTGTGGTTGCGCTATGGTCCCACCCAATCCCATTAGTATTACTTCAGGTGTCAGCCTTAACTTGCAATTCAGTGATTTATGCAGGAACCCTTCAATTTCTTTTATCAGGGGAACCAAGTTCGGACATTCAGCAAACATATATATATATATTTTTTTGCAGAGTTTTATATAGCGCTAGCTAGACCCGAACCGAATCAGGTATCAGAGCGCTTTACATAGCACCAGTTACGGGACAGACACACATTAATAAATTTTTTTTTTTAGGCACGGAGAGATTAAGTGATTTGCCCAGAATCACAGGAAGTTTTGGCGTAGTTACCGAGACTCGAACCCAGATCCCCAGGTCCGAGGTCGAGCGCCCTAGGTGTTAGGCCAACTCCTCTCCCCAGTACATATGTACTATATCTCCCTCCGTGCTATCGCATCTTGGGCATGTTATCCCTTGTGTGCCTCCCCACTGCGCAATTCTAGCTGGTGTGTAATATAGCTTATAGAGGGTCTTGTAACGTTGGGCTTGTAATGCTGATGAGCGGAGAACCTCTTGTCCCCACTGCAATGATTTCTTGAAGACCCCCTCCGATATCCCTAGCGTGTCCATCCATTTTGCTCCAAACTTCCCCAAATCTTCCCCCCTGTGTGCTATAAATTCAGCATAAAACCTTTTGATCGTACAGCCATATCCCCCTTCTATTGCTTGAAGTATTGCGTTATCCCCAAATCCTGAAGGGCCCCCTCTCTTACTGGCTAGTAGACTTCTTGTCTGCAGGTACTTAAAAAAACTCCTTGTACTGACCCCAAATTCTCGCTGTATCTCTGAGAATTGGCACACTCCTAACGGACCTATCAGATCCCCCATTTTTTTCACTCCTAGCCGCCCCCATTCCTTAAATACGGCATCAGCAAATATCTCGGGGGGGGGGTTCCATGTTTAAATATCGACAACAAAAATATAGTTAACAAAAATATAGATGTAAAAATATCGACTACAAAAATATCGAATCCCTATACTTAAACAGGTAAGTACAACAATATTGACTCAAAAATATAGATGTAAAAAATATCGACTTTAAAAAATAATATAACTTAAATTAAATATTTAAATAATATTAATATAATTAACAAAATAAATTAAATTACATTTATATTTTAACTAATTATAACAAATAAACTTAATTTAATGAATATAAACAATACAATTGTACATATACATATATTTTCTTAATTACATTTTATTATTATCTTTATTTAATTTATAGACTTTAATAATTATATAAAAATAAAATAAACACACATATAAAACATTTTGAATAAAAAATAATTTTCTATATTTAATTAAAACATTAAAGTATTAAAAAATAACAATACATACATTTAATAGCAAAATACAAACATTAGTAGTGAAAACATTTGATAGCGAAGGGGTAAAAATTACTATTCTTACTCCAGTAAGTGCAACAGTACGGAAAGCGTTGGATAGCGTAGGAGTAAAAATTACTATTCCCACTCCAGAGAGTGCAACAGTAGGGAAAACGTTGGATTGCGTAGGGGTAAAAATTACTATTCCCACTCCAAAGAGTGCAACAGTAGGGAAAGCGCTGGATAGCGTAGGGGTAAAAATTACTATTCCCACTCCAGAGGGCGCAACAGTAGAGAAAGCGTTGGATAGAGTAGGGGTAAAAATTACTATTCCCACTCCAGAGAGTGCAACAGTAGGGAAAGCGTTGGATAGCGTATGGGTAAAAATTACTATTCCCACTCCAGAGAGTGCAACAGTAGGGAAAGCGTTGGATAGCGTAGGGGTGAAAATTACTATTCCCACTCCAGAGAGTGCAACAGTAGGGAAACCGTTGGAAAGCGTAGGGATGAAAATTACTATTCCCACTCCAGAGAGTGCAACAGTAGGGAAAGCGTTGGATAGCGTAGGGGTAAAAATGACTATTCCCACTCCAGTGAGTACAACACTAAGGAAAGCGCTGGAACACAAAACAATAAAAAACTATCAAATTTTTTTAAATTTAATTTCCAATATAAACATAATTAATATATACATTTAAATATATTATTATTAACAAAGATAATAAAAATTAATTAAATACACATTATTTAAAACTATAATATCCACCACACACACCTAAAATTAATTACACAATTACATTTAAAATGTACTAATTAATTAATGAAAATTAATGTATTTTTTAATTAATTAATTAATTACCAGCTTTCACCCCATATACACTTAAAAACACCACAACACACACCTAAAATTAATTAAACAATTAACATAATTAATTATTAATTGACTAATTGAAATTAATTAACAACTAATTATTAAACTATTATTAATTAATTAACACATTAATTAATCAATTAATTTCATATAATTAAATTACTTCCCACCCTATTCCCCTATAAACCCACAACCCGCTACGGAAGTAATAACACAAAATTAAACATAAAAAACATTAATAACTAATACAATTCTAAAACATAATAAAATAACAAACAATTCTCATTTAAAACACTAAAATACATAACATTAATAATAAATCGATATTTTTGTAAACTATATTTTTGTAAACGATATTTATTACAACTATATTATTGTTATCGATATTACTTACCTGTCAAGTCGATATTCTGGTCAAACTATATTTTTGTTGTCGATATTTCTTCTACTCGATATTTCTGCGGAGATATTAATGTCAGACGATATTTACTACTCTGCACCCTCTGGGGGTAGTGTGGGATCGTTCCCTAGCCTAGTGTATGCATGGTATCTTCCCAGTCCAAAGCTTTTTTAAAAGCCTTCCACACCCTGTAAGCCGCCTCTAATGTCTTAAATCTGGTCCTCTTAAAATAGCTCGGTTCCGTATATCTTAGGAACACATTCTCTGCCTCCTCCCCTAGGATCAGACTAAATATCTCTGTCGAACCGTTGTAACGCTCATTTTCCATCTCTGCCCCGCCAAGAAGACCTGTTATTCGCTGAGGCACTGCTGCCCAATAATAAAGTCTCAGGTCTGGTAACAACCACCCCCCCTATCTCTTGGCAATGCCATAAATCTTATTGCCCTTCTTGTTTTGCCCTGCGACCAAATATATCGGTTGATTGCATGTTCTATTCTACTAAACCATAATGGACTGAAAAACAAAGGGATTGTTCTAAATAAATATAAAAATGTTGGCAAAATATTCATTTTGATAAAATGTACCCTACCTACTATTGACATGTGCAGATTCTGCACCCTAGCCAAATCCTTCTTTACTTTCTTAATAATTGGGGAAATATTTAATTCCACTAATTTGCCCAAGTCAACTGTAACAGTCACTCCTAAATAAACCCCCTCACCCACCACCCGTGAATCCGTGCATGCTGCATATATGTTCTTTATAATTTGTGTCTTTGCTTTATTCAGTGTATACCCCGCCACCCGCCCAAACTGCTCCGCCTCCTGCTCTATTACACTGATAACCTCTGCTGGTGAGGGCGTGATGATCGCGAGGTCGTCTGCATACGCTAGTACCTTGATCGGCCCCATTTTAGTATCCAACGGTCTAATTTGGTTGTTTAGCTCCAATTTCATGATCAGTGGGTCTATGTACATTGCAAAGAGTAGGAGTGAACACGGGCATCCCTGTTGTGTACCCCGCATAATTTTAAAGGGAGTAGTGCGGCCTGCGTTCACCCTTACACAAGCAGTTGGTCCTTTATACAGCGCTTGTATCGACTTTATAAAGCCTGCTCCAATTCCCCCTTTCCTCAATACTGCCCACAGAAAGTCCAGCGAAACGCGATCAAAGGCCTTTTAGGCGTCCAACAGCATAGCTGCCATTGGTTTCCCCTCCACACCTTGTACATCAAATAGGGTGATCATCTTCCTAACGTGAAGTGTGATACCTCTTTCTGGAATAAAGCCATGTTGATTAACACTCACAAGCTGCCCTATTACCCTAGCAAATCTGGCCGCTAATACTTTAGAGAAAATTTTTAAATCTGCGTTTATCAGTGTAATTGGGCGGTATGATCCAGGCTCTGCGGGGGTTTTCCTTTTTTAAGGATTATTATAATATCTGCCCCTGCCCAACTAACTGGTATGGACTGCGCTGCCTGTGCTTCTCTGAGTGTTCTGACTAGGTCTAAAATAATTGATGCAAAAAACATTTTATAAAATTCCCCAGGAATCAAGTCCGACCCCGCAGCCTTGCCAGATGGCAAACCCAGCATAGCCTCCTTGATTTCTTCTGCTTCTAAGCAAGCCTCAAGAGAATCTCTATCTGCATCCTGTAGAACCTTACTCGGTAAATCTTGCAGGTACCCCTGTATTTCGTTAGCATCCCTGTCTTGCTCCTCCTCGTAGAGCTTACAGTAGAACTCCCTAAAGACCTCCAGAATACCGCTACTATCCGAGACCATGTTGCCCCCGCTCTCTTTTATCTCTTTAATTTCACCTTTGGCTACCCTCTGTCTCATACGTACTGCCAGCGTCTGCCCTACCCTTTCGCTATATTCATAGCTCTTCTCTCTCTTTGCGTTATATTCTTTAGCCGATTTTGTTGCTATGCTCTCCTCTGCGTCTGCTTTAGCCACCGTGGCCTCGAGTAAACATTGTTCCACCTCATGACCCTCTGCAATAGCCTGCTCCAGTCTCTGCTCTGCATCCAACAGATCCCTATTTAACTGATCGGCCTTGACTTTCTCCTTTTTCTGTTTAGCTAAGCTTGGGGCTAAGTATGCGCGGTACAAAATGCCATTCATTCATTCATTCAAGCTAAAGCTCAGTGTTTCGCCACAAACCCCAGCTTTAAAAGTGTCCCAATCATTCCCTGTATTAGTGCTCCCCATATTAATATCCCAAAATCCCTTTATCCATGTGTGCATATGTGTGACGTATTCTGCATCAGTCAACAGTTCCCTTTCGAATGTCCATGACTTATCCTGCCTTCTAAGACCACAACCCTTGATTGTCAACAGCAGGGGATTGTGGTCTGACAGAATGTGGGGTAACCTTACAACTGTGAGGGTGTTTAGAAGTGACCTTGAGGTAAAAAAATAATCCAAACGAACACACTTCCTGTGAGGGGCTGAGTAATACGTAAAACCATCCTCATCCGTCTTGAGCTCCCCCCAGACATCCGTCAGGGCATTGTTACTGGCCATACTTAGGATTGCTCTACACACCCTCTTTTTCTTTCCTTGATATTGACCCCTAACGTTCAACCCCAACCCTGAAGCCCCATTAATGTTAAAATCTCCTGCAAGAATCACTCTCGGTGCCCAAGTGGCCAGTTCTATATCCAGGAACTCAAATATTTCCGGGTCATCCTCCGTTGACCCATAGATGGAACCAAGTGTGATCCAGTCTTCTCCAATCAAGCACTCTATCAGGGCCCACCTCCCCCATTGGTCTTCTAGTTTCTTCCTTGTATTAATATTAAATAATTTAGTTAGGATGGCCACTCCCCTGACCTTTGCCCCCTGTTTTGAATGTGCGAACACACGCAGCCCTAGTTGTTCCTACAAAAAAGGTTTGTTACCCTCTATGTGGGTCTCCTGAAGACATATAAAATCTGCATGCGTATTTTTCAATAGAAGGGCTACCTTTTGCCTTTTTAACCTGTCGTTCAACCCGCAGACATTCATTGTTAACACCTTGACATTCGAACTCATCCTAAGTCCTTATTATTTTCTAACACTTGGTCCCAAGCAAATTCTCTGTCCAATTCATTACTGCCCCCTACAGCGAATACCATTAGTCTTTGCCCCTGATTTTTAACAATTCACACTGCTCACTCACAAGATTAGCTTCTTTTTCACCAGTGTTCCCCTAGTTTCCCTTGATTGTATCCTCTGACCAGCTTGTTTAGTCTCTCTGCCTTGAAATGTCCTTATCCTTTTAAGCTGTCCTGTGCTCCCTCCCCCTACAGCCCTCCCCCCTACACAGTCAAATAGGTCAATCCTGACCTAAGTGTGACTGTTTCCTAGCCCCTAGAGTGTCGCACCCCCCCTCTCTCCCTAAATGCCTTATTACCTAAAACCAGATTTTTAACAAAAAAATAAAAACCAACAATACACGTGCAAGGTACCCAATTAAATCTAACCTCGGGACTGACCGTAATAGACCGTAATAGATAGGTTATCTCTTGTCTCTAACTATATATATTATAGTAGCCAGTAGCCATTTGGTTCAAAGGGAGAGTTAGCCCCGGTGCAAGGAAGCAAAGAGCACACGGGCAGTGAGTTTGTACAAACGTAACACTTATCCCAAATTTCCTCAGTATGGCTGCTGAGTGGGAAAGGGAAAGGGAGGAAGCAGCGCTGGATGTGTTTGTGGATAAAGACACGGGCAAGGGCGATAAGACCAATACAGAAACTCAAGTGCAAACAACGGAAAAAGATGAAACCAAAAAACTACTTAATGAATTGGAGAGAATGCGTAAAAAAGAGATGTCCAAATGGTGGGAAGTGAAATCCCTCAGCAGATACCTGGATGTAGGGAGAGTACCACGAGGGCTAAGAATCTTGGTGGCGCCGACATATGAGGACCCGGACCCCCTGATGCTACAGAAGTGGGCCGACAATAGTGCTAAGTCCTCAGAAAATATGTTGAAAATCCTCATTGAATTCGCGGCAAGCGACAGAGCCAAAATGATATTACGCATTGATGAAATATTAAAAGAATTGGACACGAAAGAGAACAAAGAAGAAATAGCAGAGAGAATGAATGAAATCAAACTGAGGCTAGAAAAACTTGAAACCGAAATCAAAGAAAGGAAGGCAATAAAATTTCAGAGGGACCGCAATGACTATTTGAACGGGAGAATATACACATTTGCGAGAAAATTTGACCAAATAAGAAAGCAGCCACCCATCTCTACAGACAGGGGTAAAGGCGCAACTGTGGAACAGAGTGAGACCGAGATCAGCTCTGAATATGAAACAGACTCTGAAAGCAACCAAAGTTCTGCAATGTCTGGTCCGGCCCCAACCCCGGCACAAGAGCTGGCTTTTTTACGGATGCAGCGCCTCAGAACCCTACGTCCTCGGAACCCGCAAAATCAAGGAGACGATGGTGGGAAAAAGAAACAGAATCAAAATCAAAAACAGCAACAAAAAGCAGGAGGAGAAAGAACAGGAGGTGGGGGGGAAGAAACACAAAGACAAAACAAGCCAAAATACAGACAAAACAGGCGCAGATATTGAACATGGAAAGAGACAACACAGTTATAAACCTGTCCAACATGGAGCTGTCAGCACAGGAATTGGAAATTTTATCGCTAGGTTTGACATTTTGCAGCAACACCAACTTTGACTATGCCCAGACACGTATTGACTTGTTCTTATATGTCCGAAAACTTAAACTTCAAAAATATTTTGCCAATTCAAACCAACGCACCTCTGAGATTGTAATGCCAGAAGAACCAAACATAAGGCTAAATGTGGAAAATATGGAAACACTACAAATTATGATTGATCTTGAACAGCAGAATGAAAATGAATTTGAAAACATCACACCAAGTGGGGCAGCCTTAAGTTCTGAGATAGACATCTATCAGTCAACTAAAACTGGATTCAAACCAAAATCAGTATTCATGCCAGCGATGCCGAAAGATGGGCTAGACTTGTTTGCCGAATGTGTCACAAAAGACCTCAAGGAACTTTCCATTTTAAGTACCAAACAAAGGTATTTGGAAAATCAAGATCACACACGTAAATACAACGACCTAATGGAAAAAATAAAGGCAAGATCTGATATTGTGGTGAGATGGTCCGACAAAGGGGGAAACATAGTGCTATGGCCCCTTGAAATGTACAATAAAGAAGCAATGAGTCAATTGCAGGACAGAGAATGCTACGCAAGAATCAGCCCCACGCACATAGTAGGTATACAAGAAAAATATCACAGTGATCTGTACAAATGGAAGGGCAAAGGCCTTTTGAGTAAAAAGGAATTTGAATTTTTGAAAAACGACTATCCGGTGACTGCCCAAATGTACTTAATCCCCAAAATTCACAAGAATGACAAAATACCACCTGGTAGACCAATAATATCGGCGATAGGGAGTCTATTTGAGAACACTAGTATTTTCATAGACCATTTCCTGCAACCAGAAGTCAGAAAACTACCTGCCTACATAAAGGATACAGGGGACGCTCTGCGGATTTAAAAGCATTTCTTGCTGGGACTGACCTGCCTGCATTTCTACAGCTTGCGGAACCCGCTTCGCGGGTCCCGCATCGCGCTGGTGTAACTGCTGCTGTTTTAAAGGTTTGGAGGGTCCTTGAAGGGAAAATCTTGACCGGGGCTGCGAGCGAGTGCGTGCGCTCACGGAGGGACTTCATATCCCAGGAGCGCACGCCAGCACGAAGGAGCAACACCTGGGCCGCTCTCCCCGACCCCTCCCACCCTTCCACCGATCATCATAAAAAGGCACTTTCCAGTGTAGAAAGCGGGACGCTCTGCGGATTTAAAAGCATTTCTTGCTGGGACTGACCTGCCTGCATTTCTACAGCTTGCGGAACCCGCTTCGCGGGTCCCGCATCGCGTTGGTGTAACTGCTGCTGTTTTAAAGGTTTGGAGGGTCCTTGAAGGGAAAATCTTGACCGGGGCTGCGAGCGAGTGCGTGCGCTCACGGAGGGACTTCATATCCCAGGAGCGCACGCCAGCACGAAGGAGCAACACCTGGGCCGCTCTCCCCGACCCCTCCCACCCTTCCACCGATCATCATAAAAAGGCACTTTCCAGTGTAGAAAGCGGGACGCTCTGCGGATTTAAAAGCATTTCTTGCTGGGACTGACCTGCCTGCATTTCTACAGCTTGCGGAACCCGCTTCGCGGGTCCCGCATCGCGTTGGTGTAACTGCTGCTGTTTTAAAGGTTTGGAGGGTCCTTGAAGGGAAAATCTTGACCGGGGCTGCGAGCGAGTGCGTGCGCTCACGGAGGGACTTCATATCCCAGGAGCGCACGCCAGCACGAAGGAGCAACACCTGGGCCGCTCTCCCCGACCCCTCCCACCCTTCCACCGATCATCATAAAAAGGCACTTTCCAGTGTAGAAAGCGGGACGCTCTGCGGATTTAAAAGCATTTCTTGCTGGGACTGACCTGCCTGCATTTCTACAGCTTGCGGAACCCGCTTCGCGGGTCCCGCATCGCGCTGGTGTAACTGCTGCTGTTTTAAAGGTTTGGAGGGTCCTTGAAGGGAAAATCTTGACCGGGGCTGCGAGCGAGTGCGTGCGCTCACGGAGGGACTTCATATCCCAGGAGCGCACGCCAGAACGAAGGAGCAACACCTGGGCCGCTCTCCCCGACCCCTCCCACCCTTCCACCGATCATCATAAAAAGGCACTTTCCAGTGTAGAAAGCGGGACGCTCTGCGGATTTAAAAGCATTTCTTGCTGGGACTGACCTGCCTGCATTTCTACAGCTTGCGGAACCCGCTTCGCGGGTCCCGCATCGCGTTGGTGTAACTGCTGCTGTTTTAAAGGTTTGGAGGGTCCTTGAAGGGAAAATCTTGACCGGGGCTGCGAGCGAGGGCGTGCGCTCACGGAGGGACTTCATATCCCAGGAGCGCACGCCAGCACGAAGGAGCAACACCTGGGCCGCTCTCCCCGACCCCTCCCACCCTTCCACCGATCATCATAAAAAGGCACTTTCCAGTGTAGAAAGCGGGACGCTCTGCGGATTTAAAAGCATTTCTTGCTGGGACTGACCTGCCTGCATTTCTACAGCTTGCGGAACCCGCTTCGCGGGTCCCGCATCGCGTTGGTGTAACTGCTGCTGTTTTAAAGGTTTGGAGGGTCCTTGAAGGGAAAATCTTGACCGGGGCTGCGAGCGAGTGCGTGCGCTCACGGAGGGACTTCATATCCCAGGAGCGCACGCCAGCACGAAGGAGCAACACCTGGGCCGCTCTCCCCGACCCCTCCCACCCTTCCACCGATCATCATAAAAAGGCACTTTCCAGTGTAGAAAGCGGGACGCTCTGCGGATTTAAAAGCATTTCTTGCTGGGACTGACCTGCCTGCATTTCTACAGCTTGCGGAACCCGCTTCGCGGGTCCCGCATCGCGTTGGTGTAACTGCTGCTGTTTTAAAGGTTTGGAGGGTCCTTGAAGGGAAAATCTTGACCGGGGCTGCGAGCGAGTGCGTGCGCTCACGGAGGGACTTCATATCCCAGGAGCGCACGCCAGCACGAAGGAGCAACACCTGGGCCGCTCTCCCCGACCCCTCCCACCCTTCCACCGATCATCATAAAAAGGCACTTTCCAGTGTAGAAAGCGGGACGCTCTGCGGATTTAAAAGCATTTCTTGCTGGGACTGACCTGCCTGCATTTCTACAGCTTGCGGAACCCGCTTCGCGGGTCCCGCATCGCGTTGGTGTAACTGCTGCTGTTTTAAAGGTTTGGAGGGTCCTTGAAGGGAAAATCTTGACCGGGGCTGCGAGCGAGTGCGTGCGCTCACGGAGGGACTTCATATCCCAGGAGCGCACGCCAGCACGAAGGAGCAACACCTGGGCCGCTCTCCCCGACCCCTCCCACCCTTCCACCGATCATCATAAAAAGGCACTTTCCAGTGTAGAAAGCGGGACGCTCTGCGGATTTAAAAGCATTTCTTGCTGGGACTGACCTGCCTGCATTTCTACAGCTTGCGGAACCCGCTTCGCGGGTCCCGCATCGCGCTGGTGTAACTGCTGCTGTTTTAAAGGTTTGGAGGGTCCTTGAAGGGAAAATCTTGACCGGGGCTGCGAGCGAGTGCGTGCGCTCACGGAGGGACTTCATATCCCAGGAGCGCACGCCAGCACGAAGGAGCAACACCTGGGCCGCTCTCCCCGACCCCTCCCACCCTTCCACCGATCATCATAAAAAGGCACTTTCTAGTGTAGAAAGCGGGACGCTCTGCGGATTTAAAAGCATTTCTTGCTGGGACTGACCTGCCTGCATTTCTACAGCTTGCGGAACCCGCTTCGCGGGTCCCGCATCGCGTTGGTGTAACTGCTGCTGTTTTAAAGGTTTGGAGGGTCCTTGAAGGGAAAATCTTGACCGGGGCTGCGAGCGAGTGCGTGCGCTCACGGAGGGACTTCATATCCCAGGAGCGCACGCCAGCACGAAGGAGCAACACCTGGGCCGCTCTCCCCGACCCCTCCCACCCTTCCACCGATCATCATAAAAAGGCACTTTCCAGTGTAGAAAGCGGGACGCTCTGCGGATTTAAAAGCATTTCTTGCTGGGACTGACCTGCCTGCATTTCTACAGCTTGCGGAACCCGCTTCGCGGGTCCCGCATCGCGTTGGTGTAACTGCTGCTGTTTTAAAGGTTTGGAGGGTCCTTGAAGGGAAAATCTTGACCGGGGCTGCGAGCGAGTGCGTGCGCTCACGGAGGGACTTCATATCCCAGGAGCGCACGCCAGCACGAAGGAGCAACACCTGGGCCGCTCTCCCCGACCCCTCCCACCCTTCCACCGATCATCATAAAAAGGCACTTTCCAGTGTAGAAAGCGGGACGCTCTGCGGATTTAAAAGCATTTCTTGCTGGGACTGACCTGCCTGCATTTCTACAGCTTGCGGAACCCGCTTCGCGGGTCCCGCATCGCGTTGGTGTAACTGCTGCTGTTTTAAAGGTTTGGAGGGTCCTTGAAGGGAAAATCTTGACCGGGGCTGCGAGCGAGTGCGTGCGCTCACGGAGGGACTTCATATCTGTGGTAAATAAATAAATAATACCCTATTTTTGAATGTATAAATGAATAACAGATAGCTCAATAAATAAGAGTCAAGATTCGAGGTAGTAGGAGTTTCGCAGGTTTATTACAGCATAAAGGACAGGAACAGGACAACCTGCATAGGAATAGGATGGCAGGGCCCAGCAGCGCTGCTGGTGTCAGGATCGAGACAAGGGAAAAAGGAGACCTTTTTTTTAACAGTGCATGAGCATATATACATAACGCAAACACATAGCATTACATTGCAATAGGCGTAGCAGTGGGTGGAGCAATAGGCGTGACGCGTAGCAGTCGCGAAAGATAAGGGTGAAAGTGGGTGTAACAGGGCGTATACATAGACATGTGATGCAAAGGTAACAGAATATGTCATGAATGGGGCGGAAACCATGGAGGGGGCTACCTAAGGAGCCGGGACCTCTAACCTGGTGGTGCGCGCAAACTGGCAATGACGTATCACTAGGAGAAGCTGGGGGCTATGAACTCTGTGCTAGGAGCAGAGACTGAAGTCTGGAGAGTCAGGGCGACATGTACCTAAGCAGTATCTAGTATCTGATGTTTAGAGAACATGTTGATATAAACTAGAAGTCAGGAGGGGAAAGGCTAACAGACTCTAAGACTGGAGCATGCATTATTCTACAGGTAGCGCGTGATGAAGAATACGAAATGACCATTAAATACAGTATTTCTCTTACATGGAGCCGGAAAGGCTAGACAATGACGGAAACTATTGATGCAGTTCAGTAGCTTAGGAATGCAGAGAAGGAGGACTGAACTGATAACTGAAACTATAACATACTCTTGGCAGACTCAGAGGCAGAGCCAGGCTGAACCGGGCACTGCGAGGCAGGAAGTAAGTGAAGGGTCGAGGATACAGGTGGGGGCTGTATCGCTCCTCAGCGAGGGCTCAGGAGACAGGAGCTGAATCTGGTGTCCAGGCCCTTTTGAGGCCTAGAAACGGGGACTTTACAATGAAATAACGTGCACACTGAGAGACGTGGCAACGTAGCTTTACATAGGCCTGATATTCGTAGTATTCACGAGGACTGGAAACTGACATACTAGAGGTGGACACAACTATAATTGCGTCTTGAATCGAACATAGGGAATACATATGCATATTAATCATGCACACATAACATATGATGGATGACACGTAGGGACACAGAACATGGCAGAATTTACTTTTCCACATTCCCTCCTTGTCACTACATTTCCATCAGGAAACATCAATATTCATGATACCATCTATCATTTCATACAGTATCATTTGCTCGTCTCGAATTATCCTGGAACGGGATTTAGAACGGGGCTTGGGACTAGGAATACAAGAGGTAGCACAAATGCCGCAAATCGCAGGGCCACATTGTATACAGAGACAGCAGCTGAATATGATCGCTACTGCAATACCTAGGAAGGACAATATTTTCCATCCCCATGCGGAAATTATATTCCAGAACCAACCGGACCATGTCCAGGTGCCTGGATCTTGGTGTATCAGATGGGCAATTTTATGGAGTCTGGTTATAGCTGAATAAACAGACGGCGCGTTATTTGGAATGAAAATGCAGCAACTAGATCCGATGACTCTACAGGCCCCGCCCCTATCGGCCAGTATGACGTCAAGGACGAGACGATTCTGTAAAACAACAAATCTCATAGCAGATTGCTCTTCGGTTAAGTTACCTAGAGCAGAGGCAGTCTCATTTACTACAGCTTCGAGGGTTCTTGTTAACCTACGGATCAGTTTACTATTCTGGATAGGTCCTATAAAGAAGAAGAAACCTCTATTGAAATCTGTATATTGTTCTAGAGCAGTTTCAGTATAATCGACAATTGGGGACTCCCTTCTATGTCTAATGTGTACTAGATGTGTGTTTCTGTGATAATCAGATGGGGCTAGGAAAACAGGTGGCAGTAGGAAGGCAATGTAGCAGGTTCCCTCCCAATCGAGGGGCAGACGAACATATGCAGTTTGACCACAAATAAAATAAGAATGACGTGAAGCTTTGAAAATAGATTTCCCACTGTCACTATACTTGACAATAGTAGTACAATCACTATGTCCTACATGTACAGAACCATAATTTCGGACACATAATTCGCCTTTGACTGGTAATACTGAAATAGCAGGTAAGTCCGGAGTAGTATCAGACTGAACATTCAGGACCATGAAATTCGAAGAATAGTTACCTAAATTATACACTTCATTTTCTAGATCTAAACCTGTTCTGTGGGGGAGACCTTGCTTGTCTGGGAAACATGTACTGTTAAGAAAAGACATATCTGTTGAGGATGACGTTAACGTGGACCATGCTCCACACGAACCATTATGTGAAAATGGATAAGGAAAAAGTGGCAGAACTCCCTTCGGTATCTGGAAAGGGGGGAGTCGACCACACACCCAACAATTAGTGGCATTGCTGGTCTGGTGTGAGTAATGTAACATGCGGATAAAGGAATTATTTCGCATAGCGAGGCGGTAAGAGAGTTCATGGGGAGGTAGGTCACTAAACATGTGCTCTACAGTAGCATTAGAAGACATATTTACATGAGGAACTGGAAGATACAGGTAAAATGCATAACTGGTGCAGGAAATCATAATGCTGAGAAATAATATGAAACTTAGAAAAACGATACATCGGATTGAGTTTTGACTGACTCTCTCACTATGGGGGGTCTATTTTATACATGTCAGAAACAGTCTAACCGTTTCACCTAGGGGAGGACTTAGACAATCAAACTGACTGACTTATTTTACTAGACCGGAGTTTTAACTTATACTCCTGTTGCGGAGTTTTCTCTAACAGGGGGGGTGTAGTAACATTGTCTTTTGCGGGACAGTCCTTAAAAATGGTGCTTTGGCAATCCTTCAAATCCTGGGAAATGTTCTTTAAGACGGGTTTCAGTCCATAAAACTTTTTTATATGAGAAAGGTGCACCCAGCCTTTGCGACCTTCCAACTTCACGGCTGTACGGGTGGTGAGGAGGACCTGTCGGGGCTCCTTCCAGCGAGGCTCCAGCGGACTTGATCTGTCAAAATTCCTCACCAACACCATGGATCCTGGAACGATTTCATGCGGTGCCACCTCGGTATTGTCTGGAAATGCGGCGGCAACCTGTGAACGACATGAGTTGAGGGCAGACATCAAGGAAGCTAGGTAATCTGTCAGCATATTACTTGAAACATCGGTAATACTTCGGGGTCTAGGAGTACCCCACATGTTAGGGGGGCGGCCGAAAACGACCTCATACGGGGACAGACCTGATCTGGAATGTGCGACCATGCGCATATAAAATAAAGCGACTGGTAGGGCTACCAGCCAGTCCACACCTTTTTCTTTGCATACTTTTGCAATTCGGATTTTCAGAGTCTGGTTATGTCTCTCTACGAGACCGGCTGCTTCAGGATGGCGTACACAATGAAACTTCCACTGGTACCCTAACAACAGGGAAACGTGCTTCATGAGTTCAGATGAGAATGGCTGACCGTTATCAGAATATACGACTCTAGGGAGTCCATAACGGGGGAAGAACTCACGAACCAACTGCTTGGCAGTGGTCGCGGCTGTGTAATCTGGGACTGGATATGCTTCTGTCCACCTGGACAAAGCGCATACAACTACAAGGACATACTTGAAACCTCGACATCGCTCCATCTGAATATAATCCATCTGGAGGACTTCAAAAGGGTGGTCAGGGGGCTGGAATCCACCTTGTTCCACTGGGACACTTTTACCTGGATTAAACTGACAACATATCATACAGGTACGGACTTTCTGCTTGGCTGCAGCTCGTAAATGTTTGTTGAACCAAATATTCTGGATACTGTCTAACATAGCTTTTTCTCCTAAATGTGCTGGACTATGTGCGGTATTAATAATGACTTGAACCATAGAGTCGGGGAGAAACCATGTTGCTCTACCCTTCGTTAACCATCCTTGATCTGTCTGGACCCCTCCTTGTTCGGACCATTTCTTAATTTCTTCGGGAGTAGCATGTAACTGTATGTCTATGACATCTTGAGTAGGGTCCTTAACTGTCATACATGTAGTCGGATCTGGAGTATGTGTCTGATTAACTGGAATGTCTGGAGTCTGTGCTGTAAGCTTGGCTGTGCGATCTGCTAGATCATTACCTTGGGAAATAATGTCAGTAACTTTCGTATGTGCTTTGCATTTCATGATAGCGATAGATGTCGGTAAGTGTATGGCATCTAACAGAGCTTGAATAAGGAGACCATGCTGAATCTTGGTTCCATGAGAAGTCATGAAACCTCTCTCCTGCCAGAGCACTCCGAAGTCGTGTACGACTCCAAATGCGTAACGTGAATCCGTGTAGACATTAACTTTCAAGTTCTTGGCGTGTATGCAGGCTTGTGTCAGAGCAACTAGCTCTGCTGCTTGAGCGGACAGGGTGTCAAGACGGTGTGTCTCAATAACTTCAGTGTCAGTAGTCACTGCATACGCGGCGACTAGTTCTCCTGTACTAGTTCTCATACATGAACCATCCACATAAAGTGTCAGGTCGGGATCTGGTAACGGAGTATCTGTCAGATCTTGTCTTGGCTTTGTCGTAATGTTAACTACTTCCACGCAATCATGTGTGGCTGGATTTGAATTAACTGATGGTAACAGTGTAGCAGGATTAAGGATGTTGCAGCGTCTGATTTCTATGTGTGGCTGGAATAATGTCAATTCATAACCTGTTAAACGTGCAATTGTCAAGTGCTGAGTTTGTGTTCGGTTCAAAAGAACTTCCACAGAGTGTGGAACCTGTACTGTCAGGAAATGTCCTAAGACTATGGAATCACTTTGCCTGATAGCTAGTGCTGTGGCTGCAACTGACTTGAGGCACGCAGGCAGAGCCTGGGCTACAGGATCTAATGTGCTCGAAAAATAAGCACATGGCTTGTATTGTCCTGCTTGATCTTGTGTGAGAACAGATAATGCTGTACCTTCGCGTTCAGTAACAAAAAGTGTAAAAGGCTTACTGTAGTTCGGTGTCGCTAGAACTGGAGCTTGGCATAAAGCTTTCTTTAACTCATTGAAACTAAGTGTATGTTCAGATGTCCAAGGGAGAACAGTCGATACGGCTGCCTCCTGTGTCGTTAACTGTATCAGTGGTTTGGCTAGAAATGCATACTGAGGAATCCATTGTCTGCAATAAGAAGTAAGGCCGATAAAAGCACGTACCTCCTTCTGGGTCTTGGGCTGAGGAAGACTCGCTATTAACTGGATACGGTCCGGTGTCAACTGCCTACCCCTCTTGGACAGTAAGTGTCCTAAGTATACCACTTGCTGGACACAGAATTGAAGCTTAGAAGGGGACACCTTGTGCCCCATCTCGGCTAGGAAATACAAGACTGTAAGGGATGCTTGCTCGCAAGCACGTTCAGAACGGGCTGTGATCAGTAGATCATCGACATACTGGAGCAGGGCAGTGTCAGTTGGCATGTGAATGTTGTCTAGTTGTCTCTTAAGTGCTTGACTGTAAATACTAGGACTTTCTGTGAAACCTTGAGGAGCTCGTGTGAATTTATAGCTCCTTCCATTTAAACAAAATCCGAAAAGGAACTGGCTGTCTGGATGAATGGGAACACTAAAAAACGCGTTCTTGAGGTCGATTACAGTAAAGAACGTGGCTTCGGAATCAATGGCTGTTAATAGGGAAGAGATGTCTGGGACAACTGGGTACTGAGGAATAATACACTTATTAAGCTCTCGTAGGTCAATCACTAATCGATATACCGGGGGTGCATTTGGATCAGTACGTTTCATGACTGGAATGATCGGAGAATTACATACATTGGAGTCAGTTTCTACAACCACTCCTTGAGCAATAAGCTCGTCAATAATTTTGGATAAGGCTGCTACAGCCTCAGGTGGCAATCTGTACTGTCTGATTCGTGGTAACACTACACCTGGCTTGAGAGTCACACGATAGGGTGTGATTTGCATGTAACCTACATCAGTTGGACCTTGCGCCCATAAGTGCTGTGGAACATTAGACAGTCTTGAATCAAAATCTCGTAATACATAGTGACCCTTAAAGTCACGTAGGAACAATCGTATTCCCTCTGGGGAACAGCATATAACTGCACCTAACTCTTTCAGTGTCTTAATGCCTAATAGATTTTCTGGACATGACTTAGTAAGTAACAGATCAGTAGTGCGGGACAATGGACCTACTTCTAGAGAAACTGGCTTTGAGATCTCATTTACGATAGGCTTTCCTGAAAATCCAAGGGAAACATTTCTTGAGCCTGAGAGCGGAGCCCCTGGAACTTCGGCGTGACTAATTGTGGTCCTACTTGCCCCTGTATCAATCAAAAACTTTCTGTCTTTCCCTAATACTTGACTATGAACATAGGGACCTTCTTGATCTACAGGTATCTCGATGAGAGGCAAGCCTACCTCCCTCTCTAGGCTGTTTCATGAATACTGTTGGTACTCTGGATACTCAGACTGTGCATACTGGTACATCTGCTGTGTGACATGCTGTGTTGCAGCGATAGGCTGCGGTGCTGTAACTGTCTGTGGTGCATTCTGTAACTGAGGAGTCTGTGAAACTTGTTCTTGTCTAGGCGGACGTGGTCTTTCTTTAGTCTTACCAGTAGCTATGTTGTGTTTCAGAACTGCACACTCATTTATAAAATGACCTGGCTGTTTACAATAATTGCAGTTCCCTTTAACGGGAGCTGCAGGATGACTGGCTTGATTCGGACCCCTCTTCTGACTGTCTTGAGGAACAGATTGTGCAACTAGTACTTTCATTTTCGTGTCTTTCATACGTTTTCTTTCATGTTCTTGCTCTTCTCTGATTCTATTCTGGTGGTATTGGAGCATCTGCAACATCTGGGATGGGGTATTAGCTTGCCAGGTACTTTCGACTTTCAGAACTCGATTTTTAATTGGTGGACTTGAATTCTCGACTAATTTAGTAACAAAAAGGTGAGGGTATGACTCACTACTCGTCTTGAGACCACTGTTGATGCTAAAACATTTCTCGAATCTAGAATAAAAATCACTAATATCTTCGTCTTGTTTCTGTTTACAGGCTGAGATTGCATCCCAGTCTTCCTTTTTAGTTGTTAATAATCTGGGTAAAACTTGAATCAATAATTCAGGTAATTCTTTACATTTATCTCCGAGACCGGTACCTGGTACTCGTATCTTATCTTCAGCTTCTAGAACTGCCCAATCGATCTTTTTCTCTCCCACCTCCCAGTCTTTTTCCTTGAGCTTTTCATACACCCCTGCGGGCAACAGAACCTTTAACATTTTAATTATATCTGGATACGTGTATTCTCCCATACGGAGCATGTCTTTTAATTCTCTATGGAACCCTGCTGGATCTTTATCATGACAGGGAATTAATTTCTTCATCTCCAGAAGTTCCATCTTTGTGATCGGAGTGTATACAAACACTCGCTGCATTTCGCCACCCGTTCCTCTAACTGGGTGGACTTCTCGTAACGGATTATGTCTGTCTATGTAAAATGGTTTAATTTCTGGGGGTGAGACATGAACAAAATGCGGGTTCAGAAACGTTCTATATTTGTGGCGCTGTTCTAGAATGACACTAATTAAATCGGTACCTAGACCTCTCCATCTATACTGGAGTAACTCGTTCAGGATATCATGTAACGGACCTGGATCAGAATGTTGACCCTCATACAGAGTAATGAGGTGCTGAACCATATACATACCCACCAGTCGTTGCTCGGCTGGGGGCATTTTCAGAAACATTTGTGCCACTATTTCGTCTGGAAAAGTGGTAGAATCAGTAATCCATCGGACTGCTGATCGGGCTAGTTCTTGTTCATGCATAGTACTTAACTCACTGTAACCGATTCGTGATTTCAGAATGTGATCGGTAGCTTGAAATACTTGTTCTAGAGAACCTTGGTCTGGTACTGGATGATGGAACGTAGACTTGGGTTCTAGACGTAAATGGCGATCTGGAAATCTAGGTTGTCCTACATACGCTATTCTGGCGGAATTCTCGTCGTCTAACTCTTCAGTATCAGAGTTACTTTCTTTCTCGTTTACTTGTGCTGCTTTACGTTGTTCGTGTAACTTTATTATTTCTTTACGGATTTTCTTGTACATACTCTCCATAGCACCGATAGTCTTGTGCTTACCCTCGGCTATACTATTACTCCACTTCATCAGGGCTTTC
The DNA here is from genome assembly GCF_964261635.1 of Lissotriton helveticus. Taxonomy (NCBI): domain Eukaryota; kingdom Metazoa; phylum Chordata; class Amphibia; order Caudata; family Salamandridae; genus Lissotriton; species Lissotriton helveticus. The sequence goes on from NC_136073.1 coordinate 535,375,954, forward strand.
ATTTCGGCCTGATTTTTGGACGGGTAATCTTGTTCTCTTATTAGACAATTAATCAGAAACTTTAATATCATGAGCTGGGTCTCAGCTTTCCTTTGGGACATGACATCACTAATACTTTCTGGATCTTCCCCTGTACGGATGAAACGATATATTCTGTCTAGATCTTCCTTCATATCTGGTAGGGTGACTAGATACTCGGCCACATTTCTTACGCGTAATGAATATAAAACCATATCATCTTCGCCTGGGACTGGGTCATAGCAGCATTCGGCAAGGGATTTTCTTATTTCTGCAACAGACAGTCTGGGCGTACGTTGTGACGCTTGCATATGTAATTCGGCTGCCGTTAAACGTTTATGTGGCGGCGGGGTTCGAGGAGGACCTCCTCCTGCGGCCCCTAGACTAGAATCATCAACTGATGCTTTTCGTCCTGGCAGGGTGGGAAATTGGAATGCGGGCTGGACTTGTATGGCGGGCTGGACCGGGGGGACCGTAGCAGGTGCTGCAAAGGGTGCCCCGGTGTCTGGAGGAACGGGAAGTGCCTGATTTACAGGGACTGGTGGAGCGGGAACAGGATTTGCATATTCTGGGACTGTGTCGTCCAAATAGGACGAGATGAAAATATCAGCTGCGGTTGGTTTGTGACGTAACTTGATCGGAACTAGTGGTGGCGGAAAATTACTGGATGCCTCCGGGGTCGCTTTTGGCAAGCCCTCGGCAAGAAGAGGATACATACCCTTAATGAGGGCATTCCTCTGTCTGTCTGACTGTTCGGCTTTGACTTGTTCACCTATCTCGATTAGTTCTTTTTCTTGTGCTCGTTCCGAGGATTCTCTACTTAATTCTGACTTTCTGATTTCTTTTTCGGTTCTTTTATGAGCTTCTTTACGCCATAGCTCGATGGCATCTTTCTGTGATTGTCTGGCTTTCTTTTTCCATAATGCCTCTTCTACTCGCATGATGCACTCGGCATCCCATGTACCCGATACGGGCCATCTATACTTTTCTTCTAACTGTTTTGTATACTCTACCCATAAATCTAGATATAGTATGGCACTTATGCCATGCTTCTGATACATAAAGTGACCTGGACTGTCCCTAGGCGGGACAGGAACTGCTTCCTCTAACAAACCCTTTCTAGTTTTTAACTGACGTAATTTAGAAAACAAGGGCATGACTGGACTGTAATCTAGACACAATACAATACACAATGAACACGATACTTATTCCCCATTCATACCACGACATTAAAATACATGAAAAACATTATGAATAACAGTTCGAACAGAATACCACCTGGAATACTGGCTACAGGAAAACAGAATGCATGAATTTTTCTCGAGAACTGAACTGACTAGAACAGAAACTAGATGCACTGCTGAAACAGTACGAAACTTACCGGTCTCATAAAGAGACACGTCAGGACCCGCATCCACCGAAGTGGACACTTCGTTTGTGTGTCTGGGTACCACCAACCCACGGACCAGAGTCAATTAGATTGACCCTGTCTAGATACTACCCCAGTAATGGTACTCACCGGGCAGCAAGAACGGAAAGCCTCGGACTGGACTGGACTGCTTCGACGACGGACAACGAACTTCGGACTTAAGTTACGGGTGGACCTCCGGATACCTCGGACCTTGGACTCTTGGCTTGGGCTCTGGTCGGGACTCGCCGCATTCCTCCACCGCCTCGTCTGGATGCTGGACCGCCTCCTCCGTCTCCTCCGTGGGCCTGAGGGATACTTGAAGCAGAAATATCTGCACGTGCACGGTATGGTTCCGTCACGGCTGCAGAGGGTCAGGGGGCCGGCGTGGCTTCACCGGCGCGTGGGGAAAGGGCAAGTCCCTATTCGGGCGCCATTATGTGGTAAATAAATAAATAATACCCTATTTTTGAATGTATAAATGAATAACAGATAGCTCAATAAATAAGAGTCAAGATTCGAGGTAGTAGGAGTTTCGCAGGTTTATTACAGCATAAAGGACAGGAACAGGACAACCTGCATAGGAATAGGATGGCAGGGCCCAGCAGCGCTGCTGGTGTCAGGATCGAGACAAGGGAAAAAGGAGACCTTTTTTTTAACAGTGCATGAGCATATATACATAACGCAAACACATAGCATTACATTGCAATAGGCGTAGCAGTAGGTGGAGCAATAGGCGTGACGCGTAGCAGTCGCGAAAGATAAGGGTGAAAGTGGGTGTAACAGGGCGTATACATAGACATGTGATGCAAACGTAACAGAATATGTCATGAATGGGGCGGAAACCATGGAGGGGGCTACCTAAGGAGCCGGGACCTCTAACCTGGTGGTGCGCGCAAACTGGCAATGACGTATCACTAGGAGAAGCTGGGGGCTATGAACTCTGTGCTAGGAGCAGAGACTGAAGTCTGGAGAGTCAGGGCGACATGTACCTAAGCAGTATCTAGTATCTGATGTTTAGAGAACATGTTGATATAAACTAGAAGTCAGGAGGGGAAAGGCTAACAGACTCTAAGACTGGAGCATGCATTATTCTACAGGTAGCGCGTGATGAAGAATACGAAATGACCATTAAATACAGTATTTCTCTTACATGGAGCCGGAAAGGCTAGACAATGACGGAAACTATTGATGCAGTTCAGTAGCTTAGGAATGCAGAGAAGGAGGACTGAACTGATAACTGAAACTATAACATACTCTTGGCAGACTCAGAGGCAGAGCCAGGCTGAACCGGGCACTGCGAGGCAGGAAGTAAGTGAAGGGTCGAGGATACAGGTGGGGGCTGTATCGCTCCTCAGCGAGGGCTCAGGAGACAGGAGCTGAATCTGGTGTCCAGGCCCTTTTGAGGCCTAGAAACGGGGACTTTACAATGAAATAACGTGCACACTGAGAGACGTGGCAACGTAGCTTTACATAGGCCTGATATTCGTAGTATTCACGAGGACTGGAAACTGACATACTAGAGGTGGACACAACTATAATTGCGTCTTGAATCGAACATAGGGAATACATATGCATATTAATCATGCACACATAACATATGATGGATGACACGTAGGGACACAGAACATGGCAGAATTTACTTTTCCACATATCCCAGGAGCGCACGCCAGCACGAAGGAGCAACACCTGGGCCGCTCTCCCCGACCCCTCCCACCCTTCCACCGATCATCATAAAAAGGCACTTTCCAGTGTAGAAAGCGGGACGCTCTGCGGATTTAAAAGCATTTCTTGCTGGGACTGACCTGCCTGCATTTCTACAGCTTGCGGAACCCGCTTCGCGGGTCCCACATCGCGCTGGTGTAACTGCTGCTGTTTTAAAGGTTTGGAGGGTCCTTGAAGGGAAAATCTTGACCGGGGCTGCGAGCGAGTGCGTGCGCTCACGGAGGGACTTCATATCCCAGGAGCGCACGCCAGCACGAAGGAGCAACACCTGGGCCGCTCTCCCCGACCCCTCCCACCCTTCCACCGATCATCATAAAAAGGCACTTTCCAGTGTAGAAAGCGGGACGCTCTGCGGATTTAAAAGCATTTCTTGCTGGGACTGACCTGCCTGCATTTCTACAGCTTGCGGAACCCGCTTCGCGGGTCCCGCATCGCGTTGGTGTAACTGCTGCTGTTTTAAAGGTTTGGAGGGTCCTTGAAGGGAAAATCTTGACCGGGGCTGCGAGCGAGTGCGTGCGCTCACGGAGGGACTTCATATCCCAGGAGCGCACGCCAGCACGAAGGAGCAACACCTGGGCCGCTCTCCCCGACCCCTCCCACCCTTCCACCGATCATCATAAAAAGGCACTTTCCAGTGTAGAAAGCGGGACGCTCTGCGGATTTAAAAGCATTTCTTGCTGGGACTGACCTGCCTGCATTTCTACAGCTTGCGGAACCCGCTTCGCGGGTCCCGCATCGCGTTGGTGTAACTGCTGCTGTTTTAAAGGTTTGGAGGGTCCTTGAAGGGAAAATCTTGACCGGGGCTGCGAGCGAGTGCGTGCGCTCACGGAGGGACTTCATATCCCAGGAGCGCACGCCAGCACGAAGGAGCAACACCTGGGCCGCTCTCCCCGACCCCTCCCACCCTTCCACCGATCATCATAAAAAGGCACTTTCCAGTGTAGAAAGCGGGACGCTCTGCGGATTTAAAAGCATTTCTTGCTGGGACTGACCTGCCTGCATTTCTACAGCTTGCGGAACCCGCTTCGCGGGTCCCGCATCGCGTTGGTGTAACTGCTGCTGTTTTAAAGGTTTGGAGGGTCCTTGAAGGGAAAATCTTGACCGGGGCTGCGAGCGAGTGCGTGCGCTCACGGAGGGACTTCATATCCCAGGAGCGCACGCCAGCACGAAGGAGCAACACCTGGGCCGCTCTCCCCGACCCCTCCCACCCTTCCACAGATCATCATAAAAAGGCACTTTCCAGTGTAGAAAGCGGGACGCTCTGCGGATTTAAAAGCATTTCTTGCTGGGACTGACCTGCCTGCATTTCTACAGCTTGCGGAACCCGCTTCGCGGGTCCCGCATCGCGTTGGTGTAACTGCTGCTGTTTTAAAGGTTTGGAGGGTCCTTGAAGGGAAAATCTTGACCGGGGCTGCGAGCGAGTGCGTGCGCTCACGGAGGGACTTCATATCCCAGGAGCGCACGCCAGCACGAAGGAGCAACACCTGGGCCGCTCTCCCCGACCCCTCCCACCCTTCCACCGATCATCATAAAAAGGCACTTTCCAGTGTAGAAAGCGGGACGCTCTGCGGATTTAAAAGCATTTCTTGCTGGGACTGACCTGCCTGCATTTCTACAGCTTGCGGAACCCGCTTCGCGGGTCCCGCATCGCGTTGGTGTAACTGCTGCTGTTTTAAAGGTTTGGAGGGTCCTTGAAGGGAAAATCTTGACCGGGGCTGCGAGCGAGTGCGTGCGCTCACGGAGGGACTTCATATCCCAGGAGCGCACGCCAGCACGAAGGAGCAACACCTGGGCCGCTCTCCCCGACCCCTCCCACCATTCCACCTCTTTGTTGCAGGTCCTATAACATCCATTGATACTCCCGCAGCGCGGGAGAGCGCGCGGGAGAAGCCCGGGACAAGGGCGGGACCGTCTGTGGCCGTCCGGGGCCGAAGGAGGCCGGGCTGGGCCTCCCCTCTTGGCAGTGCCATATACCACCTACTTCAGTAAGTGATACAGATTATTTTGCACAAACTTGCACTTTTTGTAACCGATATGGCGACGTCTGAAAACACAAGCCCTGTAACTGGCCACTTAACGATTCTACCAACGGAGCCTGGTCCTTCGGCCATTGGTCCCTTAGACAAATTCTTTTTTAATCGATCATTGTCTATAGACAAGGAACTAACTTTGGCTGAGAAGCGTGCAGAGCGGAGGCTATCCATTGAAATTTTTAAGAACTCTACGGACAAGTCTTCAATTGTTGCTTACCCAACGTTGGTAACCCCTCTATCATCAGTGAACCTACCAGTCACACACGAACACTCTGAGGTTCAGGGTGATAAAGCAAACAGGAGTGTTGTGGCAGATTCAAATAATCCTTGTGGTGGTAACTCCCATTTATCTCCACAGCTTAATCTAGGTTCTCGGGTTACATCGGCCAATTCGAAAATAGGGTCCAAAAGGAAACAACCAGCTTCCGTAAATAAATCTAAAAAGGCGGCGAGACCTCCCCAAAAATTCAGGAAGTTACACAAACTTGTGACCATTGGAAAGGCAGGTAATGAACAAGTCCAAAGTTCTGGAAGTGTAATATCAACTATCTTTGTAAACCAGGATAATCAAGATATAGCGGACAATTCTAGCACTGTTTCCAATGTATCAAGTAAAGAAAACACTGTATTATTTGCAAATGCGCTCCCAGAATTTGAAAAAATGTTTAGACAATTACTTACCCCTATCGAGGATAGAATTGCTAAGCTCGTAGATAAGTTAAACCACTTCGAACAGACAACTTTAGACAATTTCTATTCTACAAAATCTTTAATTAAAGCAAATAGGGTGGAAGTAAACGCAAACTCCCAGGTCGCAAATAACCACCATGCACAGGACAAGGGTAGAATTCCCCAGAATGCCTCCCCTTTACCTCCAAAACAATATAAACCTCCAGCTAAAGGCGCTGCAAAAATTTTAGATAGGGCTGAGAGAGAGGCTGCTGGTTTTGACCCATCGCAGTCGACTTCAACACATCCTACACAGCCTATACCAACCCAGATACAAAATCCACCGGCTGTTGCAAACGTTGAGGTTACTCTGTGCCAAAAAATGGGTAAAGGGTTAGCCTCTGCAAACGTAAACAATAGTATACGTATACCTCCAAACACCTCGGGGGGAGGAAACGGGGCTAATGTATGCCAGTTGACTGGTAAAACTTTAGCAATGTCCCAAGCAAATAGCAAACCACAGGTGCAGAAACCAGCCCTTCAACCTGTCCCCCAAATTCCCAAATCTATCCCACCGCCCTTACAAAAGCCACCCTATAGAAAACCCCCAATAAATCTTACTCCAGACTCCTTCCCCTATGTGGCAGTTCTTATCAATGTACCACCTTTACCTCTAGGTCAGAGAGAAAATTTCCAGATGCTTAAAAACAAGACCATGCACTGGTTAAAGGAAAACCGTCCTCTGCCGGGTGACATTGATGGGCTAATAATAGGGGCTAGGAGAATTGACTGGATGGGTTACACACCAAAAACCCTGGGGGGGGACTGTATAGTGGTTAATTTCCAAGATCCTAGGGTAGCGGGATGGATAACAAGGCAGGGATGGGGAACAAATAAGGGAGGTATTGGTATTGTGGACCTTACCTTTTTCTACCCCCGACCCTCAAGTGTTACAACAAGCTTACTTAATGAGCCCTTAATTCCCCCTACTGTCCCATGGCCAGTTATTCCTTTACCACCTCCCCCTGCTGGTCATACCCACACCTCACATATACATTATAACCCTTATGTAGGATGGCAGGATCCGAGCTGGGGGTACTGACATACTGGTATAGATAGTATGGGTGGAATTACAAATGAGGCAGGAGGCCTACGTGAAGCTAGTAGTAATACCATCGCTATAAATCTATTGGTGAATAACAGCAAGTCTGGGTGTGTGGCTGAAGAAGGTGACTTAAGACTGGGAACTCCAAACACAAATGTCTCATACCCTGTAACAGATGATCTAACTGTGGATCCAATAGTTGATCCAGAAAGCCAGCCTAGCTTAATGGAAAGTCCAATGTCAGCCCATGCATTTTCATTTGTCAAAGATCGGGATGGGACAAATACAGATATTGGTACCCTTTTATCTTGGAATGTTGCCGGGTTGGCTAGCAAGCTGGATTCCCAACTTTGGGTGGATTTCATAAGTGGTTTTGACATTTGTTGTTTCCAAGAAACCTGGGCTTGTGATCCACTCTTTTGCCTAGGTTACTTGAACTATTGTATACCAGCTTCAAAAGGAGGAAGAGGGCGGCCCAAGGGGGGCCTAACTGTTTGGGTTAGGCAGGATTTGCACATAAACATAAAAATCCTAGATGTGGGAAATATTGATTTACAAGCATTAAGAATCCCTGTTGCTAAGGGTCAATCAATTGATTTATATAATGTTTATGTGAGAGGAGACAAAGCAACAAATCTATCGACTATTGAGTTGTTGTCTGACGCAATAGAGGTTAATTCCCAGGAAAATGCAAAAATAGTTGTTGGGGATTTAAATAGGACTTTTGAACCCTTGAACTGCACAAATGACCCTATGGATAGTGAAGTGGAAAATCTCTGGGGAGTACCATCTCTTAACTTAAAACCTGTGAAGCGATGGACCAAAGAGATTCTATTGCTAAATGGAATTTGTTTGGAACATGGACTTAGAGCTCTTAACGGCAGAACACCTGGTGACATGGAGGGCAGCTACACCTTTGATAATGGTATTAATAGGAGTCGAATTGACTATATATTGTGTAGCCTCCAGTTGTGGAGTGGGGTTGTTGACATGGCTGTTAGGCCTCGGGTTGAAAGCGACCACAACCCCCTATGTGTGTCCCACAGGTGGTGGAATACCAGCCCCGGAAACTTACTTGAGACACACGACGAAACCCCTCTTTTAAGTAACGATGAGCGCAGGTTAAAATGGCCCAGGGTGCTAGCAAATGAGGCCACTATGATATATATCACCAATAAGGTTGATTGTGCAATTTCCGCGATTGAAGCAGCCGTCCCAGTCGTTCCAGGGGATAACGGTACCACAGAAATTCATAATAAGTTATTCTCCCTTCTAAGACCATGCTTTTTCATTAAGAAAAGAAAAGGGAAGAAAACTAAGGAAGTGGGCAGGTGGTTTGATAACCACTGCAGAAAAGCACGCTTAGACCTGGGGCAAGCAATAAGGAACAGGGACCGTGCCGCAGTGGTAAAGAATAGGAAATTGTACAAACTGGCCATCTATCGTGCCAAAAAGAAATGGGACGAAGACCATTGGGCCCAATTACAAGAAGCCTCCGATAACAAAGACTCAATGTTATTCTGGAAAATCATTAAGTGGGGTAGTGGTGCGGGCCCAGTAAAACCTGAAAACAATGTACCAGTGGAAGCCTGGGTCGATTATTTTGGGCCACAGTACGCGGAAAGTAACAAATCCGTGGTAGCTGATAATATAATACCGGTTTATGCAACTAAAGATCAATTTTCCCTTAGTGAAGCAGAAATTGCCATCTGTTCGGTGAAGCGTGGGAGGGCGCCAGGTCCAGACGGTATCCCACCCGACATTTTCAAACATGATGTGACTAGATGGGCTAGATACATCCATCTTGTAGTAAATGCACTAGCAAGGGGGGCAGTGGTCCCAGATATTTGGAAGGGTGCAACCATCATCCCCATTCACAAGAAAGGTGATCGCTCATTACCTGCTAATTACAGGCCTATAAGTTTAATAGCCACCATGCAGAAAATTGTCGGGAGAATGGTAACAAACCAGCTAATGGACTGGGTAGAAGATAATAGCGCCCTCTCCCCATACCAAGCGGGATTTAGAAAAGCAACTAGTACCATCGACCAGGTCTTTCGCTTCACCATATTGCGGTGGAAGACCGTTGAGTTGGGAAGGGGTAGCCTGTACGTCGCGTTTGTCGACCTACGGGCGGCGTTTGATTTAGTCCCCCGGTATAAGCTATGGTCGGTCCTTCATAAGCTAGGTATTCCTGCTGAACTGTTAACACTAATCATGCGATTACATGAATCCAACTCTGCTAGAGTCCAATGGGGTGGAAGTAGGGAAACAACATTGGACTTCCCTGTGGAAAGGGGCGTTAGGCAAGGCTGTTCCATGGCCCCTCTACTTTTCTCGTTATTCATTAATGGGATAGTAGAGAGAATGTTGAAGGCTAGTGTAGATGCCCCATCGTTAGCGGACACCAGGGTTCCAATCCTGATGTTCGCTGACGACACTCTCATTTTGTCTAAGACCCCCATGGGATTGCAGCGTGCATTAAGCATCTTTGATGCTTTCTGCTTGGAGCACGGACTGGAGGTAAATGTAGGAAAAACCAAATTAATGGTTTTCTCTGCAGGACGTAGGAGTAAGCCAAATATAACCCTAAACAATAGCAGGCTTGATATAGTTAAGGAATTTACGTATCTGGGAGTGCAGATCGCGGGGGGGAATGGCTGGACGCATCATGTGAATAAAGTAGTCCTAAAGCACCAGCAGCTTTCAGGTGCCCTAAGGGGGGAACATCGTAAATCAAAAACAAAACCAATAAAACCTGTAATGACAGTTTACGATGCGAAGGTCCTGGGTGCCACTTTATATGGCGCGGAACTGTGGGCTTGGAATAGTCTGGTGGCTCTCCAGACTTCCGAGAACAAGTTCATGCGCGGGATTACTGGACTTCCACAGAGTACCCCCCTAATCCCATTGTTCCTGGAGTTAGGCAGACGTACGATTGTCGACAGAGCCCGACTGCGACCAGTTCTTTACTGGAGACGCCTCTGGACGACTCCAGAAATAAGACAGTACGCGGAGGGCTTTCTGTGGATAATCAAGGAAGATATCTTCCACAAGATAAAATGGTTAAAACACCTGAAGACCATGTTGGCAAATCTAGGGTTTTCAAATCTATGGAACAACCCCGAGGGAGAAACCTTCCCAAGTAAAGAAGCCATCAAGGAGCAATATTGGGATTGGGTGGGAGGTAAGATGCTGAATGACACCAGGGCAGATTCTATGTCTGGCCGCTTCCTGGAGATTAAAATTTTACCTGTCCTAGAAAAATACTGGGTCAATATTACTGTACCTATGGACAGGAAACTTGTCTTTCAGCTAAGGGCAGGATCTATCCCCCTTAAGAAATTGACATCAGGCTGGCACAGTCCTACTAATAACCTATGTCCCGTCTGTGAGAATGCTGAGGAGAGTATAGGCCATTTTCTTTTCGCATGTCAGGCTTACGCAAATCCGAGGAGAAAATGGCTCTTGCCGGTTTGCAGAAACCTGGGGACACGAGATAGTGCAGTGGCCCTAAGAATCCTGTGTACAACAAACCAGGATTCGATAGTTATGGGGGTAGCTAAATATATGGGTTGGGCGTGGGCGATAAGACGACGATTTTTGGGGGGTAGCTGGTAACCAGGGAGTCCCTTTTTTACAGTTTTTTATGTAAAATGTACAAATTGTTTTATGTATAACCTTGTATGAGCTGCATTGTGTTTAATGACTTTTTAATCCGACTATGTATTTCTGTGTACTGTTCTGATTTTATGTGCTTTTATGAGAATTTTCTCGAATAAAGCTTATACAACCGATACAGGAGATTTCCTATCCAAAATATACAATGTCAAATGGAAGGAGGATTATGTGTTCATGACATTGGATGTCCAGGCATTGTACACGAGCATCAGACATAAGGATGGCCTGAACGCCATTAAACACTTTTTGGGAAAGAGACCTATAAACTTGTTTCAGCATACAAAAATGCTATTGGAAATGGTAGAATGGTGTCTCACTAACAACACATTTATGTTCGATAGACTGCATTACAAACAGGTCCAAGGATCAGCCATGGGCACTTGCTTCTCCCCCAGCTATGCGAATCTGCATATGGGCTGGTGGGAGGAGCAGGTACTATGGGTGCTGCACAAAGAAATTATGACAAACAATGTGATTGTATACAACAGATTCATTGACGATATATTTATTTTGTGGGAGGGCAATGTGGAGAGTGCTGTGAGTTTTACAGAACAATTGAATGAAAATGGTTTGAATTTGAAATTTACTTGCAACACGAGCACAGAAACCATACAATTTCTGGAGTTGTTTGTAGAACATGATAGGATTCAAACACGCACCTACCGCAAACCAACTGCTGGTAACGGGATCTTGCATGCCCATAGTTTCCACCCCACATCTCTAAAACAATCAATCCCATATGCAGAATGCCTAAGGATGACACGCAACTGTAGCACAACTGAGGGTCTCGCAAATGCTAAAAAGAATTTATTCTCGAGACTCCAAAAGAGAGGGTACACACCAGAAACATGTAAGAAAGCAGAAGTGAAGTGTAACACCAAAACCCGACAGGATTTACTATTCCCGGTGGCAAAGGAAGTCGTTAGAGAGAACCAGGAGAGACAACCCCCTAGACTCATAACAGGCTATAACCGGTACCACTCAAACCTCCGGAGAATCCTAAGAAGGCACTGGCCATTGATACACAATGACCCTACCATAGGGAGCGAGGTAGGCGAGAGTCCATTGATATCATTCAGAAAAGCAAAATCAATGCGCAACACCCTGGTGTGTAATGCACCAGTCCTAAAAAAGAAAAAGAATCGGCTACAGTCCCAAAAAGGTTTTAAAAAATGTATGAAATGCAAAGCCTGTAATCATGGCATCAACACCACCGAGGTCCAACTACCCTTCAGAAGAAAACAGTATTCCATAAGGGAACACTTCACATGCAAAACAGAATTTGCGGTGTACGTGTTAACGTGCCAGTGCGGCAAAAGATATGTAGGGTCTACTATCCACCCCGTACATGTGATGATTCTGCAGCATTTGAGGGCAATTGCCAATCTGGACCAAGCGTATCCAGTGGCACGACACATCCATGAGTCCCATGGGGGTAATGCAGATGGTCTAACGTATTTCGTTATAGACAGCATCCCCAAGAGTCCAAGAGGTGGGAATCGTAAACTTGCGTTACGCCGCCTGGAGTCAAGATATATCATTCTCTTGAACTCCAAGATCCCTTCAGGTTTGAATGCGGATGAAGCCCTTAGTGTCCACATTTAAGTAATCACTCCTGAGCGCCCGTTCCGCCTCTCCTTTCCCGAGTACTCTGAAACACTTGCATCTGACCATATCACTGTAAATACACTGCGCACGTAACTGTCACTATAGGGTTTTGACACTAATGTTGCACCGATCATATCAAGTCATGCCAGGCATGTGGTATCATCCGTCACCCAGCACTACCTAAGCAATTTGCCTACTTTCGTGGCAGGTCCGCCCGTTGTCCCACTTGAGAAGCAGGATCGTAATCCATAATGCATTAGTTATGCTTCGGCTAGCAAAGGGTTTAACAGGGTGCATGTACCGTTACTTTAGAACTCACCTAGTTATTATGTGGAGCTTTTTCTTCTCACTTCATATCGCGCCCAGGAAACTCGCAAACCTAACAATGGAGTTACAGCCCTGAGCCAATCACTGTGCTTTTATGAGCAGGCATGATCGGACCGATTGTAGGAACACACGGGATTCGTTCACATTTGTGCTGACATATATGTAATGGTAATCGGTGTAATGAGGGAGTTTAAAATGTTCATTTTGACACAGTTTAAGTTAATGATATTCACAGGTTATAATTTAAGCACAATTTGAATTGTTGTGAAATGCCGTAATTTACGTTATATGTGAATGTAACAGTAACAGTAAACAGACTGCCATGTAGTCATATTGTGCAAGTCATGTAGGAGGCAGCGTCATCACCTTGGGTGTAACCATGTAACCATAGAAACTGCCAGTAGAAACGAGTGGAGCCTACCGAATCCATGACAACGTGTTTATGTATATAAGGCATTTATGTGGAATGCATTTGTTAGTGAACAAGGCGGGAGCAAGCCGCCGAAACGCGTCTGAGCAGAAACTGAGCAAAGAAATAAAACGTTTGGATTGAAACTCACGGAGTCAGCGCCTTCTTTTATCAGAAGTTTGGTATGGTAAATAATATATATATATATATATATATATCAAGTGGCACCACATTCATTTAATCCCACGTTAGTTAGTTGGCTATACAGAGTTACTCATTTACTCATTTAACAACAACTAGCCTAGTATCTCCCCGTCTTCTCTTTTCATTTAGCTCAGTCAAAAAGTCCTGCGCCTTGACTTCGGAGAAAAACATTCTGGTATGACCGTCCATTATTACTTTCAATCTGGCTGGGAACAAAAGGTAGGCCTCGCAACCTATCTTCTGAAAGGGATTAATCAGTTGCCTTAACCTCCACCTCCTTTCTACCGTAACATGGCAGAAGTCGGGCCGTGCGAAAAAGGATATTCCTTTGAAGGAGCGATTGTTCTGTGGCTTGGCTTTGTCCATAACTTCCTGTCTGGCCAAGTAGTTCCCCACAAATACCAGCAAAGCTCTCGGTTTCTCGTTACGGGAAGCCCCATATGATTTCTTTTGGGTCAGGGGAAACCTGTGTGCCCGCTGGACCTCAACCTCCCAGTCCCAGCCAATAATCTCAGGAACACCCCAATGTCGCCTAACTCCTTTGCAGTGAGGCTTACCTCGCTGTGCTTGCCCTGAATGCGCTTCTGCAATCGCATCAGCTTGCTGCTCACGGTTCTCCTGCCTCTTTCCGTCTGCCTCGCATAGCTCTACCACATCTGCTGTCGGCTCATCCAGATTCGCCCTGCTCGGTGCTCCTGGTGCATGCGCCGCTGCTCCTGCACTCGGTGCTGCCGCTTGTTGTGATGGAGATGCTGGTGCTGGAACCGGTAAGCCCGCGCCAGTTCAATCTGCTTCATGCTGCTTGTATTACTGCCTTGGGTAGTGGATCGTTTGCTGCTTCCCGGAGCCCCTGTGAATGCCTCTACCAGCGTTGGCTGCCTTAGGCTGTTTCTCTGAGCCTTAGGGGTTGCCTCTTTCTGCATTGAAGCCGCCGCTTTCAGGGCTCTTTTTTGCGCAGCTGCTGCCGCTGCCACTTTTCTTTGCGCCCTCTGCTCAGCTATTGTCTCCTCGTCTCTCTCCTTCTCCTTCGTCTTTAACTCTCTTTTTTGGAGGCCGAATCCGTAGCGGTATCTGTGTTTTTTACTGCCGCTTGCCTCCTGGTCACCGTATGTGCATCTGTGAGCTTCTCAAGCTCGTCCGTCTCTTTCTGTTTCATGCCGCATGGAGGCATCCTGACTTGGTTGCTTCTGGTAAGCCAGTGTTTCTCAATACCTTGCGTGTAGAGCCTTGGGGCCTGGATGGCTCTATACAGAGTCTTCCGCTGCAATAACAACAATGTCTGTAAAAGTAGATTCCTTATCTTTGTCCAGCTAACACCCCGCATTATCTTAGTTGGTTATAGTCATTTTTCTTCTTTTCTTCTCTTTCAAAGGGAGAGGGAGTTCATAGCGACTCGCGGCTGCGGCCATCTTGCCTTCCGACAGGCTAAACAATCTGAGGGAATTTTGGTTTTGACCAAATATCTTTGTACAGTTCTGCCTTGTCTTTTCATCCTTCGGAGGCTGTCTGGATACCTGTTTTTTGGTTTAGTGGGAACACCCTCCCGCTCCCACTGACTACAAGCAGGGTAAGGGGTGTTAGGGCCATCAAAACCATCAAGTTTAGGTAACTCAGATGCAAATGGATAAGTGAGTGGATTGTTTGGGGTGTTGTTTAGCTGTCTGAATGAGAACTTCAAGAAAAATGTTTTTCAGGTTACACCAGGTAAAATGAAGAGCAGATGTGGTGGGTAGGCATGTGCCATTTTACAGGCAAGATGTCTATGGACAATCTGGTTAGAAAGTGTTCTGATCATGATATATGATCAGTACAGAGGAGCTTAAGTCCAGAGAAAGTTGTCAAAATTAGATCCAGGCAATGGCCTGCTTTGTGAGTTGGTTCACGGACCATCTGTGTAATCTGGAAAAGCTCATGACCTCAAATTGTGTGTGAGAGAAAGTGTTAGCCTGATCTTATAAACAGATATTCAAATCCTCAGAATGACAGCATCATTGGAAATCATAAGAACATGTATGGCTAAGTTTAAGAAGTCTGATTGAAAAGTGGTTACACTTTTTCTTGACAGGGCAGTATACGGCCATGCAGTTCATTGAGGAGAGACATCCTTGATTAAAAGATATTTGAAGGAAGTGTGAGAGGGTGCATCCATCATCCTAGAGGGGAGGGCATTGTGATGTACCACTGACAAACCGCTTCATTCCTGGGGTTATTTCTTAGCAGGATACTATAGTCTGGGGGAAGGAGACCTGAATGCTGTATTATGTGATATCAACTACCCATGGCCTAAATTGAACTATGATTTGGAATTGTTTTCGTCCTCTTTTCTTAAGATTGTATTAGAAGCATATATTTTTTGTTGAATCTTATAAAAAAAAAGATGCGGAAATGAAGTATACTTTGTGATATATTGATTTATAAATTTTTTTATACCTATTTGACAATGTTTGCGTTATATACTCCCTGAAAAATCTCCATTATTCTTTACACTGTGATCAGTGGGATTTTCTGGCCATTTTCAGGTATCAAACAGCATGGCCATCGTAACTGGCAATAAATCCCATACTGATAGTACATTGGAGTAAATACCATTTTGTAAGGGAAGGGTATACACTGATACTTCTTGTTATGCCTTTACTCTACGTATAATGTTCAAGCATATAGACTACCTCACTGGTGATGTGTATCTCATCATCTCCTTGTGTTTGCTTCATCTCACCATGACATGCAGGATGACAGCAAATGGTGGAATCATTTCTGGCCCAGAGTGTTATGTCATGGTAGGTGTTTAGATGGCTATTACTTTCCCAGTTAAGAGAATTTTCATGTTTGCATACTTATAACACTCTTTTGCTTTTACTCAGTGCATCTGTTCTTGGCTTGCATTACAGGTTTACTGTGGGCTAAGTTGTACTTGTTGTGAAATACAGAATTGGATATAGACTAGTGAAGGTACCTATTTATTCAACCAAATATTAATTTTACATTTGTTTGGCTGTAAACTCTTACCTACTGTACTTTTCTCAGTATCAGCTGTATCTGGCTTGAATTCCAATGACCCTTCCTGGTGCAATTGTGGATACCACATATTGTTAACTTTTAATGGGTCTGCCCCCCCCCCCGCTCCCCTTCCCCAGTTGGTGGCTGGGTTCACTGGTTATTTGTATTACTTTTTTTAATTGTTCAGCATTTTATGTCATGCCATTTTTTGATTTCTTCAAATGTCCTTTTGATTGATGGCAATACATTCATTTTCATAAATATGTCAGTCCACAATTAAGCTTTTTTTGTTCCCAAAGCACAGTTTCAGTACTGAGGTTGCTGGAGATTACCAAATATTCGTAACTGGCGGGCTCCAATATGGTATTATTGTTTGTGTAAGGCTCCTCTTTTTTCACCCCAAGTAGGCTAACATATACAAGATGCAAGGGGCTCCTTCCACAGTTTCGGCGTTTGCATCACGATGCAAGGCCATTTCCATTGCATAATGGCATTCCTAGCTTATGCACATGTGCTGTCATCATTGACCAGTAGGTCTGGTGCTACACTAAGTTTTATGTTGGTGCAACTCAGCTGGTTTTAGCACTCAATTGAGCACATTATTTCTGAGTAATTGTAGGCCTAGAACTGTGTCTTAAGAGCCAGTTTTTGCCAGCGCTCGAGCCTATCTCTCAGGAGAAGGTATTTAATAACTAGCACAAACATTGGCAGCCGGGTAAAATGCAGCATTAAAACACAGAGATAAACAAAATATAACATTCAAGTATATTTTTCTCTGGTAGATGTAAACGTTCAGTATTTGGCAAAATATGACACCATAAGCCACTATTAGAAAATTTATTTCTAAAATCCATCGGGAAAAGTATAAAAAACATTTAGCCTGGCCTTTTATTCTCAGTTATACCAACATTTATAGCGTTCTCACTACAGCTAGAAGAGTGTAAATTGCTTATATTCTATCAACATTGTTAGGTTAGAGCAGAAATAAATCTCATGCTGAAATATGTTAGTGTAATAAAAATATATCAGTGTTTCTAGACTTTCATCTTCAAAAGTAAAGGTGACCTTTCCCTAGATGTTTTACACATATTTATGAAGAAATATTTAAAAAACAGACACTCCTTTAGGTCCTTATTCAGACCTTGGGCATATAAACTGTCCCACCCAGGCCTAGTTTCACTTTAAGGCCACCAATAGGACCTTGCCTCCTTGGCATAAATGACTTGGCCCAGGTGGTACAATGTTAGCTGGTGGGGGCTGCAGCATGATTTTGCAAGACAACCTTGCTAAAAAATGTTTATGAGCTCATATGCAGCTGGGGCTCTAGGATTACTGAGAGGGTGGCAGCTATGCAGACTATTTGTCCATTCCAGAGTCCCATAATAAAAATGAATGCTTAATTAATGAATACGTCCCGCATATGAGGATCACTCAGTTTCAGATGCCAGTTATTCCTTATGATCTTACTGAGACTATCTTTTTATTTGTTTTAAGTTAAGAAAAGTCTAAAATCATTCTTATCTATATTGGATCCCATTTTTCTCCCTCATGCTTTTGCATTGCTATGTGATGATTTAAATAGCAAGTCATGTCGAGGTAGTGTCCTAGTCTTTTGTATAGCCTTGTCTACCGTTTGCTCTGCATAGCCTCTCTCTAAGAAGCGCATTTTGCTGCTTTGTTGTGCCTCTACGAGATCTTTGTCATTGCTGCAGACGCGTCTGATCCTAAGCATCTCCCCACATAGGATGCTACAGATGGTGAGTCTGGGGTGGAAGCTAGTTGAATGAAGTGCTGTGTTGCCAGCAGTTGGTTTTCGATGTAGTTTAGTGTGTAACTGTTTCTGCGCAACATACACCTCAACATCAAGGAAGCAGATCGATTCTTTACTTACATTCAGGGCCAGACTGGGTACCAAAACCGGACCTGGCAAAGTGCTCGGCCGGTCCCCCCCTCCCCTCTCCTCCCCCTCGCCCCTCACAGGAGAGGGGGGTGCCGTCGAGCTCTTTACCAGGGCCGGTTTTCAGACGATTTTGCAGCTATGCTGCAAAAACGGCCTTGTAACAAAAACGGCCTTGTAACAAAAACGGCCCCCAGGGCTCCAAACTGGCCCCCACCCGTGCGGCGCACCGGGGGATTGCCCGGTGCCCGCTATGGCCAGTCCAGCCCTGCTTGCATTGCTGGTAAAACGCAGATTAAGATAATTTTCATTTATCTATTTGACAAAATCCTCAGCGCTTTGCATGGTACCTTGCCAAATGATGAATAAATCATCTATGTACCGGATCCATTTTACCACATGTTTTGCTACTGCATCAGCATATTTGACATTCAAAGAACTTTCTCCCACCACCCCATGTGGAGGCAGGCATAGCTTGGGGAAAAGCTGGCCCACATAGACATCCCCCTTGTTTGTTGGTAAATCTGTTGATTAAATAGGAAATAATTATTATCTAGGCAGAACTGTATCAGGCTGATTAACAGTTTGTTATGTTGATAATATTGAATCAATCTGAAACCCAGAAAATAATCAACAGCTCTTAAGACATTCCTATGGTTGATGTGAGTATAAAGGTTAGCCATGTCCAATGTTAATAATACATAATTCTCTTGTCACTGGAAACCATGTTTCTGTTTCAAAAAGTCTGTGGTGTCTTGAACATAGGATGGTAAGGTTTTCACAAGACTTTGTACGAAGAAGTCAATATGTATAGATGCGTTTTCCAATAGTAAGTCAATATATATAGCTGCGTTTTCCAATAGACTTTGTTTTGCTGAAATTATTACCCTTCCTGGTGGATTTATGATATCTTTATGGACCTTCAGTACAAAATAAATCATCGGCGTTATTGGATGATTGTTTTTCGTAAATCTATATTAACCCCAGAGCCTCCTGCAGTTCTGACCTAGTGGCGGTCGCCAGTAGGTAGTTATAGTTAGGACCTAGTTTCCATAGGAAATCTGCAACATTCTATTTGGAATAACTTTGGTGCCGGTCGACAAATCTTCGCAAAATTCTCCAAGAAAATGGCCTGCTCCGCTCCGCTCCTTCCCTGAAAGTTTAGGGGTGATTCGTCAAGCGGGGGCCGAGAAAAAAGGGGGGTCCCAAAACGAGTTTTCCCTAAGCAATTTTCCATAGGACCTTTAACTCTTTCTATGCTGATGACGGAGCCGCTCCGTATTCAGCCGCAGTGGCGGTGTGCTGTTGACGGAGCGGTTCAGTCATGGCCCGCTCGACGCGACTGCGTCGAGCTGTTTGCTATGGTAGGGTGGGAGCCTCGCGCATCCCACCCTACCATAGCAAACTGCTTTGGTTTTTGAAGGAGAGAGCAGGAAACCTGGTCTCTCTTTCAAAAACCAAAGCCGATTGCTTTTCTGCATGGGGAGCAGCATGTTAGCTGCTCCCCAAGCAGAAAAGCAATGCCGGCTCCCGCAGGATGCGGGGAGCCGGCAGGGACCGTGGGGGGCTTGGGGACCCCCCACAACCCCCAACGAGGAGGGCCAGCCCCGGGGGAAGAGGTCCCTGGGGCCAGAAGAGGCCCGGGAGGGGGGCCACGCAGCCCCCCTCCCAAAAAAAACAAATAAATAAAATGGCCGGTCCCGGGGAATGAGGTCTCCGGGGCCAAAGGTGGCCACAGGAGTGGGGCAGAGCAGCCCCACTCCCAAGAAAAAAAATAAAATAAAAAAAGGCAAATGTCCCGGGGGATGGGGTCACCGGGGCAGAGTATGGCCCAGGGAGGGGGACCACGCGGCCACCTTCCTGATCTTTTTTTTAAAATAAAAATTGGGGGCAGGCCCTGGGGGATGGGGTCCCCGGGGCCAAAAGAAAAAGAAGGGGGGCTACACAGACCCCCTTCTTAAAAGTAAAGAAAAAAAACGGGATCGGGAGGATGCCACGCCCCCTCCCTGCACCGCTCTTCAAACGCACCCCCTAGCTCGTTTGCAGAGGGGGAACTAATTCCACTTGCATACTGGGGGTCCCTGGGGGCCAACTAGCCCATCAGGAACCTCCAGTATGTGCCAGGGGGCTGCGTTGCAGAGAGGTGTAAAAAGGGGCATGGCCTCATTACACCTCTCTGCAACGCAGCCCCCTGGTGCATACTGAAGGTTCCTGGTGGGCTAGTTGGCCCCCAGGGACCCCCAGTATGCAAGGGGAATTAGTTCCCCCTCTGCAAACGTGCCAGGGGGCTGTGTGGCAGAGAGGTGTAAAAAGGGGTGTGGCCTCATTACACCTCTCTGCAACGCAGCCTCCTGGCGCATACTGGAGGTTCCTGGTGGGCTAGTTGGCCCCAGGGACCCCCAGTATGCAAGGGGACTTAAGCCCCCATCTTAGAACGCGCTACGGGGTGTGTTTGCACAGTGGTGAAGATATGGGGTGGGGCTAGAGGTGATATGTGTGCAAACATGCCCTGTGGTGCGTTTTAATTTGGGGCATTAATTCTTCTTCAATCCAGAGGTCCCCTAGGGGCCAACTAGTCCAACAGGTACCTCCAGTATGCGCCACGGAGCTGCGTTGCAGAGTGTTGTAAAAAGGGGGCGTGCCCTCTGAACACCTCTCTGCAACGCAGCTCCATTGGCGTATACTGGAGGTACCTGGTGGGCTAGTTGGCTCACAGGGGACCTCAGGATTGAAGAGGAATTAATTCCCCAACCTAAAACGCGCCACAGGGAGAGTTTGCACACATGTCACCTCAGGCCCCGCCCCCTTCCTTCACTATTGAGTGAAATATTCCTCTAAAATCAGCCGAACTACGAATTACGATTTACTCACCTGATATCACGAGAGACATCAGTGCTGCATCTTTGAGCGCAGTACGGACCCTGAAAAGTAAATCTAACCATACTTACAGTAACTTGAATTTCCTTCCATAGACTAACATTGACTGGTTCCCTTGCAAATGTTTCTAAGTGTGGAGTTTTGGAAGTTTAAAAAATTCCTCAAAAATCAGCCGAACTACGAATTCCGATTTACTCACCTGTTATCAGGAGAGACCTCAGTGCTGCATCTATCAGCCTACTACTGATCCTGAAAAGTAATTCTAATCGTAGTTACAGTAACTTGAATTTCCTTCCATAGGCTAACATTGACTGGTTTCACTTGGAAATTCTTCTGAGTGTGGAGTTTTGGAACTTAAAAAAATTCCTCTAAAACCAGCGGAACTACGAATTCCGATTTACTCACCTGTTATCTGGGGAGACCTCAGTGCTGCATCTTTCAGCTCACTACTGTTCTTGAAAAGTAAATTTAACTGTACTTACCAGTAACTTCAATTTCCTTCCATAGGATATCATTGCCTGCTATATAAAATATATATACATTTTAAAAAAAAATTAAAATTTTAATATTTTTAAAAACATTTATTTTTCAATTTATTTTACAAATATGTAATGTCATTTAAAAAATAAAATATCTAAAAATAAATACTTTAAAACAATGTAGTAAATTAGTATAAAAAAAATAACAATACATTTAAAAATTATCATTTATAAATCCTTTGAAATTCTCTGAAAAAACCATAGGTTTCAGCCACGTTATAGTTAGGAATTAGCATTTAAAAAACCTTAGAAATTCAGTGAAAAACCATAGGTTTCACACGTTACAGTTAGCTGGACATTTCACTCATACAAAACCATTGAAATTCCCCCGTTATAGTTAGTACAGCTAACTATAACTCGTGCGCCCGCAATGCACTGCTGATGACGTCACATATTACATCAGTCATGACATGGTCAGTGACATCACTCATGACATGGCAGTGACATCACTCATGACATGGTCAGTGACATCACTCATGACATCACTGATGACATCTCAAATGACATCACTCATGACATCACTCATGACATCACTGATGACATCGTCCTTGTGAAAAAGTGGCAGACCTCCTCTCAGCGTAATATAACCCTTGATACACACATTCAAAAATAGAAACTAAAATTTTCAAAAAAATGGAGATATCAATACCAGTTACAACAACCTATTCAGTAATTCCACCAACTACATACACATCCACTCATTCACCAACAGTTCTATATAGTCACTCATACATGTACTCACTCATCATATGTAATCATACACCTATACATCCTGTTACACACCGACACTCATCCATAGAGTTACTCACACACATACTCACACATGTAAATAAACTATCAAACATCCATTTATTTGCATATACAGCTATACACAGACCACTACACTTACGTTTACAGAAACATACACATACTCTCTTAAACAATCACTTATAGAAACACATACTTATTTATAAAGGAACTCGTCCAATCTCTCACTCTCACATATAATCACTTATATACATCAATACTCACATATACTAGATTAAAACATTTGTAGGTACTCATAAAGATACTATTGAAACAGTCATTCACTCACTAACACACCCATACACACACTCATCCACCCATACAGTCCTGCACACATGCTGTCTTCAAAACACATACAAACAGTGAGTCACTCATTCATGCATCTATACGCTAAGTAATATCCCCCACCGAACCATACAGACACTCATACTGATGCTCAAAAAACAAACTAATATCCCATATAGACACTCATGTAGCTACTCACCAACCCATGCAGCCACTTATAGACAAAGTGAGACACTGATACAGATATTTACATATTTAAACATTACTCGCTAATACAGGTATTCAGTAAGATACACTTAAGTCAGTTATGCAATAATTTTTACAAAAAAAACATCCATTCAGACACTTATTTACCCATTTATTCTTCCATCGACCTTTAGATATCCATATATAAAAAATATTTTTTTTTTTAGAAAGACACACATTCACTGGATGTTTTCATCAGTGATGTCATCAGTGATGTCATTTGAGATGTCATCAGTGATGTCACTGACCATGTCATGAGTGATGTAATATGTGACGTCATCAGCAGTGCATTGCAGGCGCGCAAGTTATAGTTAGCTGAACTAACTATAACGGGGGAATTTCAATGGTTTTGTATGAGTGAAATGTCCCGCTAACTAGAACATGTGTGAAACCTATGGTTTTTTCACTGACTTTCTAAGGTTTTTTAAATGCTAATTCCTAACTATAACGTGGCAGAAACCTATGTTTTTTTCAGTGAAAAAAAAAAAAAAATATATATATATATATATGTAGGTAGCTATAGTTAGGACCTAGTTTCCAAAGGAAATCCGCAACATTCTATTGGGAATAACTTTGGCGCCGGTTGTTGAATCTTCACGAATTTCTCAAAGAAGATGGCCCTTTCCGCTCCGCTCCTTCCCTGAAAGTCTCGGGAAGATTCGTCAAGCGGGGGCCGAGAAAAACGGAGGGTCTCAAACGTGTTTTCCCCATTTTAATTTCCATAGGACGATTAGACACGGCCACAGCTCGAACCGCTGAACGGAATTACACCAAATTTGGGAAAATGATAGGGCCTGGTACGCAGATCACGCTTTTGGTTAAATGGTGTAAATCCCTCCAGTAGTTCCTGAGAAAATCAAAAGAAAAAAATATATGTATCTGGGCGGAGCCTAACCACACATCTCATCTTGAGATTTGATTGGCTGTCAGCACTTCTTCCAAGAAGTGTTGGCAGCCATCTTGGGACCAATATACATGATAGCACCTCATTAAAAAGCATTGCAGTTAATAGAAGGTTTTAGGACTTTAGTTACATTATAAATCATTTGTTGATGGTACCATACTCATTTTAGCAATTGTGGTGTGTTCTAAGGTGATTTTACGATGTGAAAAAGCCTTCTGCTGGGATATCATGAATCATGTTTGAAAGAAAACTATTATCTCATGCTTTTCCCACAGTGGTTTCGAAGGGGATCTATAAGCTAAACTGAAAGCATATTTTCTGTACATTCACATTATCTTTCTCAGTCATGTGAGAATGAAGTCTGACATTCTCAGTAAAACATGTACATCCAACAAGGACAGAGACTGTCAGTTGATTCCTTTGTGTTCTACTGCAGCTTCCCAGAGTGTTCTAAAGAACAACTAGAGCGCTAACAGTCCTACTTATTACAAAGGTATGGCACACCAGAAGCCATCTTGATTGGAATTAAGTGGTAAGTCTGAAAACATTTAATTTAAAAAGGAACAAAATGGGTGGGGTTCATTTTGCCATAGAAAGTATGATTAGTGCTTCAGAATGAAAAATTAGGGGACATTTTGAGTGACTTCTCAAATCCTCTTCTATTTCATTAAAAAATTCTGACATGCAGACTGAAACATGCACTTTCAATACCAGCAGCAGACTTCCCTGGTGAGCAGTAGCTTTACTACAGTGATCTAATAAGCAACTAGCGTGCTAACATTCTGAATTTATGGCAAATGTGTGTCACATCTGAATGCCTTCTTGATGGAATCAAAGTAGAAAACTGAAAGTATTTCCAAATGAGGAGACTGTAGTAAATGAGGAAATTAGGAAACTTCATAACAAATAAGTCTCCCAAGATGGCCACCAGAGACAAAACAGCCCAAATGTAGCACAAATATCCCCCAGATGTAGCCCAAGTATAGCCCAATGACAGAATGTCCCAGAGTGTTCTAAAGAACAACTAGAGCGCTAACAGTCTTACTTATGACAAAAGTATGGCACACCTGAAGTCATCTTGATTGGAATAAAGTGGTAACACTTAAAACATTTAATTTGCAAAGGAACAAAATAAGGGGGTTCATTTTGCCATAGAAATTATGATTAGTGCTGAAGAAAGAAAAATTAGGGCACATTTTGACTTCTAAAATCCTCTTCTATTTCATTAAAAAAATTCTGACATGCAGACTGAAACATGCACTTTGAATACCAGCAGCAAACTTCCCTGGTGAGGAGTAGCTTTACTACAGTGATCTAATGAGCAATAAGAGTGCTAACATTCAGAATTTATGGCAAATGTGTGACACATCTGAATGCCTTCTTGATTTGCCATATTTTGTCTGATTCGTGGTTCAGATTTTTTGTAGTCTTAGTCAAATGACACACGCTGCAATTACCGCAGGCGAAATGTCCGGTGATATTAGGCAAGCCCCAGGAGTTGAGAACTGTTTGCTCTCTGTTGAGATTTTGTCTTGGGCATGTGGATACCAGGCTATCTCGTAGATTTTGTGATCTTTTATGGGAAAATAACGGTTTTTCCCACTGTAATTTCCCCGAATTCAGTATACTCCAATTGCTCTGGATGATTTTGGCAACTTTGGTAGAGATGGAATTATATGTTGTGACGCAAGTCAGTGGGATGGTAGTCTCAGGTTTTGCTGAGGGTTCAAGTAAAGCGTCCCTGTTTTGGTTCCAAGCCCGTTTCTGTGCTTTCTGGACGAACCTTGTGGGGTAGCCTCTCGTGGTAAGTTTCTGTGTGAGGGCGTCTGATTGTGTTTTGTAATCTCTGATCTCACTACAATTTCGCCTCAGTCTTAAATACTGTCCATAAGGAAGATTTTCACGTAGAGGTCTAGGATGAAAACTCTCGAACCTGAGCAGGGAATTTCTTGACGTGGGTTTAAAGTGTGTTTTCGTTGTTAGGGTGCCGTCTTGTGCTTGTATATCCAGATCGAGGAACGTGATACTTTCCCTGCTCACGCAGTGTGTGAACCTGAGATTGGGGTCCAGTGTATTGATCCAGATCAAGAATTCCATCAGTTTTCGTTCTGTTCCTTGCCAGATGAACAGGACATCGTCGATGTATCTCTTATAAAATACTAGTTCATCATGGATGGGGGATGCTGTGTTGAGAACATGTTGGGATTCAAAATTAGACACATACAGCCCTGCCACACTCGGCGCGAATGTGCTGCCCATAGATGTTCCATACTGTTGAAGGTACAGTGTACCTTCATACTCGAAAAAATTGTCTTTTAGGGCTAGTTCTGCACATTGTAAGACAAAGCTCCTAGATGTTCTATATGGCCAGTTTTCTTGTTCCAGGGCGATCTGGAGGACATCCAAAGTGTCATCTTGAGGCAGGCTGGTATATAGGCTTTCAATGTCCATACTGGCCAGAATGGATGTAGGTGGATCAAAAGGAATATCTTTTATTTGAGCCAGTAGGTCCTTAGTGTCTTTTAGGTAAGCGGGTGTCACTTGTACCAATGGCTTCAAGAAAAAATCACAGAAACGTGATAGTGGCTCAAGTAATGATCCAATACCGGAAACTATTGGACGGCCAGGTGGGGGGTTTTTGTTTTTATGGATTTTCTGGGGCCCAGCACAGTATTAGCACTGTACATTTATGCTGCTCCCACATCCACTTAGCTGCAGGATGCCCATTTACCCGGTATAGAGCTATATAGTTTGCACGCTAGTCGTTCTACGCGTAATGTAATACTTTATACCTAGCGTTTTAAGGCCTTCATACCATACTATCCTATTTCTGTCACCGATATTGAAACGCTTCACCTTTGCGTTACATTTGTAGTCCCACTATTAAAACGTACACCCACCTAACTCAAATTACCAGGCGTGCATGATTTATTCAGACCACATGCCCCAGCACGTTTTGGGCATCACATTTACTATTTTATTAGTTTTGTAGCAGACCTTGTTAACATACAAGTTCCCTGCTACCATATTACCTACACTGGTAATCATGATGATATATCAATTCACTCACATAATTAGTTCATATGCATTAATAGGCATTGTTTATTACTTTGTTACCGTTTTAGGTGCATCACTATTAAAAAAAAAATGTGTGTGTGCATCTCAATAAAGTAACAATGCCTACACATGCGCTGTACACTCATGTGCAGCCACCACGCTGCTCTCAGTTAGCATTCTAGTCTTTTGTAACCACGTGACTCCCATCCGCGATCACGTGGTTCTGCCGACTTCCGTATACAACCAGCTCCCTGAACCGCTGCGTTATCGGATGAGCTCCACGTACTAGGTTTGGAAGCTAAGTTAGTGGTGACAAACGTGAGTAACGATCCATTCTCCCCCGAACAGCAGTGTGAATTCCCTGTAGACAGTCTACCTCCTATATCAAGAACTTTATGGCATCCTCATTTACTTACAGGGTCCCCTAGCACTCCGACGTGAGGCTTGATCCATGTAGCCTCTTACCCGTAAAGATAACGTGAGCTGCTCTCCTTCTTTATGTTTCATGTTGTATTGTCTTGTTGTGTCCTTGCACATGCGTAATTAATTCTCAATACCTCATTTCACGCGCTATTTTTAACATAGAGACATAGCTACACAGGATGTGCCATAGTTATATTTCTAAAAACACAGTTGATGGACAGAATGTAGAACAATGTCATACATTCACCCCAGTACAAGGATCTGGGCCTAAATCCATCGTTTTTTTGCACTCCACACCACCCTGGGTTAGACACTGGCTATATGCAAATCAGCTCTGACCCTGTGCCTCATGGGAACAGTCCAGTCCGAATTACCAAGCCATGTCTTTCCCAGACCGGAATCAAGCATCCAAGGACCGGTTTCTGGCTATCAGCCTTCATCAGCCTGGATAGCTTGACTCCAGTGGTGTGGAGAGCCTGGGACTCACGTCTGAGCATACCCAGCCCACTCGGGGTGAAAATTGCAAAAAACACAGTTGATGGACAGAATGTAGAACAATGTCATACATTCACCCCAGTACAAGGATCTGGGCCTAAATCCATCGTTTTTTTGCACTCCACACCACCCTGGGTTAGACACTGGCTATATGCAAATCAGCTCTGACCCTGTGCCTCATGGGAACAGTCCAGTCCGAACTACCAAGCCATGTCTTTCCCAGACCGGAATCAAGCATCCAAGGACCGGTTTCTGGCTATCAGCCTTCATCAGCCTAGATAGCTTGACTCCAGTGGTGTGGAGAGCCTGGGACTCACGTCTGAGCATACCCAGCCCACTCGGGTGAAAATTGCAAAAAACACAGTTGATGGACAGAATGTAGAACAATGTCATACATTCACCCCAGTACAAGGATCTGGGCCTAAATCCATCGTTTTTTTGCACTCCACACCACCCTGGGTTAGACACTGGCTATATGCAAATCAGCTCTGACCCTGTGCCTCATGGGAACAGTCCAGTCCGAACTACCAAGCCATGTCTTTCCCAGACCGGAATCAAGCATCCAAGGACCGGTTTCTGGCTATCAGCCTTCATCAGCCTGGATAGCTTGACTCCAGTGGTGTGGAGAGCCTGGGACTCACGTCTGAGCATACCCAGCCCACTCGGGGTGAAAATTGCAAAAAACACAGTTGATGGACAGAATGTAGAACAATGTCATACATTCACCCCAGTACAAGGATCTGGGCCTAAATCCATCGTTTTTTTGCACTCCACGCCACCCTGGGTTAGACACTGGCTATATGCAAATCAGCTCTGACCCTGTGCCTCATGGGAACAGTCCAGTCCGAACTACCAAGCCATGTCTTTCCCAGACCGGAATCAAGCATCCAAGGATCGATTTCTGGCTATCAGCCTTCATCAGCCTGGATAGCTTGACTCCAGTGGTGTGGAGAGCCTGGGACTCACGTCTGAGCATACCCAGCCCACTCGGGGTGAAAATTGCAAAAAACACAGTTGATGGACAGAATGTAGAACAATGTCATACATTCACCCCAGTACAAGGATCTGGGCCTAAATCCATCGTTTTTTTGCACTCCACACCACCCTGGGTTAGACACTGGCTATATGCAAATCAGCTCTGACCCTGTGCCTCATGGGAACAGTCCAGTCCGAACTACCAAGCCATGTCGTTCCCAGACCGGAATCAAGCATCCAAGGACCGGTTTCTGGCTATCAGCCTTCATCAGCCTGGATAGCTTGACTCCAGTGGTGTGGAGAGCCTGGGACTCACGTCTGAGCATACCCAGCCCACTCGGGGTGAAAATTGCAAAAAACACAGTTGATGGACAGAATGTAGAACAATGTCATACATTCACCCCAGTACAAGGATCTGGGCCTAAATCCATCGTTTTTTTGCACTCCACACCACCCTGGGTTAGACACTGGCTATATGCAAATCAGCTCTGACCCTGTGCCTCATGGGAACAGTCCAGTCCGAACTACCAAGCCATGTCTTTCCCAGACCGGAATCAAGCATCCAAGGACCGGTTTCTGGCTATCAGCCTTCATCAGCCTGGATAGCTTGACTCCAGTGGTGTGGAGAGCCTGGGACGCACCTCTGAGCATACCCAGCCCACTCGGGGTGAAAATTGCAAAAAACACAGTTGATGGACAGAATGTAGAACAATGTCATACATTCACCCCAGTACAAGGATCTGGGCCTAAATCCATCGTTTTTTTTGCACTCCACACCACCCTGGGTTAGACACTGGCTATATGCAAATCAGCTCTGACCCTGTGCCTCATGGGAACAGTCCAGTCCGAACTACCAAGCCATGTCTTTCCCAGACCGGAATCAAGCATCCAAGGACCGGTTTCTGGCTATCAGCCTTCATCAGCCTGGATAGCTTGACTCCAGTGGTGTGGAGAGCCTGGGACTCACGTCTGAGCATAACCAGCCCACTCGGGGTGAAAATTGCAAAAAACACAGTTGATGGACAGAATGTAGAACAATGTCATACATTCACCCCAGTACAAGGATCTGGGCCTAAATCCATCGTTTTTTTGCACTCCACACCACCCTGGGTTAGACACTGGCTATATGCAAATCAGCTCTGACCCTGTGCCTCATGGGAACAGTCCAATCCGAACTACCAAGCCATGTCTTTCCCAGACCGGAATCAAGCATCCAAGGACCGGTTTCTGGCTATCAGCCTTCATCAGCCTGGATAGCTTGACTCCAGTGGTGTGGAGAGCCTGGGACTCACGTCTGAGCATACCCAGCCCACTCGGGGTGAAAATTGCAAAAAACACAGTTGATGGACAGAATGTAGAACAATGTCATACATTCACCCCAGTACAAGGATCTGGGCCTAAATCCATCTTTTTTTGCACTCCACACCACCCTGGGTTAGACACTGGCTATATGCAAATCAGCTCTGACCCTGTGCCTCATGGGAACAGTCCAGTCCGAACTACCAAGCCATGTCTTTCCCAGACCGGAATCAAGCATCCAAGGACCGGTTTCTGGCTATCAGCCTTCATCAGCCTGGATAGCTTGACTCCAGTGGTGTGGAGAGCCTGGGACTCACGTCGGAGCATACCCAGCCCACTCGGGGTGAAAATTGCAAAAAACACAGTTGATGGACAGAATGTAGAACAATGTCATACATTCACCCCAGTACAAGGATCTGGGCCTAAATCCATCGTTTTTTTGCACTCCACACCACCCTGGGTTAGACACTGGCTATATGCAAATCAGCTCTGACCCTGTGCCTCATGGGAACAGTCCAGTCCGAACTACCAAGCCATGTCTTTCCCAGACCGGAATCAAGCATCCAAGGACCGGTTTCTGGCTATCGTAGAAGGCTGAAACTAGTAGACCTACACTGTTTTGACTGCGATATAGAGGGACAATTTTTACCTCAATTATATCCTATCTATGTTTTACCCATGCCATAGGACCCTTCCATTAAAACTTTTATAAGGGTATTTCCTATAGGCATTTTTAGCACATAACTCACCACAAATAGCACTTGTTCACTAGTACACAAAATCTCGCTCCGCTGTAGACAGGCGTTGCAGCACAGCTGGATTGATCTCGGTGATCCAGCTGGGCCCCAATGATGAAGCATGCCACGTACCAGGTAGGTGGGTGAGGGGTTTCTTAACAACAAGAGCTTGTTGTTAACATCAACTGACTGACCAGGCACCAGGGTAATATCCCTGACCTATACCTGCTTGAGGTCTTGTCCTCGTTGTTCTAATATATGTATATGTATGCATGCATTTATATTTGTATTTATATAGATATGCAGATTATATATGTTTATATATGTATGTATATATATATACACATACATATATATAAATGCATATATATGTGTGTGTATATGTGTGCGTGTAGAGAGAGGTAGAGGTGTAGAGGTAGAGGGGTATTGATAGAGAGGTAGAGGTAGAGAGGTAGAGACTAGTAGAGAGAGACGTAGAGAGAGGTGGAGAGGTAGAGAGTAGAGAGTGAGTAATAGAGAGTAGAGAGTGAGTAGTAGAGAGTAGTAGAGAGCAGTAGAGAGAGTAGCAGAGAGTGAGTAGTAGAGAGTAGTAGAGTGAATAGTAGAGAGAGTAGTAGAGAGTGAGTAATAGAGAGTAGTAGAGAGTAAGTAGTAGAGTGAGTAGCAGAGAGAGAGAATAGTAGAGAGTAGTAGAGAGTAGTAGAGAGTGAGTAGTAGCGTGAGTAGTAGAGAGTGAGTAGTAGAGAGTAGTAGATAGTGAGTAGTAGAGAGTAAGTAGTAGAGTGAGTAGTAGAAGAGCTTAACGCTGGGGTATGTGCCCGTACCCACTAAAGGAGGGGGAACCAATACCATCTAAGGGTACACCGACACTGTATAAGTCCTAAGAGAGGATATCACACATGTACATGGCTAGATAATTAAATGAAATACACTGAAAATGATGGACCATTGGCTTTCCCACAATACGGAACATTTAATGTTAGAATTCTTAAACATTTGAGGAGTGAATGGGAACATTTTGCCCATGAAAAAGAGAAACAGAAATGTCAGGGAAGATACAAGGATACTTTAACCACATCGATGCTATGCATTTTCCCGCTGTGTGCTGGAATCAACAAAAACACATGTTACATGACGAGCTGGGCTCGTCATGAGCGTAGCAGGAGGCTACCTCATGACGAGCCCAGCTCGTCATGAGTGTGGAAGGGGTTAAACCAATATATCAAGGCTAGATGGTATGCTCAACAGAAGGCTTGGAGAATAGATTTAGCAGAGGGAACTAGAATGTATACCGTAATAGTTGCAGAGAACGAGGAAAAAGCGAAGTGTAAGGAGAAAATAAGGCATCCTGAAGAGGAAAAAGCACAAGCTCTGGATGGAATTAGTGATGATGAATTTGATGACGAATTCTTAAATGAATAATTACTGAACCGCCACCACCTTATAATGAAGATCAACCCCATAATTTAACATATTCTTGTTTGGGAAAAAACTGATGCACCTGCCGTGTCCATAGACCGAGTTTAACACACCCCCTTCACATCAGTGGATTGAAACATAGGGATGCCTGATGTGAATATTCGGACAGTTTTGAATCCACAGATGCTTTGACTGTTCCATGACCATGAAAACATGTACATACATTGTCTGTCCCTACTGGGATAAATGGCTCGACTTCTACTCCTGCAGATTTGAGATTGAGACAGCCTACCCAGATGCCTTTAATTCCAACCCCAGCTGATATTTCTTGAGGAACTAGCGTTGGTTCAAGTGCACATTCCACTTGATTTAATGCTTCCAGCAGAAGCTCAGGACTGGCCCAAACCTCCTATGTACCTGTGAATGGTATGGTAACCCCACCACAGGCAACTCAGACTACTGCAGGGAACATTCTTCCAATGAGAATGCCAGAGGCCAATGTGTCCCTTTTACATTCTACACCTATTGCAAGAACAGAAGGTCAGCATGAGGATTTACTAGGAAATACAACAGAAGAGCAAACAGGTCCTACCTCTCAAGAATTTGATGATTGGCTTAAAGGTATAGTTACTCCTGCGAATAATAGAGGTGGTGGGATTGATGGAACAAATGCCCTGGGAACGAAAAACATAGGTCCATTGATGTTGCAATGTTGCAAGACTGCTAGAATGGTTGCTTATCAGGATGATGAATTCTTGTTCATCTGTACAGATATTACCAGACGTCCTCGAAAAACACATGAAAAGTTATCTGAATTGGCGCAGATATATAGAGTGGATGTACAAAAGTCGAAAACATTACAAAAACCCTATAAAATAGATTTCAGGGATATTGAAAACTTGAGACCTTCAGTAATGAGGCTACAGATTAAAGAATTACTGGCTATCCTTAAGAAATGGGGAGAGCTGGAAAATGGAAAGGCTGATGGGCTGAGAAGATGGAAACAAAAAAAGTTACCATGCAAATGTTCTCTTTCATCGAAGATTATGGGGGTGAGGGAGGTATCTGGAGGAGGATATGTACATGTCCCTTGGACTAGAGCAGACATATTGTCCTTTACAAATAACTTTCCAAAATTGAGAGAAAATCCTGTTGCATGGTACAATTGAGCTGAAAGGGTTGTGAAGGTTTCAAGGGTTTCGCTAAAAGATTTAGATACCTTATTTGACATTGTGGTCCTGAGTGACTTGTGGGTGGAAAGAAAATTACAGTTGATTGGCCTGAAACAGAACCAGCTAGGAATGCTCACACAGGTGCACCATTTCATTAGATGATGAAATATAACCAAGTCATTACCTATTTGAAAGGGAAAATTTCTCCTAAAGAAATTAATTGGGTAAAAATTGACAGGACAACTTACGAATTGAAGGAAACAGTTCATACTTACTATGAAAGGTTATTGAAGGCATTCAAGCAGTACAGTGTAATGGAGAATGTATCTGAAAAGGATATGGGACATTTTATTTATCGGTTTGTGTGTGGACTGAGACCTGAGATTAACAGCATGCTCCAGCTGCACTTACTTTGATTACAGAGTAGGCCTGTAGATGACAAAATCGGTTATGCAAAATATTGTGAAGACAATATTGACACAAAACACAAGCAGCTCAAGGAAAAGCTAATGATTTCCCACATGAAAGCAGTTCAGAAGGGTCAAGGGGAAACGTGTTGATGCCATGTTTGTTGTGCAGGGAGGTTATCAGCAGACCCCAATGATATGAGGGGTAAGTGGAGGACAACAGCAGGGTATGCAGCCCCAAGGTAGAGGTTGAGGTTTTTCAATTGATCTGTTGTAGAGGATACACCCGTGTCAAATTTGCAGGAAGTTAGGGCATTGGAAGCACAAATACTGATTTAATCAAGGAAATGGGGATAGGTTCAGAATATTGGAAATGCACAATTACAGAGATATGGCATGGTACAGACTCTACAGGTTCACAGACAGTGTTCAGGTCCAGAAATACATTTTGAATAAAGGATTTCATACAGATGCAGAGTCTCATTCAAATCACAATGTGTCTCAGCAAAACTCTTTGTTCCAAAGAGAAGATACAGACTCAGACCAGTCACAATGAAGATGCCTGAGAGGTCAGGAGGGATGCATGTTTAGCGCATCCTTAGAGGTACACCAGAGTGGGACCTAGGTAGACGGCAAGTTAAATAGAACTCCTATCTCATTTCTTGCCACTACTAGTGCT
The DNA here is from genome assembly GCF_964261635.1 of Lissotriton helveticus. NCBI lineage: Eukaryota > Metazoa > Chordata > Amphibia > Caudata > Salamandridae > Lissotriton > Lissotriton helveticus. The sequence continues at coordinate 535,410,335 of NC_136073.1, forward strand.
ACCCTTTCCATTGTAAGAACAGCAGATGTTCCAAACCTACCCCTCTTGGGACAAAGAATCCAAGTTCTGGGAGTTGAAAATCGACAAATGTCAAACCGGGTGACAAAACCTGCACCTGTGGAAATATGCTCCTTTGAGGACTTGTACGAATTTGTTTTGTGCAATTTAAGTCCAGTAAACTTACTGGGACGAGACTTGTAGTGCAAACTGAAATGCTCAAATTCTTGTACTCCAAAGGAAATTGAGTTTCACACAAATGATGAGGATGTTGTCTTTAAATTGGCAAAACGGAATTCAGAGCTCAAAGGATTGTTCCACACGTTAACCAGAGATCACCTGCCTCTAGAACTGAGAAACACTGTATTTCCAGACGTTTTAGACTTTATAGGAAAAGATGGTTTAATCAAAGGTGTGGCACCAGTGCAAATTTCTTTGAAGCCTAATGCTGAATTCACCTGAATCCCACAATATCATTTGAGTCCAGAATCCATAGCAAGGATTTCTCCTCTGATTGATATAATGATTGAGCAAGGAATCCTGAAAGAAATAATGGGAAGTCCATGTAACTCTCCTATTATGGGTTTTCGGAAACCCAATGGTAAACATCGCATTGTTCAGGATTTGCACACAATTAATCAGATTGTAATCCAATGTTGTCCCATGGTACCAAATCCAGCTTTGATTTTATTCCAGATTTCATGTGAAGCTGAGTGGTTTTCGGTCATTGATTTGTGTCAAACCTTCTTTTCCATCCCGTTGCACAGGACAGTCAGTATCTTTTTGCTTTCTAGTTTGGCAGTAGTATTTTGGCATGGTGCCGAGTTCCACAAGGGTACACGGAAAGCCCCTCAATATTTGTTTGGATTTTAAAGAAAATTTTCGAGTCTTTGAGATGGCTAATCATTCTGTTCTTGTCCAGTACATTGATGACTTGTTGGTAGTGTCAAATGCTCCAGAGGCTTGCACTCACGATACCATTGCTTACCGAATCATTTGGCTGTGAATCGACATAAGGTGTCACTGTCCAAAGAGCAATTTCGCAAGAGAGATGTTCTGTATCTTGGACATCATATTGAGAAAGGAGCAGGGAAAGTGTCCCATGACAGGATCACTGTGATTCTGAACATGAGTCCACCAAGTACTCAAAAGGAAATTTGCATGTTTTTGGGATTGGTTGGCTAGTTGTAGCGAATACGTGGCCAAAGGGGCTGATTCCCTATCATGCACAAAAAATGGGAAAAGTCCGTAAGACTACAGCTACCAGAATGCCTTGGGACATTCTCCACAGACATAAGCCCCTCCTATACAGGGGAAAAGTGCTTGTCAATTAACCTGCTTCCAGAGAGGAATGGCGGATGGTATTCCCCGCCGGATTCCAGCGTGAAGATTCAAGCCTTGTTACTGAATTCTTGTGTACTTGTTATGGACCTGGTGCAATCTTGACCTCCGATGACATGGAGAGTGTTTGAGGAAATCGACACGCAGTTCCTGTGGAAGGAGAGCGGGCTCGCCTCCTTTACATCAATCCTTTTTCTGGGGAATAGGAAATCCTTGTGGAAAGAGAAGCCACGATGCTATTAAACGCGCAGAGATGCGTTTCAAGGGCACGTGAGTAAAAATAAAGCATTTCACTGTGCACCGTGCTGAGAGTAAGACGCGTCCGGTGCAATTGCTTTAAGTATTAGTGAAGGCATTCTTAGTGAAGAATACCTTAGTGTTTTGTGGGCACAACTTCTTTTCATTTCCGTTGGAGTATGTTTTGAAGGAGCTGAACAATTACTCTGAATTATGGACATGAATCAGTACTATTTTAAATGATCCATGGAAGTGTTGTGACTGCAACAACGCTGTGTTAGAAGTGAAGACAAGTACCCTTAATGACTTTTTCTGTTTCGGTGTTTGGCAGCGTTCCAAGACTGTGCAACTAAGGGGAAGTGATTTATTGCTGACATTAACCCTCGGACATTGGGCAGGAGATATTTTTGGTCTCAGATTCGAAAGCACTTGCAGAATACGAAATATTGCAGCTGTCTATGAGACTTTGGTGAGTTGGAGGAGGGGACGAACAGTACCTTGTATAAAGAGTACCAGTGAACAGAGAGTAATCTTCTGCTTTGTCGCCCTTTTACATAGCGTTGGAGGCCTTTCTGACACAGCGCAGAGTGCATACCACGCCCCAGAGAGGGATACAGAAACCACAGCCTCTTTATTATTTTACCCACTTCCCCTTTTTCCCTCGGGGCACGAATTCACGCAGAGCGTATATTCTTCTCTGTTGGGGGTCGTGTCGAGAGGGATTGGGGGGGCTTAGCTTCAGACATCGTCTCCGCTGGGTACCAGAACAAGGTTAGTGGCGTTCTTTGTTCTTGCGCTGCTGCCAATCCCGACACTAGTGTCGACAATGGATTCCCAATTTTTCTCTGACAGCCAAACCTCTTCATAAACTAACACACAAAGATGTGTCAGACCTGGTATCTTGAGATGATGATTTTACAGAACTGCAAGAGCGTCTTTGTCAAGCTTCAGCTTTGGGAATGCCCGACTATAATAAGAGCTTTACTCTGTTTTGCAGTGAGGGCGGCACATTTTCACTACTAGCTCAGATGCAGGTTACTGCTTGCAGAGCTGTAGCATATTTTTCTGCAACACTTGACCCTGTTGCTGCCGCATTGCCTGGTTGTTTGAAATCTGTCCCTGCAACATATGGGAGTTCGGAGCAAAGTGAGAGCATCATGAGCGGACATCCACTTAGGGTATATGTGCCACACTCAGTTGAGGCTTTGCTACTCATACTCCAATGCAACACCTCACAAACAGCTGCCTTACAAGGTATCAGTAGATAATCTTGGGAGTTGAGAATGTGACTTTGATGCGATGCACGGTTTTGAATCCTGCAACTTTGATGCCCTTTCCTGGAAATTAGATTGTGATTGATGAGGCTGATCATGATTGCCTGGACTTTACTGAGCTGTGTACAAAGCCAAGGACAAATATCTTAGACACCCCTGTGCCTGAATCAAATCATGTGCTATTTGAGGATGGATCTTGTTTGGGAAATACATAAGGAAATCTAAAGGCTGCATATACTGTATGTGCAGTTGCGGGTATGATTGAAGCTTCATGGTTGCAAGGTGTGTTTTCTGCTCAAGTGTCTGAGTTGTTGGCTTTGTCGCAAGCCCATAACATCTCTGACCAATGGTGAGTTACCATCTTCACCGACAGTCAGTACTGATTTGGCATGGTACATGACTTTGGGCAATTGTGGTCACATCAGGGGTTTATGACCTCATCAGGATCCTCTATCCGCTACGGAGAGTGTATGGGTGCTATCACTACAGTTGCCTGCTCAAATTGCCTTGGTGACGTGTGATGCCCATCGGCAGGGCAATGATTATGTCACAGTCAGAAACCGCTCTGCAGATGAGACTGTGCGGTATTCATTCAATTCTTACACCTTCTGTGGAGATCCCCTGGAGGTACCAGATTCTAAGAAACAAGGATGGATTAGAAGGTAAAAAATGAGGTGTGGTTGTATACTGATGGGAGACCTGTATTACCAGATAGTTTTCTGCCTCCCATTGTACGATTCTCTCATGGTCCTGCACACTTTGGGAGGGATGCTATGATGCTTCTCTTTCACCAGACATGGTTTAACCTACAATTTGGATTGGTAGCAGAAGCTCTGTGTCACTGCTGCATGGTGTGTCAACAACAAAATGTAAGGAAAAGAACATCAGTCACAATGAGTCAAGTAGAAAGGTCAGGATGTCCTTTTCACAGAATGCATCTTGATTTCGTCAAGATGCCCATGTACAATTGCTTTAAATGCATTCTTGTCATTGTTTGTATATTCTCGAGGTGGGTATAAGCTTACCCAACAAGACGAAATTACAGTGTAACTGTAGCCGAGTTACTGTTGAGGGAGTTGGTACTGTGTTTTGGATTCGTGACTTCTTTAGAGTCAGACCGAGGGACCCATTTTAGCAATGAGGTCCTATAGATGTTATGTGCAGCATTACAAACTGACCAAAAGCTCCATTGTGCCTATCGCACAAAAGCCTCTGAAATTGTGGCGCAGATAAACGCAACACTGAAATCTAGTTGGCAAAAGTGTATGCTTCAACTTCTCTAAAATGGCCTGATGCATTACTTCTTGTGTTGATGAGTACCCGAGACAGAAGAAATTACGGGAGGGCTCTGAAACGGCATGCAGCTCCTTCCAATGCATTGGTGAATATTACAGAAGATTTGGTGCTCGATTAGTGTAAAGGCTGGCTGATGTGGGACGTTCTGTGTCTCAGCAGGTTGTGGCAGTTGCTACGTCACCTCGACAGGAGCAGTACTACAACTGGGTCCTGGTGAAGAAAGATATACACAAGTCATGTTTGGAACAAAGTTGGAGTGGGCCATTCCAGGTGATCCTGGTAACCAACACTACTGTTAAGTTTGGTGGTCTTCCAAATTGGGTGCATCCGCCCATACTCGCAGAGTCCTGTGTCCTCTTGAAGATACTGCACCTGTTTCGGGTGAACTGGTGGATACAGAGAGGGAACTGACTCAGGTTAGCCAAGCTGTAGAGGGGGTTCCAGTTACTGGGACTCCATGCACTTGTCCTGAGGAAGGTCCAAGAGAGTTGGCTCATGTAGGAACCGAAGGATCAAGTGAGGAAGGGCTGGCTAGGTGTGATTTTGACTTCACTGAAGAGAGAACAGTACACCTGAAATGCGAGTTGACCTGGAGAATGTTGGCCCAGAAGACAAGATAGATTGAGACACATTTTAACAGAAGGAAGAGTACCACAAACAATTGCAGAAGTCTCTAGTCAGTCTGAACAAAGCAACAGTGATGATGAATGAATGTCAGTGAGAAGGTCTCAAAGAGCTAAGAAACCAAGTCAAAATATGCTACACCCGAAAGTGCTTACTTAGCACTGAATGACTGGGGTAAGGCATATCACACCTTTTGCTACAACAATCCAAGTTTGCATGAGCCACCTTGAGAGAACTCAGTTCCAATTGAAATTCTTGAAATAGATTTCCAAATAAAAGAACTGAGTCAATTGGTGTTGAACATTTTTTACAATACACAAGACCTGTACCTTTTACTGAGAACCTGCATTTACAAGACTATAAAGAGCGTAAATGTAAATGTCCAGTATTTGTAAAGTCAGAACAATTACCCGAAGGTGTCAAAGTGCTAGGGGTCATCAGGAAGATTAAGCAAGCTATTGCCCAGAGTCACGTGGTGCTGGGCTGATCTGCTGCGGTACCAGGTTTCGAACCGTGAGCCCCGGGTTCCGGAGTCAGTCGTCCTGGCCACTGCGCCACATCTCTTCCACGTAGCTGAGGTCTTGCAAAAAACGAGCTTTCTGAATCATACTTGTGCTGCTAACGCTATTAACATCTAATCCAAATTTTATCAGAAAGTCGTAAGGCCTAATTCCAAGAAAATGATGGATCCAGATGCGATATCATCAAAATGAAAATATAAATGTTCATGTATACTTGTAATATTTTCTGTAGTGCTTGTAGTATTTCTTATAGTTTTGAATTTGCCCCAACAGATATATATGACAAAACCTGAGCCTACTTCTGTGCCTAAAAATAACTTCGCAAATCACAATGGACTAAGCATTTCAGATGATAAAATACTGCATGGAGATCAGTCTATTGGTGAATTTTCAATGAATGTATTTATAAAGCTTTTGTACGAGTATGTTGAAACCATGGATGCTAGAGATTGTTATGTGTACTTGCAGTTGCCTACATCAGTTTCTGAGGGAGTGACCTATCACCATTTGCCTGTAACATATGGAATTTCTTGTAGTGTATTCACAAACTTATTTTATAGCAAAGGACGGTTTCAGTATTACTATTCGAACTATGATTTAATCTTTTCCGAAGTGCCTCTGAGGAAATATGTAAATTCTGTGCCTGATACTAGAACAGCTGAAATGATGGGAGAATTCTTTAAGCCTACGCAAAGTCTAGACACTGCTTATGCACACTGACACTATCTAACTTGCCGCTTACGTAATATAGAAATAGAATTTGTAGAATTGATAGAGGGTGGACAAAGAGTGATCTTGGTAAAGCTGAAAAATATACAAGGATACCATCTTGGGCACTTAAGGAACCAGATCTTAAAACAATGGGAAACTGTGCTGCTATTGCTTTAGATCAGCACCATAGAGGAAAGCTGTGTATATTAAGGTGTGGAACTGAAACTGATCCAAACTTTGTTGGTTCCAGTGAATGTGACCATACATTCCAAGTTATGGGAAATTGAGGATTATTTCTGGGAGGTGTTGATCCTGTATTCCCTGGAATTCATTACATCTGAGGGAAAAATGCCTATTAGAGTCTGCCCGGCATGGATTTTGCCACATGGGAACAGTCTTTCAGAAAATGTATCATAAAGGTCAATCTGATAAAACCAATGAAGTGACACACCGAAGAATTAAGAGAGGTACAAGTATTGGAGAGATAGTGGGAGACATTTTGGAGCCATAAGACCATCTGTTGGAGTGATACTAAGTTCTCACAAGATACGAAAACTTTCTACTGTAGTAGATAAGCTGTCTCCTGACACTGCTGGAGGATTCTTAGCAATAGATGCTGAAATGATTGCCATGAGATCTATGGTACTACAAAATTGTCTTCCTTAAGATGTCCTTCTCTCAAAAGAAAGCGGAGTCTACCGAATGCCAAAGGTGCAAGATTCCAGATAGAAGTAAAGACTTGAAAGGAGACATTAAGAATATGAAATTAACATTTAAAAAACCTTAGAAATTCACTGGAAAAACCATAGGTTTCAGGCCCGTTATAGTTAGGAATTAGCATTTAAAAAAAACTTAGAAATTCGCAAAAAAAACATAGGATTGCCAAAGGGAAAGAAGGAGATGCTGACAGTCAGGAGGTATAGGATTGGGGGTGTTGCCATTCTGGCCATAAACAATACTGGGCTGGTGGATAAGTGGGGCAGGTGGGTGGTTGTTGAACTCTCTATGACTCAAATCGGGAAGATCCCAAGGTATTAGAAGATTTGGAGAAGGAACAGGCATCTTGGTCAGGCACTCTGTGGGGATTTAAGTATATACCATGGGGTGGGAGGGAGTTAAGCGAGTAAATATCAGGTAAAAAAACCCTAAGTTCATAGGACTGTGGCTTCACGTATTACCAGTCATGACTTGGTGGATATATGGGATGCCAAAAAAAAACCCCGATATGGGATACACATATTTTTCTTGTCTACACAAAAAATATGTCAGATTAGACTATTTCTTGGGCTCCACAGGAATAGTGGATAAAGTGGAAATCAAGAAATGACCATGGCTTTTGTCTTGTCATAATCCTCTAGTTTTGGATATCTTAGGTCAGAGCAGCTTTAAGGTTCAGGCCAAGTGGACTTTTGATAGGAAATTACTCTCTAATAATTACATATATGTAAACTTTATTGACTGTATAATTCATTAAAATCTTAACAGTAAAAACAATCAGTATATAAAAGCTAAAAACAGTGATTTCAAACTTCCTTTCTGGGTAAAATTTAGCCCTCCTCCCCGAGTGTAGTCAGCCTTTCCCCGGCATTTGTGGACATAGTCTTGAAGCCCACGTATTGTTCCCTGCAGTTGATCTACCTTATAGAGCTCTTGAACTGCCCTTTGTGGTGCTTCACGTGTGTCTCTGGTACAATTACTCTCTTGGGGGGCATGCAAGAGGGGCACAGGCCTTGGTGCATCGCTGAGCGGTCCCATCAGCATTCAACCGCAGAGTTTGCCATTCATTTCACCTAGGTTGTGCTGCTTTCCTAGGCAGCTTTTAAAGCTATCCTGATTTGATGGATACATTTACCCAGTCTCGCTAGAGCCATTGTATTAGTGGTTTAAAAACACAAGGCAGCTGCTTCACTGCATGACTTTATACCCTTGTTGATACAGATCGGGCGCAGAAGTCGCCGGCTTTCGTTATTGAGGTTGGGACAGCAGCATAAGAGCTGCAGCCAGGATTCCCTCCTGTAGGGTCACAGGCTACAAGTTGTGGATTCCCCTCTTCGGGCCCGTGCAGGATTGAAATTCGTAATCCCAAGCGTGGTCAGCCTCATTAATAAGATTTTACTTCGGGCCTGTGTGGTGAGAGCCTTGCTTAGGTAGGGTTGTGCTTTTCCTGCTGTGTAGGAATTGTTCAACGGATCTAGATGAAAGCTTCGACAGAGCGCTTTAAGATTGAGGTCGAAGGAGATTTCGTACACTTGTTTGTTAACAGCTCTCTTCCAAGCATTCAGGGGGATCTCGAGCCGCGGTATGCTTTCTTCTTTGATCTTCATTAATTTGATTGCGTTTTCTAGCCTAGTGTGCCATGCCGAGCCTGGGCCCTCAAAAATAGGTCTCAGATGATTTTTTAGGGAGTTAGCGGGGCCCTTAATATCCTTAGATATAGCTTTATGATCTCCCCCTGGCAGATCAGGTCTGGCCTCGCCAGGCCTAGCTCCAGTCTTAGCCTTGCTTTTCTTGCTGTCCTCGGTATGTGTAGCACTGACTTGTTACCCTTGATTTGGGCTGACTTGAGGAAGGCGTCCATTTTCAGAGGAAAGGCAAGGTGGCCGTAGCTAGTTGCTGGAAGGAGCTTCGCTCTTAGTACTGTCAGAATTGGGCTGGCGGACGGACTGATCAAGTGCTGGCTTAGTTGTTTTAATAGATGTGTAACCTTGCTGGCCTTAGAGCTCTGCTGTTTTACCATATGCCAACTTCCTTTTTAATGGGAGCTAGGTTTTGGAGCTTATATTCCATCTCCTAGTTCCCGCCTATGTTTGCCTTCTCTGCCGCATACCATGAGCAAAGTTGTGTAAACTTAAATCGGGAAAAAGAATCCCCAATCTTTGTTTTTAGAACCTTCCAGAGGTGAACTCCGTCTGAGGAAATTAAATCAGACCATATCAAAGTTCCTGCGCGCTCAATTGGAACAGCCAAGCTATCTTTCAGACAGGCAGGAAGCCCCGGGGAGTCCCAGATTGGGGCGAAGTCCGAATAATATTTTATCCCCCACCTTACTTTGAGAGCATGCCAAGTATTGAGTGCCGATCTAATCACCTTTAAGCAGACTTTCTTAAAGAACATGGGAGGCCCAAACTTATACAGAAATCCAGGTCCCCCCCCTTCTTGATTGACCATGGCATTTAGGGTCTTCCCCGAGTTATTATCTGTGGGGCTGGCAAGTAGACCGCGAATATTTTTTAAACTGAAAGGCGAGACAATAACACAGTATGTCAGGTAAAGCTAAACCCCCCTTAAGTAACCATCTCTTTAGCTTCTTCCAGGAACGTCTGGAGCTCTTGTTGGCCCAAATAAAGCTCCCGAACTTGCTCTGGATTTTGCCGAGGAGTTTATCAGGGAAGTCTAAAGGAATGGCGCTAAACAGGTAGGTCAATTTAGGTAAAATTACCATTTTGACTAGGTTTACCCGGCCATATATTGTAAGTGGTAAACTCCTCCACCTAAGAAAAAGATGGTCGATTTCCTTCGAAACTCTCCTCAGATTAATCAAGGGAATGCTCGCTAGGTCCTGCGCTATAGCGATCCCCAAGTATTTAAATTCCATACTGATGCTCCTCTCCCAGCCTTCGATCCCCAACACATTATCTCGGTTTTGGAAGGGTTAACTGCATACCCAGAATACAGGCCAAATTCATTCAAGATATTTTCAACTCTGGGAAATACCTCTGTTGGGTTGCTAGTATAAACTAGCAGATCATCTGCATACAGAGCAAGTTTAATGCTAAAATCTTGTACTCGAAAAGGAGTAATTCGAACATCGAGCCTAAGAGCTTGAGCCAGGGGTTCGATATATATGTTGAACAACAGGGGTGAAATAGGACACCCCTGTCTTGTACCCCTCTGAATTTTAAACCTCGGTGTTAGTTTCCCATTAAGAAGAATAGTGGCGGAAGCGCCTTCATAGCATTTAACTAAGGTTCTTATAAATAATGGGCCAAAGCCCATTGCTCTAAGGGTTTCCCAAAAGAAAATCCAACTGACGCGATCAAAGGCTTTGGCTGCGTCATATGCAGCCACCGCCAGGGGCTCCGCCCGTGCTACTGCTAGATCTATACATCCTATTAGTTGTAGGGTCTGCTCTTGTATATATCGCCCTGGGGTGAACCCCTTTTGATCCATACCTATTACCTGAGGTACAACCCTGACCAATCTCCCTGCTAAAATGCTGGTAAAGATCTTATAATCCGCATTCAGCAGGGAGATTGGTCTATAGGAGTCCGCCTTGAGTGGGTCCTTTCCAGGTTTTAGTATAAGCACAATTATTATTATTATTATTATTATTACATTTATTAAGCGCGCAGCTACCCGGAGGTTTCCCGGCGCTAATTGTTGCTTCTTTCCAAGACGGAGGGATTCCCCCCTCTGAAATATAGATATAATTGAACGGTTCATGTAATCTGGGTATGATTGTCTCATCCAAAACTTTATAGACTTCTCCTGGTAAAGCATCCATCCCTGCAGCCTTATTGTTCTTGATTTTTTTAATGTGGAGCCTAATTTCTTCTTCTGTGATCGGCCTTTCTAACGTCTCTTGGGAATCCTTAGTCAGCACTGGTAGAGCTTTATTTTTTAACCACGCTTGAATAAGGTCAGTATCTGGTACAACATCCTCTTTATATAATTGGGACAATAAAGAAAGAAGACATTGCTGCAGATATTCATGATTACTTGAAGTTGCACCAGCCTCATCAATAATTACCTTATTAATATTATTCTTTGTTCTATCGGCTTTTATCTTCCAGGCTAAGGTGGTGCTTGCTCGTTCTCTGTATTCGTAGTTCTCCATTCTATGTACCTCCCATTGGGCTTTGAATTTTTCATCCAACTTAGTTCTATACTCAGAACGAACTCGGTCTAGGTCCTTAAGGATTAAAGGGACTACCTCAGGTTGACAATGCATCCTTACATTTTCCAGTCTAGATATCTCAATTTCCATTTTGGGGAAATTCAACTTGTCTTCCTTATTTTTAGAAGATATCAGACTGTGGAACACCCCCCGGATATAAGCCTTAAAGGCCTCCCATAGATAGTCAGGAGAGGTTGAACCTACATTATCTAAAAAAAACCTAGCTGTTGATTCTTTGATGTTCCTAGATACTTCCTGATTGAGCAAAATATCCCTTTTTAGCGTCCACCTAACAGGGGGTCTAGATTTACTACCGACATATAAAAAGGTTATTGGGGCATGGTCCGAAAGGATACCTGGAAGAATAGAAATATCTACCACATTTTCCAAGCCCGCTCTGTCAGTGAGAATATAATCAAGTCTCGGTTTTTTACTGTAATAGATGAACCCAGGTCCCATTCCTTCCTTGGCTCCCCAAACATCCACCAAACCGAGGTCATGAATCATATTGATCATCACACGTCTTGTACGTGGTGCAACCACATATTTACTATAATTAGACCTATCTTGAGCGGGATTAAGAAGTACATCAAAATCACCCCCGATTATTACTGGGATTGTAACTTCTATCAGTTTGGCCATTTACTCTGAGAAGGCAAGCAGGATCATCTATATTAGGACCATAGTATGATACTAAAACAAGTTTGGTCCCCCCAAAACCGTCCGCACCAGGATCCATCTACCAGAACAGTCAGTTAAAGAAGACTTAATGATACTGCTGACTCTCTTTCTGATCAAAACAGCTACCCCCTTATATGTGTCATATGTTGAGAACAGAAAAAGTGCTCTATCCATTTATATTTGCTGAAGACATCCCTGGCCTCTAAATGGCTTAGATGAGTTTCTTGTAGAAGAAAGACCTGTGCAGATGACCGTTCAAGATATTTCATAACCAGCCGCTGTCTTCTGCTACATCGTAACCCGTTAACATTCCATGAGATAAATGTTGTCCTTGTAGGAGTCATTTTTTTACTACCTACCCATTCTCCTTCACAGGTCTAATGGCCAGGGCAAACATCTTTAATTTCACAAAAGAACAGGATATGAGGACATTATTTTTTCATTTTTACCCACTGCAACCCCACCCGTGCACCCACCAACCCTTCCCCACCCTCTAACCCATTGTGTCCCCTTCAACCCTCTATACCCCTGGGGAACCCTCCCTTTTCTCTTGGGCATACACCCTTGTGTCGGAGTTCCCTCCCGGTGTGTGGCCACACCCAAAGAAAAAAGAAAAATATGCTATACTGAACCTCGCTGAGGAGTGCCAGCTCCAGTTCTCTGCTCATAAGGTAAAAGGTTAAATTACACTATTAGAGGTCTATATGCTCCACCGTAATTATACTTTACTAACAACCCCTCCTCCACCTCTGCCTCGATCTATGTCCTCCCCTCCGCCTCCTCCCTTTCTGATCTTTTCTATTAATGAATCCACTTACATCTCTCCCTCCCTCTTACCGCATTTAACGGAAAGCACATCGCCGTTTTGGTGAGTCCGGGTCCCGGGGGCTGCCCTGCCTGGGAGCCATCTTAGTTTGGGCTCCTCACCACATCGACGGGTGCCATTTTGGAACGCCCTCGCGATCGCGCTGGGCCTGGAGTGCCTATTTAATGCTCTCCTCTACCGCGCAGCGGGACGCGCAGATGGGTCGCCCTCGCTTAGCCGGAGTCGTGCCTGCAGCCTGCCCGTCTGCGCCCGTCCGCGCTGAGGACGGGCTGCAGGACGGGCTGCCCCTTACTAACGTGACTTCAGGTATGTTAACTCGGGATGGTCGCGTATGTTATTCATCCGCGATACTCCATTCACTGCGACCCTCTGCCCCCACTTTTTGTGCCTCTTGTATTCTGCCGTGTCATTACTTTTCATGTTCCGGCTGTGGTTTCACTACCGGCAAAATGCAGCTCTCTAAAACCCAACAGTACATTAAGCATTGTAGGGGGAAAAGGAAGCCTACGAAGGGTGGTATTTCTCCTCCCTCTCTGCTCCATTTTTGGAGCTTAAACTGTAGATCGCTCCCCAAGAATAAATTAGACATCTACGATTTCATAACAGAGGAATCACCTGATGTCCTATTCCTGACCGAGACCTGGATACATGCCAGTTCGGGTCCGGACATCGCCGCAGCTATTCCCTCCAATTATGTTATGCTACATCAGGATAGACCCTCAGGTAAAGGGGGTGGAATTGCTATTATTTTTAAATCCACCTACCAATGTAAACTGGAAGCACTACATCTTCCAGGTAGCGAAGCTGCATTGTTTAAACTTCCGATTAATCCCCGACTGACGCTTTCTGGCCTGTTAATTTATCGGCCACCGGGGAATGCTGCTTCTTGGATTCCCTTACTTGTTGATTGTCTATCAGCAATACTTCTGAAATCAAAGAATTTCACCATTCTTGGTGATTTAAATATTCATCTAGCTGATGTCAACAATTCCCTTACTAAATCTTTTCTTTTTGATCTTGAGGTTTTTAACCTCAAACTTTGTAATACTGGAGCTACTCATCTGGCCGGTCATCTTTTGGACCCAGTTATTTCCACTCTTTCATTTGACTGTACTCACTTGGCACGCCCGCTTGTTTGGTCCGATCATTATGCTGTACACTTTGTGCTACCGCCCGGTCTTCATATAGCTAGTGATTATGTAGAGGAAACAAAACCTTCTTATCGATGGGACAGGATTGATTTAGCTGCTTTTAATCTGCATCTGACTGAGACAATTCCTTCTCTCATTAACATTGAGCAAAATTTGAATGCCCCCATTTTTAGGTGGCTAACAGATGCAGTATCTGTTTATGCCCCTCGTTCTGGCAGTAAATTTCGATCCTTGCGTCCCCCAGCACCTTGGTACTCGGATGAGTTAAAAATCCAACGTGTTAAATGTAAAGCCTTGGAGAGGAAGTGGAGAAGGTTCTATTCCATTCCCTCTAAAGTGATTTACAAGGATGAGCTAAAAGCTTATCACGCCAACTGTAAACGTGCCAAAGCTCTTTACATCACCTCTACAATCACTTCAGTGCAGAACTGTCCTCTGACTCTTTTTGCTACTGTCAAGAAACTTACAGGTGCTGACACTGTCCCCGCGTTGCCGGCTTTAGATGGTATACACTGCAATGCCATTGCGGACTTTTTTATATCGAAGGTTCAGGGCATCCATCAATCCCTAGCTTCCCTTCCACCTTCTACTGACCCTTCCTTACCTGGCTTTTGCTGTAATGTCTCTGTCCCTCCCACTGAGTTTCTGTACAACTGGAAATTATTTGACGATGTGTCCTTCCTGTCGTGCTTAAAAAGCATTAGGTCAGGCTCTCCTCGGGACCCTGTCCCTATGAAGATATTGAAACAACTTGACCTTGAACCACGTAGATTCCTAATGAGGTTACTCAACATCTCCCTCAGTGAATCCCGTGTTGAACAGGATTGGAAACATGCCATGGTCGTTCCCCTACTAAAAAAATCTGGTGCAGACATTACTAACCTGGCCAACTTCAGGCCTATATCCCTGCTGCCAGCTTGCTCCAAAATACTGGAACGCCATGTCAACATCCAGCTAAACGAGTTTGTTGAAAATACGGGATATCTTCATTCATCCCAATCAGCCTTTCGCGCCAATTATTCCACCGAATCCGCACTCCTAGGGGTGACTGAGCGACTCCGACACGGTATTGATAGTGGTGAGACCTTTGCGCTTATCCTTCTGGATTTAAGCGCGGCTTTCGATACCGTGTCGCATTCCATTCTATTGGAGTCCCTTCACTCCCTTGGTGTTGCTGGATCTGCGCTTGCCTGGGTGACCTCATTTCTTAATGAGCGCACATTTCAGGTATTTTCAAACAAAGCTGAATCGGCGATCTGTTCATCTGCTTACGGCGTCCCTCAGGGGTCTATATTGAGCCCTCTGTTGTTCAATATTTACATCAGACCCCTCGCTACTATCGTAGAGGACGCCGGTCTGTCCATATACTCATATGCAGACGACACGCAGATTGTGTTTTCCTTGTCTGGCAGCAGGGTTCAGGACACCTCTGCCCTTAAAATCGGCCTTTCTCGTGTTGCGGCCTGGATGCAAGTTAATCTGCTAAAGCTCAACGGTGATAAGACTGAGGTTATTATACTTGGCAAACATAAAGATCTGTGGGGCCCTAGACACTGGCCCAGTGATATGGGTCCACTGCCTACCCCGTGCCAGTTGTTCGTAACCTCGGTTTTCTAATCGACGAGAAACTCTCGATGCGACAACAGGCAACTAAGGTTGCTGCAATCTGCTTTAATACCTTACGCTGGTTGCAGAAGATCCTATGGATGTTGCCTGAGTCTACTCGAAGAACTGTTGTTCAGGCCCTTGTAATGTCCCATATCGACTACGGCAATGTGCTCTATCTAGGAGCCGATAAAGCCACAATGAATATACTCCAGGTTGTAAAGAACTCAGCTGCCCGCCTTTTGTGCAATATTCCACGAAGAATGTCTGCAACGCAAGCCCTGTGTGACCTTCACTGGTTAAAAATCCCTGACCATGTGGCTTTTAAAACCTTGTGTCTTCTGTTTAAGATCCGTCAGGGTTCTGCCCCCACTTACCTGCACAATCTTGTTCAGCCATATCAGCCCAGTCGTCCTCTCAGGTCATCAAATAAAGCCAATCTTGTAATTCCTAGAATCCGATTGGCAAAAATGGGAGGTCGCTCATTCGCCCATTTGGGGCCGAAGATGTGGAATGCTCTTCCGTTAGCGCTAAAAACAGAGACCAATCTTTTTGCTTTCCGCAAGAAGTTGAAAACTTTTCTGTTTTAGTTTGGTCACTGTTTTTGCTCCTTCCCTTCCTCAGCAATTACCTGTTTCTCTTCTCTAGTCTGTCCCTGGCGCCGGGAAACCCATTACGGGTAGCTGAGCGCAATATAAATTCAATAAATCAAAAATAAAATAAATAATAATAATAACTTCATCCAATTGGCGCATATTATACATATGGTTGTCCCACATAATACGAAGAGATGCGGGAAATCTTAATTGAGTCTTAGCGCCTAGTTGGTTCAGTATAGCCATCCTTTTGCCCAGTTCCCACTGCCTTGTAGCTGTACTATGGGACACATCAGACCGGATGGGAAAAAAAATGGAGTGGAGGTCGAGTTACATTCCAGTTGACCAGCTTTCAGGGCAAGGGATAAAATCCTCTCTTTGACGGAATAGGTTAGAAAATTTACAAGTATTTTCCTAGGGCGGACTCTTCCAGGGGATCTTCTAAATGGGTCACGATGGACCCTTTGAATGTCAGCAAACAAATCTAAACCCTCATCTGTCTTCAAAAGGGAGACTACAAAGTTCTTTATATCGCTTCCCTCAAGATCTTCCGGGACATTTAATAATTTCAGGTTATTTTTCCTTACATGATTTTCGAGCCGCTCCATGTCGTCTTTTAATTCCTGATTCTGCTGGATCAGCTTATTCATCGTGAGGGAAGAAGCACTTATAGACTCCTTAATCTTTGGTATCTCAGCTTCGAGAGCATCTGTTCTCTCTGACACCTCCTCGATCTTTGACGCCCGAAGATCACATGAGGCTTGAATGGCCTCTTGATTAGCCTCTGAAGTTGTGAATCTCCTACTTATATCGTCCCGCAAACTCAACTAAATACCAGCTAGCGTCCCAGGGATAGGAGCAAGAGATGGCTGAGATATACCAGGGAGAGTATCAGGATGAATAGTTGTGGAGGTAGCCGAGGTCCCGGCTAGTTGGGGTTTCGGTTGACATTTTGATACTTTTGCCTCTGCCCCCCTCTCTGAAGAAGTACTGAGCATATCCTCCAGGCCTGAATTTTGTATGTCTAGGGCTGAGAAACTATTTGAGGGTTCTACCGATGGATACACTTCTATTAAGAATTCTTGTGCTGGAGGGTGCCCCAGCATATCGGAGAGAGTATTAGGGGGGGGGGGGATTTTGCTTGCCCCAATGTCCAAGCCGGTGGAATTTGGAACAAGAGGATCGAGGGTAGCCAAAGCCAAACCCCCCTTAGCGGCCATACCTTGTTTAGAAGCCGAAGATGAGGTAGGGGTGGAGGAAGTACTACAAATCTTATAATAAGATTTTAACGATGGAGTCATTTTTAACTTTGAGGAAACACAGGCTTTCTTCGCTTGTTTGCTCTTGCGCCTTCTCTTGCCTGGGGGAGTATCTTGTGGGGCCTCTTTCAGGATGCTGGTATCTCTTGACTGCCTTATACTGGCCTTTACTTCCACTATTGGTGGCGGGTCGGGAGGGGGAACATGAATACTGGAAGCTAACGGCCGTAGGCGGAGCTCCCGAGATGTGTGGCGTCTTTGATCCACGCTGGATGTGCTAGCTAACGGCTCTGAGTTATCTGGCTTCTTCGTTTTTCAGTTTTTCTTGTCTTTTTCTCATTCGCTCGTCGCCCTTCGCCCCTTACATTTTTACATCTTACCGTGCGGAAAGTGCGGAACGGTACGGGCTACCCGGATGGTGAGAGACACCGGTGGAGTGCCGGAGGACCTCCCGGGTTGCCGCATTCTAGACGCCGCAAAAGAATGGAAGGCTTTCTCTGCCCGGCACAACTTGGCAGTAGCTCCCGCTCCCTCGTGTAAGGGAGGAAGAGGCACTTTGGATTCCATCTAATCCGGCGGCAGTAAAACAGGAGCAGGGGAAGAGTGTGGGGGAAGTAACGAGTGCGGTAAGAGCTTCTATTTCCATCTTTTCAGCGTCTTTAATAGCGAGTATCCCTGGAAGAGACGGAGGGCTTGGGCGTCAGGCGCTGGGGTGGTGGTGGACTGGGAGGCTTTCAGGGAGATTCCAGAGCTTCACAATCTTCCCAGCAGCAGAGATAGTTATAGCGATTGCAGCAATAATTGCAATACCAACAACAATACCCGAAGACTGCAGTGTATGGCGAATAGGGAAGACTGCGAGTTGGAGTGCAGTCTGCTAAATACTAATACTAAAGCTGCTATTCCTTCTAAAACTGTGGTTGGGCTCTATACGCTACGCAATAGAGCCTTGGTCAACCTCCAAGTCCAGTCTAAATTAATAGAGCTCTGCTGTTTTAGGTGTGCATTCGCCTTGCCCCATTCCATCAACCAAACCCCTAGGTAGTTGTATGAGGCCACTGTATTGATTTGCGCATTTCCCAGTTGCCACAGTGCATTCTTTTTCAGATGGTAGGACCCAAAAATGAGGACCTTGGTTTTTCCTTGATTAACTATCAAGTTGTTAATGATGTTAAAACTATTTAGGGCATTTAGGGCTCTTTGTAGTCCCACCTTCGTATGGTCCATTATAACTGTTGTCTGCATACTGTGGAACTGGCCGCCTCACACTTCCTAATCTTGGGGCTACTAAACGGGCTCCTTTTAGGCCCTACCCCAGATCCACTGTGTATAAGTTGAAGAGGATGGGGGCCAGCATGCATCCTTGCGTGGTTAATTTGGGGGAAATTGTGCGGGCACTTGTTTTCACCCGCACCCAGGTGTCCTCGTAAAATTAACTTATTGCCTTCAGGAGATTTGATGGAATGCCCCAGTTTTCTAGCTTCCGCAATAATCTTTTTTTGACTCCTTTGTCAAAGGTAGTGCTGTAGTCCACGAAGCAGCAGAACAGCGGGGGATGATTCTTCAGGATTGCCTGGGCTGAGAGGTGTGCTAGCACCAGAACATCTGGTGCAAGGTTATTATGTCTCTCTCTTTGACCCACTTTTCTAGATCCTCCAGTAGTAGGCGGGCATATGCCTTGGCTTCCAGATCGAGCAGGGCAATAAGCCTGTAGTTCGATGGCTTTAGGCGATCTCCTTTTTTAAAGATGGGGACCAGTATGCAGCCCCTCCAAGACTCGGGGGTTGTGGCAGTCGCGAATGTGTGATTGAAGAGCGGGGTTAGGAGTGATGCCCAGAACTCTGGTGCCAGTTTAGGTATTTTACGGCTATTTCTCTCCCTAAGTGAGGTTTTAGTCGGTGCCAGTTTAAAGACAGGTGTTGGAATCCCATTAGGCCCAGGTGCCCCATCATTCTTCATACTCTTAATAGTTCTGATAACCTGTTGGGTGTTTGTCCAGGCTGGAAAAGTGCCATGGGCTTTCAGGGAGATTCCAGAGCTTCACAATCTTCCCAGCAGCAGAGATAGTTATAGCGATTGCAGCAATAATTGCAATACCAACAACAATACCCGAAGACTGCAGTGTATGGCGAATAGGGAAGACTGCGAGTTGGAGTGCAGTCTGCTAAATACTAATACTAAAGCTGCTATTCCTTCTAAAACTGTGGTTGGGCTCTATACGCTACGCAATAGAGCCTTGGTCAACCTCCAAGTCCAGTCTAAATTAATAGAGCTCTGCTGTTTTAGGTGTGCATTCGCCTTGCCCCATTCCATCAACCAAACCCCTAGGTAGTTGTATGAGGCCACTGTATTGATTTGCGCATTTCCCAGTTGCCACAGTGCATTCTTTTTCAGATGGTAGGACCCAAAAATGAGGACCTTGGTTTTTCCTTGATTAACTATCAAGTTGTTAATGATGTTAAAACTATTTAGGGCATTTAGGGCTCTTTGTAGTCCCACCTTCGTATGGTCCATTATAACTGTTGTCTGCATACTGTGGAACTGGCCGCCTCACACTTCCTAATCTTGGGGCTACTAAACGGGCTCCTTTTAGGCCCTACCCCAGATCCACTGTGTATAAGTTGAAGAGGATGGGGGCCAGCATGCATCCTTGCGTGGTTAATTTGGGGGAAATTGTGCGGGCACTTGTTTTCACCCGCACCCAGGTGTCCTCGTAAAATTAACTTATTGCCTTCAGGAGATTTGATGGAATGCCCCAGTTTTCTAGCTTCCGCAATAATCTTTTTTTGACTCCTTTGTCAAAGGTAGTGCTGTAGTCCACGAAGCAGCAGAACAGCGGGGGATGATTCTTCAGGATTGCCTGGGCTGAGAGGTGTGCTAGCACCAGAACATCTGGTGCAAGGTTATTATGTCTCTCTCTTTGACCCACTTTTCTAGATCCTCCAGTAGTAGGCGGGCATATGCCTTGGCTTCCAGATCGAGCAGGGCAATAAGCCTGTAGTTCGATGGCTTTAGGCGATCTCCTTTTTTAAAGATGGGGACCAGTATGCAGCCCCTCCAAGACTCGGGGGTTGTGCAGTCGCGAATGTGTGATTGAAGAGCGGGGTTAGGAGTGATGCCCAGAACTCTGGTGCCAGTTTAGGTATTTTACGGCTATTTCTCTCCCTAAGTGAGGTTTTAGTCGGTGCCAGTTTAAAGACAGGTGTTGGAATCCCATTAGGCCCAGGTGCCCCATCATTCTTCATACTCTTAATAGTTCTGATAACCTGTTGGGTGTTTGTCCAGGCTGGAAAAGTGCCATGGGCGACGGCCGCAGATCTGTTATCCACGGGGGCTTTGCCTGGGCTCTAGATCATGACTCCTGACTTTGTGCTGACTAGATCGGCCTGCTCTGTTGTGTCCACCCTACCACTTGTTGGGTCTTCGTTAATGGATGCTGTTGCGTATAGCTGCTTCACATGTAACACCCAATCCTTTTCAGCAACTCCATTTTTTCTCGTGGGTCCTCGATTGCTCAGCTGGTTTATGTATCTCCAGAGTCGTGCTGGGTTCTTTTGTTTGAGCAAGGAAAATACTTTGAGCCATTTGCTTTCCAAGTTGGCTTTTTTGTGTTCCCATAGTTTCTTCCTTAGAAATGCCCTCAGTGATGCAATTGATGGTCCCTCTGTTTGGCTGCCCCCTTTTTTCTTTTCAGCGCGGGCCTTATACAGAAGCCTTTTACATTCTTGTATATCATTGTTTGGGGAGGTGCTTCCTTGTCTCAGTTGCCCTTTCGGTCTCGGGATTTGTGTCTTGGGGTTCCCGAGCTTGGTTTGTAGGTCCTCAACAATATTTTCCCATCCGTTTATGGGTGAGAGCTCTGCCATGTTTGAAGTGTGGTCCCGGTCTTGTCTGACCACATGATCCTTCTAAGGACGCTGTGTTTTTCCTCCTCGCTTGTCTCTCCGATGAGTTGGTAGATGGTGGCTGGCGGTACGGCCAGCTGAAACACTGCTCCTATTGGCCTGTGATTGCCTTCTTTCTGATCTTCGACTTCAAAGTCTACCATTTTGGCCACCATATCCTCGCTTGCCATGATATAGTCGATTCTTGAAACCTCCCGAAAGGTGAATTGAGGATGCCAGGAGGCCCTGCAAGGGAGCTGCCCTGCCTGGTCCCGGAAGGTGGGAAGGATTCTATTTTTTTCAAGATCTTTCAAATTAAAATCCCCGGCTAGCATAACCTGGTATGTTTTGTGTTTCTTTAGCAGGTCTTCTAGGTTCTGCGCCAGTGCCTCCAGCTGGTCTTACATGAGGGTCTGTGCAGGCGATTCGAAACGATCACGTGCACGCGAACGCGCTCGCTGCATTCTCTCAGACACACACACAAGCGCCCATGCACCCACGCACGCACATACAGGCCCCCCCACGCTGCATTCTCTCACACACACACAAGCGCACAAACACACGCGCACGCACAAGCGCACCACCCCTCCTGCCTACAACACTGCTTGTTTTATTAAGCTTTCGAAGGACTCCAATTAATTAATTGGAAGAGTCGTTTTTTCGATGCCTGAGAACGTACCTACTGCTCAGCTTCACGGTTACTCTTACGAAGTATACTATAACTGCATTAACCAGAATATCAGTCCTGCTCTTTTAGAAAGGTTCGGAGTACTCTGGAGAGAATTTCAATTATGCTTCAGACTTAAGAACACAAGAATATTACACAACGGGTTCCGTTTCTAAGCCAGGACTCAATTGCATCGCCAGAATCCACAAAGCTTGAGGGAGATCTCTCCTAATCCAACAATAAAGATATTACTAAAGTCTGTTCCTAATGTATCAGCATACAACCCTATATTATATCGCATTAACTTGCAGACTTTTGCTTTCTCAATGTAACATCTCTCAAACCCTTGTCCATTCACCTGTTTCTCCTTCAAACGAGTTGACTTTAGGGAATCGAACTGCACGTTTTGCCCTGACCCTGCAGCTGGTCTTCACCAGAGCTGTGTGTATTTGACATTATCCGTGATGGCGGTACCAACTGGGAGCTGTAATGTACCCCGCAGCCGTCACTTTGACCGCAAATGAGCAGAAACACGTCACAAGATGTAATGGCGGCTGGAAAGGTAAGAGGGTTAAACGAGCCTCCAATCTTCCTCCAGGAGGCCGGTGGCCAGACTGATACCCGGGTTACAAAAAATGATATTTCGTTACATGAAATGTGGGCTGGAGCACTTTAACACTGAGCCATTATTACGAGGTAATTAGACTTTTATAATAGCCAATTAAATTTGGAACTTGCACGTTTGAACAAATTCATAGACGGCTGCCAAACAGTGAAAACTGACGTCTAACAGGCAACGAACGACCTCTGACTCAGAGCTCCATCAGATGTACCAAATGAAAACCTTCTAGATTCTTTAGGGCCAGCACCATACCTTTTCACTCCACCTACTGGGCACACTATTCACTCGGAGTCTGCCATATGCGTGAGGAGAGCGCCCCACCTGCTCGTTGACTTTGGTATGCGAGGGTCCCTGGTGGATCAGAAGCTTGACAATCTGGGCGTCTCCCTTCCAGGCAGCGAGGTGAAGCGGGTAGCAGCCCTTGCAGTCCCCCACGTTCGTTATTGCATCGTTCCTCAGCAGCGCTTCCACCACGTCCCTGCAAGAGAGAAGAAGCAGGCAATCTGAGAAAAGGGGGGCGTCTGTGAAGAGGAAGTGAACGGCCCACACCCCAAAAGTGGCAGCTGAGAGCATCAACTAGGTCGGTACAATGGCTTTTCCTCAATGCAAGCTTCCCATCATGTGCTCCTATACTGTATGCAGAAAATTTCGGATGCACCAGTTGCACCCCACACAAAGACCCTGATTAGGAGTTACTGATCACATCAGATACTCTAGTCTAGAGATTATTTATTGGATTCGACAAATAACTCCAGTAACAATCTGCATCCAGGAAATCTGGGCATAACATCCTGGTTTTGAATCTTACTGCACGAAAATAAGCACGTTCCGTTAGTTTCTGGGCCTTTTCCCATGGTAGATATCGGCAAGATTGACATGCCAACATTATGGCCGGGGAAAATGGTGCTTTTCGAGAACCTTTCAAGTGCTGTCATTGGCGTTGGCGCACACATTGCAAGGAGGTGCAGCAGGAGCAGTGGCACCGGGCCGACAGGCGTACTGGTGCACTGCACCACATTTATGGGTGCCTTTTTCTACCCAGCCATAGGGAATGGGTCTGTTTTCAGTACTTGCATTAGGACCAATGACACACTTGCTATGCCACTGTGAACAGGTCGGATTTCATACAGGGATGCAGAGAGGATGAAAAGCTCTGTGGTCCCATTCAGTGTATAGCTTTGATCGACGGGAACATTGACAGGCTGGTCTCGCGATGTTTTTACTGCTGGCGGAACTCTGCTCCGGTGAATGAATGTAATCGGTTCAGAGCCGTGAAGAAATCCATTCCATTCCACGTTTATTTACCATTGTAATGCCATGAGTAAAATTGCACCATGAGACTGGCAGAAACACAAATAGTTTTTAAATAGAAAAATGTGACAAATCCAGGTTTTGACAGCTCAGTTGGCCATCTCAGAGAACAAAGTGACACTCTTTGATAGAGTCTATCTTTCAGCTTCAACATTCCTCACGGCGCTGTGACTGCCCGCCATTCTGAGACGCCGTAGCCCGCCGCCATTACACAGCGGAGCTCTGAACCCGCCCGCGCACGGGCACTAAATTGAAAGCAAGAGGCCAAGTTAATACAGGAACATTTTAAAAGCAGTAAGGCGTCTTTAAAGCGAAACCCTAGCCTGGGTGTCACTTAACCTTTCTTCGCCAGTCCCGGGCGGATGGGAGCCTATTACTGGGGCTGTCAAAAGCAGATTTGTGAGAGTAGATGTACTCACTCAGGATGGGGTGGCATCTGAGGCAGGGGTAATAGCAACTTTGACATATGGCACTTGTGTTGGGCTGTTTCTCTGCTTTTAGCAGTTGTGTGCCCAGCAGCAGTAGTGCCTGCAATGGTAAATGACAGAAGTCGATAGCACAAGTGGTTGATGTGATGATTACAAGTGTTGAAGCAGAGGGGGTGGATGTGGTGACCACAGGTGTTGCAGCAGCGATGGTGGTCATGGTGGCTATACGAGTGTCAGCAGATGTGGTGCTTCCTGCCATGTTTGCGGTCCATCTAATGGACATGTAGGTAGGTGACTTTGAGCGGCTTGTGGCTCATTTTCATCGTCCAAACTCGCCTCGAGCCCCCAAACAATGGGACAGTCTCGCACCACACTCCATCCCTCGCCCCACGCTCCATCGCTCGCCCCACACTCCATCCCTCGCCCCACACTCCATCCCTCGCCCCACACGCCATCCCTCGCCCCACACGCACACCCTCTATCACACGCCATCCCTCGCCCCACACGCCATCCCTCGCCCCACACTCCATCCCTCGCCCCACACTCCATCCCTCACCCCACACTCCATCCATCGCCCACACTCCATCCCTCGCACACCCTCTATCTCTCTCTCGCCCTCCCTCTATCTCGCCCTCCCTCTATCTCTCTCTCGGCCTCCCTCTATCTATCTATCGCCCCACACTCCATCCCTTGCCCCACACTCCATTCCTCACCCTCCCTCTATTTCTCTCTCGCCCTCCCTCTATCTCTCTCATCCTCCCTCTATCTCCCTCTCGGCCTCCCTCTATCTATCTCTCGGCCTCCCTCTATCTATCGCCCTCGCTATCTATCCTATCACCACAGCATCACTCGGCACCACCACAGCATCACTCAGGGGCACCACAACATCACTATGCGCTACCAAAATGCTTATAAGTACAACAGTAACTTACAATATTATTATAATATAATATTATTGCCAACATTGCTTAATATTTTGCAACAGCTATCATCTTGCAAATCATCTTTATACACCAATACAGACTTTGCTAAAAATTTAATGCAACACATTGTCATATACAATGCCAATAACTCAAACTTTAATGCTGCGAGACCTATTGCATTGCAAATGCTTGTTTAAATACCTGCAGGCAAAGTAATATCTGAATCAACTTATGGCAGGCACGTTTTCTCTGGAAAATATCTCCCTCTTAGATGCAGTAACTAGGCCAGATTGCAGGATAAGACTTTTTTATAAAAATCTGCTAGATACAATCCCGTATGACCTTGAGAAGGTCGAAGCTAACTTGGCTCGGAAGGTAGGGGAGGGAGATACAGACTTACGTCAATTGAATTAGGAATGAAGATCTTTTTTTCATCTAACCTGAAAGCCCAGCACTATAAACCAGCTTTTCAATTTATATTCTTCTACATTCCAGGCATGGCTGGGAGGATTTATGAGTATATATAATCAAGAAATAGCCCTATATAATTGCAAGGGTAGGTAGGCTAAGTGGCGGGCCAAAAGATAAGGTCTCCCATGACTAACTGGATGATTGGCTCTTTAGGATACAAGGACTGGCTAGCCCTGGAGTCCTAGGGGAAGGAAGTGCTAGCTTGGACTGTCTGCTTATAGGTGCGGTTTAGGATTTAGTAGCCCTGTGTGTCTAGAGGAATGTAATATCTATAAAATGGTTCTAGAATATTATGATTCCCATAAGGGAGTGGCGAGTTCCTTACGTAAGACGTCTTTTGACTGAGTGAAATGGGACTCGATATTAATTTGTCTCTCTTTGCTAATGAAATTAATTTACTTTTTATATTGTGTTCATACACTGTAGAAATGAATTACGTTTGTATGCTTTAACACTCTGAGAAAAATAAAATATATAAAAAGTAACTGAACCTTGTCATTCCTTAATTTTCTCCCACAACAGATGTTGTGATAATGTGCTGGTCATCAACTTGATGAATGTTGTGTATGTTTTTTTCTCACCTTTCCCGAACTCCCTGTTCTTATCCATTCAACAAACCCCTAACTCCTTTCCCCTAGGTTGTGTGCTAAATTGAGGTATGACTTAAGAATTTGCAACATAAATGGAACACACACTTGGCTCGGTGGATGTGGTGAAAACTGTTACGTGATCTTCTTCACTAAACAATAACCCACGCCAGCCCTAATTATCCACCCAGTTATGAAAGTGACAACATCATTATAGTGCAGAGTCTTAGTTAGGACAATATCTGTCCCAGGACATGCAGTACTAGTGTGCACTATGTGGTCTGATTCACAAAGGTAAATTTACACTTTTGGGGTAAGTTTAATCTTGCAGTGTAACTGTACTACCACAAGTAGGTTTAAGAGTAAAGGTTTATGAGTAGTAACTAACTATTGTAACTTTTCTTAAAGTGATAGGGGTTGCTTTCTACGCACAAAGTTATTACTCACACAGTTACTGACAGAAAAATGACTAGTTGTAAACTTACACCACAAGAGTAAAGTAACACCAAAAGTGTCACTTTATTTTTGTGAATCAGGCCTTGTTTTGTGTGGCTTACAAAAACTATGCAACATGGACTAACGTAACCTTCACCTCAGTCCTGACTTCTAACTAGAGGTTTTTGTAAGTTTAATTTTTTTTTTTTAATAAATGTAATAGTTAATACTAACTCCCCAGATTGTTTAGAAGTTACTGCAGCTAGCTGTTCTTTGTACTATTACTTTTTTGTCATGGGGGTATGGTCTCAGTCTTTGATTATGTGCTAACTCTGTCGGGGCCCGCCTCGCAGGATCCGGCTGATGAACAAAGGGGTCCACCTCCTGATGTTACCAACACCCTGAATATAAACACAGGGGGTTCGAACCATCAGGCGAGGGATAAATAAAGAAGAAGGACCGGGGAAGGGAAAGGGTCAGCAGGGACAAGGGATCTGAAAAGACAAAGCACAGAATATATATCAATACTGAGCTGCATCCAACACTACTCTCGATAATTCTCGCTAGAACTATAATACCTTATTAAGCTGTACTCATTCCTCCAACCATAATAAGAAAGATCTAGTCCAGCCTCCTGTAAATAAACACACTGGTTAGCTCAATATCCAGAAGTCAGTATAACACACTCATAGATCAAGACCCATGCGTTTTACACACCATATAATGTGGAGTTGGACTTCATCATGACCCTTTTGTAAGCTATTCGATTCTTTACTCGGACCCTTAAATGTTCACTTCCCCAGTAGTACAATTCGACCTTAATAGAGTTAGAGAGGTCAGCCTCTGTAAGCACTCCAAACAGGTATTTTCCACTACACTCCCAGATTGGAAGGAAATCAAATACACAACATAGGAAGGCAACATTGATCCGTGTCCACCTCTAAAATCCTTTTATCGTGATTTCCTATACATCGATGAAACGGTAACAGGTGGTTGCGACCACCACTCTGCTCCGCTTCTCCCTGTAGAATAATTATATAATCAACCAATCCGGCAGCGGGTAGTTGCGACCACCACTCTGCTCCAGGTATAACGCTAGTGTGAGCACACGGTAACGTGTAGATCCCCACTACGATCCGCTGCTAATTAGCACACAGAAGTCTCCTTCTTATCTTACGAGATCATTCACGGCAACGCGCAGCGACTCGCCACAATGTTCCGCGTAACAAAACACAATACAGCCTTCCCAGAACCGGCACGCATCAGCCGATGCACTTCCTCCGATTCGTACAGGCAAACAAACGAGCAAGAGTTCACGCGAGCTACGGCTCCCAGCGGCTCTATCAGAAACAGTACCTTATGAAGAACGGTGATTCCAACAACAGCATTATTCGAACAGCGGTCAGCAGCTCAATGCTAACTGCTGACGGAACCTCTACAAACACAACTGACGAAGGACTCAGAATTACGCGCACCTTCCCCCGGTCTCCTCCAGCCATATACTTCCTGCAGCAAAGGCTCATGGAAGATGTTGTCTTTTCACAGTTTAGGCAGGCGCGGCAAGGTATAAACCTGACAAACTCTGTGTTTTCTTTCAGACCAGTTGTCTGCGAAGGATAATTCTTCGGAATAATCCTACAGTTGGAGTTTACCTCATTCGTAATAGGTGGGGGTGGTACCTTGCTTTATGATGTCTTCCATGTTAACACACTACTACCACCAGAATTAAGAGGGATCTTTGGGGAAACCATGCAATAAGATTTGGGAAGATTGAGAGAGGTAGCAGACATCTCTTAAACTCCTCAGGTAAGCATCGTTAGTTAATATCTTAGTACTGAAGTTGTTCTTGGTAGAAGAGAGAGAAATAAGATTGAGATTTTTGTGTATGTTGTTGGCAGACCCTATCAGTGGTCAATAGTTACAGAGGGTAGGACAAAGGCAGTAACTAAACTAACTAGTATACGCTATAATTGGGATGTCATTTGTGGTCGGGTGCTCCACAGCTTAATCAAGCGAAGCCAGTTTTCTCCTCTGAGTGCCACTCCGGTGGCGGATATGATTACTGGACTGCAGGAACAAGTAAGTAACCTACTGAAGAATAAATAGTTGGCAAGGGACTTCAGGTAGGGTACGTCTGAGGTGGGGGAGTCAACGTACAGTATAATACGACAATTTCAGAGTACAGCTTCTCGTCTCATCACAAAACCACAGTGCTTTGCTACGCTAACTAGCAATGCCAATACATATAGTGACAGATAAAAAACGAAACCCAATTTATTTATTTTTCCATTCAAAATCCACCCTCCCTGCCCACAAAAGGTGCACCCGCTTCCCCAAGCAAACAAAAGCCCCTTTCGCCCATTCCCCAACTTCCCTTCCCAAATCCCATCCTATCCACCCACACCAGGCCCACTCTCTTCCTCAAGCCAAAATAAACAAATATCCCATTCACCCTTTTCCAAATTCCCTTCCCACCCTCTCTACCACCAACAGCCCATACCACCAAAAACAATGTTCAATAAAAAAGGACTTTAAGGGGACCTAGTTGAGTTTGAATGTCAGTCACTTCCAGGGCCAAGTTCTGCTCCCTGTGCCTGAGTAGTACCAGGTCGCATAAGGTGCAGTGGTGGAAGCGGCTGGATGAGGAGGAGGAGGGGCGCTGGTGGTGTTCTGAGCAGCAGTGTTCACTGGCTATAGGTGTCAGAGGCACTGGCTGGCTTTAGTGGGACCAAGTCGGGGCAGGCCTGGCTAGCAGCTCAAGGAACTGGAGACCCATGCCTTCCTCTTCTTTCTCCTCCAAACCCACCAGCTGGTGATGTTCCACTGCCATGGCCTCCAGCTTTTGGCACAACAGCCTGGTGGCTAGCTCCTGCTGGGGTGATGGTTGCTGGCCAGCTATAGCAGCAGGAGTAGCTACATCAAGAAAGTAAAACAAAAACAAGTAGTGATGTTAACACAAAAACTTGTTTTTTACTGTCTACAGTGGCATTGCTGGTCCCCTAGGGCCACTGAAATTTAATTTTGGATGTGATGATAAGTCACAGCCTGGCACAAGTTTTTCCCCACCCATGCATAACATAATGCAAAAGCACTGATTGCAAGGAATTAAGCCTAAACACCAACATGATCAAAAAGTGATTTTAGTTTAACGGATTTCATAGTTAAACTGAACAGACACTTTATGTATTTTAATAAATAAATTGGGTGCAATTAATGAGTAAGGTGTATATATGCTGCACAATTAGTACTTGACTTTGCAAAATTAACAGAGCCAATGTGGCAAGTCTGCTTATTCTACAGTATGTTTTTGGGGCAGCTATAGCATGTTATGGTATTAACTTACAAATCCCATGGCCCTGCTTTCCTCATACTTCTTCAGTTCTACCCTGATTCCAAAGTTGGGGGCATATAGAGTCTGGCAAATGGGATACTCCATCACACACATGGTGGAAAACGGATATCCCCTTCCACCATATTACAGTAGACCGTGCAAAGAATATAAATGATGAACTGGAGTGCAGTGAATAGGATATATTTTATTTGTAAACTTTTTCACAGAGTATGCCATCTGCCAAACATTAAATCAGGCCATTACACCCTGGCCTCCACCACAAATTATTTTCAACAAATATCTTCACTTGGCAGTGGGGAAAGCTAGTCTACAGGGAGATAAATTATAGGGGTTGGGCTAGGTAGAGGTTTATCTATGGATTGGTTAGGTGTCACTGATCATGTTCTGCACTGTTGCTAGTCACATTGATTGACTGAGTGGAAAAAGTTGAGCTATAAGTCTGTAACGGAAGCCATGAAATCTAAGTCACTTGGGCAGAAAAATATGGCATGTGCCGAGACAGAATTTACATTTTTGGGTAGGATGGGGCAGAAAGGAAGAAGGATGAAGTGAAAAACCCAGTAGGTGCCTGAGTGGACACCTGGAAATGCACCTTGTCTTCGATTTGTAAATTGCAGGTTTCGTCGTGCTGCAGCAGACACATATTTCACCATCTGTACTGCAGCACCAAATTAAACCAGCTACAGTTTTAGGTGTTGAAATGCCTTGGATAGGCACTGGAGGTTAAGGGCGAGCTATCTGCCTCTCTTAACAAGTATAGTATTGTCAATAGGAAAGCAAGGTGACGTATCACTTGCCCCTGCCACCACTGGGACTTCTCCACCCACCCGCATTCGCTGCCGGTAGCCTACCCGTTAGAAGAGCCTCAATTGCTTTATGCCGCCCTGCTTAACTCAGGCGCAGCTTGTCCCGCCCGCTGTTCAAGTCTAAACACCATTCAGCGATCTATCATTGAGTGACCAACCGGACCATCGACACCCTCGCTCGCCCGCCTGGGTCTAACTCACTGTGTCCATCGACAACCCTGTCCTGATGACGATCCCGACTAAAGGGGATCGAAACGCCGTCGACTGTACAGCTTGAACTATACGACGCATATCACGTTTTGTGCTCCTGTATAAATAACTGGTTGTCAAGTGATTATAACTTGTTTTTCGGAGCCATTATTTGATGTAAATACTTTGGTTAATGCGTCGCCAATGCTGTTGTTTTTAGCACTTGCACTTTCACTATCACTAAACTGTATATAGCACTCGCACCAAGTGTCACTGGGTTGTCACAAGATCCGTTCTGTACAGTGCTGTTTTAAACTGTATTGACCTATGAAAGATCTTTTTCCCTTATCTCTTGGTAAATTATACCACTTCCTCTGAAAATCAATTGACTCCTTGTCTTTCTCTCCTGTGTAATGCATATTGCATACATTTTTTGAAACTGTCTTCACGTAAATCCTGTTGGGAATTGTTCTTGCTTACACGATACACCCATCCCAACGAGGTCTATGGGTTTTCTCCTGTTCTTCATATACATAAACATTAAATCAGGCCATTACACCCTGGCCTCCACCACAAATTATTTTCAACAAATATCTTCACTTGGCAGTGGGGAAAGCTAGTCTACAGGGAGATAAATTATAGGGGTTGGGCTAGGTAGAGGTTTATCTATGGATTGGTTAGGTGTCACTGATCATGTTCTGCACTGTTGCTAGTCACATTGATTGACTGAGTGGAAAAAGTTGAGCTATAAGTCTGTAACGGAAGCCATGAAATCTAAGTCACTTGGGCAGAAAAATATGGCATGTGCCGAGACAGAATTTACATTTTTGGGTAGGATGGGGCAGAAAGGAAGAAGGATGAAGTGAAAAACCCAGTAGGTGCCTGAGTGGACACCTGGAAATGCACCTTGTCTTCGATTTGTAAATTGCAGGTTTCGTCGTGCTGCAGCAGACACATATTTCACCATCTGTACTGCAGCACCAAATTAAACCAGCTACAGTTTTAGGTGTTGAAATGCCTTGGATAGGCACTGGAGGTTAAGGGCGAGCTATCTGCCTCTCTTAACAAGTATAGTATTGTCAATAGGAAAGCAAGGTGACGTATCACTTGCCCCTGCCACCACTGGGACTTCTCCACCCACCCTCAACCCGCTAGGCTTCTCCAAACTCCATGGCTGGCTAGCGCTTGATGTGGTGGATATTTATCAGTATCTTCTCCTATCGAAAGTATCACTTTGGGAGAATTGTTTCTTTATTGAAACCATAAAAACAAAACAGGTAGTCATTGAGTCAACCAAAAACGTTTTCTCCTAATGGAGGGATAAGGGACAGGCATAAGTCTACAAAAGGGGTGGAAGGGAATTTAAGGACATCTGGTATTCGCTGGGGTATCTCATTCCTGCCATTCTGCACTGTCATGGATACTGCTAAAATAATACAACATTGGGGTGTCCATGAACTGTATCTCTGTCCTTGTGCTTTTTGCCTGTTTGATCAAGGAAGCCTTCTCGATCAATTTGTTTGGTGAATAGAATATTTGGGCCTAGCTGGGATCCTCTTTACATTAACCAGAATCTGTTTAACTTGTATTACTACACAAAATACCCTCTCTACCTCCAAAAACAACTAAGGGTCACTGATGCAATCGCTTATGTTCTGGGATGTTGAAATACCCCTTAATGGACATCAGCTGCTCACATCCCCAATAGACAAGCTGGATATCTACTATATGCGGTGATTTCCAACTCACTTGCCTGACACCATGTGATTTCAGCTCCTAACCGTGTGAATGGAGCCAAAATCGTGTGACATACAGTGGCACCATGTGTGTTGCAGGTCCTGTGATTATTAAAGAGAGAAAATTAAAAGCAATGATTGGTGATACTCTCTACAAGAAACACATTTTGCCGGGCACAGCATTGTATTTTTTAAATCAGATATCCAATTCCTAGTTTCCTAATCCTAACCTAAAATTACATTTTGAACTATTCATGCATGTCAACAAATGCTCTTTGCTTCACACCCCCATTTGATGTGTCAAGATTGGAATCCCGTTGTCTACTGCGTATCAGGGAGATTAGGACTATGAGCTACAGAAAAGAATGCTAACACCACTGATATACTATTATTTTAAGAGTGAGTGACATGAGTAGACATCCATTTTATCAGCACAAGTGAGCACCTGGCAAGCTCACACTGGAACAGAATCCTGGCAGTATTATTCACTTGATGTCCACATGGGTGTCATTTGGAGGTAGTCAGAGGTTGCAGCTGTGATCTCTAGCATGCATCTGCTATTCCTGGCACTTCTTTTGTGACCCCTGGCCTCAGAGGAGGCAAATGTTGTGACCCCTCTGAGGCCAGGGGTTGCAAAGAAAGTACATAGAAACATCACAAAATAAAATGATGGACGGAGTGTTGAAACTTTTCAAACATTCACCCCCAGTCACTAGGTTTAATCCACCATTAGTTTGCTTGGCAAGTCACCCAAGTTTGGACCCAGACACATGTAAATCAGTCTTGTCTCTTCTCCCCATGGGAACAGTCCAGCCCAAACTACCAGGCTAGGTCCTCCCTGGACTGGAAACAAGCATCCTGGGACCAGTTTTAGGGTATCACCCCTCATCAGCCAGGCTAGCTTGAATTCCGTGGTGCAGCAATCAAGGGATACATATCTGGGCATACCCTTAGGCACTTAAAGAGCACATAGCAACATCACAAAACAAAATAGACAGAGTGCATATGGCTGTGTCCAAACTTGGGTGACCTTGCGAGCAAAATAATGATGGAGTAAACTCAGATCTGTGACTGGAGGTGAGTATTTGAAAAGTTTCAACACTCCGCGCATCATGTTATTTTGTGATGTTGCTATGTGCGCCCTGAGTAGCTAAGGGCATGACCGGATGTGGGTCCCTGACTCGCTGTGCCACTGGATTCAAATTAGGCAGGCTAATGCGGAGTAATACCCAGAACCCGGACCCAGGATGGTTGTTTCCAGTCTGGGGAGGACCTGGCCTACCACCCCATTCGATATTTTATTGCCCAGGGGAGGTGGTAGTCCCTGGGGGGGTCTGCATGACCCCCCATCTTTTTGTTATATTTTAAATACAGCGTCACGGAGGTGGTGGTCCCTGAGGCAATGTAAGCCCTTGGAGGGGGGCCAAATGGACCTCCCTACATTTTTTATTAAATCACTGAATGCCCCCGGGTCCTGGCCCACCCGGAGTCCTGTTTCAAAACAAGCACAGGAGACAAAGCTTTTTTTTAATAAAAATGCTTTTTTACCTTGCCGGGGTCCCCAAGACTAAAGCTTGGGGATCATGGTATTCTTATCGTGCCCCTTTTCTTATTTCTGTTTTTATTTGGTGGGCTTCAGCTGGAGCCAAGTCCCAAAATAGCTGCCAACACTTCCTGGTTGAAGTATTGGCAGCCCATCAGAGCTTTGCATTTTCCTACAGAAGCATGTGAATATTTGCCAATTAGCCACGATCGCAGATAAACAAATTTGGATTTCCTTGAATTTCTCAACAACTAAAGGGCAGATTTACACCGGATAACTGAAAGCGTGATCTGCGAACCAAAATCTACCTTTCTGTCAAATTCTTTGTCATTCCATCCAGCAGTACAGGCTGCAGTCACGTCTAGAGCTTCTATGGGAATTAACTTGGGAAACACCTTTTTTTACCCACGTTTTTTTCTCAGCCTCTGCTTGAAGGATCACCCCAAAACTTTCCATGCATAACAAGATTCACTGGGGCACTTTTTTTAAAAAAAAATTTTGAAGATTCGTCAAACGCGCCCAAAGATATTGGCAAGTCAAAAAAACTTTTTTCCTATGAAAACATGGTCGTAACTATTACTACCTACTGGCAACTGCCAGTAGGTAATAATTAATTTGATACCAATGTAATTTACAATTTATAATAATGAACACATTGAAATAAATATATTATTTTTATATATACTTACATTTTGCACACTTATTAACCGGTGTAAAATATATTTATTATTAAAAATACAAAAACTATTTACATCAAATATATATACTATATATATATATATATATATATATATGAATAATCTATCTATAAAATCATGTGAACTTAACTTACTTGTGATGTAACTGCTTAAAAAAATAATTTTATTTTTAGAAAACAAAAATATTACTCACTGAGCCCTGCAACCTTGATGCCTAACAAGTCGAGCAGGTCCTCTTCTCTGTCTAGGACGACGGTGACTGGTTGCGCTGGATGCCTGTGCTGCAGCGCAAACACCACTGCACTCACCTCCAGAGGATTCAACACTCCCATCAGGGACTACCCTTAGCGAGCCTGCTGCCAGCACTGCACCCAGAAAATGAGTGCAACCATCTCTGCCTCACTAAAGATTGTGTAGTGTAGTTCCTATATTCCCAATAGGCTCTGCGCATTGGAATAATATATCCTATAGATGTGACATAGGACTTATGTCTACTAGGTCGCTATTGAACATATTAAACTTGATTGTGAGTGCCAGCTAGCTCAGAGGTCACTAGAAACTTTCTCAAATTCACAAGAAGGGATTAGTTTCTGACAACCGCATAAACATGACAACTTTGTTTCCCCAAGATAAAAACGTTTTTTCAGAGTCGTGGAAACAATAGATAGATATTTCACTCAGTCATTTGTGCATGCTTCGTTTCGCCAGAGGTGCAGAGAAATAGAGAGACGGGCGTTTTCAATAAAAGTATTTATTGAACAGTCTTCTTTCTCATGCAGACAAAATTAACTGCTACAATCGTAATACTGGCTGTAAAGTATAATGCGGACAGCAGGAAGAGTATTATAAAATAACACCGTAAAAGCATGGTTTGGTTTCTAAGCCATAAAATACACACATAAATAAATAAAGACTAAAAGTACTGAACTGGTGCTTCTAAAATAAGCCTACCCCATGTCCCTAACCTAAGTCTAGTACGAGGGAAGAAGTAAGTGTGGTGTAGCATAAGTTTAGTATTCTTTTGCCAAGAATCTATCCAAGATTCCTCTTAGGGTCTAATCAGCTCCGTAGCTTGGTTTAGAATGAAGGAGGTCTGGTATCTCTCTGTCTCAGGAGTCGATTTCCCAACACTCCGCAAGGGGAGCCTGGAAACACTGGAGCTGGATTTCTCTGCAAGAGAAAAGACAGTGTCTCTCTCAGTGCGTCAGCTGGAGGGTCGGCTTCCTTCGGCACTTGCTGTAGCGAGATGCGTTGGGCAAGTAGATAGTCGAACTGCTCCAAACCACCGTGTGTTTGCTAGGGCAAGTGTGGGCATATTTATACCTTGAAGGTGCCGAGTTTGATGTAAATGTGGACATAATAACATCATCAAAGAGTCTCAGTTCTTTAAAGCTCCATGAGTTCTTGGACAAATCAATATTCAAGGAAGGGGAAGTCCCTAACTGCTGAAGCCAAGTTTTCCAAGAAATCGTTGTGGCTTTTCTGAACTAGTGGAATTAGCCATGCCGTATTCGGACCGCATGGGCTATGTCTAAATATGGTTATGATTTCTATGCCTATATCAGGGCAAGGTGATGTATACCTATATAAGGGCATGAATCAGGAAAATTACACTAGGGTCCTAAAACGCTCTGCAACACCCACTCCACTTTATTATGTTCGACATTACTAAATTTAAGCACTAAAACATATCTAAAGCATGTGTTTACAATCCCACCCAAAAAATACATAAAATGCATTTGAAAATGGTTGTACACGTAAAATGAGCATCTGTACTGTACGCATTTAAAAGCAATGATTTAATTTTAAGCATATAGTATGATATTGGCAATGCTAACTGAATGAATCATGAAAATTACATTTATGAAATGACTCTAAAAATACAGAAAAAAAGGTTGAGATCATCCCATAGCAGAATATATAAACTGTTGTACTTTTCTGGATAAAGTCAATATTGTTTCTAGGAAGTAATCAAAGAATTCTTGTTCTCTAAGAATAGTTCTACATTAAGCAGATTACTTAGTGCCAAAGTTTAATTTTGGAAAAAAGTCAAATCAACTCGTTGGAAAAATATAGTTTCTAAGTTAGCAGTTTTTTGTTTTGAAAAAATGATGGTCGAATTCAAAGTTGATTGAACGCTGTGTGCTAATTTCAAAAGCTATTCTCGGTGTCAGGAGAAAACATTATGGGCTAGATGTAGGTAATTCTATTTTACCACTTCTTAAATACCGAATTTTACCGATTGGGTATTTAAGAAGTGGTAGAAGGGGGGGGATGTAGGTATTTCTGAATCGGTAAATACCGAATCGTTAAGATTCGGTATTTACCAATTCTGTAAATACCGATTCGGTAATGCCCATTGATTCCTATGGGCATTGAAGCCCATAGGAATCAATGGGCATTACCGAATCGGTATTTACCGATTCGGTAAATACCGATTTCAGCAAGGGTGCAGGGGGTGTCACTTTGACACCCTCTAGCACCCCAAATACAGGCATGTGTGCCATGTGGCACACAGACATGCCCTAAGGGCATGTCTGTCTGTCACATGGCATAGGTGTGCATGCACACATGTGCATGCACACCTGGATTCGGTATTTTACCACCCAATTGAATTGGGTGGTAAAATACTGAATCTGTAAGGCCTTTGGGACTCAGAAGAGTCCCACCTACATTTGGATTTACCGAATCGGTAAAATTACCGATTCGGTATTTTACAGAATTGGTAAATTTACCGATTCTGTAAATTTACCGATTCTGTAAAATAAATGCCCCTACATGCCAATTCTTAAATACCGGTCGGTAACGGACGAAATCGGCCGTTACCGACCATTATTTAGGCTCCTACATCTGGCCCTAAATCTTCTAAGCTGGCAAAGAAATCGTCTACCAGAGTAGGTGAAAGTTGAACCACTTCGTTAAGTAGATTAATCGTACACAGATGAGAAGCATCGCCGTCAGCGTCAGTCGCATTAACAATGTTCGCAGTAGATGGTACCTGTGTGCCAGTTGGTCCACGTATCTCACCTTCAGCTGGAATTGCTGGTGAGACCTCAATGAATGCCGTCATCAGTATTGGTAGCCGTTGGGGACAACACAATGCATGAGACATTACCGAACCAAGCAAAGCATCAACATCCGTTGGCAGTGCTGATGGAAGTGTCAGACAAATGTCCAACACGCATTCCTCTCCACAAGCAGGCATCGTAGAACAGGTAAGATGCAATCTTGGCAGATTGGTCTGAATGACAGGAACCACGTGGTATTCAGATCTCTCAAACGAGCCAAGCCAAGAATCTGTGTTATGCGCTCAAGATACTGCATTGCCAGAAGAGTGTTCTCCATGGTAATCTGGGTATCGCTGTTGACTTGACTTGCCATGTCGGGGCAGAAGGAACAAAAATAGAATCCCTGCTACGAGTCCCAAAATGAGAGGCAGGCTGCCGAACATCGAGTGCACAAAGTTTGGAAAAATGCCTAGGACTGCTTCAAATGGTGCTAACAGTCCCGAAAAAATTGTCTTAAATACATGTACAATACCACTGGTATCAGACATGTTTAAGATACGACCTAACATTTCTGCGAAATGTATGGGGCAGTTTGTTGATAATAGGGCATGATACTATGCAGAGGACCTTGCAACTTGCAGATCATACGTCTCTCTGGATGAGGTCAGAGGCATAGTTTTTTGTAAAAGAATGGCTTTCATTCTTCTTAAAGTATCAATTCGTATAGAAGTGATGTTCAGTGAAGTCGATAGTGGTGACTCCCCGTCTGTCTTAGTTTTAGGAAACAATACTTGCATACAGCAAGTGACCCTGGCTGACACACTAACCAGATAGGCTATTCCTGGCATCATTCCACAACAGCTGTGATCATTCAGCATTATGTAGCTCCCATTGGATAGCTGTCTAAAAATTGGATCTATCACTGCTGCGGGGGAACCGTGCAGGTGACAGGATAAGTTGGTCGAAGAACCATCGCAGGCTGCATATAAATTAATACCCTGACACAGAAGTGTACCGCTCAGTGTGCTTTTGCAATTTTTACCACTAAGAAATACCTCCATTTCCCCACTCCAACATTTGTGTGTGTATGGTAAATCCCAGGTCGACTTTATGTATTCTGTACCCAACCTTTCATACAGGCCTGCTGGTATGTGTTTCAAGCAATACTGAAACTGGAAAATCGTCACTGGTATCGTGATGGTGCCATGTATTATCCATTCCACGGCTGGTTTCTCAGAAACGGTTAATGGTAATCTTTCCAGTTTTTCTATGCTCAGCACCGTATAGACTGCTCCCCTCTGTGCCAAAGAGATTTGTTTCTCTGTAAGGTTAAATCCTGTAAACAATGATGTGGTGTTGATTAGACTCCAAGGCACATAGCCTGAACAAAGGTTTTGTAACGTCCAGCCTAGCAGCATTATAGAACGCAATTGAGACTGTCCATGTTGTAACATGAGCAAGTCCTGTTCTACTATGTCTATGGCAGAGGATACAATGCTGTCCAAATAATAAATTCTGGATGACAGAGTCGTTAACCCATTGTCAACTATAGAGAGAGCTTTCTCTAAGTTAATAGATCAATTTCTCGTATTCGTTCTGCTGTTTCCATTTGCGTGACTTTCCATGCTTCATTATAAGCAGCATAAATACCGGCGTATATGAAACGTTTATGACATGGTTTACGAGGTCCTAGTAAGAAGTCTCTCAAATCAACGCCATCTTTAAGTAAAGTTAAGTGTTGTTTTATATCTGGAAGTGCGGATTTTTGTAACCACTCAAGGCACAGTTTTCCTACACGGTAAGTTGTTAATATCCCTGGATGTTGTCTCTGGACATATCTTGGATCTGGCCTAGTTACTGTAAATCCTTGTGTCTTATTCAGGAATCTATCTTGACAGTTATTCATTCCTATGGGCCAGATTAACCATTTTTTCCAATCAGGATTAGTTCTGGGCTTAGGTATGGACGGTTTGTTTAAGTATTTTATCTTAGCCAGGCCAAGACAAGATGTCTGTTGAACAGTGTCATTCAAGAACATTATTTTTTCTGGGGTGATGCAGGCTCTGAATAAGGCTTCTAAACCTTGCACCTGCCAGTCTTTTCTGCCCCTGACAGTTTTTGTCTCAATGTTGTCTTTACAAAAGTCAAAACCTAATGTGGATAATTGAGCATAAAAGGCTGCCGAATAAATTTGCTTAGTATTAGTCAACATTCTTTTCATTCCTGTCTTATTGACATTTTTAAAGTAAAATGTTTCTGGATTTGTGACATTAAAACCCGAGAAGTATGGACATTTTTCATAAAATGTTTTTGAGATACCCTTTGGTGACGTTGCACAATGTTCCCATTGATTATAAGTAAAAACATTTCTAGGGTTTGCAGATTTGTGCAAAAAATTATGGCCATAATGATTAAAACAATA
Organism: Lissotriton helveticus; assembly: GCF_964261635.1. NCBI lineage: Eukaryota > Metazoa > Chordata > Amphibia > Caudata > Salamandridae > Lissotriton > Lissotriton helveticus. The sequence goes on from NC_136073.1 coordinate 535,450,433, forward strand.
CCTTTGTTCATAATCTGATGAACCTTCTAAGTATTCATGTTTTGTAAATTTTACTGACATTTCTAAGTCTGCCATCATGTTATTAACAGTCTCAAAGTCCCAATCATCAGAAAATGTGCTGGGTGAAACAAAATCACTCAAGGAAACCTTAAATTGGTGTGGAATCTTCAACAGGTCTACAGGACCATAAATGTCATAATCAGTTCTGTCCCATGCTATACCACCAGGTAGAGGAACGGCTGTGATGTTCACTGATGACAGGTCTCTTTGTTCACGATGAGATGATTTGTGGGGTTTCAGGAGCAAGTTGATGTTCTTACTTGCTGTGCCCATTTTACTATATTTTCCATCTATCAGCTTTCCTAAACTTAAAACAAGAATGAGCCATAGTAGGAGAAAAACTACACACAATCCAAAATTTAACCCACTGTGAAACTAGATATGTATTTGTAAGCTGGTGAAAAAGTTCTGTTACTTGTTCCTTGAAAGTTTTATTTGCTGGTGTTGTTTCAGGTTCACTGGGATCCTCAGAAAACGTATCAAAGTTGATGAAATAGCCAGATGCACTTCTGTCAATTGTTGGTATTGCATCTGGATTATTTGAAATTGCTGGAGCTGCTTGGTCACTTGACATATTAGTATAGTCAGTTGCTACATCATAGTAGACGGGAGTTTCTTGACAAACTGTTATTTGGGTTTCAAGAGGCACAAGTTCCATGGCTTTGTTGCATAGTCCTTCTTTGCTTACTGCAGATTCTTCAAAGGTGATGAGTCTCTCAGTTTGAACATCTTGGATAGTAGCAAGATTTGGTCGTCTGCTACATCTTTGGAGTCCACTGGGCCTACTACTTATTATCGTATTATTGGCCACATGGTGTGGTTTTACCAGGTCAATTGAAACAAACCGGTTCTCCTTTCGTCCAGCAAAGGGCGGCAGTAACACTGTTCTTGATCCGTGGATTGCTAGCACAGGTACTGGTTTTCTGTAAGAAGGCCCAAATTCCTTCTTGTCCGCTATTTTTTCACTGACCAGATCCCCAATCTTTGGAATCCAGACAGGTCTAGCTGGGACAGCTGGTTTCTCTTCAGTGGTTGTTGGCTTCTGTACTGTGTTGCTTAGACTTCTTCTTGTTTCATTTAAGTCCTGTAAAACAGCCAAACGGTCTTTGATATCAAAGGGTTTTTGTTCTACCACTGAAGTATGATGATCGAGGTCTTCGACAATCATTCTAGTACCAAAAAGGATTTCATATGGAGTGATTCTACCCAGAGAATTTCTTTGCAGATTATTAAGACTACGTTGGACACTTATTAGATGTTTGACCCACCCGTCACCCGAGCCTAATACCCTTCCTGTTATAGACTGCTTTATGTCACGGTTTTTTCTTTCCACAACCGAATTTCCCTCAGGATGGAATGAACTTGAGTAACGCAATGTAACGCCCAAGCAGGCCATGGCCTCCTTGTAAGCGCGAGATCTTAAAGCAGGACCCTGGTCAGAATGTAGCGTGCCGATTGAGTATGTGCCAATAAAGACTAGCAAATCTTTTCTAACAGTTCGGGCGTCAGCCGAGCGCTGAGGCCACATCCAAATGAATCTTGTCCTAATAGTTGTGGGACTGCTTTCGTCCATGGTGATGTCTGCGTGTAGAAAGGCTAATGCTGTCTAACAATGTTGTCTGTACTTGGCTGGCTACACTGTAGTCAGGTATCTGGTGGCTCTCTATGCTGTGATCTCTGTCCATCATCCCCTTTTGTATCGCTTTGTTCGCCCAAAGTGTGGCAGGGTATGCTCAGATGTGAGTCCCTTGCTCACTTGGCCACTGGATTCAAGATAGCCTGGCTGATGAGGATTATGAATCCGAAACCGGTCTCAGGATGCTTGTTTCCGGTCCAGGGAAGACATGGCTTGGCAGTTCGGGCTGGACTGTTCCCCTGAGGCACAGGGTCAGACTGATTTGCATATGGCCATGTCTGAACTGGGGTGGCTGAGTGAGCTAAAGAATGGTGATGGATTAAACCCAGATCAGATGACTGGGGGTGAGTGTTTGATTTGCTCAAACGCTCCGTCCATCATCCCCTTTTGTATCGCTTTGTTCGCCCTAAGTGTGGCAGGGTATGCTCAGACATAAGTCCCTTGCTCACTTGGCCACTGGATTCAAGATAGCCTGGCAGATGAGGATTATGAATCCGAAACCGGTCCCAGGATGCTTGTTTCCGGTCCAGGGAAGACATGGCTTGGCAGTTCGGGCTGGACTGTTCCCATGAGGCACAGGGTCAGACTGATTTGCATATGGCCATGGCTGAACTGGGGTGGCTGAGTGAGCTAAAGAATGGTGATGAATTAAACCCAGATCAGATGACTGGGGGTGAGTGTTTGATTTTCTCAAACGCTCCGTCCATCATCCCCTTTTGTATCACTATGATCTCTGTAGCAGACATCGCAATTAATTCCAAATTGTAAATGTGGGCATTCATCCCTGGCCACCAGTACATCTCTTTTAATTCTAGCAGAGATTTTGAGATCCCTTGATGTATCAGACCCTCTCCCATATGTGCTTCTTGAATCAAAGCACCTCTCCGACTCCTGTTTGGAATTAGCCTATCCCCCACTCCAGGGATTCGAGAAAAAGGGACGGAGTTGGCATCAATTATGTATGAATATTCGAGTGGATAGGGACGGAGTTGGCATCAATTATGTATGAATATTCGAGTGATAGTTTAGATGTAACGCTGCACCGCTGCCTTTGCTTGTGGCATTGACAGCTAGCATTGTTTCAACGTCTGTTTGTGTTTCTGAACGAGTGATTGCAACTACGGAAGCCGTTTGCACAGCCGTCTTCGCGGCTTCATCAGCCAATGGATTCCCTGCAACGTGAACGCCATCACATTGATGACTCAGTGTATGGATCATGTGAGTCTTTTGTAGTTCTTTCTGTAATAGAACTACTTGTTCCCAAAGCAACTTATGCTTGATTGTGCCACCTTTTGCGTCTTTGAAACCGTTTTGAAAGGGACGGAGTTGGCATTAATTATGTATGAATATTCGAGAGGATAGGGACGGAGTTGGCATCAATTATGTATGAATATTCGAGTGGATAGTTTAGAGGGAACGCTGCACCGCTGCCTTTGCTTGTGGCATTGACAGCTAGCATTGTTTCAACGTCTGTTTGTGTTTCTGAACGAGTGATTGCAACTACGGAAGCCGTTTGCACAGCTGTCTTCGCGGCTTCATCAGCCAATGGATTCCCTGCAACGTGAACGCCATCACATTGATGACTCAGTGTATGGATCACGTGAGTCTTTTGTAGCTCTTTTTGTAATAGAACTACTTGTTCCCAAAGCAACTTATGCTTGATTGTGCCACCTTTTGCGTCTTTGAAACCATTTTGAACCCAGTTCTGCAAGTATTCGTTGTAAGATTGGACGCAGTAATACGAATCGTACACTATGAATGTGGGGAATTCACGATCGGTATTTTCAAGCACTGTAGAGTCTCCTAGAGATTGAGTTTGTGTGACCATAGGTCGGAATTTACCATCGCGCCAGCGACCTTTTACATCCGTGCACGCTGCACTATAAGCTTGTTTTCCCCCAATTGTGGGCTGTGCTGATCAGTCTGTATAAATTATACATCCGTAATGTTCTAGAGGCAGAATCTCAGTGGGCAGAGGACACTCTTGTTTGTATTGTGGACATTTTTGAGTTTTCAAATAAGGGTCAAAAACATATTCAACGTCTGTTGTAGCAAGAGAATTAACCAATTGTATCCTTCTCGGATGTAAAGCTTTTGCATTCGGAATGCTCGCTTTTGTCACTGCCTCCAAGGCAGGTACAGGAGTAATGACCTTTATGCGTTTTCCCTGTGCGAGAGCTCTCTCTTTTGCTACTGCAGTTTGAACTGTTGTTAGAATTGTTTCTGTTGAAGGGAATTTCATTTCAGCTTGTGCGTGCAAGTGTGATTTATAAGCTATTGGTACCTTTTCACCTTCATTAAAGGTTAGGTACGTGAATCCGCATCTTCCTGGGATGATTTGGATTACAAAGTGGCCTATGTTTACGCGTGTCTGTAAATCGGTTGTTGCTGACATGTCTGTTTGCACTGAACGCAAAATTTCTGTGTGTTTTTTAGTCCAATTAGTAGGTTTGAACTCAGGTTTGATTAGTTCGTAGAGCGGTTTAACCCTTTCTTCGCAGTTTAGAATATAAGTTTGCAGTAACTCTGTTACTCTGGCTGAAAATAATCCTGGACTATTCTTGAAATCCTCGGGTAGACGACAGAAGTGACGCTGTGTCCCCATAATTGAGAAAGCGGTCAATTTCATGGTGTTGATTTCTTTTTTGCCTTAACTGTCTGCAAAAATATCTTATTTTCACTGATCAAGTTTACGGAGTATACGGAGCTTGCCGTAACGCCCGTCCACTCCCCATGCTTGGGCTCGCTGGGGCGTGCTCTGTCCGCACTCGCAGCCGGTGTCTACACACTCGTTGCCAATCCTGTCAGCTCTGTCAGCTCTGCAGACGCTGGTTGTTCCCACGCCGGCACCTTGGAGGTGGGACTGAGCCGCCCTGGAGCATCGCCGAGGGAGGCGGGCTCGCTCTCTCCGCAGAGACCTTCTATCAGCGGTGTCGACGGCAGACACGGAGAGACAGCAAACAGTGGCGGGCGGAGGCGGTGAAACCCCTGAATATTCCAGTACACCGATTACAGCACCTCTCGAGGGGACTGGGGGCCTCGTGCAGCTGGATCATTCTCCAAACGAGGTGAAGGGGTTACAAAGGGCGAGGGAGGAGGGGGAGGTTGCAAAGCTTCGAGAGCCGTATGTGGCTAAGCTTGTGGATCAGCCTGAGAGCCTCGCAGTTGTGCACTCTGACCTCGAGGGGAGCATAAGTTCGACGCTTGAGGACATAGACCAGGCTATCTGTCCAGTAAAAAATCCATACTCTCTTAGAAGTAGAGCCATCACCCAACCTGAACTGAAAATAAAGTCAAACTCAGAATTATGCAGAAAAGGTCGTAGAGGCAGAAAACCAACTAAAGTAGGAAGTGCACTGAATAACCGAGGGGGGTCAGTCTCAGAAAAATCTAACTGTTTCTCTGCCCCAATACTGGAGTCTTCACAGACTTCACAGACTACCGTGTAGGAGGTTCGGGAGAGCGCTACTGACAGCGCTACTGAGGACCCTAAAGCAATAATCCCAACTAGTGTAGCACCCATCAGGTTTACTAGTATTAGTGACAGTACAAAAAATACGCTTTCCAAGTCCTCCTCATATCTCTCAGTAGAAGCCAAGCACAAACGATCTAAGAAGTCTAAGTTAAAAAAATCGGTTTTGGACCTGGACACAAAGATAACACCTTCTTTGCGCTCATACTTTAAGGCAATTCCCCAGGTCCTGAGTCTCGCACATACCAGTCACTTCTCTACTGTAACATCTTCTGAGACAAGCCCTAGCCCATCACAAGTTAGTAATAATGCCGCTGTCTCTGTACTTCCAAACATGGAAAACATGGAAAACAGGCAAACAACTGCTATACTAGAAAACTCGGCAATCTCTAAAGGTGACAATGACGTGCTCAAATCCAACATGAGAACGGCTGTCCCACTCAGCAACACAGAACTGGCAGACTTTGGCCTCCCCGATAGTGGTAACAACCATGAAACGAATGAAAATCAGGGAGCAGAATCAGCTCAAGTACTTCAAGATCTTCCAACTTCAGTCCAAAGTTCTCAAAGTTCTCAGAGTACTATACAGCAAGTAAATCAGATTTCTCAACCTCTCAGTCCTGAAGTCCAGATGCTACCAGAAGTCGCTATCTCTACCTCACCTTCAGACCTCTCTGCAATACTAACCATGTTTTCGAACTTGACAGTCGACGTTAAACGGGGATTTGAGGAGTCATCTAAAATCCAAAGAGAGATTAGGTCCTATTGCGAATCACTGGACAGCAAAATTGATGGGTTGTATTCAAGGACAGGAGCCTTGGAGGAGACAACAGCAGTAATGTCCATAGAACTAGACAACGCTAAGGAGGAGATTCTGAAGCTTAAAAGAGAAGACACTGCACTGGCTGAAAGAATAGAACATTTGGAAAACAACACGAGGCGATGTAATATTCACATCCTGAATGTACCAGAAGCTAATGAAGGCACCAACATTAAGGCTTACATTATCCAACTCCTAATTAAAACTCTAAATCTAAAACACACAGAGGAGGAACTTAATCTAGATATTCAGCGTATTCACAGGGATCCATTCAGGCGTAATCCACAACGTGCAAAGCCCCGCAAGATTCTAGTGAATTTCCACACGTATCAACTCAAGGATCATATTTTAAATTTAGCCTTAAAACAAAAATCCTTGGCAGGCGATGGTTTTTCCTTCCAAGTGCGCTCTGAGTTGTCAAGGGCGACCTTGATAGACAGTGGGAGCTGGGTCGGAGGATGGAGGCATTCAGAAATTTGGGAGCATCAGTCCAGTTAAGCTTTCCTGCAGCTCTTAAAATCATGCTAAACAACAAAATGTTTAACGTCCGTACAGTCCAAGCAGCCGATGAACTATTGTTAAGTTTGGGCACCTCAAAGAAGTAATTCTAGCGTAACTACAACACGAGAAAGTTTGGGGGCTCTTCTTACAAACCAGTTCATAGAGTTTACAGAGCTTAATTATGACTGAACAGCATAAAAATTACAGCTCAAAATGAACTTGCCTAATAAATGCAAATAGAAGGCAAATATAATAGCTCACTTAAGAAGAAAAAAAAAAACAAAAAAAAAAAAAAAATCACTTTAATACCACTTTAACATCTCGGAATGCTTTATTAAAAAAAAAAGGGATAAAAAAAAAGAAGGAAAAAAAAACACATACCACGTAATAGGAAACTATAAAGAGCACCAGTGTATGAACTTTTTTTTCTCCCTGTATAAAACCCTGTAGTTACCACTTTAAGCTATTTAGTCAAATTTTCACACCGTTGAGTCTCCAACAAAAGGCCCAATAGACTTAGATATATTCAGCCTTATATCCTAATAAGTCCCGTCTGAGTCTAGATAGAGTATCAGGGGTATCACAAACCGGATTCTTTCCGGTTGGATAATCAAGGGTTCCTCAGGGGTGGGGGGGAGGTTTTTCACGAGGGAAGGGGTTAGGCAAATAAAAAATAAAATGTTTCTCATTTCTAAAATGGCGGTCGATAATTTTATAATTAAACATTGGACAAATCTTGCTTATTTTTGCAATATCAAAGTGAATGTATCGGTAGGACCCTTAATCATTACCAATAGACCCACTAATTATAAGTACCATTAAGATTCTCTCCTGGAATGTTAATGGCCTGCGCACCAAACCTAGAGCTAACACAATTATACAATAAATTCGAGATTTTGGTGCTCAGGTCATTATTCTCTAGAAGACACACCTGGTTGAAGCAGAAATACAGGACTTAGTAAAAAAGAATAGATGGATAGATCTGTCAGTTTCTACTTCTCAGACGGTTAATACAAGAGGGGTTGCCATTCTATTTAAAAAAACTATCACAACAAAGCTCTTGAAACAAAAGGTCGATCCCCATGGTAGATGGGCAATCGCGGCTGTAATGATAGGGGGGTCAAACATTACATTGGTAGGCTATTATGGGCCTAACTGTGATGATCCATTGGTCCTGGCCACGTTGTTCTCTGAGTTGTTACATTTCCCAGAACCCATGATAATAGCGGGAGATTTTAACATTGTGCTTGATCCGAAGTTGGATAAATCTACTTCTAGTCGTCAACAGTTACATTCTAAATCTAGAGATCTACTAATTAAAAATATGCATCAATACGGTTTTATTGATATCTGGAGGGCAAGGTCGGGTCAGAAGTCCGGCTTTTCTTTTAGAAACTATAAGTACCGTCACAGATCAAGGATCGATTTTATATTGGTTAACAAAAGCTTGGAAAAGTTAGTAAAGGATATAACATATTTACCATCACACCTGTCCGACCACTCGGCAGTACTCATAAACTTCGAATTACAGTCCCATATCGCGACAAGGTCGTGGACAATTGACAGATCTTTTCTTACATCTTCTGAGGATCTGGAATATGTTAAGGTGGAGACGCAAGAATTTTTTAAAATCAAGATTGGTTCGGCGTGCTCTAGTTTAGTATGGGACGCTTTTAAATGCTCTTTGAGAGGGATCGTTAAGAATAAAACTTCGTTCCGTAAGAAACAATACACCCAAGAGGTTACACTAATAGAGGCCAATATACTAAAAGCTCAATCAGATTTAGAAAACTCAAATAATTGCCTAGATCATGTTATACATGCAAAACAGGAGGAGCTTACGAAACTTAACCCCTTCAGCGCTAATGACAAGGGTAACTCGTCATGGAGTTTCCATTGATTTCAATGGAAAGTCAATGGGCATGATCGGCATGCCTTAGCATCCAAGTGGTTAAAGGGCAAATGGCTTCTGTATTAAATCAGCGCATTCTGCAGAAGTGGGAAGCTAGCAAACTAGCCAACTTTGAATTTGGTGAAGGGGCAGGCAAATTATTAGCCTGGAAATCTAGAACAGACCAAACACGCAATAACATCAGCTCTATAATTTCTGATTCTGTTACAGCATCTTCGGACGCAGAAATAAGGTCAGTTTTCAAAGATTTTTTCCAGGCTATTTATAGAGAGGACAACAACATCACCTCTATTGATGTAGAAAACTGGCTCAACAAAATTTCCCTACCAGTACTTTCTAAAGAACAGGCGATTATATTGGACATCCCAATTTTGGTTGAGGAGGTAGCACTTGCTATATCAAATAGTAAATCTGGTAAGGTGGCGGGCCCGGATGGCCTTCCGGCAGAGATATATAAATATATTGCAGCAGACATTGCTCCTTTTCTCACCAAGCTATTCAACCAAATACTGGTAGAAGGCGATTTACCTCCCTCATCATGGAGCAAAGCTTCTATCACGTTAATATTGAAACCAGGCAAAGTAGCCACCGCCTGTGGATCATATCGTCCAATTTCAGTTTTAAACGCCGATTATAAGATCTTTGCGTCTATACTAGCCAAACGATTGGGACAAGTAGCTCCCTTAGTCTTACATCCTAACCAAAAGGGCTTCGTTAAGGGCCGCCAACTCTACGAGTTAATTTATGACCAGATAGGCGCAATTGACATGGCAACTAACTCATCATTGCCCTTAGCTATTCTCACCTTAGACGCCGCCAAGTCTTTCGACAGGGTTAATTGAAAATACCTGTCGGGGGCCTTGGAAAAATTCGGGGTGGGGCGGGCTTTTTGTCGAGCGGTGGAACTATTATATCACAAACCTTCAGCCTCGGTCTTGGTTAACGGCGGACTATCTGAACCTTTTACCATCACAAGAGGTACCCGGCAGGGCTGTCCGCTTTCGCCCCTACTTTGTGATATTTATATGGAGCCATTCACCCAATTGATTCGTGAAGATATTAACATCGCTCCATTTAGATACAGAGATTGGGAAAAAAAGTAGCCTTATATGCGGATGATCTTATGATTTTAACATCGGACATCAACACAACGTTTCCATCAGTTATTAATTTGGCACAAAAATTCGGTAACATCTCTGGCTACGAAATTAATGCCACAAAGACTGAGATTATGGCATGAAACAGCATAAATGCGCCACTCCCAGTACAAACCCGAGACAGCATGAGATATTTAGGTATACAAATCTTAAAAGATATCAATCAAATTGCCCACACAAATTTTACTCTAGTAGCCAAAGACTGTAGGAACTTAATGAATTCTTGGAGACATCTTCCATTGACGCTCCTAGTCTAATCTAATTTGGTCAAGATGTCCATTTTACCTAAGTTGACCTTTATTTTCAATAGTTTACCACTATATTTTGAAAAGAAAATGATAGCAAAGATGCAGAGTGACATCACCTCATTCATATGGAGGAATAAGACAGCAAGAATTTATTGGAATAAGTTGAGGCGTCGTAGGGAGAAGGGGGGTTCGGCCGGCCCTGATATTCAAATCTATGCCTGGGCATTTCAGCTGACACATGCCCGAATATTATTTAAAACTCCAACGGATCAGGGTGTCGGCCACATGTTTTCAACACTACTAAAATGTGAAGGTTTAAATCAGACGGGATTCTTATTTAAGTTTGGAGACCCAAATTTTTTTAAGAAAGTTAAGTTGAAGACACTGCAAGGCCTAGCAAGAACTTGGTATAATATTAGAACCATTACCAAAATAGGCTATTACTCTAACGGCTCTCCTATATGGGATCTTCCGGCTCCACCGGAGTGGACTAAAGATGCTCTGATAAGCCCGCTAAAAGATGCTGGTATCTTAACTTGGGGAGATCTGTTTTTTGAGGGGGAAATGCTCTCCTGGGAACATCTAGTGAGTAAGGTAGGCCCCAATCTCTCTAGACTTAAATATCTTCAGATCTCTAGCTGGGCGATTGCACAAAAATCCGGCTCCACTCGCCGTCCACAACAATCATTGGGAGACAATAGTCAACTAGAATCTTCCTTACTGGACATTTCCCTTAAAACAAAACAGGATTCTCATTTTTATAACCTAATTTTAGAGGAAATAGAAGTTGTATTACATCTTCCCGATCAACTATGGGGTCCACTATTGCCGGCGGTAAATCTAAATGAACTTTGGGAGACATCCTTCACTGTTCTATGGGACATTATTAAACCAGCCTGGCTGCGAAGAAACCATTTCTTTACCCTTCACAGGGCTTATTATTCTCCTCAGAGGTTGTCCAAACTTTCATCAGGTACAGCAGTAGTCTGCCCCCGTTGTGGTCAGGTGGCAGCCTCCGATGCACATATGTTTTACGATTGCCCACATTTAACATCTTACTGGCAATCAATAGGCAACAAACTAACATCTTCAACAGGCACTACTGTGAATATAGATCTAAGCCTGGTAATTTTTGGAGTAACGGACAAAAAACGCAGTGCAAACAACAACCTTTTGTTCTACTCAATCCTGGCGGCTCGACGGGAGATTTGTAGGCATTGGAAAGAGGCATCCCCCCGACACTACAAGACTGGAGTTCCTCCATACTTTCTATATCGAAACTAGATCTTTCTAGAGGTGGTAAACCAGTAAAAAGAGCTTTCTGGCTGAAACTTGATTGGTTAAAAACATTTTTTTTTTTCCCCCAGTTCCAATGATTACGAAGCCATGTCGCACTCCTTTCGCTTAATCATGCCTGTCCTTCATAATTAAGGTCAATTTGTGATATAGGCAATGGTGGAATTTGGTTAATGGCAAGCACCATCCCAAGAGTATAAAAGGGTCTGTGATTTATTGTGAAACTGACTTGGCTGTAGGGTCCTGGTGCATCCTCGTAACGATTGACCCCTACCAGTCCTGCACTGAGACAGCATGTCTATTTCTCAAGTCACACCTTTCCTAGTCCTCGGTACTGATGGACCAGCCATGGTTGAGATGAGGAACAAAGAAAAAGAAAAAAAAAAAAGGAAAGCGGTCAAATATTTATTTATTTAGGAGATTTATTGAGCGCGCAAATACCCGTGGGTGTCTCGGCGCTGTGGGTCCACTAAGCTGTCCATGAAACTGATTACTGATTAAAAAGCCATGTTTTTATCTGTTTGCGAAAAGAGAGAAGAGAGGTGCAGGTCTTAATTTGGCACGGAAGGCTATTCCAGAGTTTGGTGGCAGTTACTATGAAAGACATGTCACCCCATGAGACTTTCTTAGTCCTTGGGACCTGTACAAGACATGCAGTAGATGAACTGAGGGATCTTACCGGGGTATAGGGGCAAAAGGCGTCTTTTAGGAAAGCAGGTCCTAGGGAATGAATTGCTTTATAGGCAATATAGAGTGCCTTAAATTTAGTTCTTTTTCTTACTGGCAACCAGTGAAGCTGTTTAATAGTGCTGGAAATAGGTATGAACTTAGGAGTCCCAGTGATCAGTCTGGCCGCGGCATTCTGCACCGACTGTAATTTGTTAAGGACTCTTACCTGAGCATTCACAAAGAGCCCATTGCAATAATCGATGCGGGACATCACTAATGTACTGACCAAAGTCCTGGCCATACTCATGGGAAGATAAGGAAGGAGTTTCTTGATCATTCTCATAGTGTAGAATGAGGATGACACCACAGTGTTAGCATGGTACATAAGGGAGAGTTTACTGTCCAGTACAACCCCCAGATTTCTTGCCTTGGCCACTGGGCACGGAGGTGGTCCAAGAGCTGCAGGCCACCAAGTGGGTGACCAGGCTGGGAAGAGATTGCCAAACACCATGACCTCTGTTTTATCGGAGTTAAGCTTAAGGCAATTTGTGGACATCCAGTCACTTATTGCAAGCATTCCTAAATGAAAATTGCAAGCCACTTTGTCTCCGTTTTTGTTAATAGCCAACACAATCTGAGTGTCGTCTGCATAGGATGTCACCGCCAGGTGATGGGATTTAATGACCCTCGCCAAGTCCGACACATAGATGTTAAATAGTGTCGGACTTAGCGAGGATCCCTGAGGGACACCACAGGGAGAGTAAAAGATGGTGAACTGAAGTTGCCAAAGGCGACGGATTGCACTCGATCAGCAAGAAAGGAGGAAAGAAGATCCCTAGCACCATGTGTAATCCCCACCGCTGAGACACGGTCAATCAAGATGGAGTGATCGACCGTGTCAAACGCGGCGGACAGGTCCAACAAAATAAGCACTGCTGATCCCCCCCGTCGAGTGTCATCCTAATTTCATCCGTGGCTTTAATAAGCGCGGTTTCCGTCCCGTGTCCCTTTCGGAATCCAAATTGCGAATTATCCAGACAGTTGTTATGATTGATATAATCTGAGATTTGAATATTCATGATCTTTTTAACAATTTTGGAAGGGAAAGGGAGGCAGGCTATAGGTCTGTAGCTGGCAGCTTTAGAGGGATCTAAAGAGCTTTTCTTAATGAGAGGTTTAATAGTCGCTTTCTTCCAGATGGAGGGGAAGACATTTGAAGAGAACATGATGTTAAATATCTCAATGAGTTTGGGACCTATAATGTCAGGGAACATCTTGAGAATGGAAGGGGGGCATGGGTCTTCCGGTGAGTCAGAGTTAGTAGTGCAGAGTAGGTGCGATACCAGTTCTGGCGAGACCTGAGTAAAAATCTGAAAGGAAGGAGGTAAGATAGAGTCGAGCGAGGTAAAGCCTGACCAGGCCAAGTCATTATGATCCTTAGGTGAGGGAGATGGGTGTGCAATACTAATTGTGTGTGCCTTAAATTGGGTATAAATGTCAGTAACTTTACTTTGAAAATGGCCCGCCAAGGAATCACAAAGGTCTTGAGTAGCTATGATGGGGATGGATGTAGCTTGGCCAGAGAGACGCGTAACAACCTGAAAAAGTTGTTTCACAGAATCGTGCACGAGGTTGATTTGGGCACTGTAAAATTTACTTTTTTCCATGACGATAAGTTGTTTATATCTAGACATCATTAATTTATAGCAAGATTTTTGGCCTGAGTCATAATCTCGTCTCCATCTACGTTCCTGACGTCTACACATTTGCTTTTCCTGCCTAAGTGTATCATTGTACCAGGGTGCGGACTTAGAAGCCCTATTGATAGATTGTTTCTTTAAAGGGACCGTCACATTGACTGTGTTCTGAATCCAGTTGGTATAATTAATAGCTCCTAACTCAGGATCAGTCACAGTAGATGGCAGCGAGGTCAGTAGTAAAGATTGGGATGCAAGAGTATCAATGCTTTTCCAAGCTCTAAAATGATTAGAGGATGAAAGGTTATTAGTTGGGGAGGGACTATCTTTTAGTGAAATATCAAAAAGAATTGCAAAGTGGTTGGTCCACGTCAAGGGGAGAACATCTCCTATCCTGAGCGATCTATGACTAGAAAAAAGACCATCCAGAAGGTGGCCCGCAATGTGGGTGGGACCAGAGACTAATTGTGGGAGTCCTATTACTTCTAACTCTGATAGGAGGGCTACAGTGTTGGGATTGTCTAAAGCCTCTAGGTGAAAATTAAGATCACCCAGTATAGTGTACTGGTTTTTGCCTGCTAATGGCTCAAGTAAAACTTCCAGACTAGTAAGAAATGCACCCCGGGGTCCTGGGGGGCGGTAGATAAGAGTGCCTTTGAGTGGAGTAGCGTGAGAAATGGCGATTGTAAAGGTGGTTGCTTCACAAGTAGTGGTAGGGACAGATTCCATTCGTACTATGAGATTATTACAATATATAATGGCCAGGCCACCTCCCTTTTTCGGGGGTGCTCTGTCCATTCTAATGTTCGTGAATCCCTCAGTGGTTGCAGTGACAAAATCAGGCCCACAAGAGAGATCACCCCAGGTTTCAGTTAAGAAAAGAATATCGAGATTGTGGTCCTCAATAAAACTCAGTATTTCGTATTTATGCTTAGGCAGAGAACGTACATTTATTAGTGCCGCCATAAGAGGTTTATGTATCACAAAAAAAGTTGCCAGTGCTGCTAATCTCGAACAATGAATTATTTGTCTTACTCACATACGAATCGAACACTATGTGAGAAGTGTTTGATTTTTTGAATCAATCTTTTAGATTTTCATTTTATTTCAAATTTTCATTTTTTCATTTAGTTTTTGCACATTTAAATATTTCAACAGAACATTGCAAAACACATCACATATACAAACATTTAATGGTTACTATTACACCTCCCCTTCGGTCTCATTCATACACACTATCACTAAAGATCTTTATCATACATACTTACCACACATTCATACTCCTAACACTCTAATAGCAAAAAGCTGTATTTTGTACAATTTATATACAATTTTTCGAAAGGAAACCATAGAATCAAATTTGAAAGCATAAATCACTATAATGAAAGTATCGTTGAATTTTCTTATGGTTTCAACATGACAAGGTCACATGACAAGGTCTACGCGTTTCGAACTCGCTTTAATGTGGAGTTCTCATCAGGACCATAGACTGCAAATGAAAAACAAGGGGACCTCTGTTAGTAATGGTTATTTTTTTGAAAATGTTATAGGCTCAACAGCCACCTCTCTACGTCTTACCTCTCTTTTTTTCAGACAGATTTGCATTCCTTAAATCACCAACAACCGCGGAGCTGGACCACCTAAATGATAGATAAACATGTTTGTGTTCTTTCTATTCCCAATACATGTGTCCATAATCACACAACATCTGGGGATTACTCACTTTTATTTTGTGGTTTGGGCGCTTCTCTCTGTAAAAAACAACAGGTATATTGTTTAGTTTGGGCGATCCTAGTCGCCAGGCTGTTTAGTAGATAATCTGCTCGGGGACTGTGCATCTTACCGATTCTGTTTTTTCTCTGTCCTCATATGATTTATGGGGAGGTCGGGGAAATTTATTTCACACAGAGCTCACGATTCGCCTGAAGAAATGAAAGGGTGCATTTAAATATTGCCGTTCGGGCATTCCGATTTCTAACGCACTCAGGGTAAATTCTTGGCTCAGTTATGTCGGTGGATGGTGCTCACCTTCAGTTCGTCTCGTGTTCCGACTCAATCCCGGTCTGGTCTCACGATCTCAGTCATTCTGCATTGTTCCGCTTGTATTTCCTGTTTGGAAGTTGTGTCACATGACTTCCGAGTTTTTGCGGGCGCCATCTTAAAGTGGTCAAAGTCTCTGGATTTAATGTTGAGAGTTAGCGTTTGGTTGTGATGGTGTGTTTATTGGATGTTATTTTCCATGTGTTAAATTCATAGTTGATGGTTGGATTTTATGGAATTGAAAACGAATATAGATATGAATACCTTTGACATTGATATGATGTTCTTTTTGTTCCATTTAGGGGGGGCCATCTTGGATATGGGAATTCGTCCACCAAATGGTGGGATGTATTTTAAGTGCATGGACTGTAATATTTCGGCCATGTAAAAAAGGCCTGTTATGATCGCATTCTTGATCTTAATTATAATTTGTACATTTCGGAAAGTTCGCTTAATCCGTCGATAGCTGTATTGAATTTCACAATCATCATTGCTTCTTTTCTCAAAGTTTAGCTTCCAAATCTCCTCCTCTTAAGTCCTGTTCAACTTTTGTAATCACTGCCCATCGCAATTCATTGTCTCCGTGATTTTTTATTTGCCAGTGATTTACCAATGGGGCATTTTGAACTTAGCGTTTTATTCGTGATTTGTGTTGTTGAATTCTCGTGCGAATCTCTTGATTGGTTTTACCAATATATAGGAGATTACATGGACACTTGATTTCATAGATCACGTACCGTGATTTGCAATTTGTGAACAGATCGTGTTTCCATGTTATTTCATTGTGTTTGAAAATTGACCCTTCTTCAGTGAAACCACAACAGTTACATCCGCCACATTTGTGGTGCCCATGACGGGAGGCAGTCCAATCATGCTCCTTATAGTGGGTAGTACTTTTATTGGTAATGCTGCTCTTACCAATCTGTTGGCTAGACTTGATTCTTTTTTAAAAGCGAAAAGAGGAGGTTTTTTTAATTCTTCGCATAGATTTTTTACCAAATGCCAAATTCTTTTTGACCTTTTTCTCCAGTAGGCACTCTCGTGGTGTCCACTGCGCTCATTTTTTGGAACGTCAAAGTAGTTTTTTGGGGTATCCACGTTCGATTAGGTTGGTAGTCAATTTGTCCGCATGTTTGAAATATTCTTCTTTGTCCTGGCAATTTCTATGGATCCTTAAATATTGCCCATACGACAAGTTTTCCTTCAGGCTTCGGGGGTGATTGCTGGTAAAGTGCAATGATCTATTGCGATCAGTTTCCTTTTTGTATAGAGTAGTTATCAGACCTCCTTCATCCGAAGGGTATATCTCCAAATCTAAGAAAGGAATTTTGTTTTTTGAGTACAACAGGCTGAACTTAATTTCCTGTGTTCTGCTGTTAAGCCAATCGTTAAAATGCTTTAGCTCTTCTTCCGAGCCAGACCACACAAAGAAAACATCGTCAATATAACGATTCCAATTTCTAATCGATGATCCAAAAGGGTTATCTTGGTAAATTAATTTTTCTTCGTAGCTCGACATATAAAGGACGGCCAATTCTGGAGCAAACGGACAGCCCATTGCCACCCCGCCAACTTGAAAATAGAAGTCTCCGTTGAAGTAAAAATAATTACGTTTTAATGCAAATTGTGCCAGTTGTACAATGAATTCTGTTGCTACCTTTTGTGGTTGTTCTCTTGTTTCCAATATGGATTTTAAAACCTGTATGCCCTCATCTTCTGGTATTTGGGTATACAGGGACGTGATGTCCATTGTCACCATCCAATCATTCGTTCTGTCAAATTTAACTTCATGTAATTTATTAATGAAGTCAGTTGTATCCCTAATGTAAGATTTTACATCCGGAATGAATGGTTTTAAAAAGAAATCCACAAATTTTGAGATTGGTTCCATGAGGGATTCGCAACCGGACACAATGGGGCGTCCAGGTGGAGTTTTTGCATTCTTACGTAAAACAGCGGAATTCTGGGATATTTTATTTTTAAATATTCAGATTCTCTCTTTCCAAGAAAGCCTTGTTGGAATGCTTCGTCGATGATGGCATGTAGTTGATGTTTTAGTTCCAATGTGGGATCTTTGTTAATCTTTCAATATCAATTGGTGTCACTTAGTTGTTTTTTGACCTCGTTGATGTATAATGAATTGTCCCATATCACAATTGACCCACCCTTATCTGCTTGTTTTATGATGGCTGATGTGTCTTTCCTCAGTTTTGTCAATGCCAATGATTCAGATTTGGTGATATTGTGTTTGATCCACTTGGTCTTCCTTACCATATCAACAATTGCTGATAGGATGGTTCTTTCGAACGTGACTAGTTCCTTTGGTATTTTGTGGTTTGGAGGACAGAATGTGGATTTATTATGGAGTCCAGTGGTCTCCATATTTAATTCCATGGGATTTTCTGAAAAAAATGTTTTTAACCTGATTTTGCGAAGGAACTCTATAGTTCCGGTCTTTAATTTGACAAAATCTGTTCTTTTTGTAGGGACAAATGTGAGTCCTTTTTGGAGGATACTTTCTTCGTCCTTTGTCAAAAAAAAATCAGAAATATTGAAGATTAATGAAGGCGTCATTTCTTGTAATTTTGGCGTCTGGTCGACATTTCCCATGGTTGATTGTATCTTGGTTTTCCTCTGGGTTTTGTCTGGCCTCTCCCTAAAAAAGTGGGGCCCTGTTGATTCTGTTGAAAAGTGCCTCTTCTATTGGTAGTTCTTCTAGGGTCTATATTATCTCCTTCACTGCTACTGCCTGAAGATGAAGTGTCCGAAAAGGTCATATATTTTTGGAAAGATCTTCCTTGATACTCCTGTAAGTGTCTTCGATATTCAGGGCGGGAATAGAAATCTGGTTGAAGGAATGGATATACCTTTTCTAAATTGAATTTTTTTGGTCATTGTCGAATTGGTTGGTTTTCTGATTAATGGTATAGTCCTTGAATTCACTGATTTCCTTTTCCACTTTTTCTAATAATCCTTTGGCGTCGGTGATCAGTTGATTTGTAGCAATACTAGATTGTAAACTTTCTATTTTCTCTAGTTGGACTTTTGAGCTGTCTCGATTGTCAGTACCATTAAATCCTGGATACACTTTGTTTCTATGAAACTGTAGCCCTTTTTATAAATAGGGTCCTCTGTGAAAATTACAGGTATATTTTTTATCTGTAAGCCTCCTGGAATAGTACCAGCTCTCAAATGTTGGAGAAAAACGTGACCATGTAGATCTGTCCGGATCTGTTTTTTCTTTAGTCTAAGGAGTTTTTCTGTCTCGTTTTGATTTTGTGCTGACACACTTACGGAAGCAAAGAGGGGTGGAGCCACTAGCAGCTTCTTTATAAGATCCTCACTATAGGCAAACGCTTCATTTTCGGACATATTTTTCTTACACACTTGACACACTCACTCGAATTCTACAAAAACAACACTAAAAACCGACGTAGGACCCAGTTCCTATTTCTCAAATGAGAAATCTCAGTTCAACACATAACCAAATACCCACAATTCTTCAAAAGGGGCTACCACACAGGCTGTTGCCTGCTATCACAATGACTAAACACCACTGGGTATGGGCTCCCAAGCAGCAAGGCCAAACCCTGCCTTATATGTATCACAAAAAAAGTTGCCAGTGCTGCTAATCTCAATCAATGAATTATTTGTCTTACTCACACACGAATCGAACACTATGTGAGAAGTGTTTGATTTTTTGAATCAATCTTTTAGATTTTCCTTTTATTTCAAATTTTCATTTTTTCATTTAGTTTTTGCACATTTAAATATTTCAACAGAACATTTCAAAACACATCACATATACAAACATTTAATGGTTACTATTACACCTCCCCTTCTGTCTCATTCATACACACTATCACTAAAGATCGTTATCATACATACTTAACACACATTCATTCTCCTAACAATCTAACAGCAAAAAGCTGTATTTTGTACAATTTATATACAATTTTTCGAAAGGAAACCATAGAATCAAATTTGAAAGCATAAATCACTATAATGAAAGTATCGTTGAATTTTCTTATGGTTTCAACATGACAAAGTCACATGACAAGGTCTACGCGTTTCGAACTCGCTTTAATGTGGAGTTCTCATCAGGACCATAGACTGCAAATGAAAAACAAGGGGACCTCTGTTAGTAATGGTTATTTTTTTGAAACTGTTATAGGCTCAACAGCCACCTCTCTACGTCTTACCTCTCTTTTTTTCAGACAGATTTGTATTCCTTAAATCACCAACAACCGCGGAGCTGGACCACCTAAATGATAGATAAACATGTTTGTGTTCTTTTTATTCCCAATACATGTGTCCATAATCACACAACATCTGGGGATTACTCACTTTTATTTTGTGGTGTGGGCGCTTCTCTCTGTAAAAAACAACAGGTATATTGTTTAGTTTGGGCGATCCTAGTCGCCAGGCTGTTTAGTAGATAATCTGCTCGGGGACTGTGCATCTTACCGATTCTGTTTTTTCTCTGTCCTCATATGATTTATGGGGGCGCCGGGGAAATTTATTTCACACAGAGCTCATGATTCGCCTGAAGAAATGAAAGGGTGCATTTAATTATTGCCGTTCGGGCATTCCGATTTCTAACGCACTCAGGGTAAATTCTTGGCTCAGTTATGTCGGTGGATGGTGCTCACCTTCAGTTCGTCTCGTGTTCCGACTCAATCCCGGTCTGGTCTCACGATCTATCATTCATTCTGCATTGTTCCGCTTGTATTTCCTGTGTGGAAGTAGTGTCACATGACTTCCGAGTTTTTGCGGGCGCCATCTTAAAGTGGTCAAAGTCTCTGGATTTAATGTTGAGAGTTAGCGTTTGGTTGTGATGGTGTGTTTATTGGATGTTATTTTCCATGTGTTAAATTCATAGTTGATGGTTGGATTTTATGGAATTGAAAACGAATATAGATATGAATACCTTTGACATTGATATGATGTTCTTTTTGTTCCATTTAGGGGGGGCCATCTTGGATATGGGAATTCGTCCACCAAATGGTGGGATGTATTTTAAGTGCATGGACTGTAATATTTCGGCCATGTAAAAAAGGCCTGTTATGATCGCATTCTTGATCTTAATTATAATTTGTACATTTCGGAAAGTTCGCTTAATCCGTCGATAGCTGTATTGAATTTCACAATCATCATTGCTTCTTTTCTCAAAGTTTAGCTTCCAAATCTCCTCCTCTTAAGTCCTGTTCAACTTTTGTAATCACTGCCCATCGCAATTCATTGTCTCCGTGATTTTTTATTTGCCAGTGATTTACCAATGGGGCATTCTGAACTTAGCGTTTTATTCGTGATTTGTGTTGTTGAATTCTTGTGCGAATCTCTTGATTGGTTTTACCAATATATAGGAGATTACATGGACACTTGATTCCATAGATCACGTACCGTGATTTGCAATTTGTGAACAGATCGTGTTTCCATGTTATTTCATTGTGTTTGAAAATTGACCCTTCTTCAGTGAAACCACAACAGTTACATCCGCCACATTTGTGGTGCCCATGACGGGAGGCAGTCCAATCATGCTCCTTATAGTGGGTAGTACTTTTATTGGTAATGCTGCTCTTACCAATCTGTTGGCTAGACTTGATTCTTTTTTAAAAGCGAAAAGAGGAGGTTTTTTTAATTCTTCGCATAGATTTTTTACCAAATGCCAGTTGTTGTTCACCACCTTTTTTAAAATGTTGGAATTGGGGCAATATGTAGTAACTAATACTATTCGGTCCAAATTCTTTTTGACCTTTTTCTCCAGTAGGCACTCTCGTGGTGTCCACTGCGCTCATTTTTTGGAACGTCAAAGTAGTTTTTGGGGTATCCACGTTCGATTAGGTTGGTAGTCAATTTGTCCGCATGTTTAGAATATTCTTCTTTGTCCTGGAAATTTCTACGGATCCTTAAATATTGCCCACACGGCAAGTTTTCCTTCAGGCTTCAGGGGTGATTGCTGGTGAAGTGCAATGATCTATTGCGATTAGTTTCCTTTTTGTATAGAGTAGTCATCAGACCTCCTTCATCCGAAGGGTATATCTCCACATCTAAGAAAGGAATTTAGTTTTTTGAGTACAACAGGCTGAACTTAATTTCCTGTGTTCTGCTGTTAAGCCAATCGTTAAAATGCATTAGCTCTTCTTCGGAGCCAGACCACACAAAGAAAACATCGTCAATATAACGATTCCAATTTCTAATCGATGATCCAAAAGGGTTATCTTGGTAAATTAATTTTTCTTCGTAGCTCGACATATAAAGGACGGCCAATTCTGTTCTTTACAGTGAGAAGTGCCCAAACCACAAAATAAAAGTGAGTAATCCCCAGATGTTGTGTGATTATGGACACATGTATTGGGAATAGAAAGAACACAAACATGTTTATCTATCATTTAGGTGGTCTCGCTCCGCAGTTGTTGGTGATTTAAGGAATACAAATCTGTCTGACAATTAGAGAGGTAAGACGTAGATAGGTGGCTGTTGAGCCTATAACAGTTTAAAAAAAAATAACCATTACTAACAGAGGTCCCCTTGTTTTTCATTTGCAGTCTATGGTCCTGATGAGAACTCTTAAAGGTAAGTGAATGCATGGTTATGCAGACATCCCTGCGGTGGGCACTCTGTTTATGGTTCGTGTGAACACAGACTCCACTAGTTTCAAAAGTGTGTTTATTTGAAGTTCATCATAGTTCCGATTGAATATTTTTGTTCATTGTTATTTTCACAATGCAAATTTTTTGTTTCACAGAATTCCTTTTACACAAATAACTTATTTTTCTCCCCAATGATGCTCCGATGCATTTCGGGCGATCATAGCCCTTTCTCAAGGAGCCCTGTAATGTTAAACAATGATATCAGTCTCCTACATAGCCCGGGATCATTATCACAAATATACAACAAATGAATCAACATCGGTGACATAACGATATTGTGTACGTGGTCTTTCAGGGTTAATATTCTGAAACGAGTGCCCAGAAGGAGTGCAAGAGGGAGTTAAAAATAGTGAGAGGGTGTGGTGACAAACTGAGACGTGGTATTGGGGGATCAAACAGTGTACAAAAATCACTTACATCGTCTTTTGTTCGATTGGTTCGAAGATACTGTGAAAAATAAACAACGGTGATCAGTGGTCGACTCTTGCGGTTGAAAATAACGAAGAGACATGGTAAACTGAAATGCGGGTGCGCCCGACTTACTGAAAAGGTTGTGGTCGTTCGTTTAAATCGGTTCCCAAAGAGAAAACGCCTGGGTCGGCTTCCAAATGTTCGGTGGCGATTTGGCATAGACGGGTGAACCTCGAGTAATGAAATAGATTACGGACTCATTGCTGAGTGATCAGGGAGGATAGAGATGGAAGAAGGACTTCCGTATATCCGAAAAAAGGGAGCGGCCATCTTGGAGAAGGGTTCATATCTATGTAATCAAATGGGACGGAAGTGTTAGTGCAGAGAGAGAGAATAAAACGGGAATGATGAAGGAAAGTAGGGCAGTGTGTTTTGTAGTTTCAGATAAATGAAATAAACATTGGTAAATCATCCATAATTTACACAACAAAAAATGTCATTAACAAAAACAGTCGTTAACAGCTGAGCAAAGTATCCATCTGTACCATCACAGGTACTTATAGAAAACAACTAAGTTTGATCCGGTCATTTAGCCCCGATGGTTTCATGGATTGCATGCGATAAATCCATGCTGTTTCTTTCTGTAGCAGGATTTTGTTGTTGTCTCTGCCTTCTTTCTTTTCAATGGTTTCAAGCACCATGAACTTCAATTGTGCTACTGTATGTTTATGGTCTAGAAAGTGCATGGCAATGCTGGATCTTTCTTGTTTGGTCCGTATGTTGGACTTATGTTTGTTTAAGCGGGTTTTTATTTTCCTCTCGGTCTTCCCAATGTAGATCTTCCCGCATGGGCATTCCCAACAAATAAATTAAATTGGAGGAATCACATGTTGCGTTAACCCTGACTTTAATCTCTGTTCCTTTCATTGGATGGTTGATTTTATTGCCTTTAATAATGTTGTTACAGTTATTGCAACTGAGACATGGTCTGGTTCCTTTGTACACAGTCTGTGGGGCACAGTCCTTGGATAGGATTTCTCTGAAGTTATTAGCCCTGGTGTATGCGAAGATTGGTGGAAGCTCAAACAGATTTTTGAAATCCGGTTCATTTGCTAGGATCCGCCAGTGGTTGAGTATGATTTTTTTATATCTACCACTAAGTGTGGAGTATTTTGAAACAAGCACCATTCTGGTGTTTTCTTTTTTGGTGGTTTGAGTTAATGCTTTGTCTCGAGTGATGCTTGCAACTTTTTTGGAGGCGTCTTTGATGATAGCTTGGGGATACCCCCTTTCCATGAATCTCATGTGCATCTCTTCCATGCGTTTGTTGCATAGGTCTTGATCTGAAGCAATCCGTTTGACTCGCAACATTTGACTGTAGGGCAAGTGTTGTTTTAACGAATTTTGGTGGAAGCTTGAATAGTACAGTATATTGTTCCTATCCGTTTCTTTTCTGAACAAATCAGTTTCTATTCCTTTTTCAGTTCTCTTGATCAGTACATCTAGGAAACTTATCATGTCGGTGCTTACATTCCATGTGAGTTGAATCCGATTGTCTTTTGTGTTTAGTTCCAATAGTGCTGTCTCTAAATCTTCCTCGGTTCCTTTCCACATGAAAAAAAGGTCGTCTATGTATCGCACGTACATATATAGATTTTCCATCCAATTTGGGTTGTCATAAATGTTCCTTGCTTCGAACTCAGCCATATAGAGGTTGGCATATGTCGGTGCTGCGCAATTGCCCATTGACATTCCTGATAGCTGCTGGTACCACCGTTTCTCATGAGTAAAGTAGCTGTGGTATAGTGTATATATCATTAGTTCAAGGAGAAATGTTTGCATGGGGCTCGGAATCTCACTGTGTAGTAGGGTTCTTTCCACTGCTTCGATTCCCCCGTCATGGGGAATGGAGGTATAAAGGCTTCTGACATCCGCTGTACACAAGATTAGGTTGTCGTCTGTATTGATCGTGATTTCGGATAATTTGAGTAAAAATTCCGTAGTGTCCTTTACGTAGCTTCTGAGATTTTTCACTGAAGGTTGCAAGTAACGGTCTAGAAATTTCCCTATGGGTTCATGGAGAGAACCCCTTGTGGAAACGATCGGTCGAAAGGGTGGATCCCATAGGTTTTTTTGAATTTTGGTAGCATTGTTATTGTTGGGCTCCTTGGATGTTCTACCACTAGGAAATTCTTAGTGCGATCATTGATTGTCCCTTGTTCGTATGCTTGTGTGATTAGATCCATCAGGGTTGCTTTAAATTGATTGGTGGGATTGGTTTCAAGTGGCATATATAAGTTCGGATCCAAAATGTGTTCTAAGGTTTTCGATTGGTACATGCTGGTGTTAATAATCACAAAGGCCCCCCCTTTGTCTGCCTTAATGCATTTGATTGCCTTGTTTCCTGCAATCTTTTTCAAGGTGTCTGAATCTTTTTGTGTAAGATTACTTCTTTGGATCTTTTTGTAGTTGATTTTTTCCAAGTCTTGTTTGACTAACGTTTCAAACGTGTCAATGCTCTTATGGCTGCTTGGTGGCATGTATATACTTGATGATCGTAAACCGAGGAGTTGATCCGGTTTGGTCTCAATTTGTGGTGGGAGTACATTCTCAAAAAAGTGGCGTAGTCGTAATTTTCTTGTTAATTTAAATGTGCTGGTTTCCAATTCCAAAAGGTTTGTGTTGGTGGTAGGAATGAAAGATGTGCCTTTTTGTAGGAGATTAATTTCATGTGTTGACAATTTGGTGTCAGAGATGTTTATTACTAATGAGTTCCTCTCTTCTTGTTGTCCTTTTTGGTGCTCCTTGTCGATGGAGCCCCTCTTTCCTTTTCTTTTACTCCGCCGGAGTCGTCGACTTCGACTTGGCCTCTCTCTAAAAAAGGACCTGCTGTTGTGGTATTGTCGTCTGGTGAGCTTGATGATTGTTCTTTTTCTCTGTTGTCCTTGGTAACATTTGTATCAAATGTGGTTTTTCTAGGTGGTCGATTGGAAGTGTCACTTCCTGACGATGACGTGTCACTCTGCTGGCTGTATGGTTTGTTCCGTCTGCGTTGGGCATATATGTCTGCCCAGGTGTACACTTCTCCTAATTTATAATCGAGTGTGTCGCGTCAAAATTTGCGTATCTTCCTTTCGTTGATGTCTCTTGTGTGTCTGTCAAGTTGTGTCTTAATGTCTTCTAACATCCCAGACAATTCTTCTGATGTGAAAGATTCCTCAAATTCTTTTTCGACTTCTTTAATTTCCTTGGTTAATTCCGTAAGGATAATTGATAATTCCTCGATTATAAGAAGGATAAGATCAAGGCTGCATTTGTTTAGTATAGCGTTCCACTTTTCTTGAAAATCCTTGGAGTTCTTACAAAGAGAGGGTTTCAAAGCTATCCTCAGTCCTCTGGGTATGCGCAAAGCCTGGTGATATTTGATCAAGGTGCTTGCATGCAATTGTTGATTGATCTTATGTTTCGATAAATATAACAAATGTTTGGCACATTGCTCTTTTGTGCGACTGTTTTTTTCTTGAGTGATGTCTTCGTTGATGAGGGCGTATATTCGTTCTCTCTCGTCATTGCCGTAGGCTAGTAGTTTGGCTCTAGCATCAGTGCTTTTGGAAATGTCATCGTACTGCATTTTGGAATTGTGGTGCGTGCTACCTGCCTTGAGGGCGGAAAAAGTCTGATAGATGTGAATATGATTGGCGTGGTGCACAGCTTGAAATTGGTACAAGAAACTTATGGTTTTTTGGTAAATTGTTGAGTTTTGTTTGGGTTAAGGGTGCTCCTGCAGGTGGCGTAACCGTCCAATTACGCTGTGGTACATTTAAAGGTAAGTGAATGCATGGTTATGCAGACATCCCTGCGGTGGGCACTCTGTTTATGGTTCGTGTGAACACAGACTCCACTAGTTTCAAAAGTGTGTTTATTTGAAGTTCATCATAGTTCCGATTGAATATTTTTGTTCATTGTTATTTTCACAATGCAAATTTTTTGTTTCACAGAATTCCTTTTACACAAATAACTTATTTTTCTCCCCAATGATGCTCCGATGCATTTCGGGCGATCATAGCCCTTTCTCAAGGAGCCCTGTAATGTTAAACAATGATATCAGTCTCCTACATAGCCCGGGATCATTATCACAAATATACAACAAATGAATCAACATCGGTGACATAACGATATTGTGTACGTGGTCTTTCAGGGTTAATATTCTGAAACGAATGCCCAGAAGGAGTGTAAGAGGGAGTTAAAAATAGTGAGAGGGTGTGGTGACAAACTGAGACGTGGTGTTGAGGTAAGACGTAGAGAGGTGGCTGTTGAGCCTATAACAGTTTCAAAAAAATAACCATTACTAACAGAGGTCCCCTTGTTTTTCATTTGCAGTCTATGGTCCTGATGAGAACTCCACATTAAAGCGAGTTCGATACGCGTAGACCTTGTCATGTGACCTTGTCATGTTGAAACCATAAGAAAATTCAACGATACGTTCATTATAGTGATTTATGCTTTCAAATTTGATTCTATGGTTTCCTTTCGAAAAATTGTGTATAAATTGTACAAAATACAGCTTTTTGCTATTAGAGTGTTAGAAGTATGAATGTGTGTTAAGTATGTATGATAAAGAACTTTAGTGATAGTGTGTATGAATGAGACAGAAGGGGAGGTGTAATAGTAACCATTAAATGTTTGTATATGTGATGTGTTTTGAAATGTTCTGTTGAAATATTTAAATGTGCAAAATCTAAATGAAAAAATGAAAATTTTAAATAAAATGAAAATCTAAAAGATTGATTCAAAAAATCAAACACTTCTCACATAGTGTTCTATTCGTGTGTGAGTAAGACAAATAATTCATTGATCGAGATTAGCAGCACTGGCAACTTTTTTTGTGATACATATAAGGCAGGGTTTGGACTTGCTGCTTGGGAGCCCATACCCAGTGGTGTTTAGTCGCCATAAGAGGTTTAGGCAGTGGTCCCTTACTATAGGGTATGTCTGTCGGTAAGCGACGATAATTATTAGTCACAAAGGAGCAATTAGGGCAGTCATAAGGGAGGGAATATGGCTGCTTGGCCAGTTCAATACGAGGGCAGGAGTGAAATAATGTATTTAGTGAATGAAGTTGCTTTGAGTCGTAGGCCAAATTCATCTCTGGGCTGTATTTCAGGAAACTGGCAGGGGGGGTGGCCCTAGGCTCGGTCCAGGCGTGGACGGGCGCAGACGGGCTTGCCTTTGGCGCGCCTTTGGCTCGCTGCGCGTTGTGGGAGGCATGATAATTAAGTACCGAAGGGGCGGCCGACTAGCCTGCTAACCTTCGTGGTGGTGCAGCTTCAGACCGGGAGTATGAAACTTGCCGGCGAGTGTCTGATCAAAGCTTCCCTCCACTCAAACTGAATAACAGTGTTGAACCGGGGAAGTCGAGGAAGTGAGTGCATAGTATTAAAATTAAGTTACAATGCGGCGCAAATAATAACAGTTTTAACAGTTTTAAAATGCAGCTTTTTAAATCAAGCTTTTTAAATCAAGAACCAGGAGCCCTTTCCCACTCCTGCGTGTATCGGCTTATGCCCAGAATAGCGTTCTCCAGAACGCGAAGCGGAAATCATCTGATTAAGTACCGAAGGGGCGGCTGACTAGCCTGCTAACCTTCGTGGTGGTGCAGCTTCAGACCGGAAGTATGAAACTTGCCGGCGAGTGTCTGATCGAAGCTTCCCTCCACTCAAACTGAATAAGAGTGGTGGACCGGGTTGGTCGAGGAAGTAAGTGCACAATATTAAAATTAAATTACAATACGGCGCAAATGATAACAGTTTTAACAGTTTTAAAATGCAACTTTTTAAATCAAGCTTTTTAAATCAAGAACCAGGAGCCCTTTCCCACTCCTGCGTGTATCGGCTTATGCCCAGAATAGCGTTCTCCTGCTTTCAGTTGCGATATTCTGAGAGAAGAAACCGTTTGAAATATCTAATTTGGTTTTATATTTTTTGCGCACAATGTTATTCATCAGTGCTGCACTGTGTGCATTTTGTACTGCAAAGGTTTTGCAACAAGAATTTAAATGTCTGTAGTCCAAAACTAGACGATATGTATTGTCTGGTTTGGAGACAGGAAACAAAGGATTGTTCATGGACGAGGTGCATGTTTCAATCACCCCTTGGTATTCAAGTTGATCTAAGATCTCCCTGACCTGTTTTTTAGCTTCTTGCTTGATTGGATACTGTCTCTGAGCAGTTGGTTGATGATTTTTTAACTGGGTCTTATGGTGAGGAGAGTCCTCATCCCATCCTACATGATTTTTATATAATGCTGGAGCCTGGGCTACACCCCATTTTTTGGTATAGGAGTATTTTTTATGAATACGAATGTGATTTGAGAAGGCTGGCATAATGATCTCTTCGCCATGTGGGCACTCCCTGAAAAATTCAGGTGGCCAGTCTTTTTCAGCCAGACGGATGTCATAACCCTTAGATAGTTTTTCCCAAAATAGTGCTCTTATTTTTTTAGTTATGTCCCCCTCTATCCGGAGTGCTACTTCATATAACTTATGGGGTACACTAACCCTGGTATCGGCAGTTTCAACTTGAATGTATTCCTTCAGGTCCACTGTCTCCAGATGATCCTTCAGGATCTTGCGAGCTATGGTAACTTGTGCTGCGCTGTCCAGCATTGTCTGGGCCCACTCCCCGTTCTTGAGTTGTGTCCTCAAGATCCTCGGCATGTCTGATTTTTAGACTTGCTACCTTCTTTTTGGTGAATTGATTTTCCCTTTTTTTTGGAACACGTTGATCGTCTTTGGATTTCACGCGTTCTTCCTTGTGCTCTGATCGTCCTCTTCTTTCGATTTCTGTGAGGAAGTCTGAAAGGCACGAGAGGAACGTGTATCAGTATCTTGATATCTATCAGGTTTTCTCAAATTATCCCTGTTTCTGAGGTTATACCTCTTTTCAGGGGGCTCTTTTTGCAGAGACCTACCTCTGGATTGAGAACGCTTCTCTTTAGGAAGTTTCTGTCTAGTATTTTCCCACTTCTTTTTAGGAGTGGTGAGATTGTTTTTAATAAAAACTTTTTCAGGATTTTCTGTTAGTTCGGGCTTTACTGGTTTGCCACCCAAACTATCTCTACCTAGTTCATCATAGGATTTTTCTATTATTCTGGCCAGTTCATATGGTTGCTCAGTTACATCAAGTTTTTTTAGTTTTTGGTGGATTGCCACGGATGCTGCTTCACCGTTAATATTAGCTAATATACTATAGCTAAGACCTGTTTGAAATCCTTTAGTAACTTCATACCAATATTTAAAGCAGGCTCTGCCCCGTATTCATTTTTAATCTGTTTCAGGACATCTGGTATTACCGCCATGAACGGAACACCATGTGTTTTTGTGTAGATTGCAGCAAAGACTGTACCCCAAGTGTCACAGTCCTCCAGGTGTGGTGCGATCCCCATTAGTAAACAGATTGTTAGAATCCTGTGTTTCTCATGAGGTGTACTATCTGGAAATACTCCCTCGATTTGAGTAATTTTTTGAGCTAACCAGAATGGAATTTGTTCCCTTTTTGTTGGTAATTTACTGTTGACCGATTGTATGGTCTGTGGTGTTATTTTGTTTGTGTTCCCCTGATGAGGGGTGTGCTGTGGAATTCTTATTGCAAGTTGGACTTTTAAAGTCCGCATCACATATTGTACCAATTGTCTATGTATTTTAATTAATTGTTTTAGCTGAGCTAAAAGTTCTACATCTGTTATTCTTTCAATGTCAGGATGTGGTGTAAAGCTGGCTAGTACCGGCCAGGTTGCTCCTGGTCTACCTAGTGGACCAAGCCTGGTATTGTGATTTTGATGTTGTAGGGCACCTTTAAACTAGAGCTGATGCTCTTGGTAAGTTAGTGAAATTTCAATGTCCTCGAAAGGAACGTATTCCACTGGAGGTTCCTCTATCTTGTAGAAGTGGAACACATGTGATCTTGGATTCGCTTCAGGGAAGATAATCCATGAATAGAATACCTCTGTGTGCCGATATTCGTGTGCAATTCAATGGAGTGAAATTCCCAAAGTTTCAGCCACCTCTACTTGTTACTGTCTAGTCTGAGTGCCTGTGAGTACTGGGAGCTTCCGAAATCCTTGACTCATTTATTCATTCATTCACTGCGATAGGACCAGTGAGTTCTTGGGCTAAATCGTAAAATATTTTGACAGGCGCTGTTACAAGTCCTAGGTGCCAAGTAATGCTCTATTTGTTGCACATGCCTTTTACTACAGTATTAGCAACCAGATTTGTGAAGCTGGTAATGTTTGAGAAGAATATTTATGTATGTTTGTTTTGCTGCATTGTGTTGTAGTGGTAATGTGTCTATGCTATTGTAATTTGTGCTACATTATTGCTCTGTGTTATGTTCTATTATGGCTGTAGTATTGCTTGTATGTTGATCATTTTGCTGTGCTATGTCTAGTTGAGTTATTTTACTTTGTATTATTATGCTGTGCTCTGTAGTACGTTCGAGAGGTCAACCAATATTGCTAAGTTTCCAGACAAAGGCATTATTTTCCATTTAAGTTTTAATGACCAACAACCATTTACCTCCGTCTAAGGTGATACATATACCACTGTTTCAGCTCTCAATCTGTTAAAATACCAGACAGCCCAAAAGTGTGGCAGTGACTGTCTTAACTTGGTACTTCCAGTGTTTGCTTTTCTGTGATATAGCTCTTATACCCTGCTTCCTCTTGACAACAATCTGTGTTATCGGACACACCATGTTATCGCTCCCTACTTGAACAAAAACCCTGGGTATGCAATTGACTACATACTGCATTAAGGGATTATTTTAATTCAATTTAAATAAAAATAAAAATATTTTACTTTGTGTCAAACCTTAGTGTTTTAACACCATCTCAAAGCCGGTGCTGCAATAATACACTACTCTTGCAATACAGCTCCCTGCACAGGTTTTGCAAACCAATGCATTAATACTGCATTGTTGCCCCATGCACAGTTGCTGCTAACAATGAAGTAAAATGCATATATTGTCAATAATGCAATCACAGACAGAGCTGTGCTTGGATCAGCCTGGGAGAAGGGATCAGGTCTCAGGTGCTATTGGTTATTGTTTCCCATGCTAGAGGCTGCTATGTGATCAG
The DNA here is from genome assembly GCF_964261635.1 of Lissotriton helveticus. Taxonomy (NCBI): domain Eukaryota; kingdom Metazoa; phylum Chordata; class Amphibia; order Caudata; family Salamandridae; genus Lissotriton; species Lissotriton helveticus. The sequence continues at coordinate 535,482,140 of NC_136073.1, forward strand.
CATCAGGCTCTGTTAACTTTCCATGAACTGAAACTGGCTCTTGGAGAGTTCATTCACCCCTGCAGAGCGCAACAAAGCAAGACTCTGGGCCTGTTTACAAGTTTGGCAGACATGATACTCCATTGATGAAATGAATGTGTTTGTGCTATTTTGTTTGTGCATTGTTCTTCTGTTAAGATAGCATCATCATCAAAGCTTTATTCGAGGATTATACTCATAAAAGCACAAACATACATTTAAAATACATCATTTAAAAGATTAAATTCGAATTTATACAAAATTTTAAAACAATTGTGCAGACATAATCAATAAGAAACTTTGATGTATAATTACACAAAACCCACTAAAAGTACCCCGATCAATTTGCATTAGTAAGAATTGCCCTCCGTCTAATGGACCATGGCCACCCCAAGTACTTTGCTGTTGCTAAGACAATAGGCATGTCGGTGGAGGTACAAAGTATTCGCAGTGCCTCAACACCCCTAAGTGTCCCTACATTTCTGCAGACAGGGGCTAACCAGACTTTTCTCGTGGTGGTGTAAGCAATGCACATAAATAAAAAGTGGCCTATGCTTTCGTCTGCTGCACCACAAACTGGGCAGCAGGAGGTGGTAGAGCTCCTCCACCTTCCAGTCAAAGATCTCAGAGGAAGGGCACCTGATCTTAGCTGGAAGAAAAGCTTCCTATCCCCTGGGCTGGTAATACTGTCCCAATATGGTTCCAATGCAGGGTATTGTTTAACTTCGAGAAAGCACCCCGTCATGGTGTCAGATCTCGTTTTGTTCCAGAGTCTTCCAGCTGCCCAGTCCCAATATAGGCTGTTAATCGTATTTTTACTTGGGAAGGGTTCCACAGATGGATTGTCCCATAGATTTGAGAGGCCAAGTTCGCCTAAGGCAGTCCTGAGATTTTTTAGCCAAACTATCTTATGGAAAGTATCAGCTTTAATTATGGCCGAGAACCCATCTGTATAGTGCCGGATCTCCGGGGTAGTCCAGAGGCGTCTCCAATAGAGAATCGGGCGTAACCTCGCTTGGTCGCTAACTGGTCTTCTCCCTAAATCGAGACCAAGTGGGATTAGTGGTGTACTCTGCGGGAGTCCTGTGATTCCCCTAAGTTAAGTTAGGATTTGTGGCACCGTTTTATGTTTAGCTGCCATTTTGAATCATGTCGTCAGCTGCATATCCCCTCCTCGAGAAGCAGGCTGTGGAAAGTTCCATTTCTCCAAGGTTAGGCCTTGCTCTGCTAATGAATATACTGTTCTTATTTAGCGCATACCTATCTCACTAGAGAGAGGCTTTCTCCAACAAGTCTTGCTGAAGTCAGTCCTCTCTGCAGCACCCTTAAGAGACTGGGCAGACGGGGCTCTGCTTGAGTGTATCTGAATAAACATATGCTTGGTTTGTATTCTCTACTGTCTGGCCGACTCTTCATTTGTGTTGAAGGCTGAGAGGTGGTCGCGAGGGACCAGAGTGACCCGATTCGGGTCAATTCCTTCATCCATCACAAATGGGATGGATATCCCGTCTGCCGTATGACGAGTTCCATTATATCCAATGGAACTTTTAATAGGGCGTACGGGATATCCGTCACGTTTGTGAAGGAGCAACCCGTCCGCCAAATTCGTAATCAGGCCCTCTGTGTTAATTCCATTAAGAGAACAAGCCAGCTGAAGCTTGAGCTGAAAACTAGGGCTCTGCCTCAGTGCATTCACTGTATTTGAAGTTGATAATGGTGTTTATTGCGGTTAACCACCTTGTTGGACCTTATGTATCAGTTTTCAGTATATGGTCCCTACTCTGTATGTGGTAACTTACCAGCCACTGTCATTCAAGGACTGTCCGAATCTGCCATCTGCCTCAGAGCCCACAGCCTCTCCCAGCCTCTTCCTGGGGTCTATCCACGAGCACTCACTTTGCTAGGAATCCTTTTAATTGCACTACATTTTCTCAGATGTGCTCATTGTTTTGGATTTGTGCAGGCAGTACTGCAGACTCAGGCAGAAAGGGGAGAGCTATGTTTAATGTGCCCTCAACTGCTTTCACTCCGTATCCCAGCAGACCATACCTGGACGTGCAGGCTTAGATGCCTCCACCCATACAGTATTCCCTATAATAAGATACGAACGGTTTTGAAGCACATCCACATTTCTATTTAAAAAAATAAAAACCTTTTGAAAAAACAACCATTCCTGAACAGTTAATCCTATTTTTCACCTTACCGTTGGAGGGCAGTATGATCTCCTTTGCTTCTAGTAGAAAGATCACCACACCAGTCAAAGGCAAAGACTCAGTTAACATGTTCCTAAAAGGGTTCTATCAGTAGAAAGTCCATATAGGTTGAATTCCCCAGGACTATTTAATAAAAAAATAAGAATCACCCCAATAAACAGGAATTTAAAAATGTACATAATTCCTTTTTTACTACCTAAAATAAAATGTGATCGAAGCCCATTTTCTCTGCTATCTCTAAGAAAAGGTGGACAGTGGCAGCAAGAAGGTGACAGAAACCCATGCAAGCCCTGATTTGTACTTTTGGTTCTCCCTGCAGGCATGTATTCCTTTGTATGGCATAGGACTTGCTATTCTTCCCTCAAAATAGGATTGATCTGTGGAAATACTTCTTCCAAACTTATTTGATGTTGTTGTGTATAGCATTTGTGCAGAGCAAACGCTCTCTGATGCATTCATCCAAGAATGCATATGAAATAAGATAACTTGTCATGGTTAGTAGTGGGACCTTATTTATTTTAATTCTGGCCACCCGTCTGTATTTGCACATTCCACTTCATGTGCTAGTCTGCATCATATCAATGGCAGCTGTAATCAGTGGTGTAACGCAAAATGATGCCCCCCCTGCAGAGTGTGTGAGGGTCGTCTCAGTCTCCCATATCTCACTGATGTTCTTTAGCCATGGGCCAGAGGGTTTGGACCCCCTGCACAGCAGGGGCTACGTTACACCCCTGGCTCTAACAACCCTCAAAGCTGTAAGGACCAAACTTGCTATCAGTACTTCAATGTGATTTTCACATGAATTACTGTAAATAACTAATGAGGCGGGACAATAGGAAAGGGAGGCTGCACTTGGCCCCTTTATTTTAATAGTGCACAACACATTGGATGTTGGGGATGGTCTTCTCTGCCTCACAATTCTCTCTCACCCACTCCTCTTGTCTTAATAAACCCTCCTCGTTGAGCCTCACCTTCAACTCTCTCTTCACATCACCCACCTCCTCTATATTTACATCACTCTCCTCCCTTTCAGTCTCACCCGCCTCTCTCTGCATCATCCTCTTCTGTCTCTGGATCAAGACTCAAACTCTATCAGCCTCCCCCTTTCTCTGACCCTTACCCTCACACACTCATGACTTCACCCCCTCCTCTCATATCAAAACACCGCCTCAGAAAACATCAACATTGAGGACACACATATACAAACACACTAAGGTGTTGTGCTTATTCTGTGCCTGAAGAAGCCTCTAAGGCTACTCCCTGTTCGGAATAACTTCAGTGTTTGTGTAAAGCTTGCACTATTGCTGCAAATGCTATCTCTGTTCTGGTGGTAAGTGCACATAAGGAAGCATGTGTCGCTGGTACGTCAGTTTTGCCTGTTCTGTGCCTGTGAAATACACCTGCACTGCTGCAGCAGTGAACTGCCTTGTGCCTGGCATTCGGGTTAGGGAAGCTGTGCTTGTGTTCTATCTGAGTGAAAAACCTTTACCATATCCAAGAGAGAAAATAATTGCCACTGTCAATGGATGCATATAAAGATGTCCATTAGGGTGGCTATACAGAACTGCCTAGATCAGATCCAGAATTTATAAAAAGGGCATGGAATGGACCTACCAAGGAAAACAATTTCCCAGGTCCCTGAGCAATGAGAGGTCGTGTGGCTGTGAAAGAAAGTAAAGCAAATAACCTGGTTTACTAGAATTGTCTGAACATCCCTTATCATAAACAAAATCCTGCTGCCAATTCAGTTTGGAAACTCAGTCCCACTATATACATGCATTTCATGCTCGTCATTGGTACAGGATATTTGCTCTAACACAAAAAATAATCACAATAATCGAAAAACAGGTCGTCACTGTCAGGAGGATGTAATAGTGTGAATGAAAATATAAACCATCTATAGGTGCTATTCCGCTGTGAAGGAGCTTAATCTTGCACAATGCGGATCTTCGGAAAATAGCTGAAACCAGAGGAGAATATTTTTGTCCAAACCGGACTCCGAAGTTTACTGACATTTTGGCCAACGAGTAAGAGGAGAGAATGCTGGGTTGTGGGCGGTTAATGCATGAGGAGTTCCTTAGAGAGATTTATTGCATCTATTTGTGCTCAAGATTTCTTTAGTCGATACAATGGACCTGAGTTACTGATAAATTATTTTTTGCATCAGGTAAAGGGGCTTGGATTTTATTTTGGGGCCTGGAGTAAGCCTATGCAGTACAGTATAAGTGGTCCTCTTTTGAAATCAGCTTCTATCTAAGTACTAATGTTCTATGCTTTGCATAGTTTTAACAAGGTTTTTTTGTCACACACAGCATGGGCAGTATGATTTGCCATAACTGACCTCCGAGTTTATTAATGTCTGTAACCTGACCACAGTAAACTATATGGAAGCCAGGGTGTATAGGGCTGTGAACCTGATCTGGGCCGGATTCTTGCAGGGGTATGTACCTAAAATTCAGCTTGGCTAATTTGCAAATGGCAGTGGTGACAAAGAATTTGGGAACCAAACGTGACAGAGAGCACAGATATTTGTCCAATAAGTAGTAGCAGCTCAGAAATTGCTTGTGATAGTAGGCTTTGTTGTCCTTGGTTATGCTCAAAGAAAACATTACTGGATCCAGAAAAAGTAAACGTTCTCAAACAGGGTGCCTGTATCGGTCAACGGCAGTAGTGAAGTCAGGCAGTGTCACCGAGGTCATAAAGCAGTTACCCTGGTGCTATAACATCCATTTCTACCCATTTTTTTTCCCAAGGCTTGAAGGCGAGAAGACAGATTGCCATGGATCAAATAGTGTAGTATCATAAGATAATTTGGCATCGTATTAACTTTCCCTAGCGCTCATCCATTGGATAGGGAGGTGGGCAGGTCAGTGAGAAATCTGCATGTAGATAGAGTATCCACCAGAACGATTGGTAAAACAGGTACGTAACTTTTTCTTCTGGTGGATACTTCTTCCTGCAGAATCCTCACCTATGGACAGATTTCACAGCAATAACCTACCGCTGAGGAGGGCTGATGGATGGTTAGATGAGGAAATCTTGCAGAATGGACCTCACAAAGTGTTGTCTCTGCACACCTCGGAGTCCAAGCAGTACTGCATGGCAACAGTGTGCGAGGATGACCGCATCTGCAATAGGAAACTCCCTGGCAAAGGCATAAGTGGTAGACTTAGCACTGGTGGAATGGGCCCTGATCCCTTCTGGAGGTTCTTTCTTGGCTAAGGTGTAGCAGATATTGATACAGATGATGATCCACTATAAAAGAGTCCCCTTTTGTACCAGCTTACCTTATTTGCCAAGACAATACCCGACAAAGAGGTGATCATCCAGACACAATTCCTTACTGTCATTCAGGTAGCAATTAACTGCTCACCTAGAATCTAAGGGATGCAAGCATTACTCCTCTTTAGTGGGATGGGGGATGGAATGAAAGGTTGGAAGGGTGATGGATTGACAAAGGTGGAAAGGGGTCACCACCTTAGAAAGGAAAGCAACTCTGGTTCACAACTTTTCAGTATAAGAAAAAAGTGAAGGTGGGGAAACAGCCAACGGCTTGCCATTCACTAACTCTTCTACAAGAAGTGATAGTAACCGAAAACACAGTATTGAACATAAACATTCAAAGAGTACAACTATTAAAGGGCTCAAAAGGAGTCCCAATTAAAGAGGTGAGAAATAGACTCAAGCCCCACTGGGTAACCACGAAAGGGTTTGGATGATGCATGTTCACCAATCCTGTTGGTAATCATAAAAAGATGGGACTTACAAAGGAAAGGCTGGTCCGGCAAACAGAGGAATGAAGACAAAGCAGTCAAATTCCCATTCATGGTGCCAATTGTGCAAACCCTCTGAACAAGGGAAAGACCACATTTAAGAACCTTTGACAGCTTGGCCTGCAAGGGGACCACATTGTCTGGACACCATGCAAACACGTTTCCCCATCTGATATTTACTTTATGTGCAACTACATCTAAACATCATGACTTGCTCCATCTAAATATGTCTGTTGACAATCGGTGGCAGCCGGTAAATGTATGAGGGAGGAGTTTTGATGGGACATACGCGCACACATACATACACACAACCTTGCATTCACACACCCATTCCTAACACTAATTGCTAAATATTCAAACATACACACACGCACCAAACATTAATAAAAAATTTAAAAAGACACACTTACCTACAGCTCTACCTCAGAGGTTCCAGGAGGCCTGGGACTGGTGCCTTGGGTCAGTCAATCAGGGAAGGCAGCAGTTACGAAGTCATCACAGAGTGATGAAGTGTCACTGACTGACACTCAAGTCTGGGTGCTTCAGGGCTTAAAACTGAAGCTCCCAGGTGCGAGGAAATGAGTGACGTTACCCCTCGTCACATAGGGGTAGGGCCTCGAGGACCTTTGCTGAGCTGAGGAGGTCACACCCAGAGGAGCTGTGACTTCCTCAGCCCAGCAAAGTTCAGCTGGTGCAGTCAGGAGGCTGCGCATTTAGCGCATGTCTAGCTCCTGGCTGCCTGACCTGAAAATGAGCAGTGTCTGTCAGGCTGACCTTTGCTCAGCCTGACAGACATTGTTCATGAGGGGCAAAAGGTGAGGAAGTGAGGCCCGCCAGCCCCAATGGACCATCCATGGCTGTTGACAATGCTTCCTACATTTCGAATGTGGGAAACTATCTCATCTTAATGGTCCAGTGCCCTGTTATTATGTTGATTATTATCAATTAAGTGGTTCCGGACAACACAGATTTTTTTTATGTTATACTATGTGTAATCAATTAATTAATGTGATTTTGTACACTGATATTTCTGTGGCTTATATGATTTCGTAAACTTTATTTCGATGATATAATAATAGGTACTGGAGGGCACAATAATCCCCTTTTTAAGCCTACAAACCGGTAATTAATTGTGTTAGCTTCATGTATGTCTGTGGGTCATTGGAATGAGAGTCATCAAGAAATACAGACTTGTAACTTTTAAGGTCTATGATCACTTTGTGGTTAAAGACGTTTAGAAGGTGGCTGAGAAGGGGAGATCTAGCTAGTTGTGTTGGTGCTGTATAGAAAATAACATCTCTGTTTAAGCCACCATTGGCTCATCCAGCACTTCAAATCAGTAAAATATACAACAAAAATTCCATATTGCTTGAGTCACTCAGTGATATTCAAGGCAATTTGAGAGTCGCTGATATAAGACTGAAAGTCTAGACTTCGGTGTTCAAAAAAGGTAAGGAGAGGGTTTGATACACGTGTTAAACATGGAAGGTGAGAACAGCAAGTCATGTGAGCCACATTGGGGTCATGTAAACGTTTTAAGCCAGAAAACTGGAATATCCAATGAATGCAGTGTCTTTGGTTGTGTTGCCTGTTAAACACAGTGTACCAGAATGGGTTGGTCTGCCAGGCCGAATCAAATACAGAGGTCCTATCATCAGAGTGCGCCTAATCACGAAAGACTTGCATAAGAATGTCTGCTGTGGCTTCTCATTTCTATTTGCAATAGTAGCATAACACAAAATGATGGGGCTCCTCTGCAGAATGTGATGAGGAACCCAGGCGTATGCCAGATCCCATGGATATTCATTGGTCTTGGGCACAATGGTGACCCCCTGAAGGGTTGACCCCCCCCCCCCCATCTTTATCCCAGTGCTGAAGGGGTCTGCTTGGTAAAGCAGAGTGGCTTTCCTGAGCATGTAACTATTTCTTATTCCATTCCATTGCACAGATTTCTGCAAGGCAGGCAATGGCATGGCTTAGAGTGTGAGTGGGGGGCACTCTAAAACAAGACGTCGCTGGTTCTGCGTGGGCCTCGGTTATGCCCCTGGTTTGTAGATGGTAGAATATTGTAGGTCATGCACATATGGATGAAGGGCTCCAATTATCAGGATACCAAATTATGAGGTACGCTATTTTTACATCATCAGAAAATCCAGCTTTGTTAAATCCCTCAACGATCACTCGAATTTACACACAGCCATTTTATAGACCAGGACTTACTGATCAGACTTTGACCAAAAGCAAAAAATAAGAAATGCAGGAAAGGCAGAAAAGAGGAAGAGAAAGATGGGAACAAATGACAAAAGGTAGATACAAAGCATAAAAAAGAACATAAAGAGGCAGAACTGTAGTTTATTGGAAAAAAGAAGCATTTGGTGCAATAAAGAGAAGGTAGCCTCGGTATTTAACAACGCGGGCATTTGCAAGACCTCTGATAGGCCCCTGCAGGTATTTAGCTTTTAAAAAATATATAAATTAAGCACTTAGTAGTAAAGAAACTAAACACCTCAAAGGATTTTACTCTCAAGCATACATCACAGCATTGGTCTGCATGAATTCGAATCCCATCATTTAAGCAACGACAGCAACACTTTCCCGTCCTTAAAATGTATGATTAATGTAGGGGATACCATTTAAAAATGTTGATTAGAACTGTTTTAGTAAAACATGTGTGTATATTTGCAACGCAACCCAATTTTCGGGTGGTGATATGCGGGTGTTTGCACATTATTTCACTTAACATAAATATTTTTTTCAGCGGCGATATTTTCATTTCCATTACCTCACAACACGATGCAATTTCTGAGAAGTGCCATTTGGTATTCATGACCAGGGAAACCTACCCCAACCAATAATAGTTTCTGTGTGAACTGTCAAGCAGACATCATGATAGATAGACCTCCGGATTGCCACAAGGTAAGTGTTTTAATCATTTATAAGTTGGTCAATGAGTTTTAAAAGCACTCAGACATGTATTAAACTGTGTCTGAGGCAGAGCTAAAAGTCAATGTTCAATTGATTCTGTCTCGCTGATGCAGTTTAAGTGAGAAATTACAGTATCTTTTCACAAAATGTACTTTGAGTTTAATAACTAGTATATCAACACTTCACAGGCAGGATCTCCTACTCTGTGCTTCCAATAACCTTTGCTAATAATATTGATTTTATAGATCATCAGTGACAACTCTATTATTAAATATATGTTCTAGGGTTAATGTTTGCATATATTTGCACTGCTTAAACACTCGTGTTTACTAAATACTATTGTAATGTGTTTTCCTAGCTTCTGTGCACTCTTATTTCACGCACTGTACATCTCACATGGTGTTCATGTTACTTTCTACAGGTCTTGCTGTACAATATGAAACAACCTTGCCTGTGGCTACCTACGTGAGAAAAGAAATTACAGAGCCACATCTCTGTCAGAGGATACACACGTTCTGCCAACAACAATGAGCTCTACTATCGCCATAGGAGTTCTGATTCTTGTAATCAACTGTAAACCATTTTTTTTTTTAGTTTTATATTCCGCGAACTAGACCCGGGACATCGGGTATCATAGTGCTTTACATGAGCACCTGTTTCGTTACAGATGGACACATTCATTTTTGTCAGGCACGGAGAGATTAAGGGGCAGATGTAGGTAAAATCTAATTTGCGAATCCTTTATAGCGAATGTAACCGATTCGCTATTAAGGACTCGCAAAATTGAATGTAGGTAGGAATCGCTACAATATTAGCGAATCCTTAATATTTCTTGATAACGAATCGCTAATTGAGATTCGCTAATAAGGAATACCTACCCATTCATTCCCATGGGCTTGGAGGTTCATAGGAATGAATGTGAAGATATTCTACATTTGCGATTCGCTATTAGTGAATTGCAAATAGCGGGCGCCATTTCAAGGGTGCTAGGGTGTCAAAAGGACACCCTGTTGCACCCCTGAAATGTGCATGTGTGCACATGTGGCGCACATACATGCCCTAAGGGCATGAATGTATGCCACATGGCACTTTAAAAAAGCAAAAGAAGTGCTTTTTTAAAGAAAATCGCTAATTACCACCAACTTGAAGTTGGTGGTAATTAGCGATTCCTTAAGGCTACAGTGCACTTTCTTTTGTGCTATTTACATTGCATTTAAGGAATCACAATTACCGATTCCTTAAATGCAAGAGCAAAATAAGGAATCGCAATTTTGTAATTCCTTATTTTGCAAGTAGGTTTAAACTCACCTACATTGCTTGCAGCCAAATAGCGATCGCAAAAGCTGAAATTTTCCTAATTTCAGCATTAGCGCTCGCTATTTGGCCACCTACATCTGGCCCTAAGTGATTTGCCCAGAATCACAGGATGTTGAGCGTCGTTGCCAAAACTCGAACCCGGTTCCCCAGCTTCAAGGTACACTGCTCTAGCCGCAAGCCTACAAACTCTCCCAATTCGTTACTTAAATTCAAAGCCTCACACAAATTGCTGTCGCGCTAGGAAGCCTGAGGCAATGGCCTCTATTTTTCACTTGAACAAAGTCAACATTAAGTTAAGACACTGGCATTTAATTTGCACCCAAATTGCTAATGCAAATGTTTAAGTTCCACTTAAGGATAATCTTTCCAGTCCCAGGACTTATGATTCATTTCTTTACATCTCCAAATCCCTTGAGGTCCTAAATGCTGAAGATGACCCCTTCTATGAGCTATTTTAAAAAATACGTAAACCGCCCCTTTTTAGGTCTCGGCTAGGCGTGGCCGGGCAGAGCCCTGCTCCGCCTCTCCGAGAGATCTTGTAAATACAATATTTCTAAAAGGGACTGTAAGCCCCGCCCCTCCTTTCCATTGGGTAGCGTCAGCTTTTATGATAAACTCTGGCTTCCCAATGGAAAGGAGTGTTTTCAGGTGCCACCCTGTCCCCTTTTCAGACAGCCCCTAGGGACACCATGGCCTGCTTTATGGCTGTGGTAAAGAAGGTTCTTATCTATGGAGGTGTGATTTATTACTCTGTTTACTACTCCGGCCAGGCACAGAGCTCACAGGCGCAGGGGTTCACGGGCAGGACAGAGGGATCCCAGTAGGCTCTGTAGTCTTTAGAGAAGTGGAATTCCCTCCCTCCGCCACTCTCTCGGCTGTTCCACCCCCTCCCTGGAGTGCTCTGTGGAGCGTGCCTGCATCTCAGACAGACAGGCCCCCATACCCACCCTTCACTCGGACAGTAAATTTGTACAAGAATACTAATGAATTGACTCACTGGAGTGATGTCATTTGATGTACTAAAATGAAGCGTACCTGAATGTTAAAGAAATGCATTTTGGGGATTTTGAAGAGTCTTTATATTTGTATATGGTGTTTGTAGCAGAGTTTACCTGCAAAACATTTTCAGAGCTCGGCCTATGCACGAGTTTTTAGAGCCCAGACAGGCAGGACCCTCCCCTCAGATCTCCCTGTTAATTTGTTGGCTTAGCCACCTCTAGTGTTACATTAGAAATTGCATTAATCCGGTGTGTAGTGCTATACATAGCACTATTATTATCATGGTTATTATTATCTGATATGGCTCAGCAGGCAGAAAAAGATGTCTAGGATTTTCATCAATATCTGGTAAAGCGCCAGAGCCAGCCGTGGTGCACGTGGTGCCAACAGGATGGTTCGATGAGTAAAAACGTTCGCCACTGACATCTGTGGTGACCTATAGGTCAAGAGTTCCAATCACAACAAGGCTAATCGAGCATTCCATCTTTCTCATGTCGGTAAACTGAGTACCATTACCCTGGGCAATAGTAACAGCTCTTGTTCATCATATAATTGCGTAGTATTTTCTTCTTGGAGATTAATGTGCTCAGGCAACTGGGTGTTTTCTATGTTGTATTGGTCTGCTCTCAAGCACGTCACGTGGTTGCATTCAATGAACCCTGCTTTCTTTGGAGAGGAGCAAGCACGCCAAGCCACTCCTGTGAGCCCCGTCTCAGGTTCTTGGCGCTCCTGTAGGCTATGAAACGAGACGTCGAGGCCTAGCCGTGATGTGCCTCGAACCCGGTTTCGGTGTGTGTGGTTTAATCACCACAGAAGACGTCAGTTGTCTAAAGATAGTGAACGTAAGTTTGAAGCCATGTACGCAACGGCCAGGTCAGACTTTGCCTCAGCTCTGGTAAAAGGGGCGCCCCAGGCTACACCGATTATTATCAACGGCGTTATCTCAAGTGATAGCTGATCTCAGGAAGCGGTCAACTGATGCGTTTACCGCCATTTCCTCAAAATCAGCATCCATTAATAAGTGATTCACTCCATAAATACCGCCGCGACTTACGGGTACTAACGAAGCGCTGTAAACATGGATGTTATTACACAGTCCCGCGGGACTCATTTCACCAAACCAGGAAGGATGAAAGCCCAACTTGATATCTGCAGTGTCTGCGAATGTGACCTTCAGGGAGCAGGCACATGTGCTCACTGAGCTATCTCACTTGATCAATTCAAAGCTGCTGTCTTTGCTCTTGTATCTCACTCTTCGCAGTTCTTTATTTATACTGGCGCTTACTTCCCATTTCTCAAACTCTCTGCGGGGGGTATCCATCCCCCATTACTTTGTGGCCTCGTTGCTCGTGAACACAGGGCTAAGGAGGGGAGAAGATGAACGCATACAGGGTAAAGTAGAGAAACAGAGGTAGAGATGCAGGGCTAAGGAGGGAAGCAGGGGAATGCATACAGAGTAAAGAAAAGGAACAGAGGTAGAGATGCAAGGTTAAGGAGGGGAAGCAGATGTATGCATACAGGGCAAAGGAGAGAAACAGAGGTAGAGATGCAGGGTTAAGGAGAGGAGCAGATGAATGCATACAGGGTAAAATAGAGAAACAGAGGAAGAGATGCAGGTCTAAGAAGGGGAGAAGATGAATGCATACAGGGTAAAGAAGAGGAACAGAGGTAGAGATGCAGGGTCAAGGAGTGAAGCAGGTCCAGGAATACAGGGTAAAGAAAAGAAACAGATGTAGAGATGAAGGGTTAAGGAGGGAAGCAGGTGAATGCATACAGAGTAAAGAAAAGGAACAGAGGTAGAGATGCAGGGGTAAGGAGTAAAACAGATACAGGCAATACAGGGTAAAGTAGAGAAACAGAGGTAGAGATGCAGGGTTGAGGAGGGGAAGCAGATGAATGCATACAGGGTAAAGGAGAGAAACAGAGGTAGAGATGAAGGGTTGAGGAGGGTAAGCAGATAAATGCATACAGGGTAAATGAGATAAACAGAGGTAGCGATGCAGGGTTAAGGAGGGGAGCAGATGTATGCATACAGGGTAAAGGAGAGAAACAAAGGTAGAGATGATGGGTTAAGGAGGGGAGCAGATGTATGCATACAGGGTAAAGGAGAGAAACAGAGGTAGAGATGCAGGGTTAAGGAGGGGAGCAGATGAAAGCGTACAGGGTAAAGGCGAGAAGCAGAGGTAGAGATGATTGATTAAGTGTTGGACCCGGCCTCATGGCGTGGTCCTACCCCTCCCGCATGGCGGGCCCAGGACGACATCAGCCCTCCTCCGGACCTCGGGCGGCCCATTCTGCCCGACCCTGCACGCCCCAACACCACAGATCCGGCTACCATCCCGGATCCCCATCATCGGCCTGGCCCATCACGACCTAAGCACGAGGCCGTGCCCGACTCCATCTTGGGCCCACCACGTCACGGCCACGTGGCCTCGACCCCAGCCTCGGCCCCAGCAAAGCCCAGACATTGAGGTACCAAGATTCACCCAGGTGGTCGAGTGGCCACTCGACAGATCCCGGAGGGAGAGGAGTTTCGATGGCCCTCCAGCCGTCCCCGGACGCCTGGTATCGATCGCCCTCCGGCCTCCCTGGGCGCTGGCTCCACCCCCCTGCTGGGTGTCTGGACACCATCATCTCGGCCCCTCTGGCCTCCAGGCGCGAGGGTCCGGACATCAAAGGACCTCCGTCCTATATCTGGGCCCGCCCCGGAGTAGGACGCCAGTTGTATCCTGGACTGGAAGCCCTGCTGACGCTGTCACGACCGACACCAGACGAACTCATCCGTAACCCGACGACCATCTGAGAGCCTGCTGGCGCTGCCGCGGCCTACCTTGCTGAGACTTCTGAGAGCCTGCTGGCGCTGCCGCGGCCTACCTTGCTGAAACATCTGAGAGCCTGCTGGCGCTGCCGAGGCCTACCTTGCTGAGACTTCTGAGAGCCTGCTGGCGCTGCCGCGGCCTACCTTGCTGAAACATCTGAAAGCCTGCTGGCGCTGCCGCGGCCTACCTTGCTGAGACTTCTGAGAGCCTGCTGGCGCTGCCGCGGCCTACCTTGCTGAAACATCTGAGAGCCTGCTGGCGCTGCCGCGGCCTACCTTGCTGAACCATCTGTTAGCCTGCTGGCGCTGGCGCGGCTCGACCTCTCGGAACCCCCCGGCTCGAGGATTGAGAGCTGTGCGTAGGGTATCCCGTCCTCCGCCCAGAGTAAGACTGTCCCGCTACCTTACCCCTCTTTGCAAGACTTTACAGATCCCTCGATCTGCTTGTACATACTACCAGAAACCCGCAACCTTTTACTAGCTATAAAAGCTTAAGAACTTGACCTCTTGTGTGGTGTCCATCTGTCGTGTTGTGATTACTCTGCTGTACGATCCTAGGAGAGGACCCTCATTCAGGAGGCCTCTCAGTAAACGCTCGGCTACTTCTCGACGGAGGGGTGGACCTAGGGGTGGTCAGTCAGACATCTTCTGCCTCCCCCGGGTCGCCTTTCTAACATTGGTGGCAAGCGCTGGGATCCGAGCCCCCGCAGATCGTACAAAGAGTGATTCACTCGCTACCCAGAAAAACCCACTGCGACCATGAGCACAGAATTCCAGAAGGAGAAAATGGAAGACTACAGTCACAAGGAACTGAAGCAATTCTGCAAAGATCTAGGCATCGCTACCACTGGCTTAAGCACCAAAGAAGATTTCAAATCGGCCCTGCAGGCCTGGGTGGACGCCGGGGAGGCGCCACCCCCGAAGGAAGATAACCCGGGCCCGAACGGAGGCCCGGAGGCTCAGCTGAACCCAGCGGGAGAGAGACCCGCAAACCCAAACCCGGGCCTCTCCCCCGAAGACGCCCGAGAACGAGAGAGGAACCGGCTCCACGAGTTGGAGCTTGCTCGACTCAAACAAGAAGGAGAGATCCAACTGGCAGAAAGGAAGCTAGCCCTCGAGCAGCTACGGCTAGAAGGAGACCTGGAAGAAAAGCGAAGACAAAGAGACCTCGAGGAGAAAAACCTCAAAGAACTAGAATTTAAAAACAAGGCAGGCGAGACTACCACCTCCGGGAGTAAGACCTCACCTTCCCCGGTGGACACGAAGGTGCACATACCCAAGGATGTCGTCAAAGAGTACTATAAGAACGACGACATCCAGCAGTGGTTCAAAGCTTACGAGGTCGCCATGGCCGCCCATCGAGTACCCCTCAGGGACTGGGGTGCCGGCCTGTGGGGGAAATTTATCAACGAAGGGAGAGACGCCCTGCTGGAGCTCCCTGATGCCGAGAGGACCTCGTACGAGCACATGAAGACCGCCCTCCTCACTCGCTACGGACTCACCCCCGAGATGTACCGGCAGCGATTCCGAGACTGCAAAAAAATCCCCGGTACCACGTGGGTAGAATACGTGAACTATTACAGTAGAGCCTTCGAGGGGTGGACTCGGGGCTGCCAGGTCACCACCTACCAGCAGTTGGTCGACCTCATTTTATGGGAACACCTGTCCAATAACTGTTTCGTCGAACTCCGGCAGCACCTCCTCGACAGCAAATTGACTGAGCCACGAAAACTCGCTGTCGAGGCAGACCGATGGGCCAGCACCCGAGTTCCCCGGAACATGATGGGAGATTACGGCCGGGGGTCCCCGGAGAACCACCGCCCACGAGGGGGCGGAGTAGGCCAGAGCCGGGGTCGAGACACCCCCCAGGGGTCATCCCCTACCTCCACGTCGCCATCCCTGGCCCGGAGAGGGGGCCCCACAGCCAGGCCGGGGCCCCGCCCGAACGTTACGTGCCACAAATGCCAGCGACAGGGGCATTATGCAAATGACCCCCTCTGCCCGATGAACCAGCGACCCGGCACCACCGGGCCCCCAGCCCGCCAGATCACAGCAGCTGCCCTAGGTGAAGAAAGAAGGGAGGAAGAGGACGCCGACCCCGAGCAGGCCGAGTGGGAGCCCGCCGCCATGACCTTAGCCTGCCTGGGTACTCACGACATGATCCCCCGGGGGCCGATCCCCGGCAACACCCAGAAGTACCGCCAGTGGGTCACCATCAACGGTCGCCGGACCGAAGCCCTCCGTGACACTGGGGCCAGCGTGACAGCGGTCCGCTGCCATCTGGTGACCCCGGAACAGATCCTTCCTAACGTCCTGTGTCCAGTCCGATCCGCAGATAACTCCGAAACTATGTGTCAGATGGCCCGCATCCCCTTCGAGTGGGGGGGAGTGTCGGGCGTGCTGAAAGTGACTGTCCGCGACGATGCCCCCGTGGACTGCCTCCTTGGGAACGACCTGGAAAGTTCCCCATGGGCTGGCGTCGAACGAAGAGAGCACCTGGGGATGCTAGGCCTTCCCAAGTGGGTCTGTGCGACTACCCGCTCCATGTCCGCCCGATCCTCCGCCCCAGCGGGGGAAGCTCCAACAGAGGAGCCAGAATGGCCCGCACCTCCGCCGCCCGTCGTCCCCGAGGACGCCGACACCGGGCCCGGCCCCCAAGGGCCCGACCAAGAAGATCTCACCGAGATAGACCGCCTCCCGGAACTCGCTCAATGGCGCCAAGAAGGTGGCCCCACCCGCGAACAGTTCCGGCAGGAACAGAAAACCTGCCCCTCCCTCGAGGGGATGCGACGGCAAGCCGCTACGCAAGCCGCCGGAGACCCCGCGGGGTCCCACTGGGTCTACTGGGACAACGTCCTCCTTTACAGTGAGCAGAAGATTGCCGAGCTAGGGGCCGGCTGGGTGCTGGTTGTACCCCTCCGGTTCAGAGACTTCCTCCTGAACTTAGCACATGATGTGCCCCTCGCCGGGCACCTGGGCCAGGACAAAACTTACAGCCGCCTGGTGACCCATTTCTACTGGCCAAAAATGCGAACTGATGTACAGAACCACTGCAGGACCTGCCCGACCTGTCAAGCCAGCGGGAAGAGCGGGGGGAAAGTCAAAGCCCCGCTCCAACCGTTCCCTGTGGTAACCACCCCCTTCGAGCGAGTGGGAATAGACATCGTAGGGCCCCTGGATCCTCGCACTTTGCAGGGGCACCGTTTCATCCTCGTCCTGGTGGACCACGCCACCCGCTATCCTGAGGCCATCCCTCTCCGAACAATCACGGCCCCCGTGGTGGACCGAGCCCTCATGAGCATCTTCTCCCGAGTCGGCTTCCCCCGAGAAGTCGTGAGTGATCGGGGTTCCAACTTCATCTCGAAGCATATGCGGTCCCTATGGCAACAGTGCGGGGTCGCATATAAGTTCACCACCCCGTATCATCCCCAGGGAAATGGACTAGTGGAACGCTTTAACCGGACACTGAAGGGAATGATCAAGGGCCTAGAAGAGCCCCTCCGGCGCAAATGGGATGTCCTGCTGCCCTGCCTCCTGTTCGCCTACCGAGAGGTACCCCAGAAGTCCCTGGGGTTCAGCCCGTTCGAACTCTTGTACGGACACCCGGTTCGAGGCCCCCTTAGCCTGGTCAAGGAAGGCTGGGAGACAGCGGTTCGAGATGCCCCACCGGATGTCTACCGGTACCTCCTGACCCTCCTCAATCAGACGCGGAAGTTCAGGGAACTTGCCGAGGCCAACCTGGAAGCCAGTCAGGAGGAGATGAAACGCTGGTATGACCAGAACGCCTCGTCCATCGAGTTCGAGCCGGGCCAGAAAGTCTGGGTCATGTCCCCGGTTGAACCGTGGGCCCTCCAGGACAAATGGACGGGGCCCTTCAAGGTGGTGGAGCGCAAGAGCCCCGTCACCTCCCTGGTAGACATGGAGTCCCCCAGGAACCCCCTCCGGGTTCTACACGCTAACCGGCTCAAGCCGCACTTTGCACGCACCGAACTGAGCCTGCTGCTGGCGACCGATGACGGAGCTGAAGACGACTCCGAGCCACTACCAGATCTCCTCAGCACCACCGAGAAAGACGGCTCCTTCGAAGGGGTCCGGCTCTCCTCTACCCTGACCCCGGAGCAGCAACAAGACTGTCGGAAGCTGCTGGGGCAGTTTGCGGATCTGTTTTCCCTCACGCCGGGGGTCACCCGGTGGTGTGTCCACGATGTGGACACCGGAGACAGCCCCCCTGTGAAACAACGAGCTTTTCGAGTGCCCGACCGGGTTCGGGCCTGCATCCAATCCGAGGTGGCCAAGATGTTGGCCCTGGGGGTAGTCGAACCCTCCAACAGTCCCTGGGCCAGTCCCGTTGTCCTGGTCCCGAAAGCTGCTTCCCCCGGAGCAGCGCCCGAGCTCCGGTTCTGTGTTGACTACCGGGGACTGAATGCCGTCACCAGGACCGACGCCCATCCCATCCCCAGGGCGGATGAACTGATCGATCGCCTCGGGGCCGCCAGATACCTCAGCACCTTCGATCTCACGGCGGGGTATTGGCAGATCGGCCTTACCCCTGGTGCACAAGAGCGATCGGCCTTCTCGACGTCAGATGGCCACTATCACTTCAAAGTAATGCCCTTCGGCATGAAAAATGCGCCGGCCACCTTCCAGAGGCTAGTAAATCAGGTGCTGGCTGGTCTAGAAGAATACAGCGCCGCCTATCTCGATGACATTGCGGCGTACAGCCTTCACTGGGATGAGCACCTGTCCCACCTCTGGGAAGTCCTGACGGCCCTCCGGCGGGCTGGACTAACCATCAAGGCCAGCAAATGCCAGATAGGCCAAGGGTCCGTGACCTATCTAGGACACCAAGTAGGGAGCGGTCAAGTAGCTCCCCTCCAACCAAAGATAGACGCCATCCGGGCCTGGGAGCCCCCGGTCACCCAGACCGCCGTCCGAGCCTTCCTGGGGCTCACCGGATACTATCGGCGATTTATAAAAGACTACGGGAGCATTGTGGGGCCCCTCACAGAACTGACCTCAAAGAAACGACCACAGAAGGTGCACTGGACCCCCGCGTGCCAGACAGCCTTTGAGACTTTAAAGACGGCCATGTGCACCGCCCCTGTGCTCCAGGCCCCCGACTACAGCAGAGAGTTTGTAGTCCAAACCGACGCCTCGGAGCACGGCATCGGGGCGGTCCTGTCCCAAGTTAACCCCGAAGGAATCGACCGGCCTGTGGCCTTCATCAGCCGACGCCTCCTGGCAAGAGAACAGCGGTGGAGCACGATCGAGAGGGAAGCCTTTGCCGTGGTGTGGGCCCTCAAGAAGCTCCGGCCCTACCTCTTCGGCACCCACTTCCGAGTCCAGACCGACCACCAGCCCCTGCGTTGGTTGATGCAGATGCGGGGAGAAAACCCGAAACTGCTGCGCTGGTCCATCTCTCTACAAGGGATGGATTTCACTGTGGAGCATCGCCCCGGCAACGACCACGCCAATGCCGACGGCCTGTCCAGATTCTTCCGCCTCGGCGAGGAGAATCCCCAAGAAAATGGGTGACTCTCCCCTGCCTTCAGCTGGGGGGGACGCGTGTTGGACCCGGCCTCATGGCGTGGTCCTACCCCTCCCGCATGGCGGGCCCAGGACGACATCAGCCCTCCTCCGGACCTCGGGCGGCCCATTCTGCCCGACCCTGCACGCCCCAACACCACAGATCCGGCTACCATCCCGGATCCCCATCATCGGCCTGGCCCCAGCGTAGGCCCATCACGACCTAAGCACGAGGCCGTGCCCGACTCCATCTTGGGCCCACCACGTCACGGCCACGTGGCCTCGACCCCAGCCTCGGCCCCAGCAAAGCCCAGACATCGAGGTACCAAGATTCACCCAGGTGGTCGAGTGGCCACTCGACAGATCCCGGAGGGAGAGGAGTTTCGATGGCCCTCCAGCCGTCCCCGGACGCCTGGTATCGATCGCCCTCCGGTCTCCCTGGGCGCTGGCTCCACCCCCCTGCTGGGTGTCTGGACACCATCATCTCGGCCCCTCTGGCCTCCAGGCGCGAGGGTCCGGACATCAAAGGACCTCCGTCCTATATCTGGGCCCGCCCCGGAGTAGGACGCCAGTTGTATCCTGGACTGGAAGCCCTGCTGACGCTGTCACGGCCGACACCAGACGAACTCATCCGTAACCCGACGACCATCTGAGAGCCTGCTGGCGCTGCCGCGGCCTACCTTGCTGAGACTTCTGAGAGCCTGCTGGCGCTGCCGCGGCCTACCTTGCTGAAACATCTGAGAGCCTGCTGGCGCTGCCGCGGCCTACCTTGCTGAGACTTCTGAGAGCCTGCTGGCGCTGCCGCGGCCTACCTTGCTGAAACATCTGAAAGCCTGCTGGCGCTGCCACGGCCTACCTTGCTGAGACTTCTGAGAGCCTGCTGGCGCTGCCGCGGCCTACCTTGCTGAAACATCTGAGAGCCTGCTGGCGCTGCCGCGGCCTACCTTGCTGAACCATCTGTTAGCCTGCTGGCGCTGCCGCGGCTCGACCTCTCGGAACCCCCCGGCTCGAGGATTGAGAGCTGTGCGTAGGGTATCCCGTCCTCCGCCCAGAGTAAGACTGTCCCGCTACCTTACCCCTCTTTGCGAGACTTTACAGATCCCTCGATCTGCTTGTACATACTACCAGAAACCCGCAACCTTTTACTAGCTATAAAAGCTTAAGAACTTGACCTCTTGTGTGGTGTCCATCTGTCGTGTTGTGATTACTCTGCTGTACGATCCTAGGAGAGGACCCTCATTCAGGAGGCCTCTCAGTAAACGCTCGGCTACTTCTCGACGGAGGGGTGGACCTAGGGGTGGTCAGTCAGACATCTTCTGCCTCCCCCGGGTCGCCTTTCTAACATTAAGGAGGGCAGCAGATTTATGCATACAGGGTAAAAGGGTAAAGGAGAGAAACAGAGGTAGAGATGCAGGGTTAGGGAGGGGAGCAGATGAAAGCATACAGGGTAAAGGCGAGAAACAGAGGTAGAGATGATGAGTTAAGGAGGGGAGCAGATGTATGCATACAGGGTAAAGGAGAGAAACAGAGGTAGAGATGCAGGGTTAAGGAGGGGAGCAGATGCATGAATGCAGGTTTTAGCAAGAAGGCAGGTGCGGCGATGCAGGGTTTGGCAGGGAAGCAGAGGCATGGATGCAGAGTTAACTTAGAACACAGATGCATGGCCAAGGAAGCATATGTAGGGTTTAAGAGAGAAACAGATGTAGGGATAATGTAGGCAAGAGAAGTGGGGATGCAGGATTAAAGAAAGAAGCACATGCTGAGATGTCGCGAAGGTGCTCTGTCCTCCGCTATTGATCTTTTGTGCTGTATGATCACATAACTTATTTTCTTTCTACAAGGAGAGATTTGTGTATGTTTGTTTTGTGTTTCTATATGTTTATTAGTTTTTAGATGTTGCAGAGATTTCCAACGCCTGTTCACATCTGTCCTATGGAACCGTGGTTTCATGTTCCCATAATCGTTTGTCAGCAGTCACCTGGTTCCCCAGTGAGTTTATTGGGCAGGGGGGGGCAAGGTCCTCCTCTATTGGTTGGGGTGAACCTGCTAACTACCAGAGTCTAGGCGCTACTGTTCAATGTCCGAAGGGAAACATTGGGCTCTGAAACCAAACCCAGTGGCGGGAAAAATAAATCGGTCAAAAGTAACGTCAGACAGAGTAAGGGTACAGCTTTTCCACAAGGTGCTAGAACTGATGTCAGCAGGGAGCGAGAACGGGGCAGGAAAGGGAATGAAGGGACAGGAACGTGACATGGGGAAGGAGGAGGTGGGGGTAACAGAGCACAGCACAAAAAAGTACGGGGGAGGGGGTCCGATGGGAAAAATATGGCATCTGTCACATGGTACAGTCAGGAGACTAACACTGATTAAGGAAAGGGCAAGGAATATGGGAGAACACGTGTGTGTAGGGGGCTGGGGGTTCACTGAAGGGGAACACGGTTCTCTGGTCCTGGGGTCTTCTCCCGAGAAAAACAGTTGACAGACATGATGGGGCAGGGTGAGCCGGGCACCAAACAAATCACTTGAAACAAGCAATGCAATGCTGTGACAATGAAGCGTACAAAAGAGCCCGGTGAGGCAGTAGGCACTATACAAATGGTGTCACATTCCCATGATGCGTTCTGGACTGAACCGAAACCCCCCTCATAGGAGAGAGCACAGAAAGTTTCATTTCAGGCCTGCGATGTTCAGCCAGCCCTGCCTGATATCCCATCGCTAGCGGGGGAGGGGCTGTTGTGTCGGGCGTGTGGGCAGCGCCGACACAGTTGGGGGGCACAACAGGATATATCTTGGGCACACTACGCACTACAGATCACAGGAGCCAGGGTGGTGTACAAACTCGTGGGGCTCGCCTCCGTCGCCTAACTGGCGTACGGTTACATGCCCCAGCACTTTTAATAAACAATGGTCACATGACCAGTACATCCTTGACATGCCCCTGACGTCAACCCGGCACGACATTACATTCCTCCCAAACAACTATCAAAACAACATAGCAACAAATGTCACTGGCCATTGGAGTGAAAATCTACATTATCCAACTGAGAACCACCCCATGCACATTTAAACAGCCACACATATGTGGAACAGTCTTACGTGAAATAGTCCTTCAGCCGGCACAATGGTTCCGGGTTTTTCCGCAGCTGATACTGGGACTGGCTTCGCCCAGGGGAGGAGACCACCTCAGCCCCAGAGGTATCTTCACAGCGACGGCCCTCCAACGGAGCGGGAGAAATCTCCAGCTCCGCATGGCAGGTGCCACTAGGCCAGGAAGCATCCAAACTGCCAGAGTCATCCTCATCATCCAAGGGGACACATCCCACTGATCTATTGCGACTGTCCTCATTCTCAGGCTGAGCAGAAGGCGACACCAACAGTTCCGGGTGAAACTTTTTTAAATGAGAGACATTGCGAGCCACGGTCTCCCGTCCTCTGGTGGCAATGATCCGAGTTCCATTGATATTGACCACAGTCCATGGCATCTTTTCATAAGGCAGTTGATACTTTCCAGTGGAGAACCAATTTTTGAGCAACACCAAATCTCCTCCTTTGAGCCTTCCAGTTTGGGCATTTCGCCGCTGACCTACTTGGGCATACACCTTCTTGTGTCGAGCGTCAATCCTAGGAGCATCAGGGTTCTGCGGTTGCCATTGAGGATGGTGAGGTATTGAGTCAGTGACTACTCGGCCCATCAACAAGTGGGCAGGAGCCACCCCTGTTGTGGTGTGAGGCGTTTGGCGATAACTTCAGAGGAAAGTGAGTATGGCCAACTCTATTGACTGTTTCTTGTCATGAGCAATCCTGATTAACTTGTTAAGAGTCCTCATAAATCTTTCCGCCTCACCATTGGCTTATGGCCATCGAGGCATTATTCGGCGATGTCGAATGCCAAGGGCAGCGAGATATGTAGCCAGTTCCTGTCCTTTAAAAGGAGACCCATTGTGAGTACGCAATTCTTGCATCAGTCCATGTGTAGCCATAATCTTTTCGATTTTGGGTATCACTTCTGCAGCATTGGGAAATGTCACGATCTCAACCTCTGGATACTTCGCGTGTTCATCAATGGCTACTAGGGTATGGCGACCATCAGGCAGACTGCCAAAATCCATGCTGATGCAGGACCACGGTAACCTCGGCCGAGGCTCCGCAATGACTCGAGCGGGACGGGCATGTCCCCAGTGGCTTGACATGACGAGCACGATCAGACAGTAGCCTCTAACAATTCGTCCATCAGCGGGAACCATACCTTGGTTCGAAGGCGGGATTTGGTTTTCACCATGCCCTGGTGCCCGACGTGTGCTAGCTGTAGGCACCGATCTATTAACGACGTGGGGATGACCAACCTATTGCCTCTCAGCAAACAGCCCGTCGGGTCTTCGGTAAGTTAATCTCTGACATGGTAGAGGCTTTCCATGATCCTCTGAGCTGGGACAGTTAGGATTTTCCATTCATCGCTAGCCTTGTGCCAGTTGCCCTGTTGCAGAGCCCTCTTAGCTCTCTGCATACATTCATTTGTGGACGTTGCATCCGCCAGATCCCGCATGGACAGGGGAATCGGGCACGACCGGGCTGTTATGCACTTAACATATTCTTCGGTGTCAGTCGGGTCTTCCATTTCCCTGTTAGTGGCCGCTCGGGGATGTCGGGACGAGTAGTCCGCCGGATTGCGAGACCCAGGTTGGTATTCCACTTTACAATTGTAGTCTTGAAGCTGCAGCATCCACTTCTCAATCCTTAGCGGAGGCTTCGTGGATGTTCCTGAGAATAGGGCCACTAGAGGCTTGTGGCCTGTTGCAACCACAAATGGCTTTCCGTAGACATACAGGTGAAAGTGGTGACACCCTCAGTGGATAGCGATAGCCTCCTTTTCTATTTGCGAGTACCTCTGCTCAGTTTCGGTGAGGGACCTGCTTGCGAAGGCCACGGGAGCCCAGTCCTCTTCCTGACGTCGTCTCTGCAAGAGCACAGCCCTTAGGTCCACGGGACCCGCATCCACTGCTATTTGTGTAATTTTTTCAGGATCAAAGAAAGAGAGTGTGGTCGCTTCCGAGAGGGCATTTTTGATTTCCTTGAAGGCCTTAGCTTGATCCGGACCCCACAACCACGGAACAGATTCTTTGTTGAGCTCTCGTAGCGGCAGCGCTAAGGTGGTGAGGTCCCGAATGAACCTACCGCAATAGTTTATCATGCTAAGGAAGCTGCGAACTTCCGTCACTCTAGCAGGGGCTGCAGCATCTTTGATGTCCCAGACTTTTTCGGGATCCGGGTTGACTCTTTCTATGAAAAACATGTAACCGAAAAATTGGAGTTTCTTCTTTAGGAATTCGCATTTCTCTCTATGTAGAGTGAGTCCAGCATCTCGTAAACGGCGGAGCACTTGGGTGAGACGAGCATTGTGTTCAGGAAGAGACTTTGCGTGCACCATGATGTCGTCTCTTACATTGATTACACCAGGGATGTCCAGGATTAGTTCATGTATGATGTTTTGGAACACTTCACCAGCGCTTGATACTCCAAAACTCGAGTGTAATGTCGTAACCCCACGTGGGTTGAAAAAGTGGTGATGTTTCGTGATGCTTCATCGAGCACCAGTTGATGGTAACCTGTTCGTAAGTCGAGCTTAGAGAACCAACAGGCTCCGGTCATTTCTCCAATGAGATCATCGATTGTCGAAGTGATGTGGCGCTCACGTTTGATCGGTGCATTCGGTAAACGCATATCAACGCAGATTCTCACCGCGCCAGGCTGCTTTGGTTTTCTCGTGACTACGATGGGAGAAACCGAATGAGTGGGACCGGTGACTTTCTCTATGATTCCTGCTGCCTCCAACTTCTTGAGTTCCTCCTCTACTTGCGGCCGTAGGTGGAATACTATTCTTCGATGTCGTAGAGCAACCGGTTGGACCGTGTGATCAATATGAAGATGGACTTCTTTTCCCTTGAAGCTGCTAATACCCTCGAAGACTTCTGAAAATTCATCTAACAGGTGCAGTATTGACTCATGATGTACACTGAAGGCGAATGTCACGACTCCTAAGTCTTCGGCAGCCCGACACCCCAACAGCATACCTTGGTCATCTTCGGTGACATATTCATTGGTGTCGACAGCACGTTCCCCATGGGCTATGGAGGTCTTGAACCGCTCGAGGATCTTCAGAGGAGTTTCTTGGCCATATGCGAGCACAGGATCTTAGTACATCTTTGGAGCTTTTGTCCAGCCTGAAATCCGGCTCTCCATTAGATCCATGTCCAGCTAAATGCTTAGGGAAAGTGGCTTCCGCCATTAACATCTTGGTGAACCCCCTGCTGAATACATCTTTGTCGACAGGGGAGGTGCCTCAGGCTTGGAAGCGAGCCATGATTTTACTGCTGCTCAAAAAACCCACCTTGGACCCCCTGATACATGCTAACTATAGGCCAATCTCCCTGCTCCCTGCTCTGGCAAAAGTGGCCGAGCGTTATGTGCACAGGATAATTTCCAGTTTCATCGAAGGAAACGACCTGTTGCACACCTCGCAGTCCGGCTTCCGTGCTAATTTTAGCACGGAGTCGGCTCTGCTGGAGGTCACGGTCGCCATCAGGGAAGTACTCGACCTGGGGGGAAAGGCCGTGTTAGTCATGCTTGACTTGTCGGCGGCTTTCGACACCGTTCCCCATGATGCCCTCCTTGTAAGACTCTGGGAGTGTGGCCTTCGTGGAACGGTGTGGAACTGGCTAAAATCATTTCTGGCCGACCGCCGACAAACGATCTGGGCGCCTCCTTTTTCCGCTGATATGGCTCCGCTAGAGGTGGGAGTCCCGCAGGGCTCCTTTCTCAGCCCTATGCTGTTTAACATCTTTATGGCCCCTCTGGCGGAAGTCGCGGAATCCTTTGGCGCCCAGATCGTGTCTTATGCCGATGACACCCAACTCCTGTTCACTTGTGACAGGGCTGGGTCATTTGATGGCATAAAGATCAGGGACTGCCTTGGTGCGGTGTTTGAGTGGTTTAGAGGTCATGGCTTGAAATGCAACTCTGACAAGTCAGAGTTGCTTTTTTTCGGTTGCGCACCGGAACTTGACTGGAAATCCTGGTGGCCTCAGGATATGTCTCCTCCTGACAAAGTCGCTGTGAAGGCTAAAAATCTGGGGGTGATAGTAGACTGTGACTTATCCTTTGGACCTCACATCTCGTCCACTGTTGGGAAATGCTTCGGCATCTTACGGATGTTGAGGAAATTTCTTCCTCTACTATCACTCAACCACAGGAAGACAGTCGTCCAGGCACTAATCGGGTCGTGACTGGACTACGCAAACGCTCTCTTTGTGGGTCTACCGAAATATCTTATGACCCGTTTGCAAGTGGTCCAAAATTCGGCAGCCCGTGCCATCTTTGGACTCCCGAGGAGAGCTGGTGCCACTGCCTTACTGAACACCCTTCATTGGCTACCTATCTCCAAGAGAGTCCTTTTTAAATGCCTGACAGTGGCCTTTAAGGCCCTTCATGGGATTGGCCCTAAATATCTCGGGAAACGTTTCTCCAGGTATGTGCCAAGTAGGACTCTTAGGTCATCGGGTCTGTCCCTGTTGTCTGTCCCTGTAATTCGCCGTGCTCGTCAGGGAGGTCGATCCTTCCGTTATTTGACACCCAAGGCATGGAACGAATTACCATTGTCCTTGAGATTGGCCCCTTGTCTTCTTACTTTTAGAAAGGACCTGAAGACATGGCTTTTTAGGTAACAGTCCTTTATTCCTTCTTCTTTTGTTGTGTGGTTGCTTTTTGCTGTTCCTTTCTTTGCCAAAGCGCCGGGATGCTCCTTTGGAGTTGCCGTGCGCTATAAAAGAATTAAAGTAACATAACATAACATAACAGTGATTGCTGATGGATACAGCATGGGTGCGGGGCACAGTGTCCAGTGGAGAGCATCTGCCATGACGTTGATGGTAGCCCCGGTGTCCACTACAGCCATGACTTCCTGAGACCCCACACAAATGTTACATTGCGGCAAATGACGCGCCTTACGGGCGGCGGTACCAATCATGTGCACCTTGTGGACTACTCTCTCTTCGTCCTCATCATCATTCATGTCGCTTGGTTTTTTGTCTCCCTCTGACACCGCGTTAACCATCTTTTTGTGGCTTACGGTATTTCTTGGATCTACATACTTTCTCAAAATGATTAAATCGCCCACATCCAGAGCACCTCTTCCCTTTTGCTGGACACTCTGCTGGCTGGTGCGGCGATCCGCCACAGTAGGCACACGTCTTGGCTGTTCCCGCTGTCGCAGTGGGAGGCCCTTTCTTGTTCCATCTCGACATGGGTTTGGTAGTTACGGCATTGACTGGTTCCATTTTCACCGGGACTTGGAGGGCAGCCTCCATGTGGGCGGCACGGGCTTTGGACAGTTCCTTGGTGCGCCCCAGGGTCAGGATATCAGCGAGGGACTTGCCAGATTCTTCCAGAATGTGTTCTCGGGGTTAGGCTGAGGCATACCCTTGAATCACTTGACCCCTTATCTCTTCCGTTGCGTCCAGGAACCCACACGAGGAGGCAAGATTCTTCAGCCTCGCGTGATATGTGTCCAGTGACTCTTCCAGGAGTTGTCGCTCTTCTCTGACTATGAACCTCTCATAGTCCTGATTGGCCATCGGCTCAAAGTGCCCATTAAGGGCATTTATTAATGTATGGTGGTTCTTTGGTGTGGCTTCCACAAGTGTTTTGGCAATGTTATGTATGTCTTTTCCTCTTAGGTGTAACAACATTGCCCTTTTCTGGTCTTTGTGCACCTTAGTGGCTTCAAAGAAGATTTGTAGACAATCCACCCAGTCTTTCCATTTTGGCGCAAGGGAGGATGGTGATCCTTCTACTATGGAAGTCTCTATCAGTGGTATTTGTGACATGGTTCAAGACTTGGCAACTATGTTCTTGCTGAGCGCTGTCACTCTCCAATATCCTCCCAACACTGAGTTCCTGGGTGTGATGTTCACTCTACCCTCTCTTGGGCTCTTGGGTGGCGTCTGTGGGGCAAGGCAGGTAGTCCGATGTAGTGTGTGAAGCTCTGGACTGCTCCCAGTTATTATAGGTGCCTGCAGTGGAAATCCCCTTCGACTTCTCCCCCTTGTCAATGCTGTATGTCTCCACAGCTGATGTATGGCACTCTGTGCGTGCGCGCTTGGCCTGCACGTTAGGCAGTAATTATGGCCTGCTTGTGGCCTCTCGTTGTGCCTCTCGCTGCTGCCTCTGGGCTTCACTGGGGGTGGGGCCTGTGACACGGCCTTGCTCGAGTTCTTTCCAGAGGCCTGCTCTTCTCCCCCACGTGGCGGCACCAGTGCTAGGGGTCTTTCTGGCCCAGCAGTATGGGTCATGCTTGTGTGTGCAGGGAGCGGGGCAGCGCCTGCCGCCGGAGCACCTAGAGGGGCATTGCTGTAAAGCCGCACCCAGCCGCGGAGATGGCACGCGCGGCGGGCGGCTCCCCTTGCCTTCGTGCAGCGGCAGCCTCACCTCTCGCCCGCACACGGCCACGCCGAATCCAAGTGCCCACACGTGACACGAGCACCCAACAAGACGACGGGCGCCAGGAAGAGACGGCGCCGTTCGACGGGGCACGAGCGCCGCGAGCAATAGGTCACGCATGCGGCCGCCTCTCCGATGATGGAGAGGGCACGACCACCCTCGTCGCCAAATGTTGTGTCAGCTGTGTGGGCAGTGCCGACCCAGGTGGGGGCACAACAGGATGTATCTTGGGCACACTACGCACTACAGATCACAGGAGCCAGGGTAGTGTACAAACTCGTGGGGCTGGCCTCCGTTGCCTAACTGGCGTACGGTTACACGCCCCAGCACTTTCATTAAACAATGGTCATATGACCAGTACGTCCTTGACATGCCCCTGAAGTCAACCCAGCACGACATTACAGGGGCTAGACCTTTAAGAGTCGGAATTTCCGCCCCACTTTGCCCCAGGGTCGGGCAGTGCCAGAAGAGCCCCCTGATGTTTTTTGGGCTCTTTGTAGGCCCGTTTTATGGTCACGTGGGCCAGGTTTGCGAATGTCCCCGATATTGAAATAAACAGTGCCGGCTTTAGGGCAGTGCGAATGGTGGGGGGAGAGGAGGCGTGCAATGCTTAGCAATAACTTACTATTTCGAAACACGTGTACAGCGCCCTTACAGGTTCACCACTGCCCTGAGTTCCAAATGTAGGTCGCTTTTTATCTACCCGGCTCGCTAATGGGGTAGCTTTTATGTTATTGCCTGGGCCGGTTTTCTGGCCCAATCCAACCCTACATTCTAGCGCTTGGAAACAGAGAGCTGTGCTCATCCACCTGCCTTCTCGCTTCAGTCACATGAGAATGTGTCCAACAAGGAAGTCCAGGCCTCCGATACCTCTCAGTGAAGGCGTGCCGGGCTCTGCTATGGGAAAACAATCACCTGCTTATTTACCGACTTCTCTGCTCTCCTCTGACCCTCTCACCGAGCCTCTTTTTGCCTACAGAGCAGCTGTGGGCGAGGGCCAAGGAACAGCATTGGCAGGGCTGTGCATATGTAAAAAGCGCCCATGTTATTAAAAACAAAAATGGATATCTAAACTGTGCATTTTACTGTGGTGATTGTATTTTGAGCGCTCGGAACCCCGTAGGGATCATATTCGCGCTATAGAATACTCCTCAAATAAATAAATAACACAACTATGAAGAGGTGCCTAAAACAAGCCAGAACTATTGGCTTTGACAGTGCTTGTTAGCATTATCAAACAAATAAGCTACAAGGATGAATTTGTTGTGAAAATGTCAATATTAGTGGCGGAGCAAAGCCGTAGGGTCCCTAGGAGTGTCCTGTCAAGGGCCCCCGTATCCTAGCACCACCCCCACCCGGGCTTATCAAGAAATATTTGGCGTTAGTGATTTACAAACTGGGGCCAAGGAGTGCTCGGTGCATGGGGGCCCCCAGGGCACAGTCACGAGGCTGCGAGCACAGCAGACATGGCATGTAGCGGTGGGGCCTCTGTGCTGTTAAAGATGCTTTATTTGCACCGCACCAATGGCCCTTCTTACTGATAGTTTTTCTCTTTCACTTTTCTCCATCCCATCTTTCCCATTCTGCTGCCCATATTTAGCCTGATTCGTTCATCACCTTTCCTGCTTTCCCCACATCACCCAGCCAAGCTTTCTTGAAGCCTTGATGCCCCTCACCAACATATTGAAGCCCCCCTCACACTGGCGCTGCTGGCTTTTACCTCTGTCACTCTTATTCTGTTTTGCATGGTTCCCTCCCCCGCAGCCTGCTCTCTCTCACAGTTTTCCTCACACCCCATGCTGCTCTCCTCTCCCAGTTTTCCTCATTCTCCCACCCTACCGCTCATTCTCCCCCCTCACTGCCAGGGCTGGACTGGCCGTAGCGGGCACCGTGCAATCCCCCGGTGCGCCGCACGGGTGGGGGCTGGTTTTGGGCCCCTGGAGGCCGTTTTTGTTACAGGGACGTTTTTGCAGCACAGCTGCAAAATCGTCCCTGAAACAAAATCAGCAGAAAACTGGCCCTGGCAAAGAGCTCGGCGTCACCCCAACCCCCTGTGGGGGAGGGGGGGAGGCTAGCACTTTTCCATGGCCGGTTTTGGTTTCCAGTCCGGCCCTGCTCACCGCTCATTTTCCTACCCCCATTCTCCTACCCCCATTCTCCCACCCTCATTCTCCCACCCTATCACTCATTCTCCCTCCCGCTCATTCGCCCTACCACTCATTCTCCCTACCACTCAGTCTCCCACCCTACTGCATATTCTTCCACCTTCCCACTAATTTTCCTACCATACAGCTCATTCTCCCACCCTCATTCCCCTATCCTGCAGCTCATTCTCCCTACCGCTCATTCTCCCGCCCTACCACTCAATCTCCCTACACCTGTTTCTCCTACCCCCTCAATCTTCCACCTTACCGCTGTTTCTCCCATCCTCCCGCTCATTTTCCTGCCCTACCAATCATTCTCCCCCTACTGCTCATTCTCCCACCCTACCGCTCATTCACCCACCCTACTTTTCATTCCTTCGCCCTACTGCTCATTCTCCCTCCCTACTGCTCATTCTCCCACTCTACCGCTCATTCTCCCACCCTCCTGCTCATTCTCCTTACCGCTCATTCCCTCACCCTCATCCTCCCACCCTCATTCATCCTACGGCTCATTCACCCACTCCATCGTTAATTCTCCCACCCTACCACTCATTCTCCCTACCTTTAATTCTCCCACCCTACCACGCATTCTCCCTACCCCTCATTCTCCCAACTACTGTTCATTCTCCCTACCGCTCATTCTCCAACCTAACTGCTCATTCACCCACCCTACCACTCATTCTCCCACACTAATGCTCATTCTCCCTCCCTACAGCTCATGCTCCCACTCTATCACTTATTCTCCTACTCTACCACTCATTCTCCCTACCGCTCATTCTCTCACCCTCATTCTCCCACCCTCACTCTCCCTGCGGCTCATTCACTCACCCTATTGTTAATTCTCCCACCGTACCACTCATTCTCCCTACCTTTAATTCTCCCACCCATTCTCCCACCCTATAGCTCATTCTCCCACCCTACCCCTCATTCTCTAACCTAACTGCTTATTCACCCACTCTACCGCTCATTCTCCCACCCTACAGCTAATTCTCACACCCTACCGCTCATTCTCACACCCTACAGCTCATTCTCACACCCTACCGCTCATTCTCCAACCCTACAGCTCATTCTCACACCCTACCCCTCATTCTCCCAACCTACTGCTCATTCTCCCACCCTACTGCTCATTCTCCCACCCTACTGCTCATTCTCCCTCCCTACTGCTCATTCTCCCAACCTACTGCACATTCTCCCACCCTTCTGCTCATTCTAACAACCTATTGCTCATTTTCCCAACCTACTGCTCATTCTCCCACCCTACTGCTCATTCTCACATCCTACCCCTCATTCACCCACCCTACCTTTCATTCTCCCACCCTACCACTCATTCTCCCACCCTAGCGCTCATTCTCTCACCTTACCACTCATTCTCCCACCCTACCGCTCATTCTCCCACCCTACCGCTCATTCTCCCACCCTACCGCTCATTCTCCCACCCTACCGCTCATTCTCCCACCCTACCGCTCATTCTCCCACCCTACCAAACATTCTCCTACCCTAGCGCACATTCTCCCACCCTACCAAGCAGTCTCCAACCCTAGCGTGTATTCTCCAACCTGATTGCTTTTTCACCCACTCTACCGCTCATTCTCCCACCCTACCACTCATTCTCCCACCCTACAGCTCATTCTCCCAACCTACTGCACATTCTCCCACCCTTCTGCTCATTCTAACAACCTATTGCTCATTTTCCCAACCTACTGCTCATTCTCCCACCCTACTGCTCATTCTCACATCCTACCCCTCATTCACCCACCCTCCCTTTCATTCTCCCACCATACCACTCATTCTCCCACCTTAGCGCTCATTCTCTCACCTTACCACTCATTCTCCCACCCTACCGCTCATTCTCCCACCCTACCGCTCATTCTCCCACCCTACCGCTCATTCTCCCACCCTACCGCTCATTCTCCCACCCTACCAAACATTCTCCTACCCTAGCGCACATTCTCCCACCCTACCACGCAGTCTCCAACCCTAGCGTGTATTCTCCAACCTGACTGCTTTTTCACCCACTCTACCGCTCATTCTCCCACCCTACCGCTCATTCTCCCACCCTACAGCTCATTCTCACACCCTACCGCTCATTCTCACACCCTACAGCTCATTCTCCCACCCTACCCCTCATTCTCCCAACCTACTGCTCATTCTCCCACTCTACCGCTCATTCTCCCACTCTACCGCTCATTCTCCCACCCTACTGCTCATTCTCACACCCTACATCTCCTTCTCACACCCTACAGCTCATTCTCACACCCTACCCCTCATTCTCCCAACCTACTGCTCATTCTCCCACTTTACCGCTCATTCTCCCACCCTACTGCTCATTCTCCCAACCTACTGCTCATTCTCCCACCCTATTGCTCATTCTCCCACCCTACTGCTCATTCTCCCACCCTACTGCTCATTCTCCCACCCTACTGCTCATTCTCCCACTCTACTGCTCATTCTCCCACCCTACTGCTCATTCTCCCACCCTACTGCTCATTCTCCCACTCTACCGCTCATTCTCCCACTCTACCGCTCATTCCACCCTACTGCTCATTTTCCCACCCTACTGCTCATTCACCCACCCTACTGCTCATTCTCCCACCCTACTGCTCATTCTCCCACTCTACCACACATTCTCCCACTCTACCGCTCATTCTCCCACCCTACTGCTCATTCTAACAACCTATTGCTCATACTCCCTACTGCTCAGTCTCCAACCTGACTGCTCATTCACCCACCCTACCGCTCATTCACCCACTCTACCACTCATTCTCTCACCCTACTGCTCATTCTCACACCCTACATCTCCTTCTCACACCCTACATCTCCTTCTCACACCCTACCCCTCATTCTCCCAACCTACTGCTCGGTCTCCCACTTTACCGCTCATTCTCCCACCCTACTGCTCATTCTCCCAACCTACTGCTCATTCTCCCACCCTACTGCTCATTCTCCCACCCTACTGCTCATTCTCCCACCCTACTGCTCATTCTCCCACTCTACTGCTCATTCTCCCACCCTACTGCTCATTCTCCCACCCTACTGCTCATTCTCCCACTCTACCGCTCATTCTCCCACTCTACCGCTCATTCCACCCTACTGCTCATTTTCCCACCCTACTGCTCATTCTCCCACCCTACTGCTCATTCTCCCACCCTACTGCTCATTCTACCACTCTACCACACATTCTCCCAATCTACCGCTCATTCTCCCACCCTACTGCTCATTCTCCCACCCTACTGCTCATTCTAACAACCTATTGCTCATACTCCCTACTGCTCAGTCTCCAACCTGACTGCTCATTCACCCACCCTACCGCTCATTCACCCACCCTACCGCTCATTCACCCACCCTACCGCTCATTCACCCACCCTACCTCTCATTCACCCACCCTACCCCTCATTCTCCCATCCTACAGCTCATTCTCCCACTCTACTGCTCATTCTCCCACCCAACAGCTCATTCTCCCACTCTACCGCTCATTCTCCCACTCTACCGCTCATTCTCCCACCCTACCACTCATTCTCCCACCCTAGCACGCATTCTCCCACCCTACCGTTCATTCTCCAACCTGACTGCTTATTCACCCACTCTACTGCTCATTCTCCCACCCTACTGCTCATTCTCCCACTCTACTGCTCATTCTCCCACTCTACCACTCATTCTCCCACTCTACCGCTCATTCTCCCACCCTACCGCTCATTCTCCCACCCTACCGCTCATTTTCCCACCCTAGCGCGCATTCTCCCACCCTACCGCTCATTTTCCAACCTGACTGCTTATTCACCCACTCTACCGCTCATTCTCCCACCCTATCCCTCATTCTCCCATCCTACTGCTCATTCTCCCACCCTACTGCTCATTCTCCCACCCAACAGCTCATTCTCCCACTCTACCACTCATTCTCCCACTCTACCGCTCATTCTCCCACCCTACCGTTCATTCTCCAACCTGACTGCTTATTCACCCACTCTACTGCTCATTCTTCCACCCTACCGCTCATTCTACCACTCTACCGCTCATTCTCCCACCCTACCGCTCATTTTCCAACCTGACTGCTTATTCACCCACTCTACCGCTCATTCTCCCACTCTACCGCTCATTTTCCAACATGACTGCTTATTCACCCACTCTACCACTCATTCTCCCACCCTACAGCTCATTCTGCCACCCTACAGCTCATTCTCACACCCTACCGCTCATTCTCCCACCCTACAGCTCATTCTCACACCCTACCGCTTATTCTCACACCCTACAGCTCATTCTCACACCCTACAGCTCATTCTCACGCCCTACCGCTCATTCTCACGCCCTACCGCTCATTCTCACACCCTAGCGTTTAAAAAAATAATAATTTGGGCCGTTGATATTAAGTGATGTTACTGAAGCACGGAACATTGAACCGACGCTGAGACTAGAACCTAGGTGTCCCGACTTCTAAAGTCAGCAACTCTGACAAAAAGACTCCGCTTTCATTCTCGTATGGCTTGTTCCCCTTATCGCTGTCAGCGTTCTTATGGCGGTGGAAACCGCTATACAAACAAGTATTTAAAATTCAATAGGTCCTGCCTTTCATTAAGTTAAAGCCATTTGCTTTGCTATACAATGCCATTAGCAAAGCAAATGGCTTTTAACTTAATCAATTGCGAGACCTATTGTATTTTCAATGCTTGTTTAAGACATAACATCAGTAATGTTTCCTTTATAAAAAAATTATCCTCTTTCTCTTAAAAAATCTGCCCTTAAACCAATAAAAGAAGAAGAAACGATGTGCACATTTTCGTAACTGGCACTTGAGTCCCAAGATGCATCAATTACCTATTGCCCCATTAAACGACAAATCAAACTGGACCTGGAGGACAAGCAACTGCAAGATACTGAATTTACGTTCATTCCAGGTCAGGGTATAACATGCATCCTTGAGGAGATGAAATAGGAACTCATTACATAGTTAGTTACAAGTTCCTAAGCAGTCCTCATTCTACGTGTTACTAATGATTTTAAAGCAAATAGGTCAGCCTAATGTGCTATAAAGGTGCAATGATTGCGTGGCTGTTAATGGTACTACCGTACCTTGATTAGATCATTCATTAGCTTATGATCACACTTCATTCGTATTTGCTTTAGACAAATGCAACACAGATATGCCTCAAAGCTGTATCTTCTGAACAATTCTGGTCAGTTCATTGATGTCTTTATACGTCAGACACTTGTATTCAGTGATCCATAACAGTCCAAAGCAACCTTGTTCCCACCACTGTAATGTACCCTTCCAACTTGCACCTCGAATACCAGATGAAAGCTAAACACCTATATATCTCAAAAAAGAAAACTTAGCTTGTGGCAAACTGCTACTGCTGACTATTTTCTCTTATTTATTTATTTATAAAGTTTTATATAGCGCGAACTTGATCCCGAAGGATATCAGAGCGCTTTACAATTTGAAGGAAAGGAAGGTAACAGTTCAGTACATTAGTCAAATGGGGAATCTACATAGGCATAGAATCAAATAGGGCTCACATAACAGGCCGTTTAGAAACCTGGGCGAAGAATGGGCTAGTCGTTGATTGACACACTATGACCCCTCTCTCTCCAATCCCGAAAGCAAAACACAAAGGATTGATCTTTGACAAAGAGCTCGTTTCAACTTTAACTTACTGTCATCAGGCAAAAAAAATACAAATTTCATGCTGAGCCAAGGAAATACACTCAGTCCATTTCTCCTTGAACAAAATGGAACAATTTAAAGGTCGCACAATATTTGGAGGGATACAACACCTTGTGCCTTAAGTTTCTGGAAAAATACAAATAAAATTCCATTCAGTAAAAAAACAAGCAGCAAGACCAGTTGGTCTCCGGTGAAACAAAAGATCCCATGCATGCTCTTTTCGTTCAAGATCTTTTTTAAACTCACCTGCATGATTCACAATGCATGGTCTATGCCATAAATGAGTGCTGTTTGAGCCCTGTGCACAGATGCATTAAATGAATGAATTGGCTTTTAATTGACGTTTGGATCCCTATTTGTGCAGGGTTAAAGTGAATTGCGGCACAAACAATTATTATTTAGTGTGGGTCTGATGCAAGATTGATTGGCAGCCTAAGTGCTCGTTTGTGAAACTCTAGCAATTGGGAGTGGTCGTTTTTAGAATCATATGGAGTGGCACTGCAATCTTGAGTAGAAGCAAAGAGCTTCAGCCGTTTTTTCGATTTCATGTTCTTTTCTTTTTGTTTTCTTTCTAGTGCTGCTCTGTTGTTCTATGTGTGACCTTTGTGGTTGAAAGTCATTGGGAAAGAGGTCTCTGTCAATATGAGGGAAACAAAAAGCCACTGAACTTGCGCAAGAAGCTCGTAAGCCAAGCAATGCCTTAAGAAATCTAGAAATTATACAATTAAAGAAAAATATATTCTGATTGACCAGGTAGAACCTATTATTTCAATATAAATCCACCAAAATGGGTCCTGGGGGGAGCTCAAACATAAAACAAAACATGTAGCACAAACACTTCCAACTTTGTTTGAAAAGAAAACGTCTCGGAACACAGTGGCAGAGGCAATATCCGATACATGCGTCACTAAACCTATTGTTAGTTACTCCAGTCCTGTTTTGTCGGGATCCTGCACTAGAGCCACCTCTAGAGCCAAAAGTAGATTGTACTCATCTGTTTTTGCATCTTGAAAACCCAGAAGCAGCCACAGGGGTCTCTGAGGCTAACACCGCAACCAGTGGCCAAAAGGTGGCATCAGGGCCCTCTAAACCCAACCCAGATTCAGTGAAGGAGCTGAGGGTAGAGGTAATGGGTCTGAAGAGCATGGTAATGGACTTAACATGCATGGTGAAACAATTACTCTTAGTTATATTCTGATACTATTGAAATTGGACACTATGTAAAGAAGGCCCCTGGTGGCTATTCTTATCTAAACATTTTACTTCGCTACGTAATAATGAGCAGAGAGGCCTTGAGTGATGTGTCTCAAAGGTCAACCAAGGCATCTCCCTGACTAGTGCCCCTGCACCATTGGGGTTACCATGGGCGATTGCTAACTTTGAACTACAAGGGCCTAGGGCAACCAGCTGGATTGTGGGGGGGAATTAGACCATCATCTTCATGGCCACTTAGGGCACATAACGAGCCTTCCCTTGTTATGGAAAATTGATCGAAAAAACAATGCAGTTGATGCTAGCCAAAAATGCACAACCAGCAACAATCAACCATATTTCAAGGGGCAAGAGGTTCACCCTATATGCACACTGAAACACCAGCTCATGTTTTGTTTGCTTCTACAGCATATATACGACCTAGACTCACGTGTTAAACCAGTATGCCAACAACTGGGCACATCAAATCATTCGGAGGCCCTAAGAATATTAAGAAGAGATTCCAGAACATTTTATGCCTGTGCAGTAGCTAAATTCTTGGAGAGGATGTGGATTATAAGGCAGAAATCCATGTTAGGCCCAACACAAACATAATACTTTTAGAACAATTGACCTGTTTGTTGAGCAACCAGTCTTCACAATTTAAGCATATCCCCTAGAATGGGGGGCGGAGCTTGTCGCAGCACAAGATGGCTGTGTAAGCGAAGAGCTCCGCGAGCCATCGGTAGTATCAGCAATTATCCTCACATCCATTGCCGCTATCGAGTCATGAACGGGAGGAGGTAGCGGAGTACATTCGGAGCTACCCTCCGGTGCCACATTTGCCATCAGAGCCCACGCCGAAAGGGGAGATCGAGTCCGTGGCCTGTGCTACTGAAGGCCGCGCTGCACTGCAGGCCTGGCTGTCTGCTACAACCGGCCGAGTAATCTTCCCGAAATAGATTGTGTATGCGGCTGGGGGCTCCTGATTTGCAGCATTTGACCACTTTCTCCCATGGGGGCTGCGAGAGCCAAGACAGACATGGTGTGCACCTGCCGCTGACGTCTGCTCCCTGCGGTGCGCCTCCCGAGTCAAGGCCTCCCCAGAAGTCCCCGGAGTCGGCTGTTGGCTGGATCACGTAAGCAAAGGCCCGCAGCGGAGCGGAGATCCTGCGCAGATCAGCACGCTGTTCCGAACTAAAACCTCGGAGTAGGCGGTGAGTGCGGCAGGCCATGCCTCTCTAGCTTGGAGGAGGGGGTGTGGCATGAGCACTGATACGGGCTGAGTGACCTGTGCCCACAGAACGTGCATGAAGGCAACATGGCCCTGAAGGGCTTATAAACTTTGATACCTGCCTTATTTCCTGTCTCTGCTTCCCAGGGTGAGGAGGAGCTGTCGGCCCCGATAGAAGATTGCTTCTGACCCCATGGGGCCCCCGAGTGCTGGTGAGCCTCATACCATACTGGCCCCACCACCGCAAAACGGGGTTTCCACCTCCTGCTTATTGCGCCTGGGGGGTTCGCCGAGGGAAGTGCAGACCCCAGTTTAACACATCCTTCCTCCCGCATCGCACACCAGTGTCTGGAGAGGGGGAGCCCCAGCATGAGGCCATCCTTAGGACTCAGGAGGAAAATTGAGCAGGGATTCCTGGCTGGTGGTGACGGGGAGGTGGAGGCTCACTCCAGTGAGGCAGGACACACAGACGACAGGAGAGATCAGACCCCAATGACGCGGCGCCTGAGAGAGCTTGGCACCCCAAATCACCGCACTGCAGCACACCGGTCGGGTGCACCGCCCCAGCGGGCGACATAATGGGCAAAGTAGATAAGACCCAATCAAAACTGCTCTTCGAGAAAAAGAAAACCAGAGCCAGGGAATAGGGGGTTCCCGCTCCTCGGAGGACCAGACGGACGCCCCAGAGGAGGGGCCTAGGGATGTAAAGCAGATGTTCGCAGTGGTGCAAAAGACCTTAATGATGATCGACGGTAAGATTAACTCACTTGTATTCCGAAGGGATAGAATGTCGGAATGCCTCGACAAACATGCAGAGCGGATAGATATGACTGAATGTCGAGTGATTGAGGTGGAAAAGCGCAATCAGAAACGGACTTGGTTAAAAAACAAATGGCTAAGGTGCTCATGACATTGCAGGACAAAGCAAAAGATTTAGTGGCCAGGTCCACAAGGAGTAACATTCGTCTTACAGGTCTGCCAGAGACTACCTCGATGGGCAACATGGAACAGTTCACCGAAAAAATTCCTATCTTCCCTGCTGGGCCGCGACACTTTCTCTGATATGTTTATAGTGGAACGTGCCCATCATTCGCTCGGCCCTCGGTAGACTCCTGGGGCTCCCCCGTGCCCAATCATAACAAAACTGCTAAACTACAGGGATAGAGATGCTGCCCTAAGGCGGACCAGGCAATTGAGGGAGCTACAGTACGAGGGTTCTGCTATCTCCCTCTATCGGGACTTTACTATGAAGGTCCAGGATGCCAATTCAACTCTCTGAAGCGATTACTCCGAGACCAAAACATAGAATACGCCATGCTCTACCCTACCAGGCTCAGAGTCATCCTTAACGGTAAGGCTTGTATCTTCTAGGACTCTAAAGCGCTGCAAAAAGCCCTGAAGGACTTCTCCAAGAAGGTGGAGCGTCGAGATGCAGAAGCAGAGCGACTCGATGAGGCGACCGGGGGTGGGGGGGGGGGTGGTCAGGTGGTAGCCTGGATGAACAGGATTGAACTGTCCGCTGTGCACCAGGCCCCCTGGTTCTTTGACTGCCTAGGACAGCTGGCGGGGCTCCCGGTTGAATGAAGTGTGTGGCAGTGATCTGATGCCGGTTATTCTCACTCATGAACTTCATGAAGATCGTGCTGCGTTGTGAAGCAACCTGAACTCTCACAAGTATTACCACTGACAGTTTCTTGGGCTCGTCGGGGGGGCCACTGCGTCTCCTACAGTTGCCATTGTTTTTCTTTCCTTGCTCTTTTAAGACGATGCTTTGCCAGCGGGGATAGCGAAGCTGTACTTTCTCTCACAGCGTATAAGTATTAATGATAGTTCAGATAGTCTTGGATGTGCCATATTTGTTTAGATGGTACAAAAGGGGGTGGTGATGGACGGAGCATCTGAACCAATCAAACACTCACACCCAGTCAACAGATCTGGGTTCAATCCATCACCGTTCTTTAGCCCACTCTGCCACCCCAGTTCAGACATGGCCATATGCAAATCAGTCTGACCCTGTGCCCCATGGGAACAGTCCAGCCCGAACTGCCAAGCCATGCCTTCCCTGGACCGGAAACAAGCTTCCGAGGACCGGTTTCTGGCATTTCAGCCATCTTCTGCCTGGCTTGCTTGAATCCAGTGGCAAAGTGAGCAAGTGACTCACGTCTGGGCATACCCTGCCAACTTATGGTGAACAAAGTGGTACAAAAGGGGGTGGTGATGGACGGAGCATCTGAACCAATCAAACACTCATGGCAGAGTGGGCTAAAGAACGGTGATGGATTAAACCCAGATCTGTTGACTGGGTGTGAGTGTTTGATTGGTTCAGATGTTCCGTCCATCACCACCCCCTTTTGTACCACTTTGTTCACCATAAGTTGGCAGGGTATGCTCAGACCTGAGTCCCTTGCTCACTTTGCCACTGGATTCAAGCAAGCCGGGCTGAAGACGGCTGAAATGCCAGAAACCGGTCCTTGGAAGCTTGTTTCCGGTCCAGGGAAGGCATGGCTTGGCAGTTTGGGCTGGACTGTTCCCATGAGGCCCAGGGTCAGACTGATTTGCATATGGCCATGTCTGAACTGGGGTGGCAGAGTGGGCTAAAGAACGGTGATGGATTAAACCCAGATCTGTTGACTGGGTGTGAGTATTTGATTGGTTCAGATGATCCGTCCATCACCAACTCCCTTTGTATATTTGTTTAGATGGCATGGCCAACTGCCTGTAGTCACTAGTAGTGCTTAGGTAAAATCTGCCCCTGAGTGTTACACACTAAATGGCCTGTTGCCTTAGTTACTTAAGGGGTGGGGGTGGGGGGAGGGTGGATACCGACTATGCTAAGTTTGGGTATGCATGGCATGTGTGGGGTCTCTGTTCTGGGCATTGTTTTTACTTGTTTGTTTTAATTTGGCCACAATGAGAGTCTGGTATCTGATATCTGTACCAGGAGTAGCCTGTGGTATAGGGCCGTATAGAGGCTGTTGAGCTAGAGGGCACCATAGAATCCCGGTTGGGAAATCGCCTCCCCTTCCAGATACAATGGGGGCTGGGGTAAGATTGCTGACCTGGAATGTCAGGGGACTGAACAACCAGCGTAAAACTAGAAAGGTGATGGTGTACCTAGCTAGGCATAATACAGATATTGCGCTACTACAAGAAACTCACCTCCCACTTGATAATCCGATGCTGGCCCGTAGGAAGATACGGGGCATGTCCACGCTGCTGGCTTTCCTCACATGCCCGGGGTGCTCACCTGGGTAAACCCTAGGGCTTGATTCTCCGTATAAGAACTGCACACAAACACACAGGGCAGATATACTATATCTAAATGCAAGGGGAAAGGCATGGAATGTATTCTCATTAATGTATACGGCCCGACTATGATCACCCACAGTTTTTTCAGAATTTACTTGACTTGGCGCGTCAATTACCCTCTATGCCGAAAATCTGGGGTGGGGAGTTTAACTGTGTGTTGAATCCAGCCTTTCCCCCGCTCCTACTCAGACCCCTCACCAATACTGCTGGACCTAGAGTGCCCTACAAAGCATCCCCCTCCATTTACTTTGAGATTCCCACCGTATGCATTATTAGACGATGCCTTTAGGGAGCAGATATCGGAAGCCATAGATGTTTTCTTTGCTACCAACATTGACTCAGTCCCGCAATTCGCCACCATTTGGGAAACCTGCAAGGTTTATATCCGATGGATAGCTATCTCTAAACACTTGTGGGTTTTGAAATCTATCAGTGGGGGCTTAGCATTGCTGGAGCGAAAGCTGGTGGAATTAAAACTAGAAGCTTGGAGGGTGGCAACGATCATGGAAGACCACACTAAAGAAATATCAGGAAGAGGCCAACAGGGAGGTCAAACTAATGGGAAAATATGCAAAAGCAAGATCATACGGTGAGGGGGAATGTCCCAGCGCCACA
This sequence comes from Lissotriton helveticus, assembly GCF_964261635.1. Classification (NCBI taxonomy): domain Eukaryota; kingdom Metazoa; phylum Chordata; class Amphibia; order Caudata; family Salamandridae; genus Lissotriton; species Lissotriton helveticus. Next base: position 535,525,373 of record NC_136073.1, read on the forward strand.
TTGGTGGCTACAATGAGAGGTAGGTGTGAGAGTGCAGGTACCATAGAGATTTGCTTGGACTCAGGTGAGATGTCCAGCGACTCTGAGGCTGTAGCTAAGCGGTTCAGGGGCTGCTACTACTCTGAATTATATGGCTCCAAATCGCACTGACACAAACACACTGGAATATTTGGACTACATAAAATTACCATGGTTGTCAGACGATCACAGAGCGTACCTGATGAGACCTTTAGAGGCCTGGTAAGTACTCGATGCATTGCGATCAATGTGAGCTAATACCACCCCAGGTGAAGACGGGCTCACGGTGGCCTTCTATAAAGAGTTCAGAGAGTTACTGACTCCTCACTTGATCTCTCTATTTGAGGAACTGGGTGACTGTGACTCCATGTCACCAACGATGCGTGAAGCCTTGCTAGTCGCTCTCCTAAAGCCAGGTAAACCGCCACACGATTGCACTTCATACAGGACCCTTTCTCTTTTAAATGTGGACACTAAAATATTTGCCAAGATTCTTGCGAACCGATTGGCTCCCCTGAGCCCGTCCTTAGTTGGCCCTGAGCAGGCAGGATTTGTCCCTGGGTGTACATTAACCCAAAATCTACGAACAGTGTTTGGCGCTCTTCAACACACAGATAGTAAAGTGGCAGCAATCTTCCTAGATGCTGGAAAAGCTTTTGATTCTGTGGAATGGAATTTTATGCTACTAGTGTTTGAACGCATGGGGCTGGGAAGCATCTTTATTAGCCTGGTATAAGTCCTGTATACAGCTCCAATGGCCCAAGTGAGAGTGGGCAATATTGTCACTGCCCCCTTGAGATTTGCAGAGGCACCCATCAGGGTTGCCCGCTAGGTCCGCTTCTCTACGCGCTGGTCGCGGAGCCATTGGTGTGTGCCATCAGGGAGTACCATGGCCACAGGGGGATCCGGTTCCCCAATTACAATTTGATAATCTCCTCATACGCAGATGACACGCTCCTGTACATTCAGGATAAAGGGTCTAACCTTTCTCCCGTATTAAGAGAGTTAGTGAAATTCATGGAATTTATGGGTCTTAAAATTAACTGGTCGAAGTCTACTATATTTCCTCTCACCACAGCATTGCTCCCAGTGGATTTAGATTTCCCCTTGGTTTGGTCTACTGATCCGGTGCGATACTTGGGGATCCAAGGACACACGTGCTCGGAAACAGTATTTAAGGAAAACTATGGGCGAGCGCCAAGCAATTGCTCGACTGGAAGATGATATTAATAGGTGGATTTTTCTCCCCTTGTCGCTCCTAGGAAGGATATCGCTTATGAAGATGGTAATGCTGCCCAGACTCCTCTTCTTGTTCTTAAAACATACCAATTGTCCTCCCAGCTTATTTTTTTTCAACATCATAGGTCTTTACATGTCAAATTTGCCTGGGCCGGAAAACAACCACGGGTCAGATAGGATGTTCTAATTCTCCCCTATTCGAAGGTGGGGCTAGGAGACCTGGGTTTAGACCTCTATTATCGGGCGGCTCAATGCTCTCATGCCTTTTACTGGCTACACCAACAGACCCCCCCATCTCCATATAGAGAGGGTAGCATTGGCCCCCTCCCTCTTGCCGACGGCACTGTTCCGTGCTGCGATACGATGCACTGGGATCTTAGATTCTATAAACACGACCACACATGCCTGGCATAACCTAACTAACCACCAGGCGGTCTCCATCCTTTACTCCCCTCACTCCCATTGAATGGTGCGCTTGGCTCCCAACTATCACAGAACCAGAAGTAGTGTGGGCCATGCAAACACTAGACTTAACTGTTATTGGAAACTTCTTTGCAGATGGGAGAGGGCAGGATTGGGAGGAGCTTGTCTCTAATAAACCAGAGGTTGCCCTCTTAACGATATTCCATTACTATAGAATCCGACAAGCACTCCGAGAGTTGCTGGGCGAGGAGCTATTGTAACCTCCGGAAGTTGTGCCCCTTATCACAATGTTACGCATGGACTCCCCGAGTAGGTTAGTCTCGCACTTGTACAGTAAAACCCAGGAATTTCGCCAGAATCAGTACACTAAGCCCAGACTAGAGTGGCAATCGGGCTTAGAGGTCCAGTTAGATGGCGACACATGGAAGTACTGCTGTGAGGCAACACAGCGCATTTCTTTGAACGGTCAACACCGTCTCATTCAATTTAAATTCCTTAATAGAATATATCATACTCGAGTCCGGTTACATAGGTTTGGTCTGCGAGATACCGACAAATGGGAAAGGTGTGGAGAGGAGTCGGCTGGCTTCTTACACTTAGCATGCTTATGCCCCACAATAGCTAATTTGTGGAACTAATATTTTCGAAACTCAGTGAAATTACCAGTGAAACCCTGAGGCCAAACCCACTGTAGCCCTATTGGGCTTCTCCAAAAGGGTCTGTAAAGATATTAGGCGCCTAATAGACATGGGCCTCCTGATAGCAAAACAAGTGGTGGCAATGCATTGGGCATGAGGTCCCCCCTACTGTGAGTCAATGGTCCAGAGATATGCTGTTCTGCAATACGCAATCTGAATCATACAGTGAATTGATTCCCCCTAGAAGCCGCCCCAAGAATTTTTGGGCTTATATAAGAGTTACTTAGAAGGGCAGAAATTAGCGTACTTGATAACAGGTGCCCTGTGTAAAAAAAAAATTTGAAATGTGTACACATGTTACTCTGGTGAAACAATCAATGTATCATGCAATATCCTACCAGTAATATACATTGATGTATACTAGCGTTCGCTGTGACCTTTTTTCTCTCTTTTTGGTTGAATTGTATGTATTGTACAATTCATTTTCACGATTATGAAAACTAAAAAAAGAAATTAAAAAAACTGTATACCCCCTAAAACGCTCACACATAGTGGCGCATGAACCCCATTGTTTACATTGTGGACCCGAAAAGAGTATTTTTGTTAATAATGAGGTTCTGATCCCTTCGTAGTCCATCTGTGTGGCATCCTGCTATTGCAGCTTGTTGCCAGGGTGTCACATGCTTTAGAATGCTTTGTACAGGTTCTGATTGTTTAGTCTAGAATACATAGGCAGTTAAGCTTGGACCTTTCTACTTATGACAGCTATCCTGTGGATGGGTATTGCAAAAAACACAGTTGATGGACAGAATGTAGAACAATGTAATACATTCATCCCAGTACAAGGATCTGGGCCTAAATCCATCGTTGTTTTGCACTCCACACCACCCTGGGTTAGACACTGGCTATATGCAAATCAGCTCTGACCCTGTGCCTCATGGGAACAGTCCAGTCCGGACTACCAAGCCATGTCTTTCCCAGACCGGAATCAAGCATCCAAGGACCGGTTTCTGGCTATCAGCCTTCATCAGCCTGGATAGCTTGACTCCAGTGGTGTGGAGAGCCTGGGACTCACGTCTGAGCATACCCAGCCCACTCGGGGTGAAAATTGCAAAAAACACAGTTGATGGACAGAATATAGGACAATGTCATACATTCATCCCAGTACAAGGATCTGGGCCTAAATCCATCGTTTTTTTGCACTCCACACCACCCTGGGTTAGACACTGGCTATATGCAAATCAGCTCTGACCCTGTGCCTCATGGGAACAGTCCAGTCCGAACTACCAAGCCATGTCTTTCCCAGACCGGAATCAAGCATCCAAGGACCGGTTTCTGGCTATCAGCCTTCATCAGCCTGGATAGCTTGACTCCAGTGGTGTGGAGAGCCTGGGACTCACGTCTGAGCATACCCAGCCCACTCGTGGTGAAAATTGCAAAAAACACAGTTGATGGACAGAATGTAGAACAATGTCATACATTCATCCCAGTACAAGGATCTAGGCCTAAATCCATCGTTTTTTTGCACTCCACACCACCCTGGGTTAGACACTGGCTATACGCAAATCAGCTCTGACCCTGTGCCTCATGGGAACAGTCCAGTCCGAACTACCAAGCCATGTCTTCGCCAGACCAGAATCAAGCATCCAAGGACCGGTTTCTGGCTATCAGCCTTCATCAGCCTGGATAGCTTGACTCCAGTGGTGTGGAGAGCCTGGGACTCACGTCTGAGCATACCCAGCCCACTCGGGGTGAAAATTGCAAAAAACACAGTTGATGGACAGAATGTAGAACAATGTCATACATTCATCCCAGTACAAGGATCTGGGCCTAAATCCATCGTTTTTTTGCACTCCACACCACCCTGGGTTAGACACTGGCTATATGCAAATCAGCTCTGACCCTGTGCCTCATGGGAACAGTCCAGTCCGAACTACCAAGCCATGTCTTTCCCAGACCGGAATCAAGCATCCAAGGACCAGTTTCTGGCTATCAGCCTTCATCAGCCTGGATAGCTTGACTCCAGTGGTGTGGAGAGCCTGGGACTCACGTCTGAGCATACCCAGCCCACTCGGGGTGAAAATTGCAAAAAACACAGTTGATGGACAGAATGTAGAACAATGTCATACATTCATCCCAGTACAAGGATCGGGGCCTAAATCCATCGTTTTTTTGCACTCCACACCACCCTGGGTTAGACACTGGCTGTGGATGGGTTCCTATACTTTAATAAATACTCAATTTAACCTTAAAAATATATTTACATTGGTGACAGGACAGGATATTTGAAGGAAGATATGAAGAAAGGATCTCAACAAGGATATCTTGTTCTTTATTTTGGAATTTCATAAAAGGTACTGCTATCTACACCTTTTCTTCAGCGATTTTAACACTCTCATATTGATTGACATTGCCTGATTTTTCTTCACCATGCTAATTTTGAGCGCAAGCTTTTCAAGTACTTCTTGAATGCATTTAACAAACCTCTCAATGGTTAACCAGATAAAAAATTTGATTTTGCGCAAGTGAAATGCTTTAGATGTGGCAAAATGGGACATTTTGCAAACCACAGGCAATGTCCTGGATGGAAGGCCACTTGTGGCAAGTGCAAGAGAAAGGGACTTTCACTGTTGCTTGCAAGGGGAGGGAGTACAAAAGCAAGGTTAATGAGATTTTTTATGAATTTGATGAGACAAGTGAATGTGATGAAAATGTTGACTGTGGTCAAGTTTTAGTCCAAGTAATTTTTGGTCCTCAACCAAAGAACTGTCCTATTGATGAAATTTTGGTTAATGGTCATTCTATTAAGGTATTATTTGATTCAGGTGCCAAAATCACCATTGTGGCAAAATAATTTTATCTCAAGTATTTACGAGGAAATATTAAGATGTTTCATCCAGATATAAAACCACTTGCATACGGTAGGAAACCTATAGAGCTTTTAGGGTACTTCCTAGGAAACATTGATTACAAAGGGAGACTTACTAACTCGAAAGTTTATATTCACAAAAAGGAGACAACATTTTGATTTGGTTTGATCAAAAAGATTTAGGTGTAATGTTAGATCCCAATTCCTCTCCCCCCATCATCTTGAAGGATCTACCCTTTGTTAACACCAATGCTGTCAATGTAAATCAAAACTGTGATGAGTCCTTTTCAGATAGATTAAAAAAGGATTTTCCTAATGTTTTTACTGAAAAGTTGGGTTGTTTGAAGAACTATGATCATCACATTAAGTTGAAGAAGGATGCCGTGCCCATTTGTTGTAAAGTACGTAGTGTTCCCATTGCTGTTAGAGATCAAGTTAAAGCAGAATTGGAAAAATTGGTCAAGGAGACCATCATAGAGGATGTTGAAGCAACCCAATGGGTCGCTCCGATTGTAGCCGCCAAGAAATCGGATGGCTCTCTTCGTTTGTGCATAGACCTTAGGGAGTTGAATAAAAGTGTGGTGGTAGACCACTACCCTTTACCTAAAATTGCAGACATGTTAATGTTATTAAAGGGGGCAAAAGTCTTTAGTACGGTGGATTTGAGATCCGCCTATCACCAGATAAGACTTGATGAAGACTCCAAGGATCTAACTGCGTTTGTAACGCCATTTGGCACATTTCGCTTTCTGAGACTTCCGTTTGGGCTGGTGTCAGCTGCTTCAGTTTTTCAAAGAGCCCTGGAAGGTGTCTTAAAGGGTTTAAAAGGTGTGAGAGTATATCAGGATGATATTCTTATTTTTGGAAGTTGTGATGAGGAGCATGATATGAGACTTGGTGGTGTTTTGAAACGGTTGTGTGAATCTGGTCTGACAATAAAATTGGAAAAATGCAAATTCAAAAAGAACTCCATTGATTACCTTGGTCACACGATCTCGAAAGATGGTATTTCACCGAAAGCTGGCTTGATCAATACCATGATGAAGATGTATTCTCCAAAGAGCAAGGAAGAATTGATTAGCTTTCGAGGTATGGTGGAGTACTATAACAAGTTTATATCTGGTTTTGCTTCTTAGTGTGTTGGCATGAGATCATTGTTGAAGAAAGGATCTGAGTTTGTGTGGAGTGACAAGTGTGAAAAAGAGTTCATCATTCTAAAAGAAAAATTGAACAATGCCCCCAAATTGAATAGTTTTGATCCTGAGAGGAGATCTATTCTGATAACAGATGCAAGCTTAAAAGGGTTAGGGGCAGTTTTAACACAGAAAATTGAAGGAAGTGAAGTAGTCATCTTGTTTTTGTCAAGAAGTTTGAGGGGTCCAGAACTAAGATATTCTGTAGTGGAACGTGAAGCGTTAGCAGTCTATTGGGCTGTGAAGAAGTTAAAAAACTTCTTATGGGGAAGTACTTTTGAAGTGAGACCTGATCACAAACCGTTATGTGAGATCTTAAAAACCAAAGGCATTGATGCTGTGTCCAGTAGAATTACAAGATGGGTTGTAGGATTACAGGATTATAACTTTGAGGTCAAGTATCTACCAGGTATTGAGAATAAAGTAGCTGATGCCTTATCTCGCCTTGTTTCTCAGGAAGATTTAGATCTGGAGGATGATTGGGAAGGTGAAGATGAGATGGTTTGTGCAGTAGGTGAGAGTGTCATTGATAAGTGTAAATGGTTGGAAGCTTCACAGGAAGATTTGAGTCTTATGGAAATCTTGAGATTGATCAAGATTGGATGGAAGGTCAAGCCAAAAGATGGTGACATTTTGGAGAAGTTTTGGCATGTTAAAGACCAATTGTCTGAACATGACGGTTTACTTGTCAGAGGTACTAGGTTGGTTCCTCCGATATCTATTAGGAGTGAGCTCATTTCACTGGCTCATAGTGGGCATATGGGCATTTCAAAGACAAAGGAGAATTTGAGGATGTCGTATTGGTGGCCTAGCATGGATTTGGAAGTAGAAAAAAAAATTAGAGATTGCATGGAGTGTGCTTTAAGTGAGAAGGTGGCAAAACCCAAAATCCAGCCCATGGTTATTAAAACACTTCCAGACAAGCCATGGGAAGAAGTTGGTTTAGACATTCTTGGGCCTATTTACTCAGCAGGGTCTGAATGGTATGTTCTAGTTTTAATAGATTACTTTTCTAGATGACCAGAAATTGCCATCACTCGTGGAATAGAGTCTAAGCATGTGATAAGTTTTTTAGAGAAACTTTTTGCTAGGGAGGCTATTCCTAACATCATTTTGACGGACAATGGGAGTCAACTTGTCTCTAGGGAGATGGAATCATTTTTGTCTGAACATGGTATAAAGCATAAAAAATCTTCTCTGTACCACCCAGAGACGAATGGCACTGTGGAAAGGTTTAACCGGGTGCTCAAGGAGACAATTAGAATATCTAAATCTGCAGGTTCAGATTGGAGGTCTGATGTGTTTAAAAAGGTTAAGCTTTATAGGTTATCACCACATGCCACAACAGGTAGAACGCCGTTTGAGCTCTTCAGATGTAGGCATGCCAACACAATGGTTACCCCCCCTTGGGTAAATGATTTACATCTGAAAGAATCAACTGGAAATGATGAATGGAAGGTTGGTCAGGATAGGAAACTTCAAGCTAGGAAGAGAATTCATGATTTGAGGCATTCTGTTAAAAAGACGGTGGTGCATGTGGGTGATTGGGTACTCATAAAAAATCCCTGCAAGAGAAATATAATGTTGTCTGCTTCATTCTTGAAACCTATACAAGTTATCAAAGTTTTGGGTAATGTGATCAAAACAGCTGATCATCGCATTTGGAACTTGAACAGGGTTGTGGTGATCAAAAAAGACTTTGTTGACAACTCTAAGTTTCCTGTGTCCAGTTCCTCTTCCACAGGTACCTCATCACATCGGGCCGTCATTGATCCTGCCATCACCAGGAGATCTTCAAGGATTACACGTGTACCTACACATTTAAATGATTTTGTAAAATAAATGTTTTCTGTATTTTGCTTTTTGTTATAGAGAGGGAGATGTGTGGCATCCTGCTATTACAGCTTGTTGCCAGGGTGTCACATGCTTTAGAATGCTTTGTACAGGTTCTGATTGTTTATTCTAGAATACATAGGCAGTTAAGCTTGGACCTTTCTACTTATGACAGCTATCCTGTGGATGGGATCCTATACTTTAATAAATACTCAATTTAACCTTCAAAATATATTTGGACTTCTTTACAATCTGCTCTAGGGGCTAGTTTAATTCGACATTTTACTTTCATAGTAATAAATGGAAGACATTGTAACACTGCCCTTTATACAGCTGTTCAAATACTGCACTGTATACGCTACACATGGGCCATGTGTTTGTAGAACTATTTTCATATGTCAGCAGACATGGATGTATTTGCTGCAATGGAAATACTGAGAACAACAGGCAATCAAAGGAGTTTGTTTTGTCGTTAGAAGTTGCATATGGGCCACTTCAGCAGTCAGGGAATGAGGCGAATTTGTACCATGATTCCAACTCATTAATGTATTTTATATATACATTGTAATTCGATTTTATTGGTCATCGTCTGATCAAGTGGGTGATATTTCCATATGTTATACTCTGCATCAATTGATAGGATGGTTTGATTTATTTCAAGTGTGGGGAAGAATTTTTAAGTGTTTTACGTGTATATATGTATGCTTACAATCCTGACTGAGTATTATCCCGAGCGATCGATTCAATATTTTTATTGTAACTGTTATGGCATCTTTGCTGAATTAGGTTTGCGTTATTATAATACACACACAAAGAGATATACAGAGAGGACAGAAAAGACTGAATCGAAGAAACAAAAGTAACATGTCTGAATTGTCTAAATCTAATGGAAAATTGATCTCAGAGAACACGTCTTAAAAAAAATGTTTGCCACAAAAATGCACATGACTATATATTTTAATAAAATTCAATATAAATTGAAATAAAATTCTGATTCCGACCGCGACTCAAGTTGTAGGCTCAAAAGAATCAACATATACAGAGGTTCTAATGTCCACCACACCCACTGCTGCCCTGAGGGCGCACTTAATCCTTTTGTCTACAAGAAGGAGCTGGGAGATACAAATGCACAATTTGAAAGTACTTCAGGTAGTAGTTGGCCTTGGGTTCAACCGCCCATTCCCTGATATTCTGACCCTGTGACCTTTGCAACTTTTTTCTCTCTTTAAAACTCAGCAATCCTGCCTTCATCGCAACCTAATTCATTCAATCCCCTTTAAAATCGACTTAATTTATGTGGAATGCCAAATGTCCACTTGGCTCTTCTTGACTGAATTTAAAAGAGCAACCATTGTGCTCACTCCTTGAGAGAAGAAGTGTTTTCCCATGCTTCTGAAGCCACTTTCAAATCGTGCCTCAGAAAGTTAGGAAAACTGGGGGCTTGTTTGCAAGCCCTTTGCGCCACTGGTACTTCACTTTTTCCAGTATTAGAAGCGACGCACCGGCGGAGCAAAGGGCCTTGCAAATAAGCCACCTAGTTGTAAGAATGAGTTTGTTGCGTGGGAGAGTACATGAAGGGGAAGACAGGTTGGAGTGAGGGGGAAGAGTGTGAAGAAGTATGCTTGTGTATATCAGCAGAGGAGGGAAATTTTATTTGCTTACCTCTTTGACATACGTGCAACCTACCATGATTATTTATTTTATTTTTTTGTCCTCATCTCACCTTTAAGCATTTTGCAGAATGTTACAGCCCTTGTTATGAACCTGGGCTCCCTCCGGCCGACTGCGGATGCTTAGGTCCCCAGACCAACTCCTTGTACTGGAGTTTTAAGGTGTAATCATAGGACTGGGAGCCTTCGCACTTCAGTATCTACACAGTCTCAGATCTCTGCCCATGATGATAAGTGGTTGCCAGAGGCTATTTAAGGTGTTACCAACGCTGGCCATATCAAGGCGAGCCATCGCAAATGCAGAGTTCAAACATTCTTCCGTTCTTGGGGGTTTGGGGTCTTTCCATTTCAGGCAAATTTCCCTGCGCGCCAATAGGATTAAAAGCAATAAGAGTCCTCTATCCCTTGTTACCAGATCTTTTGTTGATAGGCGATCGTCAGCAAAAAAGACTAGAGTCCCATTAACCGTGATGTTTGTACCAAAGATCCTGTGCAGGTAGCCTTCAATCCCTTCCCATGGTCTAAATAGTACCCTATCTTGCACCTAGTCCTTACTTTGCACCAGATTTCTAGTGCATTGTTCAGGCCATCAGGATGCTTCTAACGAAACCCTTAATTTCATCTTGGGGGTTTCTTCTCAGTGAGCTGACAAGCAATGTTGAAGGAGGTAGCACAGAATGGTTTCTTTATCATTTGGAGCACAAAAATTCTTCAAGAAGGTGCGCCTGAAGGTCCTGCAACCTACCATTATTAAAAAATACTGTATTGATTTAACAGACAGAGTGACAACAATGAAAACAATAACTTACTTTCTAGTCATGCTGAAATGACACTACAAACTCTTCCAAAGTCAGGAATGCCTCAATTGTGGACACTGGAGACGAAGGGCCTCATTTAAAGCTTGGTATAACAGGACCTCTGCCATAAATCAAAAGGAAAACAAAACCACTGGGTCTGGGCTCCCACCGGCATTGCTTGCCACAACTGTATAATGAACGAAAAAAGTGCAAATGCCGCTAATTTAAAGATCGGACTTTTATTTTAGTCTAAACACACGGATAAGACACTGTGTTTATTGAATTTAATTCTGTTTTTTAATTTTCCTTTCAATTTTTCAATTGCTTATATATGAGTGAATAGATTTTTTACAAGTGTTATACAAATTTTAAAACCTGGTAAGCACAACAAATATAATATACATTTTCTCACAAGAAGTCTTTCGTATTTACAAAACAATATTTTCCAATAATCACTCAATCCTCATTCATCCTTCAATCAAACCACTACAAACAACAAAAACAAAACATGAATAATTCAATGATCGCTGGAATTATAATATTCACAACAAAAGAAAAGCCATTATTTTTAACAACTAAGCAGTTTTTTCTTTGCGTAATTTATTAATTTGTCATCTTTTGGCTTATGAAAAATGTCTACGCGTTTCGAACTACCATTGTTTTGGTGTTCTCCTCAGGACCATATCTGTAATGGAAAAACAGATATTGTTTAAGTAAGGGGTTCACTGTCGCTACACTGCCTGTCCCCAATACTACCAGTTTCCTCACCTACCTCGCACTCCTCAAAGAACGCTTTGTCTACAAATGACGAAGAGAGAGGCAATGCTTATCGTGAAGTTCAACACAGCCTTTTCAGGGTTGAATTAACTATCCGAAATTTTCAAACTGTAAAGAGACGCACCATGACCGGAAAAAATCAAAAAATCGAAGAAATGAAAACCACGGATACTCACACAATTTTTATAATCAGAAAATACACCATCAAAAAAGCAGCCATAGTGTCAAACCATCGGAGTAAAGACGTGCTTCAAAATGCACGATCAACTGTCCCTCAGTCCAAACATGTGTCGGAATAAAGCACTTTCATTGGAAAAGACTGAGACTACTCACACAATTATTATAATCAGAGAATGTACCATCAGAAAAGCAGCCAGAGTATTAAAACCATTGGAGCAAAAACGTGCTTCAAAATATACGATCAACTGCCCCCCTGTCCAAATATGTGTTGGAATAAGGCACTTTCATTGTAAAAGACTGAGACTGCTCCATCAGAGGTAACAATAAAGTCGAAAAGAAAAAAGTTTCAACAATCAATAAATAGCGCGACGATTGAATCTACATTCCCCATGATTCTATGCAGACCCGGAAGTGACAGCAAACTTGAGACGGAGTTGGAGCAAACACACTCGGCAGTCGGTTTCTCACGAGTAAGAAACTTATTGCATATAATTTCTGATTTTTGCACTGAGCGTTGCATTTTAAAACAGCAACGCCAGCTTTTTGACACAGGGTTTCTGGCTTTACTTACAGAACGTCAACACGGCGAAAAACATCAACGAAATACAAAGTGCCTGACTCACTCGATTAGGTAAGCGTTACGCTTCAAATCCCTGAAGCTTGGAAAAACAAACAAAACGGTGACAATGACCTTGGCATGTTATCACTCCCTTTTTATTTAGACGGTGATGAGCCAGGCTGATTCGTTTATATCAATCAACATTCTAAAGTAAGTGTCTGAGCCAAATGTGTCAAGTTGGATGTTTAATGGTGAACATGTGTGAATATTTGTGGTACATGTACAATTCCTTCCTGATTGTTTTTTTTGCATTTCATTTGTAGACAAAGCGTTCTTTGAGGAGTGCGAGGTAGGTGAGGAAACTGGTAGTATTGGGGACAGGCAGTGTAGCGACAGTGAACCCCTTACTTAAACAATATCTGTTTTTCCATTACAGATATGGTCCTGAGGAGAACACCAAAACAATGGTAGTTCGAAACGCGTAGACATTTTTCATAAGCCAAAAGATGACAAATTAATAAATTACGCAAAGAAAAAACTGCTTAGTTGTTAAAAACAATGGCTTTTCTTTTGTTGTGAATATTATAATTCCAGCGATCATTGAATTATTCATGTTTTGTTTTTGTTGTTTGTAGTGGTTTGATTGAAGGATGAATGAGGATTGAGTGATTATTGGAAAATATTGTTTTGTAAATACGAAAGACTTCTTGTGAGAAAATGTATATTATATTTGTTGTGCTTACCAGGTTTTAAAATTTGTATAACACTTGTAAAAAATCTATTCACTCATATATAAGCAATTGAAAAATTAAAAGAAAAATTAAAAAACAGAATTAAATTCAATAAACACAGTGTCTTATCCGTGTGTTTAGACTAAAATAAAAGTCCGATCTTTAAATTAGCGGCATTTGCACTTTTTTCGTTCATTATAAATCAAAAGGTGCATTCTCTACAGGTCTCCAGTGTCCTCCATCCCATTTAGAGGGGAGTTAGGTACCAGGTTTCTGACAGCAAAGCCTCAGCAGGCTCTGTTATCCGCAGACCTTTGACCGGATGGCTTTTCTCCCTCAGGGCTTCAGAGTCTCAGTGAAGGTAGCCCCTTTCTTATGGAGGGGAGCTGATTTTTTCTTCACTGGATCACCATGCAAGGTATTGTTGTGCCAGGGGTAAAACAGAAAAATTACTAAAGTCCTGAGAGAACACTCCCTATGCATCAGGGACATTTTGTATGTTTTACCCAGAGAAACCCACATTATTGGGTTTTTATTGTGCTTGACGAAAAATAATGAAGACCAGGCTGCTTTAACTTACCAGCCTTCTCATCATCCAACTCTTTATTACGCACAACCCCCCACCCAGATGCTCTTAGATCAGTGCTGTCCTCGAAAGGCAGACCTAATATCACAAAAATAGTCTCTAACTAATGCAAATGCCCATATTTGGGCAGTGAAAGTATTTCTGCACGCGCGTGTAACATGGAATCAAACATGCAGTAAAAGCAACGCGAGACCGAAAACGTCAGCCTACAATCTTAATTAGCGGGTATCTCCACCCTCCCATAAGACCAACCCACCACCTTAAAAATACATGTAATGAGGATGCATGAGGCACACCAAATGTTTCACAAACTGATGCCACTTAAAGAGGTATGAGGCAAGGTTTGCATCCACTCTGTGCAGCTTATGGATATGAAAAGTTTGTTAGAACCAATGTCAGGTGAAATTTTGGCAAATTTCCAAGGTAATAACTGTGAAGAAGGGTGAATTCATAATGCTTTACTACTTTCCAGTTGTAGGAAAGTGGAGTATTATGTGGTGTGGGGGTTAGTCCTCACCATATAATACTATCACGATATCCTAAAGATAGTCCTTGGATTCACACTAATAAATCCTTAGCACAGTTCTGGCAGTGTGGCAAAGATCAGTCAGGCTTTACTAGAGGACCATGTGTTGAGCATTTCAGAGTATCACCATGGACATTAAATAAATGACACTACTCGAGACAAATCCAACACCAATTTATAAAAATAGAGTGTACTTTTATTTTAATTTCGACACCAAAATGGACGGAAATGCATACATGCAACCAGATTTCTCGATTTTAGAAGTAACAGAAAATCTATTCAAAATAATACAGTGAAAATTTAACATTTCAGTCAATGGGAAAAACCACTAGTGATAACCGGTCACTTGCAGGTCGAGTTGCGTTGGAGGGTAAAGGTGATGTAGGTCCCAGGATCAAGCCTCAACAGTCAGTTTAATTTTGCTTGGCCCGTGTAGCCTGGGTGCAGAGTTGTCTTGGCTGTCCTTGGTGCTGAACGAGAACAGAGAACAGCGGGACAGCTGCTTTTACCACTGAGACGGAACTGGGGGGGAAAAAGATGCATAAAGTCAACAATGGTGTGGTTGCAGACCTTGGTCGAAGGTCAGATGGAATTCCCTCTTAATGCAGCGTCAAGTAAAGGGGTTGGTTACTGGACTGGTGACCAACAAGCCTTGGCAGCGGTAAGCAGCGCAGAAAGTAACTTCGACATCCAGTGGCCCAGGGGAATACGTTATCTGTCTATATTTTTGTGGAAATCAGAGCTACAGTTGCCACAATGCACTAGACCATCTGGATTTAGGTGATCCCTCAGAGGGCCCAATGGCCAGCAATTCTTCAGTTCCGAGCTTTGCTTTACCTGCAGTTTGCAGGGGACTAATGCCACTAGTCCAGAAGAGTCTGAGATTGCTTCTGGCTTCCACAGGGGTCCGGATGTCTAGGGGAACTGAGAGATACTGTATTGACAAGTCTTGATCAGGAAGTTCCAAGAACGTTGACACAGGTGCAGAGTATCCCTCTTTTGCTTTGGGCAAGTCTTGTTGTTGCTGGTGCGGGGCTCTCCTTCTGTCCTCGTTAATGCAGGTTGTTCAGAAATGAGGTTCTGGTGTCGGGGTTCCTTAAATCCTACATTTAGGGGAGGTAGGAGTGTGGGAGCTAGTAGCCAATGGGCAGTTAATCCGCCCCGGAGGTGACGACATCCGGGGGAGTGGGTCACTTTTCTACCCAAGAACCCTCTATTCTGGTACTCCTAAGGTGGCAGAAATCAGGTTATGGTTTACAGACCACATTGCTCACCCTGGAGGTGTGGGTAGCCTTCTGGGGGTATACACCTCCTTATTTAAACATCTGCTTGGGTGCAACTGTGCCTGAGGCAGGAGGAGGGCTGTTTCCTCCACTGGGTGTCAGCCCTGCGACATATCAGAGGTGGTGCAGCCTTTGAAGCTCATCACCTTGATTTGCCACTTCAATAGCCTGCTGGGGCTACAGAGGTGTGACCTCCTTCCTGCCCAAGTCTTTGTTCCTGACTCCTTGGAGGGATCATACTGCCTGGGAGGTCAGAATCCTGTCTTTGTAGCAGCAAACAGGGAGCTCATGGGCTGGCTAACCAGAGCACAGAGAAGTTGGGGCAACCAGGAGGGTAACCTCTAAGGTAGCCACCTGGGTGCATGCCACACCAGCCGGGGCACAAGATTCCTGTCAAGGGTGAGAAGGCACATTGTTTGTTACCAAACATGACATATGTCACTGGTACCAAAATGAAACTGCCAACCTCGAGAATGCCCAAGTGGTGGCCCATTTTATCCTATGGACCGCTAACACTTATAGTAGTTTCCAATAGGGAACCACACTATAGGGACATATAGGCTTGAACTTATATGCTATCACCTTTAACATACTGCAACCTGTCCTGGCTCAGGAGGTCTTCCTTAGGGGTGCCTGACATATATTAAAAATAGTATATTGGCTGTGCCACACATGGTGATGGCACAGTCGAATTTAAGCAGTTTGCACTGCTCCTGCAGTCTGCAATGCAAGACCTGCTGTCAGTAGTTTACGCGAGTCGCTCAGGGTGGCTGCAACCCTGGGTACCCTTTTACCCTGATTCCCCGGTTACCCCTCGTACCATATACTAGAGACTTATAAGGGGGTAAAGTCATTGCCAGTTTGGGATTAATATTTTTTGGAGCAAGCACATGCCCTGGGGTCTGGGCAACAGACTCTGGTGCACTATCAGAGTCATAACCATCAGCATTTGAAGCAAAAAGTTTTGGGGTGACCATACATGAAGGGCACTTTCCTACACCAGTCATTACTAAGCTGAGACCGGCTCTTCATCACAGTCCAAGTTTAATTCTCTCCCTCTTGAATCTACTCTGGCTGCGTGTGACTTCAGCCAGCAATACTTCGTACATAACCTACACAATTATTGACGGTGAGAAATAAAGTGCGCATACAATCTGGTCAATGAAAGGAAAAACAAAATGCTATAGCAAATTATGGCTGCCAGTGAAGTTAACTGTTAGTCAAACATGAGCTCGAATCTTGAAAACAATGTAGACGAATAAAACTTAACATAACAAACCTCACTGGTACTCACTTCCGCTTAAAATCGGAAAGAATTGACCTGTTTCTGGTGTGATGCTGTGGCAGAGCGTTGCTTATATAACATGCCCATTAAAGTTAACAAATAAAATACCGAAAACACAGCGGAAAATGAAAATTCGAACGCAGAGTGAATACAAAAGTGTTTAATGGTATGAATCGCATTCTTTAAAAATATAGAAAGATTACTGTCCTTAATGTCACATATTGAATCACAAACATAATTAGTGAAATATTAAAAGACTTTAAAGCACAAATTACGCAAAGAATGGCGAAAAAAACATAAACGTTTGGTCGATTTTCTGCTGTCAAAGAACTGCAATTTGGAGCAGGAAAGGTGGTACCAAAGGGAAATATTCGAGCAACTTTAGACTCTAAAAATGTGTCAGCTTGTGATTGGTCCAAACAATTTACAGGCAGCTTCCCGCCATTATAACACATGTGAAACTGTTTTACAGGCAAAATTAACACCGTATTAATTGACCGAGACGGAGAGAAATAGCCCCTTATTTTAAATGAAGGTTGTAAGTGAAGAGAAACAAAAACGTGTACAAATGCGCATTTTCACATTATTTCCTTATGCAGATGTTCCACCTTGGGGAAAACCTATACGAGTACTTTTTTATTAGTAGGAGTACCCTAAAAAAAAATCTACGACTCTATTGGATCCCTGACACTGCCCTATGGATTTTTGAGATTTTATCACAATCAAAAATCTGCTCAAAATGCCACCTGTCAAAAGAGATTTCCGACATTTACGAGTTGACCTCTGTGGATCGGCCAAACATTGAGAATAAAATCTTCAGTAAAATCAGAAATGTCAGTATTGGGATAAACTCACTAGTTCATAAAGCAGAAATATGGGGAAATAAGGTCGGATAATAGAAGTGAATTCAGAATAAGAACTGTTTCTGAAATACAGCATTCAAAATTCTGGCTAACTAGTAAACACTTCCTTCCCAGTCTTCTGAGGAGCAGGATAAGTTATTTCTGTTTGAAAATTGTGCCTTTGACAGCTGGTGATGACACTGACTAAAAAGCAGGCGCTTTCCTTTGCTTCTCCCAAGTGGCTGAACTCCCTGAATGCCGAGTTTCTCTGCTCCTTTTTTCATGTAACTTTGGCTTCTAAGACCTGTCAGATCTAACTTTTCCTTTTAGTTGATTTACCTAATTACTTATTCCGCTCCATCCATGCTCCTGGAAGCCATTAGCGGCTTGAACCGCAAGCTATAGTAATAGGATCAATGTGCATTCGGAAATGTGCTCAGACTGCTTTATGTTGATGCAAATGCATATTTGTGTCTGGGAGTGGTGTTATAATTAGAGGCGGTGGTACAATTCCAATAGTTTCCAAAATGCAATCGTTTTATCTCAAATTCAATTGAGAGGTATAGAAATGAAATACCTTTTGACACCAAAATAGAAATAGATGAAGGAAAAAATAGGTGAGAAATAACTGTGTGTGCACCTGCATATTTAGAAGAGGAGGCCTAATAGAACAAAGCATGTGTGTGTGTGTGTGTATATATATATATGTATATATATATATATATATATATATATACATATATATATATATATATATATATATATATATATATATATATATACACTGGAAAAAACCATAGGTTTCACACCAGTTATAGTTAGCTGGACATATATATATAGGTGTGTGTGTGTGTGTGTGTGTGTGTTAATGCGGCTGGATGATGGCTCTATAGAGACTGGTTTTGAAGACGAGGCATTGTTTGTGAACTGACAGTGATAATGCACAATGTTAAAAAAGGAAGCGCCACTGTCTTGCAGAGTACTTTGCAGCCGGTACCCATTGTGGGAATAAATATCAATTGATAAATGGGCTGGTACTCATTAGGGGGCCAACGGACATTATCGGAGCAAAGTAAAAGATTTATTTGGTGGCGGCTTCTCAAACAATTCAAAGGGCTAAGAACATTTAGACTTTTCATGCTGACTATAATGTATCCACCTATGAAAGGGAGGCAAGACCATTTTAAGGAAGTGAATTCAAACATAGATGTTAGTAGCATTTGATAAAGGCACTGAGGCCGAAACATGTCATGCTGGGCTGAACAAATCGGAATACTAAAACCCAATGCGTGCTCCAATCTGTTGTTAAGGGAAGCGATCCTGTTTTGGACGGATTTGAGTATATATACATATATATTACCTACTGGCGGTCGCCAGTAGGTATATATAGTTAGGATTTTTTCTCTATGGGATTTTTGAAAATTCTATGTCAAATAACTTTGGCGTTTGTGGACGGAATTGGCTGAAATTTTCAGGAAAATGGCACATTTTGTTTCTGAGCAGCCCCTGAAAATTGGGGGGGGGGGGGTTCGTCCAGGGGGGGTCGAGAAAAAAGGGGGGTCCCAAAACGTGTTTTTAACATTGAGTTTTCCATAGGGCGGTTGGCCTCACTTTTAGCCCGAACGGCTGAATGGATTTGCACGAAACTTGGCAAAATTGTAGGGACTGGTAGCCCGATGTGCCTTTTGTAGGTCTCAATATATGTGCTACAGTGGATTTTGAGAAATTAACGTTTAAAAAAAGATATATATCTGTAACAGCGGACCGGGCAGCGCTCCAGTACGCGTACTTTTCGCGCAACGGAGCTTTGTGAAGCGAAGCTGATTGGTTCTCCGGCGTCTGTAAACATTCCAAACAGTCCGTAGCGGCCGCCATCTTGTCTCTCGGTAGGATCGAGAGACAAGAGGAGGCCAAAGCGAAGGGGCAAATGACCATAAGGGGGCATAGTAGATCCTCGCTGACCCCCTAGGTTTGATGTGGAGGTTTTAAAAGGGCCCCGCGGGGCAAAAAAAAAAAATAATAATAATAATCGAACGGCTGAATGGATTTGCACGAAAGTTGGTAAAATATTAGGGACTGGTAGCCCGATGTGCCTTTGCTAGGTCTCAATATGTGTGCTCCAGTGGATTTTGAGAAATTAACGTTCAAAAAAAGATATATATCTGTAACAGCGCTCCGCTTCGCGTAACGGAGGTTTGCGAAGCTGATTGGTCATTCTGTCACTGGGCTATAGTTGGGCTACATCTGGCTGATATTTGGGCTACATTTGTTTTTTTTGTCTCTGGTGGCCATCTTTGGGCTACATTGGGCTACATTGGGCTTCATTGGGCTTCATTGGGCTACATTGGGCTACATTTGGGCTCCAACATATATATAGGCCAATGTAGCCCAATATATATTTTTCAAAGTTAATTTTCGTAAAAACCACTGGAGCATATATCTTGAGACATAGCAAAGGCACATCGGGCTACCAGTCCCTACAATTTTGCCAAGTTTCGTGGAAACCCATTCAGCCGTTCGAGCTAAAAGTGAGTCCAACCGCCCTATGGAAATGAAGGAAATGAATGGGTAATTTGTAATTAGCAAATAGCTCATCGCAAACTAGGAATGGTAAAGAATCACTATTTATTCCTTAAAGTTCGCTATTTAGGAAATGCTAAAAACTTTGATGATACATATGGCGGTTCATCTCTAACAAGATAAGAAGCATAGGGATAGATTTATGATGACTGGCGCATCACCAGGGATGTGTTAGTCATTCTGTGCCGCTGTTCCGTCACCTATGGTGTGCTGCATTTACAATGCGGCGCATCATGGGGCAAAAACAGCACAGATGCGTGATGTATCTGTGCCGTAAAGGTGGCGCATTGCTGGAGTTGTATCGCAAGTGTGATGAAGCTCCAGCAAGGGTCGGGGGTGCCCCTGTCGCAGGGTTTCTGTTCTCACACAGAACTGTGGACAGAGGATTGGAACCTCGGCGAATTAGGGTGCCCCAAAACTCACCTTAGTAATCAAAAACCCCTTAGCAAGCTAAGTACAGTGTCACATTGGATATAACAAACTCTCAATGTTTAGACAATCCAGAATATGAACTTATAGTACCTCAGGATACGTGGAACTCATGAACAGTCGGTCGTTATATATTTCTTAGAAACCAGAACATGGAGTTAAGAAGAACACATGTGTATTTGAAATGTTTATTTACTAATGCCGTCTTCTCAGGCGTAGTATCTTAGATAATACAAGTACACATATTATCAGTAGCAAAATTACCAGCATAGTTACTAGTACATAAAAAGCGAATGGTGACAGTATGTTAACATGCTGTAAATGAATAAGAGTTAGCAACACTTATAAGCAGCCACGGGCCGTGGAGGGAGTTACGGTGGGGCAGGGAGGCGGGGAGGGGGAGGGGCAGGGTGGAGAGGGCTCCACCCTGCCCCTCCCCCTCCCCGCCTCCCTGCCCCACCGTAACTCCCTCCACGGCCCGCGGCTGCTTATATCTCACCCTTCCTAATACACATATTATATTATTTGCTAAGAAGGTCTCTTTGTGTTGGTTTAGGGCGTGCCCATACTTTAGTGTCTTAGATTTGAAGGAATCACATCAGCATACACCAGCTCTCTCTTCATGTGAACCGCATCAACTGTTGTGTATGTGTGTTCGGCAAAGCAATATAAAACCCGCCTCATGCCCAGAATTGGCAGAAGCTGCACTTATGTTATGAGTATGAAGTCGTGGAGATCAGACCTCATAACAATTCTGTATCGTGTTGTTCTTGAAACTTCAGCACTCGCTGTACAGATATAGTTTAACAAGCAAAGCAGATAGTAGAGCAATAACATATTATTCTCATGTAAACCACGATGAACTACTAGGTTGAAAGCTAAAGCAACAACTAAGTGTCGTGTGCAGAAGTTGCAAAAAAGGAAAAATGGCGTTTAAACCGGTAATGAGCCCATGCTAACTTAACACGGTGTAAAGATATCCAGGACCTAGATGACACCTCCCCATGATCCGGAAACGAACAGAATAAGATAATAGAAGTGCCATCTCATGAGAGCAGATTGCAACTTTATATGTGGACGGTCCGCAAGGTAAAACATTAAAAACTAGGAAAATTTAATGCTAAAGAAAAATAAAACAGCCAAGTACTTTATCGAGTCTTAAGCCAATAGGCAAGCTAAATAATAAAAACTTGACAAATAAGTCAATGAATTGTCAATGAAATGCTAGTACTCAGCATATCAAACATGAAAAAGGTCTATGACATAACTGTGTATGCAAAATAAGCTGCAACAGCCTCCAATAGGAAGTCACCGTCTTCATCCGAAAAGAGTTCAGCCATCCAATTTAAAAGCGGAAAAGAACATACGTGCTCTCCCAGCACCGGATCCTCTATCACCATCAGAGGACAGCTCGGTGGGTTTTCAAGAAAGCTCTGTTCCAAGAAAGACTGTGTTGCCGCCAGTAAATTCCAGGGACCAATTAGTCCATGCATCAATGCCACAGCCATAATCCTTTCGCCAGGACAAACCAACTCGTGAGTAATGATAGGAGTCATCAGCTGATTAAAGTCGACGTCAGGAGAAACCGGTCCGCAGAGACACAAATCAATGGCCCAATCGAAATCACAGGTCAGGCAGTGAAATACAGGCTGGACACAGGTGAAGTAGGAGAATCGAAAAGATAATCCATATGCCGTGCTTAATATCGCCAACGGCATAGTGCCATAATATTCTAGCATGCGATTGCGGAACAGTGTCAGCAGCTGCAGGGCGGGAGCTTGCACAGGAGGGACATCCATATTTAAAAATGTAAAAAAGCACAAGAGCGTCCGCTGGTAATGCAAGTAAAAATGGGAATCCACGAAGCACAGTGGAAAAAAATTAGAATGAAAGAAAGCAGGGATGACTCCAAAGATTTTCTCAAATGAAGTCACGAGACCACTGGTAACAACTTTAAAAAAGTGCGCCAGGGCCTTTGTGGAGGACGCGTTAAAGATAGTCCGAACCATCTTGCTGAAATGGAAAGGCGAATCAGTATTGAAAAGGGTCTGCACCTCTGTACGGGTGTTCGCTATGTGAAGCACGAAAGTTTCACGGGCCGAACTCAAGGCCACCTCTCTCTGAGACAAAAGAGCTCTTATTCTTGCCATGCCGTTGAAATCTGCTCCCAAGGTTGGTATTTGTGGCCAGATTGAAAACTCCCTATGTTCATGTGTGGGAGGAAATAGAACATTTCTGCAGCAAATAACCCGTTCACTTACTGTTACGATAAAAGGAATACTTTTAATTAACCCAGAACAATCTTCATTATTGAGCATCAAATAACTACCATTTTCCAACAACTTGAACGTGGGGATGATAGCAGGAACTGGCGTGCCTTGCAACATGCAAGCCATATTTGGTCGGTGTTTGTTGCATGAACCGTGTAACTGTATGTGCCTACACATTAGGGAATGATCTGGCGTCTCAGTGCATTCCTCTCCATTCAGATAAACTTCTTGATCATCTTTGAAACATCTGTATGTGTATGGAAGCGACCAGACCTCATGAAGAAAAGCACTACCTAAAGGTTCATAACGACCTATTGGTATATATTTCATACAATTTGAAAACTTATATAAAGCAAAAGGCAGCGTTATTAAACTGTGGATAAGGCACGTTGCCAAAAAACCCGCAATCCTCTGCTGATGATGTCACTGAGCATGTCATGAATGATGTAATATGTGACATCATCAGCAGTGGATTACGGGTAATAGTATCTCTAGTTTACTCCCCTATAGCTGTCTTTCTTTTAACATAAGTGTCTGTTTCCTTCCCTTATACTTACTGTTCTTTTTAAAAAAAAAAAATTTTGGTTCACTTCCGGTTCGCGTACCGGCGAGCGAACTGGGAAGCGAACTACGAGAAATAGAGGTTGGCACAGTTCCAAATATTGTACCAATTTTTTAATAACGGGGAGGTAGTTCTGAAAAGAACTTTTTTTTTTATTGTTTTTGTTGTTTTATATTTTTTTTATTATTTTTCTGAACATTTTTTTACTTTTTTTGAATTTTTCTGAACAGTTTTATATTTTTTGGGGTTTTTCTTGCAGGGGGCAATGAAAACGATTCATTGTAAAGGGCTCAACAGGAGCAACAAAACAAAAAAAAAGTATTTATTATTTGGGGCGTTTCGTACAAACTTGCATATGATAGTCAATAGCTCTGTTGATCAGAGTGATGCTTCTTTCTCCGTAGCAAATGAATCCATTGCAATGTACGCAGACGTGTTTTACTTCATGAAATCTCGTTTGAATATTTGGCACCATCTCCCTGCCCTCTGGTCCCGTTACTTCCGGTACAACAGATCTTCTGGCCATAATAGGGAGATTATCTAGGTCGTTACGAAACTGTGCAGCACTGTAGTTGTTAGGATGCCACCTAGTCATATGGCGATGCATTGTGTAGTTTCCGAAACTGTATTTTTTGTCGGTCCCTCTGGACAGTCTATCTTGACATATAAGGCAAGTTACGTATCTTGCATTTACTTTTTTCTGACCTTTGGGAATTTTAAAAAATTGCCAAATGAAGTTTTCTTTCCGGTGAGACGTCCTGGGCTCCTCAGGCAAAAAGTGCCTCTCTTTGTGCTCGTCGTCCTGTTCCTCTTCTTCCTCTTCTTGCTGAGTTATAACTTGAGCAGGTGGTCCACTCTTCCTTGGATGTGGTGGAGGTGGTGGGGAAGCACCAGCTGAAGCTACTAAAGAAGCCATTGCTCACTGGTAACAAAGGGTCTTTCTCTCACAATGATGAAAGTCAGAGTGAGGAAAGAAGGAGGGATTTTCATCATTTGGGAAAAACAATAGTTCTCAACCAATGAAAAGTGTTCATTTTAGATTATATGACCTAGTCTTACATCATTAGGAAACCAAAAGTGAAATGAACCAATGAACAGTGTTATTACCAAGTCACATGACCTGCTGTGTTTACGTTAAGCGCTTTGCAGGGCCTCCCGGTTTGCTTCCAGAAACCTGTGCTTTGCGACTCGGTAAGCGTACCAGTTCGCTAACGTAGCACGTCATATGACGTATCACGCGACAACGCGAAACGTCATGCGGACGGGAGGCGTCACGATGTTGTTTTCTAACGCGGCAGTTGCGGTAAAGAAACGTTTACCGGCTCGCGGTCTATTTCGCGGCATCAAGGTCAGCTAACGGGAAGCTTCCCGATTCGCGAAGCGGGAACGAAGAAAAAAAAATATTTAAAAAAAAAATTATTAATAAACATATAAAATATATTTTTGGATTTAAAGAAGAATACATTTTACAGCTACAGATATTAGCTGTTAAAAAACCAATGAAATTCACTGAAAAAACCATAGGTTATAGACCATATATAGTTAGGAATTAGCATTTACAAAACCTTGAAAATTCACTGAAAAAACCATAGGTTATAGACCATATATAGTTAGGAATTAGCATTTAGAAAACCTTATTTTACTCACACAAAACCATTGAAATTCCATATATAGTTAGTTGCACTAACTATATATCGCGCACCCGCAATCCACTGCTGATGATGTCACATATTACATCATTCATGACATGGTCAGTGACATCACTGATGACATCACTGATGACATCTCAAATGACATCACTGATGACATCACTGATGACATCTCAAATGACATCACTGATGACATCATGACACACCAATACCAGTTACTACATACGCACTCACTGATTCCTACGTCTACACACACATTCACTCATTCACCCATACAATCACTCATACATACAGTCACTCATTATTACAACACTATCATATGCACTCATACACCTATGCAGACAGTCACACACTGCCACTCATCCATGGAGTTACTCACACACCAAGTCAGTCCTGTAAAGAATCAATCACACTTCCATTTCTTCATCTATACAGTTAAACACAGAACACCATACTTCAGTGACATCACTGATGACATCACTAATGACATCTGAAATGACATCACTGATGACATCTCAAATGACATCACTGATGACATCATGACACACCAATACCAGTTACTACATACGCACTCACTGATTCGTACGTCTACACACACATTCACTCATTCACCCATACAATTACTCATACATACAGTCAGTTATTATTAGAACACTATCATATGCACTCATACACCTAGTCAGTCCTGTGAAGAATCAATCACACTTCGATTTCCTCATCTATAGTTAAACACAGAACACCATACTTTTCACACATATACTAACACATACTTACTCTCTTATCCAATCACTGATACAAGTACACATTGATATGCACAGCGTCACACACCTCCCAGCCAGCCACACACACACTCAGTCTTCCATCCATCCAGTCATTCTTCAATATGTAAAACGTATTTAAACTTTACAAAAACACACAGACACTAGATGATGTCATCGGTGATGTCATCAGTGATGTCACTGACCATGTCATGAATGATGTAATATGTGACATCATCAGCAGTGGATTGCGGGTGCGCGATATATAGTTAGTGCAACTAACTATATATGGAATTTCAATGGTTTTGTGTGAGTAAAATAAGGTTTTCTAAATGCTAATTCCTAACTATATATGGTCTATAACCTATGGTTTTTTCAGTGAATTTTCAAGGTTTTGTAAATGCTAATTCCTAACTATATATGGTCTATAACCTATGGTTTTTTCAGTGAATATAATATATATATATATTAAATCCACAGTCCTGAAGCACAAAGAGACGCACAGAAATCAGGTACAGACCACCAGCGTAGACAGTGCAAATAAGTGCTTTTATTCCTCTATGGGCAGCAGCATGACGCATTTTGTCCGGGGAACCCGGACTTGATCACATGACATGCTCAGAGAGACCAAAGTTTAAATACTGTTGATAGGTCCCATCATGCCCCACCTCCTTCACACCATAAACATAGAGAAAATACTACACCATAACTTTTTGAGTGTACATAAAAGGTAAGACAAAAGGTTAACATTCAAATAAATACAAGAGAAAATAATAGTACATTCTCCAGTAAAACCATCATGATCAGTATAAGAAATCAATTTACAAAATGTAAAATAATGATTACGCCAAAATTTGCAAATCCTAAAATTGAGGGAAATAAAACAAAACCATGATGGTATAAGACTGATACAGGGCAAGTGTCCTAATGTAGATACCAATAGTGTCTTAATCCTAATACATCAATTTTCTATTGGGGCTAATCGTGGGGGCACGAAAGAATCTAAATAACAGTAGATGGGAATTAAAAATAAAAGTGCAAATGTGCAATTCAATCCATATTAAAATCATATTAGATTGAAGAGAGCAACAATACCTATGAGAAAGCATATGGTATAAATAGCAGACACTGAATAGGATAAAGTGCAAAGTGCTTAAAAAGTGCAAAATGTAGTAAACCGGAACAAAATATATCATTGTTGTTCAACACACAATTTACAATTAGCAGAAAAATTGATAATGAAGTGAAAAAATGCTATATATAAATATTAGGTATAAACAAAAGGTACAGTGTGAAAATACAGAGTGCAAATCCTCTAACGCATCAAAAGGAAGGAACCACAGATTGATTAAATAGTTCAAATAATCCAGAAATTATTAATCTAGCAGTGAATATTTTAGCTCATAATCATGTTGAAGTCCAACCGATTCCCTTACCCTATCCTCGGCACGTCTAAAACCGGTAAAACCGTAAAAACAGTAAAAACAGTAAAAAAAACGCGCTTAAGAACAAAGCAAAAAGGAATACAGCTAAAATCCAACCAATTTCCAGGAGCCCCAAGTTCATAAAAACACAATAACAGTAGAAAAAGTCAATTCATAAAGGTTCAGAAGATATGACATCCAGAGAAGGACTAAAAGGGGACAAGCCTGTCACCTTAAAAAACTACAAAACAATTAAAACCAATTAGATATAATAACATTACATCTAAAAAGGTTAAAAAGAGAGTTATGAAAGTAGTTTATAAAAAGTTGTGTAAGTCCTCCCCCATGTTAAGACCGTTAGGGATTTTAGTATTAAGAAGTACAAGTCAAACAACCGCAAAGGTGCACCACAAAAAGCAATAAACAGATTCAAATGTTATTAATGAGCAAAAAAGAATGTTTTTCGTTAGCGAGATGTTGTTATTCTTCAAGTAGTCTTTATTTTCAATTATTCAATAATTGAAAATAAAGACTACTTGAAGAATAACAACATCTCGCTAACAAAAAACATTCTTTTTTGCTCATTAATAACATTTGAATCTGTTTATTGCTTTTTGTGGTGCACCTTTGCGGTTGTTTGACTTGTATTTGATTCCATAAGGAATAGGCACAGTAACGATGGGTGCCAGTCAGTGTGCACACAATTCCCTTTAGTTTCTTTAGGGTTATTTATTATTTGGGGTGAAAGGTAGTCAGGTGCTGGTACTAGGAGGGGTCCATCGTTATACCTTTGGTGTATATTAAGAAGTACAATATAATGGCTCTCTAGTTGTCTTAATTTCCTTTCTCTATCACCACCTCTTTTAGAGAAAGGAACCGCGTCAATAACAAAATATCTCAAATCATTGAGATTATTATTGTGGACTAATTTAAAATGGCGCGTCACAGGATAGTTGGAGTCGGAATTAACTATCGCCCGAAGGTGCTGCAGAATACGATTGAACACCTGGAGCTTGGTGCTCCCAATATACTGCAAGTCGCAAGTACATTGTAAGACATAAACAGCATGATCTGTCTTACAGGTGAACAAACTCTTAATCTTGCAAGCAACTTGGGAGAAGGCCTCATGATATTCTGTGGTATTGACTACAAACGTGCAGGCCTTGCAAGAGCTGTATTTAAAAAAACCTGATCTGTTAGAGAGCCAATTGGATGGTTTAATGACTTCTGGACTGGTCTTAACAAGGGCATCCCTCATAGAGGGAGCCCTTCTAAAAGCAATGGCTGGATTTTCGTCAAGCAATGGGGCCAAAGTGATATCCTTCTTTAAAATAGGCCAATAAGACTTCAAGATTTGTTTTATTTTTCTCTCTTGACAACTGAAAGTTGTGATAAGTCTAATCTTGGTTTTCTCTTTTATGATGGGATTGCCTTCCTCAGATATCACAATATCAGAAGTATCATCGGAGGGGAATTTATCTGATTGACAACTACTTTATTCATGGAAACTAATAGATCATTCTTATTGTAACCTCTAGCCAAAAACCTTTGAAAAGAATCTTCCAAACAAACTTTAAGATCTAATTCGTTATTGCATATTCTCTGAATTCTTAAAAATTCTCCATATGAGATACTTTTTATAAGATGGCGGGGATGACCACTGTGAGCATGGAGAATAGAGTTTCCGACCGTGGCCTTCCTATGCATCTTAGTTCTAATTTCATTATCAACAATATAAATCTCAACATCCAAGAAGTCAACTTTAGCATTGTTAATAGTGGCTGTGAATTCAAGATTCAATTCATTCATGTTAATCCCACTAACAAATTCTTCTGCAGACACTCTATAACCCTGCCATATTATGAGGACATCGTCTATAAAGCGCCACATGTGAACAATGCCTATATCTTTGTTCTCAACAGTGGGACGGGGGTGATCGAGAACATGCCTCTCCCACCAGCCCACGTGTAAACACGCGTAGCTGGGGGAGAAGCATGCCCCCATAGCCACGCCCGCAAACGCTGGAAAACTTCATTGTTAAATAAGAAAAAATGATTGTTTAGGCAAAGGTTAATC
This sequence comes from Lissotriton helveticus, assembly GCF_964261635.1. NCBI lineage: Eukaryota > Metazoa > Chordata > Amphibia > Caudata > Salamandridae > Lissotriton > Lissotriton helveticus. Next base: position 535,554,570 of record NC_136073.1, read on the forward strand.
ATTCGGATTAACATTTTACTATGTTCATATAATTTTAAATCTCTGTCCGATAAGAAATACTCAATTGGCTGAAACGTGTCATGCTGGGCTGAACAAATTGGAATACTAAAACCCAATGCGTGCTCCGATCTGTTGTTAAGGGGAGTGATCCTGTTTTGGACGGATATGAAAATATATATATATATATATATACATATATATTACCTACTGGCGGTCGCCTGTAGGTAGTTATAGTTAGGACCTAGCTACCATAGGAAATCTGCAACATTCTATTGAGAAAAACTCTGGCGCCGGTTGAGGAATTTGCATGTAATTTTCCAAAATTTTGGCCATCTCCGCTCCTTCCCTGTAAGTTTCGGGGGGATTCGTGAAGTGGGGGCTGAGAAAAAAGGGGGGTCCCAAAACATGTTTTCCCCATGTTAATTTCCATAGCACGTTCTGACAAGTCTACAGCCTGAACCGCTGAACGGAATTACACCAAACTTGGCAAAATTGTAGGGACTGGTACGCAGATGTGCCTTTGCTATATTTGGTGAACATTGCTCCAGTGGTTTTTATGAAAATTAACTTCAAAAACACATATATATCTATAGGCGCGCTACGAGCGCTCACCGGTGCGCGTACCGGGGAGCGCACCCGGCGCGCTACGGGAGTGCGCGAGCGGAAAGCTGATTGGCTCTCGGGTGTCTGTCAACATTCTAAACAGTCCGGAGAGTCCGCCATCTTGTGTCTCGGTAGAATCGAGACACAAGAGGTGAAAATAAAAAGGGTGAATGATTAAAAGGGGGCAGGGTAGAAACCCCCTGACCACCTAGGTTTTATGAGGGGGCCCTAGAAGGACCTTGAAGAGCCCAAAAACCTTTTTTTAAAAAAAAAAATTGCGGGGTAAGCGCTGGGTGCGTTCTCATGTGCGCTCTCCGGTACGCGCACCCTGAGCGCACCACGGAGAAAAACAGTGTAAAAAAATATAGTAAAAAAATAATTTAGAGTGCTTAGAGGTAGGGTAGCTCTGAAAAGAGCTGTTGTGTTATGTGGGTGTTTTTGTACCTACAAGTAGGTACCAATGCAGAGTCTCAAATTCAAGAGGAAGACTCTATTCCCCTCATCTGTAAAATGTACACCATCTCTCCTATAGATGCCTTGCATGTTGTAACGCAAGTTGTTGTGGTAAATGGAACCCATACCATAGTCTCTGAGGAAAGCAGAAAGAGATGTATTTACATGTTTCCTTGCTTTCTCAATCTGTGGACAAAATTGGTTGGACCAGTTCCATTTTTGCCTTTGGCATATATTAGAAAATACCAAGGCAGTTTTTGGAAAAAGTGACATCAATTGCCCAAAGATGTCCTTTAAAAGCATTTCCAGACCTACCCCTTTCAAAGTGCCCAGGTCATTGCCACCACAGTGCACAATTATAAGGTCAGGCTGTGGTAGATGCATAAAGGATATTATCAATGGTATCAATTGGTGACTTCTCAATCCTCTCTTTTCAATCCACACAATGTCCACATTTGGTAAATCAAGGTTGTAAATACCTCTGTTACTTGCAAATGTTTCACTCCAGTAGACAAAGCTATGACCCACAAACCAGACTTTTGGCATCTTGAAGATAGATGTGCTTGTATTCAGATGAGTTGTGGAAATGAAATGGCAGTTTGAAAGTAGGAGTTATGAAAAAAAAGTGGTTGAGATTCAGTGCAGTTGAAAAGCAAGAAATGATTGGTGCTTTCTTAACATTCTCCACTGAAAACTAGGGTGCATGCTTTTGTTTTTTGAAAGAAGTCATTTTAATGGTGGAGAAAAAGTCATTGAAAGCAACATTGCACATGATTAGCTAGTACATTGAGAGGTCAAACACCCTTGCTGGATTCTTTTGCAACATAGTATCATGAACTTTTCACCTGTGTGCTCAGTTAGGTGGGAGTTACCATGGTAACAGGCTGAATGAGCACTGGGTGGATGGGTGAATATTATGTGAGTTTCAAAGTGTTGAAATGTACAACGAATTAAAATGTGCAGTTTGGTTTTGAATTAAGAAAAAGCCATAGGTTTCAGGGGAGTTATAGTTAGCTGGACATTTCTCACTCCCTATAACTCAGCCATACACCTACACTCATCTTCTTTCAGACCTTCTCCTTTACTTTCCTTCCTCTCTCTTCCCTTCCTTCGCTCCTTCACTCTTTTCCTTTCTCTTACTCTCCTTACTCCACTTCACTAACTCCTTCTCTTACTCCCTCTGTCCTCTTACTTCTACACTCCCCTTCCCTCATTCTCTCTCTATTAGCCTCATTCTCTCCGTCCCCTTAGTCTCTCACTCCTCTTCTGTCACGCTCACACCCTATAACTCAGCCATACTCCTACACTCATCTTCTTTCAGACCTTCTCCTTTACTTTCCTTCCTCTCTCTTCCCTTCCTTCGCTCCTTCACCCTTTTCCCTTCCCTTACTCTCCTTACTCCACTTCACTAACTCCTTCTCTTACTCCCTCTGTCCTCTTACTTCTACACTCCCCTTCCCTCATTCTCTCTCTGTTAGCCTCATTCTCTCCGTCCTCTTAGTCTCTCACTCCTCTTCTGTCACACTCACTCCCTATAACTCAGCCATACTCCCACACTCACCTTCTTCCAGACCTTCTCTTTTACTTTCCTTCCTCTCTCTTCCCTTCTTTCGCTCCTTCACTCTTTTTCCTTCCCTTACTCTCCTTACTCCATTTTACTAAATCCTTCTCTTACTCCCTCTGTCCTCTTAGTTCTACACTCCCCTTCCCTCATTCTCTCTCTATTAGCCTCATTCTCTCCGTCCCCTTAGTCTCTCACTCCTCTTCTGCCACGCTCACTCCCTATAACTCAGCCATACTCCCACACTCACCTTCTTTCAGACCTTCTCCTTTACTTTCTTTCCTCTCTCTTCCCTTCCTTCGCTCCTTAAATCTTTTCCCTTCCCTTACTCTCCTTACTCCACTTCACTAACTCCTTCTCTTACTCCTTCTGTCCTCTTACTTCTACACTCCCCTTCCCTCATTCTCTCTCTGTTAGTCTCATTCTCTCCGTCCTCTTAGTCTCTCACTCCTCTTCTGTCACGCTCACTCCCTATAACTCAGCGATACTCCCACACTCACCTTCTTTCAGACCTTCTCCTTTACTTTTCTTCCTCTCTCTTCCCTTCCTTCATTCCTTCACTCTTTCCCTTCCCTTACTCTCCTTACTCCACTTCACTAACTCCTTGTCTTACTCCCTCTGTCCTCTTACTTCTACACTCCCCTTCCCTCATTTTCTCTCTGTTAGCCTCATTCTCTCCATCCCCTTAGTCTTTCACTCCTCTTCTGTCACACTCACTCTGTATAACTCAGCCATACTCCCACACTCACCTTCTTTCAGACCTTCTCCTTTACTTTCCTTCCTCTCTCTTCCCTTCCTTCGCTCCGTCACTCTTTTTCCTTCCTTTACTCTCCTTCCTCCACTTTACTAACTCCTTCTCTTACTCCCTCTGTATTCTTAGTTCTACACTCCCCTTCCCTCATTCTCTCTCTGTTAGCCTCATTCTCTCTGTCCCCTTAGTCTCTCACTCCTCTTCTGTCACACTCACACCCTATAACTCAGTCATACTCCCACACTCATCTTCTTTCAGACCTTCTCCTTTACTTTCCTTCCTATCTCTTCCCTTCCTTCATTCCTTCACTCTTTTCCCTTCCCTTACTAAAGGATTTTATCAATGGTATCAATTGGTGACTTCTCAATCCTCTCTGTTCAATCCACACAATGTCCACATTTGGTAAATCAAGGTTGTAAATACCTCTGTTACTTGCAAATGTTTCACTCCAGTAGACAAAGCTATGACCCACAAACCAGACTTTTGCCATCTTGAAGGTAGATGTGCTTGTATCAGTGATGTCATCAGGGATGTCACTGACCATGTCATGAATGATGTAATATGTGACATCATCAGCAGTGGATTGCGGGCGCGCGAGTTATAGTGAGTCCAACTAACTATAACGTGGGAATTTCAATGGTTTTGTATGAGTAAAATGTTCAGCTAACTATAACTGGTGTGAAACCTATGGTTTTTTCAGTGAATTTCCAAGGTTTTTTAAATGCTAATTCCTAACTATAACGAGTGTGAAACCTATAGTTTTTTCAGTTATGTTATTTGTTGGTATAAATTTTGAGAGTTCATAAGCTTTGTTTTTGCTATGCAAGTGACCAACAATTTGCTAGTGGGTAACCCCACCATGCAAAGCCTTCGGCAATGTGCAGAGTGGGTGGGGTAGGTTTTCTGATCATAGACTTTAGCCTCTAGCCAGGCTGAGCACTCAACAATCTGCAGGTGGCCAATGGTGCAGCCCTCAGCCTTCGTCTGTGCACAGAGGCGGTTTGTCAACAATCTTTGGCAGTGCACAGCGGTGGTTCACCTCAGGAGCTGGTTCGGTTAGGCTATGGTGCAACTGACTAAAAATGGGCAATCCATGTAGCACAAGCCGTTCTGACATTTGCAGCTGAAATGGCTGCAGGTCCTGGTCTCGAGCAAGCCCCTGTGCCAGTGGCAGCTGGCAGGGAACTGGGTGACGGGTGGATGGGGTTGGGGAGACAGACACTTTTTTTAAAGAAAAATACTTGCCTTTTGCTGGCTGCTGTCTCTCCTCCGCTTTGGTCCCTACCCACACCGCCTTCTCCTCAGTTTTGGAAGAAGCAAGAAGCACACAAGCTCCCTCCCCTAAGCCAATCACCATGCTGCAATGCAGTGTTATGATTGCTCTGAGTGCCGTGGTTCGGTACTCCGATCGGGAATGGGAGCCTGGGCATGTTCCTCACCAGGCTGTGTAATGCAGCCTGGTGGGGAGCATGCTAACTGAACATGACTGTTTAGCTGGCCCAAGAGGACTGGCCAAATAGCCCTGCACAGTTAGAGAGTGCTAACCACTCCTTCCCCTGTGACCCCAGACCCGCTCTAACCTAGCTCCGTATTGAAAAATAAAATGATAATAACAGGGTTATTATAATTTTCTTTTTCCTGCTCTCAGAACAGTGGGGCGACACTCCTCCATCTTAGCAGACGAGCCACCCCTGGCCTGTGCCAAACTCTCTGCAGGCAGAAGAACCCTGCAGTGCACTGTTATTAGCCATGTGAAGCAGGGTTGCAGCAAGGACTTTCTTCTTGACAAGCTCAGCACTTCACTCTGCATGGGTGGGCAACACCAGCAGGGCACAGCCTTTAGCCATGCACAGCAGAGGTTTGCTGCAGAGCCCGGCCTCTGGTGTATCCTGCACCCAACCCTCTGCAGGTGTCCAACAATTGTCATGTATGGCCTTCAACTGTCTGCACTGGGGTAAGCTGCAGGGCCTTGCCTCCGACCAACTCCTACACCCTAGCTCCGTATTGAAAAATAAAATGATAATAACAGGGTTATTATAATTTTCTTTTTCCTGCTCTCAGAACAGTGGGGCGACACTCCTCCATCTTAGCAGACGAGCCACCCCTGGCCTGTGCCAAACTCTCTGCAGGCAGAAGAACCCTGCAGTGCACTGTTATTAGCCATGTGAAGCAGGGTTGCAGCAAGGACTTTCTTCTTGACAAGCTCAGCACTTCACTCTGCATGGGTGGGCAACACCAGCAGGGCACAGCCTTTAGCCATGCACAGCAGAGGTTTGCTGCAGAGCCCGGCCTCTGGTGTATCCTGCACCCAACCCTCTGCAGGTGTCCAACAATTGTCATGTATGGCCTTCAACTGTCTGCACTGGGGTAAGCTGCAGGGCCTTGCCTCCGACCAACTCCTACACCCTAGCTCTGACTTTTTGGAGGTATTCCAAGGCTTCACTTTGCTCTAAAAAATGTTATTAGAGAGAAGTGAACTAATAGCGGCAGAAGTACCCCTTTATTATTACAGTGCAAAATGTAAACACCATGGGCCAAATGTATGAACACATTTTCCCATAGACACAGAATGGGTAAAACCCTTTGATACATCTGGCACTTAGTTAATACCACACTACAACTCAACTGATCAGAGAAAGCACAGTGTAATGCCACTAAAATTCCATTCTGGAATTTACATTACAGAAGAAAACAAGGGACAAGGTTGCATGGCCTATATTCTCTGCTACTATGGATCATATAGATTTGTATATGAATGAAAGCCTTTGATTAGGAATGGCTGCTCATGAAAATACTCCCACCAAAAAGCCACTGGCCTAATGGAGTCTAATCTGGTTATAAAAATCAGTTCTGTGTTTACTTGAGACATCCTTCGAACACAGAAAACAGGAAGACGCAGCGATTTTTGAGGGTTGACATGTCCTTGTTGTTGGTAGCATCCTCCCTCCATGTCACAAATGTCATTCCTTTAACGAAATATTTATTCATGATCAAGGGTTTTATTCCTAGCTCTTCCTTTCATTCGGTCTGAGGAATGGCTATAATGAAGGTCCCTTGCCGTTCGGATTTTAGTTGAAATTGAAATACTATTAAAAGTAACGGAGGCTTCTATACAGGCAACCTTTTGTTTCCTTGTCGGGCTTTAACTTCAATGACAGGGCAAATATAAGAATCACAAAATATTAACTGTGTTCATTCATTCCAAAGTTTGCGAACAATAATTGCAAACATTCCACATAACATTTTTGAGCATTTTTAAAAAACAGAACAAAATGATCACAAAGGGGTTCCCATCTGCCAAAAGGCCTTGAAAAGTATTCACATGGCGAATCAGTGAACATCTCCCCTGGGTGCATCAACTGCCCCCTTAAAACACTTAAAATGCTGCCACCAGGCAGGGCCTTGGCAGAGGTGGTGAAGGGCGGCTACCTCTTCTAGACCACAGAGTAAGGAGATCAATGAAGAATCTTCACATTCCAAAGCACCCCAAAGGGTGTACTGGAACATGACAAAGTTTTAAGGGCATGTCAGCAACCAGAGCCCTCACACTGCTACCATAAAGAAATTGGCTGGGGAGCTTCATGCGACAAAATACAATCATGAGGATGGCACAGTATATAAATGTGTCCAAAAGAAAAGCTTTTTTGGTGGAAAGACTTGGGGCCCTATTATGTAAAGGGGGCACTTTTCATTTTTGCACGCCCAGCACCATAAAAAAGGAGTGCTGGGCGCAAACAGGGAAAGTGCACCCTATTACAAGGAATGCATTGCCCCCAGGGCAGCCACGAACTCACGCTTCCCCCAGGCCAGCCCATTCATGTGAAACACAGGGTGGCTGCTTTGAAGCTGCTGTGTGTTTTTACAGTGCTGCCTGCAGTTTTAACCCCTCCCACGCTGGTGACGGAACCGCTCTGTCACGCCCCTCGGGTGGGCTGTGCTGGTGACGGAGCGGTTCCGTCACGGCCCGCTCGCCGCGCCTGCCGGTGCTGATTTTGCGCCTGCGCGGCGCGTTCTATTGAGCGGGCGGGGCCGTGACGGAACCGCTCTGTCGCAAGCACAGCCCACCCGAGGGGCGTGACGGAGCAGTTCCGTCACCAGCGTCGGAGCGCCGCGCGGCCCCCCGCCTCTTAGCGCTGCGGCGGAATTGCCACCGTGGCGAAAGGGTTAAAGGGGATTAGAGATCCCCTAGTAGACGGGTGCAGTCAGTTACTGCAACTGCCGAAGAGGGGATGTCTGGGGGGGTCCATGGGACCCCCTTTCCCCATCCAGAGGGCTGCCATCACGGGCGCACTGATAGTGCACCACCTTTTAGATGGCGCACTGTCAGTGCGCCTCCTGAGAGCATTTGTGCCTCTGCACCCACATCTGTAATGTTGCGCAGGCACAGAGGTAAATTAATCCCCTCATTTGCATGGACCACACCCACATGCAAATAAGGGAATGCCCCCTGATGATAGAGTTGGCGCTTTAAGTGCGCCAGCGCTATCGGTATTACAGAAGGGGCTGCAGCCCTTTCTGTAATAACAAAGCTCCCCTGGGGCGCGTGAAGCAGGCATAAATGCCCATTGCGCCCTCGGGCACTAATGTAATATGGCCCCTGGAGTGATATTTTGATACTGACAGCATTGTAATTTAGGGACACAAGCAACCAATAGATTTGTGGGAGTGGTGCATCAAGGTCTACATTTATGTAGACCTCCTCGTCAGTGGTATATGCTGTGACGCTCTGCATCTCCCTAATGAAACCCAACAAGGCCAAAATATTTTGGCATTTCTTGTTTCACTGGGCAATGTAGATGTGATCTACCAACTTGTGCATGATTGCCCCATGCCTGAAATGACACAGTTGCGGTCAGATTCCCCGGAGCACACCAAGGGTACTTGCCTGTAGTTCACATAGATTCAAAAAATCCAATTATGACTTTTTGCTGATGTAACACATAAGAAGTGGCAGAGAATGCTTTTTGCATGAATATTTCTGCAGACTGAATGGATCATCATCCTGAGGAGGAGGAAGTACCCCGTCTTCCAAATTATATTTTTGTGAACAGTCGCCTACCCACATTCATTTACATGCAATGAAACTTTTTATTTCTAATAGTGGTAGGCTTACAGCTCCAACTCTCTTGCTCTAAAATATTTTCTGTACTTTTCTCCTTTTGGTAAAGATAACAGAGATTTACTGTTCAATGTAGGCACCTTGTTCCTGGAAGCTATTTTATTTTCGATCTAGGCCATCATAAAGGGCAAAAGGCAGTTTGATTTGCTGGAGAACCTCAAACTCTGATTCGTTCCTGATTAGCCTTAATCATTCAGGGACAGGTTCCTACTTCACAGTCTCTCAGTTAAGTGTTCGTGCACACTCTGAATGCACTGTGGCAGAGTAGAATTCCACAGAGCATCCTACTGCTGAATCCTGATGAGAGTCTTATATTGCTAAGAGTCGATCTAACTGTGGGTAAACAACTTTGAGGCTGTGTCCATTGGTGTGACTGCAGTAAGTGACAAGCTCATGCCCCTTGGTACTCCAGACACTTTGACGAGGCTGCGTGGAATTCACAATACTATGATTGCCACCCTAAGTAATCTATTCTTGGTAGATTCTAAGCCTATTCCCAAAAAGAAGAAAGAAGATCCCTGGTTTTCCAAAGCGTGTCGAGTGGTCAGGCGTTCCCTCTCCCGATCCATCCAACTTGGCTCTAGAGATGCTATTCGGGACGTGAGAATGCTCTATAAAGCTACCATTCTCAGTGATAAGAGAACCTGGGAACGTTCCAAATGGAGTTCAATGTTGAGTGCCATCAAGACAAGGATTACTGTTCTTTCTGGCGCATTGTTGCTGACGGCGACTCGAGCATTCAATGCTTCGGTTGAGCACTTCTCTCATCTATACTCTAGCATTGTGGTCCAGGACATGTTCCATCCAGTGTCTTCCAGTCAGGCTTCCCGGGAGCATGTAATCTTTTAACACTCTCCCAGTTGAATATCCCACTGGGCCAGTGCTACCTTGGGTTCAATACATTTCAAGTTCTGCAAGCTCTAAAGCGGTAGAATGGATTACACCAAGCAAAGCCTCTGGGTTAGACAAGGTGCCTGGTGATTTTTTCAACTCCTATATAGATGTATGGTGCCCTTATCTCTCCCTGCTCTTTAGCGCTATACTGGATGATGGGCCCAACAACCCCCACCTGGGCTGGGGCAGGAAGTGTTCAAATCTTTAAAAAGGGCACCAGATCCCTACCTTCCAACTACAGACCAATCTGCCTCAGACACCTTGCAAAAGCTGTTTAGTCGGATCATCTTGAACAGACTGAGTGAGTGGATGTCAGACTCAAATGTTCTAACCTCGCTGTAGGCCAGGTTCAGAGACGGCAATGGAACAACTGATCAGGTCTTCCGCATGCAATCGCTGCATTGGAAATATTGTAAAACTGGGGGGTGGCAGACTCTGTAATGTTTGTGGACCTCTGGTCTGCTTTTGACCTTGCTCCTAGAAACTTCCTGTGGGCGGTTTAGGCGGAGTTTTGGGTTCCCGATTGCCTTCTAAAAATGATTAGAATACATTCTAACAATTATGCCCAAGTTAGATGTGGACCACAGGGATAATTGACTTCTGGATTCTGTTGGATTCTTCTGCAGGCAGAGGGGTCCGAAGATTAGCCTCAGCAAGACTAAATTTATGTTCTTCACTCCCTGCTTAACTTCTCGCCCTAATCCGACCCTTAATGGTGTCACTGGAGAGGGCCTCAGTGTTTGATTTTGTGGGAGTCACGCTTACAGCATGTGTTGACTAGTCCCCCTCTGTTCAGATGCACAGGCTCAAATTAGAGCAATACTGTGAGGGTATTTTGAGGGCTCATCGCTCCTCCTTATTTCGTCTAGTGTCCACAGCCCTTCAAATTTCCAAAATCCAGGCTTTAAGGGCGACCTTATCTGGTGGGCAGCTCTGCGCCTCGCAGGATATTAGACCCCTAGAGATTATAGAAACTTGTATCTTTAACCCCTTCGCTGCAGGGATTATTCACCTGCTGTGCTGGGGGGGTGCGCACAGCGCCCGCATGCTCATGACGAGCTCAGCTCGTCATGAAGCCCGGCGCTCCTGTACTCATGACGAGCTGAGCTCGTCACAGGTGCATTGGCTCCCGTGGAACGTACAGTACAGGAGGGGAAATCTCCCCGCACCTGAGCGTTCTACGGGCCATGAAGAGCTGAGCTCGTCATGAGCACCGGAGCGCCGTGGCTCATGACGAGCTTAGCTCGTCATGAGCATGGGAGGGGTTAACTGCCTAACTAATCTTCCTGCCAGTAAACTGCTTGACCCCATACGGCTAGATAATTGTCTGAGATGGATCAATAATATAGCTGGGTTAAAAACATTCCTATACTAGCAGAGACTTTGGACAGTCCCTGAGCTTATACCTTTTTGTGAGGCCTTAGATGGCTTGAGGCAGCCTGGTGCCTGTAAGATTGCCTGGCTCGGATCGCTGAAAGCTTGTTTGGGCCAGATTGAGTATAAGAATCTCTGGTCTTCTCCCACTGATATTTCAGTGTCCTGGTCAGAAATAAAAGGTGTTTACCGATGTTACATTGAAAATCCAAACACAAAGAGATGAAGGACAGAGAGCTGAAACTTTTCAGACACTTACCCCCAGGCACAAATCTGGGTTGAACCCATCATCGTTCTTTAGCTCACTCCGTCCATCATCTCCTTCTGTTCGATACAATACTACAACTATGACAAACACCCTTAAAATCTGATTAAACAATTTGAAATTGATACGCTTAACTTTCAGTATGCATCAGCAACCGCATATGTGGTCCTGAAAGAGAGCGGGTGTGACCCGCTTACCTCCTCACTCCCCCCTCCCTTTTCAGAGCATGTGCTCACCTTTGTCATACTGTGGGCTTAAAATCCCTTGAACTTTTATACAAATCAAGTTGTGTCTTTTGATTGTTTATACCTTACTGTGTGTATTTCTGTCCTCAATCTCGAACCTCTCCTGGAGTTTGTTGCTTCTTGCTGTTTTTTATTTTCTTTTTCTTTCCTTTGTCATATGTAAACAATAATGTAGCATCTCATTTATTGCGTAAGCACTTTGGCTGAAGAGCTCTTAGAATTTCAAAATAAACATAAAAAAGGAATACGTACTCTATTCCATATCTATATATAATGTCAGAATAGTGTAAACCGCTTCCCTCCTCATCCAGCCCCCCATACACCCCCTCTCTGCCCTCTAGTCTCACATACTCAATCACTGAATCCTGAACCCGCTGGCGGAACGAGGCGTGGCCCTTAATCACACAGAGGGAGGGTGGGGGGGGGTCCCACCAGGATAGATATTGAACAGCAAAAATGTAATTACTGCGGTAAGACTGGGGATCAAGAAACCTGTGAAATGATGCAGCTCATTGTCTCGTTTGGGGCTTAAAATCCCAATAATTGCTCGAGTCACTGATATTGAAGGTTGTGGGATGGGACAGCCAGGGAGCCAAGGCTTGACTGCGGACAGCGAGGGTTACGTCGAAAGAAATAGATAACCTTTATTAAGATGTCAGTTGATGTAATGAAAAGCATCCTTCACATTTCTGAATTTCAACACCTCAGTGAGGCACGAGAACAAACGGGATATATCTATAAGGAAAAAATATACTCAGGTTTGATGAGCAAGTGAAAATACAGAAGCAAAAAAAAAAGTGTGTTGATGTAATTCGTTGACGCTACTGCGATGGCAATAATGCCGTTCTCAGGGGTGTTGCAGCCGTTGTAATGAGGTTCTGTTTTGTCAGCAGTCTGTGCGATATGAGGAAAGCCACCGGTGTAGGGATCAGCGCCATTTTAGTCTTAAAACATCTGTGTTTAGATTTAATCCTGTGGCATTTGTATATATCAATAACAAGCATGCTTATTATGCATGTTTATTAAACACAATGATACCGGCGGAATGATAATTAATCAATTTGCATTGATTGAAACGAGATTAAACGAAGCATGAGCACTTTGAGAAACAATTGCATTTAATCATAAAATCCATAATTTATCTCTTGACTGCGCATTTACTAAATGTGAATATCAATCCACGCTAGTATATGCAAAGGATTCCTGCATCCTTTGGAGACATAAAAAATGGGGAAGTGAATGATTTTTTTCATCTTTTCAGCTAACAATAGCTTGTAATTAAATATCACAGTCAATTAACGAGCTCCTGTTTATCCCTGTGAAAGGTAGAGGCAGAGTTCTTTGTAGGGCAGGCATAACTTTCCACGTGGTTATTTATTCATAAGAGGCGCAGGAGCACTGGTCGCGAACTCTTTCCAGGGACAATGGTCACTGGCTTGTTTGTTTGCTTTAGGTATCAGGGGAGAGGATAAAGTAGGTTGAGAAGATTGTGCGGACATGTGTGTGCAAGCGTGATGGAGTTGGTTTGAAGGAGTTTCAGTGAATTCCCTCATGTAGTCAGACTGTGAATGCGTCCAGGTGACCGACTGCTCAGTACACTTAATGTATATGTACTCGCTGTCCTTCTATGCTCCCTGGTGTCTCACCTGCACTGATTGGGCATACATGTGTCCAGAAGCATTGACCTTCTGTGAAATGTTCACAATGACCCCATAAAATTCCCTTGAAAGTAATACTTTGAAGGACGTGCATGGTAAACAGGATCTGATTCATAAAGTTTTCTCCAGTCCTAAATTGTATTTTTGTGCACAAAAACAGTGCTTTCTGAATGTAAATTCCAAATCGGGATCAGAAAAATTGAGATAGGTGGATGTTTACATTCAGAAAGTGCACTCCCTGCTTATAAACAGTTATGGAGTGATCTTACAAGTTAATTACCATGGTGGGATATGACTTCTTTTTACTTTTTTTTTTAATTGAGAAATTATAGTGCAATTGAGTAATAGTCATGTACATTTACAGAATTCATAACTCATCTAAAATAGAGATCATTATACGTATTAAATAATTTAAAAACAAATTAATCAATAGTATATACGTAGACAAAGCTCAGACTTTAGGAAAACATATACACAGAGTGGGGGAGGTTAAAACCATCGGGCATTAATCATGGAAAATTAAAAAGGTTAGCGTTTTGAAATACTCCATTTTTTGAGCGGTGCCCAGATATTCCTGCCCTTATCCTGAGAAACCGGTCCCCGGAAGCTTGTTTCCTTTCCAGTAAAGAATTGGCTTGTTAGTTTGGTCTGCCCTGTTCCCATGATGCACTGGGCCAGGGACAGACTAATTTGCATGTAGCCAGGTTCTGAACTGGGATGGTGCAGTGAGCTAAAAAACGGTGATGGATCAAGCCCTGATCTTTTGACCGGGTAGGAGTGTTCTGCTTAATTCAGATACTCTGTCCATCACCACCCCCCTTTTTGAATCGCTTGAGTTCATATAGGCATCCCTCTATATTATGCATCCCCAATAGTCTGGCAAGCCACATCTGAAAGGTGGGGGCAGTGGTATCCTTCCATCCTGCAGAAATGAAAATCTGTAATACAGCTACTGCAATAAAAACCAAAGCTTCAGCGTCTCTCCCCAGCTTCAACTTATTAAGGTGGGATATGACTTCTAGTTTTAGTATTAATAGCATTTGTTTATTTCTTGGTAGTAACTTTTAGCTTTTTATTGTCACGTTGGTCAACGGTTGCTGTTAAAGCACTCTGCTCTGTTTTCTTTGCCCGATGAAGTGGAAGTGTCGACCGCCTCATTTCCCAACCCCTTTTACACCATTAGAGAGTCCTCTGTCTGTTTTTGCAACCGCCATCTTGGGGAAGTAATTATAATTTGCAGCGTTGCAGTTTAGTGTCTTGACAGACAACATATTTAAGTGCAGGCACGGGGCATTCACACAGCTGACTCATGCAGTGGGAGAACTGATGGTTAGGCCACTGGTGCATGGAAACAAGGAGCTAGGAGTGTGGCGAATGCTCAACAGTCTTGTAGGGTGGAGAGATCCTTTGTAACCTAAGAAAGGAGAAGGGGATATGTCCTCCCGAAGATGAACTAACAATACCTATAGAGTATCCCTCCTAACCTCACAGCACTTGGCATGATGAGAGGAAGTGCTTGCCACACTGAGACTCCACCCCAGTGCCTCAGTGTATTCCTCTTTTCTCCTGGGGAAACTTAAGTGTGTATATTTAAATGCATGCTCTATCCCGGTGCATAGAATTCAACTTTGGGTTACTATTCAAAATATGGCATCGGATTTTTGTTTTATAACTGAAACTTGGCTGAACAGTACCACTAATCCCAAACTAGCTATTGCCATTCTGCATAACTATAATATTGTAAAATTGGATCTGAACAACAGGATTGGTGGAGGAATTGCTCTAATATTCCATCATAAACATAGCTGCGATATTGTGGACTTTTTCTAACTGATAATTACAAAATCCTTGTTTTTTCTGATTCTTGCAAATCTTCCCCTGACTATAGGGGGAGCCCTGATTTACTGACAACTATCCTCCCACCCTAGGTCCCAGAAACAAGTTTTAGAACTATGTTAGTAGAATCACTGCCCCCTTATATTAAGTTTGACCACTTTTCAGTTCTGGTGGACTAACTTTCACTTTGAAGATCAGAACGCCCCACTAATATTAAACTCTGGTACAATTTAAAGATTTAAAGGGCATAAATCTCTACTCTCAAAGAGCTATCGGTCCCACTCATGTTGATGATCAAATTCTCAAAAGATCAGTAGATTACTCAACATCCCTCTTATAATTAGACCACTATCTTCTTTCATTTTTGGCCTGATTCAGTATTAGTTCTTCTGCCCCTTCCAGCTTCACCACACCCAAATATAGTCTGGAAGAGAGCTAACAGTAGTAGCCTACCTAGTAATCTCCAGGTGCCCGCTATAAAGTGCTCAGACAACATCAGTCAATCAATCAAACAGGACTTATAAATGGTGGCTAATCACCCACGAGTGTATCCAGACCCTGAGAACCTGCTGCTTAGGGAGCGTTCCGTTGAACAACTCAGATGATGTTGTTAGGTTCCGAGGTGAAAGGTAGCAGGTGGATTCTCTGGGTTCCTCTGTTGAGGAACGAGGCAATCCATTTGAGGGCGCCTCTATGGATTCCAATGTGGTGAAGCATCTTGATAAGTGTGTGGTGGGATGCAATGTTGAAACTAAGAGGTTGAGGAAGGTCAGGGCTGCCATTTCTCTATGGTCAAGGAGGGTTCTGATGTCAGTAGCAGCGATCAAGGTTGTTTCGGTGCTGTGGTTGATGCAGAATCCTCATTAGGAAGTGTCCAGAAGATTCTTCTTCTCCAAGTGTTCTGTGAGCTAGCAGTTGATTGTCTTTTTGGTGATATTGGTGGAAAAGGGGAGCAGAGAGATTGGACTGTAGTTCTTGAGTTTGCTGGGGTCAGCAGGCTGTTCCTCTAGAAGGAGTTTGACCTCTATGTGTTTCCATTCTTATGGGAAGGTGGCCGTGGTGATGGATGCGTTGAAGGTGGTGGTGAGCTTGTTGCTTATCGTCTTCCTCCTGAGATTGAAGATGTGGGAGAACCAGGGGTCCATCGGTACTCCTGAGTGGATGGAGTTCATGATAGCTGTGGTGTTTTGAGTGGTGAGCTGGTCCCATGTGGTGAGTAGGTGGTCAGGGTTTGCATCTGTGAGAGTGAGGAGGCTGAGGATGTTGGCAGCCATGGGTTGGGGCTCGAAGCTTTAGTAGTTTTTAGAGCTCTTGTCATGGAAGAAGTCCACCAGGGTGTCACAGAGTTCCTGCGAAGAGGTGATGATGTTTTCAATGGCGGATAGATTGGAGAACTCTCTGATGATATTGAAGAGTTCTTTGCTGTTGATAGAACTGGCTCTGATGCAGTTGGCAAGGGCTCTCATTGTTTCTCTTTCAGGAGTTGGTGGTGTTGTTTGAGGGATGTCTTGTATGTGGATCAGTCTGTGGGTTTCTTGCTGGTGTGCCATTTCCTTACCAGTTGCTTGCAGTTGTGTTTTGCGGTTCTCAGTTCAGTGGTGTACCAACTGGCCTGTTTGGGGGATCTCTTGAGTTTAGTGGGCTTGATGGGGCAACTGTCGGCGCAGTCAGTGATCCAGGTGGATAGGTTATAGACTGTCTGTTGTGTAGTTTCTACTAATCAGTAGGAACTGCACGTTTGCGGATGACATAAACTTAAGATGGTGCCAGAGTGATTCCATGCACCCCTGCAGGATATGTTGTCCCTTAGACCAGTTAGCTCACAGTGCCACCATTAGACCCACTAAATTTAGACAGGGAGCGAACAGTTCTGGCAACTACTAAACATGACAACCCTGTTCTCCAGGAACTGTGAAAACGGACCTCTAACTTTTCACTTAGTCACTTGTGCTCTCTTTCGCTCGGAGACACATACAAAGAATAAATGCAAGGGCAGTTTTTCAATATTTATTGAACCATAGTGATTGTTGTATAGAAAATTTGTGCTGCAAAGATTAATAGTCAGAAGCAGACACAAGTTATAATGAGTGTCAAAACAGTGAATAAAACAAAGAGTTCCACCATCTTGATGAGACAACTTATATTTTAATCCATATACAGTATTTTAAGAATCTCGCATACTCCTACGATGCAAACCCTAGCTTACATGTCTAGGGTGCGAATGTATGGTCTGCCAAGAAAGCCCCTTCTGGATGATTTAACCCCTTTATCTGGTGGGTAAGAATATGGTGAAAATTGGAGGATCCCTTTGGGTAAATTTCTAAACAGGGGGGAACCAGTCTGCAAGTAACATCCACCCTAATATTCTCTAACAATCCATCATCGCCATCCACACATTTTAAGATTGAACCATATGTAATAGGGAAAAACACATAACATTCTATGTTGGAAAAATATATCACAAGAATTTATTATTAAATTTTTTTCGATAAAAACCCGGGAAAACCCATCAATCAGTACATTTGATATCACAGAAATTCATAAAAAACACAATACATTTAAAATATTAGTCACAAAATTGCATGAAAATATGGAAAGAGTGAGAAAAACAGAGACTAGGCTGAAAAACGCAGTCTTAGCAGATTACACATCCGTTATCATGTCAAATTGTGGGAATGGAGATAAGCATTCTTTAATTGGGTTTTTCACCCCAATGTCCAATAGACGGATTGTGAGTCAAGAAATGGCATCGATGCGTTTTGATGGAGAAAGCCTTATAAATCCATCTTTATCAAGACTTGAGTATAAGCACTCTTTATTTTGTTTAATTAATTTTCATGCAGACACCTGTTTGACTAGGGGAGACTTCTTTATTTGTAGTCTTATCACATATTATCCTAGGGGATGTCAATAAAACTCCGTCTTTTCATAAAAACCTTCTACTTGACAGCACAGGGATCGCAGCCGATATGAAGACTGATTGTGTTAATAGTGCGGACCTTCTCTGTTTTTGTCCTTTTCACAGGAAATCATAAGCGTGGTTTTTCTTAAAAATCCAGCCTCAAGCTGGTTTCGCCCATAATGGGTGACGTTGTAACTATCCGTCCTTTAATAATTAGGGATCCTTAATAGTACGATGTTACGGCGATACAATCCTTTCTTCTGGGTCGGCTTGTGTGTCAGAAGCAGACACAAGTTATAATGAGTGTCAAAATAAATAAATAAATGAATAAAACAAAGAGTTCCACCATCTTGTTGAGACAATTTATATATGCATCCATATACAGTATTTTAAGAATCTCGCATACTCCTACGATGCAAACCCTAGCTTACATGTCTAGGGTGCAAATGTATGGTCTGCCAAGAAAGCCCCTTCTGGATGATATAACCCCTTTATCTGGTGGGTAAGAATATAGGACCCAGTCTTGGTCACAAATTTGACACCCCTCACAGAGATGTCAGTCAGCTACTAGTCGAAAGCGCCAGCATGCAGGGACCTCACGAAGTCAGCAGAAGTGTCTACTCTGATTGTATTTGGAAACAAAAGCATATATAAAGAAAAGGGCATCCATTCCTTGGTCCGAGATAGTGATCAGGCTGCCATTGTTTGTATTCCACAGATAGCTGTGTTGCCATATGGACATATTAAGAAACATTTGTATCATGCATTTGAGGCCCCTGCACATAATGCCAAGGCAGTGTGATAGTGTTTTCACAAAGTTCTTTGTGTCAGCAAGGTTGGTGTTTCTTAGAAACTAACCCAAGTCTCACAAATGCAAATGTGTGTCAAAAGTCGATGTGACAAAGGGAAGGCAACTTTAGGAAAGAACCGTGTATTTGTAAATTAGCAGTATTTCCTACCAGGCCTAACTCAGGCACATGACAAGCCTGTTATAGTGTTATATTTCGTATCGGTACCCTAATATAGGTTCAGGAAACATCGTACACTTTCCCTAGATCAGCTCCCGTTATTTAATACGAACAACCTTATAAGGACATAAATTCAAATAAGGACAGAATGCCTCACACGGACATCACGCCATATAAGGACTGCAGCCTTTTATAGACTAAACCTTTCACCTAGTTCCATGCTGAGGGTGGGTTTTTCCCAGTTGATCTTGCTAAGATGTCATCCTAAGTGCATATGAGTAATTGATGAGTACACTCCCCAGGGGGTATACTTCACCTCTCCCATCGATGCACAAGATTTAATCCCCAACGTCATCCTCATACTGAACAATGTGGAACACATGTACATAGACTGTATAAATACAGCACCTCTTGCTATCAAACGGCAGGAGGGACCCGAGACGTCTGGGCCGACACACTGACCGGAGACGCTGCAGCTCTGGCATGCCATCGCTCCAGCTGACAGTGGTATGACCATCCCTTGCGGGGTGTCCAGCTCAAGTCCAGGATGAAGTCCCACACACTCACTATTCAGGTATGGGGGTTTGACTAAAGCCTAGTGGGATTCTTGGCTTTTAGGCTTAGGGGCTCTTAGGCTTAGGCTATATAACACCTACTCACATGCTAGGTACACTTAGGTACTTCTAGTCAGGCATCTTAGAAGTACGCACTTCATTTTATAAATGCATTTCTTATTTATGTATGTGTTCATGACTATTGAAAAATGGTAGAACAATACTATTCATTTTTATTCACTGTACTGCTGCTTCTATATCTCTGCTACTGTGTTACAGTTGTAACAGCACATTTATTCTACATGAGAAGAACTAATGTACAAAAAATTCTTATTGTAAACACGTTCAACTGTTTCTTCTCTGTATCTCTCTGAGAGTAAAAACAAGCAAGCACGAGTGACTAGGTGAAAAGTAATATATTGTTTCCACGAGTCTGAGGTTATTGTGTTCTGAGGTTGCCAAAAACTAATCTCTCTGATAGCAGGAGATTCTAGTGGCACTGCGAGCTAGCTAATGCAAACCAAAGGTTAATATATGCGGCAGGGGTATACTGAGTCAGTCTGCCACCAGACCCACAGTATATGTTATCCGTAAACGTCCTAGTTCCTGCATGACAGGGTACTTTTGGGACTACACTACATGGCGCCCAACGTGGTATAATATTACCCAACGTGGCATATACATGGCGCACTTACGCAACAGTAGAATCTGAGTAGCTCAGACGTGCTTCTTCTTATCCTGAGAGACCCTACTTACAAAACTCCGAGAGACATCTGGAGTAAGTGGGAAAAAAGTCTGCCACAGCTGAGTAGGCGAGATACCGTATGTATTGGCTGTTGGTTAATCAAACTTGAAAGGAAACTCCCAAAATTGTGCATAAAACCTTTGCATAAAACCTTTTCATAATTTCCTTGTACAATAATTCCATGTCTTAAACACGATGGTGGACGAGGAGAGAAACTTACACCCAATAGACCATCTAGCCCAGGGACTTAATCAGTTTGGTGAGGACGATGCAAATGCAATACATATTGCACCCAAAGTAAGAGAAACTTTAATAGTTAAACTACTCAAACATGGGTTACCACCCAAAGGTGGTGTAGTAATATTCGTGATAGAGGCACACAAAGATTTCAAAACAGAGATATTTTACTCATGGGTTATATTCCCAGCAGCAGATGCTGTAACAAAGACTTTTCATTATTAAATACATGATGAAATTCCAGTGATCTACACGCCTTTTGAGGAGAGTGAGATTCCGCTTATTTTCCAGGAACATATTTTCTGGTTTAATGGCCTCCTACCCCACATAAGAACAAGAGCAAGGCTTGGTCCTTTAGGAAGACCTGGAGGCACAATTGCTGATATTAGCGACCTATGCACCACATCCAGACATTGACACAATTCCACAGGATGAACTACTTGTTCAACACAAAGAGTTGACAAAACTCTACAGAAACATGACACGTTTTGTCCTGAGGACACTTGCGGTCCAACCTACAGTAATTATACCTACTGTAGCTCGTACACAGAGCTCAGGGACTAAAATTATTCCGCAAACATTACACCCGGTAATGGGCAAAGTGCCCACAAAACGTGAACAAATTCCTTTCTGGGTACCTCAAAAAATAACCCAGTTAGAAGCAGTTTTTCCGAATACAACACCATTTGAAAAACACAGAATGCTAACAATCTGTTTGCCCATGGGGATTACACCACAGTTAGAGGATTGCACCTCTTGGGGTACAGTCGTTGCTGTCATATATACCAGAACACATGGTATCCCTTCACTAGCAGTAGTGCCAGATGTATTAAGACAAATACAAAATGACTATGGAGCAGAACCTGCCCTGAACTTGGAGATGAAGGTATTAAATGACTACAAACAGGTTTCAGCCATAATTGTAGCTAACATCAAAGGGGAAGCAGCATTGTGGCAATCCGCCAATGCCTAAGAAGTTTTCTCCACTGGAATAGGAGAACGAACTACCCAAAATAATTGGAACTGCATACGCAGAATTAGGCAGGGATAGTTTGGGTGGAAAAGCTTTAAACCCTCAAATACAGGTCAGTCCTGAAAAGGACATTTTAAAACAGACACCAACTTCTTCTAAAAAGAAGTGGGATAACAAAAAGGACAACTCTAAAGACAAAATACCTTAATCCTGAGGTAGGTCTCCTCAACAGGAGACCTCTGAAAAGAGGTACAACCTTAGGAACAGGGATAATATTAGGAAACCTGACAGGTATCAGGGTACTGATACACATTCCTCTCGTTCCTTTCAGGGCTAAAAAAAAGGCTCCGAAAGGGAAGGATGGTCAGAACACAGAGAGGAGCGCATACAGTCCAGAGACAAGCAGCACGCTCAAGACTTTACTTCTAAAAAAGAAGAGAAGCAAAATCCAAAACTTCAATTTAAGAAAAAAAATAGTTGCTGGTCTGAAAATCAGATATGCACCGAATTCTGAGGACACAACTTGTGAATGAGGAATGGACTCTGACGATGCTAGACAGCACGGCAAAAGTAACAATAGCTCACCTGAACCTTAAGGAATTTCTGGTGACAACGGAGTTGAATGATTACATCACGGTGGAAACACCAGACACCAGGGTGAGCGTCCCACATAGGTTATATGAAGTAACACTCCGGCTGGAGGGGGACAAGCCCAGGAAAGTAAAAGTTCTTTTTTGGAAGAACATATCATCTGGTTATGACATCCTATTAGCAGAACAAGATTGGCTGCCTGTATTCGTTATGTAGTGCTCCAGGGAAGAAAGTGTCATTTCTCCTGCATTTTCCAAATACGTTCCTGTTCACTTAAACATGCTTATGCACAGGAGTGGGCAGTAGCCAAAGCTCCAGCACTGTACAAAAATCACGACGGGTGGGATGAGAACTCAACCTACCATGTTATCCCGTTAAAAGTTTCACCAAATGCTCAGAGGCTATACCCAATAAAGCAAGAAGCTAAAAAATAGGTCAGGGAGAACTTATATCAACTTGAATACCAGGGGGTCATTGAAAAATGTACCTCACCAATGAACAATCCTTTGTTTCCCGTCTCTAAACCAGACAATAGATATTTTCTAGTTTTAGATTACAGACATCTAAACTCATGCACAAAGACATTTGCTGTCCAAAATGCACACAGTGCCGCATTAATGAATAACATTGTGCGCAAAACATACAAAACCACATTGGATATCTCAAATGGATTTTTCTGCTAAAATATAGCAACTGAAAGCAGGTGCCTGACCGCCTTCATTGCGTTAGGGTCCCAGCGACAATTCTGTCATCTAGCACAAGGGTACAAAAACAGTCCAGGTGTATTTTTAGCAAGAGTAACAGAGTTATTTCACAAATTTGATGAAGCGTTGTCATGTGTGGATGATATATATCTGACTGACGCCTACTTGATGGGGCACTTTACCAGGGTAAGCACCATCATTATGGGATTTGCCGCAGAAGGCTACAAGTTCAACTTTAAAAATTCAAAAATAGCCCACCTCAATGTCCTATTCTTGGGATATGAGCTATCAAGTGAAGGCAAAAGTCTGGCAGCTAACTTTTTAGAAAGTGTGCGCTACTCTAGCCTCCAAAACCATTAAAAAATGTACAATCAATACTAGGATTCCTACATTTCAGCAGAACATACATTTTAGATCATGCACAAAGGGTAAAACCTTTCTATGTATTAATTAAACCTGACTTTTTAGCCAGAGATTGGACACAAGAACATACTAATATTCTTCATTTAATCCAGGAAGACATGATTGCTTCCAAACACTTACAGACACGCGTAAATGTACGCCTCGTAGTGATCCGAATCATAGCGGGTCAATTCGGGTACACATATTTGACCTTTAATGAGAGAGAAACAGTACCAATCGCCTAAAAATCACACTTGTACACAAATGCAGAAATGCGTTTCACTTCAACAGAGAAAATCGTGACAGCCGTTCAGACAGCTGTAGCAAGAGAAAGAGCACTGGCTCAGGGGAAACGCATTATTGTCGTAACTCCAGTACCAGCGTTAGAAGCTGTTACAAAGGCCAGCATCTCAAATGCGAAAGTGCTACATCCCAGGTGGATACAATGGGCAAATTCTCTAACTGCAACAGATGTTGAATACAGAGTTGATCCCAGTTTAACAACTCAGGCATTCCTGCAATATGAACAAGAATATCCTCTACCTAATGAAATCTTGCCTCTTGATCAATATCAATATATTATATACACTGACGGATCTGCGCAACCGACCATTGGAAGAAAGCAACAATATTTTTCAGCGTGTGCAATCGTAAAAGGTCGCCCGTTCGCGATGCTTTTTTCCTGTTCACGAACGCTGTTTTCTTGCTAGGGGGTAAATATCTCACAAACACGCATTTTGAAAGCGTAATCAAGCAAAAGATTCCACAAAGCAGTGGATCACAGAAGTTTTGGCAATTCCGCGTTCTCCGCAGAACACGAAATTACCCAAATTCTGCAAATTCTGCGAGCGGAAAGGAATTTACCACCCAGGCCTAGACAAAACAATGTCCATCTAAAGCAGACCGCCACTGAGGAAGTCAAGGTAGTCACGGCAAGACCTGTCTGGATCCCAAAAATCGGGGATCTAGTCAGAGAGAAAATTGCGGACAAAAATGAATTTGGACCCTCTTACAGAAAACCTGTACCAGTCCTTGCAGTACACGGAACAAGAACTGTGCTGCTCCCGCCTCTTGCCGGTAAAAGGAGAAAAGTTTTGTCTCAATTGACTTAATCAAACCACACTATGTGGCCGATACTAAATAGATGGCCCAGTGGACTCCAAAGTAGCACTTGTCCTCCTCTAGCTACAATACAAGAAGTTCAAACAGGAAGACTCATCACGTTTGAAGAGCCACCTGTAAGGAATGAAGGACTAAGCAACAATGCTATGGAACTTGTTCCACTTGAACCGAACATTGAAATTCAAAATAATTTGCAAATTACAATTAGACCAAACACTGATGTCTACAGCAACATGCCTCGTAGAGAGGAAAAGGACATTTCAACCAATCCCCATGCAGTTCAAACAATTGATCGAACTGCTTCTGGCTATTTCATTAACTTTGATACGTTTTCACTGGATCCAAGCGAGCTGGAAACGACGGCAGCAAAAACACCATTAAAGCAAGAATTAAAGAACTTTCTTATCTCTGGGAGACTGGAAACCAGGGGTGGGAGAAGCTCACAGAATTTCACGATGTGGAATTATGCTAAATTTCTTTAAAAAACTGTGAAATTATGCAGAGTTCTGATACCGGGCATAGTTCACTGTACTAAATAATCTAAGTTCAAGTTAAACAAGGGAACTGCATCGTCAGTGAAACCGGATATCAACTGGACTAGTTGAGAACGCTAGGTATGCACCCCCATAGTCGCCTGCCTGTCCCCACATGTATATCGCCGTCGTGAAAATAAAAGCAGGGCCACATGTCCACGGTACTTACATGGGTGATGTCTGTGCACCAGGAGTAGCAGGCACAGCAGGAGTCCCTTTAACAGTGCTCACCAGCAACTTGCGGTGTCCCATCCTGCACCTCCCAGGCAGAGCATAGTCCAGCCCTTCTAACTGTCACCCGGAGAGGGAAGAAATTAAACTGGGAATTAATCAAATTCCTCCTCTGGCACCCCGGGTACGGCGGTATCCTCCAGTGCTCTGTGTCCTCCACTTCCCTCACCCTGTAGTGCTCCACAATGCAGGCCCAGCTACTTCCTATCGCTTTCTTAGCCAGCTGGGAGTGCGCGTGCAAGTGTCAGAATGTCACTTGAGTCATGATGCTCAATGGCATACAGGTGCTAAGGTGAGTGCTGTGTGGGCACTTCAGTGAGGTGCATGACGGTATCAACTTCACTCCGTATCTGAGCGGCTTACGATGAAATGGCAGAAGAGCTGAAGTCCTTGTGGTCTAAGCCTATAGGGACCAAAGTTGCAGGTCTTAAGGGAGCGAGATCAAGCAAATGATATAATTGGTATAATAACAAATGTTTTTGCATGATGAGAGTAGCTTCCCATGCTTTGACACAGCGCCATTTTTATCTCCAGAGGGAAGCATTATTTCGAAAATCTAGGCAAGAGTATCAGCATCTGTTGTACATCAAGTAAGCTTGCTCTTCAGAAAACACTTTGGGGGGAACTGAGAAAGATCTCTCATGAATGAAACAGTAAGCGCTTCAGGGAATTGGTTACCCGGGTAGAGAAGGAGGCAGCCAAATTAATGGAGACTCAAATTGGCCCAGAAGCTTGGGAACAACATTTTAGTGTCTTGTACACTGCTGAGTCTAGTGGCCAACGAAAGCCCTAGCTAATGTGCCAGACCTTTTCTAACGATTACTGCTCACCTGACATCCTGATTCCTTAAGTGGAAAAAACAGTGAACAGCATGAAAAAACACAAGGCCCCTGGTCCAGACCTGGTGCCTATTGATTTTTACCTGAAGGAGCCTAATTTCTAGGCTAACGTTTTTACGAAATATTTAACTAGACCCTAGGGCTCAGTAAGATTCAGCCTTCTTGGAGTTCAGCCATTATTGTTCCAAACATCAAGAAAGGCGATCATGGCAGTCTTTCTAAATACTGCCTAATCTTCATCTTGGATGGGGCGGGAAAAATCCTAGCTTAGGTCCTGCTTAATTGACTGCAGGGTTGGGTGGAGAGTCACAACATCATGACAGAGGTGCAAGCTGGTTTCAGATCATGGGTGGGTACAATTGGTCAAGCAATAAGCCTTTATATGATTGCACATAAGTACACAATCCAATGTAAATCTTCATTTTATCTCACATTTGTTATCTGAAGGCAGCTTTTGAGCTAGCCTACAGGGAGAAACTAGGGAGATCTCCAGGAGACCAAGGGGTTGACATCACCTTGATACAGACAATAATGGCTCTTCAATCCAACAATACTGCTCAAGTCAGATTTGGGCAAAGAGGTGAGGGCACTGAACCCTTCAAAGTAGAGAAGGCTGCGTGCTGGTGCCTTTATTATTTAGTCTTTTTTTGAATGATGCAGTGGATTATTTATTAGAGGAATGCCTGGATGTGCTTATTAGAGTGGGAAGAAGAGATGCAATATTATGATTCGCGGACGATGCCGTACTGATGGCTCAAATAGAAAACGCAACCGATAAATTGCAAAAAAGCACATTGTAGATTATTGTAGAAAGAAATCCATGACTATTAATGCAGCCAAAATCAAGAGTATGGTATTGAGATTTTCCCCAAATCCTACGTGGAAACTCATGATAGAAGGTGTCCCTATCAAGACTGTAAAGCAATATGACTACTTGGGGATTCGGTTTGCGGTGAAACTGCAATGGAAGAATCCTTCAGAAAGCAACAACATTCTTGAGACACATGGCTGGGGTGATCCTAAAATTCAAACATAAGCCAGAAGTATTAGTATTATACAGCTGATCTACAAACAAAAGTCAGCAGCAGTAGCTCTCTATGCGGCTGAGCCCTGGGGTTATGCGAACCTCCCATCAACCTTAACCTTATGATGCCTAACTGATATATGTGCCATGTAGGTGTACATTTAAGCCCTTTTCTCCAACCACTTTTGTGTGTGCTTGCTGTACACTGTCTTTTTAAATTTTATTTACCTTTTGTCTGATGTGCCTTTTAAGTGTATATACATGTACAATTAGAAACTAGGAAACGTCCTGAGGGGTGTCTTCATGCTTTTCAGCACATAATAGGGATAGTGTGCTAAAATATTAAACAATGAATTGCAATGGCTATTTATATAAATGTTTTCTTGTAGCCAGACCATATCAAGGAAAGAGCCCTAAATAATGGTCGGTATAGTTGCAAGCATGCTTTATTGAATTGTGTACAACTGCATGTAAGATTCGTTGGAATTAGCAACCAGTCCACATAGGGATTCAACATTCGGTCTTGTCCTGAAGAGAGCCAAATCACCCACTTGGCATTTTATGGCTGAAACTTATCTACCTCAGATGGCAGGGGCCATCATAGCTTTGTGATACCACACTGCTTTTAACCTTGACTAAGGACCTTCTGAGTAAATACAAATTGGGCTCCAGTAGGCAATTTTAATTAATTTTCAGTCCCTCGGCTGAAGGTTAACCCCTTTCGTGCGGCCGCGATTTTGCGGCAGTGCTGCACTTCTGCAAAATGGGCGGGGCCACGTCGGCCATTGGCCGACGGCAGCGCTAGCGAGGTAGTGCTACCGTCGGCCAACGGCCGACGGAAGCAGGCAAGGGGTTAAGCGGTCTGCTTACAAACACATTAAGCCCATCCACTCACACTGGTTATGTGTGTGGGTCCTATGATGAAGCAGGCAATAGGTGGGACCTGTGGGTGAGGACCCAACAAAAGTATCCTAGAGATGTGCTGATCACACTGGTTCACCTGGGTGCAGAACCCAAACACTTGTGAGATATACTAAGGGCCATAGACCTAATCTAGTATTTAGCGGGATTTAAGAAAGACAGGATAACCCTCCAGTGTAGGTACTCAAGACAGCTCAGGAGGATGATGGTTTCACCTTATCACAGCTTCTCACTCCTTTGTAGTGTTGTCCTTGTTTTTTTAGTAGTCTCACTAGGCCCTAGATGTGCATAAACTTTCACCTGCGAAGCAGCAGTGTACACTCCCGGGTAATAGCACGCTCTACACTTCTGCATAACATACTTTTCAAAATAAATGTCAGGCCTACTGCCTTTCTCTGGACATTTCATATTAAAAAGATCAGGCTTATACCCATAAACATTGGCTTGCCACCATAACCAACTCAGTCCTGCTGTACTGACTATAAACTTTGCCACAAGGCAAAAAGTGCAACAAGAGCAGTTTTTTTGCAGAACACAAATGCAGACCAAAAAATCTTGCATTCTGGCAACCAACATGCGGGAGAGCCCTCTCCCTGTAGGACTCTGAAAGCTCTTGCGTTGATCACATAAGGCCGGGAAACAGTTGCGTTGTCAAACCAGACCTACCATTCCATGTAGATTAGTGTAACCCTAGTTTTTCCAACCCAAACTGCACTCTGAAGTCTAAAGTTAATGACCGCCATCCCATCTGTGCTGCTGCCAGAGAAAAATAAACATTGTAAATTATCTAGTAATCTAATTCTCTTTAATAGGATTACAATGTTGTGTGTGCCTGTGAAAGCTCAAGTTCAGGCAGCTGCATAAGTAAATAAAAAGATCACAGCTGCGTGGAAGACAAGCACTTTTTTGTAGAACGACACAACTTCCATCCAATCAAAACATGTACTTCTGTCTACCCACATGTAGGCGGAGCCAAAACCTCTCTCCATGTGGTGCTTCTTAGAGCCCTTTTTAGGTTAATCACAAAATCCGACGACAGCTATCAAGCCAGACATAACCAATGTTGAACCCCCCCCCCCCAAAAATATTGAAATTCATCAGTTTTAGTTTACTGAGTTAACCATAACTTGCCTGAACTGCTTATAACCACACATATTACATCACTCATGAAGTGCTATGACATAATTTATGAGCTCTCAAATGACATATGTGATGACATCTAAAATGATTTAGGACAAACGGTCAGATCGTTAATTCTTCAGCAAACAAAAGCGGAGGTACATCAGAATTGCCTTTATTTTATAAAGTCACATCGATAAATTAAGTTCCTACAAAAGGCTTACCTAGATTTAAACATACGGGCACATGGAAATCGATTGTTCCTCTGATATCATCCGCTTACCAGCAATGCCGAAAATAAATATAATTTTAACAAAAATTCCTACACACGCGTTCCTTTCGGTTGCAGGTTTTTTGCAAGCCCGTCTATTATTACTGTGCAGCCGCCTCTGGGCCATTAGTAGCCATAAACGCGGATGGTGCGGGCAGGCACAAAGACCTCTTGATTCTACCGGTTGTTCTGTTTTTTGCTGTAAATTGTACTTTTCCTGTTAGCTCAGCGGGTTCCCTTTCAGCAAGAGGCCGCCTGGAACAAAACATATATTTATTACTCCTCCAGGTTAACAGGAGGCTCTTACAGGAACAAACTTCAAGTAATATCCAATTAGGCCGAACCCTGCCATTACCACAGTGTATTGCTTTCAGGCCTCAGATGAAGAGCGCAGGCTCCCGCTGCAGTAATCTGTGTAAACAACGAACAACTGGCGATGCAAAGGACTGTAAGAGTCTTTCGAAAAATTCATGAAGGTCTGGGAAATGCATAGGTCAAAATGACTATTATTTCATGCGTTTATGAAGATATTTAAAAAACTAACTGGAGTGATAAAAACTTGAACCAAGATCCTAAATAGTACCATAATAAAGCGCTTCGAAGCCTCGCCAGGTGTAGTAAGCGCTATATAAATGCAATTACAATACAATATGTCACGTTTTAGGGCTGTGTATATAGTAATGAGATAAGAAGAATCCTTTATAACTGGTTTCAGGAGAAATGCATTGCTTAAGGCAAAAGGGTTCCACGTTTTTTTTTAACTTACAGATCTCTTAAGGGCAAGTCTAGCCTACCCCCCTCAGACTCCTCCACCCCCCACCCCCTCATAATTGGCCTGTCAGTACTAACTGCATTATAATTTTTTTATCAAGTGTTCTTTTGATCAATGTAAAACGCTGCAATATAACTAATATATTCTATAGAGTGTGCACTTGGTTATAATTAAATAGCAGTAAACACACGTTTGCCATATGAAAATGTGGCAATGTATCTGTTTTCTTTGTATATAAAAGTGGTATTAAGTCTGTCTAAATAAGGACGTTATCAAGGCAACTTAATGTCAACAGTGTATATATTCAAAATATTCTCTTACAAAGTGGCAATATGCTTTCCTGATAGCTATGAGAGAGCGCAAACTGACCTAAATGTATGAGTGCATCACACTTACCCGTAGTAAGCACAAATCATGAGGAGAAATGCCATGAGTGCTAGTAGTATCTGCAATTATATTCTGAATGTATAGCTAATGTAGAGATTTAAGTAGAAATGGAACTAATACAGAAATGTGTGACACTATATGATTTTATTAGATGTGATTATTCCTGAATCCATGTCGTGTAGCTGCTAAAATGTAAGATGGCATGTGGTTAAACGCAGAATGTGGTAGGCCTCAGGGCCAGAGCTAGAAGGGAAGGGGAAGGTGTTTCTTTTCACGACATAGATTGAACTAATGTTTTGGTCATTGCATTAATGGGTCATGATTTATAGATGTGTTTACTGAATAATAGAATAAGAGTATTAACATGCTTTAATTAATGAAGAAGTTGAATGCTATAATCATTATGAGAAATGCTGTAGGCCTGAAATGTTTTAACATTGATTTACACGTATTGGTCTGGGCCGAGAAATGTTGCGAACCTTTTTGGAAGTCTATGAGAGTTGGGTTCTTGGCTGCAGATGTCTGTCTGCAAGAGAAAAGGGAGGATCCGATTATAAATAATATGAATAGAGGTCTGTTCAGTAGACGGCCCAGACATGGAGGAGGGTTCCGGAATGTTTTAAGGGGTATCAGCGGGCCGGAGAAGAGTCTGAGAAGCAAGGTCAACTCCAACGTATGAGGCCCAATACAAAGCAGCATGGAAAAAGCCAGAAGCTACACCACGTGAGGGGCGTCTCACGAGGGGCGTCTCAAATGTTGTTGACTGTTTTGTATTAGGGACAGCACCCCTGGGTGGAGTTAGAGCAGATGCCTGAGGACCCTTTAGAGAGCGGATGGGTAGGCAGAGAGGGGTCATGACTGGAGAACTATAGGTTTTCACCAAGAGACTAAGAGTGAGTGACTTCCCTTGGGGGTCATTCACTGCTGACACCTTTTGTTAGGTTGAGACTTGGTTAAGTAGGGATACCATCTAGAGCAGGGTAGGGACAGCCTAACCTGTGTGTTTTCCTCCAACTTAAATGAAGGAGAGATCTCAATATGCGTCAATGCTGATAGCTTTATTATTCTTAGAACTTGTGCTGGTAATTTCCGTTGCTCGTCTGAGGGCTTTCAGAGAGCACATGTATGTAGTTGGACCTGTGTATCTCGTGAATCTCATTCTGAGATGTCTGTATTTGCAGCTTATCCTAACCTTACAATAAACTTTTGAAAGTTAGAAGTTGTTTGTGATCTTTTGGAGCGGAGTCCTTTATTGGGTGAACTAACTTGGTAAGAGAGGCACTTTCTTCCTTCAATGACAGGCAACAAAGGTTCAGTCGACCAGATCGGGGTTTAGATCTATAGTGATAAGGTATCGATCAAAATCTCGCCCTTCCAGTTGGTAGCTATAGAGGATGGTTGCCTTCTTGAGGACGGTGACCTAGGCCAGGTTAGCTTACCCCAAGGCCCCTAGAGATCGATGATCGGAAGAACCGCCCGCCGAAGAAGATCCGGATGACGTGAGACAGAAAAAGCAGCAGTATCGGTCGAGAGTGAGTATAAAGGGTCATGCGTGTTAGATTGCGGTGTTTTTGTATTGTATCTATGTTGTAATGTCTGGCGGAGTTGAATGTCTGTAGAGTGACTGTGGAACAGGTTGTGAGCGCGCGCAACCGGTGGAAATCTTAAGTGCAAGGAGAGCTTAAGTGGTTCGGGTGTATCGGACACCCAGAGTAATTGTCAAATAGTGTGAAGGGGGTCATGAGGTACCATTGATCACCCGAAAGACCGAGATAGGGGGAACGTAAGAGTGAGTGCGTGAGTAACGGACGCTGGTCGGAGGTTACTGTGTGTGTAAGCAACCTATCAGAGAGACGATAGACATTTCGTCAGTTGTGTTGACAATTACATATAGACTGTGGACGTACAGTCGAGGGAAGTGACCGCTTGGTCGGAAGTAGTCATTTTTCGGTGTATGAATGGGACGCATGCATGACCGGGAGACGAGTTGAGAAAGGAGGGGTGCTGCTGCGAAGCGGAGAAAAGTGACGTCAGGAAGTGTCGCGCAGTGATTGGCTGACCGGAGAAAGACCGCGCTGTGATAGGCCAGCTAGCAAAGACGTCAGAAAGTGTCGAGCTGGGATTGGCCGACCGGAGAAAGACCGCGCTGCGATAGGCCAAGTTAGCAAAGCCGCGTTAGGATTGGTGGATTGTCATCAGGAAGTAAACAGAGTAGCGAGGCTGGATATTGTGCGCATAATTATGAAGTGTTTTAAATGGCTGAGAGCGGCGTTTAAAAAAGAGAAGCGGGGATCGGATGAAGGGGAAGAAGCCCCGCCGGAGGGTACGCCGGCTCGTTACATGGCAGTGAATGTTGGGCTGCATACGATCCTTTGGATATCAGAGTGGAGTAAGATCACGGAAGGAAATGAGGAACTGACGTTCCCGAAGTACGGGACGTTCAGATTAGAGGTGTTACATCGATTAAAATCAGTCATGACCTCAATGAGACCCTTGCCTAGACCGACCCAGTTTGAAGCCCTTGATGCATGGATTAGGGCAGCGCATGAAAAAAATATGAACAGACGACAAGAAAGGGTGAAACGATCGGTAAGGGCAGTGCAGGATGCCAGGTGGGATGCGGATGCTAAAAGATGGAGAGTGCATAACATGGAAGTAAATAAACTGTACCCGGTGTTAGAGGTGCCCGGAAATAAAAGCCCCCTAGAAGAGGATGATGAGAGCGAAACAGAGGACAGCCTGATAAACAGATTATTGACAGACAGGCCACCCCCGTATAATAGAGCAGGGGGAGAGGTCGAGCATAGTGAAAGAGAAAAGGGGGGCAATGCAGGGGAGCATGGACCGCTTCCCAGTTCAGAGTGGGATCCTGAGGCAAAGAAAGAGCTGTCCCAGCCTAGTCAGGTGCAACAGGTAGTCGGGAGGTTTGTGGTACAAAGAGCGCCGGAAACGGAGTGCGCCACATCCTACGGATTACCAGCTGCACTACAGGTACCTGTTACCATAGGTCCTATAGTATCGATATATGACCCAGAGAGAGCAAGAGGGGAAGAACGGGTACGGAAGGACGGAGAAAGAGCAGAGACGGCAAGGAGGAACGATACGATCAATTCCCCAAGTCAGATGCCGATACCCAGAGAGTGGAGCACCCCGATGCACACAGCAGGGGATCCAGGAGGGGATCCTGGGGGCCCTAGATGGCCAGTGGATCTGAGGGGATCTGGACGAAAATCCTTTCAAGAGCTAAATGAGTACATGAAGAAGTGGGATGAGGCAGTGGAAGCTCACAAGAGCATCATAGCTGCAGAAGCTGAAAGGGAAAGTCAGGACAGCAGAGCTCGGACTCACTGCGGGGCTGGGGAGAGCAGCCCGGAGTGGGACTGGAGAGAGAGAGATAGTAGGGGAGTCACCCATTGGGCCCGGAGTGGAGATAGAACGGACCTGGAAAACGGGGGCCCCGGGAGTGGAGGGGTGGCGCGCCCAATACTCAGTGAAGGGGAGAGGAGAACGCAAGAGTATAGAAACAGCTTTAAGTGTACCCACTGTGTGCCCGGCACCAGAGAACTGAATGGGAGTTGTGAGAGGTCGCACCATAGTCCCTGTGATGACGGAAACGAGCGCAGCCCAGGGAATATGGGGAACCAGGAAGGATCGTATCGGATACTGAGCGATACTAGGCAAAGGGAGAGTAGCGACCAGAGGGAAAATAACAGAGAGGAGTACGGTGAAAGGAGAGAAGCAGGAGAGAGTGGGCAGAGCAAGAGTGGGGGTAACAGGCCCGTGTTCCATCACCTTCCAAGATCGGATGGCCGAGCATGGGACCTGGAGAGATGGGAGCAAGGGAGAGCACTCATTAACTCTCCCGAGCCCAAACGTAGAGCTCGGAGTTGGGATGGTAGGGAGACCAGTGAGCCCCCTTCGAAAGACATATTGCGAGCTGAGATAAAAGCTAAGAGACTCGATGTCGCCAGCTTAAGGTCAGACCTGGATGACATGATAGATGGTACCCTGCCTTTAGAAAGAATGGAAATGTATGAGCAGGATGAAATACTGTATATGGCAAAGGACATCACTCGAAAAGCGAGAGCAATCCATGAGAAGTTAGTCGAACTAGCAGGCAAATATATGGTGGACCTGTCAAGAACCAAAGCATTACAGGGTAACCACAGGCTACATTATACAGATCGAGACCTAGATGAGAGGAGAACGATCGGGCTGAAAACGCACAT
Source organism: Lissotriton helveticus (assembly GCF_964261635.1). Classification (NCBI taxonomy): domain Eukaryota; kingdom Metazoa; phylum Chordata; class Amphibia; order Caudata; family Salamandridae; genus Lissotriton; species Lissotriton helveticus. Next base: position 535,588,853 of record NC_136073.1, read on the forward strand.
AAGGGAACTGATCACTGGAATAAGGACATGGAGGGCACTAGATAAGTGGGAAGAGAGGTGGTCCAAGAAAGGGACCGTCAGGAGAAGCACGCTTGGTACGACACCAGGAAGGCTGCAGGGAATAGAAGCATACCCTTTGCGTGAAGTCGCAAATGGGAATTATGTACATGTCCCTTGGAGTAGGGGAGATTTAGCTGCTTTTACCACCTCCTTCCCCAAATTGCGGGAAAGCCCAGTGGAGTGGTACAAGCAAGTTGAGAGATTTGTAAAAATCTCAAAGGTCCTATGGATAGATCTGAACACGCTGTTTGACATTGTAGTACCAGGAGATCTGTGGACAGCATGCAAGGTTAGCGCTGAGTGGCCCACAACGGAGCCGGAGAGAGATGCTAAGACTAATGGGCCGTCCGAGATTGTGATGGCAAAATTCGAGAGAGTGATGACTTGGCTGAAAGAGAAAGTGCCAATGCAAGACATAGATTGGGTCAAAATAGACCGAACCAGACAGGAACCCAAAGAGACAGTCCACGAATATTATGAGAGATTGCTGAAGGCGTTTAAACAGTATAGCGGCTTGGATGTAATGGATCCAAAAGACATAGGGCAATTTGTGTCCAAGTTCGTCCTGGGACTGAGACCGGATATTAGTTTAATGATTCAGCAACACTTGATTTGTTGGCAAAATAGACCCCTAGACGAAATACTGAGATATGCCAGGTACTGCTGTGATGAGATAGACTCCAAGGCTAAGAAACTAAAAGAAAAATTGATGGTGGTACAGATGCAGGCAGCAGGGAAGGGGGGACAGCAGCAACAGCAGCAAGGAACAGGTACAGGAGGAAAGAAGCAGTACAGTCAGAACAGGGGCAATGAGGAGAGTTCCACCTTTAGACCCAGAATAGACATAGCTGCCTTGAAGAAAACGACTAGGTGCCACCAGTGTAACGAGGTGGGGCATTGGAAACGCGAGTGTCCCTACAATGTAGAGATAGGAGAACAAGAGGAAGAGGAGGAAGAGGTCCAGAGCGCGCCTACGAGAGGGGTGACGCCATACCAGGGAAAGGTGCTCAAAGGGGGGGGGGCTCCTCCCCGAGCCCAGTTCCCGCAACCTCCCCGAGTAGGGAATATGGGTAAGACCTATAGACAGATGCCCCTGTTTGTAGAAGGAGAAGAGTGCTATTATGTGGACCCATTAACCGGACAGAGAGTGGAAAGAGAAGACTGCACCCTCGGGGCAGCCTTGGAGGTGGACCAGAGGGGACCCTATGTCGAAGCAGAAGTAGCAGGGTGCCCCACGACATTTCTGGTGGACACAGGAGCCACTAGGTCCACGATCAGATCAGCTGCAGTTCCAGACCTGCCCATGTCTGGAGAGACCATACAAGTGGTGGGGGTCGCAAACAGGAGAATAACCAGCCAATTGACAGAACCGGTACAGGTGAAAATAGGGAAGTACAGCGATGAGCACCAGTTTGTGGTTTGCGATTCAAGTCCTGTGTGTCTGCTAGGCAGAGACCTGTTGTGTAAATTGAATTGTACAATATACTGTACACCTCAGGGAGTGGAGGTATTGACCAATGATGATGACGCAGACTTCAAAGTTGCAAACTCAAGAATATGCGTGGAGCTGTACCCTACTTTGACAGTAGATGAGCTCCCCTGGGACTTGAGAGAGACAGTGGCACCAGAAGTATGGGACTTCACTGGGGAAGAGATTGGATTGGTCAAAGGGGTGGACCCAGTGAAAATTGTAGTGAAACCGCATGCTGAGTTCCCAAGAACACCCCAATATAAATTGACTCCAGAAACGATTGCAGGCATAAAACCCGTGATCGAGTCCATGATTAAACAGGGAATACTGAAAGAAATCGTGGGTAGTCCATGCAACTCCCCGATTATGGGTCTGCAGAAACCAAATGGGAAATTCCGGATAGTACAGGACCTTCGAAAGATTAATAACATAGTCGTTTCGTGTTGTCCAGTGGTACCGAATCCATCAGTGATACTGTTTCAGATTCCATTCCAAGCTGAGTGGTTCACTGTGATTGATCTTTGTCAGGCTTTCTTTTCGATCCCTCTGGACGAAGAAAGCCATTTTCTTTTCGCATTTAAGCTGGAAGGTCGCGTCCTAACATGGTGTCGTATTCCTCAGGGGTATACAGAGAGCCCATCGATCTTTAACCAGCTTTTGAAGAAAAATCTTGAAAGTCTAGTGCTGCCCCAGAAGTCAGTTCTGGTCCAGTACATAGACGACCTCCTCGTGGCGTCAGAAACAGAAGAAGCTTGCAGGGAGGACTCCATTGCTTTGTTAAATCACCTAGCTGCCAATGGGCACAAGGTGTCCCCGGGAAAGTTGCAGTACTGCCTGACAGAAGTGCAGTACTTGGGACACAGAATAGAGAAAGGCAAACGAAAGGTGTCACCAGACAGGATAGAGGCGATCATGAAAATGAATGCGCCTAAGACACAGAGAGAGGTCAGGATGTTCCTAGGGATGGTGGGTTATTGCAGACAGTGGATCGCGAACTTTTCACTGAAAGCAAAGCCCTTGCAAAAACTGACGCATAAGGAGGTGAGCGATCCGGTACCATGGGACAAAGACTGTTTGATGGCATTCCTACAGCTGCGAGAGGACCTGTGTCGTGCTCCGGCATTGGGAATGCCTGATTACAATAAACCATTTTTGCTTTACTGTTGTGAGAGAGAAGGTTGCGCGTTGTCTGTGTTAGTCCAAATCCATGGGAATGCCCGTAGACCAGTTGCTTATTTCTCGGCTACTTTAGACCCAGTAGCCGCAGCGTTGCCCGGATGTCTCAAATCCGTTGCTGCAACGGGTGTCAGCATTGAGAGATGTGAAAATATCGTCATGGGGCACCCGTTAGAGGTGTGCGTGCCCCATTCTGTTGAACTGTTGATGACCAGGACCAAAACACAGCATCTGACCAACAGCAGGCTCACGCGCTATGAGCAAGTTATTCTTGCTGCAGAGAATGTGACCCTCAGGAGATGCTCTGTTTTGAACCCTGCCACCTTGATGCCACTCCCAAATGATATCGAGGATGATGATGAATGTACAGACCATGACTGCCTCGATGTGACTGAACTATGCACCAAACCCAGACCCGACATCGTAGATGAGCCACTGACCGACCCAGACGAAATTTTCTTTGTCGATGGCTCATGTGTAAGAGACGAAGTCGGGCAGTTGAGAGCAGCTTACGCTGTTTGTACAATTACTGGAGTGGTGGAAGCTGGGTGCCTGGAAGGAGTACACTCCGCTCAGGTAGCCGAGATTATTGCCTAGACACGTGCTTGCTTGGCAAGCAATCAAATTCGAGTCACCATATACACCGACAGCCAATATGGTTATGGGGTGGTTCATGATTACGGGCAGTTATGGTCTCAAAGAGGGTTCATGACCTCTTCAGGCTCTCCCATTCGCAATGGAGAGTTTGTGCGCCTGTTGTTAGAGGCGTTGCAATGTCCAGCAGGTATCGCAGTTGTAAAGTGCACCGCACATACCAGAAATGAGGACTTCGTCTCGAAAGGCAATAGATATGCCGACGAAGTCGCGCGGTATTGCGCAGAACAAGGGTACTCTTTCACAGAGGTGGAAGTGGGTGGAATAAATGTAAGGACTGAATTAGCCATGATATTGGAAACTGTTGATACTTGGGACGAACTGGCAAACATGCAAGAAAATGCTCCTGATTTTGAAAAAGAAACATGGGAAAAGGCAGGATGTGTAGTGGGTGAGTCCCATTTTTGGGTCTCAGCAGACGGCAGAGCAGTGTTGCCCAATGAGATGGTGAGCCCAATGGCCAGACACATACATGGTCCCGTACACCTAGGGAGAGACGCTATGCTGAGAGTGTTTAGACAGACCTGGTACAATCCTAAGTTTAGAATAGCAGCAGAAGCAGTGTGCCAGCGTTGTGTGACCTGTCAGCAGCTGAACGTAGGGAAAAGAACACCAGTTGCACTGAGTCACATAGGAAGGTCTGGAGGTCCATTCAATCGAATGCAGATAGATTTCATTGAAATGCCGAGGTGCAACCGCCTCCGCTATGTCCTGGTGGTTGTTTGTGTATTCTCCAGATGGGTTGAGGCATACCCTACACGTAGGTGCGACACCCTCACAGTGGCCAAGTTACTGCTTAGGGAACTCATTCCGCGCTTCGGGGTGCCGGCCTCTTTGGAATCAGATAGGGGAACGCATTTCAACAGCGAGCTTGTGAAGACGATTTGTGCGGCTCTGAACATAGATCAGAAATTGCATTGCAGTTACCGACCAGAAGCCTCAGGAATTGTGGAGCAGATCAATGGCACGATCAAAGCCAGAATTGCAAAAGTGTGTTCCTCAACGACCCTGAGTTGGCCTGACGCCCTGCCATTGGTCCTCATGAGCCTTCGTAGTACCCCAGACAGAAGAACGGGGTTGTCACCACATGAGGTGTTAATGGGGAGAACAATGAGGCTGCCATCTGTCCCAACTACTGCACTGTTAAATATCACAGATGATATGATCCTGGACTATTGTAAGGGGCTGTCTGACGCCATTCATTCTGTGTCCCTTCAGGTGCAGGCTGCCGAGGTTCCATCGTGCCAGGGCCCGTGCCATGACCTGTACCCTGGGGACCGGGTCCTGGTGAAAAAACATGTGAGAAGAAGCTGCTTGGATGTTCGTTGGCGTGGGCCCTTCCAGATCATCCTGATCGCGAATACGGCTGTAAAGGTGGGAGGCCTGCCCAATTGGATCCACGCGTCACATACGCGAAGGGTTCCAGCACCTCGGGAAGAAACAGCTCCTCTCTCGGATAGACGTCCAGCAGAGGACCGAGAAGCCATAGAGGGGGCTAGCCAAGCTGTAGAGGTGCCAGCGGAAGCAGGGAACGAGTCTGACCAAGCTGAGGACGGTCAGTACAACAGCGAAACAGACGACGCTACAGAAGGAGAAAGTAGCTGGGAGTACGAGTCAGACACTGACAGGTCTGACAGAGAGCGAGAACAGACAAGAAGGAGAAGGAGTAGAAGGGCACGTGGAGAAGCTAATTGGCCGCAAAGAAGGAGCTCTAGCCTGAGGTCAACTCCAGAGATAACCCTCCCTCCGATATCAGAAGACTCAGACCCGGAAGAAAGTGCTCAGGGCGCGGAAGCACCGGACCGAAGAAGGTCAAGAAGAGTGCGTGTGCCTAGCAGAAGATACTCCACACCTGAGTGGACATATCTGGCGACAAATGTCTTTGAAACAGGAGACAGGGAGGATTCGAGCGGTGGTGGTGTCCAGTTCTGAGCCCATCGTCACCGTGGAAATACGACTGTTGGTACCCGGAGTCGAACAAGAAGGGTCACTAACATTCATGCTCCCCAGACCTCCCCGCCTCAGCAAGTTAAAACACATGTTTCTCTCAGAATTGCAATTCCCCGACTTTGGTACAACGATAACAGCCCATGAAGAGCACAATCTTCGTTTGGAAATACTGAACTTTGCTATCGAAGCTGCAGGCACAAACCTGATAGTAGATGCTTAAAGGACTTTGTAAATAAAGCGAGCAGAAAAAGAAGATTACCTAGCGCCCAGGAAGCAGAGAATATTAGGGAACTTCCCTTGAGTTGATGGAGAAGGGCTAGGGTTGTCTGTATTGAACTGTTAAAGGACCTTTGCGAAGAAGGTTGTCAGCTTCCAGTTGTGTGGATTCTAAAGACAAAAAGAGTAAAAAGAGACTGTAAAGGAACGAGAAGAAAAGAACTTTGTGCCAAGATAAGAGAGAGCCATATTGTCTGACGAAATGGAAGCCGGCACCCAGAACCGCAGAGCTAAATGTATAATAGGTACACTAATAGTAGGAGTGATAATATTAATAGCTTTAGTGGTAACAATTTCTTATGTAAAGGGACATGAGGAAGAGGCGAAGGTAACTGATGTGAAATCTGTAGAAACGCTTACACCCACTGTTGCTGGTGAGAAAAGGGAAAACACTCAAGAGAAAGCGTTATTAGCTGCAGAAGCCCGCAGGTTACACGTAGATGAGTCCCAAGGAGACTTTAGGTCAAATGCTTATGCTAAACTCTTATATGAATACGTGGATGCCATGGAGGTTAAGGACTGTTACGTCTGCATGCAGTTGCCGGCGTCTGTAGATGAAGGCATTAGATATCATCACCTCCCGCTGACATATGGCATTACATGTAGCTTATTGCTTAGTATATTTTATGGGAGAGATAGTTTTGAATACTATTTCTCCAACTATGATTCAGTGTTGCCAGAAGTCCCAAATTATAAGCAGATGAACAAATGGGACTACTGGAAGAGTGAAGACAGATTGGCCAAGTTCTTCATTCCTTGGATTACCTTAGATACTTCACATGCCCGTAGAAATAACCTGACATGCAAAGTGTCAGAAGTCGAGAAGAAGTTCATAGGGCAGGTGGATGATCGTTACAGGAGACAAAAGATTTTGAAAAAATCAGGACAATGGAAAACAGATTGGACCGAGGAAGAGAAGGCACACAAGAGAAAGGGTAGTAGTGGTCCAATAGCTTTAGATAAGACGCAGAAAGGAAAGCTATGTCTTCACCGAGCCAAAACGTATTACGAAAATGTATACGTGGGAGAAGTCAGTTGTGAACATGCTTTCAATATAGAGTACTATACTAAAGATTTCCTGAAGGGAATGCAAGTGATTCCAAATGTGTATTTTGTATGTGGAAGAAATGCCTACGTGAGACTACCTGACAACTGGTATGGATCATGTTACCTAGCAATTGTCTTCCCCAAAATATATCATGCACAAGACTTAGAGATCATCGAGGGCAAGACATCATCGAGGGGAAGGAGAGATATAGGAGATGCAGAAATGGTTGGAGATGTCTTTGGAGCTATGTTCCCTCTTTTGGGACTAATCCTTAATGATGTTAAAATTAGACGACTGGCAACAGTCGTCGACAGGTTGTCTGCCAGCACTGCTCAGTCCTTAATGCTGGTAGAAGGAGAGATGCAATCGATAAGGGCTATGGTTCTTCAGAACCGTCTTGCGTTAGACGTCCTACTAGCAAAAGAGGGCGGAGTCTGTAAGGCTTTGAAGGTCCAGGAATGTTGTACTTACATTCCAGACAATTCAAAGCCCCTTGAGAAAGTTATTAGGAACATAACTGATATTCACAAGGAGATCGAAGACTTGAGTAGAGAAAATGTCTGGGAAAAGGTGGGCCACGGAATGAGTGAAGTTGGAGGGTGGATCTCCACCTTAGGCAAAAGCTTTGTGTGGTATATACTAAAACCTATCATCATAATATTGATCTGTGGGATCATATTGTGGGGATTGGTGAGGGTATTCAAATGGTACAGAGCAAGAAGGTCAGAAAGGGCCCAAAGAGAGCAGCTGCAGAGATTGGCTGCCATACAAGATAATCAGTACAGGAGTCTGGGGGCTCTGGAAACGCAGAGACAAGTTATGCTAGCAATAACTGCAGTTTAAATGTTAGTGATGACCCCGAGAGGTCATCAAAGGGGGGAACTGAGAGAGCGCAAACTGACCTAAATGTATGAGTGCATCACACTTACCCGTAGTAAGCACAAATCATGAGGAGAAATGCCATGAGTGCTAGTAGTATCTGCAATTATATTCTGAATGTATAGCTAATGTAGAGATTTAAGTAGAAATGGAACTAATACAGAAATGTGTGACACTATATGATTTTATTAGATGTGATTATTCCTGAATCCATGTCGTGTAGCTGCTAAAATGTAAGATGGCATGTGGTTAAACGCAGAATGTGGTAGGCCTCAGGGCCAGAGCTAGAAGGGAAGGGGAAGGTGTTTCTTTTCACGACATAGATTGAACTAATGTTTTGGTCATTGCATTAATGGGTCATGATTTATAGATGTGTTTACTGAATAATAGAATAAGAGTATTAACATGCTTTAATTAATGAAGAAGTTGAATGCTATAATCATTATGAGAAATGCTGTAGGCCTGAAATGTTTTAACATTGATTTACACGTATTGGTCTGGGCCGAGAAATGTTGCGAACCTTTTTGGAAGTCTATGAGAGTTGGGTTCTTGGCTGCAGATGTCTGTCTGCAAGAGAAAAGGGAGGATCCGATTATAAATAATATGAATAGAGGTCTGTTCAGTAGACGGCCCAGACATGGAGGAGGGTTCCGGAATGTTTTAAGGGGTATCAGCGGGCCGGAGAAGAGTCTGAGAAGCAAGGTCAACTCCAACGTATGAGGCCCAATACAAAGCAGCATGGAAAAAGCCAGAAGCTACACCACGTGAGGGGCGTCTCACGAGGGGCGTCTCAAATGTTGTTGACTGTTTTGTATTAGGGACAGCACCCATGGGTGGAGTTAGAGCAGATGCCTGAGGACCCTTTAGAGAGCGGATGGGTAGGCAGAGAGGGGTCATGACTGGAGAACTATAGGTTTTCACCAAGAGACTAAGAGTGAGTGACTTCCCTTGGGGGTCATTCACTGCTGACACCTTTTGTTAGGTTGAGACTTGGTTAAGTAGGGATACCATCTAGAGCAGGGTAGGGACAGCCTAACCTGTGTGTTTTCCTCCAACTTAAATGAAGGAGAGATCTCAATATGCGTCAATGCTGATAGCTTTATTATTCTTAGAACTTGTGCTGGTAATTTCCGTTGCTCGTCTGAGGGCTTTCAGAGAGCACATGTATGTAGTTGGACCTGTGTATCTCGTGAATCTCATTCTGAGATGTCTGTATTTGCAGCTTATCCTAACCTTACAATAAACTTTTGAAAGTTAGAAGTTGTTTGTGATCTTTTGGAGCGGAGTCCTTTATTGGGTGAACTAACTTGGTAAGAGAGGCACTTTCTTCCTTCAATGACAGGCAACAAAGGTTCAGTCGACCAGATCGGGGTTTAGATCTATAGTGATAAGGTATCGATCAAAATCTCGCCCTTCCAGCTATCACTCCCCAGCCCCCTGGTTAAGATTTCATTGCCAGCCTCATGATAAAATGCCATTCCTATGACCACATTATCATTTTTTTGTAAAGAATAATCCTTCACAAATGTACTTTTTCCATACGTTTAAGCTAAGAGGAAATCCATTTGCTTTCAAGGTCAGAAGCAGTGAATCAGAACGAGTGCCATCTCTCTTGTTTTTTGAGCTAGGAAAGGTTTTGATCACTGCAAAAGAAATCACCCCGTTATTAAAGGGAATAGCACATGCTCTTTCTTACTTTTATCCTGTGTGGGTCGTCTCAATGCATAGGATGTTGGGTGGATGATTTTTTATGCACAGCACTTCCACTGCAGATGCAGCCCTTCTTTTTTGGATTTCAGTGTGATTAAAAAAAGAAGAGAACCTTCTTCATCAACAGTTCTATGACGAAAAAAATAATTACATTAGGGAATCATGGCATCTCAGAAGTGTCGGTTCTTTTTCAAATGAAAAGCAATGCAAATGTCAGCTGTTCTACCAGTGAGGTCTTTTAAGCTATTATTATGCTAGAGCAACTATAATATGAATTTCTGGGTTGTATTGACCGTTACACTGATTTTTTAGGCGAAAACTGGGGTTCAGTCAGAAAGTATCATTGTCGGTGAATCTGAAGTAGGAACACTTAATAAGTACGGAACACTTAATAAGTACCATACCGCGCCCATGCAGTGGTTGCTTACATTTAGATTTAGCAAATGTGAAGAAAGGTAAACATAGGTCATAGTCCTTAATTACTGCACTTTGTTGGCACTGACTTCCCTAGCAGCCTGGAGAGCGTATGCACAAAGTCAGCCCATAAGAGTTGCACGAGATGCCAGCTGGTTATCATGGTCTGTAATTGTTTTAAACAAATCAGGCAATTGAATATCTTTTCTTAAAACTGCATGTGCATAGACGTGCTTGATAATAAAAGTAGTCTACTTGTAGCATTTGATTGTTAATAATACAAACCAGTGTTTTTCTATAGTGCCCAAGGGTATGCATTTTACTATTTTGAAAATCCATAGGAATTACATTTTACTATTCATCTCAAAGCTAATTTTTTTTATTAACCCTGAAAGGAGCACTAACTGATTATGCCCTGCAGGTATTCCAACATGTGACCTCCAGGTGCTCATATTTTGCAGTAGTGAATGGTTAGCTCACTGAGCCATCTTTCTGACTATTAGTACAATCATAGTTGAATGGCAACCAGAGAGGAACCACAGCTGCCCCTCTTCCTTGTGCAGTGACATTGATATAAAATTATCTACCCTGCTCATGGACCTCATGCTCACCATATAGTGGACCGCTCTACCAGTGGCAGCTGGCCTCCAAGGTGAGGTGAACGGTGAGGGGTTACGTGTAAAATATAAAAAATATATATAAAATAAAACGTAACTAATGCGTCATCCTCGCTCTGTACCTCTCCGTTGCAGGAACTGGAACCAGATGCTTGAACTCCCGTGCAAAATCGTGGCAGCATATGCAGCATATGAGCAGCTCCCTGATTGGAGGGAGCGGGCTCACTCAGCGCTCCACAGCGCACTGGAGACGAATATATGACGTTACCACGATATCAAATACAACGCATGGCTTTACCACGCGTATTTTACATCGCTAGAGTCTTTACCACGCAGAAAAATAGAACGCAGCATTTTACCACGCATAAATACGTGAGTATTCATCCTGCGTCGATTATGCAAAAAAAACACTTAAATAAACATAATGAAACTGATAGGCCAAAAAAATACGTCTTCACTAGTGACATTGTTTGTCTTTTTTCTCTTTCACTGACCCTCAAGCAAGATGGCTGAATATTTCGTCAAAGAACATAATTTGTTAATTAGTAATACACGTTTTATTTACACAATCATTTATATATTCTAATTATTTTTTTAATGTAGATTTATTAATGATTTTTGTTGTTTGTTTGGGGGGGAGACCCCCCCAGCCCCCCCTTTTTTTTTTTTTTGATTTTTTTTTGGGGGGAGACCCCCCCAGCCCCCCTTTTTTATATTTTTTCCTTTTACACCCATCCCTTTACTACTTATCACGTATTTAATTTATGCTCGAAAAAACCTATCAAAATAAAAAAAGGACTTTTCTTTTTAGTACACGCAGAACGTAGGATTGTTGACCGGAACGTTTCTTTCGTGGTAAAGACGATCGTTGAAGGCATACGCGTGGGAAAGACGTTTACGTGGTAAGTGCCTCGTTGTAAACGTTACGCGTAGTAATGCCTTCGTTGTAAATGATGTTTCCCACTGGAGACCTGCACTTACTCTCACCCAGCTGTCTTAAGACATCTAGGTTGAGAGGTTTAAAGTGCACGTGTGGCTACAGGGGCGGCTCTTGGCTCATGGTGGCCCTGGGCAGGGAGCGCAGGTAGGGGGCCCCGGAAGAGGGGGTCCGGGCGGGGCGGAGCGCGGAGGCCAGTGAAGAGGGGGGGTCAGGGTGTTTGGAAGCGGAACAGAGCCGGAGGCCGCCAAATCCCTGCCAGGGGCCGCCACGCAAATATGTATCCATCCTCAGGGGATTATTATATTAAGGATATATATTGGTGTGGTGGCCCCTGGGGTTTGGTGGCCCTGTGCAGGTGCACAGCTTGCACATGCCTAAGGCCGGCCCTGGTGGCTAACCATCATAAGAGGAATGGCCTAAAAGACACGCGCACTTTAAACAGTGCATTAGACAGCCTACCCTCCTGCCTGCTGCTCTTAGTCGGCAGCGGCCCGCCCATGTCCTGACGCTCGGCTCGGGATGGGGGATGAAAAATAAAAGGTTAATGAACTACCATTTTATTTTTAATCGCTGGTTCTTTAGATGTGATTTTACCTGGGGTGACACTCCTCTGCTCCAAGGGAGGAGCCACCCCTATGCTCTACAGTTAAATGCCAAATTAATCCTCTCCTTGAATGAAATAACATGTATGATGACAGGAAGTACAATGTCGTGAGGGGAGGAGGGCGCTATTGATATTACCCCGTGGCCCTCTGTTTACCCGTCGCATGCAGACTTTTTACTCTCGATATAGGCGCCCTGGGCTGCCTGCCCCTTTAAGGATTGGACGGAACATCCCTATGAGGAGGAGAACAACCCGGGTTCTTCTAGCCAATTTCCGTTGTTCCCGGCTGTGAAGACCCTGGAAGAGATCAACGAGGGCGGGTTCTCTGCTGAGGAAGCGCTGATGGTGGAGCGGATATCAAGCGATCAAGTACCAGAGCCGAAGTTCAGCAGAAGCGTCAGCAGGGAGGATAGACCGCCAGCCTGTTCTCGACGTCGGAAGGATGCGAGGAGGCCAAAGTCCCCACAAACCGCGCTCCATGCTCCCGGAGGAGTGTGGCTAGCCAAAATACATGCCCAAGCCTGTGACCCCAGAGGGAGGTGTGGAGAGAGGCACAAAGAGGACGAGGAAGAGTAACTGAGATATCGGTCGGAGAGAGACAAGTTAGGGGACGCTCTCTCTTAATTGCTTTCTTTTTTGTGTGTATTGTTACACCTTATAAAATCGCTTGAGCCTATCGGCAATTAACCACCCAGTGACGTAACAGGGTAGAGAGATTGCTAGAAGCCTTTTTTCTGGTATTTGTTTTTGCATATTCAGTGATGGGCCAAAGAGATACTTTTCTTTTTTTTGGTGACATTTCCCCCTCACTTTGGTCACTTTCCCTAAAACCCCTGTATACCATCATTGGGCACTTACCATTGGTTTTCTCTTTCCCCTTCCCCGAGGGGCATTGCATTTGACTATCCTGGCGTGGCAGAACAAGGAAGACTCAGGAAGAAGAGGACTGGCTGTGCATTTCCTTTGTTATTTGGGACAATAAAAGGTTTACTGCTATCACCTAAAGGAGAGTACTATGTGGTTCATTATACGCCTCCCCGCTAAAAGCTGACAAATGTGAAGCTTTACTTATCAGTATGCAGTTGTTAGCAAATACAAAGAGATGATGGACGGAGTGCTGCAACTTTTCAGACACTCACCCCCAGTCACAGATCTGGGTTGAATCAATTATCGTTCTTTAGTTCACTTCCTCACTCCAGTTCAGACGCAGCCATATGCAACTCAGACTTGACTTTGTTCCTCATGGGAACAGTGTAGCCCGAACTGCCAAGCTAGGCTTCACTGGACTGTAAACAAGCATCCTGGGACAGGTTTCGTGGTAACATCCCATGTCAGCCAGGCTAGCTTCAATCTAGTGGCAGAGTGAGCAAGGGACCCACATCTGGGCATACCCTGCTCACTTAGAGTGAACAAAGCAAACACAAGGAGATGATGGACGGAGCCCAGTTGTTAGCCCAGAGTCTGCCTTGGTGGTATCACCCTACCAGGGTGTGGATAGGCGCTGATGATGAAGCATGTTACCATAAGTGAGTGAGGCATCTACTCATATCATACACCGGGTAGATAGTAGAGTAGTGGCCTGTTTGGGGATTCCTTGCCCACATAAGCCACACCTGCCTAGTTACTGTTATGTAGGCAAGTATTAATCCTTGGGAGAATGCAACTGGAGAGTTAATCTCCCGCTCTCTGATAGTGAGTTAAGCTCATAGTTTTTACCCTGCAGGACGTTACCATGCAGGTAAGTACCACATAGACTCCTATTAGGTACTTTACTATGCTATACTTTACAGTGCATGTAACCTTTTTTTTTTTTTTTAAATGGCCGGGTGGTTGTCAGATCCCCCTTCCAGGGGCCATGGGGCATGAAGAGTTACCAGGCCGAAACAAGGTGGTTGAGACTTTTTACCCCCGATGTCTCGGGACCCTCCCTACAATGGATCCCGTTCAAATGGGTCAAGCACCCCCTTCTGCACCTAATTTTCAGCTGGGTAGCATAGCTCAAGCAGTCATGGTTCCCTCGGGGAAAGCTCAAATACAGATAAGTGAACACGACTCATACCTTAACATGCAGGCAGCGCAGCAATAAATCAGTGCCCAGCCAAATACTTCCGTGGGGGCAGTCCACAAAATGCAGTTGAGTTCCACCTTGGTCACAACAGTTGCCCGGTCACGGGCGCCGACCCAGACTTCTTGGCTTCTGCGTCTCCAGCGGCTCCTCCTGGCATACGGGGTCGCCACTCTAGTCTTCACACTTTGGTCATGCTAACCTCACATAGGTAGTCACAGCAGCCCCTCCTGCCATATGGGGTCACCAAGCCACCTCACCAATTTGTCAATGGCCTTATCGCTGTGGGTTTGGGTTCATCCCACTACACCCTTTAATCCATGCAATGGTGGCCTCGCCTGGCATATGGGGTCACCCAGTTAGTTTGGAACATGGGCAACTGCCCGATTGTGCAGAGACAGGTTTGTCCCACCACAATCCAGAGGAACTCAGCGGCTGCCCCTCCTGACATATGGGGTCACACAGTTTGTTCGGCACACTGGCAATGGACTGATCAGTGCAGTTAGTGGGTTTCTCACCACCGCACTCCTCTAACTCAGTTCACAGCGGCCCCACCTGGCATACGGGGCTCACCAATGAGGAACAACACATGGGATACGGCCCGATCAGTGCAGGCTTTCATTCATCATACCTCGCACAAGGGAGCCCTCATGCCAGGGCTCTCATCTGGACCTTGCTTCCTCCAGTGCTCCTCCTCCTCCTCACAGGCACACAGGTCTTGGCAAGCAGCCGGACACAGGTGCTCTAGGCTCCAGGACAGGTGATTTTGGCATCCCTGGGTGTTGCCTCTCATCCAGAAGGGAGACTAGCAGGCGGGACCCTAGTCTTGGTCACAGGCTTAAGTCTTGCAAAGCTTCCCATCCTCACATAGCCTGGCTGACTGCTCATCAGATGACACATTTTTGGTAATTTTACCTCTACTTCTTACAGTCTTTTTCCAGACACAAAACATGAATTAGGGTCTGGACCTTTATAGTTTTATGTTTGGGTTATGCTTCTCCCTCTTGAATGTTGTGTGTCACAGCAAGGCATGACAACGCTGTTTAAACTGCAACAAGATTCATGGGAGTGACCAGAGTTCACACCTAGATGCCAACCACAGTGATATGTGCATCAAAGATTAATCCTGATCACTCAGCCCTACTCTTTATGGTTCTGTTATCAGACCCATCTCTCTCTTACTGAGATGTGTCCAGGGCCCTTTCCTTGTTATCTGTCACTGAAACAAAGAGCCATTTGAAATGCACTGGAAAGCCTGTCTCTCCCCTCATCCAGTGACTGTCCCACCCAGCTTACAGGAATGCAGCATTACATAATTCTGTCTGGGGGGATTCTTCTACACCTCATGTTTTCTCCAGGCAGACCTGGGCTTCCCAAAATGGAACCTAAGGTCCTCCATATTATGTACTAGCGCAAGCGATCCTTCTTGCTTGAAACTTTCCATGCCGTGGGATGCAGACTGCAACAGAATCAAAGGTACCAATGTGCAGATCTCTCATATGTTACCTTACTAGACGTTATGTAGAGGGACCACTCCACAGAATGGGGAGGTGGGAGGGCTATGAGAAATCTGTGGTTAGACAGAGTATCCAGCAGAAAGACTGCTACCAAAGGTAGGTAACTTATTCATCTGATGGATACCACAAGCATTACATTTTCACCTTTTGAATAGATACCTAAGCAGTACCTCTCCAAGACAGTGAGTCAGTGGAATGGACTAATCTGACCTGGGTGTCAAGGCCGTAGTACTTTGGGAACATATTCATGAATAGGTACTCCACATGCCAATGTGGTGGTGAAAGCCTTGTTCCTGGTGGAATTATCCCTTCAGTAGGCTGCTTCTTGGCCTTCCCATGGCAAGTCTTAATATAGAGGACCATCCACCATGACAGAGTCCTTTTCTACACCGCCTTTCCTTTTTTTGACCAAGAGAACCCCACAAAAAGCTGATCGCCCACCCAATTGTCTTTGTTGTGATTGATATAGAAGCTTAAGGCTCTTTTGGGGTCCAAGTGAAGAAAAAAACTCCTCTTTTGAAGGGGTGAGGCACAGTATAG
Source organism: Lissotriton helveticus (assembly GCF_964261635.1). Taxonomy (NCBI): domain Eukaryota; kingdom Metazoa; phylum Chordata; class Amphibia; order Caudata; family Salamandridae; genus Lissotriton; species Lissotriton helveticus. The sequence goes on from NC_136073.1 coordinate 535,604,774, forward strand.
AATGTTGGGAGGATGATGGATTTCCCAACGTGAAACTGGTCACAACCTTTGTCAAAAAGGCTACCCTGGTACTCAACATCAGCTTTTCTTGGAAAATGTGATGTTGGGTAGTTGCACCGAGAGAGCTGGTGTTCATTAATGTGATGAAATAAAGTGATTGCAATGAGAAAGGCAGTTTTCAGAGTCAGAATGTGCAGCTAACAGTTGTACAAGAGAATGGTGAGGGTCAGATTAAGGTCTCATTGCAGCATCACAAACCGTTTGCGAGGGAACATGTACATCAAACCTTTAATAGAATCCATCACTGTAGGTAATTTAAACAAGGATGGTGGGTCTGGTAAATGCAAAACCGATATAATAGCCGATAAATTACCTTTTATAGCATCCAATGCAAAGCTCGACTGGGCTAGAGACAAAACAAGCAGTAACACATCCAACAGTTTGGGTTGCAAGAAGTATTTGTACTTAAGCTGCACCATGCTACAAATGTGTTCCAGCCACCAGCGGAGAAGAATTTTGAAGACCCATGTCTGGACATGAAGATACATCCAGAAATTCTGTGGTGTATTGAACATAGTCATCTGCTGCGTCTCGTTCTCCACACATGGAGGTGTAGATTGTGCAGGTTGTAGTGCAGAACCTAGCCCTACTGCTGCATCAGAAGATCATTCTGCAGCTTGTAGCCTGAAAGGACAAATGCTCATGCAGAAAATTCCAGGTACCACACTCTGTCAGCCCAGTTCAGAGCCACAAGGATGACTTGGGCCTGGTCCTTCCTGATCTTCTTCAAATCTCATGGTAGGATTGGTATTAGTGGAAAGGCCTATAGAAGTTCCTTGCTCCACTGTAGCCTGAACGTGTCTCTAGAAAGAGCGTTCTTGGGTAACCCAAAATTCAAATGTTGTGACACTGCACATTCAACAGTGTTGAACTGACCTAGCCTGCGCTCTCCTCACTGTTGGAGGAGACCCTGTGCTCCCTTGGGGTGTAACAGGCATTCATGATCCTCCAGGTGCTGCCAGTTGACCTTATGTGCCATAGCATTTAAACATCCTGTCCGGTGGTTTATGATCATCGAAATGCTATGATGCTTTGGTCAATTACAGAGGTGTAGTGCCTCCATGCACAGGATTCAGAATCCCACACTGCACAGCTTGTTGCAATACCATATGGTGGTGGTGCTGTTTGTAAGAACCTGCACTAGTGTTACCATGATGGCTGACAGGTCATCTTTAACACCAGGCAGATAGCCCATAGCTCTGACTGGTTTCTGTGAAGCTGGGTTTTTGCCAGATACATCTGATCTCCTTTCCCAGGTGAACACCACAACCCAGAAGTGATGCATTTGCCATCACTATCAACTCTGTGTGGGCTAGGGAGAAGGGTCTGCTGCTTGTTAGACTACAGTTGAGCAGCCACCACTGCATAAATAGTGAAGTCTCCTCCAAAGTCTGGCTGACCACTTGGAGGTTTCCTTGGAGTTGGGCCCACTCAGATTTCAGTTACCGCTTTAGAATCCACATATGCCACCTGGTGAAAGGGACAAGTAGGATGCATGAGACCAAGAGACCACAGAGTCTCAGAGCTGCACTCACTGAGATCCAGGACCAAGGTTAAAAGATTGAGATCAGAACCCGCATGTACTGAACTTTTTGTGGTGAGAAATATCCTGAACAGCCCAAATAAAGGGGAGCCTCTGTGAAAGAATCAGGGGTGACTTCGGCTCACTGATTGAGAACCCCAGCGATGTTAGGAGGTTCCCCATCCACTGAAGGTGGTTCATGAATGACTGTGGTAAGCCTGCCTTCAGGTGCCAGTAGTCGAGGCAGGAGAAAACTGGTAACATCAACATCCAAAGGTGCTCCAGGGCCTCAGCCATCACTTTTGTGAACACCTGAGGGGTGCTGGTAAGGCCAAAGGGGAACATAGTACACTGAAATGTCCCTGGCTTATTTAGAACTGCAGGTAGCATATGTGAGACTGCAGGATAGGCACATGAAAATATAGATTCTGCAGGTCAAAGGCAACCATTCAGTCACCTGGATCCAGGGCAGATTGAACTTGGGCATTCTTTGAGAGTTAAATTGAGTCTGCTACTTGATTTTGGGCAGGAGTGGGACTTAAGAGAGGTAAGAGACTTATTTCGGTGTTCAGTAACATGCAGCTTTGCTTCTGGGTCCTGGGTGCGCTCAAGGGCACAATCTACAATCTTTGCACATCTGAGTTATGCCCCAAAACCCAGCATCAGAGGATGACCACTTGCGGGGCCATCACTGACATCTGTTTCCTATACTTCAGAGACAGTTTGAAACCTGAAATCTTTGGTGGGGACATTGTTCCCTTGCACACTGGAAAGAAATGCTTTGAAGTTGCATGGCACCACCTAGTGGCATGCAGGAACACTGCTATTAAAATCTCTGGATCCAGTTTGGCACTTGGGGAATACTCTAAAGATTACGAGTCTATGGTCAGAAGTATCCATCAGACATATTTCATATCTGGCTCAAAAGTAGAGAAAACTAATGATGCTTTCTACTGATCTACAATAAGAAAATGTTATTAGAATTTGAATATGCATACATTTTGTGTTGCATTAATCTGCAAAAATAGATACACCAAATCAGACAACCACAATAAGGACAAACATGTACACTTCCATGATGTCCATTAAATCTAACAGTGTCATATCTTTTTAAATCTCTGATTGTTTACAAACACAATAGCCTTCTTAAAAATGAAAATGGACTCCCAAAAAGCATCCATTAATACCTTTAAAATCATTATTTCAATGCTTAATGTTGTCCACGTGGAGATAGAAGTCGACTTCTCAGGTAGAGACTCTAAAGTGTTAATGGGCATTAAAGAACTGTATTGTCACCTGTTGCCTCTTTAGATAAGCCTGACTGCTCTCTGCCAAGCTACCAGAGGGTGAGCACAGGTTATCTTATTGTGTATCTAGCTTAACCTGACTAGATTGGTGGTCCCTACTTGGAAAAGGTGCATACCTCTGCTAATTACAGTCCCAATTTCTAACAGTCTTTCTCGCCATCTCTCCCTGAGGCAGACATATATATTTATTTTTTAAATAGGATTTGCAGTGCCGCAGTACCAAACAGCTAGTGCCCCGGTACTGCAAGGGGACATACTGGGTTCTGTGGTACTAGCCTTCTGCTATTACAGTACCTGCTGCTCAAAATATTTTCAAATATTTTTAATTGAAGGGGAGGTCCCTTTGGGACCTCCTCACATGGTCCTGGGTGCCCCCTTAAAAAGGTTTCACAAAAACGTTTTCCGGACAGAGTCAACAATTCCTCAGCTCTCTAATGGCAGCTGAAGCATGTATTTCCTCAATCTGGTCAGTCAATTAGATTATTATGTACAGCAGGATAATTTTTGGTCCTCCCGTACCCAATAGGCCCAAAGGAGAAAACACTCAATGGGCCCTTAAGAAGTTCCCATTAAAAAAATCCATTACGGTTAATATGCCTCACTTTTTAACCACTTCATGACTACCAGAAGCACCTCTTCAAACAAAAACATTTTGCAAACTACTGAATGGATTTACATCAAATACCGGAAAGCATGCCTTCGGAGTACAGTTCTAACTCTCAGCTAAATCTGCTGTAATTTGGATTAGCCATTTCTTTCTAGATCACTTCCCAAAATGTACTTTGGGAAATCAAGATATTAGGGTGCCACCTTTTCCTTGGCCAATGCTTCATGGATCATCTCGTGTAGATGTGTCAAACTGCACCAAAGTTTTTAACAAAACTAAGAAAAATCTCTTTCTATGGAGCCTCTAACATACAAATATTTCAATATAACACCTTATACATATTGTAGCAAGTTAGATGTTTACTCAGAAAGCATTATTTGGAATCATTTGCATTGTCGAATCAAAGGCTCCAGTAATAATTCCAAAGTCACACAAGGTTGATTTGTGTGGCCTTGTGTAGTTTTGTAAAGAAATATAATCTTAGGCAGCTTTGTTGTGTTACATTTAATCTTTGGGGGCTTTCCATGTGCTGAGCATGGGCGTTCCCATGCATCTTCCCATGGATTTAGATGCATTCCCAGATTTACCAAGACTTGTAAACCTGGGAAAACGTCAAAATGCTACACCTTCCCAAGTGAGGCGTAAGAAGGATAAATATCTTTACTTCTCCTTGTTATTGCCTCTATCCACATGTGCTGCAATCTGCAGCACGCATAGAAAGAGGAAAATGGCTCTAAAGATTGATTTTGTGCAGAAAGGTGCCCCTTCCTGCACAAAACATTCCTGCTCGTAATGTAGGCACCCATGCACATAGTGAGCCAGCACAAGGAGAAAGCACAAATGCGCCATACATTTGTACATATGGGGCATTTCTGTAATTTACCTTTCAAGTAGTGCAGCAACTGTGCTTGCTGCCCTGCTTTGCAAGAAAGTTTAGCAAATGTGCCCCTTATTGTAAATCCGTTCAGACATTACCAGAAATTGGTATTTAGATTTGAGTGATATCTAGACGTTAGGTCCACTCCTACTGTACGATAAATATAAAAAAATAGAATATTCTGACTAGCCAAGAGTTTCCATACCACCAACCCAAAGTCTGCCACTTCGGTCGCATGGGACAGAGTAGTATGATTGGATGCCCACCATTTCAGGAATCTGGTACTGGGTCTCTATGTCCAATGTTTAGATTAAAAAAACTGTTACAAGGGTCAATGCAGCCCCTGGACCCAACCCCCCACTACAATGAAATACATTTATGTTGTTGCTCCTGCGGTACACCTGCAAGACTCCGTGTAGCCACCGAATAGTACTGTGGGACTCCTGCAGGAGTCGTGGTACCACGAGCAAGCATCAACAAGTGAAGCTTGTGCAGTCTTGCAGTACTACTGTTGGTGCTTCAGATGGGATAACCTCAGTAGTACTACGTAACCACAACAAACATTTTAAAGACAAAAAAAATGTAGGGGTGGGGTTGTGTGGGTGGTTTGTTTCCATGGGGGTTGGCTACCTGGAGGGGGGTGAGCGCAGGACCTCAGGTATATGGCTGCCTGTGGGACTGGTTGGCTGTAGGCTAGGCCTTGGGGACAACTCCCACACCATGCATGGTTGAAGGACTTCCGCTGCAGTGTGTTGGCCAACCCCATGCTTCACATGATCAAAAGCTATGCTCATTGAGGGAGTTGGTTTAATATAATCATAAAGCTTTATTGAACGACCAAAGTTTAAATTAACGTTATAGTTGGGTATAGAAATGAGATCTTACTTTACATTAAAAAACTTCCCTGAAATACCCATAGTTTAAAGTGATGTTATATATATATGTTGTAATATAATAAAATTTTTACAAAAAAACACTGAAATTCACCAGTTCTAATTCAGTCAGCTAAATATAACTTCCACCTCTACAGTGCACTGTTTATTATTTCGTATATCGCATCACTCATGTTATATTACATCACTGATTACATTACTAATTCTATCTCTAATGGCATTAATTGATGACATCATTGATCATAGCCAAATTACGAAAGTATAGCAACATTTTGAAAAGAAAGAGAGCATAGCATTAGAGTGCAGCAACCAAGAAGAGCAAAAATTATAACATCTTACATGGTCAAATGTCCAAGTGCATACTTAGCGAGACCCATATGGCAATAAATACATAATCTGTTCCGTAGTAAAGAAGGCAGAGAAACCAGCTATTTGTACACAGCAATCTCTACAATGGTATGTGGATTCCCTCTATGTCCAACATGTTGTCTATTTAACACAGTTTTTGCATTGTTCTAGTGGCTAGTCCATTTTATTGGGTCTGCCTTGATTCTATAACTGCCTCCAGACAGTTCTCTGAGTATCACCAGGAGAGGGGCTTTGGTTCCGCACACAGGTAGGAAGCCAGAAGTACCTGTTATTTGTGTATTTCCACAAAAATATGCTTGCTTTTCACAGAGCTGTGACCATTTTGTTTAGATATCCAACTGCCTGAGCTTGAAATTTTAGGGGCAAACATATGCCATTGTAAGCAATTAGTGTTTTCAATAACTAGATAATTTATGATGTTTCTCTCAGACTGCAACACGGATGGGAGGAGGGCAGTCAAAGCACATACATTTTTAGATCTGGCTTGACAGTGCATTCCCAATGTCTACCTTTTGGCATTGCCAATGCTTGTCCCTATTTTTTGTGGCTTCAACGTACTTATGGTTTCTTTTGGATACAGGTGTAAAACCAATGGATAAACCCGGAAAGTTAAAAGTTTCATAAAAGTGACAAAATTCAAATGATTGCCAATGATTTTCCCAGCAAAAGTAATTGTTGAAATGTAATAAAAAATGAAAATAAGTAGGAACACATAGTAATTGATGACAATGTTTTTATCTGTCATTTTTGTCTTTGATGGCCAAGTTACAAAGATAACTTACTGTTACGTCTGCCTGAACCTCCTGGTCACCTCAGTATATAGTGATTTTTGGTTGTCCAAAAATAAGCGCCACTCAAAGCCAATAACTGAGCTACAGCTTAAAATTATTTTCTATTCTATACAGGCAGATTTAGCAATACATGTGGTAAAACCTAATCAACCGAAAATGTATATGAAGGAAAGCTATGCAATTTTAAATATGCCAAAGACACTGAGTTTCGAGGAAGTGCTATTTGTACAACCCCCGAATCTGGGTTTACCAATACTACCATACAATTCAGAGGGCATTTTGCAAAATGTGTTCTTTCTTGCATTCTGGCTTACATTTGGAAGCCAAAAATGGAGGGAAATCCAATTGTTCATAAATAATACTATACTTTTCAGTGTCCCCACTTGTATTAGTGGGCCTAGCACCCATAACAGGCAAAGCCCTACAGTGCGACTTGGGGACCTCATATTTTTGCCATGAAAAACAACCAATAATATGAGCACAATGTATGATTTTAGCCAAATGTTGATGTTTGTAGGGTAAGAAAATATAGTAGGATCCACAAAAAGCATACCACCCTAGACTCCCATAGGTGTCTAGTTTTCAGAAATGTTTGGGTTTACAAGGTTGCCTGGTTGCAGCTGACACAGAGCTTGAATAGTGCACTCACTCAGCATGGCAAGTGAGAGGAAAATGCGTTTCACCCCCACTATGCCAGCCATACGTCAACACTAAGCCCAACAGAATCCAAATTCCCTCTTCAGTTCCATGGGGATGCTCTTGGTCCTAGTGGAAAGAAAATGTCTGTTGGGGCTTTAAGCATGGGGATAGGGCCGATATCTGTGCGACCTGACCCGACCCCATATTTCTATTCTTTAAAAAAAAGTAATTTATCCCTGGTGCTGAGTTGGATTTCTGCTCCCAAGAGCAGATTGGTGGTAAACCCCAAATCTGCCCCTCTTGGGGCAAAAACACTTTGGAGAACTTTAGGGATGGGGTATGGCATGATGCCTGGGTGGATCTCTCCTTTCTTTTTTCAACCTGTGACTCGCCTAGAGTGCTCTCTGCCCCCTTGATGGCCCAGTTTGGAAAAAAACTCTCAAACTGCCTCTGGGGGTGGGGGAGCAGAGAGACCCAGGGTGGTGGGGTTGCTCCCCTCCATGAGTGTTCCCTTTTGGTTAGTGGGGTAGATCCATGCTTGGAGGTCACAGTGCTATTGCAATCCCCAAGCAGAGATCCTCTAGGGAGAACTGGCTCTGGATAGGTGTGGAGCAGCGGCCAGGATTCCTGACTCCAGACCACGGGGTTCACGGTTCGGATCCCGGGCGTCGGCGGCAGATTCACCCAGCACCATGTGACGCTGGGCATAGCTTGCGAGTTTTACAAATGCTGGTATTTCATTTTTATTTCATTTGTAGAGAACTCTGTTCCTTTTCCAGGGCTGCACCTCTGCAGAGATCGGTGCTCGGGGCAGTGTTCACTTTAATTTTGCTGTGAGGTCAGTGCACTGGGCCTGCTGCTCATTGCAGAAAAACAAAAAGAATCAAACTCGGTACCCAAGGGAAGAAACGATTTGATTTTTAGAAAAGAAAATGTGAGCTGCAAAGAAAGCTTTTTGCTTGTAGAAAACATAAGATTTCTGGTGTTTTCTCTAGAAACCTTTTCTTTTCGACTCCAGTGGTTTACCTGTTGACGTGGGTTGCCCTCTGCACTCAAGCATGTTAAATATGACCGCAAGACAGTAAAAACATTGTCATTGGTTGGAGTTTTATTCCATATCGCTTTCCTGCTTCCTCACCTTGAATCAGGATTGTATTTTCTGTGATCAACGTAATTCGTTTTATGCCGCTGTTTGTTTAAACAGAAGCAGTCGTTTTTCAAACTAGAACTTGACTAGAAGATGATACTTAATCATAACAGCTGCAGAGAAACCACATTCAAAGACAAACAAATGAGCACATTTGGAATAAACACAGCACTTGTATTTTTAACACCACCTTCTCAAGGGAACACATTTCAAAACACTTTTCCAGAACTATCAGTACAGAAAAACAACTTCATGATCGGTAAGACTGGGTAATAAACCTCTTTGCGAATACTCCCTACACCTTTTAACACGCAAAAGAGAGACAGTTAATTGATGCATAAATGAATATTATAGGACAACAAATGTATTAATTGTTACCTTCTAGTCAAATTATAAAAGTATCAAACACTAATGTCATAAAATGTTGGCAAAAGCCAACTACACGTTTCTTGGCCTTTTAGAGTTTACTACAGCCGGTATACAGATCAGAATCAAAACAAAGTACAAAAACAATTACCAAGGTGGAAACTGCGTTAACATACCCAGGGCTAAATAAAAGTTAACACGTATCTGTTTGATACGCGGTGACATGTTTGAGAAATGAACTGTTCCACTTTTGCAATGGAATATTGCTGAAGTTTATTCTTTGGGCTGGGTAAGGGGTCTCATGATAACAACTTTACGCTGTGCATGTACTTTTACAAATATTCCTTGATGTTCAGATACAAAGGCTATTGAAATGTGCTGCATAATTTAGACCCTGGCAGTCTGCCCTCTGAACTGCCAGGTAATTGGAGCCATAGAGGTTCCAAGGGTGGCTTTCAGAAGGGAGTCAGCCCCTGGCAATTTTCGGGCAGGTGGAGCAGTCCAAGATTAGGGAGATTAGGGATTGGTTATTTTATGGGCAGGGTTTTATCGACAGTTAGGTTTTAACCAGTTTGAGTAGATAGACTTTGGTGCGCTGTGGTCTTGCATTCAGTCTAAAAGCTTTCCTTGTTTCCGCCCTCCCTCCCATAGGGGGTTAGGAAGTTTTCTCTGTTTGGTTGACGTTGCGTTTCGGCTTGCTTTATTGGTCTTTTCAGGTTCAGGCTGACATTTAGCTTGTCGCTGAGGACAGCTAGCAGTCAAGTGGAGGGCTCACACAATAGGTCTGAAACATTGGGGCTTTTCCGGGGGTCTTTGGCAGGAGGCGGCTAGGAGAGCGATGCAGCAGTCAGGTGTGAAAGGAAACTGAATGGAATGAAAGGTGGAACGGGATGAATGCTGAGATCTTGGGTAGACGTTTGTACACATTGGGAGGCGACGTTTAAGGATGGGAGGGGTTAGATTGACTCATGATATTAGTGAGGTGGGTTGTTGGCGTTAAATTATTAGGACTAAAGTTGAACTGAAACCTGAAGTAGCCTCTTGCTCTTAATTTGTCCTGTTCATTCGGCGTCTTCTGGTCTGATGGCCCCTGCCCGTCTGGCCAAGGTTTGCCCACCATATTTAGAGACCCTCCTAGGCAGGTTTTGGAACTTCAGCAGTACTGGTACTGCAGCAGTTCTATTGAAGGCAATTAAGCTTTACCAAGGTAGCATCAGGTTTGATGCCACAGTTCTACAAAGCTTTCGGCATTCAAGAAACAAACCATGAGGTGTTAACTTGCTCCTTGACAACAAAAAAGAATGACCTGATGCCCAGGGAAGTTTCCTGTGGCATACAATCAAGGCAAAGGGTTACAGCATTGAAACCAACAGCAGTCCTGCTGGTATAAACAAAGCACATCCCCTATTTCTAATTAAAGTGTGGGAATTATGAATTTGGCATGGAGCACTCCCGATTTATCATGGAGCTCCTAATCTGCTAAAGTCAAATGAAGCCACTGGTTTTTATTTTAAAAATAAGTGACTATTATTGGGCAGACGAAGATAATCTACTAACAAATAATCATGCAGTGTTAATACAATGACAGTCTTGTACATAATTACATCCTCAGAATGAGAAAATAGGTTTATGGAGGTACTGAGGTTGCCCCTTACTGTAAACATTTCTAGAATTTCTTTTCTTATTAAAACAAATGCGAGGCCGACTACTATGGGAAACAGTGAAAGAAATGACGGTAAGCTTTTTTGCTCTGTATTTGGATTATAGTTAGGAAATCCTCAAATAATTACAATGTTATATTTTTAAAAATGTGGATACATATATTTAAGGTAAATTTAAACCAGATCTGGAAGAATACTCAAGTAATCTTCTTTACCAACTTGCAAAACTAAATTCTTTCAATTGCACTCAGGTTAATTACACCGCTTTCCTTCCTACAGTTTTTGGAAGACTACTGACAATGAGGCACCTAGTCAAACTGTGACAATTTGCAAAAGATCTTAAAAACATTTCTAAGAGGTCATGCCACTTAGCCCCCCCCCCCCCATTTCTAAATAAAGTGTACTTCAAACAGAAGGAAGATCCAACCATTGATCTATTGATATATGATTGGAATAGGACCTACATTTGGATGCATTGCTTTTTCAATAGAATAACATGCTGCCCGTAATAGAAAGACCATATTTTAATCAACCATTCTTACAGAGCACACATTCTGTACCCTACTGGGCCATGCCAAACACCCATGAACTAAAACTACAGGAGTTTAAGAAGTGTTAAAAGGGTACACATTTCATAGTCAATATGTTGGACCCTGCTCTGGGGGACTCCAGGTCAAATAGTACTACTGAGCCACAACTCTTGGGGCTGGGGTCATTTCCCTCTACTGTCCTTGACTCTCAATTGTAGCAATGACTAGCTTCTGGGGGAGGTTAGTATAGCGGCACAACAGGCTCAGAACTCACCACACCCAGCAGGGCAATAACATGACTGTCCCATTAAATATTTCACTTTTGGAAAAGAAAAGTACTTCCACAGTAAGGCACAATACTGAACAAATCTAAAGAACTTCTCACATTGACAATGTATGGATTTGAGTCCAACATGGTTCAAGGTGGGACTCCTTAGGTTCTCAATGCCCTCCTGTTTCTGATAGTCCAGGACCGCTGTACCATAGTTACTAATCGAAGTGCAGCTCTCTGTCCTCTTTGCTAGCATATAGTTTCTATCTGGCTTGGGAGGCTAAATAGTCTTACTCATCCACTGTCTGAGGGCTGTAGTAGGTCTTCCGCTTACAGTCTTGCTCAGTGGAGTTTTACTGTGATGCTGTCAGGTTGCATAGCAGACCCCTTAGCCTTAATGAGTGTGGGCCGCTTAGCAAGATCCAGAAGATACTGGTGGTAGTGGCTGGCTTCTGACTGTGGCCATCTTCTGAGCTCTAGCAGTATCAGCAGCAGACAAGCCTAGTAGTTTCATTGGTCCCAGTTCCTCCATTCTGGTGAATCACAATAGCAGTTGAGATGGGCCCACCCCGGGAGGTGCCCATCTTGCTGTCCTCTTCTCCAGGGGCAGGACTCTGGTGCTGACTCAACAGCTTCGAGGCTTTGAGGACGGCAGCCAGGTCTGATTGGGTGCATCGGTTTCGAGCACCACATCAGCTAGACAGTGTATCTGTATTAGGTGCCTCAAGGTATCAGCTTCTTAGTATCTTAAAGACACTTTGGATCAGTTCCAGCCTAGTCACTCATGCTGGGTGATGGGGTACCCTGGGGTGGGCATCACAGATGCAGGCTATTTCTGGGGTGGCAGGGACTGTTCGGGCACACAGCAGAAAATGCCACTGTCACTCTTACCTAATCATGGGACCCAAGTCTGGCACACCAATCATACAAACTTGGCATATACCACATTTGCAACAATGGGATGACACCAGCACCTGTTTTTTTTATAACACTGCATTTATTGTGTTCAGCAACACCCTTTGCTAAGGTCAACACACAAACAAAGTACACCTGATTATTTTTGGCTAGCACCACAGGAGACAACCAGAGGATGGTATCCAATACTTTCCTCCTTTTGTATTTTGTTTAAAATCTGGGATAAATCACCCCTCACACACTGGTGCATTACATGATCTGTGTTTAATGTGTTTACAACCGCCCTTAAATCTGATCACATTTGAAAATGTCATCAGTAAAAACCTCGACAAATGTGGATACCCACTGTGTTTGGTCTTTTGCCAACACTCCCCCAATACACTGATCATCCTCTAAAACCACACTCCATTCATTTCCAGGCCTGATTACTATCTGTGAGAAGCTGGCCTGGTATATGATGTCCACCTATGTAAGTGGGCATCCTGCACCAGACCAGATAACCCTTATGGTGAGTTAAGAGGTCTCAGGCAACCTTAGAAAGCTCTCTAAGTGGTAGCTCTGGAGAGCAGCCTTCAGGCTTAGTCCAGAAGGCGTGTAAAGCAGCCTGTTTTACCAGAATGCAATCTTATATGTATATATTAAGTGAAAACGAACCACACAAGGTATTTATAAAAATATGTATTTATTATACAATACTCTCTAACACATACAAATATCTCCTGTTCTGAGATGTACATAATGCACACAATACTTTGCATAGAAATCAAGTAAATAGCACAAAATACACAGTGGACCGCAGGGGGGGGGGGGGGGCTAAACAATATACTAAGAAAGTGGTATTAGAACCACGACTCAGGTCAAGACAATGTTGAGAGGACGTAGAAGTGCTGGAGACCCAAGGAAATACCCAAGGTGAGTAACTAGGAACCCTACGGAGAGTGTGTGCAGTGTGGAAACCCTACCAAGTGCTCAGTACAACTCAACATGCAAGTCGTGGTTGGAATTTTAAAGCTTAAGGAACCTTTCCAGTGGACACTGAAGAAACCCTGTGGAAAACAGAAGGTTGGAGAGCCACCCCACCCGTGGATACCCTAGTACCCGCGTTGCCTACAATAGGGAAGCTGGGTGCATAGGTGTGAAGTGGTGTAGGGAAAATGCAGCTGCTGAAGAATCAGAAAGTGTCCAGTGGAATCCGAAGGAGGTTTCTAGTTGAGAGGTACCTGCAAGCAGAGGGTACAGAGTCTATGTCATTCAGGAGTGACCAGAAAATCTGGAAGACGAATGGCCACCAATGTCAAGAGTTGCAGGAGCGGTGACGAGGACCTTGACTCTGCAGCTGTGAGGACCGGGCAATGCTGAGGAAGACCAGGAGCCATGCACAAGCTGTGCCACATTGGATGTCATGTGCTGAAGGGTCGGTGTCCGGCGGGAGCATCAACAAGCCTTGGCAAATGCAACCAATGCAGCAGTTGAAGAAGGTATAATGTCGGGACAAGCAAGGTCCAGAAGACTCACCACAAGCAGGGGAGTCAGGGCAGGGGAGTTGGGAGCCCAAAAGAAGCAAAGATGACCTTCAACAGGACCCACAGGCCGGAGGCACTGGTGTCGAAAGAGACCTCAAGCAGCTCACCAAAAAATGCAGGCCACGGTGCAAACAATGAGATGTGGACAAAGACTTTGGTCCCTGGAGATGCTTGAGATTGGGGCTACTTGGAGCCCGAAGATCTTGGTGGAAGGAAGTCAGCGAGGCCTTTGCAACTGCAAGCAGATGCGGTGCACAGGGATTCGTTCCTGCGGCTCCCATGAGGGATACTGGCCTCAAACTTGGTGTGAGGGCAGGGCAGCATTGAGAGCTGTGGATAATTACCACCTATGTTGCAGAACCTTTCGGAGTCCGTAGGAGCTCAGGATCAGCAAACCGGTCAGCTTAGTTGCGGTGCCTGTGAACGTAGGGAAGTGAATCCTTCACTTCAAGGGAGATTCCTTCTGGTGCGTTGGATGCCCCCAGTCCCTTGAAGATTCCTGTATGGTGCACAGGCACAGACAATGCAGCTGACTGATAGGAGGATGAAGTTGAGCCCAAACGAAGTCCAGCGAAGTCCAGAGTGCCCAGACGGTAGAAGTAGAAGTGGTGTCTGAATTGAATCTTTTCCCATAACGAATCTAGGGACCCACAGCCATGTAAGCCCTTAAGCACCCTAAGGAAAGGGTTGGGACGATTCAGGGGTCCCTCCCAGGGAGGGTCTGAACAGGGGGGAGGATACTCCCATGTCCTTTGTCCAGTCTTGCGCAAGAGCGGGAGCCAACGACTGCCAGAGCTGGTTTGAATTGGACTATGCATGGGGACACCAAATGTGCCCATCATGCAGACTGAGTGGTGCTGGCAAGTCCACCCACCCAGCCCCAATACACTAAATCCTGTCTGGAAGGTGGTCACACCTACCTGTGACAGGAAGCCTATTGTTCTGCCTTCCCCTGCTCGAGCTTGGCTCAGAAGCAGGAGGGCAAAATCGTGTCTCTGGTCAGCAGCAACCATTTTGTGCTTTCCGGGTCTTGGAGGCTGGCACCGGGAACATGGAGGGCCTAGCGGAGGGCTCTTCCAGTGCTTGGAATCATACCTCGTACACCGTTTATGGTGTAGAGTTTAACCCTGGGCGTAGTTCGCATTGTAGCACTACGCGTGGCTACGTGAAGTGCAATTTGCACTACGCATGCTACGTGTAGCTACGCAAACTGCGTAGTGCGGTAGGGAAAATGCTGTTCGCAATGATTGCACAGTGCTGGATGCTTGTCCGCACTGTGCAATAATTGCAAACGGCATCATGCACAGAGGGAGCGGTCGTTTTCTGCCACTCGAATAGATTTGAACTCTAGCTGCAGTTTTCTCAACGCGGACTGGTAGTTTCTCATCGCGAGCATACGCGACCACTCGCAATGAGAAACCTGACCTCCCCGCGTTGAGAATCTCACCTGGAGGTTTATTTTTGATGCTCCCGATCAGCAACTTGATGTTGCCAATCGCGAACGAGGAAAAAGTCTCGCCGGGAGGTTGATTTTGCTCGCTCGCAGTCACCAACTTGACGTTGAGGACCGCGCGTGAGCAAAAAATGCCCCCTAGGCGTTTTTGCACTGTGCTACTTGCAGTTCGCGTAGCACGTAGTTGCTCAAACTACGCACACTCTTCGAGCATAGCGTCTTTTACTGCCCAGGCCTATTGGAGTTATGATTCCAACATGTTTGATACCGAACATGATAGAATTCGTTGCAGCTGATTTTGAGATGGTCATCGCGTAACTACGCGGTGCCCCTCTATATAGTATATGGCTGCTTCACTTACAACCCAGGAGAATGGACTCTGTAGGCTGTAGGGGTGTCCTGCTCATGCAGGGGCACCCTCACAATTAGAACCAAGCACCCTGCCTTCAGGATTGCAAAGGCCTACTATAGGGGTGACTTACAGGTTTTAAGTACAATGGCCCTAGATATAGGAAACCTATATTGAGAGGAATTTGCGGCGTGCACTAGCTGTTCAGGAGACCCCGCTCCACTGTTATTTAAGTCACACTTGACCACGGGTGCGGGCCGATTACAGAAGGCAAGTTCTACTCCCTGAGGCGAAAAGCCGGGGAAGCCAGGATAGAGCGCTTTTATATTTTTAAAAAAGAATTCTGTTTTAACCATTGATTGTTACCTTTGCTATTTGCACTTCTTCTGCACTTTCCATACCTGACACCATAGCGCGCTCAAACCCTGGTCCCGCAGCCGAGTAGGTGCTGCCGGGACACGCATTGGGCGGAGCGGCCATATTGAGAGGAATTTGCGGCGTGCACTAGCTGTTCAGGAGACCCCGCTCTTACCGAGCATAAATGACGGCTTTCACCCGACCGCGCAGCGGGCGCGCCAAAGGCAAGCACGTCTGCGCCCGTCCGCACCGGGCCTAGGGCCACAACCCCTGGGCAAATTCAACCAGCTCAGGTGTGGATTAGCTATTTCGGTCCACAGTTACGATCCCTAAGAACTCCGGCCAGATGCCCTACTATGGAGATGCACCTGCAAACTAAAAACTGTCCAACATGTTCACATCCTTTCATTTTCTCCCCTATTGCTCAACTGTCCACCTTTAACACACATCCGAATAGAACAGGACATAATCTCCACACTGTAAATGCGTCCCTGATCAACGCTAGATCATTAGTCAAACAAAATACCCATACGGCTGAGCTGATTGAGAGCCAAAACCTAGATATGTTGTTTGTTACTGAAACCTGGGCTGATGGGGCCTCGGATATTGATTTACCTTTGGCTATTCCAGAAGGGTTCGCCATTTGTAGATCAGACAGAAAAGGGAAACGGGGAGGCGGTCTGGCGATCATCTCTAGAGACAGTTTTAAGGTTAAAAGCTCGGAGAAAGGCAGCAATCGAGACTGCAAGGCACTCTCCTTTCAGATTAAAATCACCAATAACTACACCTTTAACGGGCTCTTAATTTACAGGCCTCCTAAAGCCAAAACACCGCTGATCGACTCTCTTAGTCCATTTCTAGAATCGAGTGTGAAAGGCTCTGACTATACCATTCTGGGGGATTTTAACATACATCTAGAGAAAAGTCTGGACCCTACGGTTGCGGCTTTTCAAAGACTCACTAGCCAACTTTGACATAAAACAAAGAGTCCTCCAAGGCACGCATTGTGCAGGACACACCCTTGACGGAATCTTTTCTTCCTGTTGAGGTCTAAATAAAGTGGCCATCCTTCAGGTCCCCTGGTCTGATCATAAGGTGGTCACCTTTTCATTGGAAGCTAAGGAAGACACGGGCAGGTCACTGGAGCCCCCTAGGAAGGTCTCCTTTCGGGACTGGTCAAAAATCAACACTCAGGAGCTGGTAGATAATCTTCAGTCATTCTGCCCAGTCCTGATCCCGGACAGCAATGCTGCATATGACCAAATCGGGGATTGGATTAAAGATGCAGTTTGCGCTGCAGTCCCATTAAAACAGGTCACCCTTAAGCGGAAGTCTCCTTCCCAGCCATGGTTTTCGGATACCCTTAGGGCTCAAAAGCAGAAATGCAGAAGAACTGAGAAAAAGTGGAGATCCACTTATGAAGCAGGGCCAGGACTATAAAGCTGCATTGACCACGTATAAAAACTTGATATTGGCGGAAAAAAGCAGCTATTTTACGAAAAAGATTAATGTGACCAAAAACTCGAGCAAAGCCCTCTTTGCTACAGTAAAGAAGCTAACAAAATTAGACAACAAGAGCGCAATAGCAATGACGTCCGATTTCTGCAATCTGCTTGGCGAATTCTTTGTCAATAAAGTAGCATCAGTATACGAATCTTTTAAAAGCTTCCTTCTAGCTACACCTGCACAGACAGCTTTGGAACTCACTAATGAAGTTGAGGGATCGCCACAGAACCCAAGGTTCCAATTTAGACCTCCAACTGCTGAGCAGATACTGAAAGAAGTGATGTCTACTAGGTCAGGTGGTCCTATAGACCCTTGTCCGCCGAAAATTATGCAGCTCTTTCCGGAACTGCTAAGCTCTCAATTGGAGAAATTGTTTTTGCAAATATTAAAATCAGAAACCTTCCCGGACGGGTGGAAAGTCACCTCAGTGATGCCACTATTAAAAAAATCAAACTTAGACGGCGATGAGCCGGGCAGTTACAGACCTATTGCCAGAATACCCTTCGCCGACAAATTTTTTGAGAAACTCTTAAATAAACAGCTGGCATGTTTCCTCTCAGAGGCAAACACACTCGATCACTCACAGTTTGGCTTCTGAGAAGGTCATGGGACTGAAACGGTGCTGCTAACAGCCGTGGAAGAACTCAGGGGTGTCTTGGACGAAGGAGGGAAGGCCGCCTTGGTACTTCTGGACCTATCGGCGGCCTTCGATACGGTCAATCATGAGACACTCCTGATCCGGCTGGCCGAAGCTGGAGTCCATAGCTTGGCACGGGTCCTGCTAGCCTCGTATCTGCGTAACAGAATTTTTTCGGTCAAAGTAGGGGAAGCCAGATCAAAAACTTTCTGTTCCCCTTGCGGAGTGCCCCAGGGGTCATCTTTAAGTCCGACCCTTTTTAATTTGTATGTAGCCCCACTAGCTGAAATCATTAGGGCAGCCGGGTTCACACCGGTGTCTTACGCCGACGACACCCAGATAGTGCTGTCGATTAGCCAGGATGTCAAAGAGACGGCGGAGAAATTTAGATCCTGCATGGTACAGGTCAGACAATGGATGCTCTTCAATTGTCTAAAATTGAATGGGGACAAAAGCGAGGTTTTAGTGCTAGGGGGTGACCCGATTATCTGGTCCCCTGAGTGGTGGCCAGATAGCCTGGACAGCTGTCCTGTTCCTGTAGAAAAGGTCAGAAATCTGGGCATGACCTTAGATGTTAACCTCTCTTTCGACGCCCAGGCCGGTAAACTAGTTTCGGCAGTTTGGTCTATCCTGAAAATGATAAAAAAACTATTGCCCTTCATTCCAACAGACGCCAGGAAAACAGTGGTAACTGCCCTTGCTCTGTCTAGGATGGATTACGGGAATGCCCTGTATGCCGGAGCCAAGCAGCAAGTCCTTTAAAAAATTCAGCGTTTGCAGAATGCGGCTGCAAGACTGGTGTTAGATATTCCTAAACACGAGCCAATCACCCATAAATTAAAATCCCTGTACTGGCTCCCCATTGCCAAAAGGATACAATTGAAATCATTGTGCCTCGCTTATAAGGCGCTCCAGGGGTCGGGCGCTCATGTAAATGTAAATGTGGGTGTACTTGTAAAGCGCACTACGACTCCATGGAGTATCTAGGCGCTGAAGACCACTGGGGAACCCGTCCTGGTTTTCCCTGTGAGATGGTCTCCAAGGTGAAACCAGGCATCCCCGGCGTCTGTGGGGGGCCGTTGTAGACTCTGGTCCACAACCCTGCCGTGTCGGGAATTGAACCCTGGTCCCGGGCGGTTCTCTGCTTATGGTTCTGCCGCCTCTAACCAGTGAGCCACACCACTCCAGTTCTTAAAGACCCGCCTGAAACAATATGACCCCTCCAGGCTTCTTAGATCTAGTCAAACCAAACTGATCGCGGTGCCCAGATTTAAAAGAGCCAGATGGGGAGGCAGAAGTTTCATCTTACATACAGCAAAGATCTGGAACCTGCTCCCCATTTCCATAAAAACAGTCCTTCACTGCTCTCGTTCAGGAAGGCAGTGAAAACCTGGCTTTTCATGGCCGCCTCTTAGAGGTCTTGATTCATTCAGAACTCCTTTTTCGGTCTAGCGCCAAGACGCCCCTGGGCATTCGCGCGCTCTATAAGTCAATAAATCAAATCAAATCAAATCATATCTTTAGTAAGTGCTGTTAGCATCAGCTTACACAGGCTGCAGTGGCAGGACTGTAGTTCCATTTTGAATTGTCTCCCATGGGTGGCAAAGGCTTTCTTCAGCCCATGGGGGACATCTAGGGTACCTATGTCCTGGGTACCTTAGTACCATATACTAGGGACTGCTACGGGTACCCCAGTATCCAATCTGGGATGTACCTAAGTACTGAACACAACACGTTTAGGGAGAAAGCAGATAGAGTGGGGTCCTGTTTAGCAGGATCCCAGTCTGACTTTGCAATAACAGCTTAGCACCAGGCAAAAAGTGAGGGTAACCATAAAAGCAGATCCTACTTTCCTACACTAGCCCAAAATTAGCTTGACCCTATCAACCTAACACATTATTTCCCTTCTGATCTTCTTTTTAGTAAATGCAATATTCAGCCACAAATAGCCTAAAATTTCAATTCTGTGCCCCCCAAAAATTGTGGTGATGACATCCGGTGGAAACTAAGCCTAATCCACCCAATTATCATTACATTTGGTGATGTTAATAATGATGATTCTTGTCTGAGTCAACTACGAAGGGTATCATGCATCCACTGATAGAAAACTTGACCTGTGCTTCACTGTAACATTTGGAAATGCAGGGTGGCAGTAACAGTACAGTATTGTGAAGTGACAATGTGATGGTAGGATATGAAGGTTCACTTTTGTGCCGTTGTAAGGTGCTGGTGGGATTTAGCAATGCAGTGGTGTACTGTGGGGTAGTAGTGATGTGAGAGTAGTATTGTAGTACGATTGGGTGGGTATTAGAGAAGTGCTGAGCATTGTAGAATTTTTCTCAGATGTCGTACAAGAGTGGGATGGGAGTATAGTCAGGTGATTGGATGGCTAATGTAATAATTGGTTGCTAGGTGCTCTAAATGCTCTGAGGATGATTTCATTGCAGTGCTGGAGAGTGATAATTGTGTGATGTGGGAATGGAAGTATGGCAAAGTAAGGTGTGAGAGCAATGCCTCGCTGTCCTCTGCACACCTTGATGTTTAACCGCCTTATTAGACATTGAGAGGAAGACAAATGTAAACATCTTACTAGAAGAGCTAGTCAACTAGATCAGAGAAGAGGGCCTGCTTCCATTCTACCAAACCGGGTTTCACAAGGGAGGATCAACAGTATATAATATTGTGGCCCTCTCCTATATAACTCAACAAGCATCCTCTTCTAACAACCTGCCTGTTTTTGCCTGCTTCCTCCACAACTCCACTGTTTTTGATGGCGTAGTGCGTAACCAACTCTGACAGGAGCTACAAAACTGAAATCTACTAGATAAACTGCTGAAAGGCATTATGTCTCTTTACACTAAGACGGGTACACATAAAGCTCTCTGGTGAAATGGCCTCCTCAAACATTCCAACAGATTCTGGGATTAAATGAGGATGCATTCTCGCCCCAATTTTATTTAAAATGTTTAAAGCCGATTTGGGCCCGCCCTACCAAGAGCTAACTTGGCAACCGAGGATCGGACAAAACAAGATCTTCCTTATGCAATATGCTAATGACCTCATCCTCTTAGATCACATGAAACAAGTCTCCAGACGACATTAGATACATTCAATAAATATAATGAAATGAATGACCACACCTCCAACTCAAGTAAAACAAAAGCGGTGATTTTTGGGTTCTACCCACAAAAAAGGACCCAGAAATGGAGGCTTGGTTCTCAGAAGATAGTGTGTGTCTGGAACTACAACATCCTTTGCGCATGATTTAGTGACACTGGCAAACCCACTACACACCAGTGAAAGATGAAAACAAAACGCAGCAATATATGCCCTGTATCAATTAAACACCAGCCTGCTCAGCCCCACGATGGAGGCAATCTGAGGGGGATATAACCAAAACTCAAACCTACTGTCAGCTACGCCCAACAAGCGTTTCCTGGTGCATGGGGTATAAGTAGGGCTTTAAGTGGGATGAAAAAACTGGGGGGTTTCTCAAAGGGGCGTGGTCAATGTAATTAAGGGTGTAGCTTAAAACACGTAAGCGAAAAATCTGTGCTCAGCATAGTGTGCTGCCCGACTTGTATTTTGCTGTTTCTGTCATTGCATCCAGATATATAACACAACAACTAACATCATACCTACAAGTCAGGACTATTGGCTTAGTCAAGGTTGTTAGTTGCATTACATAAATAAGCAGCAACCATAGCTTGTATAAAATATTGAAAAAGCTTCCACTTAAAACCCTGGTGACAACACAACAATGTTGCTGCTCTGGAGTTTCAAAAAGAGAAGGGAAATTCAGAGAGAAAATGACTCTCTTTAAAGGATTTCCCTTCTACAACGCTCACCTGGCATGACCTTTGCTGTAACTTCTCCACTAGTGAGAATAAGTGAGCAGTGTGAGCACGTGCCCATGGATGTACCTGTTGTCACTGCAGTCCAGAAAAAAACGGATTGTCTGTGCCAGGGCACAAAACAGAGCCCGATAGAGACCCGTTTCGAGGTCCCCTTTAAAAAACTGCTGGTGTTCAGCACAGGTGAGGCCCGGCCCACTTAAAGCCCCGGGTATAAGCAAATCTTTCAATTACCTCCACACATGTGGAACACATTGATTCGCTCAGAGTTTGGCCTCAAGATACAAAAACTCAAATACATAGCCGTCCATGCAAAATACTTTTTCCGGATAAACTCCACACCTGACAACTCCATGAAATCCATCTTCACTACTAGGAATAATCCACGGGATGACTATTTGAATAAAGCTGCACCAAAGGTAAATTTGATCATAGAAAAATGGGCTGAAGAATCTATCATTTTCACTGCTATCAAAGCCTCTATAAAAAACCAACTGTCAAGAGAAACCGACATCATGGTTCTATTGGAGAAGAGGCGCGTACACTCCACTAATAATATCTTATACAACACACAACATGCAACCCTATCTGCATCAGGCATTAGGGAAACAATGCAGAGAAGAAATAAGGTGGGGCAGGTTAATACCACTTATAATAAAAGAGTAGAACTCTAGTTGGAAATCCCTCACTATCATAGTATGATGCAGACTGTGCAATCAGGACCGGCTTTAGAGCTGGTGGCGCCCGGTGCGGCAATCATTTTTGGCGCCCCCACACCCCAAGGTTGCCTCCTCAGAATCTCTCACTTCCAATGGGCAAAAGTGCCCCCTCATCGCTCCAATCATAAGTTATTGCTAAACACAGAGTCCCAGCTGGAGGTCAGCGCCCGCTCCAAGGGTCAGCGCCCGATGCGGCCGCACCCGCCGCACTGCCTAAAGCCAGCCCTGTGCGCAATTATAAAAAGAGTAGTTGATACATTTATGCTGGCCCAGCTCTGCACAACTCCCTGTGCTGGTTAAGTCATTCTTCCTACACCATGGGGCACGCACTGTTGCAGAGGCGGAAAAACTTCTTTTATCCTTGGAAACAAAGTGGCATCTGGCAAAATTTGGCTAATGTATTCGCCGGGTACAGACCTTACTAAACGAAAAGTTACTTGAATTGCATCGTAAGGCTCAGTTGCAGTATTTTTCCTAACTATCACAAAGCAGCTTACCTTAAACACATTCCTGACTACGAAGTTCATAGCCCACTGTGCTAAAGTAGGAGTGTAACATATACACTTCAATTAAAAAAACTATCTTTGTGTCAAAATCAGTAACCCACTGAACTATCTACCCAAAAGACAAATCTGTGATCTGCATGTTACACGTTGTGCTTTTTGGCAAGAACACTAAACCTCTATGCTACTTGATGATGAGTCAAAACTGTGAATAGACAAAACACATCTCTCTTCGGCAAGTGCAGCAAGCGCCAGAGTTGGCTTACCATTGTCACACCACCGAAATTGCTAGACCTCTGCCGCAGTTTCCTTAAACCCTGTAAGATACTTTAAAATCCAACCTGCTCATAACACATTAAGTAAGCCAGAACAGTTTTACTGCCACATTTGTCACTGTTTCTTTGCAGCAGTCCTTTAAAGAAATATATATATATATGCTAACTGTTAGATTCTGTTTTTCACGACTTTGCCCCCTGTGACTCATCCATATTCTACCGCCATACCTTGGCCCCCAACAGAGTAAATCTTTTCAGTTCCCAGTTCTGCTCTAGCGCAGATATATTGAAGTGGGAGGCAACATATAATTTAGCAGAAAAGGTAGAAGAAACGTCCATCAGCAAGGAATAAATAAAATTGCAGTTTAGTCATGGAAATCAGAGGAAAAACCACTATGCTACATGTAGCAAATCTGCCACTAGCTCACTCAACAAAAAGTGGAAACGTCACGGAAAGGATGGTAGTAGATATGCTGTATTAAAAGCCAAAAGCTGCCTATATTTTGCAGATTTTGTTTTGAAATGTCGACTGGAGAAACTTGGTGCAAATGAAAGAAAATATTGATAAAACTATTTCCTGTCATATTCGACATACCAAATTTAAGAAATTAGAAGATTACAAAGGGAAGTGATGTTGATATGTTTTGGTTAGTATTCGACTACCAATGACCAAGACTTGAAATATATGCAAGTGCATCACTATTTGACAAAGGGACTTTTGATTCCACTCCTTCTGACCCCTACTGAGAGGGATAACTTTCTGCTCTGCCAGGGAGGAGAGTATGTCTTCCCACAGCCTTTTTTTTTGGTTTAGCCTACTAAGCTGCATACGCGCTGTCTTGTTGAGAGGCATACTGTACCTCACCAAGGATATCAAGGGGATTGGAGCTCACCCATTGCTTACCAATGGTTGGCCTACTTGTAAAGCTAGTGTTTATTCCTCCAATGCAGCGTTACCTCTTTATTTATTTTTTGATTGGCTGACATTTCTGCTTCTTCTGCTTGCTTTTCAAACAGTATTTCTTTATTTCGCATAAAGTTTGTTTTCAAGCCCTCTTCCTTGTGTACATCTCTCCCCTTGCACTTCGTATTTATCTCTTGCCCCACTGCTCCTGCGTCTTGTGCTCACCATGGCCTAGATGTAGGTAATTTTATTTTACCACTTCTTAAATACCAAATTTTACCGATTCGGTATTTAAGAAGTGGTAAAATAGAGGGGGGGGATGTAGGTATTACAGATTCGATAAATAATGAATCGTTAAGATTCGGTATTTACCGATTCTGTAAATACCGATTCGGTAATGCCCATTGATTCCTATGGGCATTGAAGCCCATAGGAATCAATGGGCATTACCGAATCGGTATTTACAGAATCGGTAAATACCGATTCCAGCAAGGGTGCAGGGGGTGTCACTTTGACACCCTCTAGCACCCCAAATACAGGCATGTGTGCCATGTGGCACACAGACATGCCCTAAGGGCATGCCTGTCTGTCACATGGCATAGGTGTGCATGCACACATGTGCAAGCACACCAGGATTCGGTATTTTACCACCCAATTGGATTGGGTGGTAAAATACCGAATCTGAAAGGCCTTTGGGACTCAGAAGAGTCCCACCTACATCTAGAAGTTACCGAATCGGTATTTTACCGATTCGGTAAATTTACAGATTCGGTAAATTTACCGAATCGGTAAAATTGGCCCCCTACATCACAAAATCCCATTTACCGGTCGGTCCCCATGGCTCCCCCTCACCTGTGTCTCCTGTGTTGCTTTTGCTCCTATTCACCCCCGTTGCTTTCGGGTCCCCTCCCTAGTTGCTTCAGCATTCCCCCACACCCTCCCCCATCATGCTCCCCTGTTGCCCCGCACTCCTGCATTTTGCATCCGCTCCCCGCACACCCTCCCCATGTTGCTTTGGTATTCGCCCTTCACCCTCCTGAGCTGCTTCCACTCCCCCACCACACAGATTTAGGTAAAAAAAAACTTTGGTAACTAGAAAGGAAAAAAAGCACCTTATGTATTTTGTAGGAACACCCCTACATGGTATGGTATACACACATCTATATAATAACGAAGTTGGCAACAGTAAAAGCTATTAAAAAAATGTTTACGCCACGCTACACATCATCGCTGATGTGGCTAAAAACCTTTGGCACAGCCAGTAGGTCACAAAAGTGAGTAGTGCTAGATTTGCCAATGCTTGTTTTTTCGACCTCTAGCAAGGGCGAGGTGCTACTTTCGGTTGGATGGAAATACAATTTCGACCAGGCAAACTCTGAATCAGCAGCAAATTGAAAGGATGACCCCTTTTGAAATTTTAAGGTACTGCTTTCATCACACGCTAATTATTCCATTGTGCCTAGTACACCAGTGTACTAAAATATATGCATGCAAAAGCATTAATCTTCAGGCGTGACAGCAGTGCTTACAGCTATGTACTTTATTTAAAGTAGTTGGGTTAGTGGATATATCTTCTAAGGTGTTGGATTTTTGAAGTTGGACTAAACCTTGACAATAGGCCAACTTTCTGTAAACCTGCAGTAGAAAGCAACTTGGCTGTGCTAGTTTTTCATTATTTGCTTCTACTGGTAAAGAGATGTGACTTACACTTCTTTTGCTACATCTAATTATCTGTACTGTGCTGGCATTATACCCAGCGCCGTGACATATCTGTGACATAACTATGTCTGACACATACCCCATAAAGCCATAATGCCACACCACATTCACAGGATGAATCCAGTTACTGTATAATTCAAACTGACTGTGACACTGCTCCGGAAAAAAAGACTATTTATGTTGTTTTCCCATTCAATAGTTCATGGAAATCTTGAAAGTTAACTGCACATTGGCTTTTTGCGGCATATAGTTATCTGCAAGAAGATGTCTACCAGATGCTTTTTATCGTCAATGATATGATTTACTGTGGCAGCCACGGCGAGCAGGGGAGCTGAAATATTCAGGGTATGTTAAGTGGTGCCAAGAAATATATCTTCCAGCGCAGCAAAAATAAAGAATGAAATAGAGGGCATTATTCCAAGTATTTTCAATACCAAGACAAAGTTTGCCTTAAAATCAGGTGGAAGCCTTGCCACACACTCTTATACTTTTCCACTCTGTCTTTTGGAACACACAGGAAAAGCAAACTGAGCTGATGGAAAACAACGAAGGTCGCCCAAGATCAACCGCTGGGCCACCTTTTCATTTCCGCAGGCTTGTATGGCTGAAACTCAAGGCAATGCCTGGCGGTTCAAGTAATCCAGTATAAACATCAATAAAGCAGAATGTTATGCAGACAGTGGGGGATCTGAGCAAAAAATGATTGCGCTCGTTGACACATATTTGTATGCAAGACCTCCTTCGCGCCTAGACACGAGGATGTTGTATAAAATGGTAAAATATGATACCAAAATGGGTAAAAAAAATCTCCTTAATGGAGTTTCTTGGAGCTGTTCAAATGGCATGGGCTGTAGATGCTTCAGAATTTCTCATTTGTGTAGATGTCTAAATCTTTACCAGATTTGAAGTAGAAGAGCATACAGGGGTCACTGTGTTGCAGGTGTGTCCTCCAGCTATGCACTTGAAAAAGGAGGATCAGTCAGTGTTACAGTTGCATTCTTGATTTACTCCTCTGCTATTAGAAAGGTGAATAAAGTTTAACAGTCCTCTTCAGGGCTGGCTTTAGGGCAGTGCAACTGGTGGGGCCGACCTGTGGAGGGGGCGCCGACCTCGGGTTGCGCTGTGTTGAGCAATAACTTATGGTTGGAGAGATGAGGGGCACTTTTGCCCGGTGGTAGTAAGAGAATCTGAGGAGGCGGTCATGGTGTGTGGGGGTGCCAAAAATGATTGTCGCACCGGGCGCCACCGACTCTAAAGCTGCGCCACTAGCTCTAAAGCCCTGGTCCTCTTCCTCCGAGAAAACATTTCAGAAGCTGCAACATAATTACAGTTTGATATGGAAATCACACTTAACCCCACCCATGCTCGTGACGGAACCGCTCCGTCACGAGCCTCGGGTGGGCTGTGCTGGTGACGGAGCGGTTCCGTCACGGCCGGCTCGGCACGCCTGCACGGCGCTAATTACGCGCCTGCGTGGCGCATTCTATTGAGCGGGCGGGGCCGTGACGGAACCGCTCCGTCACAAGCACAGCCCACCTGAGGCTCGTGACGGAGCGGTTCCGTCACGAGCATGTGAGCGCCGCGCGGCCCCTCCTCCCCCCTAGCACTGCGGCAGAATTGCCGCCACAGCGAAGGGGTTAAGGCACGCAGATGGCTATATATCAATGAATATCTGGCAAATGTCATACTCATCTGCCTCTGAGAGTCCCAATGACGAAATTGAAAAACTTTAGCATCTTATTCTCAATTTCCTGGTTTTACTTTGCAATGCACGGAAGCTTGGGGCTAATTGTCCTTTTCGCATAATATTTCTAGATAGTCTGGTGTATGTTTCATTAATCTCATTAGAGAACCCCCACTGATGGAAGTCACTTATCCTCAGTTTCAGCTCAGCTTCAAACCCTTGCCGTAGAGCCATTGCTAGAATTTTCTTATGCGTTTGATAATATTTTATCACACCCCTCATTCTCACCTTTAAGCATCCCAAATAGATGTTTTCACAGCAGCATTCTATTTGATTTGGAAGTCTAATTTCTCTTGATACTTTCCTAATTTTATGGTTTAGAGGGGGAGGGGGAGGGCATTAATTTCCCAATGAATGAGTATTGTCTCAATCAAGGAAAGCTCATATACGAAGCAATCGCAGCTAAAACTGAAACTCGGATGTTGAAGTATGTGCAATCTAACAAAGGAGCAAAGGAAGATGTCTCCAAGTAACATTAAGGAAGTAATTTAGTGTGTGGGGCGCTGGGACATCTGCCATAGACTGGAGGATGCCATCAATCTACCACAGTAATGGACCTCCACTTTATTTAACAGTGCTCCACCATCAAAATCAACCTTATGGTGGTCCATCCGCCACTGGGCTGTGAATGTGAGAAGCCCTATTTGGGGCATGCTTTTGGATACTCGTCTTTCTTTACAGAGTTCATAATGTAACGTTAGTAGTCCTAAGCACTGAGTTACAAAACAGACACTACAAAGAGCTTCACCTAGTCCATCCTGAATAGTTTGCCCCCACATTTTTAGCTCACAAATAAAAGCATTTGTAGTGGTCTCTGAATTCTCATAAGGGAGATCCTGAAACAGGTGGTAAGAGAAACACAGTTTTGGATTTTTGTAAGACCAACTGTATTCTTCAAAAATCCAGGAAGAAGAAATCCATGGAGTGAAGATAGCCATCTTCATTTGAGACATGATGAGCATGACCAATGGAAAGACCTTCAGTATGCAAAGCTCCACACGTACAACAGGATTTCACAGAAAACCTTCTAGAGAAACCGTTATACAAGTTCTACCTGAATTTTGCATTTGGCTAGGAAGATTCTGATGTGTAGCATTCAAATATTGAATTGCATGCATCTGGATACCCGAGCATGAAAAGGAAACCTTAAAGAGTGCTTATCTTTGGAGTTTGCTACTGAAGCTTACATAAACTCTAAAGCTAAACTAGAAACAAAGAGCAGTTTGTATACTTCTTAGTAAAATACACCATTATCTTATTATTTTAGCATCATTAATATTGTGTTTGATAAACAAGGATACAATCTTGCTATTTTAATTCATTAGACACACACATGAAGATTTATGGCATATTTAGATTAGTTCTACAATATTTATATAAAAATAAATAAGCAACCTTTTCAAGCACTCAGTGGGTACAGACTTGCCATTTATGGCATTCTCAATTGATAAGTCAATCTATAACCACCAGGTTAGCTTGATGTTTAGAGGAATTCACCAAAGTTAACTTCTTTTTTTTCTGAAGCCATTAACACATTTTGGATTAGATTAATCTGCAAGGCCGACCTGAATTTTTGGTAAAATCACTACAAGATTGACCCAAACAACAAGTTACTTACCTTCAGTAACACTCTTTCTGGTAGAAACTATCTAACTTCAGATTCCTCATCTTTAGAATATTCCTCAAGCGTCAGACTGGATCTAGAAATTTTTCACCTGCGTATTTGTATACCGGAATGTAGCGCCACGTGACTCTTCACTATTGCTGCTCCGATCTGGACGTGACGTGTGGAGCTTATACAGGCACCATTCCCACACTCTGACATTAATTGCTTTCAAGACTGTCCGCATCCAACAGATGAAGAGCCTCAAAAGTAAATTGATAGACTTGGGAATGTGTTAGTGGAGAGAGTCCAATTACACAACCACAAGGATGGGAGAGGGTTGGTGAGGAATCTGCAGCAAATAGAGTCTCTACCCGAAAGAGTGTTACTGAAGGTAAGTAACTTGTTATTCTGATAGAGACTTCTAGCCACAGATTTCATGCTTTTGAATAGATAACAAAATCGTACTTATTTGGAGGTGGGACTGTGAATGGATTCAAACAAGAAAGTCCTGCGGTACTGAGTGTGCAAAATTTCCCTCTCGGCAAACCTAACTCTCCAGACAATAGTGCTTCATTAACATATGAAGAAATGCCAATGTAGCCGCTTAGCAAATGTCCAGGAAAGGGACTCCACGCGCAAGCGCAGTGGTAGCAGCTTTGGTCTTGGTAAAATGAGCACACAATCCTTCCGGAGGCTGATTTTTGGCCAGTGAGTAACAGATATTAATACAGCTCATAATCTGACTGGAAACCATTCTCTTCTGCACAGCCTTGGTTTTTTCACTCCAGAAAACCCTGCAAAGAACTGATCGTCCACCTGGTGGTCTTTGGTGCAACCTATGTAGAAGCTCAGTGCTACCTTGGGGTCCACGAGATAGATTCTCTGCACTTCTTTAGATGGGTGAGGCGGTGCATAGAACACCCTCAGGGTGATGTTTTGACTGATGTGGAACTGTGTCACAGGCTTTGGCAGAAAGGATGCCAGGGTCTGTAGAACCAATTTGTCTGGGAAGAAGGCAGTATATGGTGGATGGACACAAAGAATCTGCAGCTCACTCACACGCTGTGAAACGGAGAAGGCAATGAGAAACACAGTTTTAATAGTAAGGAACCATAAGGAACAGCTGTGAAGCATCTCAAACAGAGTGCACTTCATATAACCAAGGGCCAAATAAGATCCCAATGGGGAATTACAAAAAGCGAGAGTGGTAAACAGATATTGTAACCCTTTCAAAAAGCGCATCACAACTGTGGCGTAAACAATGAGGGCTTATCTGACAACTGTAAGAAACCCGAACAGGCAGAAAGATAACTCTTGCTGGGCAAGAGACCAAACAAATCACAGTATATTAGATAACTTGGCCTGGAGGAAGACAATCTGGCGTGTGGCAGACCAAAGTACAAATTTGTCCCAACAACAGGCATATACTTTTTCCTTTGAGGGACACATGACTGCCAAGATCAACCACCTCCAGAGGAAGGCTTAAGGTGTTGAACTGTCACTGCTCAATCGCCAAGCATGATGGGGAGATCGCTAAGACCCAGGTGCAGAACCCTGCTCGATTGCTTCCACAGCGGTCTTCCCAGAGGGGAAGCCTGATTAGAGGACATATGCTCAAGCCAAGGAGTTCTGGATAATGTACCCTTTGTGCCAAACCTGGAGGCACTAGGATGATTTTGTCCCAGTCGGACCTGGTCTTCTTGAAAATGTGGGGCAGGAGTGGTATTGGCGGAAAGGAAAACAGGAATCCAGAATTCCACTAACAGCAGAACATGTCTAAGAGCAAGAGAAACCTTAGAAATTCCAACATGCAGAAGTGCTGACATTGTGTATTCTCTGCAATGTCAAATAGATTGAGCTAAGATTCTTCCCATTCACGGAAGAGACCTTATATTTTTTCTGGGTGTAACTGAGATTTGTTATTCAACAGAGCTTATCTGTCCGGCATTCAATGATCCGGCCAGATAGTTCACTACTAGGAAAATTCCTTGGTGGTCCAGTCATTTCTAGAGGTACAGGGTCTTCTGGCACAGGGTCCATGACCCCACGCTGCCCTGCTTGTTACAAATTGCGATGCTGCATCATGGTGGTGTTATCTGTGAGCACTTGTACCAGCCTCTCCTTTATAGACGGAAGGAGGGCTTTCAATGCAAGGGGATAACCTTGGGCTCCAGAAGGTTGATGTTGAGGTGGACTCAGTCGGATACCAGAGGCATCTGATCTCCATCTCTTCTAGATGGCTGCCCTAACTCAGAGGTGATGCACTGGTCATCACTGTCAGCTTGGGTGGGTAAGGGAGAGAGGTCTGTCGCTGACCCAACCGTTGACCAGCAATCATTACTGCAGATATTTATCAGTTTCCTCCAAAACCTGAATGTAGTCAGAGAGGTCCCATGGATGGTGGACCCTCTAGAACTTCAGATCTCACTGCAGAGTCCACATATGCCAACTGGTGTGCCTCGCTGAAATTCCGGACCAAGGCTAAACGATCAGGAACGTAGCTGAATGTCCTGGGCTCGCTTTTCCCAGGAAAAGGCACGAAAGCGAACCATGTCCTGAATGGCTCAAATGAAGGGGAGCGCCTGAAAAGGAGTCAGGTGTGACTTCAGCACTTTGATAGTGAACCTCAAAGAAGACAGGAGATTTGGTATAGTCTCCAGGTGGTTGACAACTGCCTGTCTTCAACAGCCAGTTGTGGAGG
Source organism: Lissotriton helveticus (assembly GCF_964261635.1). Classification (NCBI taxonomy): domain Eukaryota; kingdom Metazoa; phylum Chordata; class Amphibia; order Caudata; family Salamandridae; genus Lissotriton; species Lissotriton helveticus. The sequence goes on from NC_136073.1 coordinate 535,636,579, forward strand.
TAGGGGAACACTGGCCCCCCTGACCTCCAAATGTGTCCTGCCACCACTGCAATCACTTTAGTCAACACCACAGGGAAACTGGTGAGGCCAAAATGGAGCACAGTAAATTGAAAATGCTACTGTCCTACTACCAACCACAGGTAGCACAGGTCAATGGAAATAGGGCCCTGCAGGTCCAAAGCCACCATCCAGTCTTTAGGGTCGAGGGCCAGGTTGAGCATCTTGAATTTATCCTTCCTGAGGAATGCTTTTAAAGGCTGCAGATCTAGAATAGATCAATGGTCATTCACCCTTCTTGGGCACCAGAATGCAGCCCCTCCCTATAGGCCCTTTTGACAGTAGGGATTGCACTTCCTGCCACAAATTGTAGAGCTGGTCCTCAGACCATTACTCGGGGATGGTGGAAAGTGCTGCAGAGAATAAAGTACAGATAAGAGATATTTTCTGTGAACGATCGGTAGGACCCACCTGTCTGATCTTATTGTCTGCTAGAACGAAATTACTCAGAGGGAATTGGTGGACTCTGCGTCCCATTTGGTGGCTATGCTCATGTAAGGGCTCACTAAGGTGTTTGGCAGTTGGAGCCACAGGGGGAGCAGTAGACTGGGTGGCATGCTGAACTTGGCTGTTGGGGCAGTGGGCACCCATCGCTCGATTGTAAAACTACTGTGTCTGCTGTGGAAGTTGGACATGCTGGTGGTAAGGGACTCCTCAACCAATGCCATGAAAGGAGGAGTGGAACTGTTGCAGACAGCAAAGTGGTGCGGAGAGGCCTAGAGAGCGAGCGGTTGACATGCTCTCCTTAAAACACTCAGAAGCAGAACCAACCTTGTCCCCAATTAAGCGATTCCCATTGAAGAGCATGTCCAATGGGTATTATTGGAAATCGCGAGAGACCCAGTTGAAGCCCGCCCATGGTGGCGAGTTAGAACTCTGGTACCTATGACCCGCCCAATGGAGTTGATGGAGTCCAAGCCACAACAAATCGTGAATGCCTTTGGGCACATCAAGGAGTGCCATAGAATCCTAAATGGTGTGGAAGTGTCACCCCAACAAACAGCTAGCTCTAACAGAGAAACGGCCAAGTTGGTAGAGGAAAAGATACACTTGCCTAATGTTTCCACCTGCTTAGATTCCCTGTCAAAGGAGTCGTAGGAAATGCGTTGGGATTAGATAGGCTAGTGGTTGCTTTCAGCACAAGGCCTTCAGGTGAGGGTGCTGTGAAAGAAAAGCAGGGTCGCCTGGAACAGGGCAATGGCGCCTAGCTATTTGTTAATTTACTGGTAGGCAAGAGTCCGACTTGATACAGTCCCTAATAGGATATCTGTCAGTGAATCATTGAATGGAAGTAGAGGCTACAAATATGTCTGCCCCGGTTTAAGGACCTCCATAAAGACATTGGTCTTAACCGCCAAGGTGGGGAGCTGGAGACCAAGAACTTCGGCTGCTGTACGCATTACCATTGCAAAGTAAGCAGATTCTTCTGTGGATGGCATAGAGGTGACAGGAGACCAGTTGTTTGGGAGGTAACATGGCCACTAGCCTCCTGTAAGCCTATTTACAAGCTGTAATCTTGGTAGGGCAGGACCAACTCATCACCCACATCATTATCTGGATTTGATCCAAAAAGGGAGTGTAAGTAATGTTCTCTCCTGTGGCAGTGGCAAATTAAGTGGGGGAAGTGGAGTCTCTAGCAGATTTGGGAACACTTCAATATAGGTCAGACTGACATCGACTTGGCATCAGAAAAAACTTTTGGGGCCTCCTCTTCTGTCATCGATGTGGCCAGCATAGTTCGAGGTGCTGTAGAGTCAGGTTAGCAACCAGAGATTGGGAGAATATAGATGGCATATTTCAGGTGGAAGGCCTCCCAGATTCGTTGGGACTAGAGGCGCCAGAGGGAGTTAGCAGGAATCTGAAGAGCCAAGTCATGGCTGAGCTGAACTCTTCAATCTGATGTGTCATGGCTGTAGAGCACGGAAACGTAGGTTGTGATGGAACCAGCTTCAGGATTGGCTCTCAAGTTGTCAGACTCCTGAAACGAGAACAAGCAGTTTGACGACGCCCTGTTGCCTGCTCAGGCAAATGCGAGTAGTCCAAGGAGTGGAATCACACTTCGTCTTCTTGTGTTTCTTATGCTTACCTGATGACTTTAAGCATGACAAAGACAGGCTTCTGGAGCAGCTCTATCAACACAGGCAACAGGGCCGAGATCGAACCTTGGACATGGAGCATTACTTTAAATGGCCCAGGAGGGAAGTCTTTTTAGGCTTGGCGTCATGGAGCTTTACTTCACCATCTCTGATGGTCTTCAGATTAACCGACGTGCAGTTACCGTAGGCCTTGGAGTCACTGCCCGACCACAGGCACCACAGGAAGACCCAAAGGAGATCTGTCACAGATATTTGTTTGCAACAGTCCTTGCAAGGCTTGAAACATGTCAGTTTTAGGGGTGTTATACGTTGTACACTGAAAATAATTTCAAGGTATGGTCTCAGAGCAACACGAAGAGAGCTCTGGATCTGTATCTGGAGATCTGAACAGAAAGCAACTGACGTCAGCGCATGGGAGAGGTGCCTCTATAGGCTCCGCACGTCACTTCCAGAGTGGGGCTGCATCAGTGCAGAGATGCACACCATCACCTTCTGGGATGCAGAGGTACAGTGAGAAGTTTTTAGATGGCGTCTGACATGTGCGAATATTCAAAAGATGAGAAATCTGCAGCTAGAAGTCTCTATCAGAAATCAAAATATGATATATGCAAAGATGCTACTGTTATCAAGATTCAATTTAGGCACATTTCATCTAGGGAAATCACCAGGCATACACACCCTGACATATGTCTGATGGTACAATGCTGCAATTACAACAGAATATAATTGGTTATGCTCTGGGTTGGGGAAACCCCAATAACCATTTAAAAGAGGGAAATGTTAAATCACTTTGAGCAATCATGACTGGTTGTTGGAAAGATGCAACAAAAAAAAACACAAAACACATTTAAACAACTAAGCAATGACAGCTAATAAGACTATGACATCCCTATAGAAGTACCTGCAGGATGATGCTTATGAATATACACCACTCAAAACTAACCCCTACGAAACATAAATATTGTATGCAGACCGTCCCATCCCTCACCCTCAAGAGATAGATCTGTGAGCAATGTACTATGGATGGAAATTATACAACTCTGTGTAAAAGCTGCTGCAAATATACACCACTCCAACGGAAACACAAACTCAGAAGATGCATCCCAAAGGTGGAAGAGAATCCATAAAAGCAGAGGATTGAATAAAGAACAAACCAGCACTACTTAATCCTAATGAATCTATAAACAGTTATTTACGGGGAAACAGATTGTATTTAACTTGCACAGATATGCGTGTAATATGTTGAGATAGAGAATTGGTAGGATTCCTGACAAAATAAAAGGAGTGATGGTGATAACATTTATAAAATGAGGATTTTCTTGACTGTAGTGCAGACAGTGGCGGCTGAAATGGATCTGGGGTGGCGGGGCGGGGGGTGAGGCGGTAAGGGAGTGTAATAAAAGAAAAAGACACTTACCTCCTCGTCGCGTCTCTCCCACATCATCTCTCCTCCACGTCGGCTGAGTAGGAAGCAGCCAGGCTCCCCTGAGCCAATCACAACCCTGCAATGCATCATTGTGATTGGTCTGAGCGCCCTAGTTCGGCACTCAGATGGGGACTGGGCATGTTATCCACCCAGGCTCTAATTTAGCCTGGGTGGAGAACATGCTAAGTGCGCATGGCAGTTTGGCCAGCCCGAGACAGCTGGCCAAAAAATCATGCGCACTTCAGTGTGCCCACGACTCCTCCCCCGCTCTGTGAGCAGAGTTGCCCCGCCCCACCCCCATGCTGCCACAGCAGGAACAAATAAAGTGAAAATAACATCAAATTATTATCATTTTATTTTCCTTTCTTTCACTACTTTAAAGCAGTGGGTGACGCTTCTCCACCTCAGCGGGTGAGCCGCTGCTGGGTGAAGAGGAAATGTGAGATTTTATTAAAGATACTGAGGTGCGTATAATATGCAGAAAGACATTTAATACCACTTCCAACAGCAAGAACTAAAGGCAAGGTAAAGACCCTGTAACAATCCGCAGGTCCTCCAAGTGATAAGTATGTCCTAGTGACATGTTCCAAGCTCACACATATGTCACTCCCCCTAGGTTTACTTTTGAATATCTTATTCTCTAACATCGTAACGTTGCTTTCGTAGTGGCTGGATCTACTTAATTTCTAATAATCAAACTAATTTCACTACTCTATTTTTTTAATCAATTCAGCACTGCGATTATCCAGCGTCATCTCATTTTGTATCATTATCAGCACTGTTAATTTTATCATTTTGCCCCTTCCCCTTTTATGGCCTTCGCTATTGTTGTTATTTTACAGGAGCAGCCTTTGACCATACATGGTTTACTTTCCACTGCAGTATGCACCATGCAAAGCTAACATGCCCCTCTGCACCATCACTCGCTGTGCCCCAGTGCAGGTCTACCTCATTGAGACCTCAACTTCTGGAGTCAATGGTGGGTGTCTAGTGCAGACAATTATGACTTCTGTTGCTACAGGCCAGTGCAAGGCTACTGTGTCTCGTTTAGTCTTCCAGGGGCTAAGCACATCCACTCTCCAACCTACAGCAGTCTAGCAGAGGGTTATTTTGCACAATCCAGCTATTTCAATGCATAGTATGCACCACCTCCCCGCGCATGGGCCATCATACTGTTGGTGCAGCAGCAATTTTCTTATCTTCAAGAGTGCTAACAAACATCAAAACACAAGGTATGCACCCCTGATCAGCTCTCTTCCCTAAACTTTGAGATGCAACCGGGCAGCCATTTGCATAAAAAAATAAAGGCATAGGGAACCTTTTTCTGAGTGTGATCCATACTTTTTTGATTTTGCAGGATATACTACAGTGTTTTTCCCTCCTCAGAAACAGTTACCAGCCCAGAATACTCCAAGGCATGCAGCTTCTGTCCTATTCACATCTTATTTATGAATCAGGCAGCGAGCCTTCAGTTTTCTTTTCCTTGCCACCACACAGAACCCCGCCCCCCCCACCTCGGAGGGACCACCCATGTATGTTCAACCCTGGAGAAGCCACCACAGCTCTCCCCGCTAAGGCCCTCCATACTATGCTGAACTCTGCTAAGCCATCAACAATTCCAAATGGTGTTTGAATTTAGGGAAGTTGGTTGTAAATACCAATTAGGAATCCATGTAGATGCTAGAGATCCCACCTCTGTGAGGCCCAATTTGCTGTGGATGAGTTTATGAATGAGGAAGATCTGTCTGATACCATGACATTCAGTGATGACAATGGCAGTGCTAGTACTGATGTTGAAGTTCTGCCTTGCAATGTAACAGTTCCTTGCCTCATTTCCATTGGTTCGGCCCTCTCCACACCTCCTGCCTCTATGTCAGCCATCCTGGACCTCAAGGGCAAAACTGGGTTTAAACCTACTGGCCTTTGGCACACACATTCTTGGGTATGGCCCCCCTCCGCTCAAGTCCATAACTTCCTTCACTTATTGTTTTCTTCTCCGCTGAACTCATGTGTCCATCTTATTCGGTGCCCAGGACAATATTTATCTCAAAGTCTGTCTTGCTACATAGATGAACCCCAACTTGCTTTCGTTCCTGCTGTTCTCAGGCAGATCTCTCTAAAGTTGTTTAGTGCACTTTTAAACCCTGCCAAGACTGATCTTGGACATCTCTGGCACCCTAATTTGCCTAGATGCTCTTGATAAAGCCAAAGGGAACCAACACTGACTCCTGCAGGGGTAGAACGCACAGTCATGAATTCTCCTAGGTTACAACCACTCCTTTGTCTTGTCTGAGAGGAGCAGATTATTCTCCACCCTCAGGGATGTCAAAATTGCAGTACTCTCTGATGAGTTCCCCAAGAGGACTTCTGTGTGGACTTTAATATGGTGGATGGGAGCAGACTATGGGATAAATTGATAGTTAAAAATTTCCAGAGGGATCTGCTGTCCATGGTGCAGGTTTTGCATAACTCAAATTGGACTCAGGTGACAATGGACTGATTGGGTCGACTAACTAAAAGAATAAAAATTATTGATGGCCTTCGTCAAAGTTGTGTCAGTCTCAATCCTTTTTAGTCTTTATGTAGCTAATCTCTCCACATGTCTGAATAAAACAAATTGCGTTTCCTTAAAAATGGGCTGATTTCATATTTTCTATCTGACGTATGCAGACAACCTCATCATTTTAGATTATACTTTAAGAGGTCTTCATAAGAAACAAAATGCACTGACAGTATACTGTGCATTACATCATCTGCTGATTAATTTAGAGAGGTCCTAATTTTGGGAAAAAGTACCCAATTTCAATTGGTATATTAATAATACAGAAAATAAGAAGTTACATCCTATAAGTATCTAGGATTGCACTTCAATACTAAGTTGCACTGGACTGGACATCTGCAGGATATAAGAGCTAGGGACATATTGCTGGTGGGCTCTCTGGTAAAGTTTTACAGTATGTATGGGGGTTTGTTACTTACACCACTTTTAAAGGCCTTTTTGGCAGAAGACCCCTCCTCCAACACTTTAAGGGTCTGAAATATTATGTATAGATAAAGGGGATATTTTAGGCTCACTGGAAAATGTGTATAAAAAAGAGTTTGAAATCTTCCTGAAGGGTTTATGATACGGAGTATTAGCTGTGGAGTAAAGTTGATCTCTTGGACATACATGACCACATTTTTATTTTTATACAATCTTATTTGGTTAGATACCTTGAAAGGATAGCACAGTTGTGCATGGATTGAAGCCCAATGGACTCCAAAATAAGCTTGGGCTTTTAGGAGAAATGTACAAAAACTGAAAGATCATATTTTATCCAAAGAGGTTTTTGCTAGCTTGGAGCCCTTCCAACATAGGAAGTCACTTCGTTAAGCTGCCTGGATTTTGAGCTATCAGAAAAATAAGGAGTATTTATTTCAAAACCCCTCAATCCAAATAACAGTGTCTTCATTGGGTAGTTCAGATATGTTCCCCCATCTTTATTATCTGCCGGATCCTTTGCTTTGTTTACAATTTTAAAAAATCAGAATAGGTCCTAATTCTTTTAAGGCTATCCCCAAATTGGCTGAAAACAAATGGGAAAACAAAGTATATTGCATATGCACTTTACAAAGAAAATGCTCTATTACTAATGTGCTAATTGATTGCCCTCTTCTTTGAGTTAAGCACTGGAAATGTTTAAGACCAATATTTTTAAAATATGGTGCATTGTCTTGGCTACTTGCAATTGATGTTTTAGGGAGTGTTCGTAATTCAGACATAATTGTGGGTTTTGGGCGTTTTTAACGATCAATGAGAAAAATTAACTGTCATGAATTAATATTTTAAATGGATTTAAATGCATCTGTTTTTTGAAAATGTGTATTTTAACTAGTGTGTGTTTTTTCCGAGGAAATTGTGGGTTTAGGATGCTTGCTATGTTTTATGAGACATATGGACAGTCGGGAATTAACCACACAAGAATTTGAATGGATATTTTAATGTATACAATTTAAAATGTTGGTGCTGATCTGTATTGGTTTTAAGGACTGATGTCCAAATAAACATATTTAACCCTTTAACCCTTTAGGGGGCACAAATCGATTTCGTTTTAGAGTAAAGTTCATCAGTAAGTATGTGGCCATCTTCACCATGCTGAGTAAAGTGCAGGTAAACATCAAATTTGTAAAAGTGGGAGAAGGCACACTGCCCGGAACAGCAGCACTCAATTCACCCAGATTTATTGTGGTACATACAGTGCATTATAACACTTGATGGGAGCAAGGTGGCAAAACTAAATTGTGTGTACCACTTGTAAAGTCAATGTTCCATAACGTTAACATTTACTAATGGTGTGTTGTGGTGAAATAATCAACAATAGTATAAAATGCACACAAATGCACACGTGGGAATACTAATTTTGCCTGCATGAAGCAATATAATTAACTAATTTGTATTGTTATTGTGATGTGAATTAATGCACAGCTTAAACATAAATAAACGCAGCATGAATGTGCTTATTGTACATGTTATTGTGCCAGAAAGTCATCGGATATATAAGTATGAAGCGCATTTATGTGGCTTACTTGCTAGGTAATAACTAATACGGAAACATTAGTATGGTGGGAGGTAAACAGAAGGGCTTTAGCTCCATATTTAACATGAATTTGTGTTTGTTTCTATGATAGTTCCAAAAGTGGCCTCTGAGGCCTAGTGAAAACATGGCTGCTCTGGTAAACTGCGAGCAAGTGCCAGACTGCGCATGCGCACCCAAGCCTGGAAGTGAGAGTGAACTGCCTGTGCTCGGATGAGAAGTTCAAGGCTACTGTGCCCTGGAAGTCAGGATGGTTGCCAAAACATGGACAGTCGAGTGTTCTGAACGTGGGAAAGAAACGTGAAGTTCCCAGTCAAGGAAGTGACTAGGCCAAAGACTGTCCTAAACAATACCCTTTTATTAAATTGCTGATTCACCGTGAATATGATGTTGTATTGGTGAGGAGATGCTCACCCATCCCAAATTTGTCCAATCAGAACCCGAGTTGGTGATGTTAGATACCTTTTAGATAGATCAAGTTAGGAAATTAGTGTATAAAAACCCCTGATTTTGCCCAGAGAGTGTCGCTCTTTTGATTTCATCTCGAAGTGCTGTCGGATTGCAGATCGATTCCTGGATGTAAGATACTTTGGTTTATTTCTTGTTTGCTTTGCAGGACTGAAGGATAAGATGAGGGCGTTAGTTAGGGATGTTAGGAGAGAATGAATTTGGAACTATCTATTCTTTGCTAAACTTTCAACTGATTTATAAAATAAATGACTATTTTTCCGAGCTCTAAATAAAATGATTATTCCGAATTAAAGTATAAGATTTTTACTGAATAAAGAATGAATTAATGCCTAAATGTCAGACATATTAAAAGTTTGCTTTTAATAAAATTGGGTAAATGGAATATTAAAGCTGGTCTTGTAATTTTTCCTACGCCTAATTTTCTTTCTAGCAGATCCATTGCCACTATGGTGGTGTGTCTGAATAAAATTCATTGTTTGTTAAAACCATGGTAAATTGCTTAAACTATAGATGTAAATAAATAACTAGTTAAATAGGTTTAGACACTCCGCCAATGTTACAGCATTACTCCTTTGTATTTCACCAATCCCTGAAGTCGAATTAAAAAAGACAGTGGAAGTGTGCAGTGTTATGGGCCCCACTGGAGAATAAATGTGTGTCCGGAAGTTTCAGGGAAATGGTGAGGTTGATTTAAATTTTATTTTTGGAGTTCCGCTGTAGCACACTCACTTTCATTTAAAATCTTTAGTATTCAGCATTGTTGGTTAAGACAGTGCTGTGTATCTCTAGACACGTTTTTCATGATACTTTTCCTTCAGTAGTGAGTAACATCATAAGTTTGGGGGTGCAAGCAATGGTGCTCACAATCTCCTCAGGTTTCAGTACTGCATTTGCCAAAATGCATCTGAGAGGCGTGTGTGCTCGTCACACAGTGCACCCCCTCACATGTTTTAAAACATCTAATATGTGTTCTACAAACCTCTCTTTTCCCGACTGGATAACAACAGTGGCATTTATCCAGCAGTTGCCAACTTGTCCATCAATCCGTACCAGAGTGAGGTGGCGACCCCTACAGTATTCTTCCCTTGTGGGGGAATTCAAGTTGGTGACAGCCGAGGTATTACCTGCAGAAGCTTCAAATCACCATCCCTCCCTCTTTCATGAGTGTAGCTCCACTCACTTTTTTCCATTCTAGAAGTGCATCACATTGTGAGAGTTATGCTCTCTTGCCAGATGGAAATCCATTACCACCGACGCCTAGTCTACAGTTAGTTTCTGGCTCTCAAAGAGATTTGTGGGCTCATCTCTACCATTTAAAGTGCCTTCTTCCTTTAATAGCCCATCCTAAGGGACAAAGAGGACCCCAATATAAGAACCAAGGGCATAATTATTCATACTCCATTCAATGAGGTTTTCATGAGTTCTCTGTTTCTAGTCAGAAATCAGGAGAAAGGCTTAGGCCAGCCATAAACCTGTGGGCTCTGCACCACTGGGTAATATCTTTCAAATCAGAAGACATCCACCTTATATGGGACACTCTCCTAACAGGCAGCTAATTAGCTAGATTAGACCAGAAGGATGCATGTTTTTTCATCCCTGCTTGTGCAGAGAGCACTTCTGAAATGGCTTTTTCGTGATCAAATGTGCCAGTTTCATTGTCATCTTTTTGGACTCTTGCCTCGAGCTTTCACCAAGGTTCTCCAGACTGTTGCAGCTATCTACCTGGATGATATTCTGTTGGCATACTAGTGTCAAGCCACTCTATACCATCATCTCTACCAGACAGTTTCCCTTCTCCACAGTTTGGCTCAACCTTTCATCTTCAACAAAACATCTTGCACACTTCTCAGTCCACAAAATGTCCTGATTTAACAGTAGACACGTCCCCTTGTACCCTCTGACTTCCTGACAAAAAAAGGTATCCTACATCAAGCAGGACATGAGACCAGCCCTCTTTGCTCAATTCACCCCATTAGGTCCCTGAATCACATAATCAGGCTCTTAGTGCGTCATGTGTGGTAGGTCGTTCTTGCTAATACATACTGCCAGTTCTGATTGTATGCCAACATTACAGCACCAACAATTTAGTGTGTGTGTGTGAGAGAGAGAGAGAGTGTGTGTGTGTGTGTGTGAGAGAGAGAGAGAGAGAGAGAGAGAGTGTCGCTCAGAGCCTAGAAAATGCATATGTAGTATACATGAGATAGAGAGAAGATAAGAGAAGAGTCCCCTTCTCCTGCTGAGTTTGGTTTAGCGCTTAAGAAATACACACGATTAACTCATACAGTGAGTATCATTATTGAGACTTTGTGAACAATAATCAGAGAAACAGAGGAAATTGAGATACTAGAAAATGCTCACCCAGCACTTACCACTCTTTTGCCAGCAAGGAGATTCCTGTTAACTAGGTGTGAGGTATACTGGTGATCAGAGCAGACTAAGTATATACTACAGGGGCATTTTAGTCCCTGATTTATCTATTGCTGGCTGATGCAGCAGGGCTGTTCGCCAAGGTCATAAAGATAGACCCTCATCCCAACACGATTCTTTTGTATACATTAAAGAGTCTTTGACCTGTATATAACACTTGTTTCAGAAGAAACTTCTGCATTCAGAACAGAAGGGAAGCATTCTCTTCACTAGTGCCAGCAGCTTGACCTCTATGCTGCAAAACGGATATTACAACTGGCTGCAGCGACAAGAAGGACGCGATAAATGTGCAATACCACATGTGATTCCTTCAAGGTATTAGACTCTCACATTTTGAACTTACATAGTAAATCACATGCAATACAGATTGCACATAGTAATGGATTATGACACAACTAAACATAAGACAAAAGTCACAAGGTTTAGCACCAGATTCAATGTTTAACATCCTTCTTGCTAATCGGAATACAATTGGATTTAAATGTTATCTCAGGGGTGAAGAATAGCCACGGGGTATTCTCAGCAAGAATAAGTGAATTACTTCAGTTCAATGTGAGGATTTCTCATATTTTGATGACCTCCACGTAATGGATCATGACAAATGATTTTTTACAGCATGTAGACAGAATACTCAAAGTGCTTCCTAAGGGAGGCTGCAAGCTGAACTTCACGAAATCCAAAATATGCTTTTAGAAGGGAATATTTGTGGATATATATTATCCAGTAGGGCAAAGGGTCTTGCACCTAAAATCTTGGAAAAATGTGACACACCTATGCCTCTCAGTTCCCTTAAGGTAATACAGGCACTAATGGGATTCCTGCTTTTTCGCAGAACGTATTGACCATGTAGAAAGGGTGTAACTCTTGCATCAATTTATCAGAAAGGACTGGAAAATGAACAAACAAATCCTTAGAAAGTTACAAAAAGACATGCTCACAATGGTACATTTGCAAATGCAAGATAATATAATTGAGTTAGTAATCAGTTATAACCCAGTCAGTCAGGATACATTTATGTGTTATTCAACAAAGGACAAATAATAGCCATTGCTTACAAATCACACTACTATACAGCAGCAGAGTAGTTTTTTTGCTTCGATAGAGAAAATATGCATGCTGTGAACATTTCAATAATTAAAGACTGGCCCACATCCCAGGAATTAAATTCATTGTGGTAACACCTATAATTTCTGAAAGGGCGAGATTTTGATCGATACCTTATATCTATTGATCCAAACCTCGATCAGGTCGACTGAACCTTTGTTGCCTGTCTTGGAAGAAAACAGTACACCTATCTGCAAGTTAGTTCACCCAATAAAGGACTCTACTCTCAAAGATCACGGACAACTTCTAGGTTTCAAAAGTTTATTGTAAAGATATAATGAGCTGCAAATACAGGCATCTCAGAATGAGATTCACGAGATACACAGGTCCAATTACATACATGTGCTCTCGAAAAGCCCTCAGACGAGCAACAGAAATCACTAACACAAGTTCTAAGAATAATAAAGCTATCAGCATAGACGCATATCTCTCCTTCATTTAGGTTGGAGGAAAACACACACAGGTTAGGCGTCCCTACCCTGTTCTAGATGGTATCCCTACTTAACCAAATCCCAACCTAACAAAGGTGTCAGCAGTGAATGACCCCCAAGGGAAGTCACCCACTCTAAGTCTCTTGGTGAAAACCTAAAGTTCTCCAGTCATGACCCCTCTCTGCCTACCCATCCGCTCTCTAAAAGGTCCTCAGGTCTCTGCTCTAACTCCACCCAGGGGTGCTGTCCCTAATACAAAACAGTCAACAACATTTGAGACGCCCCTTGCGAAACGCCTCTCACGTGGTGCAACTTCAGGCTTTTTCCATGATGCTTTGTATTGAGCCTCAGACGTTAGAGTTGACCTTGCTTCTCAGACTCTTCTCCGGCCCGCTGATACCCCTTAAACATTCCAAAACCCTCCTCCATGTCTGGGCCGCCTACTGAACAGACCTCTATTCATTCATTTATAATTGGATCCCCCCTTTCCTGTTGCAGACAGATATCTGCCGCCAAGAACCCAACTCTCATAGACTTCTAAAAAGGCTTGCAACATTTCTCAGCCCAGACATGTACGTGTAAATCAATGCTAAAACATTTCAGGCCTACAATATTTCTCATTATGATTATAGCATTCAACTTCTTCATTTAATTAAAGCATGTTAATACTCTTATTCTATTATTCAGTAAACATTTCTATAAATCATGGCCCATTAATGCAATGACCAAACGTTAAAACAATCTGTGTCGTGAAAAGAACCATCTTCCCTTTCCCTCCAGCTCTGGCCCTGAGGCCTACCACGTTCTGCTCTTAACCACATACCATCTTATGTTTTAGCAGCTTCACGACATGGATTCAAAAATAATCACATCTAATAAAATCATATAATGTCACACATTTCTGTATTAGTTCCACTTCTACTTAAATCTCTACATTAGCTATACATTCGGAATATATTTGCAGATACTATTAGCACTCATGGCATTTCTCTTCATGATTTGTGCTTACTACAGGTAAGTGTGATGTACTCATACATTTAAATCAGTTTGCGCTCTCTCAGTTCCCCCCTTTGATGACCTCTCGGGGTCATCACTAACATTTAAACTGCAGTTATTGCTGGCATTCTCTGCGCTTCCAGAGCCCTCAGACTCCTGTACTGATTATCTTGTATGGCAGCCAATCTCTGCAGCTGTTCTCTTTGGGCCCTTTCTGACCTTCTTGCTCGGTACCATTTGAATACCCTCACCAATCCCCACAATATTATCCCACAGATCAATATTATGATGATAGGCTTTAGGATATACCAAATAAAGCTTTTGCCTAAGGTGGAAAACCACCCTCCAACTGTACTCATTCCGTGGCCCACCTTTTCCCAGACATTTTCTCTACTCAAGTCTTCGATCTCCTTGTGAATATTAGTTATGTTCTTAATAACTTTCTCAAGGGGCTTCGAATTGTCTGGAATGTAAGTGCAACATTCCTGGACCTTCAAAGCCTTACAGACTCCGCCCTCTTTTGCTAATAGGACATCTAATGCAAGCCGATTTTGAAGAACCATAGCCCTTATCGATTGCATCTCTCCTTCTACCAGCATTATGGACTGAGCAGTGCTGGCAGACAACCTGTCGACAACTGTTGCCAGTCGTCTAATTTTAACATCATTAAGGATTATTCCCAAAAGAGGGAACATAGCTCCAAAGACATCTCCAACCATTTCGGCATCACCTACATCTCTCCTTCCCCTCGATGATGTCTGACCCTCAATGATCACTAAGTCTTGTGCATGATATATTTTGGGGAAGACAATTGCCAAGTAACATGATCCATACCAGTTGTCAGGTAGTCTCACGTAAGCATTTCTTCCACATACAAAATACACATTTGGAATCACTTGCATTCCCTTCAGGAAATCCTTAGTGTAGTATTCTAAATTAAAAGCATGTTCACAGTCCACTTCTCCAACGTATACATTTTCATAATACGTTTTGGCTCTGTGAAGACATAACTTTCCTCTCTGCGCTTTATCTAAAGCTATTGGACCACTACTACCCTTTCTCTTGTGTGACTTCTCTTCCTCGGTCCAATCTATTTTCCCTTGTCCAGATTTTTTCAAAATCTTTTGTCTCCTGTAACGATCATCCACCTGCCCTATGAACTTCTTCTCGACTTCTGACACCTTACATGTCAGGTTATTTCTACGGGCATGTGAAGTATCTAAAGTAATCCAAGGAATGAAGAATTTGGCCAATCTGTCTTCACTCTTCCAGTAATCCCATTTATTCATCTGCTTATAATTCGGGACTTCCGGCAACACTGAATCATAATTTGAGAAATAGTATTCAAAACTATCTCTCTCATAAAATATACTAAGCAATAAGCTACATGTAATGCCATATGTCAGAGGGAGGTGATGATAGCGAATTCCTTCATCTACAGACGCCGGCAACTGCATGCAGACGTAGCAATCCTTAACCTCCATGGCATCCACGTATTCATATAAAAGTTTAGCATAAGCATTTGACCTAAAGTCTCCTTGGGACTCGTCTACATGTAACCTGCGGGCTTCTGCAGCCAATAACGCTTTCTCTTGAGTGTTTTCCCTTTTCTCACCAGCAACAGTGGATGTAAGCGTTTCTGCAGAATTCACATCAGTTACCTTTACCTCTTCCTCATGTCCCTTTACATAAGAAATTGTTACCACTAAAGCTATTAATATTATCACTCCTACTATTAGTGTACCTATTATACATTTAGCTCTGCGGTTCGGGGTGCCGGCCTCCATTTCGTCAGACAAAATAGTTCTCTCTTTATCTTTGCAAAAAGTTCTTTTCCTCTCGTTCCTTTACAGTCTCTTTTCAATACTTTTGTCTTTAGAATCCACACAACTGGAGACTGACAACCTTCTTCGCAAAAGTCCTTTCACAGTTCAAAAAGACAACCCTAGCCCTTCTCCATCCGCTCAAGGGGAATTCCCTAAAATTCTCTGCTTCCTGGGCGCTAGGTAATCTTCTTTTTCTCTGCTTGCTTTATTTACAAAGTTCTTTAACAGTCTACTATCAGATTTGTGGTAGCAGCTTCAATAGCATAATTCAGTATTTCCAAACGAAGATTGTGCTCTTCATGTGCTGTTATCGTTGTACCAAAGTCGGGGAATTGCAATTCTGTAAGAAACATGTGTTTTAACTTGCTGAGGCGGGGAGGTCTGGGGAGCATGAATGTTAGTGACCCTTCTTGTTCGACACCGGGTACCAACAGTCGTATTTCCACGGTGATAATGGGCTCAGAACTGGACACCACCACCGCTCTGATCCTCCCTGTCTCCGGTTTCACAGACATTTGACGCCAGATATGTCCACTCAGGTGTGGAGTATCTTCTGTTAGGCACACGCACTCTTCTTGACCTTCTTCGGTCCGGTGCTTCAGCGCCCTGAGCACCTTCTCCTGAATCCGAGTCTTCTGATATCGGAGGAAGGGTTGCTTCTGGAGTTGACCTCAGGCTAGAACTTCTTCTTTGCGGCCAATTTGCTTCTCCACGTGCCCTTCTACTCCTTCTCCTTCTGGTCTGTTCTCGCTCTCTTTCAGACCTGTCAGGGTCAGACTCGTACTCCCAGCTACTTTCTCCTTCTGTAGCGTCTTCTGTTTCGCTGTTGTACTGACCGTCCTCAGCTTGGTCAGACTCGTTCCCTGCTTCCGCTGGCACCTCTACAGCTTGGCTAGCCCCCTCTATGGCTTCTCGGTCCTCAGCTGGACGTCTATCCGAGAGAGGAGCTGTTTCCAGAGGTGCTGGAACCCTTTTCGTATGTGACGCGTGGATCCAATTGGGCAGGCCTCCCACCTTTACAGCCGTGTTTGTGATCAGGATAACCTGGAAGGGCCCACGCCAACGAATATCCAAGCAGCTTCTTCTCACATGTTTCTTCACCAGGACCCAGTCCCCAGGATACAGGTCATGGCAAGGGCCCTGGCACGCTGGAACCTCGGCAGCCTGCACCTGGAGGGACACAGAACGCATGGCGTCAGACAGCCCCTTACAATAGTCCAGGATCATATCATCTGTGATATTTAACAGTGCAGTAGCTGGAATAGATGGCAGCCTCATTGCTCTCCCCATTAACACCTCATGTGGTGACAACCCTGTTCTTCTGTCTGGGGTACTACGAAGGCTCATGAGGACTAATGGCAGGGCATCAGGCCAACTCAGGGTCGTTGAGGAGCACACTTTCGCTATTCTGGCCTTGATTGTGCCATTGATTTGTTCCACAATTCCTGAGGCTTCTGGTCGGTAACTGCAATGCAGCTTTTGGTCAATATTTAGGGCTACACAGATCATCTTCACAAGCTCGCTGTTAAAATGTGTTCCCCTATCTGATTCCAAAAAGGCCGGCACCCCGAAGCGAGGAATGAGTTCTCGAAGCAGTAACTTAGCCACTGTGAGGGTGTCGCACCTACGTGTAGGGTATGCCTCAACCCATCTGGAGAACACACAAACAACCACCAGGACATAGCGGAGGCGGTTGCACCTTGGCATTTCAATGAAATCTATCTGCATTCTATTGAATGGACCTCCAGACCTTCCTATGTGACTTAATGCAACTGGTGTTCTTTTCCCTACGTTCAGCTGCTGGCAGGTCACACAACGCTGACACACTGCTTCTGCTGCTATTCTAAACTTAGGATTGTACCAAGTCTGTCTAAACACTCTCAGCATAGCATCTCTCCCTAAGTGTACGGGACCATGTATGAGCCTAGCCATTGGACTCACCATCTCATTGGGCAACACTGCTCTGCCGTCTGCTGAGACCCAAAAATGGGTCTCACCCATTACACATCCTGCCTTTTCCCATGTTTCTTTTTCAGAATCAGGAGCATTTTCTTGCATGGTTGACAGTTCATCCCAAGTATCAACAGTTTCCAATATCATGGCTAATTCAGTTCTTACATTTATTCCACCCACATCCACCTCTGTGAAAGAGTACCCTTGTTCCGCGCAATACCGTGCAACTTCATCAGCATATCTATTGCCTTTCGAAACAAAGTCCTCATTTCTGGTATGTGCGATGCACTTTACAACTGCGATACTTGCTGGGCATTGCAATGCTTCTAACAACAGGCGCACAAACTCTCCATTGCGAATGGGAGAGCCTGAAGAAGTCATGAACCCTCTTTGAGACCATAACTGCCCGTAATCATGAACTACCCCATACCCATACTGGCTGTCGGTGTAGATGGTGACTCGAATTTGATTGCCTGCTAAGCAAGCACGTGTCAGGGCGATAATCTCGGCTACCTGAGCGGAGTGTACTCCTTCCAGGCACCCAGCTTCCACAACTCCTTCAATTGTACAAACAGCATAAGCTGCTCTCAACTGCCCAACTTCGTCTCTTACACATGAGCCATCGACAAAGAAAACTTCGTCTGGGTCAATCAGTGGCTCATCTACGATGTCGGGTCTGGGTTTGGTGCATAGTTCAGTCACATCGAGACAGTCATGGTCTGTATATTCATCATCATCATCGATATCATTTGGAAGTGGCATTAAGGTAGCAGGGTTCAAAACAGAGCATCTCTTGAGGGTCACATTCTCTGCAGCAAGAATAACTTGCTCATAGCGCGTGAGCCTACTGTTGGTCAGATGCTGTGTTTTGGTCCTGGTCATCAATAGTTCAACAGAATGTGGCACGCACACCTCTAACGGGTGCCCCATGACGATATTTTCACATCTCTCAATGCTGACACCCGTTGCAGCAACGGATTTGAGACATCCGGGCAACGCTGCGGCTACTGGGTCTAAAGTAGCCGAGAAATAAGCAACTGGTCTACGGGCATTCCCATGGATTTGGACCAACACAGACAACGCGCAACCTTCTCTCTCACAACAGTAAAGAAAAAATTGTTTATTGTAATCAGGCATTCCCAATGCCGGAGCACGACACAGGTCCTCTCTCAACTGTAGGAACGCCATCAAACAGTCTTTGTCCCATGGTACCGGATCACTCACCTCCTTGTGCGTCAGTTTTTGCAAGGGCTTTGCTTTCAGTGAAAAGTTCACGATCCACTGTCGGCAATAACCCACCATCCCTAGGAACATCCTGACCTCTCTCTGTGTCTTAGGCGCATTCATTTTCATGATCGCCTCTATCCTGTCTGGTGACACCTTTCGTTTGCCTTTCTCAATTCTGTGTCCCAAGTACTGCACTTCTGTCAGGCAGTACTGCAATTTTCCCGGGGACACCTTGTGCCCATTGGCAGCTAGGTGATTTAACAAAGCAATGGAGTCTTCCCTGCAAGCTTCTTCTGTTTCTGACGCCACAAGGAGGTCGTCTATGTACTGGACCAGAACTGACTTCTGGGGCAGCACTAGACTTTCAAGATTTTTCTTCAAAAGCTGGTTAAAGATCGATGGACTCTCTGTATACCCCTGAGGGATACGACACCATGTTAGGACGCGATTTTCCAGCTTAAATGCGAAAAGAAAATGGCTATCTTCGTCCAAAGGGATCGAAAAGAAAGCCTGACAAAGATCGATCACAGTGAACCATTCTGCTTGGAATGGAATCTGAAACAGTATCACTGATGGATTCGGTACCACTGGACAACACGAAACGACTATGTTATTAATCTTTCGAAGGTCCTGCACTATCCGAAATTTCCCATTTGGTTTCTGCAGACCCATAATCGGGGAGTTACATGGACTACCCACGATTTCTTTCAGTATTCCCTGTTTAATCATGGACTCGATCACGGGTTTTATGCCTGCAATCGTTTCTGGAGTCAATTTATATTGGGGTGTTCTTGGGAACTCAGCATGCGGTTTCACTACAATTTTCACTGGGTCCACCCCTTTGACCAATCCAATCTCTTCCCCAGTGAAATCCCATACTTCTGATGCCACTGTCTCTCTCAAATCCCAGGGAAGCTCGTCTACTGTCAACGTAGGGTACAGCTCCACACATATTCTTGAGTTTGCAACTTTGAAATCTGCATCATCATCATTAGTTAATACCTCCACTCCCTGAGGTGTACAATATATAGTACAATTCAATTTACACAACAGGTCTCTTCCTAGCAGACACACAGGGCTTGAATCGCAAACCACAAATTGGTGCTCATCGCTGTACTTCCCTATTTTCACCTGTACCGGTTCTGTCAATTGGCTGGTTATTCTCCTGTTTGCAACCCCTACCACCTGTATGGTTTCTCCAGACATGGGCAGGTCTGGAACTGCAGCTGATCTGATCGTGGATCTAGTGGCTCCTGTGTCCACCAGAAATGTCGTAGGGCACCCTGCTACTTCTGCTTCGACATAGGGTCCCCTCTGATCTACCTCTAAGGCTGCCCCAAGGGTGCAGTCTTCTCTTTCCACTCTCTGTCCGGTTAATGGGTCCACATAATAGCACTCTTCACCTTCCACAAACAGGGGCATTTGTCTATAGGTCTTACCCATACTCCCTGCTCGAGGAGGTTGCGGGAACTGGGCTCGGGGAGGAGCCCCCCCCCCTTTGAGCACCTTTCCTTGGTATGGCGTTACCCCTCTTGTAGGTGCGCTCTGAACCTCTTCCTCCTCTACCTCTTGCTCTCCTATCTCTACATTGTAAGGGCACTCGCGTTTCCAATGCCCCAGCTCGTTACACTGGTGGCACCTAGTCGTTTTCTTCAAGGTAGCGATGTCTATTCTGGGTCTAAAGGTGGAACTCTCCTCATTACCCTTGTTCTGACTGTACTGCTTCTTTCCTCCTGTACCTGTTCCTTGCTGCTGTTGCTGCGGTCCCCCTTTGCCTGCTGCTTGCATCTGTACCACCATCAACTTTTCTTTTAGTTTCTTAGCCTTGGAATCTATCTCATCACAGCAGTACCTAGCATATCTCAGTATTTCATCTAGGGGTTTAGTTTGCCAACAAATCGAGTGTTGCTGAATCATTAAACTAATATCCGGTCTCAGTCCCAGGACGAACTTGGACACAAATTGCCCTATATCTTTTGGATCCATTACATCCAAGCCGCTATACTGTTTAAACGCCTTCAGCAATCTCTCGTAATATTCATGAACTGTCTCTTTGGGTTCCTGCCTTGTTCGATCTATTCTGACCCAATCTATGTCTTGCATTGGCACTTTTTCCTTCAGCCAAGTCATCACTCTCTCGAATTTTGCCATCACAATCTCGGACGGCCCATTAGTCTTGGCATCTCTCTCTGGCTCCGTTGTGGGCCACTCAGCGCTAACCTTGCATGCTGTCCACAGATCTCCTGGTACTACAATGTCAAACAACGTGTTCAGATCTATCCATAGGACCTTGGAGATTTTTACAAACCTCTCGACTTGCTTGTACCACTCCACAGGGTTCTCTCGTAACTTGGGGAAAGAGGTGGTAAAAGCAGCTAAATCTCCCCTACTCCAAGGGACATGTACATAGTTCCCATTTGCGACTTCACGCAAAGGGTAAGCTTCTATTCCCTGCTGTCCTGGTGTCATACCAATCATGCTTCTTCTGCCGGTCCCTTTCTTGGACCACCTCTCTTCCCACTTATCTAGTGCCCTCCATGTCCTTATTCCAGTAATCAGTTCCCTTATGTGTGTTTTCAGCCCAATCGTTCTCCTCTCGTCTAGGTCTCGATCTGAGTAATGTAGCCTGTGGTTACCCTGTAATGCTTTGGTTCTTGACAGATCCACCATATATTTGCCTGCTAGTTCGACTAACTTCTCATGGACTGCTCTCGCCTTTCGAGTGATGTCCTTTGCCATATACAGTATTTCATCCTGTTCATACATTTCCATTCTTTCTAAAGGCAGGGTACCATCTACCATGTCATCCAGATCTGACCTTAAACTGGAAACATCAAGTCTCTTGGCTTTTATCTCAGCTCGCAATATGTCTTTCGAAGGGGGCTCACTGGTCTCCCTACCATCCCAACTTCGAGCTCTGCGTTTGGGCTCAGGAGAGTTAATGGGTGGCCTCCCTTGCTCCCATCTCTCCAGGTCCCATGCTCGGCCATCCGATCTTGGAAGGTGATGGAACACGGGCCTGTTATCCCTACTCTTACACTGCCCACTCTCATCTTCTTCTCTCCTCTCACCGCACATCTCTCTGTTATTTTCCCTCTGGTCGCTACACTCCCTTTGCCTCGTATCGCTCAGTATCCGATACGATCCTTCCTGGTTCCCCATATTCCCTGGGCTGCGCTCATTTCTGTCATCACAGGGACTATGGTGCGTCCTCTCACAACTCCCATTCGGTTCTCGGGTGCCAGGTACACAGTGTGGACACCTAAAGCTGTTTCTGTACTCTTGCGCTCTCCTCTCCCCTTCACTGAGTATTGGGTGCGCCACCCCTTCACTCCCGGGGCCCCCGTTTTCCAGGTCTGTTCTACCTCCACTCCGGGCCCAATGGGTGACTCCCCTACTCCCTCTACAGTCCCACTCCGGTCTACTCTCCCCAGCCCCGCAGTGAGTCCGTGCTCGGCTGTCCTGACTTTCCCTTTCTGCTTCTGCAGCATTGATGCACTTTTGAGCCTTCACTGCCTCATCCCACTGCTTCATGTACTCATTTAACTCTTGAAAGGATTTTCGTCCCGATCCCCTCAAGTCCATTGGCCATCTAGGGCCCCCAGGATCTCCTCCTGGGTCCCCTGCTGTGTGCATCGGGGTGCTCCACTCTCTGGGTATCGGCATCTGACTTGGGGAATTAGTGGTATCGTTCCTCCTTGCCTCCTCTGCTCTTTCTCTGTCTTTCCGTTTCCGTTCTTCCCCTCTTGCTCTCTCTTGGTCATATATCGATATTATAGGACCTATGGTAACAGGTACCTGTAGTGCATCTGGTAATGGGTAGGATGTGGCGCTTTCCGTTTCCGGCGCTCTTTGCACCACAAACCTACCGACTACCTGTTGCACCTGACTAGGCTGAGACAGCTCTCTCTTTGGCTCAGGATCCCACTCTGAACTGGGAAGCGGTCTATGCTCTCCTGCATTGCCCCCCTTTGCTCCTTCAGTATTCTCGACCTCTCCCCCTGCTCTATTATACGGGGGTGGCCTGTCTGTCAGTAATCTGTTTATCAGGCTATCCTCTGTTTCGCTCTCATCATCTTCTTCCAGGGGACTTTTATTTACTGGCGCCTCTAACACTGGGTACAGTTTATTTACTTCCATGTTATGCACTCTCCATCTTTTAGCATCCGCATCCCACCTGGCATCCTGCACTGCCCTTACCGAGCGTTTCACCCTTTCTTGTCGTCTGTTCATATTCTTTTCATGCGCTGCCCTAATCCATGCATCAAGAGCTTCGAACTGGGTTGGTCTAGGCAAGGGTCTCTTTGAGGTCATGACTGATTTCAATCGATGTAACACCTCTAATCTGAACGTCCCGTACTTCGGGAACGTCAGTTCCTCATTTCCTTCAGTAATCTTACTCCACTCTGATATCCAAAGGATCGTATGCAGCCCAACATTCACTGCCATATAACGGGCTGGCGTACCCTCCGGCGGGGCTTCTTCCCCTTCATACGATCCTCGCTTCTCTTTCTTAAACAGCGCTTTCAACCATTTAAAACACTTCATAATTATGCGCACAAAATCCAGCCTCGCTACTCTGTTTACTTCCTGATGACAATCCACCAATCCTGTCGCGGCTTTGCTAGCTTGGCCTATCACAGCGCGGTCTTTCTCCTGTCGGCCAATCACGTCGCGACCCTGTCTGACGTGTTCGCTAGCTGGCCTATCACAGCGCGGTCTTTCTGACGTCACTTTTCTCCGCTTCGCAGCAGCACCCCTCCTTTCTCAACTCTTCTCCCGGTTATGCATGCGTCCCATTCATACACCGAAAAATGACTACTTCCGACCAAGCGGTCACTTCTCTCGACTGTACGTCCACAGTCTATCTGTAATTGTCAACACAACTGACGAGATGTCTATCGTCTCTCTGATAGGTTGCTTACACACACAGTAACTTCCGACCAGCGTCCGTTACTCACGCACTCACTCTTACATTCCCCCTATCTCGGTCTCTCGGGTGATCAATGGTACCTCATGACCCCCTTCACACTAGTTGACAATTACTCTGGGTGTCCGATACACCCGAACCACTTAAGCTCTCCTTGAACTTAAGATTTCCACCGGTTGCGCGCGCTCACAACCTGTTCCACAGTCACTCTACAGACATTCAACTCCGCCAAACATTACACCATAGATACAATACAAAAACACCGCAATCTAACACGCATAACCCTTTATACTCACTCTCGACCGATACTGCTGCTTTTTCTGTCTCACGTCATCCGGATCTTCATCTGCGGGCTGTTCTTCCGATCATCGATTTCTAGGGGCCTTGGGGTAAACTAACCTGGCCTAGGTCACCGTCCTCAAGAAGGCAACCATCCTCTATAGCTACCAACTGAAAGGGCGAGATTTTGATCGATACCTTATATCTATTGATCCAAACCTCGATCAGGTCGACTGAACCTTTGTTGCCTGTCTTGGAAGAAAACAGTACACCTATCTGCAAGTTAGTTCACCCAATAAAGGACTCTACTCTCAAAGATCACGGACAACTTCTAGGTTTCAAAAGTTTATTGTAAAGATATAATGAGCTGCAAATACAGGCATCTCAGAATGAGATTCACGAGATACACAGGTCCAATTACATACATGTGCTCTCGAAAAGCCCTCAGACGAGCAACAGAAATCACTAACACAAGTTCTAAGAATAATAAAGCTATCAGCATAGACGCATATCTCTCCTTCATTTAGGTTGGAGGAAAACACACACAGGTTAGGCGTCCCTACCCTGTTCTAGATGGTATCCCTACTTAACCAAATCCCAACCTAACAAAGGTGTCAGCAGTGAATGACCCCCAAGGGAAGTCACCCACTCTAAGTCTCTTGGTGAAAACCTAAAGTTCTCCAGTCATGACCCCTCTCTGCCTACCCATCCGCTCTCTAAAAGGTCCTCAGGTCTCTGCTCTAACTCCACCCAGGGGTGCTGTCCCTAATACAAAACAGTCAACAACATTTGAGACGCCCCTTGCGAAACGCCTCTCACGTGGTGCAACTTCAGGCTTTTTCCATGATGCTTTGTATTGAGCCTCAGACGTTAGAGTTGACCTTGCTTCTCAGACTCTTCTCCGGCCCGCTGATACCCCTTAAACATTCCAAAACCCTCCTCCATGTCTGGGCCGCCTACTGAACAGACCTCTATTCATTCATTTATAATTGGATCCCCCCTTTCCTGTTGCAGACAGATATCTGCCGCCAAGAACCCAACTCTCATAGACTTCTAAAAAGGCTTGCAACATTTCTCAGCCCAGACATGTACGTGTAAATCAATGCTAAAACATTTCAGGCCTACAATATTTCTCATTATGATTATAGCATTCAACTTCTTCATTTAATTAAAGCATGTTAATACTCTTATTCTATTATTCAGTAAACATTTCTATAAATCATGGCCCATTAATGCAATGACCAAACGTTAAAACAATCTGTGTCGTGAAAAGAACCATCTTCCCTTTCCCTCCAGCTCTGGCCCTGAGGCCTACCACGTTCTGCTCTTAACCACATACCATCTTATGTTTTAGCAGCTTCACGACATGGATTCAAAAATAATCACATCTAATAAAATCATATAATGTCACACATTTCTGTATTAGTTCCACTTCTACTTAAATCTCTACATTAGCTATACATTCGGAATATATTTGCAGATACTATTAGCACTCATGGCATTTCTCTTCATGATTTGTGCTTACTACAGGTAAGTGTGATGTACTCATACATTTAAATCAGTTTGCGCTCTCTCATTTCCATGGAAGCTGCAACTAAAGCAGGCATACCAAATTCACGTGCATTACATAGGCATTGGATGCAATAATAAGCAAGCCATGCAAGTCCTGATGTACCATTTGAAAATGATCCTACATTAAAAAAACAGGAATTCATGCACTATCCACAAGTTATGCCTGAAACCCCGCCTAAAAATATTTGCATCAATGTCATAATTTGCTTTCTACTAATACATAAGCAAAGCCGGTAATGGGCCCAATACCAGCCATCTTCAGATACAGCTTCCACGGGTTAAGTTCCAGCATACAAAGGCACACCAGAGTCAGTTCACTCAAAGTGCCACCACTGATCAGTCTGTGAAATCTGCTGTGCAGGTTTGTAAAGTAACAGCGATGATCCCTTTGAAAACCAAGATCTACCCAGATATACACCTCAGCAGTCCAACCATCAAAAACAAAAAAAAAAGTCATGTCTTCTGGCTTTTCGGAGATATAACCGCTTCCTGTCACAAGAAAGGCTCCCTAAAGTCAGTATTCCTGTTCCAAAAACAGGAGAACGCCTCATACCAAATGAGTCTATTCAATAAAGCTTTATAAAAAGCTGCTCTTGAAAGATTATACTCTGCGCATGCTGGGCTGTCCACAATTTTACACACACTAAAGGAGCATCACTGGCTGCCGTTGATGCCATAAACAAAACAACATGCACTACAATGTGAACTCTGGCAAAAAATAAAGCGCTCTACCATTGTGAGATTCCCACACGTTTAATTGGAGAAAGCAGTGCATCCCTTCCATATTGGATGTCTGTCTAATTGAGAAAGTATATATATATAATATATACTGATAGAGCTTGGCTGGTGCACATTATTCCTATGGGTGCAGCACGAGCACCAAGTCACGAGCTATGCAGTCACAAAAGATTTTATTAAACTTAGTAGTGATGGCTGGAGTTCATAAATTTACCCCTCAGGCAGTAGAAGAGACACTTGCTAAGGTTCTAGAAGGTCTCCAGTTCCCACATCCATTTAGCGTTGGTACAAATTGAGATGCGAGAGCTAATGGCATGCTAAAACAATATTAGACTGCAAGGGTCCTAGATAATGATGGATTATGGGTTTAAAACTTCTGCAGTGCACAGAGAGCTTTAAATATTATGCCTAGCTGTGTTTTGTTAAACTGAACTCCTTATGAGATGCTGTTAGGTGTAAAAATGTATGTACCGGACCTTCCAGGATGGAGGAATCTACAGGATTAATCAAATCTTGGTTTCTAGCAGGATTTGCAGCATACTGAGAATAGTCTTAGCCATACTTCAACTAACTTCAAAACGCATGCAATGTCTTGCAGCTTAAGGATGGTGTACTAGTGGAAGAGGGATTGAGATTGAAGGAAGAGTTTGGTCCAACCTATCAAGTTTGTGTGCTGATGCTGGGGATGAAAGGAATAAATACAGAGTTACTAACACCATTACACTGGAGATAAAACACAATTTGTTTCGTGGACATGGGAAACAATTTCATGAGGCCTATTCTATATAACAGACCAAAGACACCTCTGAAGCCACTGCTAACTGTGCAGTGGACAACCATGCCATAGAATGTCAACTAGTCATATATACCTCATGAAACTAAAGAACAATCAAATCCAAGCACAGATCAACAAGAGATGACCACTGAAACAACTGTTGATGATGTAACATGGCCAATTTCACCACCTTTGGAGCTCGAAATTGGATTGGATAAAATATTTCTACCTTCTAGTGTTTGTACCTCACAAGATCCATAATTATCAGAATATGAGGCTATCCTATTGCAAAGCAAATGGATAAAATTCAAATACAGCACAGAGGAATATATAAAACCACCTATGGCTTCTGTCTGGCTCAGGCTATTGCTAACATTAATTTCACTGCTAATTTGGATCATATCAGTGGTGTTTATTTCTGAGGATGGTACATGAAGAATACATTTAAAAACAACAAGGTGATGGAAAGAATGCATCAGTTAATCTGAGCCACTGGCAATTGCTCGGGGACATACTCCAGTGCATTGTTCTCATTCAACATGCCAATCTAGACAAAGGCCCACCTTATGCAGATCAGAACTGCCCCTGCTCCTCATGGGGACAGTCTGTTGTAAGCTGCAGGGTAAGACCCCTCCAGAAGGGCCCACCATCAATCCCAGACTGGTTGTGCCCTAATTGCAGTTCATTGGTAGGGTGTAGTTGTTGTCCTAAGTGGCCAAGGGTATGCCAAGACCTGGGTTACTTGCTCGCTGTGCCACTGGAACTAAGCTACATCAGACTGAAGAGGCCCTATAATGCCGAAACTGGTCCTGAGGTGTTTGTGTTCAGGTTCAGAGAGGAACTGGCTTGTCAGATTGGGGTGAACTGTACCAATTGGAGCAGTAGTAAGACAGATTTGCATGTGGCTGGGTCTACTCTGAGGTGGCATGGTGGGATAAAGAACAATGGGGGGTTGGAGTGTAACCCTATGTGATTGCTAGTGATTCGAATTACTGCAATCATTTCTCTCATCACTTTTTGTGTGTTTGCTTGGAGGATATGTGCCTGATATAGAGAATCCAGTTTATTAATCTTTAAGAGCGTGTACTCCCTCAGAAATGTTACAGAGGGGAAGCTGTGAAAGATCTTGTCAGCCACCCGAGTACTCCGAATAAAACTGAAAAACCTTGCTTGGTGAGAAAAAGTGAACTGTGTGAGAAACTGTGCACAATGACTGATTATCGGGATAATCTGCACTCGAGGTTAAATCATGCACTGAAGACAAGAGATTTGGCATGGGGTATGATGACATGTGAGATGTCCTTTAATGTGAGAGTGACGATCAACATCTGAGCAGGTGGATGGTGACTCGGTGTAAGAAAATCCTTCTTCTGCGTGATCACTTCTATTTTTGCTCACTAATATTTCTGAACTCTGCTTTCCCCAGTGTGTAGTCTATGTCTCCTAAAATATATTTAAATTGGCCAATCTCAGTAAGGCCATAAGAAATGGTTCAGAAAAATACAGCTATTTCATGGAAAGTTTAATGTCCCTTGTGGACTGCAGCACCTATTGTTGGTTAAATTATATTGATTTGTATAGCGCCCTAATCACCCAAGAGGACATTCAGGCGCTTCTGCAGGTGTGTGGGTTTGGTAGTCCCCATGATGCTTATATGAAGAGGCAGGTCTTCAGCTTCTTCTGGAACTCAAGTAGTGAGCAGGAGAACTTGATGTGTTGAGGGAAGTCGTTCCAGGCCTTGGGTGCGATGTAGGAGAATGAGTGTTCTCCAATTTTATTCTAAGTTTAAATGGTTTTATCAGAATTCTTTGCTTCCCATCCAAAGTATTTGATATGGAACTAGAGCGCACATTGCACTTTATTTAACTTTTGCTGCTAAATTGTTCATTGTCAACTCGTTGCACTTTACTTCACTTTTGCTGCTAAATTGTTCATTGTCAATTCGTCCTACTACAGTTGAATTAAGTATGTGAATGAGCGTTGGCGAGTCTCTTTTCCACACTGGTTCTGTTTTTTTTATCGTTTTTCTTAAATCAGATTGTAAACTGAATTTGCTCTCTGCTGTTTGTAATGGTTTTAATTAATCAAGAAATAAACTTTACTTTACTTTACTTTAGAGTTTTCTCCACTTGTGTTTTTGCGGATGTGGGGAATGTGTGCATGTTAAAGTGCAGCAGAGCATAGGTGTCTGGTGGGTTTGTGAAACTGTATGCAGATGTTTTGATATTCCGGTCCTGTGTTGTGTAGGGCTTTGTACGTGTGTGTGAGAATTTGAATTGGCAACTTTTTAAAAGTTAGACTGTGTCTGTCTGAAGCTCCTAAGCAAATTATTATTAGCCTGCCAGCGGCTACCCCATCCATGCTTTCCCTTTAATGCGGTGTGGAAAGTGCTCCTAGAACAGAACCAATGGCTTATGTCTTTCAGCAGGAAGACCTGGTTGTGAGATATGTGACTTCTCTCCGCTCAGAAAAGGCAATTTGGGAGGGTTAAGGAGCTTTATTAACTTAAAAGGGACCAGGGTACGGCCTGCCCATTCATAGCTCTGGTTAAAATTAAACCTGAACACAATTTAACCTAGGGAGACACACTTTTGTTCCAAGTGCCAACTGTAGCCAGCTTAGCACCACCCCAAAGGAAAGGAGGACTGGTCCCCAGAAATAGTTTGGTGTGGTTAAGGAAGAGGGGATCGAAAGTTTCCCTAAACACACAGACCTGCTACATCAGCCATCTCCAATGACAGAATACATTTTACTGAGAATAGTGCAATGTGGGATAGTTTGCAGTCAGGCCAAAAGGAAGTGTGGAAAAAGAGCAAAGGTTTGCCCTTGGGACCTTTTTCTCATTAGTTAAGGAGTGTCCAGAAGTTACCCAAACTGGATAGTGAATCCTATAAAAGTAGCACATCAACCCTAGGTCACCAAAACAATTTTTGAACCTGTGAAAAAACAGAAGAGGACTGGATCTTCTGTTTGTGATCTGTGGGGAGAGCTAAAGGACTCGGCATGCTTCCACGTGTAGCCATGACTGAGAATCAAAGGGTCAGTTAGCCAAATTACTGTACGGCTACAGAGACGGAAGCTGCTAGAGGCCTTTTTTTCTGAAAAGACTAGCTAACCAGTCAACCTGCAGCCAGCTCTGTGCTGCCTCGGCCGTTCTAGAAGGCTTGGGACTGCTGCCTTCCCTTATTGGCTGGCCTGAGGTCAGCCAATGAGGGAAGGCAGCAGTCACAACGTCATCACAGATGGGGTCAGTGAGACTACTGACCCCACCCCTCTCTGTGATGAAGAACCACTGATTGACACTTGACCCTGGGTGCTTCAGGGCTTAAAACTGAAGCGCCCAGGTGTGAGGCAATCGGTGACGCTACCCCTTGTCACTGAGGGGAGGGCCTCAGGAACCTTTACTGAGCTGAGAACGTCATGCCCACAGGAGCTGTGACTTTCTCAGCTCAGCAAAGTTCAGTTCAGACAGCCAGGAGCCAGCGCTAAATGCACATGTCTGTCTCCTGGCTGCCTGAACTGAAAGTGAACAGTGTCTGTCAGGCTGATCTTGGTTCAGCCTGACAGACACTGTTGGTACGGGGCAAAAGGTGGAAGGGCTTGGCCCCAATAGACTGGCCGTGCCTGGCTACAGAGTTGGAGACTGCATTGCCATTCAGTGCTTTATTAACATCAAGCAGTGCTTGGGCGATAAATATTTTTCCTAACTACAAGACAGTGTTGTTAGACTACCGATGGACAGTAAAGACAAGACTGTTGATTAGAATGTACAGGAAGCCTCAGAAATACATTTAGATACTAAAAGTATGGGGACATGAATTAAGAATTTTGGGAATCCTAACAGTAGTGGACAATATGAGGAATTTGCATACTCAACTTATCGGCTTGGATTGATATTAATTTATTTTAGTTATTTTTTTTAAAAGTTTTGTATAGTGCGAACAAGACCCCAAAGGGTAACAGAGCGCTTCACAGTAATGGAAGGGGGAACAAAGTAGGGGAACCTTGAGGTAAGAGAGGCTAACACGTTGAGCTAATAAAATTGTACATAAATGCAAGCAGAACATAACTTAAAAAGGTAATGCAAAACATTACTTAATAGGTAGGCAGAGAATCATAGACATTCCAATTGTTAAGAGAAAAAAGAAAAAGAAAAAAAGGCAGGAACTTGTTCATTAGGATTGTTTTTACTTCATGTTATGAACACTGCTGTGTAGGGGATTCTGCAAATTTCCGGTAGGAGACAGTTCCAGACCTTAGGTGCCGTGCCCGAGAAGGTTCTGAGTCTCGTTTTCTTTCTGCGAAAAGTCTACGGTTTGAGTAGCAATGAGTTTGCACTCCTGGAAGGTCTGCCACCACCTGATAATTCGAGTTTTTGAGCCAGGTATCCAGGTGTTTTGAAGTGGAGGGCTTTGTGTGTCAATCAAGCAATCTTTAAATGTATTCTTGCTTCATAGGGTACCCACTTTAGAGATCTTAAGGCTGGGGAACTGTGCTCATTTCTTTTTGTATCAGTGATCAGTCTAGCAGCGGCATTCAATGAAGTCCTAAGCAGGGTTAAGGTATATTTGGAGAGGCCACAGAGTGTTGCACTTCAATAGTCTAGCCTCGGTAGGACAAGAGCTTGTACCACCTGCTTGAAGTCCTCTTGAGGGAGGAATGGTTTTAGGTTTCTAAGAATCCTTATTTGGTGATTCGCACCCTTGCACATCTTACTAATACTTTTCTTCATGTTCAAGTGTGAGTCAAGGGTGATTCCAACAGATTTTGCTGAGTCGATGATAACCGGGGAGCAGTTGAAGGTAGTGAAGTATTTCATCCAGAGGTCAATCTTGAGGGTGTGCTTGGGAGAGGAAATGAGAAGGAATTCTGTTTTGGTGGTGTTCAGCAGGAGATGGTGTTCAGTTAGCCAGTTTTGGATAATCGTCAAGGAGGATTTGAGTGAGATAAAGTCTTCAGAAGAGTTGATTTTTAAGATGAAGTTGTGTGTCATCCGCATACATATGATAAAGAATGTTTATGGATGATAAAACATTCGCTAGTGGTTCCAGGAAAATATTAAAGAGTATAAGAGAAAGGGCAGAACCTTGCGGGACCCCCATGGCAACTGCAGACGGATGGGATAAGGTATGGTTCACCTTAACTCTTTGGGATCTATTGTGAAGGAAGGAGGAGAACCATTGCAGTATTAAGACAGAGAGGCCCATCCTATGTTCAAGAATAGCTAAAAGGTTGTCGTGGTTAACAGTGTCAAATGCAATAAAGGGACAACCTGACATCCCTACAGGCATCTGGGTGCACATATCAACATTATATTCAGAATTCCTTGTGGAAACATTTTAGAGGTTTGGTTTCTATTTCTTTAAGTCGGAACACAAATATATCACTATAGTGCTAATAGTTTAGGCACAGAGATGCAACCAATAAGGTGAACCCAAAACGTAGTGGTAAATCAAACAATATAATACTAACAATGGCCCTGTTTCTTACCCTTTATTTGATGTGCTCTGTGCTTAGTTTGTGTGAGTTTTTGCAGAATGGTGGGCACAGACATTAATTTTTGTGGTCTTGGTATCATTTTTCACTAGACTTCTACCCACTGCTAAAAGCAGAATGGCAGAAAAAGGAGGGGAAATGAGAAATAGATAGAAGAGGACTGAAGAAGAGTGAAAAACTGGGATTTATTCGTACATGCTAGAACAAAGCAAAGAGGCAGTGTATGGTGGTGGAATAAAGACATGAGGTTTAATACAGACTAGGCATCTTTGTGTACAACAACCCCTCTGTTCCATGATCACAGGCGGGCGCCTAAGAAAATCTTTGGGCGCCCTCAGCTAGGTTTCTTTCAAGAATCAAGCATCTCATGCTCTTTTGGCAACAAAGTCAAGAAGTACAGGTGTAGCTCTGCCAAAATTTACTAGATTATATGCAGCTAATAGTAAACAGAAAGCACACAGAAACAATATGGCCAAGTAACAAGCTTTTTACTTTGAAGTAAACCTTCATGAATTGTACAATATATATTGGACATATTTGTTTTGTAAAATATATCACTCTACAATGTGCCCCCTCCCCCCGCTCCTCCCTAGAATCCTCAGTTTAGCAAGCTGCATTGGCTGAAGCCTGCTTCCTTCAATGAAAACACCTATAAGTGAGGTTATTTCTGCTCAGCGCACCTGAAATCGGGCAACCGTTATACATATCTCATTTGTATCAGCTATGTCGACTCGCAACAACGATTGAAGTTTTCGTCTTATTATCTTGTACATTAATCATCAGCCGTGATTAAAGATAGAGCGTTATGAATATAGGAGTCCTATGCACGGCAGCACACACACTCATTAACCCTTGCTGTTTTTCAAAAAGCGCAATGGCCCGGGTGCCTGCCTCTCTGCATCATCTGGCTGTATGCGCCATACATGGAAGCAATAACAGAGCAGAGAAGTGACTGTTTGGCCACCATTTGCAGACAGTTCGAAAGCCTGTTTTCCTTTCCTCTGCGTCTGGCTGCTTTTTAACCTTGGGCAGACCACTTCCCTTTCTTCCCTGGGCCTTAATTTACCCAGCTGCGCTCTGGTAATGCTAACAGCAGGCCCCCCGCTGCTGCCCAGCAAAGTTCAATGCTATCCGTTCCAGAGACTCCGCGCGCAGCTCTCTAAAGTGACGTGATGGCAGAGCACGCTGAGACGTGACTTCGATGGAATAACATGTACACAATGCTCGCTTCATTTTTTTTAAAGCAAAGTAAATGAACCTGGCAATCATAATAATGCAGTCACTACGTGATTTAAGCGTTAGTGGGAAGGACTGAAAATAAAAGATCCTTTTTCCTAAATCCCAGTGCTTTCAATGGAAGCAAAACTGGCATTGCAAAGAATTGCTACATATTATTTTTTTCAAAGAAGGTGTTATTGGAGTTCAGCCAGCCATTATGGATTTAAACTGGTGAATACAATTGTTGATAGATAACCACAGTACATTTAACGTTGGCAAAACTAGAAAGTATATGTTCATGCTTCTGATTGAGTGCTCAGCCCCATGCAGGACCTCAAAGTGCATACAGCCATCTTGTGCATTGTTCAAATTTAGACCAATACATGTTTACAACAATACCTTCCAACTTGGTGATGTGGTAAGAGCGATTTATCCAGGCCAGAATCATTTGCAGTGCCAAGCCTTTCTACGCCATGCTTTTGTACATACATGCATTGCATACATAGTTATCTAATTCATGTATGACGAGTTTCAGACGCAAAATGGGTAACGACTCTTTAAAAGACAGTTTGACAGTTTTTATTGTTGACTGTTCAATTATTTAAAATCATTACAGTAAAAATAAAGTAAAATGCTAAAAAAAGAAAATAAAATAAAGTAAAAAAAAAAAAAGTTGGCCCCCAACCCCCCCCCCAATATTTTGCCCTCCCCTGTCGCCTCCCACCCCCACCGAACTGCGTGCCTTTCAAACCCTGTTTCTGGCAGTCCGGTCCTGTATTGCCAGGTCCCTTTTTGCCTTAAGCTCTTGGAGCTTGATTTTGCTTCGGCCGAAGATCATCGGGCTGGCTCCTCAGTGACTTTGCATTATTGCTGAAGCACATCATTTGCCTGTTTCTGGCTCTATATTGTTCGTACTTATGGTGAGGCACTCGCACCTAGGGCCAGTCTGATGTGATGAATGAATTTTGCTGCTCTGGCGAGGGAGTGGGTTGTTGTTTCTGAGAAGCACCAGTCTGATGCCTCCCTGCATGTCCTAATGCCAAGGTTTCTGAAGATAGGGCGAAGCATCCTTTGTCGCTCGTTGATTAATTTGGGGCAGCAACATAGTAAGTGGAACCAGGATTACATTTGGTAATTGCAGAGGCTCTTTAAATGGATGCACATCACAGGCAAAAAGCAGCATCTCCCTGTGACTAAAACAGATAGCAGTAATGGTAACTGACAAAATTGAGCGAGTCACATTGTAGCAGTAAAATGATAACATACCTAAGTAAAAATTAATTATGACTTATAGAAAATGGAAGGGTATCACTGGACATCCCCATCAGATCAGTAGGCAGTTTAGGCGTCAGGTGATCATCAACAAGAACAAAGTTTGGGGACAATGCTGCTAAAATCTCATTAATGTGTCCACGATCACAAATAGCACATTGCTTAATGATTAGGATGATGATTTTTCTTTTAAGTGGACAGCTATACACTGCCTAGTCGCATTCTGATAATATTCACAAGCCACAATGATATCGTGCACTTTATATAAAAAGTATAACGTATATACAGCAGGGCACTTAGCCGAGAATTAACACCAGATGTACATGACTTTGCATTTTCTATATTTGGAATTGTTTAATACACATGGCTTGACGATTATGCATAAAACTGCATATCCCAGAATGCAATAGCATGCCTACTATGTATAAATATTGAAAGCGAAGTAGGACAACTGTTTGATGCCGCCGTGAAAAGGAACCATTCGGTTCGAAACGCGTAGGCTTTAACAGCGTATCAAATAAACTTAATTTCATCTATCAAGCGGAGAGCCGGAACATTATTTCGTGAGTGGCATAACTGCGAGACCCTGTCCCGGCCTCGAATCCGGCACCAACTTGCCAAGTGCTCCTTCTGTGACGGGACAGTTCGTGATTGATATATATATATATATATATATATATATATATATATATATATTCACTGAAAAAACCATAGGTTATACACCATATATAGTTAGGAATTAGCATTTAAAAAACCTTATTTTACTCACACAAAACCAATGAAATTCCATATATAGTTAGTTGTACTAACTATATATCGCGCACCCGCAATCCACTGCTGATCATGTCACATATTACATCATTCATGACATGGTCAGTGACATCACTGATGACATCACTGATGACATCTCAAATGACATCACTGATGACATCACTGATGACATCTCAAATGACATCACTGATGACATCTCATTTGACATTACTGATCACATCACTGATGACATCATTCATGTGATAATACGATGAACCTCTTCAGACTCTAATATAACCTTAGATACACTCAGTGTAAACAGACACTCACAGACTGTCACTCATCCATGGAGTTACTTACACACCTAGTCAGTCATGCAAAGAATCAATCACACCTCCATTTTCACAACTATACAGTTATACACACCTTACTTATTCAAACATATACTAAAACATATTTACTCACTTATACAATCCTGGATACAAGTGCACAATGATCCATACAGCCACTCACACATTCACTGGCTCTTATGCACAGTTATTTATATATGTCAACTCTCACATGTACTGTATTTTACATATGTACTTACTTTGACATGTAGCACTGAGATATCTATTCACTCACCAATACAGTCATGCACACAGTCAACCGCCCATACAGCTGTTTCCACATGCACTTTTGAACCCATACATCTATGCACAGAGTCATACACCTCCCAGCCACCCACACACACACTCAGTCTCCCATACAAATGCTTGGGCAACCAATCAATAACCCATATAGTTACTCATATAGCTACTGATCAACACATGCAGCAGTTTACAGAACAACAGACATAATGATGCACAAATTAAGACAGTTTAGTCACTAAACCATGCACTCAGTGAGACACATTTAACCACTCACTCATACAGTCAGTCATGCACCTACTAAATCCTTCATCCAGACACTTATACATCTACTCATTCTTAAATATGTAAGACATATTTTAACTTTACAGAAAAATACAGTCACTGGATGTTGTCATCAGTGATGTCATCAGTGATGTCATTTGAGATGTCATCAGTGATGTCATCAGTGATGTCATTTGAGATGTCATCAGTGATGTCATCAGTGATGTCACTGACCATGTCATGAATGATGTAATATGTGACATGATCAGCAGTGGATTGCGGGTGCGCGATATATAGTTAGTACAACTAACTATATATGGAATTTCATTGGTTTTGTGTGAGTAAAATAAGGTTTTTTAAATGCTAATTCCTAACTATATATGGTGTATAACCTATGGTTTTTTCCGTGAATTTTCAAGGTTTTGTAAATGCTAATTCCTAACTATATATGGTCTATAACGTATGGTTTTTTCAGTGAATTTCATTGGTTTTTTAAAAGCTAATATCTATAGCTGTAAAATGTATTCTTCTTTAAATCCAAAAATATATTTTATATGTTTATTAATAATTTTTTTAAAATATTTTTTTTGTTTCGCTCCCGGTCCGCGAACCGGAAAGCTTTCCGTTAGCTCAAATTGATGCCGCGACCCGGTCCGCGAACCGGTAAGAAATCAACATAGTGACGGTATCGCGTTGCCGCGTAATGCGTCTTATGACGTACTGCGTTAGCGCACCCGGAAGTGCCCCGGGGCGCGGACCGAGGCGCGAAACGCAGCTCCCCGAAAGCGATCCGCGGCGTGTCGCGAAAGCGCGACGTATCGCGTTGCCGCATAATGCGTCTTGTGACGTACCGCGTTAGCGCACCCGGAAGTGCCCCGGGGCGCGGACCGAGGCGCGAAGCGCAGCGACCCGGAAGCTATCCGGGGCGCGGACCGGAGCGCGTAACGTAAGCATAACAGGTCATGTGACTTGTTAATAACACTTTTCATTGGTTCATTTCACTTTTGGTTTCATAATCATGTAAGGCTAGGTCAGGTGACCTAAAAATAACACTTTTCATTGGTTGAGAAGTATTGTTTTTCCCAAATGATGAAAACCCCTCCTTCTTTCCTCACTCTGACTTTCATCATTGTGAGAGGAAGACCTTTATTACTATATCAGAAATGGCTTCAGTAGTTGCTTCAGCTGGTGCACCACCACCACCACCTCCACTTCCTCATGGGAAGAGAGGACCACCTCCCCAGGTCATGACCAACACTGAGGAGGAAGAGGAAGAAATGGAGGAAGAGGAGGGAGAAGAACCACAGTTCTTAGAAGAGGTGCCCCGGGTTTCCCATAAGAAAGCCAGTTTCATCTGGCAGTTTTATTCGATCCCTCCTGGCCAAAAAAAAGTGAATGCGAGGTATGTCACCTGCCTCATCTGCAAAGAACAATTATCCAGAGGGACGGATAAGAAATATAGTTATGGGAACCATACTATGCACAGGCACATGACCAGGAAGCATCCACTCAATTATAGCCGGGCGGAAATACGGGATTTGCAGGAAAATCCAAGATCAACTCCTGTGGCCAGATCAAGAATATCAATTTCATTGACACCAGCAGAGGCACGGGAAACTGTGCCAAACATACAAGAAAATTTTGGCCACATGATACACACTTGTATGCACTGTCGTGCGTTGTTAGCATGTGGCAATATGAGCATAAATGCTATCAACCTGGCTTATGAACATCATAATTGCCCTAACCGCCCCCAGTAATTTTTTTTTGCTCCTGTTGAGCCCTTTTCAATGCCTGTTTTTTGTTGTTTCCCCCCCCAAAAAAAACCAAAAAAAATATAAAATCGTTCAAAAAATACAAAAAAAACAAAAAATGTTAAAAAAATAAAAAAAAAATATAAAACAACAAAAATATTTAAAAAAAAGTTCTTTTCAGAACTACCTTCCCTTTAAAAAAAAATTGCTAGAATGTTTAGCACTCTGGCAAGCTCTATTTCTTTTGGTTCGCTTCCCGGTTAGCTTCCCGGTACGCGGACCAGGAGCTAACCAAAAAATTTTTTTTTAAAAAGAGTAAGTATAAGGAAAGTAAACAGAGAGTGATGTTAAAAGAAAGACAGCTATAGGGAGTAAAGAAGAGATACTGTTTAATAGATCTATTTACCGAAGAAAAGACGGAAGAGGGTATAATTGTGAAAAACAAAATAGATAACGAAGTGAAAGAAAAAAAAAGAGAGTATAACATTAACAAAGAAGAGTTTCTTGGAGAATGTGAGTGAATGTTCAAAATAAGATTAAAACATGAGGAATAACAGAGAGAAAAAATAGAAAACAGAAAACAAAAAATAACAGAAAAAGATTAATTGAAACAGCAAAGAAATGTAAGTAACATAGAGCCATATCATCAACATAGGCAATAAAAGTTTTGCAGCTTTTATTGGCAGAAATGTGTCGCTAAAGCTGCTTTTGCGGCAGAAAACTGCCGCTAAAACCACTTTTGCACCAGTTTTCTGCCAATAAAAAGAGCAATAATTTTATTGGCTGTGTTCATAATATGCCCCTTAGTGTGCTTCAACTACACAGAGAAAGCATTATGAACAAATAGTGATACAGTGATCAGTCAAAGACACTAAGAGTAATAGAGACGGAGTGAGTGAACAAGAGTGAGGAACTATGAGAAGAGAGGGACTGACAAAAAGAGTGGAAGGAGTTGAGTAAGTAGGTAATAGAGAAAAGAATGAGGGAAGTAGCAAAGGCAGGAAACTGAGGGTTAAAGAAATGAAGCTGTGGAACTAATAGTAGGTGAATGTGATAGAAATGTAACGAAAAGAGTACAAAACATTTACCTTATAATTGTCGTTAAATTACTCACTTTTTGTTTTTATACTTTCAATCTGTGAAAGAGAGAACAAACATTTGAAAAATATTAAAACATGTATTTAAAAATTACAAAAGACAAGGGAAAAGATTGAAGGACAAACAGTTTTTCAACAACTTTGACACTTACAGAAGCTTCTGCTTCTCCAGGCCCCCTACACAGTCCTAAAGATATACATTTTAAACTAACAGTATCTTGATGCAGATGAAGTGAGGCCTATCTTAAAACATGGTGCATCTTTTGCATTGCTGTTGTCTCAGAAAAGTGTCGCAAGACACTAACATTTTAAATAATTGCTTCAGGATGCCAATAAGATGTCTCCTATCCAGAGGTTTGTTTGAGGTGAGGCCTACTCAGGGTTGCAGATGAAATTTCGAGTTGTTGAAGAGAATAGAGGACATAATATATGTGAAGGTCTACCAATGAAGTGAGTCATGTCCACTGCACTCTTGAACAAAGTCCAAACCTCCTATGTTTCCCTGGACAGACCTAAACTTGATCTGCACAATGTGATTCGTAATGATAGGAAACACAGGTGATGTAAATGAAATACGTGCAATTTATTTTGCTCATTTCACAATCACATCACTTGTGTTTCCTTTGCTTAGGTATCTCATTGTGCAGATGTAGTTTAGCATATGAAAGAATACGCAGAAGCGCAGCACTGCATGCAACAACTTTGACACTTACAGAAGCCTCACCTTCTCCATGCCTCCTACACAGTTCTACATATACATCATAAATGCAAACAGTACAGAATTAATTATACATGTTAAATGGTTTATTTTTGCTGTTCTCAGAATGTATCAAAATTCACTAAAAACAGTGACTTGAAGGTATTCATCATATAACAGCGGGGGGAAAAAAACACAATCAAAATGATTGTGTTTAAAAAACCCATACAACATAACAAATCAGAATTCAGAACTCCTTAAAGTTAACTTACTTTCCATGACGTCAAAGGATGTCCTATGAACAGCTTACACTCTGTTGTGCTGTTATTACTTTCAGCCCGCCACTTTCTGAAAGAAAATCTCCATCGTTTTTAAAAACATGTTACATGCAATAAATGACTTCTTGCTCTCTACCACAAGTTTCCACAAGGCCAAATCTTGTCAGAGCCATTTATAACTCTTGGATTTCTTGTAAGCCAATCCCGTCATTTGGCATTTCTACAACTCTCAGAATTAAAATGTTGAAGATCATTTTCACAATCCAGGAATAGTAACATCTTCCCCTTCTTGCTCAGTCATGTTCTACATTTCCTATGACACTGATACTGCTTACTATGAAGCAGACTTACACTAACTCTATGACTACTACAATTATTTAATTCTCTACATCACTTTCAATCACAAAGCAATGTAAAACAGTAGACAGCATTGCAGACTTACATTCCCTCTACTCTATGTTTTGATTGGCTGCTTCAATTAGCTTATAAAAAGAAATAGTTTTTCTGAACTCATTCAAAGTGCACTTATTTCTCCATGACGTCCAGTCTTATGGTTAGAAGTTATGTCTCTGAACTACACTTATCCTCAAGGCCAAATTGTGTAGGAGCCATTAGAACTTCTTGAAATTCCACAGAGCACATCCCGAGATTATTTCCCTAAAATTTTGGTTTTAAAAACACCTGGTAAGAGTTTTTAAGGTCATACGGCAATTTTTTTTTGAAAATTAAAACAGAATCGTTGCAGAATGACCAGCCATTTCTAGACTTTAAATAAGCTGTGTAATGTCCTGATGTTATTGAAGGGCCGTCATGATATATAATTGCTGCAGTTACAAAAGTCCTTCCTGATATTGACAACTGCGAAGCTACAACATTTTTAATTAAAGTTGTCAATTTTGTTCCATCAGGCCTACATCGTTGGAACATTAAAATGACATACTGGCCATATGTTCGTATAAATAATGTGGACATCATTTCAGATTTACATTGGCTACACTCCATGTTGTGATCAGCTGCTTT
Organism: Lissotriton helveticus; assembly: GCF_964261635.1. Taxonomy (NCBI): domain Eukaryota; kingdom Metazoa; phylum Chordata; class Amphibia; order Caudata; family Salamandridae; genus Lissotriton; species Lissotriton helveticus. The sequence goes on from NC_136073.1 coordinate 535,677,936, forward strand.
TACTAGCTTATTAAAGGAGACTGATTTACTGTCTGGCAAAGTTAAATATATAAATCTTTCTGAGTCTACACTAGTAGTACTTGATACCATACAGTTCTCGCAGTCATGCTGCCATTGATAAGAAAGCCCAAACAGCTGATCTACATCTACACCTTCAGCATGCAATACATCAAGCATATACATTAAAAACTCCTGACAATCTTGCTGAATATTTTGAGAGAATTGTGTTTGGCCTGAACATCTGTCTAACAGATTTCGAATTTCAGACACACTTTCTATGTTTGTTCTATCAGTGCTACATTTCTCTAACACAGAATTTAACAAACTGCAAAATCTTTGATCAGAATTGACCACAATCTCTTCTTTTACATTTTCTAGAGAAAACAAAACATTAACCACTACATTAGCATAGCAGTTGACACCAGAACTGTTTTCAAATTGAAAACCAACAACATCTTCAACAGAATCCTTTTTGTTTCTGCTTGTAATTTTAGGTTCATCGACTTTTCGTCTTTTTGCTACAACCTCCCCAGTATTGGTCACATTTCTTCGTTTCCGGCCTACCACACGTTTCTCAAACAAAGGATACTGAGGCAAATGTGGCGCATACTCTCTTCTTAACCTATTGTATTCCTTAACACAATCTAGATCCGCACAAATGTTTGTGACATCACACTCAATCAAGTACAATCCCGATAAAGTTCTAACTCGTGACAATGCCACATATGCCATACCCTCCTTGAACACAGAACTGCCAATATTCACCAATGCACAGTCTACACTTAAACCTTGCGATTTATGGATTGTCACCGCATATGCCAAGCAAACAGGAAACTGCTTACGGCGAACATATAAGTCTTTTACAAGCAAAAATCTAGCAGAGCAACGACCAATTAGCTGTACTTCCTCAATGCCATCAAATTTAATTTTTAAAAATTCAATTCCATCTCTATTTCTCTATTTTACAAAATCAACAACATTACCCATTGATCCATTTACCAGACCTCTTTCAACATGTAAATTCCTTCTTAAAATTATACGGCAGTTCAAGCACACATTCAGAGTCTTTTCAAAACCTGCAGTTTAAGATATACTCTTCTCTAATGAATCCAATTTTGTTTTCAGATTCTCAGACAAAATAATTGTTGATCCCATATGCTCTACTCTGTCAATAGCTTCCAGTTTCACAATCTATTGCTTTTCTAAATGCAACATTTTGTTGTTGAATTTGGCACATTCTGCAAGAGTTGGCATCAAACATATTCCAGATTTCTTATCAGTAATTTTCTGAAAAATATTCTCAGGCACAACATCTTGTTCTGGATATAAATTTGACAGTAATCGTGCATGTAAAGCTTCTTTCCCATGCTCGGTCACTTTTCCAATTCTAACATCTTGTAGAATAGTCTTGTAAACTTCATCCTTCGCCTGACGCATATTTTCATGCAGTTCAGCATAATTGAAGTTTAACCATATATTGACGTTGCCAATGCTGCCTAGGCACTTCCTGGTATCTTCATGCGTGAGCATTTTGAACACAGGTTGCCCTTTCACTGGTGTCAGCTGCAGAAGATCTCCGAAAACAATGATGTGTTTGCCACCAAATAACACATCATACTCTGTTTTGAGAACTTCTTGCATTCTCAAATGCACAAAGGCAAGCATGACATTGGAAACCATGCTTACTTCGTCAATGATAAGAAGTTTCATTTTCCTCAAGATTCTTGAAACTTCAAAACAAGCATCTCCAGATAGCTTGTGATATTGTAATTTGTTGTCATGCTCCACTGGCAGCATCAGTAAACGATGTAAAGTAATCCCTTTAATGTTATGTGCTGCCAGTCCAGTTGGAGCGGTGACAACACAAGACAGCGATGACTCTGTCCTTTCCTGCAAATAGCATGAAATTGCTTTAATGAGGAAAGTTTTTCCAGTTCCCGCTTCTCCACTCACGTACAGTCGGACAGGCTTCAACGACGTACATGAGCACTCTTTCTTGTCATGACTTAATCCATGATCAATTTGCATGGTAACTTCGTCATATATTTTCCTCTGCTCAACGTTGAGTTGTCTTTCCAACTCTTCTAAGTTAACCGCATCCTCCTGAGCATGTGCCATGGCTCTTTCCACTTCATTCATGGCAGTGGCAGCTTCATTTTCGATAACAGGTCCTCCTAGTGGATCCTGACTCAATGAAGCAGAACTCTGACTGTCCTGAGAACTGTCTCTGGCAATCTCGGCTGCAATCGTTGCTTCCTGCTCAATTTCCGCATTCAACATTTCTACATATTTGGGAAAAGCAGGACATTCTATGGTCTCCTTGGCGGCATTGAAAGAGTCTTCGTAACAGAGGAAATCTCCAAGCAGTTCCTCTTCTGCACGCCAAGGCTTGAAAAGTTGCAAAAGTGCTAAATAGAAAAACTCCTTTTTTTCAGGAGATTCGCCACTCAATTTTCGATGGTTTACCAAGTGGCATTTTCTTTGCTTGACCAGACATCCCTCACTTCCTATTACAGCATACACTCCTTTCTCAGTATCTTCTTTGATGTTCCTCTTGAATATGTAATTTTGAAGAACCTCATACAGACAAACATTGTCGAGGTGACTGCTTCTATTTGGATAATATGTATCCAACATGTTGGTCTTCAAAATGTCGGTACTGTTTGGCTCCTTTTCCGCCAAATACTCAATTTCCCGCACAGGTTTCAGAACTCGATTACGCGTTGCAGCAAGACCAAGACTCGCCCAAACGATACTCCTGGACTTGGCATAGAGACTTGCTGAAGACAACCGGTCAGAGCATTCGTAAGCTCCAATTTCTCGATGCGACAACATCTTCAGACTGAAACTGTACAACTTCTTGCTGAGGCTCTTTTCATGGGAAATGTCCTCCCACATATCCTTCAATTCTGTCTTCTCTTTTTTGGTGATGTAAGACGTCACATACCGAGCCACAGCCATACAGTTATCAGCCACAAACTGTATATCCATGTTAGCATTCCACATGGACAAAATCACCGGGTTGTAGTCATTGATGTACTTGGACTCTTCGTTCCTCTTCAAATTGTATGTGTTTTTAGGTGATTTCTTCATGACATTATGTCGCAGCGAAGACATCAAACTGTTTACTCTTCCTTTAGAAATCACCGGTCGTGGAAAGCCGAAACGACATTTGGTGTAGAACTTGTCCTTGTTTCGGAATTTACGACGGCAGTACTTTCCACATCGATGGCTTTGGAAACGCAGAACTTTTTCTCTTAGGCTTTTCTTCTCCTTTGCGTTTGGAACAGCACACGTAGAATACTGTTGGATGAAACTCATCACTGAGTCTTCTGGATCCGTTCCAAATTTAGGTGCATCCTTGATCCACAGCAACATATGTATATGAGGAGCACCTCTTGCTTGGTACTCCTTTCTCCAGAAGAAATCCAACACCTCTCCAAGAGGTGGATTCTTCTTATTCATGATGAAAGACATCATAGCTTCAAATCTATGATTGAAGTACCTACATACATTGACTGGATCCAAAGAGCACAGTTCTCCGGGTGTCTTGAATTCGATGTTATCTACGTTAGCATTTGCCTCTCGTAGAAATTCAAGTAAGTCTTCCCAGCCATACTCGGCACAGCTCAGAGTGAGGAACCATGTGGGAGTACCTAAGTTCCTCAGCATACATTTTAAATCACCATGACGACGGTACCAGTACTCATTAGTACCACGCTGACACGCCATGAGATTAATCAGGTGAGAATCCAAAATACTGTCTTGGACATTGACTTTATCCATAAAGTCACTTGCCGAGATGTTTTGCATGTGTATACCACTTTTCAAGATGTGGTTCACTGCATATGACAGTCCAGACAGATCGCTTTCAAACAGGAGATGAAACAAATAAGGAATGCATTGTCGAAACCTAGCATCTCCTGCATACAATCGCAAAGTCCGGTATTCAGAAGCAGGAATTTGATGAGGTCGCTCATCATATCTTCCTCCCTGACCTGTTGGAAAAAGCTGTGGGAAACACCGAGCTTCCAAACTTTCCTCCCAAACACTAATGGGACTCCCTTTGGCTTGTTTCATTTGAAACAACTCAATAGCATTCCCCATGACTTCTTTGGAATGCAAAGGATGAACACTATAATGTTCATATATTTCTTCACTAGTAGAGGGTTCTACTTTCTCAATTTGACCAGCACACAAATCGCTATCCTCTTCCTCACTTACTTCCTCTTCTGCAACATATACATTCTTATAGTATTTATTATTTTTTTTCAAATACAATGTTGCCTTTTTAACTTTCCTAACATCTACTAAATCTTGCCATATTTTCTTATTCTTTGTCGGAACCCCATTAACTAAGATAACCAGAGGTTCCTCTTCCACTTTTTCTACTCCAATTGTGTTAATGTTTTTCTTCAAATCTAGAGGCAAATAAACAACTCTTCCCTTTAATCCTCTCTGTAAATCTGATGGAGGCAATTTCCCTGTCTTTGGCTCCATTCTTACAATAGCCTGAAAGGGATGGATACTTTGAATCAAAATAGATTCATAAGTATTTAAATCCTTCAATTCAGAAGGAATCTCAACCAATTCCAGATTATTATGAACTGCTCTAGCAGGCATCTGGTTTTGATTTAATTTGCAACAACAATAAGTACACACACGTTGATCCAATCCCAAATCAAAACAATTTTCTACCATCAAGTATGTTGCAAAATCCTTCCATTCACTATTATTTTCCCTTTCACTTTTTGCATATAAATCCACTAACTTAGTCTGATTCTTATAATAAGTGCGTCGACAACACACACAAGTGAAATTTGGCCTCTCACTTGATTTGACCTGAAATGTGACAATTTCCCTCTGGAAATTATCTGTACTGGAAACCTGTACACTATCTTCCACATTACCCGCTTCTTCTTGGTCAATTTCAACATTCTCCTCTTTACTTCCAAAGTAACAAAACTCAATTTCTTCACATATATTCTTCACATCTATTTCAGAACCATGCAAAAGAGCAGCGCATAATTGTTTAAGCATAATTGCTGGACTCTTAGCATAATACAACATTCTAACTAATTTCCTCACTTTATTATGATGCACTGCTAGCATCCTGAAATGATGAAAAACACTCTGGCATACTCTCCTGGAAAGACAAGCCAGTGAATGACCATGCAAACCTGTCACTTCTCTCACTCTGCAAGGATCTAATTCTTGCAACAACCTTATTTTCTGCTTCAAACTTTTCTTATTAAATGACCGTACAAAATCACAAAGCAAATTGATGGAATCCTGTCGCACACTACAAATACTACTACACTTCCAGGTGTACACAGGACCCTTAGCACGTCTTCCTAAAACCTCATTACCTAACACCTCTTCTGCCTCTGTTGTCACAAGTTTTTCTTTTTCAACTGGACAACCATCTTTCACTTCATAAGCACGACCACTGGTGTCAACTGCATGCACCAAATCATTATCCTGGAAATAACTCTCCTCATTAAAAAATGCCTCACAGCTTGAACTATGAATCCATTCTCCAGAAAAAACTTCACAAAAATTACTACGATTAACTATTCTCTTCCATCTACTATTTCTTTTGAAATCATAAATTGCCTTGTTTAGCTTCCTAATTCTATTGATTATCAAAATAAATAACTTACGTTTAATTTCAAATGCCTGATCAATAACTTTCTCAACTTTTTTTTTTCTCTTATAAAAAACCACTTTCTGTTGACCTTTCTTAATATTTTTTAACAAATTGCCAATTATCCTGTTGCGGAACATTCGTTTACGAATGTCCCTAAACTGTTGTTTCCTTCTACTATCATGCACAGAGTTATCTCTTGCTCTAGCAGTAACATTTTTGATTGGCCTTTCCTTTCCATTTGAATTGCTTCTCTTTTTATGGACTGAAACATTTTCTGTAGTAATATTTTTTTTACTACACATATTTCTTATGAATGTTTTTGTACTCTTACCCGGTGCTTTCTTCGTGACTTGACAAATCTTTTTGTTAGAGGACTGCTGCTTCTTTTGATTCACCTGCTGTCTTTGACGTTTTGCAGCCTTTCTCTCTCTTTCTTTCGTTGGCATGGTGAAATGTTGAAATGATCTGCAGTTGAATCTGTGGTAAAATATATTAAAAAATGTTATTAACCACTATTACCAAACAGTAAATCAATAACAGTGATCAAAAACTTAACACACTACTTGACATTTTAAATAGAAGATTTTTTAGTCCTTGGCAAATTTACAATACAGAAATAGCAGAAAAGAAATGGAATTTATATTCATGTTACCTGTGCTATTTTATATGTGAATCTGATCTAATTTTATGAGCATATTTTAATATTTTATTGAAGACACTACACATAACCTGTTTTTGAAGGTGTCTTTATTTTTAAATTAAACGGTTTACACTTTTACTTTTTATTTATTATAAATTTTAAAAATAAATGTTTATAGTTCCATAGGCTCAAGCAGGTCAGCTTCCCACCCTATGTCATATAATTCGGATAAATCTGCATCCTCATCACGCTCTTCTTCATCCTCAGGATTTAAATCATCCAAGGGATCAACATCCACTGATGTTTCAATTACAAGTTCAATGATGAGGTCAAAATCAACTGATTGCAGATTGTCGCTCATGTTGATGTTGTCTTTATCTTTAAAGAAAGATAACAACAATGAGATGTTGCAGAGTAAGAGACAAATCTCAGAGATTATAATAGTAAAATTGTTTAACAAGAGTAACATTTTGCAGCTATTATTTAGCCATGTCCAGCGATGCTGAGCAGGTGAAGCCTATGTCTAATTTTTCAGTGAACAGGACTCATCTCTTCTTAACCTTGGATAAGCCTCACCAACTCTGTGTCCCCTGCACATACTTAAATGTAAAGGGGCAGATTTATGTTAAATGGCACATCCCCAGGCATGCACCAGTTAACGTGCACCGCTGCTCTGCCACCCATGGTGTGCCGTATTTACAATCAGATAGGAGAAAGCTGCGTCAAAACCCTGCGCCTGCTTTAAGCAGGCATAGGTCTTGACGCAACATTGTGGAGATGGGGCACCCCTGAGCCTTGCTTGAGCTGCATCGCACTTGCGATACAACTCCAGCAATCACTACCTTTACAGCACAGATACGTCACGCATCTGTGCCATTTTTGCCCCATGATGCCCCGCATTGTAAATGCAGCACACCATGGGTGGCGGAACAGCGGCGCAGGATGACTGGCACATCCCTGGTGATGCGCCAGTCATCATAAATCTATCCCTAAGCTTCCTATCTTGTTACAGATGAACCGCCATATGTACCATCAAACTATTTTGCATTTCCTAAATAGCGAATTTTAAGGAATAAATAGCAATTCTTTACCAATCCTAATTTGCAATGAGCAAATTGCTAATTGCAAATTACCCATTCATTTCCATGGGCTAGGAGGCTCATAGGAATGAAGGTACAATTTGCGATTAGCAATTAGCTCATCGCAAATTAGGAATTTTTCCAAGGGTGCAGGGGTGTCTCAAGAACACCCTGCTGCACCCCTGAAAAAGAAATTTGGGGGCATATGGCGCACATACATGCCCTAAGGGCATGTATTGGCGTCATATGGCACCTTTTGTTTTTTAAAAAAAAATGCTTTTTGAAAAGAATTCGCAAATTACCACCAACTAGAAGTTGGTGGTAGTTTCCAAGTCCTTAATGTCATTTTTTACATATTTTTAGTTTGATACATTGCATTTAAGGAATCGCAAAATTTGCAAATCCTTCAGTGCAATCGCAAAATAAGGAATAGCAAATTTTGCTATTCCTTATTTTGCATCAAACTTGTTTGATACATACCATTTGTCTAATTAGCATTCGCAAAGGCTGAAATTTGCAGAATTTTGATCTTTGCGAATGGTAATTAGCTTGATACATATGACCCCAAGTTGGCCTGTCTTGCAACATGGTGCATCTTTTGCATCACTGCTGCATCGGTTTCATGTGGCACGTTTTTTTTACAACATGACACATCTGCCTAAATGCATCAATTTGTAATTTTCTCGCCTCATAGCAAATCTTTTGCACTGCCACTGCATCATAAAAGTGACGCACAGTGGCGCAAAAGAGACATACACCTATCATAAATCTGTCTTGAAAAATAAAAAAAAATAAAAAATAATCAACAAAACCAACAATCAATTAACATACAGTATTTGAAAAGTCTATCATTCATTTTTCATTGCAGTACGCTGCCCAGAACGCTTCCCGGTTCGCGGACCGGGCGCTACCCACGCAAAAAAACTAAATTTTTTTTTATTTTTTTTTGCCCCGCGGGGCCCTTTTAAAACCTCCACATTAAACCTAGGGGGTCAGGGAGGATCTAGTATGCCCCCTTATGGTTATTTCCCCCTTTGTTTTGGCCTCCTCTTGTCTCTCAATCCTACCGAGAGACAAGATGGCGGCCGCTCCGGACTGTTTAGAATGTTGACAGACACCGGAGAACCAATCAGCTTCGCTACGCGAAGTTCCGGTACGCGTAAGGTCCGCGAACCGGGGCGCTGCCCGGTCCGCTGTTACAGATATATATCTTTTTTTAAACGTTAATTTCTCAAAATCCACTGGAGCACATATATTGAGACCTACAAAAGGCACATCGGGCTACCAGTCCCTACAATTTTGCCAAGTTTCGTGCAAATCCATTCAGCCGTTCAGGCTAAAAGTGAGGCCAACCGCCCTATGGAAAACTCAATGTTAAAAACACGTTTTGGGACCCCCCTTTTTTCTCGACCCCCCCTGGACGAACCCCCCCCAAATTTCCAGGGGCTGCTCAGAAACAAAATGTTCCATTTTCCAGAAAATTTCAGCCAATTCCGTCCACAAACGCCAAAGTTATTAGACATAGAATTTTCAAAAATCCCATAGGGAAAAAATCCTAACTATATATACCTACTGGCGACCGCCAGTAGGTAATATATATATATATATATATATATATATATATACTCCCAAAAATACCAAGCAGCACCTCCTGGGAGAAACGGACACTTCCATCAGGTTTCACGTTTGCAGAATTTTTATTCCATTAATAAGTGAATCAAAAGTGCCACAATCCGACGCGTTTCGGTGAACTCAGTCGCCTTGCTCACCATATATATATATATATATATATAGATATATATATATATATATATATATATATCCAACTACCACTCTGGTGCGTTCGGTCACCAAACAGAGAGACGGACTCTTTTAATGATTTGTGCTACTGCCGGCCGCAGAAACCTGTTTATTGATCCATATAAAAGTGCAGAATGCCAAACAAATATATATATATATTTCACAAGACGCACATAATTCTCCGCAACGTGAGACAGGCCACACCAACAGTGCTTGTTTCATTCCTTTATTCGAGGCAGGATAGGCATAACGCGTTTCAGCTCAAACGAGTCTTAATCATATGCACACTTTCAAAAGGTGGGTTTGCCAGCTTTTGAAGTATGTGACTTTAAACATTGAAAAAGGACTTGTGCTTTCAAGTCAGATTTAAAGCAGCAGTTAATGTTCTGTTTTCTACAAGTTTTTTTTGCTCAGAGATGAAAAGTACACTTTTGTTTCTGTTATTCAGGAAGGTTAAGTGCCTCGCAAATATAGTATTTCCTCAATCCATGTCATTCATCTCTGCAAGATTCATTTTATATTTCTTTCGTGTAGTCACCTACAATGTCCATAATGCACTATTCGTGCTGCTTTTTAATCCACTAGATAGTTCAATGCAGATTTAGGCAGAATTCAAAGCTTGTTTATTCGTGTGCAACCAATGTATATGTAGCACCTTTAAAGGAATAGTTCCATGTTACGGTCATATCACAAGGGCACATTGTTAAAACCAGTTAATTCCGCTACCACCGATTTTCATCCAGTTATTGTACTTGCCTTCAAAAACAGATGCTTTAGCACGAAGTGCGCAGGGAACTGCCTCTCGCAAACCCTGGCTGGTATAATGTTCATCTTCCAAGTTGGGGCGGGCCTCCCATGAGGCCCTTCCATCCATCCTGTTTCTGACGCTCAGTATTTCCAGCTGGCTGGCTCTCCAATATGGATCCGATCCATTGAAACAAAATCCTGACAGAGAGAGAGCCTCATCCTCATGGGTTGGGGCCTGTAAACAGGTGTGTCAGACACCTCTCAAATTCCACAAGACACACGTATCTCTCTGCAACGTGAGATAGGCCACACAAACAGTGCTTGTTTTATTCCTTTATTTGAGGCAGGATAGACATAACGTGTTTCAACTCAAACAAGTCTTAATCATATGCAGACTTTCGAACAGTGGTTTCGCCAGCTTTTGAAGTACGTCACTTTAAACATCGAAAAAGGACTCGTGCTTTCAAGTCAGATTTAAAGCAGCAGTTAATGTTCTGTTTTCTACAAGTTTTTTTTGCTCAGAGATGAAAAGTACACTTTTGTTTCTGTTATTCAGGTATGGTTGAGTGCCTCAAAAATATAGTATTTCCTCAATCCATGTCATTCATCTCTGCAAGATTCATTTTATATTTCTTTCGTGTAGTTACCTACAATGTCCATAATGCACTATTCTTGCCGCTTTTTAACACACTCGATAGTTCAATGCAGATTTAGGCAGAATTCAAGCTTGTTTATTCGTGTGCACCCAATGTATATATATATATTCACTGAAAAAAACATAGGTTTCAGGGAAGTTATAGTTAGTTGGACATTTGACTCATATAAAACCAGAGAAATGTGCCTGTTATAAATATATAAAACATATTTAACCTTTACAGAAACACACATTCACTGGATGATGTCATGAGTGATGTAATATGTGACATCATCAGCAGTGCATTGCGGGCACCCAAGTTATAGTTACCTCAACTAACTATAACAGGCGAATTTCTCTGGTTTTATAGGAGTCAAATGCCCAACTAACCTATGGTTTTTTCAGTGAATTTCTAAGGATTTTTAAATGTTAATTTCATATTTTAATGTTTTTAAAACCTATATTTTTTGCAAATATATTTTTTAATATTTTGCAACTCTATTATACTTTTTTTAACTTTGAAAATTATGTAATGTTTACTTTTTTTGGGGGGAGAAACTGCACTCCCATACTGGTAGCGTACAAAGGTACATCACCACATGAATCCTATCCGCCATATTGCTAAACTCGTAAATGATGCGCTGTTTGTATCCGACGACTTTGTGGCACCGCATCCCGCCTAACATCATATATGCATGAAGTCACCCCAGCTGCTACTTTGGTATCCGACGGGTACACAGTGCCAAGCCATGCGTTACGTCATGTATGTATGGGGTCGCGCCCGCTGAGCGTTGTGTATGTGACAAGTACACGCTGCCAGGCCCTGTGTTAAGTCACAGATGTATGATGTCGCGCCAGGTACGCCATCCCCTTGTTTTTTTTCTTCTCTCAAAAGTATATCTAAATAACTTTAAACAGTATACGGGAGCAAGCGATAATCTAAAATATTTCAAACATTTATATATTTCTAACTGTAATAAACTTATATTAGGATAAATATATTTTATCAAAATAGCGTCGGGTGCGGCCTCCTTGCGCGCTCGGTGTGCGATTGCCATGTGACCTTAAAAAAAAGAATTTGATTGCTTCATAACATTTCCCATTGTAACAGTTGGACGACCCCACCCATTTTACTCATTCTCTCTACAGCGTTTGATGAGAGACACCTCTTCTGCTTAGAGAGTTTTTTTGCTTTTTTTTTATTGCTGTGTACACATATCTTATACTACACACAACATGCAACGATCATCTTGATCAATATTCATGGTCTGTACATTAGCCTTCCAAGTGTGATTGCCATGCATCTCAAACGTTCAATTAAAAAACAAATATGTGTTACACCATGCCCCTGGTGTGTGCACATTATTGTGCTCCCGTTCGGACTGGGTAGTCGTGGTTCTATGAAGTGTCAGGAGCCACCGGCAGAGTGCACATCCTAGATCACATGTGACAAACAGTAAACAGCAATGTGTATTTTCTTTGCCGTACGCTTTGTTGTCAGCTTTACCAATATACTAATGTGTTGCTTGTGATATTTTCAGATTCACATATGACATATATTCCTTGACTGTAATGAGTGTTATCACTGTGTATGACGTAGCCTCACAGCTGATCCTCCCTCCATCTGACCAAATTCACAAGTGTACGCTTTGTGATAGCAACACTTTCAATAATACCGCACACCATTGACATGCGTGTCTGCGCATATCCACAACCTTGACAACGACATGTAATGTTCACCATTCAACCTTTTCAAACACCATCTCATTAACAATAGTTTCCGCCCTCCCAACACATGCTACACTAATGTAAATTGCACACTCTGCGAGGCCAAAACTACAAAAGAAACACACATAAGTACACTTCTTGGCCACACAGGAACTGAACAACGCCCAGGTCCCCAGAATAATTATTCACACCCCTACGCTGGCCCGGTGTACGCAAGCCCAGCCTACTTTGCGTACGTATAAATAGGATAACCACCACGACACACGTCCCTCTTCTTCCACACTGCCTCAGGTGATATGGCCGCATCCACCGCGTATATCACAATGCGCAACAACAAAAAAGGGATCCATGAGGTGTACACCATCCTGGCAATCAACACGGGCTCTAAATTGTGAGCCCTACTGCCCGTCATCTACAAAAGGGATCCATGAGGTGTACACCACCCTGCAATCATCACTCCACCTGAATTGTGAGCACTGCTGCCCGTAGTGTTTGCTCACACAACAGTGACAGTGTTTGATTGATTCAGATGATCCGTCCGTCACCGCCCCCTTTTGTACCGCACACAACAGTGACAGCAGGTAAGCAGAGTGGCCTGGGTGCACAGGGCCTCCAATTGAGTATGGTGCAGCGGGACGGGTGGGGTGCATCACCCTGGCTGCGCAGGTGCGAACAAGCGATGTTACTGTGCGTAATGATGTGATCTCTGACCTGATTCAGTCTCATCTCTGTCTCTTTTTAAAGACCTGCTGGACAGTACTGTAGACCTGAGCCAGCAGGCAGCGCTGCCCTACAGACACCTCTTGAGCGCGGTGCTGCGTAAGGGATGGGATGCATCAGCCTAAGTGAGCACGTGCGAATAAACAATGTTGCCTGTGTAATGATGTGATCTCTGACCTCGTTCAGTCACATCTCTGTCTCATTTTAAGGACCTGCTGCACCATACTGTAGGGCTGAGCCAGCGGGCAGCGCTGCCCTACAGACACGGGCGTTGGCTTTACGGGCACTGTAGTGAGCTTGTTACAAAGTGTACATGCACACAGGCTTCCGCCACTGCATTACACGTGCACATTATGCTTCTAGCATGCGCTCTGTTCCTTTCTAAATAAACCTTCGTATAGCGTATTATTATTTAACCTTGTGAGTTCCTGAGCACTCCAACTCCTCTTTCAACCACATTTACCACAAACAGTTGGTAGATCGTACTTCAAAAACGAAGGATGCATTAAACTCCTGTTTTCTATCAAGCTTGAAATAAACCTTCATTTACCTCCAGACGTTTCCACCATAATATTATTTCTTCCTTTTCAGACATTCAATCGATTGCCTAAAGAAGGGGGGAGCGGGAGCTAGCCCCGCAATGATGCCCTGGGCATTCTGGCACCTTCCATTGTGGTATCAAGACACCGTCCCGACCGGAGACCTGGTCTACCGTACAAATGTACCCCAGACTCGGAGCTTGCACCAACACGTCCTGGGACACACTGGTGGTGGCAGGTGAGCAGTGAAGCCTCGGTGTGCAAGACCTACAATTGAGCACAGTGCGGGGGAAGGGGCTGGGGTGCAGCACCCTGGGTGCACACTGCATGTAATCGATATTCCCGTACCTAATAATGTAGGACTATATTACCAAAGAACGGCAATACCATTATCGCCACTTTGGCGGCAGGAAACTGCCACTAAAGCGGCGATAATGGGCCTGATAATATGCCCTTGTGAATTCCCATGGAAGCCCAGGTTCACACCAGAACCTGGGCTTCTATGGGAATTCACAAGGGCATATTATCAACCCCTTATCACAGCTTTAGCGGCAGTTTCCTGCCGCTCAAGCGGTGATAATATTATCGCCGTTCCCTGATAATATGGGCGCTAATCTCTGGCCTCATGTGTTTCATTTTAAGGACTTGCTCAACCACATTCTTTCTCGCGGACCCCAGCGTCCTAGAAAAATGGGTGATGGGAGGGTAAACACTAAGGGCTAGGTGGAGTAGGCGGACACTCTGTCTCTTACTCCCTCTCTTCTTTGGACTCTCCCTCCCCTTCTCCCTTCCACCCACTCCCCCTCCCTTCCATTCTCGCTATTGTCCTATCATTCGGATCACCTTTCTTTACCTCTACATAGCACACATACTTATGTTTCATTTTTGTCTTGCAGGTTTCCTACGCTGCTTTCACTGGAGTCCAACCTACGTTTTTATATTATATTGTTTGTTTTATTAAACTTACGTTTCTATTTATTTATGTTTTAATAAAGGTTACTTTTTTTTCAAATAAATAACTGAGTGTATAGGTCTTTTTTTTCTGACAACACTTGTCTATTATTTATTGTAAAAATCATCTGTTAATAGGACTTTTTAATGTAAAACTTTTCTACTATTACAGTGCACCTACCAAACATAATCTAACTGACTATTAGACAAATGATGCCTGGGTAATTCTACAACTGCAAGAGTTCTATAAGTGTATCACTTTATAACACCATAAGTACTGCCCAGGTGATTACCAAACAAATAAAGCACTGCCTAGGACCACAGAGGCTTCAGGGACTGCCAAGCCCCACCCTGCATATTTAAATAAAGCTCCGGAGTGTGGGGATCCCCGGACTTCAGTTGGCCTCAACCCTCCCCTGAACAATTAGTAAACAATACCCAGGAAGGTGGCAGTTCCCTAGGCTGCAAAACGTCTCTGTGCCCTCCGTGCCTAATTCACATGTGACATTAAGATCCCCAGTCCTACAGAGACCACGCAATATAATAACTGGATTGGCCACGGAACATTACCCGCCAGGGGACTCATATAAAAGAACGGGTGAGACCCCGCTTTTTTTTTGTTTCCTTTTTTCTCTCCATTTTTACCATCCGCATCAACCTCTATCAAAGCGATACAAGGTTTTCCTCCTCTCGCTTCAAGGAGTCAAATAAGTATTTGCTATCACAGGGTGGAAGCCATGCACCATCTCTCTAATAGCAAACACAAATGTCCCGCCAATGCACACCCCGAGACAGTGTATGAGCTGCGCCTGACATGTTGCCCTCCCAAGGACCATGATGCATTTGTTAGTATAAACGCATACTAACCCTACTTATACAGGTGTAGTACAGCAATCAGAATGTAGTGAAGAAACAGAGGAAGCGCAAAATCTAAAAATATAAATCCTACCAGAAGTCGGATGACATAGTTCAATGAGCCGACGACCCTGGCATGAGTAGAAACAGCTACACGAAGAAAACGGGTCTTCAGCAAAACGCAAGCAATTATGAAATATTGGTGAGTGGTGCTTTCTTTTTACCGTCTTCGCTTCTCGACAAACTTATGTAGTGAAGAGACAGACAGCAGTGGATCCAATAAGTAGATTTATTACAGAAAAACAAGACACCTGAAACAGCCACCAACAGGAGCAGACAGCAAGGCAACTGTCTTCTCCAGCACTGTGTACAAAGTCTGCAAGGTTCCCCTCATGACAGCCCTACATTCTAACATTACATACTTAGATTCTAGTAGAATTACATACTAACATTCTACTATAACTTACATTGGAATACTACACAGAGCACATGACTTTACAGCAATGAGCTCATGGTTTCATCCACGAATCTTGAGACCGGTAGGGGTAAGTATTTCGCTTCCCACACCTATATTGTATAAACATGAACTAACACTATTTCCGCAGATATGCTACAGCACCCAGAGCACATCACTTTACAGCAATGAGCTCACAATTTAGGTTTACGGTTTAATCCCCGAGTCTTCACACCAGTACTGGTGAGTAGTTCGCTGCCCACTCCCTATATACTATAAACGCATACTAACACTACTTACACACTTAGACTACATCGGCTAGTATCCTACAGCGCCCAGAGCCCATCACTATACAGCAATCAGCTCGGTTTGATCCCCGAGTCTACCCACCGGTAGGCGTGAGTACTTCGCTTCCGACATAGTATAAACGTACGGTACCGATCAGTAGTTCGCTTCCCACTCCCCGTATGGTATAAATGCCTACTAACACTACTTGCACACGTATACTACAGTGCCCAGAGCCCATCCTTTTACAGCAATCACCTCAATTTCATCCACAAGTCTTCACACCGGTAGGCGTAACTACTTTGCTTCCCGCTTCCGGTATACTTTCAACACACAATAGCGATCAGTAATTCGCTTCCCACTCCATGTATGGTATAATCGCCTACTAACACTACATGCACACGTATGCTACAAAGACCAGACCACATCACTTTACAGCAAAGAACTCACGGTTTAGGCTCTCTCTTTCATACCCGAGTATAGCAGCATCTCATTTCAGGGCCATGTCACTATGAGCAACACCGCACTTTCAGACCGGTAACAGCGACTACTTCGCTTCGCACTCCCCCACAAAGCTTACAGTGCTCCTACCCTCCTTTCCCACTTTTTTTGCCCTTTTTTCCCCTTACTCGCTTCAACGGAATCACAAAATGGCGGGCAACACTTCCTAGTTGCAACACCATCACAGCCAATAAGCAGCAAGCTCTTGCTCGTAACGCCTCAGCCAATCAGATGGCGGAATTTCCAAATATCAATATCTGTAAATTTCGATATTTCTCAAAAACTATTGGACGGATTTACACCAAATAAACAAAAGCGTGCTTCCTACACCAAGACCCTTCCCCCTGCCAAATTTGGGGTCATTCCGTTCACCCGTTCGACCTCTAGCCTTGTCTAAACTTTCCTATGGAAATTAACATCGAGAAAACACGTTTTGGGACCAACCTTTTATCTCGGCCCCCCTTGACGAATCACCCCTAAACTTTCAACATAGGAGCTGATATGAACAAAGTATTCGTTTACAAAATTTCATGAAGATTCATCAAATGATGCCAAAGTTATAAGCAAAACAAAAAATGCTCTTCTTATGGAAACTTGGTCCTAACTCTATAACTACCTACTGGTGACCGCCAGTAGGTAATAAAGAACACATTAGAATAGTTCCTTGATTTTTTTAGCTTTCAAAACTTCTCTCTATTACTGTATTCCTAATATTCCATTTAAACAATTTTATCAATATAACATAGAAGTCAGAAATGTAAAGTATTCTATCAACACACTTTCTAAAACATTCTACAACACGTGGAGGTTAAAAGCTGATCAATTTTTTTAAACCTTACGATCTGTTTTTGTAAAAACATTTTGAACATTTAACGGCACATGCAAGTTAAAAGGTTACGATTGTTTGACGTTCAAACACTGCAATCCAAATGCAAGTAGCAGGTGTGGTTGTCTTGATCAAATTTTATCCTATAATATGTACTCCACATTCAAACTGCTTTTTCTTAACCACTCACAAAGATGCTTTTCCACAAAATGAATGTGCACCCTACTTTTAAAAAACAATGCTTTTTATCTCCCAATCAGGTACCGTTTTTTATGCGAAAAGAAACTAGTTCCCCATCTTTAAACATATCTCTTTTTCTATGAAGGCACTGCATGAGCAACAGACATCTTTCCATACCTTCCAGCCATACCTTCACAATGCTAGTGTGGATCGTAGGACATAGGTATGTTTTCTAGTGCAGGAGGTATTTAGAACAGAGACGTATTGACTTAGACGAAGGTTTACAAAATGGGGACATCAAATGGTTTGGGCAGAGAGGATTGAAGTGGCACCAATTGTTGCCTTTGGCTAAAACCTGTTTGCATCTCGAACACCCTGACCTCATGATTGTGCACTGTGCTGGAAACGACCTAGGCACATTAACTGGGGTAGGTTTGGAAATGCTTATGACGGACACCTTTGGACAATTTATGTTACTCTCGCCTCAAACTGTCTTTGTATATTCCAATATATGCCAAAGACAGAAGTAGAAATGGTCCAAACAATTTTGTCATCAGATTGAAAAATCTCGGAAGAAAGTCAACAAAGCTGTGTCTGCATACCTCAGAGACCACAAAATGATCTCCATCTACAACAACAACATACGTTTTGATATGGCGGATATATACAGAAGTGATGGAGTACATTTCACAGATCAGGGCAACTGAGGTTTTCCTGAATAACAGGAAGCTGTGTATCCACACTTATATGTAGCTCCAACTAATGAACACAAGGGCTCTTTTTAGAGCCACCCTATAACTTACAACTTAGGCCCGCAATTTTAGGGCCAGATATCGGCAACTCCCGGACCCTCGCCAAAATGTATTCTCTATACAGCTGTGGCACAGCAACCAGACCATCTCACTTTGCAGCACAGACCTCTCGCTTTGATCCCCGGCTCTAGTCACCCATGAGGGTGATTAGTTTGCACTTTACAAATACCGTAATGATTTACCTTTGCACTCCCTATACAACACCAGCTAAGCACCACATACAAGTTGAACATGTGTGGCACAACACACAGAGCACATGACTTCAAAGCATAGCACACACAGTTTAGGCTCACGGTTTCATCCCTGAGTCCAGCAGCAGCTCAATTTAACAGCATGACACTCTAGGCAATACCTCACTTAATTTCCGTACCCAGCACTTTCAGACCGGTACAGGTCAGTTGTTCAACGGCTTTATCCCGAGTCTGTCAGCATCTCAGCTTACGCCCCAAGCGCCATCAGACCCGTAGGAGTGAGTAGCTAGCACTTCACAAATACCAAATTGATTTGATACGCACAAATTTAACTCCACACTCCCTCTATAACACTCCCTAACCACCATACACAAGCTACAATGTTCGAAACAAAAGTTCATCCAAGTAGATATAACTACATGCTGACACTACTTGGAACGATGTGGCACAGCGGCCAGAGCACATGACTTCGCAGCATATGACACACAGTTGTGACTCACGCTTTCATCCCTGAGTCCGGCAGCAGCTCAGCTTAGCAGCATGAGACTCTGGACAGTACCTCACATATTTTCCGTACCCCAGGACTTTCAGACCAGTACGGGTCAGTAGTTTGTCCTAGTAGTTATAAACACATGCTGACACTACTTCCACAAGTGTAGTGCAGCGGCCACGGCACATGACTTCACAGCATAAGACACACAATTTGTGTTCACTCTTTAATCCCCAAGTCCCGCACCAGATCACCTTAGCAGCATCAGACTCTAGGCAATACCTCACTTAATCTTCATAGCCCGCCACTTTCAAGCTAGTAGGGGTGAGTACTTCACTTCGCACCCCCTCTATAGCACACCCTAAACACCCCACAGAGGTTACAGTGCTCCTACCCTCCTTTTTCCCACTTTTTTCCCCTTACTCGCTTCAACAGAATCACAAAATGGCAGCCAACACTTCCTAGTTGCAACCGCTCGCAGCCAATCAGCAGCAAGCTCGTGCTTGTAACGCCTCAGACAATCAGATGGCAGCATTCCCAAATATCAATATCTGTAAATTTCGATATTTCTCAAAAACGACTGAACGGATTTACACCAAATAAACAAAAGCGTGCTTTCTAGACCGAGACCCTTCTCCCTGCCAAATTTGGGGTAACTCTGTTCACCCGTTCGACCTGTAGCCTTGTCTAAAGTTTCCTATGGAAATTAACTAGGAGAAAACACACTTTGGGACCCCCTTTTTTCTCGCCCCCCCTGACGAATCACCCCACACTTTAAACATAGGAGCATATATGAACAGAGAATTTGTTTTGAAAATTTCACGAAGAATCGTCAATCGGCGCCAAAGTTATTGGGAATAGAATGTAGCTATTTTCCTATGGTAACTAGGTCCTAACTATAACTACGTACTGGTGACCGCCAGTAAGTAAGTAGGTAGGTAGGTAGGCAGGCAGGCAGGCAGGAAGGAAGGAAGTAAGGAAGGAAGGAAGGATATATACATATATATATTACCTACTGGCGGTCGCCAGTAGGTAGTTATAGTTAGTACCTAGCTACCATAGGAAATCCGCAACATTCTATTGGGAATAACTTTGGCGCCGGTTGAGGAATTTGCGTGTAATTTTCCAAAATTTAGGCCAGCTCCGCTCCGCTCCTTCCCTGCAAGTTTAGGGGGATTCGTGAAGTGGGGACCGAGAAAAAAGGGGGGTCCCAAAACGTGTTTTCCCCATGTTAATTTCCATAGGACGAATTGACAAGGCTACAGCCCGAACCGCTGAACGGAATTACGCCAAACTTTGCAAAATTGTAGGGACTGGTACGCAGAAGTGCCTTCGCTATATTTGGTCAAAATTGCTCCAGGTTTTTTTTCGAAAATTAACTTCAAAAACACATATATATCTATAGGCGCGCTCCGAGCGCTCACCAGTACGCGTACCGGGGAGAGCACCCGGCGTGCTACGGGAGTGCGCGAGCGGAAAGCTGGTTGGCTGTCGGATGTCTGTCAACATTCTAAACAGTCCGGAGAGTCCGCCATCTTGTGTCTCGGTAGAATCGAGACACAAGAGGTGAAAATAAAAAGGGGGAAATGATTAGAAGGGGGCAGGGTAGACACCCCCTGACCCCCTAGGTTTTCTGAGGGGGGCCTAGAAGGACCCTGAAGGGCAAAAAACGATGTATTTTTTTTGCAATTTTCGCGGGGTAAGCGCTGGGTGCGTTCCCATGTACGCTCACCAGTACGCGCACCCTGAGCGCACCACGGGGAAAAACAGTGTAAAAAATTAGAGTAAAAAAATAATTTAGAGTGCTTAGAGGTAGGGTAGCTCTGAAAAGAGCTGTTGTGTTATGTGGGTGTTTTTTGTACCTACAAGTAGGTACCAATGCAGAGTCTCAAATGCAAGAGGAAGACTCTATTCCCCTCATCTGTAAAATGTACACCATCTTTCCTATAGATGCCTTGCATGTTGTAACGCAAGTTGTTGTGGTAAATGGAACCCATACCATAGTCTCTGAGGAAAGCAGAAACAGATTTATTCACATGTTTCGTTGCTTTCTCAATCTGTGGACAAAATTGGTTGGACCAGTTCCATTTTTGCCTTTGGCATATATTAGAAAATACCAAGGCAGTTTTTGGAAAAAGTGACATCAATTGCCCAAAGATGTCCTTTAAAAGCATTTCCAGACCTACCCCAGTCAAAGTGCCCAGGTCATTGGCACCACAGTGCACAATTATGAGGTCAGGGTGTGGTAGATGCATAAAGGATTTTATCAATAATGAAACTGTACTGCACTGTTACTGTGACACAGTTGCTGTGGTATAAAGTAACTTATGTTGTAAACTAGTGTTTATATCGTTTACTTATTGTAATTGCTATGTAGTATGTTTGTAGTGGTCTATAATATGTTATTTTTTCTTTACCACAGATTGTAATCATCTATAGAAAGATAAAAGAATATGCCGCCAAAGGAAAGACGTCAAAAGAAATATAAACAGGATTTAAAGTCCAAGAAAACAGAAATACAAGACTGATCGAAAACACAATCTTCAGTGAAAAAAAATAATGCTCCTGGTAAGTGTTGAATCGGAGGTCAGCACCTCCGTAGCAGATAAAAGCGAGGGGAATGGCACAGAATATAGGCGTGAGGTGATGGGGTGAAACAAAGGGCAAATGGACACCAGGTCAGGGTCGGGAGTGCTGCCCCCTTGCGGGCCGCCTCCTTTTATTCTCCCCCCCCGCAGGCCACGCCTGGCCTGCAGATGTCAGGATGGGTGAGGGGTGACGTGTCACAAACAACTAGAGCGGGGACATTACATCCCTATCCAACTATAACTTTTTTTTTTTAAATGAAAACAGTCTGCAACAAAAAAAGTTCGACACATGCAGAGTCTCCCAGGTTGCTAGCATGTTGAGGGTGTCGCTGGCATGTCTCTTGTTGAGAGATCAGCTTCTCAGCAAACAGGCGTAGTCTCTAAGTCTTTGACTAGGCCGCGGGTTTGGCCGCAATCCATATCTCTGCGACCGGGATCCTCCGATTGGGGCGCCCTGGCTCACGCTGTTTTCCATGGCCGCCGGTATCAGTGGGCCTCCTACTTCCTCCTTTTCCACTTGTTGTTCAGCCTCAGCTATTTCGCCTCCGCCTTCAGCTGCCCGTTCTCCTTCAGCATTCCCTTGCCCCGGGGCGAGGTCCACGTTTTCGCTTGGGGTGATCTTTTTGAACCAGGAGGTGTTCCGGGACACTTCTTCTTCTCCTTTCCGTGCTGTCACCATGGTTCCTGAGGTTGAGGCTACAGTCCAGGTGCCTGGCTCAAAACGTGTCTGGAATTTTCCTCCTGACCGCCTGTTCTTGATGATCACACGTGTTCCTGGTTCTATCCTGTTGGGCTTCGCTCTCCGAGTGTGGCTAGCTCGTTGGTTTCCCCGTGTTCTTCTTTCCTGGATGTCTTCCACCGGAGCTGGAGCTGGTGTCCATCCCGGGTTGCTAGGAAGGAGGTCTCTTCGGGGTCCCTGAAACATGAGGCTCCATGGGCTTCTCTGGGTGGTGCAGTGAGGGGTGCTCTTGTATTCACGCAGGAATTCGTGTAACCTGTGTTCTGGGTCGGCTTGTTCCACCAGAGCAATGCGAAAAGTTTTGTTAAGGGTGCGCATAAACCTTTCCACGTCACCATTGGCTTGGGGGCATTGTGGGGTAATGCGGCGGTGATGGATTCCCCTCTGTTGTAGGAATATGGCGAACTCTGTACCTTGAAAAGGAGGGCCATTGTCACTGCGTACTTCCTGAGGCTACCCGAACATTGCAAAGATTTTTTCGAGTGCCGGGCCCACGTGGCTGAAAGCCGTGGATGCCACTATTTCCACTACCGGGTACTTTGAATAGGCATCGATGATTACTAGGGTATGTCCACATCCAGGGAAACTTCCAAAATCGACACTTATCTTGGTCCAGGGCTTCACACATGCTTCTTCTGTGATAACAGGCTGGGGCCTGTGTGGGGCGCTTGTCAGTTGGCAAAGCATGCAACCCCGCACATGTTCTTCGACTAGTTCATCTAGGTCCATGAACCACATTTTCTCTCTTATCCTCGTCTTCATCTTGGTTACCCCTTGGTGCCCTCCATGGGCAAGTTGTATCACCCGATGTCGCAGAGTTTGGGGGATGACTAGTCGAGATCCTCGTAGGAGTATGTTGTCCTCAGTGGCACTTAACTCATGTCGGATCCGCCACACTTTCGTAAGTGCTTCTTTATCCTCTACAGTCCAGGAATTGGTGTGACGGAGATATTCAGCCCAGGATCCCTCCTGCACCGCTTTTAGTGTCCGAGCATACACAGCATCAGTAGTGGCGGCCTCTTTGATGTCTTCGAGTGTCATGTTATTTGGGCATGAGGTTAGGGCTACCCACTGGGCGAATTCGTCACAGTTTTCATCTTCTCCCACTTGGTCTTGCTCCCCGGGGTGGCGGGACAAAAAATCCGCTGGGTTTTTAGCGCCTGGCCTGTAGACCACCTCCATTTCGTAAGGTTGTAACTGAATTGCCCATCTCTCAATGCGCGGAGGGGGGTGTGGTGCAGTCCCCTTGAAAAGGGATACCAGTGGCTGATGGTCAGTGACCATAACGAATGGGTGTCCTCGCAGATACAGGTGGAAGTGACTGCACGCCCATTTAATGGCTCAGCGCTTCTCTTTCAATTTGCGCATACTTCGTCTCCGTTGGAGTGAGGGCTTTGCTTGCAAACGCCAGTGCGACCCATTGTCCTGGCTCTTGTTCCTGTGTGAGTACCGCTCCCAGGCCTATGGGACTGCCATCCACCAATACTTCTGTTTGTTTGTCTGCATCAAAGTAGGCCAGGGTGGCTTTTTCCAACAGTGCGTCTTTGATCCCTTGGAACGCTTCCTCTTCCTTGGTTCCTGTGGCCGGCAGGGAGGGAATAGGCAAGAGACGAGTCTTAGTTGTGATCAAACCAGGTTTTATTGACTGAAACAGTCTGTCAGTACAGGTAGGGCGACTCGACACAGCACGCGGTGAGCGACTTCTTTCCTTCCTGCTTTTATGGATGACCCCCTCCGCTCGGCGCCGGGTCGGGCTCCGCCTTCCTCTTCCGTCGTGGTCCGTCTTGGCCCAGGTTCCGCCGAAGGGGGAGACAGAAACAGAGGTGGTATCAGTACGAGGTTCGACTCACAGGTTGCTTTCGGGAAAAGGGGTGAGGGAACAATTAGTGCTTCAGCTACGTCCCGGATAGTGAGGGTTGTGCACGGGGGACTTACTCTACGGGCTTTTGGGTTCTCCCTTCCTTAACCGCAACCACCCAGTAACCCTACCACGTACCTCTGTTAGCCACGCCCCTCCAGGGGAGTGGCTGGGCGACTCGTGGGTCCGTTGCCCTCCTGGGACCGTCTCTCCCGATGGTCTGCGTAGGGCTCCGAGTCTTCTTCCACCCTTCTCCTCCTCTCGCCGTGAGTCTCCTACTCCTGAAGCGCCGTCGCCCTCCTTCTCCGCAATCTCCTCCTCTGTGTCCACTGCTCCGGCTCTGGCAGGGCGGTCGTCGGCTCCGCTGCTTCAAGCCGCTTCTCCTCTCCACGATTCGCCTCGGCTCAACACTCCTCCTCCGCTCCACGCCTCTCCTTCTCTCCCCGCTGCTCTTCTCCTCTGTTCGACTCCGCTGCTCCACGCCACACCTCCACTCTGCTCCGCTCTGACCGCTCCTCCGGTGTATAGACACACCTGTTCCGGCAGCTGGGCGTCATTTATGCTGATGTTGTGCTCCTCCTCTTCCTCACTCGGTCTTGGCCAATTAAAGGGGCCGTGCTCCATATCCTCCTCATCACAGCTGTACTGTTCTAGCCCCTGGTTCCAGCTCTCTCTCTCTGCCACCTGTTGAAAGAAGAGGGGGGGGGGTCATAGTTTACAGTCGCCTTCCGGGATACAAGGGGGGCGTCCCCCGCCTCCCGGTTACACACCTCCCCCCTGGACACTTCCGTTCGGGAAGGGGATTACGGGACAGGTAGTCCGCCCCAGTGTTGTCCGCTCCTTTCTTGTGACGCACTGTGAAGGCATACGGCTGCAGTGCCAAGAACCACCGCAACACCCGAGGATTATTGGATCGGTTGCGGGCCATCCATAGGAGGGGGGCGTGGTCCGTGTACAGAGTGAAGGGCCGCCCTTCAAGGTAGTATGCCAGTTTGTCCACGGCCCATCTGATGGCCAAACACTCCTTCTCCACCGTCGGATATTTCAATTCCCTCTGGAACAGTTTCCGACTAACGTATAATATCGGATGGTCCACCCCGTCCTCCCCTGTCTGTGATAAAACCGCCCCTATTCCATGATCCGATGCGTCGGTATGTAGCGAGAAGGGTTTCTTGAAATCCGGCGAGGTCAGTATGGGGGTCGTGGTGATCCTTCGTTTTAGCGCGGTAAACGCGCTCAGCATTTCCACTGTGGGGGATGACAACTTGGATTGTTTGAAGTTGGTCTGGAGGGTGTTCGTGAGGGGAGCTGCAAGCTGGGCAAACTGGGGGATGAACCGCCTGTAGTATCCTATCAGCCCAAGGAAGGCACGCATCTCCTTTTTGGTGCTCGGAAAGGGGGTTTCAGCGATGGCTCGGACTTTCTCAATCTGGGGCTCAATCAGGCCATGCCCTAGTACGTATCCAAGATACTTCACTTTCTGGAAGGCTAAGCGGGTTTTCTTTGAGTTAATCTTCAATCCGGCTCTCGTGAGTGTCCCCAGCACCCTATCCAAATGGAATAGGTGGGTTTCCCAGTCCGGGCTGAACACTACGATGTCGTCCAGATAGGCGGAGGTAAACGTCGTTAGATCTGTCAATACATTATTCATCAGCCTTTGGAAGGTGGCAGGGGCTCCATGTAGCCCGAAGGGTAGGACGTTGAACTCATAGTGTCCCGAGTCCGTGGAAAAGGCTGTTTTGTGACGGTCTTCTTCCCGCAGGGGCACCTGGCAATATCCTTTAGTTAAATCGATGGTACTGATGTACTTGGCTTCTCCTAGTTTTTCGATTAATTCCTCGATCCGGGGGATCGGATAGGCGTCGAAGGTTGATATTTCGTTGAGGGCGCGGAAGTCCATGCAAAACCGGCGACTTCCGTCCGGCTTGGGTATCATTACTATCGGACTGGACCATTGGCTATTGGAGGGACGGATCACTCCCAGTTGCAACATATCGTCTATTTCTTGTTGTATCCCTCTTCGTCGGGCTTCTGGGACGCGGTATGGTCTGATTTTTACCACTTGTCCTGGACGTGTGCGTATCTGGTGTTCTGCCATGGTTGTCCGTCCCGGCTGGTCCGAGAAGACCGAGGAATGCTGTTTCAGGTAGCCATTAATTCATGTCTCTCCTGCGCCACTAAGTCGTCGTTGATCACGAGGTGTCTTAGGGTGCTCCCCTCTAAATGGGGAGGGGATTCGACCAAGTGTACCTCTGAAGGAGGAGGACCCAGCCATTTTTTTAGCATGTTTATATGGTACACCTGTGTCTTCCTGGGGTGCACCTGTAATTTGTAGCTGGTGTTTCCGATGGTAGAGAGGACCCGATAAGGCCCTCCCCACTCGGCCTTGAATTTCTGCTGGGAGGAGGGTAACATCACCAGAGCCCAGTCTCCTTTTTGCAGCCTCCTCCACCTTTTCCCTTTGTCGTAGCACTTTTTCTGCTTTCTCTGACTCTGTTCGAGGTTTGTATAGGCTAGGTCCCTCATTTTACCTAGTTTCGATCGGAGATTCCTGGCATACTCCAAAGTGTGCACCGTCTCTTCTGGGGTCTCTTTCTCCCAGGCCTCCTTAGTCATGTCCAGGCGAGATCTTGGTTGTCTTCCGTAAAGCAGTTCGAAAGACGAGAAGCCTGTACTGCTCTGTTTTTTCCCCCTTATCACATACAGAGCGAGGGGTAATATTTGATCCCAGTCAGATCCGTTCACCTCCAGCATTTTCCTTAGTGTGGTCTTTAATGTTCGGTTGTACCTCTCCACGAGGCCGTCTGTCTGTGGATGGTATACAGCGGTACGTATTTGGTGTATATTAAGCAGGTGACACACCTCCTTCATTAGCTTGGACACGAATGGCGTCCCCTGATCTGTCAGGATTTCTTTGGGGAACCCCACTCTGGAAAACAGTTCGAGCATTTTGTCGGCTACTTGTCGAGTTGTGGTGGAGGAAAGCGAAAACGCCTCGGGGAACCGGGTGGCGTAGTCCACCATCACTAACACATATTGGTGCCCTTTTCGGGTCTTTGGAAGGGGACCGATAAGGTCCATTCCCACTCGTTCGAACGGTACTCCAATAATGGGGAGTGGTTGTAGGGGTACCGCTGGGGGGCGGGTCATGTTCTTTTTTTGACACGTTTCACACTTCTGGCAGTATTCCATAGCGTCCTTATAAACACCCGGCCAATAGAAATGGCGGAGTATGTTCTGGGTCGTTTTCTCTGCCCCCGTATGGCCGGCGACGAGGTGGGCATGGGAATAGAACAATACTTGTTCCCTGAACGCCAGGGGGATGAGCAGCTGCTCCGGTTCATCTTTCTTTCCCTGTCGGTATAGTAGCTCGCTTTTTATAAAGAAACGGGGATAAACGACGGGGTTCTGGCCTTGGTTCCTCTGTGCATTGTCCCAGGCGTTAAATAGCGTGGCATCATTCGCCTGGGAGAACCGGAAACTGCGGTCAAGTACCCAGGGTTCTTGGGTCACCAGAGCCGGCTTAGGGCATTTCCCGGCGTGGTTTTCCATGCTATCGTGGAACATCTCCAGGAATGCAGGGTTATCCGTCCCGATAATGAGGTCTTCGGGGAGAGTATCCAACACCCCTACCTTAATGCTCTGTGGTCTACCCCCCCTGGGGTATATGGGGAGGAGCGCTACCGGATAGGGGCGGACGTCCCCATGTACACATCGAATGTAGACTCGGTCGTCGGGGAGCAGGTGGGCGGCTTTCACGTGTTGTGTCTGTACCACAGACTGACGACACCCTGAATCTAACAACGCTTGTATGTAAGACCCATTCACCCTCACACTTACTCTGAAGGCTGGGCCCATCTCCGCCGAGTATAACACTGTTCTGGGGAGGTACCCGACCTCCATTGGCTCTTCGTTGGTTTTTCTCCTAGGGCACATCCGGGCGATGTGTCCCCAGTTGTCACAGTCAAAACATTGAGGACCACTGTGCGACGGGGGTTCCGGCCTCCAGGGTTTGGGTTTCAAGGCCTCCGGCAGTCGTACCGGTTTCCTTTCTGGTTTCACGGAGGGCCTTGTCTTCTCCGGCTCCCTCCCCCCAAGGGGCTCTGGGTTGGGCTCTCGTAAAGGTGGTGGCCATCTCGACTGCTTGTGCTGTAGTGAGATCATGGTGTTGTCGCAACCACCTCTGAGTGGCATACGGCAGGGCTTCCAAGAATTGTTCTAGATACACCCTGTCCATAATCTGCTCCTTTGTGCATACCTGGGGGGTCAGCCATTTGTCTGCCGCCATCTTTAACCGCACAAACAGCGGTTTAGCGCCAAGAAACCGTTTGGTAAACGCTGCGCTCTACAAATGTTTTAAATTCCAAATTCCAAACAATGTTTTGGGGGTTTCTCCGGGGACACCCCTCTCCTTCCTAAACTTGATCCGATAGGCCTCCGTGTCCAAGCCCAGATGATACAAAATTATCCCTTTAATGTTAACATAGGTGTTATCCCCTGTCGGATTAGCCACCTGATAGGCGGCCTGGGCTTCCCCCACCAACAGGGGGGCAAGGAAGAAAGGCCACTTGGCCACAGGCCATCCACACGCCCGTGCAGCCCTTTCAAAATTGAGCAAGAAGGCATCCGGGTCCTCTCCCGGTATGTACTTCTGTAGGGACACACCCCCTATGCTGTGGGGTACCGTGCCAGCCATTAGGGCTACCGTGGCTATCACAGGATCCAGGGCATGAGCGGTCACGGCCGCCTTCATTATTTCCCTGTCAGCCTCGGCCGACTGTATTTGCTTTTCCATCACCCATTCCAGCCGTTCCTGTCCTTTGGCTAGTCTATCCAGGATCGCTTCCATCGTCGTTACACCGATGGGTAGATTGCCCGCATTCTCCACCACTGTGGCCGGCTGGGTGGGAATAGGCAAGAGACGAGTCTTAGTTGTGATCAAACCAGGTTTTATTGACTGAAACAGTCTGTCAGTACAGGTAGGGCGACTCGACACAGGACGCGGTGAGCGACTTCTTTCCTTCCTGCTTTTATGGATGACCCCCTCCGCTCGGCGCCGGGTCGGGCTCCGCCTTCCTCTTCCGTCGTGGTCCGTCTTGGCCCAGGTTCCGCTGAAGGGGGAGACAGAAACAGAGGTGGTATCAGTACGAGGTTCGACTCACAGGTTGCTTTCGGGAAAAGGGGTGAGGGAACAATCAGTGCTTCAGCTACGTCCCGGATAGTGAGGGTTGTGCACGGGGGACTTACTCTACGGGCTTTTGGGTTCTTCCTTCCTTAACCGCAACCACCCAGTAACCCTACCACGTACCTCTGTTAGCCACGCCCCTCCAGGGGAGTGGCTGGGCGACTCGTGGGTCCGTTGCCCTCATGGGACCGTCTCTCCCGATGGTCTGCGTAGGGCTCCGAGTCTTCTTCCACCCTTCTCCTCCTCTCGCCGTGAGTCTCCTACTCCTGAAGCACCGTCGCCCTCCTTCTCCGCAATCTCCTCCTCTCTGTCCACTGCTCCGGCTCTGGCAGGGCGGTCGTCGGCTCCGCTGCTCCAAGCCGCTTCTCCTCTCCACGATTCGCCTCGGCTCAACACTCGTCCTCCACTCCACGCCTCTCCTTCTCTCCCCACTGCTCTTCTCCTCCGTTCGACTCCGCTGCTCCACGCCACACCTCCACTCTGCTCCGCTCTGACCGCTCCTCCGGTGTATAGACACACCTGTTCCGGCAGCTGGGCATCATTTATGCTGATGTTGTGCTCCTCCTCTTCCTCACTCGGTCTTGGCCAGTTAAAGGGGCCGTGCTCCATATCCTCCTCATCACAGCTGTACTGTTCTAGACCCTGGTTCCAGCTCGCTCTCTCTGCCACCTGTTGAAAGAAGAGGGGGGGTCATAGTTTACAGTCGCCTTCCGGGATACAGGGGGGCGTCCCCCGCCTCCCGGTTACAGTTCCCCACCGCCAAACTGCTTCTGTTTTGCTCAGCGCACGTAGCGGTTCACTCCAGGTGGCCAAACCAGGTATGAACCGGCCACAATAAGTGGCCATACCTAGGAAGCTTCGGATTTCCGTCGGGGATTTTGGTGCTGGGGTGTCTTTGATGGCTCTCAACTTTCTGGGATCCACTTGTATGCCTTCTTGACTGAAGACGTATCCAAAGAATTTGATTGTTGGCTGAAAGAATTTACACTTCTCTCTGTGGAGTGTGGCCCCGTGAGCACTTAGTCGTTTCAAAGTGTCTCGGAGGTGTTTGTGATGTTCCACTGCTGTCTTGGAATATATCAGGATGTCATCGCTGACATTGATGACGCCCGGTAAGCCGGAGAGCAGTTCTCTGATGGTGTTCTGGAACACCTCGGCTGCAGATGATATGCCGAAATTGAGCCTTTTGTAGTGCCGAAGTCCTAGATGCGTGCTGAAGGTGGTAATGAAACGACTCTCCTCTGCCAGGGGAAGTTGATGGTAGCCTGCATTTAAGTCAATTTTGGAGAACCATTTTGAGCCATTGACGTCTGCAATGATATCGTCCATGGTGGGTGTCAAGTGGCGCTCCCTTCTGATGGCCTTGTTAGGGAGGCGCATGTCGATACATAGACGGATCGCTCCGGGTTGTCGAGGCTTTTCAACTATTACCATTGGGGACACCCACGGGGTAGGTCCCGACACCTTTTCAATGACACCCTGGCTTTCTAGTTTCTCTAATTCTTTCTCCACTATTGGTCTCAGGTGAAAAGGGATACGACGGTGTCGTAATGCAATGGGGTTGATTGTTTTGTCAATATGTAGCTTCACGGGCTCACACTTGATTCAGCCTAGGCCCCTGAAAAGTTCAGGGAACTGATCCAGCAGTTCATCAACCTGATGGGTTCGGATCCGATTGGCAAAAGCTATGAGTTTCAAATCTTCAGCTGTGTGGCTGCTCAGTAGTGTGTCAGCTTCCCTGTCGATTATGTGGATGGTCGCCATCACCTCCAGGTCATCCACCTTGATCGGTACTGTGATCTTCCCTTTGAGGGGAAGTGGAGTGTCCGCCCCATAGGCGAAAATCCGAGTTTTTGAGGGAACCACCGGCTTGACTTCATTGCCTCCCAACTGGACGATACACGTAGGTTGTGCTCGTCTACGTCGTTTCAATTCCCGTGCGAACGAGATTACATGTACCTCCTCATCTTCTGAGTCTGATGATTCATCTACCGCCGGTAGGAATGTCCCAGGACTGCGATATGCTCCTCCCAGAGGGGGTGGGTCACTCACAGACAGTTGTCTCACCGCCTTGGACATTGACTGAGGTCTCCTTGGAGTTTTTGCATAATTGCGTCTCCGACATACTGACGCAGAATGATTTGGAATCCCACACTGTGTGCATATCTTCCCTTGGGCTGGACAGTCTTTTGCAGCATGAGGTTCATGCCCACAGTATCCACACTTCTTTCCGGGACTTCTTCTTCGGGTCTCCTTAGGGTAGCGACCTCGTGTCGGTGTTCTCACTGCATCTGCTCGTTCTGTCTTCACAGCTTCAAGTTTTCCTGGAGGCTTGTTCAGTGCTTGGTCCATCGCCGTGGCTCTGACAGCTGAGAGCTCATGCGACCTCGCTAGGATTAAGATGTCTTCTAGCGTAATCCCTGGCTTCCTCAGGATGAGTCCTCGCAACGTTTTGTCTCTACACCCTTGGATGATTTGCCTTCGTATAGCTTTGGGTTGATCTTCGTCAGTGCAGATGCTGGCAAGTTCTCTAACTCGGGCATAGAATCTGTCCATGGATTCACCCTCGCGTTGTCGTGCTTGACCCAACTTGAATACCTCAAAGTCTTGGTTCAATTGTGGGTCAAAATGACCATTGAGTGCCCTCACTGCTGCGTCGTAGTCTCCCGCAGCTCCCGTGTCAGGCAGGTGTTTAAATAGCTTGAAGATTCCATCCCCTGCATAGTGGAGGAGTAGGGACCTCTTGATAGTGTTGTCAGTCTCTCTTGATACCACAAAGTAGTTTTCCAGCCGCTCTAGCCATATCTTTCATCGGGGAGACGCAGTGGATGGGTCTGTCAGTTCACTGAATGGGGGTAGAACCCCCGATGCGGCATGCTGAAACGGGATGTGAATCGGAATCGCGGGTGCGTCTTCCTCCCCCATGACTGCTGATTATTTTTGTGGTGTTTGTCTTTAACAATGCTTGTTTTTTAAGGTTGCCCCTCTGCTGTTGTCCTGACTGAGTTTATTATGTTGTATAGTATCTGTCCCTGTTTGTTGAAGCTCCTCAAAAGCGTTGCTGTTCGCGTGATATTTCTGGTTCTCTGTGGCTTATTTAAATTTCAGCTGCCAATGCTTGTTTTGCTGTGCCCCTGTAATTTTATTTTGTTTTACAGGCCTCGGTGCCGTCCCGGCTCCTCCACACACGAATTGTGTGTCAACACTATGCCTCAGATAGGCCTCCTTTTATTATGCGCATGCGTGCCGGGCCTCGCGTTGTAAAAAACGGCGTCAGAGCAGCGTCCCGCTTCCTCACCCTGTTCGCGCCGTCTAACATCCTCCCCCCCGCCGGTCTCCCCTCACAGCTCCTGCTTTATGCTGCTTATGGGCGGGGTTTCCAAAACAGGCAGTCCTCCTCACGGCCTCCCGGCATTAGTCTCGTCACCACACCGCTTCTCTCACGGGCCGTCTCAGTCAGGCCCCGGTGAGTTCCTTCAGTTTTCTCTTTTATATATATATTTTCAGTTGTTAGGGTGACCGCATCAGTTTCTTGCGATCCCACCCTCAGTCGCCAGTGTTGAATCGGAGGTCAGCACCTCCGTAGCAGATAAAAGCGAGGGGAATGGCACAGAATATAGGCGTGAGGTCATGGGGTGAAACAAAGGGCACACGGACACCAGGTCAGGGTCGGGAGTGCTGCCCCCTTGCGGGCCGCCTCCTTTTATTCTCTCCCCGCAGGCCACCCCTGGCCTGCGGATGTCAGGATGGGTGAGGGGTGACGTGTCACAAACAACTAGAGCAGGGACATTACAGTAAGCAAACTAAGGACTTTTTAAGGAAGTTATTGAAATGTAAAAAAAAAAAGATGTTGTTTCAAAGAAGAATAAGGCAGTAGAGAGAAAAAACTGTGCCCCTACAAAAATGTTAGACCTGTAGACCTGTATCCATGTGATAATACGATGCACCTGCTCACACTCTAATCTAACCTTTGATACACCAAGTGATAAATACAAACTACCATTCCTGAAATTATTGACACATCAATATCAGTAACTACATATGCACTCACTGATTCCTAGGTCTACACACATCCACTCATTCACACATACAATCACTCATACATACAGATACTCATCAATACAACACTATCATATGCACTCATACACCTATACAGACACTCACACACTGCCACTCATCCATGGAGTTACTCACACACCTAGTCAGTCATGCAAAGAATCAATCACACTCCCATTTCCTCATCTATACAGTTATACACACAAAACCTTACTTATTCAAACATAGACTAACACATACTTACTCTCTTTTACAATCACTGATACAAGTACACATTGATAGATACAGTCACTTATGCAATCACAGGCTCTCATGTACAGTCATTTATATATGCCAACTCTCACATGCACTGTATTTTACATATGTACTTACTTGGACATGTAGCACTGAGATATCCATTCACTCACCAACACATCCATGCACACAGTCAACCGCTCATACAGTTGTTTTCACATGCACTCTTGAACCCATATACCAAGTGAATCAACTGCTCACACATGTATGCACAGAGTCACACACCTCCTAGCCACCCAGACACACACGCAGCCTCACATACAAATACTTGGGCAACCAATCAATAACTCATATAGCCACTCATATAGCTACTGATCAACACATGCAGCAGCTTACACAACAACAGACATAATACACATTCAGACAGTTTAGTCACTAGCCCATGCATTCAGTAAGACACATTTAATCACTCACTCATACAGTCAGTCACGCACCTACTAAATCCTTCATCCAGACACTTATACATCCACTCATTCTTCAATATGTAAAACATATTTAAACTTTACAGAAACACACAGACACTGGATGATGTCATCAGTGATGTCATCAGTGATGTCATTTGAGATGTCATCAGTGATGTCATTTGAGATGTCATCAGTGATGTCATCAGTGATGTCACTGACCATGTCATGAATGATGTAATATGTGACATGATCAGCAGTGGATTGCGGGCGCGTGAGTTATAGTGAGTCCAACTAACTATAACATGGGAATTTCAATGGTTTTGTATGAGTAAAATGTTCAGCTAACTAAAACTGGTGTGAACCCTATGGTTTTTTCAGTGAATTTCAAAGGTTTTTTAAATGCTAATTCCTAACTATAACGAGTGTGAAACCTATGGGTTTTTCAGTGAATATATATATATATATATTCACTGAAAAAAACATAGGTTATACACCATATATAGTTAGGAATTAGCATTTAAAAAACCTTATTTTACTCACACAAAACCAATGAAATTCCATATATAGTTAGTGGTACTAACTATATATCACGCACCCGCAATCCACTGCTGATCATGTCACATATGACATCATTCATGACATGGTCAGTGACATCACTGATGACATCACTGATGACATCTCAAATGACATCACTGATGACATCACTGATGACATCTCAAATGACATCACTGATGACATCACTGATGACAACATCCAGTGACTGTATTTTTCTGTAAAGTTAAAATATGTCTTACATATTTAAGAATGAGTGGATGTATAAGTGTCTGGATGAAGGATTTAGTAGGTGCATGACTGACTGTATGAGTGAGTGGTTAAATGTGTCTCACTGAGTGCATGGGTTAGTGACTAAACTGTCTTAATTTGTGCATCATTATGTCTGTTGTTCTGTAAACTGCTGCATGTGTTGATCATTAGCTATATGAGTAACTATATGGGTTATTGATTGGTTGCCCAAGCATTTGTATGGGAGACTGAGAGTGTGTGTGGGTGGCTGGGAGGTGTATGACTCTGTGCATAGATGTATGGGTTCAAAAGTGCATGTGGAAACAGCTGTATGGGCGGTTGACTGTGTGCATGACTGTATTGGTGAGTGAATACATATCTCAGTGCTACATGTCAAAGTAAGTACATATGTAAATACAGTACATGTGAGAGTTGACATATATAAATAACTGTGCATAAGAGCCAGTGAATGTGTGAGTGGCTGTATGGATCATTGTGCTCTTGTATCCAGGATTGTATAAGTGAGTAAATATGTTTTAGTATATGTTTGAATAAGTAAGGTGTGTATAACTGTATAGTTGTGAAAATGGAGCTGTGATTGATTCTTTGCATGACTGACTAGGTGTGTAAGTAACTCCATGGATGAGTGACAGTCTGTGAGTGTCTGTTTACAGTGAGTGTATCTAAGGTTATATTAGAGTCTGAAGAGGTTCATCGTATTATCACATGAATGATGTCATCAGTGATGTGATCATTAATGTCAAATGAGATTTTATCAGTGATGTCATCAGTGATGTCATTTGAGATGTCATCAGTGATGTCATCAGTGATGTCATTTGAGATGTCATCAGTGATGTCATCAGTGATGTCACTGACCATGTCATGAATGATGTCATATGTGACATGATCAGCAGTGGATTGCGAGTGCGTGATATATAGTTAGTACCACTAACTATATATGGAATTTCATTGGTTTTGTGTGAGTAAAATAAGGTTTTTTAAATGCTAATTCCTAACTATATATGGTGTATAACCTATGGTTTTTTCAGTGAATTTTCAAGGTTTTGTAAATGCTAATTCCTAACTATATATGGTCTATAACCTATGTTTTTTCAGTGAATTTCATTGGTTTTTTAAAAGCTAATATCTATAGCTGTAAAATGTATTCTTCTTTAAATACAAAAATATATTTTATATGTTTATTAATAATTTTTTTTAAATATTTTTTTTGTTTCGCTCCCGGTCCGCGAACCGGGAAGCTTTCCGTTAGCTCAAATAGATGCCGCGACCCGGTCCGCGAACCGATAAGAAATCAACATAGTGACGGTATCGCGTTGCCGCGTAATGCGTCTTATGACGTACTGCGTTAGCGCACCCGGAAGTGTCCCGGGGCGCGGACCGGGGCGCGAAGCTCAGCGACCCGGAAGCTAACCGGGGCGCGTTCCGCAGCGCGTAACATGAGCGTGAGAGGTCATGTGACTTGGTAATAAAACTTTTCATTGGTTCATTTCACTTTTGGTTTCATAATAATGGAAGGCTAGGTCAGGTGACCTAAAAATAACACTTTTCATTGGTTGAGAACTTTTGCTTTTCCCAAATGATGAAAACCCCTCCTTCTTTCCTCACTCTGACTTTCATCTTGGTGAGAGAAAGACCCTTTTACTTTATAGAGAAATGGCTTCCATTGTTGCTTCAGCTAGTGTTCCCCCACCACCACCCCACCTCCTCAAGGGAAGAAAGGACCACCTGCTCAACCAATGTTTGAAGAAGAGGAAGATCAAGAAGAGGAGGAGGAAGAGCCTGAGTTTTTGCCAGAGGAGCCCAGGAGGTACAATAGAAAAGAAAACTACATCTGGCAATTTTTTAAATTTCCAGCAGGGCAAAAAAAAGTCAATGCCAGATATGTGTTTTGCCGTATTTGCAACGATCGACTGTCAAGGGGCACTGACAAGAAATACAGCTTCGGCAATTATACGATGCACAGGCATATGAGTAGGTGGCACCCAAATAATTATAGTGCTGCCCAGCTTCGTGATGAACAGCAAAATCCCCTGGCAATGGTGAGAACATCTGCTGTCAAAGAAGTATCGGGACCAGAGGCGAGGGAGGTGATCCCGAACATTCAAATGGACATGGGGAAAGTAAAGCAAGTGTGCGTGTGGTGCAGCCAAACACTTTGCTACCGAGAAAGTAGCATTACTCTTATAATGAGAGCTATCAAAAATCATGTTTGCCCGAAACGCCCCAAAAAATAAATTCTTCTTTTTTTCGTTGCTCCTGTTGAGCCCTTCTCAATGAATCATTTTTGTTTCCCCCCTCCCCCCCAAAAAAACAAAAAAATTACAAAATGTTCAGAAAAAACAAAAAAAATATAAAAAATGTTCAGAAAAATAATAAAAAAAATTTAAAACAACAAAAACCAAAAAAAAGTTCTTTTCAGAACTACCTCCCCATTATAAAAAAAATTGGTAGAATTTTTGAAACTCTGCCAATCTCTATTTCTTTTAGTTCGCTTCCAGTTCGCACTCCGGTACGCGAACCAGGAGCGAACCAAACATTTTTTTTTTAAAAAAGAACAGTAAGTATAAGGGAAGGAAACAGACAGTTATGTTAAAAGAAAGACAGCTACAGGGAGTAAAGAAAACATACTGTTACCCGCAATCCACTTCTGATCATGTCACATATTATATCATTCTTGACATGGTCAGTGACATCATCAGCAGTGGATTGCGAGTAACAGTATCTTTTGTTTACTTCCTATAGCTGTCTTTCTTGTAACATAAATGTCTGTTTCCTATCCTTATACTTACTGTTCTTGTTTTAAATTTTTTTTGAGATCATTCAGAAACAGTAACATTAATAGAGACAGAATGAGTGAATAATAATGAAGAAGTATGAGAAGAGAGGGACTGAGAAAAATACTGAAAGGAGTAGAATAATTAAGTAATAGAGAAAGGAATGAGAGAAGTAGCAAACGCAGGAAAGTAAGGATTAAAGAAATGAAGCAGTAGAACTAATAGATGTTAAATGTGATAGATTAAATGATTGATTCAGGATGACGATAAGGTGTGTCCTCTCCAAAATTTTGTTTAAGATGAGGCCTACTTAGGGTTGCATATCAAATTTATGCTTGTTGAAGAATACAGAGGAGATAATACATGTGAAGGCCTACCATTGAAGTAAAACATGTCCACTTCACTCTTGAACAACGGCCAGACCTCTTCTGTGTCCATAGACAGACCTAAAGTTCATCTGCACAATGTCATCCGTAAACTTAGAAAACACAAGTAATGTAATTGAAAAACGTGGAGTTTCTTTTGCTCATTTCAAAATCACATCACCTGTGTTGCCTTTGCTTAGGTATCTCATAGTGCAGATGTAGTTCAGCATATGAAACAGTACGCAGAAGTGCAGCAGTGTATGCATTAATACATGTGAAGGCCTACCAATGAAGTAAGTCATGTCCACTTATTACATCATTCATGACATAGTCAATGACATCATCAGCAGTGGATTGCGGGTTAAAAGAGTAGAAAACATTTACCTTATAATTCTTGTTAACTTTTTCAAATATTTTTTCATACTTTCAATCTGTAAAAGAGAGAAGAAACATTTCAAAAATATTAAAACATGTATTTAAAAATTTGAAAAGACAAGGGAAAAGGTTCAAGAAGAAACAGTTTTTCAAAAACTTTGAGATTTACGGAAGCCTCTGCTGCTATACGTCCCCTACACAATCCTAAAGATATATATTTTAAACAAACAGTATCTTGATGCTGATGAAGTGAGGCCTATTTTGGAACATGGTGCATCTTTTGCACTGCTGATGTCTCACAATAGTGATGCAATAGCAGCGCAAAAAAGATGTAAAGCCATCATAAAATTGTGTCTAACATTTTAAATGATTCTTTCAGGATACAAATAAGTCCTTTCAAGAGGTTTCTTTAAGGGGAGGCCTATTCAGTTTTCAAAAAAAAACAGTACCCAGAAGTGCAGCACTGTAAGCATTAACTTTGACACTTACAGAAGCCTCAGTTTCTCCATATCTACCTCACATTTCTAAATGTATATCATAAGTACAAAAAGTAGAACATTAATTATACATGTTAAATGGTTTATTTTTGCTGTTCTCAGAATGTATCAAATTTCACTAAAAACAGTGACTTGAAGGTATTCATCATGTAACAGCGGGGAAAAAAACACAATCAAAATGATTGTGTTTAAAAAACCCATACAACATAAGAAATCAGAATTCAGAACTCCTTAAAGTTAACTTACTTTCCATGACGTCAAAGGATGTCCTATGAACAGCTTACACTCTTTTGTGCTGTTATTACTTTCAGCCCGCCACTTTCTGAAAGAAAATCTCCATCGTTTTTAAAAACACGTTACATGCAATAAATGACTTCTTGCTCTCTACCACAATTTTCCACAAGGCCAAATCTGGTCAGAGCCATTTATAACTCTTGGATTTCTTGTAAGCCAATCCCGTCATTTGGCATTTCCGCAACTTTCAGAATTAAAATGTTGAAGATCATTTTCACAATCCTGGAATAGTAATATCTTCCCCTTCTTGCTCAGTCATGTTCTACATTTCCTATGACACTGATACTGCTTACTATGAAGCAGACTTACACTACCTCTATGACTACTACAATTATTTAATTCTCTACATCACTTTTAATCACAAAGCAATGTAAAACAGTAGACAGCATTGCAGACTTACATTCCCTCTACTCCATGTTTTGATTGGCTGCTTCAATTAGCTTATAAAAAGAAACAGTTTTTCTGAACTCATTGAAAGTGCACGTATTTCTCCATGACGTCCAGTCCTATGGTTAGAAGTTATGTCTCTGAACTACACTTATCCTCAAGGCCAAATTGTGTAGGAGCCCTTAGAACTTCTTGAAATTCCACAGAGCACATCCCGAGATTATTTGCCTAAAATTTTGGTTTTAAAAACACCAGGTAAGAGTTTTTAAGGTCATACGGCAATTTTTTTTTGAAAATGAAAACAGAATCATTGCAGAATGACCAGCCATTTCTAGACTTTAAATAAGCTGTGTAATGTCCTGATGTTATTGAAGGGCCGTCATGATATATAATTGCTGCAGTTACAAAAGTCCTTCCTGATATTGACAACTGCGAAGCTACAAAATTTTTAATTAAAGTTGTCAATTTTGTTCCATCAGGCCTACATCGTTGGAACATTAAAATGACATACTGGCCATATGTTCGTATAAATAATGTGGACATCATTTCAGATTTACATTGGCTACACTCCATGTTGTGATCAGCTGCTTTTACTAGCTTATTAAAGGAGACTGATTTACTGTCTGGCAAAGTTAAATATATAAATCTTTCTGAGTCTACCCTAGTAGTACTTGATACCATACAGTTCTCGCAGTCATGCTGCCATTGATAAGAACGCCCAAACAGCTGATCTACATCTACACCTTCAGCATGTAATACATCAAGCATATACATTAAAAACTCCTGACAATCTTGCTGAATATTTTGAGAGAATTGTGTTTGGCCTGAACATCTGTCTAACAGATTTCGAATTTCAGACACACTTTCTATGTTTCTTCTATCAGTGCTACATTTCTCTAACACAGAATTTAACAAACTGCAAAATCTTTGATCAGAATTGACCACAATCTCTTCTTTTACATTTTTTAGAGAAAACAAAACATTAACCACTACATTAGCATAGCAGTTGACACCAGAACTGTTTTCAAACTGAAAACCAACAACATCTTCAACAGAATCCTTTTTGTTTCTGCTTGTAATTTTAGGTTCATTGACATTTTGTCTTTTTGCTACAACCTCCCCAGTATTGTTCTCATTTCTTCGTTTCCGGCCTACCACACGTTTCTCAAACAAAGGATACTGAGGCAAATGTGGCGCATACTCTCTTCTTAACCTATTGTATTCCTTAACACAATCTAGATCCGCACAAATGTTTGTGACATCACACTCAATCAAGTACAATCCCGATAAAGTTCTAACTCGTGACAATGCCACATATGCCCTACCCTCCTTGAACACAGAACTGCCAATATTCACCAATGCACTGTCTATACTTAAACCTTGCGATTTATGGATTGTCACCGCATATGCCAAGCAAACAGGAAACTGCTTACGGCGAACATATAAGTCTTTTACAAGCAAAAATCTAGCAGAACAACGAGCAATTAGCTGTACTTCCTCAATGCCATCAAATTTAATTTTTAAAAATTCAATTCCATCTCTATTTCTGTATTTCACAAAATCAACAACATTACCCATTGATCCATTTACCAGACCTCTTTCAACATGTAAATTCCTTCTTAAAATTATACGGCAGTTCAAGCACACATTCAGAGTCTTTTCAAAACCTGCAGTTTTAGATATACTCTTCTCTAATGAATCCAATTTTGTTTTCAGATTCTCAGACAAAATAATTGTTGATCCCATATGCTCTACTCTATCAATAGCTTCCAGTTTCACAATCTCTTGCTTTTCTAAATGCAACATTTTGTTGTTAAATTTGGCACATTCTGCAAGAGTTGGCATCAAACATATTCCAGATTTCTTCTCAGTAATTTTCTGAAAAATATTCTCAGGCACAACATCTTGTTCTGGATATAAATTTGACAGTAATCGTGCATGTAAAGCTTCTTTCCCATGCTCGGTCACTTTTCCAATTCTAACATCTTGTAGAATAGTCTTGTAAACTTCATCCTTCGCCTGACGCATATTTTCATGCAGTTCAGCATAATTGAAGTTTAACCATATATTGACGTTGCCAATGCTGCCTAGGCACTTCCTGGTATCTTCATGCGTGAGCATTTTGAACACAGGTTGCCCTTTCACTGGTGTCAGCTGCAGAAGATCTCCGAAAACAATGATGTGTTTGCCACCAAATAACACATCATACTCTGTTTTGAGAACTTCTTGCATCCTCAAATGCACAAAGGCAAGCATGACATTGGAAACCATGCTTACTTCGTCAATGATAAGAAGTTTCATTTTCCTCAAGATTCTTGAAACTTCAAAACA
This sequence comes from Lissotriton helveticus, assembly GCF_964261635.1. Classification (NCBI taxonomy): domain Eukaryota; kingdom Metazoa; phylum Chordata; class Amphibia; order Caudata; family Salamandridae; genus Lissotriton; species Lissotriton helveticus. Next base: position 535,719,969 of record NC_136073.1, read on the forward strand.
AGCATCTCCAGATAGCTTGTGATATTGTAATTCGTTGTCATGCTCCACTGGCAGCATCAGTAAACGATGTAAAGTAATCCCTTTAATATTATGTGCTGCCAGTCCAGTTGGAGCAGTGACAACACAAGACAGCGATGACTCTGTCCTTTCCTGCAAATAGCATGAAATTGCTTTAATGAGGAAACTTTTTCCAGTTCCCGCTTCTCCACTCACGTACAGTCGGACAGGCTTCAACGACGTACATGAGCACTCTTTCTTATCATGACTTAATCCATGATCAATTTGCATGGTAACTTCGTCATATATTTTCCTCTGCTCAACGTTGAGTTGTCTTTCCAACTCTTCTAAGTTAACCGCATCCTCTTGAGCATGTGCCATGGCTCTTTCCACTTCATTCATAGCAGTGGCAGCTTCATTTTCAATAACAGGTCCTCCTAGTGGATCCTGACTCAATGAAGCAGAACTCTGACTGTCCTGAGAACTGTCTCTGGCAATCTCGGCTGCAATCGTTGCTTCCTGCTCAATTTCCGCATTCAACATTTCTACATATTTGGGAAAAGCAGGACATTCTATGGTCTCCTTGGCGGCATTGAAAGAGTCTTCGTAACAGAGGAAATCTCCAAGCAGTTCCTCTTCTGCACGCCAAGGCTTGAAAAGTTGCAAAAGTGCTAAATAGAAAAACTCCTTTTTTTCAGGAGATTTGCCACTCAATTTTAGATGGTTTACGAAGTGGCATTTTCTTTGCTTGACCAGACATCCCTCACTTCCTATTACAGCATACACTCCTTTCTCAGTATCTTCTTTGATGTTCCTCTTGAATATGTAATTTTGCAGAACCTCATACAGACAAACATTCTCGAGGTGACTGCTTCGATTTGGATAATATGTATCCAACATGTTTGTCTTCAAAATGTCGGTACTGTTTGGCTCCTTTTCCGCCAAATACTCAATTTCCCGCACAGGTTTGAGAACTCGATTACGCGTTGCTGCAAGACCAAGACTCGCCCAAACGATACTCCTGGACTTGGCATAGAGACTTGCTGAAGACAACCGGTCAGAACATTCGTACGCTCCGATTTCTCGATGCGACAACATCTTCAGACTGAAACTGTACAACTTCTTGCTGAGGCTCTTTTCATGGGAAATGTCCTCCCACATATCCTTCAATTCTGTCTTCTCTTTTTTGGTGATGTAAGACGTCACATACCGAGCCACAGCCATACAGTTATCAGCCACAAACTGTATATCCATGTTAGCATTCCACATGGACAAAATCACCGGGTTGTAGTCGTTGATGTACTTGGACTCTTCGTTCCTCTTCAAATTGTAAGTGTTTTTAGGTGATTTCTTCATGACATTGTGTCGCAGCGAAGACATCAAACTGTTTACTCTTCCTTTAGAAATCACCGGTCGTGGAAAGCCGAAACGACATTTAGTGTAGAACTTGTCCTTGTTTCGGAATTTACGACGGCAGTACTTTCCACATCGATGGCTTTGGAAACGCAGAACTTTTTCTCTTAGGCTTTTCTTCTCCTTTGCGTTTGGAACAGCACACGTAGAATACTGTTGGATGAAACTCATCACTGAGTCTTCTGGATCCGTTCCAAATTTAGGTGCATCCTTGATCCACAGCAACATATGTATATGAGGAGCACCTCTTGCTTGGTACTCCTTTCTCCAGAAGAAATCCAACACCTCTCCAAGAGGTGGATTCTTCTTATTCATGATGAAAGACATCATAGCTTCAAATCTATGATTGAAGTACCTACATACATTGACTAGATCCAAAGAGCACAGTTCTCCGGGTGTCTTGAATTCGATGTTATCTACGTTAGCATTTGCCTCTCGTAGAAATTCAAGTAAGTCTTCCCAGCCATACTCGGCACAGCTCAGAGTGAGGAACCATGTGGGAGTACCTAAGTTCCTCAACATACATTTTAAATCACCATGACGACGGTACCAGTACTCATTAGTACCACGCTGACACGCCATGAGATTAATCAGGTGAGAATCCAAAATACTGTCTTGGACATTGACTTTATCCATAAAGTCACTTGCCGAGATGTTTTGCATGTGTATACCACTTTTCAAGATGTGGTTCACTGCATATGACAGTCCAGACAGATCGCTTTCAAACAGGAGATGAAACAAATAAGGAATGCACTGTCGAAACCTAGCATCTCCTGCATACAATCGCAAAGTCCGGTATTCAGAAGCAGGAATTTGATGAGGTCGCTCATCATATCTTCCTCCCTGACCTGTTGGAAAAAGCTGTGGGAAACACCGAGCTTCCAAACTTTCCTCCCAAACACTAATGGGACTCCCTTTGGCTTGTTTCATTTGAAACAACTCAATAGCATTCCCCATGACTTCCTTGGAATGCAAAGGATGAACACTATAATGTTCATATATTTCTTCACTAGTAGAGGGTTCTACTTTCTCAATTTGACCAGCACACAAATCGCTATCCTCTTCCTCACTTACTTCCTCTTCTGCAACATATACATTCTTATAGTATTTATTATTTTTTTTCAAATACAATGTTGCCTTTTTAACTTTCCTAACATCTACTAAATCTTGCCATATTTTCTTATTCTTTGTCGGAACCCCATTAACTAAGATAACCAGAGGTTCCTCTTCCACTTTTTCTACTCCAATTGTGTTAATGTTTTTCTTCAAATCTAGAGGCAAATAAACAACTCTTCCCTTTAATCCTCTCTGTAAATCTGATGGAGGCAATTTCCCTGTCTTTGGCTCCATTCTTACAATAGCCTGAAAGGGATGGATACTTTGAATCAAAATAGATTCATAAGTATTTAAATCCTTCAATTCAGAAGGAATCTCAACCAATTCCAGATTATTATGAACTGCTCTAGCAGGCATCTGGTTTTGATTTAATTTGCAACAACAATAACTACACACACGTTGATCCAATCCCAAATCAAAACAATTTTCTACCATCAAGTATGTTGCGAAATCCTTCCATTCACTATTATTTTCCCTTTCACTTTTTGCATATAAATCCACTAACTTAGTCTGATTCTTATAATAAGTGCGTCGACAACACACACAAGTGAAATTAGGCCTCTCACTTGATTTCACCTCAAACTTCGCAATTTCCCTCTGGAAATTATCTGTACTGGAAACCTGTACACTATCTTCCACATGACCCTCTTCTTCTTGCTCAATTTCAACATTCTCCTCTTTACTTCCAAAGTAACAAAACTCAATTTCTTCACATATATTCTTCACATCTATTTCAGAACCATGCAAAAGAGCAGCGCATAATTGTTTAAGCATAATTGCTGGACTCTTAGCATAATACAACATTCTAACTAATTTCCTCACTTTATTATGATGCACTGCTAGCATCCTGAAATGATGAAAAACACTCTGGCATACTCTCCTGGAAAGACAAGCCAGTGAATGACCATGCAAACCTGTCACTTCTCTTACTCTGCAAGGATCTAATTCTTGCAACAACCTTATTTTCTGCTTCAAACTTTTCTTATTAAATGACCGTACAAAATCACAAAGCAAATTGATGGAATCCTGTCGCACACTGCAAATACTACTACACTTCCAGGTGTACACAGGACCCTTAGCACGTCTTCCTAAAACCTCATTACCTAACACCTCTTCTGCCTCTGTTGTCACAAGTTTTTCTTTTTCAACTGGACAACCATCTTTCACTTCATAAGCACGACCACTGGTGTCAACTGCATGCACCAAATCATTATCCTGGAAATAACTCTCCTCATTAAAATATGCCTCACAGCTTGAACTATGCATCCATTCTCCAGAAAAAACTTCACAAAAATTACTACGATTAACTATTCTCTTCCATCTACTATTTCTTTTGAAATCATAAATTGCCTTGTTTAGCTTCCTAATTCTATTGATTATCAAAATAAATAACTTACGTTTAATTTCAAATGCCTGATCAATAACTTTCTCAACTTTTTTTTTTCTCTTATAAAAAACCAGTTTCTGTTGACCTTTCTTAATATTTTTTAACAAATTGCCAATTATCCTGTTGCGGAACATTCGTTTACGAATCTCCCTAAACTGTTGTTTCCTTCTACTATCATGCACAGAGTTATCTCTTGCTCTAGCAGTAACATTTTTCATTGGCCTTTCCTTTCCATTTGAATTCCTTCTCGTTTTATGGACTGAAACATTTTCTGTAGTAATATTTTTTTTACTACACATATTTCTTATGAAATATTCTGTGCTCTTACCCGGTGCTTTCTTCGTGACTTGACAAATCTTTTTGTTAGAGGACTGCTGCTTATTTTCTTTCACCTGCTGTATTTGACGTTTTGCAGCCTTTCTCTGTCTTTCTATTGTTGGCATGGTGAAATCTTGAAATGATCTGCAGTTGAATCTGTGGTAAAATATAATAAAAAATGTTATTAACCATTATTACCAAACAGTAAAACAATAACAGTGATCAAAAACTTAACACACTACTTGACATTTTAAATAGAAGATTTTTTAGTCCTTGCAAATTTACAATACAGAAATACAAGAAAAGAAATGACATTTATATTTATGTTACCTATGCTATTTTATATGTGAATCTGATCTAATTTTATGAGCATATTTTAATATTTTATTGAAGACACTACACATAACCTGCTTTTGAAGGTGTCTTTATTTTTAAATTAAACGGTTTACCTTTTTACTTTTTATTAATTATAAATTTTAAAAATAAATGTTTATATTTCCATAGGCTCAAGCAGGTCAGCTTCCCATCCTATGTCATATAATTCGGACAAATCTGCATCCTCATCACGCTCTTCTTCATCCTCAGGATTTAAATCATCCAAGGGATCAACATCCACTGATGTTTCAATTACAAGTTCAATGATGAGGTCAAAATCAACTGATTGCAGATTGTCGCTCATGTTGAGGTTGTCTTTATCTTTAAAGAAAGATAACAACAAAGAGATGTTGCAGAGTAAGAGACAAATCTCAGAGATTATAATAGTAAAATTGTTTAACAAGAGTAACATTTTGCAGCTATTATTTAGCCATGTCCAGCGATGCTGAGCAGGTGAAGCCTATGTCTAATTTTTCACTGAACAGGACTCATCTCTTCTTAACCTTGGATAAGCCTCACCGACTCTGTGTCCCCTGCACATACTTAAATGTAAAGGGGCAGATTTATGTTAAATGGCACATCCCCAGGCATGCACCAGTTAACGTGCACCACTGCTCTGCCACCCATGGTGTGCCGCATTTACAATCAGATAGGAGAAACCTGCGTCAAAACCCTGCGCCTGCTTGAAGCAGGCATAGGTCTTGATGCAACATTGTGGAGATGGTGCACCCCTGAGCGTTGCTGGAGCTGCATCGCACTTGCGATACAACTCCAGCAATGCGCCACCTTAACGGCACAGATGCGTCACGCATCTGTGCCATTTTTGCCCCATGCTGCGCCGCATTGTAAATGCAGCACACCATGGGTGGCGGAACAGCGGCGCAGGATGACTGGCACATCCCTGGTGATGCGCCAGTCATCATAAATCTATCCCTAAGCTTCTTATCTTGTTAGAGATGAACTGCCATATGTATCATCAAAATATTTTGCATTTCCTAAATAGCGAATTTTAAGGAATAAATAGCGATTCTTTACCATTCCTAATTTGCGATGAGCAAATTGCTAATTGCAAGTTACCCATTCATTTCCATGGGCTAGGAGGCTCATAGGAATGAAGGTTTAATTTGCGATTAGCAATTTGCTCATCACAAATTAGGAATTTTTCCAAGGGTGCAGGGGTGTCTCAAGAACACCCTGCTGCACCCCTGAAAAAGAAATTTGGGGGCATATGGCACACATACATGCCCTAAGGGCATGTGTTGGCGTCATATGGGACCTTTTGTTTTTTTAAAAAAAAGCTTTTTGAAAAGAATTCACAAATTACCACCAATTTACCACAATAGTTTCCAAATCCTTAATGTCATTTTTTACATATTTTTTGTTTGATACATTGCATTTAAGTAGTCACAAAATTTGCAAATCCTTCAGTGCAATTCCAAAATAAGGAATAGCAAATTTTGCTACTCCTTATTTTGCATCAAACTTGTTTGATACATACCATTTGTCTAATTAACATTCGCAAAGGCCGAAATTCGTAGAATTTTGATCTTTGCGAATGCTAATTAGCTTGATACATATGCCCCAAGTGAGGCCTGTCTTGCGACATGGTGCATCTTTTGCATCACTGCTGCATCGGTTTCATGTGGTACGTTTTTTTTACACCATGACATATCTGCCTAAATGCATCAATTTGTAATGTTGTCGCCTCATAGCAAATCTTTTGCACCGCCGCTGCATCATAAAAGTGACGCACAGTGGCACAAAAGAGGCATATACCTATCATAAATCTGTCCCTAGCATTTTAAATGATTAATCCAGGATGACGATAAAGTGTGGCCTATCCAGAGGTTTGTTTAAGGTGAGGCCTACTCAGGATTGCAGATTAAAGTTACGCTTGATGAAGAATACAGAGGAGATAATACATGTAAAGGCCTACCAATGAAGTAAGTAATGTGCACTTTATTGCGCCAGTCATCATAAATGTATCCCTAAGCTTCTTATCTTGTTACAGATGAACCACCATATGTACCATCAAACTATTTTGCATTTCCTAAATAGCAAATTTTAAGGAATAAATAGCAATTCTTTACCATTCCTAATTTGCAATGAGCAAATTGCTAATTGCAAATTAGCACCGCCGCTGCATCATAAAAGTGACGCACAGTGGCACAAAAGAGGCATACACCTATCATAAATCTGTCCCTAGCATTTTAAATGATTAATCCAGGATGACAATAAGGTGTGGCCTATCCAAAGGTTTGTTTAAGTTGAGGCCTACTCAGGATTGCAGATTAAAGTTACGCTTGATGAAGAATACAGAGGAGATAATACATGTAAAGGCCTACCAATGAAGTAAGTAATGTCCACTTTATTGCGCCAGTCATCATAAATGTATCCCTAAGCTTCTTATCTTGTTACAGATGAACCACCATATGTACCATCAAACTATTTTGCATTTCCTAAATAGCAAATTTTAAGGAATAAATAGCAATTCTTTACCATTCCTAATTTGCAATGAGCAAATTGCTAATTGCAAATTACCCATTCATTTCCATGGGCTAGGAGGCTCATAGGAATGAAGGTTGCAATTTGCGATTAGCAATTAGCTCATCACAAAATAGGAATTTTTTCAAGCGTGCAGGGGTATCTCAAGAACACCCTGCTGCACCCCTGAAAAAGAAATTTGGGGGCATATGGCACACATACATGCCCTAAGGGCATGTATGGGCGTCATATTGGACCTTTTGTTTTTTAGAAAAAAATGCTTTTTGAAAAGAATTCGCAAATTACCACAAACTAGAAGTTGGTGGTAGTTTCCAAATCCTTAATATCATTTTTTACATATTTTTTGTTTGATACATTGCATTTAAGGAATCGCAAAATTTGCAAATCCTTCAGTGCAATCGCAAAATAAGGAATAGCAAATTTTGAATTAAGGACATTTTAAGTCATTTCCACATGTGCAGTGTTTTCAAATTATGATTTGAAAATCGTTTTTAGGGAAAAGTAATGGTTTGCAAATTTATGACAAGGACATAATGGTGTATGCTTCTCTATAAGGCATTTCAGTGTCTCTGATGTCATTTTTCCCATATTACATTATAAGACCTTTCCCCATGGAGCACATTCCTTGTAAATATGCTCCCACCTGTGCATGGCGAATTTAGATTTTGACTGTTTGAGTCACATAGCCATGTTAAAAGTGACCCAAAAAAATTGCAAACGTTTTAAAAAAACACATTCATGTGTCTTAAGGACATTTTAAGTCATTTCCCCATGGACAGTGTTTTCTAAGTGGCGCAAAAGAGGCATACACCTATCATAAATCTGTCCCTAGCATTTTAAATGATTAATTCAGGATGACGATAAGGTGTGGCCTATCCAGAGGTTTGTTTAAGGTGAGGCCTACTCAGGATTGCAGATTAAAGTTACGCTTGATGAAGAATACAGAGGACATAATACATGTAAAGCTCTACCAATGAAGTAAGTGATGTCCACTTCATTGCGCCAGTCATCATAAATGTATCCCTAAGCTTCTTATCTTGTTAGACATCAACCGCCATATGTATCATATAACTATTTTGCATTTCCAAAATAGCGAATTTTAAGGAATAAATAGCAATTCTTTACCATTCCTAATTTGCGATTAGCAAATTGCTAATTGCAAATTACCCATTCATTTCCATGGAGCAGGAGGCCCATAAGAATGAAGGTGCAATTTGCGATTAGCAATTAGCTCATCGCAAATTAGGAATTTTTCCAAAGGTGCAGGGGTGTCTCAAGAACACCCTGCTGCACCCCTGAAAACGAAATTTGTGGACATATGGCACACATAAATTTTAACAACATTCCTTTACCTCAAAAACGATTTTCAATTCATAATTTGAAAACACTGCCCACAGGGAAATTACTTAAAATGTCCTTAAGACACATGAAAGTGTTTTTTTATTGCCTTTCCAGCATGGTTGGGTCACTTTTAACATGGCTATGTAACACAAACATTTAAAATCTAAATTTCCCATGCACAGGTCGGAGCATATTTACAAGCAACTTGCGCCACAGAGAAAGGTCTTACATTAAAATGGGAAAAATAACATCAGGGACAGTCAATTGCCGTATAAAGAAGCATACACCATTATGTCCTTGTCATAAATTTAAAAACAATTCCTTTTCCCCAAAAACGATTTTCAAATCATAATTTCAAAACACTGCACATGGGAAAATTACTTAAAATGTCCTTAAGACACATAAAAGCGTTTTTTGATTGCCTTTGCAGCATGTTTGTATCACTTTTAACATGGCTATGTAACACAAACATTCAAAATCTAAATTTTCCATGCACATGTGGGAGCATATTTACAAGCAATTTGCGCCACATAATTCATAATTTTCTCCTAAAAGCACACTATTCTCTATCTAAATTAAAGAAATATTTTCTCACCTTAGCAAATACTTTGAGTTTGAAAACAGTCTCAGAAACACACCAATTTGTCTTCAGCAGAGCAAAAGGTATGCACTCCAGAGTCTGCAGCTATCAAAAGCACAGAAATGCTGTAATTCTTCACACATATCTCTCATGTCACCCAATCAAAACTCTTCCCTCACTTTTTTTCAAATGAAAACCCTTCCCCCCTCTGCCCTTTCTGCCTTTTCTGCATGGCAACCACCTCTTGGAAGACTTCTGGTGTTTGCAAGTTCACACAACTTTGTTGCAATTGAACTCTGAACTCAGTGCACCTGCATATCCAGTGCATTCTTTCATTTAATGATTTTTTATTGACCATTCAAAATACATCTTTCAAAGAACACATCCGTGCACCCTAACTTTCTGTTTTCAGCAATCAAAATCCACCAATCACTGTTACTGCTTCATGAACACAGAAACTCCACAGTTTTTTTCATTTTAAACTCTCATTTTTTCAACTGCCATTTCATTGCCACACTTCATCTGACTGCAGGAGAACCTTCTCTCACCATGTTTTCTGTCTGGATTGTTGGACATAGTTATATTCACTGGGCTCAAAGGTACGTTGAAAACAGGAAATTACCTAACCTCAATTTACAAGATGTGGAAATTAAGTGGTTTGGCCACAGAGGATTAAAATGTCACCAATTGATACCATTGGTGAAAACCTTTATGCATTTGCCCAAACCTGACCTGTTAATTGTGCACTGTGGAGGTAATGACTTGGGCACTTTGACTGGTGTAGGTCTGGAAATGCTTTTAAAGGACACCTTTGAGCAATTAATGGCACTTTTTCCTCAGACTGCCTTGGTATATTCAAATATATGCCAAAGACAGAAATGGAGGTGGTCAAACCAATTTTGTCCACAAATTGAGAAGTCGAGGAAGCATGTAAACAAATCTGTTTCAGCTTACATGAGAGACCATGGAATGGGCTCCCTTTACAACAATAACTTGCGTTACTACATGCAAGATATCTACAGAGGAGATGGAGTTCACTTCTCAGAGGAGGGCAACAGAGTTTTCACTCTGAATTTAAGAATGTGCATTGGTACCTACTTATAAGTACCTAAATGTACCATAAACCCAAAAGCTCTTCTCAGAGCTACCCTACATCTGATCACTCACAATTATTATTTTACTCTAACATTTTTCACTAATTTCCAACAAAGTACGCTCCCTGGGGCGCTACCCGGTACGCGAACCGGGAGCTAACCTCGCGAAATTTTTTTTTAAATGTTTTTTTTCCGCACATATAAGCCTCCTCAGCCACCCTCAGAAAACCTAGGGGGTCAAGATAACTCTACCGTGCCCCCTTCTACCCATTCTGAACATTGTTTGCCCTCCATCTTGTATCTTAATTCGACCGAAACACAAAATGGTGGACTCCCGGAACGCTTAAGGTTCGCGAACCGGGGCGCTCAACGGTACGCGTACCGGGTCGCTCCCTGGGAAGCGCACCATCAAAAAAGGTGGGAAAGTAGTTCACAGAAAAGCCACTGGAGACAATTTCACCAAATATAGATTAGCTCATACTACATACCAATCCCTACCATTTTCACAAATTTGATTGGAATTCCATTTAGTCATTTAGCCTGTAGACCTCTCTAAATACCCTGAGGTAAATTACTTCACAAAACACATCTGAAGTGTTGGAATTGAAAACCAATGAAAATGTTACTTTCATTTTCTACTTTTTTTACCTGACATTTCATTGGTTATATACCTGAATATATATAAAGGAAGAGAAGAAAACACAGCCATTTTGACTACTACTTCTTGCTGTACATTTCAATAGTATTTTCACTAATTCCTTCAACTTCTTTCTAAAGGTAAGTTTTTATTTTTAAAACTGAAGTATATTGTGCACTATAAGTTAATATGGTAAACTTTTTCTGATAGATATATACTATCCCTCTGTAGTAGTTATAGATTTAGAGAGACTTCTCTGTTATAGTTATGGATGGAGTTAGGCTTCTCTTGTATAATTATGAATTTACTTACGTTAAATCACATACACTTTTTTATATTCCTACTTCCACTCTGATACTATACACTGCCCAAAGATAAATTCACTGATAAAAAATGCCTATTTAAAATTATTCCCAACATTGCCCTATCTCTACTAATATATATTTTTTTAATCCAAATTTCAGGCAAAATGGAAGGCGAAAACCAAGTTTCTTTTGAAATGGACCTGCAAGAGAGCAGCCAAGAATTGATTGATACAATTGATCAAATTGACATTGAATTTTTCGATGAAACTTGGGACAATGAACTACTGCAATGTGTACAAGCAGTAGATAACCTCCTTGCAAATGAGGACATTTTACACCCTCAGAGACTACAATGTATATTCCATGATAATTATGAAATTTCTGACAATGAAATGTTAGAAAGTTTAATAAATTATGAAACACAATCACAATAAAAAAAATGCTTAAAAAATAAAAAAAATAATCAACAAAAACAACAATCAATTAACATACAGCATTTGAAAAGTCTATCATTCATTTTTCATTGCAGTACGCTGCCCAGAACGCTTCCCGGTTCGCGGACCGGGCGCTCCCCACGCAAAAAAAAACAAAAAAATGTTTTTGTTTTTTTTGCCCCGCGGGGCCCTTTTAAAACCTCCACATTAAACCTAGGGGGTCAGGGAGGATCTAGTATGCCCCCTTATGGTCATTTTCGCTTTTGTTTTGGCCTCCTCTTGTCTCTCAATCCTACCGAGAGACAAGATGGCGGCCGCTCCGGACTGTTTAGAATGTTGACAGACACCGGAGAGCCAATCAGCTTAGCTACGCGAAGTTCCGGTACGCTTAAGGTCCGCGGACCGGAGCACTGCCCGGAGCGCGCTTACAGATATATATCTTTTTTTAAACGTTAATTTCTCAAAATCCACTGGAGCACATATATTGAGACATAGAAAAGGCACATCGGGCTACCAGTCCCTACAATTTTGCCAAGTTTCGTGCAAATCCATTCAGCCGTTCGGGCTAAAAGTGAGGCCAACCGCCCTATGGAAAACTCAATGTTAAAAACACGTTTTGGGACCCCCCTTTTTTCTCGACCCCCCCTGGACGAACCCCCCCCAAATTTCCAGGGGCTGCTCAGAAACAAAATGTTCCATTTTCCAGAAAATTTCAGCCAATTCCGTCCACAAACGCCAAAGTTATTAGACATAGAATTTTCAAAAATCCCATAGGGAAAAAATCCTAACTATATATACCTACTGGCGACCGCCAGTAGATAATATATATATATTTTGTTGGTTTGCTTATATTTTTGGCACCGTTTGAGGAATCTACACGAAATATCCCCCCAAAAAGTGACAGGGTTTGTCTAGTTCTCCCTGGAAAGTATTGAAGTGTTCTGTCAAGCGGGGGTAAAAAAAAGGAGGGGTAGAAAAAATGTGCAGTTTGCCTGCAATTCCACATAGAGATTTTGAACACGACTACAGCCTGAACTACTGGACTGAATTACACTAAATTTGGCAGAGGAGTTAGAGTAAGTCCATTCAGTTGTTGAAGAGTTATTAAAGGAAAACCAAAATTGTAAATCTATGGACGAAGACCCTCCCCGGATACCCCGCAGTGTATTCATGAAGTCATGCGCCACCAGTAATGCTGTGATTGGCTAATCACAACCTGACCTGGAGGTTGTGACTGCCATCTTAAGTATCAGAGAATGGTCCTGGGGACTATAGTGTTTTCTGGAAAATGATTAAAGGGGTCAGGGTAGAGGTACTCTGACCCTATGGGTGTGTTAGAAGAGTGTGAGACTGACTTGTGTTGGATACAAAATTGAGTTATAACGCTTTTCTCCCATTACCAGAATAGCTGATCCCCGCAAGGTTCAGCGCAGCCGCCTGTGTCAATATGCAACAGATCTGTGAATCTTGATGCACTTTGAAATGAAAATAACTTTCAGTCCCACTCAGATACCCACACAGGCACTCTCACATCCATTCACAGACCTGCACAGGCAGTCATGCACCCAGTCACAGATCTATGCTGGTAATTAACACACCCACTCACAAATCCAAGCAGGCACTCTCAGACCCAGATGGGCACTCACACACCCACTCACAGACCTATGCAGGCATTGACACACCCACTCAGACACCCGCTCACAGACAGATCAGAAACTTGCACACCCACTCACAGACCCACTCACACATTCACAAATCCACACAGGTACTCACAGACACTCACAGTCTCACACACCCACTCCCAGTCATTCACAGATCCACTCAAGCATTCACACAGCCAGAGATATACCCACAGAGGAACTCACACACCCACTCTGCCCCACACACACCCCAACACAGGTACTCACACGCCTACTCAGAGACCCACTCACAGATCCACCAACAAACCCATTAAGACACTCAGACACCCTCTCACAGACCCACTCAGGCACTTATACACCCAGTGACAAACCCAGAGAGGAACTCATATACCCACTTTCAGACCCACACGGACCCTCACACACTCACAAACCTACGCAGACACTCACACTCATTAGCCGCACACACCCACTCACAGTCACACACACCTATTCCCAGACATATTTAGGCATTTACATACTCAGTGATATACCCACACAGGAAATCATAAACCCACTCACAGACACACACACCCATGCACAGATCCACACAGGCACTCACAGATTCACACAGGCACTCGCACAGCTACTCACAGACTCAAAGACACTCACACCTATTCACAGACCCACTCAGGCATTCACGTACCCAGTGACATACCCACACAGGAAATAACACACCCACTCACAGACCAACACAGGTTACTCATACACCCACTCACAGACCCAAACAGGCAATCACACAACACAGCCACTCACACACACATTTACAGACCCACTCAGGCATTCACAAACCCAGTGACACACACACAAAACATCACACACACTCTGTCACATTCTCAGACCCCCCCACACACACATTCACAGACCCATGAAGGCAATTACAGAGCAACACACAGACCCACACATACGCTCTCACACCCATTCACAGACTTTCCCAGGTATTCACACGCCCAGTGACATACCCACACTGGAACTCACAGACCCACTCACAGACTGACACAGACACTCACAGACCCACACAGATACCCACTCACGGGCCCACACACACTCACAGACCCGCTCACACACACTCACAGACCCACCTACTCAGGTATTCACACACCCAGTGACATACCCACTCACAGACTGACACAGACACTCAGATACCCATTCACAGACCCACACACTCTCAGATCCACACAGACATACACACCCATTCACAGGCCCACTCAGGCATTCATACACCCAGTGACATACCCAAACAGAAACTTGCATACCCATTCACAGACACACACCCATTCACAGAACAATACAGATACACAGACCCACCCACACAACCACAAAGACCCACTCACAAACATACACTCACAGACCCACTCACACCCCCACACATAGACCCACCCAGACACTCACACATCTACTCACAGCACACAAACACCCTTTCACAGACCGACTCAGGCATTAACAAACCCAGTTACATACCCACACAGGAACTCATAAACCCACTCACAGACCCCCACACACTCACAGACACACACCCACTCACAGCACAGACTCACAAAGGCACTCACATATTCACTCACAGACCCACTTAAGCACTCCAACACCCATTCACAGACCCACTCAGGCATTCACACAACCAGTGACATACACATACAGGAACTCATACACCTACTCTCATACTCACTGACCTACACAGCCACTCACAGACCCACTCAGACATTCACACATCCACTCACAGACCCACACTCACAGGTCCACTCACAGACCCACACAGATACACCCACTCACAGACCCACTCATGCATTCACACACTCAGCGACAGATTCTGCTAAAAAAGTGTGGCAAGATTATATCGAGGCAACAAGACCTTGAATGGATCAGATCAGTCCTAGGTGCAGAAGGCCTTGGTAACTCACATGAAAGTACTACATGTCAGCTCTACTTAAAAGCAGGTCTTGGAAGGCAAGCCTTACAAAACGTCATGAGAGTGAGGCTCTTAACCTTGCCCATGCACGACTACAGAGCCCACTGGAAAAACTGGTCATCAAGTGGCTATGGCTGTTGTCTGTGTCAACATCCCACAGAATCTGCAGAACATGTTATTTGCTGCTGCCCAACCTTGCTGCCCCCAAGGCGCTTGTATCTAAGAACTATGTTCATATACCACGGGGTTAGATCATGTAAGGAGGCTTTAAGGCACATTTACACCACCACAGTCCCGATGGAGCTGGCACTAATTGGGAAGTTTTATGCTGCTGCTGGAATGCTCATACGTTTAGCCAGAGAAGTGACAGTTGTATAAATTAGGCTCCAAGCACCATTGACACTCGATATCATTTATAAGCATATTTTCAATAATACACATGCCTATACTAACAGTTCTGCACATTCCTCGTTTGATAACCTCTGTATATGTCGTGCTTTTATCATATTTCTGTATCTTCAATATGTTTTATTCAGATGTTATGTATTTTATCATTACCTTTTCTAAACTTGCACTTTCTGCCATTTTTCTAAAGGATTTTATTTAATCATACAATAAAGACTATTCACACTCCCAGTGACATACCCTCGCAGAAACTCACACACACTCACAGACTCACTCACACACCCATTCAGCCACTAACACACCCACTTAGTCACCCATACAGACAGTCACACACCCACATGAGAGCTAACTATAACTGACGCCCTCACAATGCACTGCTTAGAACCTCATATATTACATCACCCATGACATGGTCAGTGTCACCACTCATGACATTATTCAGTGAGTGTATTTTCTAAGAGTTTGAGTGTTAAACATATATACTAAGGTACTAAAAAAGTTTAAATAGAGTACTAGATGTACTATTAATCAGTGATACTACATTCAACTTAGAAAATGTGAGTGGCTGTGTGTAACTGTGTGTGAGTGGTTATATGGGTATGTGATGGGCTTTATGGGTGTGTGAGTAGCTGTGTAAGTGAGTGGCTGTATTGGTGAGTGGGTGTGTTAGTGCCCGTATCAGTGAGTGAATGGGTGGCTGTCTGAATGGGTGTATGAGTTAGTGAGTGGGTCTGTAAGTGTGCTGTATGGGTGAGTAAGTAGCTCTTTGAGTGGGAGTTTGGTTACGTGAGTTGGTGTGTGAGTGGCTGTATTGGAGATTACATATCTGTGAATGGTTGTATGGGTGAGTAGTGGATGTGTGAGTAACTGTATGGATGTGTGAATAGATATACAAGTTGTTGTGTAAGTGTGTTATTGTATGAGTGAGTGGGTGTGTGAGCAGCTGTATAGGTGAATAAGTGGGTGTATAGTGGTTGTATGGGTGAGTGTGGATGTGCGAGTAGCTGTGTGGGTGAGTGAGTGGTTGTATGAGTGGCTGTCTGAGTGAGTTAGTGGGTGTGTAATGGCTCTATGGATGAGTATGTGAATGTTTAAGCACTTGTATGGGTCTGTGAATGGGTATGTGACTGGTTGGCTGGGTGTCTTAGAGGGTGTACAAGAGGTTGCATAGGGGTGTGAATGGGTGTGTGCTTAGGACCTCACATATTACATCACTCATGACATGGTCAGTGACATTCCAAAGACATCTCAAATTACATCTCTGATTACACCAAGTGATTGTGAGTGTTTTCTAAGTGTTTGAGCTTTAAATATATATATACTAACCTACTACAAAAGTTAGATTAGTATAGTAGGTATGCTAGAAATGACTGATACTATTTCTAACATATGTGATCTGAGTAGCTGTGTGACTGTTTGCATCAGTGTATGAGTGGTGTATTGGTGAGTGGGTTTTGTGTGGCTGTGTGAGTGATTGTATGAGTAGTTGTATAAGTGTGTGAGCAGTTTTGAAGTGGTTGTGTGTGTGTGGATATATCTGTTTGTATGGATGTGTGAGTGGTTGTATGGGCTTGTAAGTTGGTGTGTGAGTGCTTGTATGGATGTGTGAGTACATGTGTGGGTATATGTGTAGGTGAGTGTGTGCATGTGTGAGTGCCTGTATGGGTGAGTGACAGCATGTGTAAGTGACTGTATGGCTGTATGACTGGGTGTGTGAGTGGTTGTATGAGTGAATGGGTACCTCAGTGGCTGTATGGATGAGTGAGTGGGTGTGTGAGTAGTTGTAAGAGTCTATGAATGGGTATGTGAGTGCTTATGTGGACAATTGAATGGGTGTATGAGGGACTGCATGGGGTATAAGTGGATGTGGGACACTCTATAGTTATAGTTAGGACTGGGTGTTATCTTTGGTTTGCCAACAACTTTGGCTACACTTGCCAAATCTTTACGGCTCTCCGTCTGGACCACCCCCCACCCCCCAAAAAAACATTATCCACTTCCTGGAAAGCTTTGGTGTAATGCATCAAGCAGCGGTGAAGAAAAAGGGGTGTGGGTGCCAAATAATATTATCCCCATGCTATTTTCCATAGGAGAATTTTTATAGGAGTACAACTTAACACAATTACGCCAAATCTGTTATGTACTTATTGAAAAACTGAGTCTCAAAATGAATGGATCTATAGCAACATGGTACCTTCACAGTACTACCACAGAGTAATTCAGCACCGCAGTTTCAAATCACACGATCTGAATGGGTGGTTACAACGTGAAGAAAGTGTTGCAGCCACCATTTTATGATTTTGTCCCCGTGTCATAGGACAAAAAAAGCAATAAGGAGGCAGTGTTCCCCCTGGGTTGTGTGGGGAGGGGATCCCTGGGGTTATAATGAAAATAATATATTTTTGTGCACCATGGTACAGCAGTACTGCTCTGTCACCAAGAAGTACGGAAGTAATGCAGCAAAAATAAAATAGTGTGGGGCTTGGGGTTTTGCATGACCATGTGGGAAATATACACAGAGAATACATTGCAGGTTATTGCATTTACCAGTCCAATATTAAGATGACATCTTATCCTACCAGTCCAAAAGGAAAGTGATTTATAAATCTCACTAGAACCCCAAGATAGCAAGTTATAATCTTTATATTACATGTTAATATTGATGCATATAACTTGCAAAAACAGTTTGTTTCAAATTGCTGCTCAGAAAGGGCACTGATTGGAAATAGAATGCTTAAGCTTTGTTCATTGTTTTTGAATAAAAGTGTAATAAAATAATGAGTAATGGTGCATGGTATTAGATTTGGCTATTGTGTGGGTGCAGAATTTAAAAAAGGATTACGATTCACTGCATCTGCCAATTTGCCACTTGATTTGCAACTTTTTGAGATTTCACCCAAAAAAGTTGTTTCTATATACAATGGAGAAAAATAACATTAAGAGAATGTGCCACATAATTTTTATTTTTATCAGGACGTAGATAACTATCCTGCATAATTTGTCCTCATAATCCGAGTAGTATTGAAAATATTAAACTGCAGAGCGGTTTGGGCCTGACATGATGATGAAATTCTTATTTTACAGGAAACTGTGAAATATTTTATATATTTAATGGTTTACCTGTGAAATATGAGTTTTTATAACACTGCACTTTGTACCCCTGACAAAGGCTATTTGTGGCTAAATATATTCACTGAAAAACACAAAGATTAATGTATTGTTACAGTTTGTGACTTTCTGTGGGTTTTCTTCATTTAATGTTGTCACTGACTAATTTACCTGTTATAGTTAGAAGCACTAACTACAACTTGCTTGCGCCCCCGCCATGCACTGTTTATGACCTCACATATGACATCACTGACGACATGCTCTATGACATCATTTATGACCTCACTGATGTCATCTCAAATGACATTAATGACCTCACTGATGACATCATCCAAACTTTGTTTACCCACATGTTGCTCTATAAATTAATATGGCATAGAGGCCTGACAGTAAGTAGAAAAAAGCTCAGTAGAATATCACCCATCATTACTGCCATCGCAGATACAATTCCCTTAGGTATAGAAAGCATGCATATGTACAACATTGACCCTTTTAAGAACACTTTACAGCTAGCATAGCTCACATTAACAATCAACCACAGATATATTGGATACCTTGAGTACGGTGTTGAATCTGCATACAAATGTTCACAAAAAAACTAATTCCTAAAAATAGTGAATGTCAGTTCCAAAACAAATGCCTTACTACAGACAGCGTTTATCGGTATCAAGCTCCAGAAAACTCACCAAACCTCCATTGAGAAATTAAGTTGATATCAGTGGAGAACTGGGTACTGTAAACAGTGCTTACTCCAGGGAGAGAGTGTACTCTATACAACACTTTGCAAATAGCAAACCTTGTCTGAGGACTACCCCACAGCGTATTAACACATATCTACTAAGAACAATGTACATGCTGTGTAACACTTGTCAAAAAAACACACTATTTCCTAAAAATAACCAAGATCTGAAGGTGTTAAACATCATACTACCTTGATATTGTGGTGAAAACATTAAGGATAGCCCATCTTCTCAACCAAAACAAGCACATAATCATAGGTTAGTACCCGGTGCACACAGTCTTCTATGTTATGTAGAAATTGTCATGCTGACACAACTCTGTCTAATAACTCAAAGCAGCTTACTAAAGTTATTATCTACTACACAGAATCGTACTCCTATTGAAAACTTTTTCTGCAGAAACAAAAAACCTGTGTGGAACATAATGAGCACAAGTCTAATGTCACCTGCACACAGAGTTACTCTTGCATACTAAGATTTATAGCTAGTTCAATACCTCCACACTCCAATGGTGCAAGAAGGAACACATGTTTTGTAAACACTCCTATTAGCTGGACTCAGGCTCTACAAAAGTAGGTAGACAAGTAATGTGGCACCTATTCGCCACTATGTAAACTACAAACCAAACTAGCACACTCACTGGATGATGTCCACTGAGACCCCTCTCTTGAATGATGGGTGTTCAAAGTAGCGTGTGAGAAGGGACTGGTCTGTTCCCTGAGATCACTCTCTTGAATGACGGGTGTGTGTAGTATGGTGTGGAGCAAGACAAGTCTCTCCTATGACACCTCAGTCTGTGCTAATGGCTGTGCATAATAGGCTGTAGGGAGGGACTGGCCTGTCCACTGAGACCTCTGTGTTGGATGACGGGTGTCTTTTTTTAGAAGGTTTTGTGAAGATTCATAAAATGGGGTCAAAGTTATTATCAAACCAAAAGACGCTCCCTCTATTAACTATAACTGCCTAGAGGTGGGATACACTACATATATAGATACAAAATATTGAGGCTCCCCGTGGGTCAAGGGAAAAGAGCAGCAAGAGGCAAAACAAAGGTGAGAAACAAGCAGATAGAGGCAGAATAAAGGTCAAGAGTGAGCCGAAAGAGGCAAGATAAAAGTAAAATAACTAGTAGAAAGAATCTGAATAAAGGTCCAAAACTAACAGAAGGAGGAACAATAAAGGTCAGCAATGAGCAAAAAGAGGCAAGATAAAATTGAGAAACAAGCAGAAAGAGGCAGAATACAAGTCAGAAACTAGCAGGAAGAGGCAGAATAAAGGTCAGCAACAAGTAGAAAGAGACAGAATAAGGGTAAGAAACAAGCAGAAAGAGGCAGAATAAACTAAAGAAACTAGCAGAAGAGGTAAAACAAAGGTCAGCAACTAATAGAAAGAGGCAAAATAAAGGTCGACAATGAGCAGAAAGAGGCAACTAGAGGTGATAAATCAGCAGAAAGAGGCAACATAAAGGTTAGAAACTAGGAGAAGAAGGCAGAATAAACTAAAGAAACTAGCAGGATAGGCAAAATAAAGGTCATCAACGAACAGAAAGAGGCAAAATAAAGGTCGACAATGAGCAGAAAGAGGCAGCTAGAGGTGATAAATGAGCAGAAAGAGGCAACTTAAAGGTTAGAAACTAGGAAAAAGAGGAGGAATAAAGGTCAGAAACCAACAGAAAGAGGTTAAATAAATGCCAGCAATGAGCGGAAAGAGGCAAAATGGAGGTCAGAAATGAGCAGAAAGAGGAAAAAAGAGGATAGAAACTAGCAGAAAGAGGCAAGATAGAGGTCAGTGACGCGAGAAAGGGGTTAAATAATGGTCAGAAACAAAGACAAAGAGGCAAAACAGAGGTCAGCACTGAGCAGAAAGAGGCAAGATAAAGGCCGCAGCAAGCAGAAAGAGACAAAATCAAGATCAGAAACGAGCAGAAAGAGGCAGAATAAAGGTCAGAAGTGTGCAGAAAGAGGCAAAATAAAGGTGAGAAATGAGCAGAAAGAGTAAGAATAAAGGTCAGAAATGAGCAGAAAGAGGAAAAAGAGGATAGAAACTAGCAGAAAGAGGCAAGATAGAGGTCAGTGACGCGAGAAAGGGGTTAAATAATGGTCAGAAACAAAGACAAAGAGGCAAAACAGAGGTCAGCACTGAGCAGAAAGAGGCAAGATAAAGGCCGCAGCAAGCAGAAAGAGACAAAATCAAGATCAGAAACGAGCAGAAAGAGGCAGAATAAAGGTCAGAAGTGTGCAGAAAGAGGCAAAATAAAGGTGAGAAATGAGCAGAAAGAGTAAGAATAAAGGTCAGAAACCAACAGAAAGAGGTTAAATAAATACCAGCAATGAACGGAAAGAGGCAATATGGTGATCAGAAATGAGCAGAAAGAGGAAAAAGAGAGGATAGAAACTAGCAGAAAGAGGCAAGATAGAGGTCAGTAACGAGGAGAAAGGGGTTAAATAATGGTCAGAAACAAAGACAAAGAGGCAAAACAGAGGTCAGCACTGAGCAGAAAGAGGCAAGATAAAGGCCGCAGCAAGCAGAAAGAGACAAAATCAAGATCAGAAACGAGCAGAAAGAGGCATAATAAAGGTCAGAAGTGTGCAGAAAGAGGCAAAATAAAGGTGAGAAATGAGCAGAAATAGGCAAAAGTGGTAATGAGCAAATATCTCTCTTAATGGTACATGTCCAACAAAAGTAGAAAAATAAAAGGCAATGTATGTGTCAGTTGTTGTTTATAAATAAGTATACATAAGACTCAGTGATTGTATGCGTGATTGTATGGATAACTGTATACTTGTAATAGTGATTTTATAATAAACTAAGTATAATTTACTATCTATATGAATAGACAAAGTGGTGTTTGTATAAGTGTATAGCTAAGTAAATATAAGTATGATCCATTGTTTGCATAAGTGAATAGGATGACTTTATAAGTGAATAGGATATGTGCTGGTGTGTAATGTCGATATAGGTGTATAAGTATATTTGATAGTGTTCTATTGATCATTGACTGCATGTATGAGTGAATCTGTAGTTAAGTGATTAGATGTGTGTATAGATCTAGGAATCACTGAGTGGGTTTTTAGAAACTTGTATTGGTGTGTCAATGGATTCAAATATGGTACTCTGTATTTTACAGTGAGTGATGAAAGGTTATACTAGTGTATGATGAGGTGTATCGCCACGTGGATGATGTCACCAGTGATGTAATCAGTGATGTCATTTGAGATGTCATCAGTGATGTCACTGACCATGTCATGAATGATGTAATATGTGACATCATCAGCAGTAGATTGCGGGTGCGCGAGATATAGTTAGTACAACTAACTATATCGGAGGAATTTCAATGGTTTTGTACAAGTGAAATGTCCAGCTAACTATAACACCCCTAAAATCTACAGTTTTTTCAGTGAATTTCTAAGGTTTTTTAAATGCTAATTCCTAATTATAGCAGGCCTGAAACCTATGGTTTTTTCGGTGAATTTCAAAGGTTTTTTAAATGCTAATTCCTAACTATAGCAGGCCTGAAACCTATAGTTTTTTCAGTGAATTTCAAACATTTTTTAAATGCTAATTCCTAACTATATCAGGCCTGAAACCTTTGTTTTTTCAGTGAATTTCGAAGGTTTTGTAAATGAAAATTTTTAAATGTATTAATTGTTATTTTTTTTTTATACTGATTTACTATATTTTTTAAACTATTTATTTTTAGATATTTGATTTTTTAAATTACATTGTAATTACATTACACATTACATTACAAAATATACTTTCTCAGAATGAATTACTTTAGTTTAAATACTTTGCAAATAGGCAATAGACTTTTAAGTACAGTAGTTACAGTTGTTGCAATGGGCAACACAATTTGAAACACAGAGCAACATTGGCCTCAATGTGTTTTTCTAGTTAAATGCAATTAGTTACTTTAGGGATTACTTTTCTAACCACAGGACTGGATCGTAGATTCAGTCCTCGGACACCTCCTGTAAACGGTTGAGTAAAACTGTTTTAGTTACAGTAGTGATTTTCAAGGAATATTATTGTATTTTAAAAGTTGACAGAATTTTTTTTACATAGAATCACCAAAGTTATCCTATGGGAGGAAATTCACTTAGTAGGTAAGTAGTGTTATCATTACTTTTTCTTACTCAGTCGTGGATCCTGGTTCCAGCACTGGTGCATCTCCTGTAAACAGTTGAAATAATTTGTTTAAGTCATATAGGCGATTTTTTAGAAATATTTTTAGTTTGTGAAAATAGACAGAAACATTTTTGGAGAAAACCAGACAATGGATTCCTATGGTAGGAAATTCAAGTTACTGGTAAGTATGGTTAGAATTACTTTTCAGGATCAGTATTGGGCTGAAAGATGCAGCCCTGAGGTCTCTTCTGATAACAGGTGAGTAAATCGTAATTCGTAGTTCGGCTCATTTTACAGGAATATTTGTACGTTTCAAAAGTAGACACTTTGAAACTTTTCTGGTGAAAACCACACAATAGATTCCTATGGAAGGAAATACACGTTACTGGTAAGTACGCTTAGATTTACTTTTCAGGGTCTGTACTGGGCTCAAAGATGCAGCACTGACATCTCTCGTGATAACAGGTGAGTAAATCGGAATTCGTAGTTCCGCTGATTTTAGAGGAATATTGTGCTCAATAGTGATGGAAGGAGGCGGGGCCTGAGGCGACGTGTGTAAACACGCCCTGTGGCGCGTTTTAGGTTGGGGAATTAATTCCTCTTCAATCCTGAGGTACCCTGTGAGCAAACTAGCCCACCAGGTACCTCCAGTATGCGCCAGGGAGCTGCGTTGCAGAGAGGTGTTCAGAGGGCACGCCCCCTTTTTACAACACTCTGCAATGCAGCTCCGTGGCGCTTACTGGAGGTACCTGTTGGACTAGTTGGCCCCAAGGGGACCTATGGATTGAAGAGGAATTAATTCCCCAACTTAAAACGCGCCACAGGGCATGTTTGCACACATATCACCTCAAGCCCCGCCCCCTACGTTCACCACTGTGCAAACGCTCCCCGTAGCACATTCTAAGTTTGGGGATTAAGTCCCCTTGCATACTGGGGGTCCCTGTGGGCCAACTAGCCCACCAGGAATCTCCAGTATGCGCCAGGGGGCTGCGTTGCAAAGAGGTGTAAAAAGGGGCATGGCCTCATTACAACTCTCTGCAACGCAGCCCCCTGGCGCGTTTGCAGAGGGGAAACTAATTCCCCTTGCATACTGGGGATCCCTGGGGGGCCAACTAGCCCACCAGGAACCTCCAGTATGTGCCAGGGGGCTGTGTTGCAGAGAGGTGTAATGAGGCCACGCCCCTTTTTACACCTCTCTGCAACGCAGCCCCCTGGCGCGTTTGCAGAGGGGGAACTAATTCCCCTTGCATACTGGTGGTCCCTGGGGCAACTAGCCCACCAGGAACCTCCAGTATGCGCCAGGGGGCTGCGTTGCAGAGAGGTGTAATGAGACCACGCCCCTTTTTACACCTCTCTGCAAGGCAGCCCCCTGGCGCGTTTGCAGAGGGGGAACTAATTCCCCTTGCATACTGGGGGTCCCTGGGGCCAACTAGCCCACCAGGAACCTCCAGTATGCGCCAGGGGACTGCGTTGCAGAGAGGTGTTCTGAGGCCACGCCCCTTTTTACACCTCTCTGCAATGCAGCTCTGTGGCGCTTACTGGAGGTACCTGGTGGGCTAGTTGGCCCCCAGGGATCTCCAGTATTCACGGGGAATTACTTCCCCCTCTGCAAATGCGCGGGGGGGCGGGTTTGCAGAGTGGTGCAGGGAGGGGGTGGGGCTTGAGGTTACGATTGCACCACTCTGCAAACGCGCCCCCTGGCGCATATGCAGAGGGGGAACTAACTCCCCTTGAATACTGGGGGTCCCCGGGGGCCAACTAGCCCACCAGGAACCTCCAGTATGCGCCAGGGGGCTGCCTTGCAGAGAGGTGTAAAAAGGGGAGTGGCCTCAAACACCTCTCTGCAGGGCAGCCCCCTGGCGCGTTTGCAGAGGGGGAACTAATTCCCCATGAATACTGTGGGTCTCTGGGGGCCAACTAGCCCACCAGGAACCTCCAGTATGCGCCAGGGGGCTGTGTTGCAGAGAGGTATAAAAAGGGATGTGGCCTCTTTACACGTCTCTGCAAGGCAGCCCCCTGGCATATACTAGAGGTTCCTGGTGGGCTACTTGGCCCCCAGGGACCCCCAGTATTCAATGGGAATTATTTCCCCCTCTGCAAACGCGCCAGGGGGCACGTTTGCAGAGTGGTGCAGGGAGGGGGCGGGGCTTGAGGTGACGGATTGCACCACTCTCCAAACGCACCCCCTGGCGAGTATGCAGAGGGGGCACTAATTTCCCTTGAATACTGGGGGTCCCCGGGGCCCAACCAGCCCACCAGGAACCTCCAGTATGCACCAGGGGGCTGCCTTGCAGAGAGGTGTAAAAAGGGGCGTGGCCTCTTTACACGTCTCTGCAAGGCAGCCCCCTGGTGCGTTTGCAGAGGGGGAACTGATTCCCCTTGAATACTGGGGGTCCCTGGGGGCCAACTAGTCCACCAGGAACCTCCAGTATGCGCCTGGGGCTGCTTTGCAGAGAGGTGTAAAAAGGGGTGTGGCCTATTTACACGTCTCTGCAAGGCAGCCCCCTGGCACATACTGGAGGTTCCTGGTGGGCTACTTGGCCCCCAGGGACCCCCAGTATTCAAGGGGAATTATTTCCCCCTCTGCAAATGCGCCAGGGGGCGCGTTTGCAGAGTGGTGCAGGGAGGGGGTGGGGCTTGAGGTTACGATTGCACCACTCTGCAAACGCGCCCCCTGGCGCATATGCAGAGGGGGAACTAACTCCCCTTGAATACTGGGGGTCCCCGGGGGCCAACTAGCCCACCAGGAACCTCCAGTATGCGCCAGGGGGCTGCCTTGCAGAGAGGTGTAAAAAGGGGAGTGGCCTCAAACACCTCTCTGCAGGGCAGCCCCCTGGCGCGTTTGCAGAGGGGGAACTAATTCCCCATGAATACTGTGGGTCTCTGGGGGCCAACTAGCCCACCAGGAACCTCCAGTATGCGCCAGGGGGCTGTGTTGCAGAGAGGTATAAAAAGGGATGTGGCCTCTTTACACGTCTCTGCAAGGCAGCCCCCTGGCATATACTAGAGGTTCCTGGTGGGCTACTTGGCCCCCAGGGACCCCCAGTATTCAATGGGAATTATTTCCCCCTCTGCAAACGCGCCAGGGGGCACGTTTGCAGAGTGGTGCAGGGAGGGGGCGGGGCTTGAGGTGACGGATTGCACCACTCTCCAAACGCACCCCCTGGCGAGTATGCAGAGGGGGCACTAATTTCCCTTGAATACTGGGGGTCCCCGGGGCCCAACCAGCCCACCAGGAACCTCCAGTATGCACCAGGGGGCTGCCTTGCAGAGAGGTGTAAAAAGGGGCGTGGCCTCTTTACACGTCTCTGCAAGGCAGCCCCCTGGTGCGTTTGCAGAGGGGGAACTGATTCCCCTTGAATACTGGGGGTCCCTGGGGGCCAACTAGTCCACCAGGAACCTCCAGTATGCGCCTGGGGCTGCTTTGCAGAGAGGTGTAAAAAGGGGTGTGGCCTATTTACACGTCTCTGCAAGGCAGCCCCCTGGCACATACTGGAGGTTCCTGGTGGGCTACTTGGCCCCCAGGGACCCCCAGTATTCAAGGGGAATTATTTCCCCCTCTGCAAATGCGCCAGGGGGCGCGTTTGCAGAGTGGTGCCTTAATTTTTTTGGGGGGATCGGCAAGGTATGCGTACCCCGCAATTTTTTCAACAAAAAAAAAAATTGGGGGGGGGCCTTGGGGGTCCTTGTGGGACCCCCTAAGCAGGCCTAGCGGGTCAGGGTGTTTCTACCCTGCCCCCTGTTCGCATTTTTCGCGTTTCTTTTTCTGTTTTCTTGTGCCTCGGTTCTAATGATAACCCAAAGTGGTGGCTTGGCCCGATGGGAGGGAGGGTAGGCAGGGCCTAAACTAGAGGAAACCAAAAATTTGCCTATGCCTCCAAACAATGCAATAATGCAAACACTGAATGATTAGAGATAAACCATAAATTTATTAGTTTATCTCGACAAAACTTTTGTCATTGAATCAATACGTAAGTTACAAAATTCACTTATTTTAGGAGCAGACAAAGAGAGAACCATCGACTTCCTTTCTAGCCATATGGAGATCAATCGAACAATGTGTAAGTATCTACAGTGAACAATTATAAAGCAAAAACATTGCGCTAAATCGTACATACATGGACATTAATGAATCAAAAAGAAACTTTTCAAGAAACAGGTAAACGATCACAGTTTGAAAATCATAAATACAGCAACATGTGAGAGCAAGGGTGAATCTTTCAAATACAACAACCCCTAACTCATGAAGTGAATTCGTTTGTGTAAAAAATCACAGTAAGCCCATTTTGAATATGTGACTATCAAAAGCCATTGGTGTGAAGACAAATGTGTGAGTTCAAATGTCAAAATGCCTAAAGTCAAATGCCGACGCGTTTCCAATCCTGCCAGTAGTTTACAGGATTTTCATCAGGGCGGGGAACGAGTCCATGGGAACTGTTTTCCAAAAAGAATAAAGAGTTTGTTTTAGTAAACTGCAAACAAACGCCATTGTGTTCAAGTGCAAAATGAACCGCATTGTGGTGCGGCATACCTTGAAGGTAGTGGCCTGTGTGGCTTCAATTTTGGGAATAGCGCTTTGGCTCTTTTGGTCAGGCGGGTCTGGGCTGTAACAAGAAAAATGACTGCTGTCACTGATTTGAAAGTGACCCACTACACGCTGAAGGAAATAACATGAAGGAAAAAAGATTTTACCTTGAGTCTTTACAACATTAAGTCAAGGCAGCCGGTGGCAGGATTATTTTTCAATTATTTGATCTGGGGACAGAAATGACGATATTTTGAGAAGTTGTGCCAAAACGATAAAAGAACAGGCACTGGAGCATCACCGCTCCGATGGGAACACTTACTTTTAAAAGTTGAACACGGGCGGAGGGATCGGACCGGTGTTAACAATGGAACGCTGTCCGTTCTAAAAAATAAGAAGGAAAGGAGGCTAGCAACTGTGCGCTGAATCACGCAGTGGAAAGGTAAAAGATAAAAACTGACACTCAATGGCAGGTGAAGAAGGGATCAATCGCTTACCAAACAACGCCACGGGGGGCTCTGCTAGACTGCATCCTTGCTTCTACCGGCACCTACAGGCTTTAGTTGTCCAGGGCGCTGCCGGTACTGGTGGTGATAAAAGCATGTGTATGCTAACAGCCAATGGGATGAGTTAGGAGTGCTACTGCATTGTGGGAAATGGAGTCCAAGTGTGGAGTCAAGCTCGATTGATTTCACTAAGCGTGTTTAGGCCCTTGTTCACACTATCGAATCGCAGTATGAGGTATGCCTCCTTACGCAAAAGCATAGTTTCTACATTGGGGTAGCGTTTAGAGTCCAGCCAGACAAGTGGTGTCCATTTGAAATCGTTTTCTGTGTGCTGGTTATTTACAAAGTGTTCAACCATGGGTGCGGTCATTACTCGTTTTTTTATCCGGGATCGGTGTTGTGTAATGCGTGCATTAATGGCTTGATTTGTCTTGCCAATATAGACCTTGTCACAAGGACAGACCACTGCATAAACGATATTTTTTGTTTTACAGTTGGTGAATGCATCATGTGTCCATTTGATGCCATGATTAATGAAGGTGTCCCCTTCAATTGTAGAAGAACATGAAACACAGTTACCACATTTGTGGTGCCCAGTGATTGGTCTGAGGTTCCACTGTGATATGAGGTCACTTTTGGGCGGAGGAATATGGGTGTCTGCTTTGATGAGATGCTGACCAATATTTGGGTTCTTTCTCATTGCAAAGATCGGTTTGGGCAAAGGGTGCTCCATTGTTTCCAGCAAGTGCCAATTGTTTCGGATGATGTTTTTGAACTGGTTCGTGTGTTGCCCGAAGGTAGTCACACAAACCAATTGATCTAATTGCTTTTTTTCTTTTACCTGAAGGAGTGTCTCCCTCGGGGTGAACTTCGCCCTGTTTTTGGCATGCTTTAGTAATTTCTTGGGGTATCCTCTGACAGCCATCTCATTACAGAATCTTGTTGCGTGGAATTCAAAATCCTGTAGATTGGTACAATTGCGTCTTATGCGCAGCAGTTGCCCATAAGGTAAATTATCCTTAAGGCTTTGTGGGTGTGAGCTATTGTAATGCAGGATTGTATTCCTGTCGGTAGGTTTTTTGTGCAAAGAGGCCGTCAGTCCAGATGTGCTGGTACCTACTAGGACGTCCAGGAAAGTCATTTCTTTGGAACTCGAGTTCATCGTAAACTTAATGTCTTGGTGTCGTGAATTCAACCATGCGTGGAATTGATCAAGAGGCATAAGATGGCTGCCAACACTTCCTGGTTTGGAGTGTTGACAGACAGTTGACAGCCAATCAGCATGCAGCTCGTGCTCGGGAAGGAACGCTTACTGTACAGACTTCTGAAATCTGTGCCTAGATATCGCTATGATTTTACTTTTGATTTTCTCAGGAACTACTGAACGGATTTACACCATTTAACAAAAAGCACAATCTGCGAACCGAACTCTACCTCTCTGCCAAATTTGGTTTAATTCCGTTCAGCCGTTCGGGCTGTAGCCCTGGCTAAAGGTCCCTATGGAAAATTTCATGGGAAAAACACGTTTTGGGCCCCCCCTTTTTTCTCGGCCCCAACTTGACGAATCACCCCAAAACTTTCAGGGAAGGAGCGGAGAAATTCACGAACATTTGTCCACCGGCGCCAAAGTTATTCCAAATTAAATGTTGTGGATTTCCTATGGAAACTAGGTCCTAACTATATCTACCTACTGGCGAACGCCAGTAGGTGATACATACATCTATACAAAAAAATATACATACATCTATACAAAAAATATACATACATCTATCTATATAAATAAAAATGTAAATGTTCGTTTGTTCAAAATCGCAAATCTCAGAAAGTTCTTCACGGATTGCTTTAAAATTTTGTCACAACGTTGGATTCGATTAAGCGCGTGTTTATATATACACATCGTGGGATTAGAATACACGCGCGTCCAATACGCACGTGTTTTGAATCGAAAGGCCGAACAGACCCTATCGATTTGGTTGCTGCGCAAAAACTACAAGGGACGCATAGAGACAATAGTCTACATATATTAGGATGGACAGTTGGTGTCAGGATGGCAGACCGGGAAGTGGGTGGAGGGAGGGGGGAGGAGTTGGTTCACTTTGCAACTTTAAGAAAGGATGCATAGAGACAATAGTCTACATAGATTAGGATGGACAGTTGATGTCAGGATGGCAGACCGGAAAGTGGGTGGAGGGAGGGGGGAGGAGTTGGTTCACTTTGCAACATTAGCGTGTGTTTATATATACACAACGTTGGATTTGAATATGCGCAAGTCCAATACGCGCGTGTTTTTAATCGAAAGGCCGAACAGACCCTATTGATTTGGTTGCTGCGCAACAACTACAAGGGACGCATAGAGGCAATAGTCTACATATATTAGGATGGACAGTTGGTGTCAGGATGGCAGACCGGGAAGTGGGGGGAGGGAGGGGGGAGGAGTTGGTTCACTTTGCAACTTTAAGAAAGGATGCATAGAGACAATAGTCTACATAGATTAGGATGGACAGTTGGTGTCAGGATGGCAGACCGGGAAGTGGGTGGAGGGAGCGGGGAGGAGTTGGTTCACTTTGCAATATTAGCGCGTGTTTATATATACACAAAATTACAATAGTCACAAAAACATATTGTGTGCCCACAAGCATTGTGAAATTAAACATATTAGAAACTTGCACTTACTCTTTTCTTTCTCTTCCATTTAACCAGACTGAGCCACAGCAAAGTATGGTATGGTACAGCTAGTACAAAATATATATACACACACATTTTCTAAATTTAGTGACGCTCATTTCTGCTGCTGTCTTGAAAGTTTCATGGCGATCCGTCAAGCACGGAATGAGAAAAAAGGGGAGTGGTCGCAAGACGCATTTTCCAAATATTATTTCTCATAAGGATTTTGAATATGAGTATAGCCCGAACTGCTGGATGGCATTACACCAAATTTGACAGAAAGCTAGCTATTAGTCCTGTTAGCATGCTTTTTGTGATTTGGTGTAAATATATACAATAGTTTTAGAGATATTAACTGTAATCCAAATGTGTTTATCTAGGGGTGCAAACCTTCCGTGGATCCACCCGTGGTAAATCTGCGTGTCAACGCGCCAAAGCAGTGTTCTGATTGGCTGGCCACTCCTTCCCAGAAAAGTTGCTGCTGCCATTTTATAACTAGGGAAATGGTCCCAGGGGCTCAAATGCTGCTTGCATAGTAATTGAAGGGATCAGGGAAAAGCTCCCCTGACCCCTTGGGTATGTTAAAAATGAGGGACAAGCATGTGTAATGGGGTCAAAAATACCCCAAAAAGATGTTGGGGGTCACTTGCAAAATTCACAGAGCTGTTGCAGGGCTCAGCCCGACCCCATGTAAGTCTGCAAACTGCACCACCAAGTTACATGGGGACCCCGCTGAGGGTCACAGAGGATTCGCTGAAAAATCCAACCAAAGTGGGCTTCTTCGCAGGAAGTATGGAAAGGGTTAAAGAAATACAGACCATTTAGAAGTGGTATAACAAGAAAAAAGATTAAAGGAATACTGTGTTTGTT
Source organism: Lissotriton helveticus (assembly GCF_964261635.1). NCBI lineage: Eukaryota > Metazoa > Chordata > Amphibia > Caudata > Salamandridae > Lissotriton > Lissotriton helveticus. The sequence continues at coordinate 535,751,999 of NC_136073.1, forward strand.
AAGTATAGTAGCATAAGTAAGAACACATGGTAAAGGGTAGTGATCTTACATGCTTTAGTACGCAGAAAGGAGGTGGTTTGCAGGAGTTCTGACTCGAGATTTGGAATGAAAACAGATGTTACAAGACATAGAAATAAAACTGGGAGAACAGCAATGAGCTTTTACAGGTATGTTAATTAGGTTGTAGTATATAAAAGTATATTTAGATAAAACATTTTGAGTGTATGTAAACTGATAGAAAATGTGTACCTTCTAGAGACTATACTAGAATGGAAAATAGAAGGGCGTTTAGATGAGAACATTAACTAAAAATACAGTGAGCAGGAAAAGAGATGAGAAATTGGTATGCTAAAAGTATTGTAATTTTATTGAGGACTGAAAAGAAGCAACTTGAGGAACCTTTTCTTCAGACATTTATTGGCGTTATTTTACCTGGTTTATCTGATACAGTTGAATGGCATCCCCATAATCTATTTTGAATGTAGTAGATGTATACTGTAATCTTCCGATCTACTTCTATCCACTTTCTCAAACTGTCCACTTTTAGGCAACAGTTCTTCCACCATGCAACGTCCACGTTAGAGAACATCTACATATTTGTGGTACACACTATTGTGTTTAAGATATAAAGTTGGTTTCTTCACCTTATTTACATCTACTAGTTTCTGACAGATTTTGATGTTTTTCGTGGGCACGCCATTCGCTAGAATAGCAATTGGTTCTTCCAAATCTGTCTTTACACCCACAGTTTTAATATAGTATTTCACATCTGAAAGAAAATACACAACTGTACCTTAAAGCCATTCGTAAAGGTCCGTGGGTGATATTTTAAATGTTAAAGTTTGCTTCTCTGAGAAAGTAATGTCAGTGATCCCATTGATATTCTTCACAACTTAGGGTTAGAAACCAAGCTACGGTTCCTAAATTTCACAACATGTACTTAGGCTCAACATCATGATGATACCAGTACTCAATTGTCCCAATATTTGCAGAGGTAAAATAAATAGACAACAGCACTGCAAGTACATGGGTGAAGTCCTACTGTATTGATTTAATCCAAGCAAATGCTACAAAGACTACTACACTCTCATTTATACAAAGGAGCATGTCTAAACTAATGGTGGGCGGTAAACTTCTCTCCGTCGGTGGAGTTCACAGAGTTTTGCAACTCCGGCACTCTGTTTGGAGCACGTAGTTTAGCCAAAAACTCTTCCATCTAATAGCAGAGCAGAGTTTACCTGTGTGCTACGCTCACCACGCTCACCCCTAGTGAAAAACAACTCCTCTTTTTCTCACATCCAGCACAAGCAAGGTCAAATTTTGTGACCTGCGCTCTGAGCATCAATAACAATGTGACAAAAATAACGAGCATCTCTTTTAGTGTAGAGCGCACACTACAAACTTATTTGTCTTCCGACACTTAAATAATACACTTTACTCAATCAATCAATCAATCATGCCATTTGTATAGCGCACTACTCACCCGGGAGGGTCTCAAGGCGCTTGGGGGGAGGGGTATGCTACTGCTCGAACAGCCAGGTCTTGAGTTGTTTCCTGAAGGCGAGATGGTCCTGGGTCAGCCGAAGGTGGATGGGGAGGGAGTTCCAAGTCTTGGCAGCCAGGTAAGAGAAGGATCTTCCTCCGGCGGTGGCTCTTCGGATGCGTGATACGGCTGCGAGGGCGAGGCTGGTGGACCGTAGCTGGCAGGTGGGCGTGTAGAAGGTCAGGCGGTCGTTGAGGTACTTGGGGCCCAGGTCGTGGAGAGACTTGTGTGCGTGGGTGAGGAGCCGGAACGTGATCCTCTTGTCGACGGGGAGCCAGTGCAGGTTCCTCAGGTGGCTGGAGATGTGGCTGCGTCGGGGGACATCCAGGATGAGTCGGGCGGAGGCGTTCTGGATGCGCTGGAGTCTTTTCTGTAGCTTGGCTGTGGTTCCGGCGTAGAGGGCGTTTCCGTAGTCCAGTCGGCTGGTGACGAGTGCCTGGGTGACAGTCTTCCTGGTCTCGGTCGGGATCCAGCGGAAGATCTTGCGAAGCATACGCAGGGTGTTGAAGCACGATGAGGAGACGGCGTTGACTTGTCTGGTCATCGAGAGGGAGGGGTCCAGGATGAAGCCCAGGTTGTGTGCGTGGTCGGTTGGCTTGGGTGCGGTGCCCAGGGCTGGGGGCCACCAGGAGTCGTCCCAGGCGGAGGGCGAAGATCCCAGGATGAGGACTTCCGTCTTGTCCGAGTTCAGTTTCAGGCGGCTGTCCTTCATCCACTCGGCGACGTCTTTCATCCCTTCGTGTAGGCAGGTTCTGGCTGTGTCGGGGTCTCTGGTGAGGGAGAGGATCAGCTGGGTGTCGTCGGCGTAAGAGATGATGTTGAGGTTGTGCTGGCGTGCGATGGCTGCGAGAGGTTTCATGTAGATGTTGAAGAGGGTGGGGCTGAGTGAAGATCCTTACGGGACGCCGCAGATGACTTCGGTGGCCTCGGAGCGAAACGGGGGGAGGCGGACTCTTTGTGTTCTTTTGACAAGGAACGAGATGATCCACTCCAGTGCCTTCTCTTGGATACCGATGTTGCTGAGGCGCTGGACTAGGGTGCGGTGGCAGACCGTGTCGAACGCAGCGGAGAGGTCCAGGAGGATGAGGGCCACTGTTTCCCCCTTGTCGAGCAGGGTCCGGATGTCGTCGGTGGCTGCGATGAGGGCGGTCTCGGTGCTGTGGTTGGCTCTGAAGCCGGACTGCGAGGGGTCGAGGGATCCATTTGACTCGAGGAAGGCGGTCAGCTGTCTGTTGACGATCTTCTCGATGACTTTAGCAGGAAAAGGGAGGAGCGAGATGGGGTGGAAGTTTTTGAGATCGGTGGGGTCCGCTGTAGGTTTCTTCAGGAGGGCGCGGATCTCGGCGTGCTTCCAGCCCTCCGGGAAGGTGGCGGTGTTGAAGGAGGCATTGATGATGTTCCGGAGTTGGGGTGCGATGGTGGAGTCGGCCTTGTTGAAGACGTGGTGTGGGCAGGGGTCGGTCGGTGATCCGGAGTGGATGGTGTTCATCGTGCGGGTTGTGTCTTCGGTGGTCACCGTGGTCCAGGTGCCAAGGGTGGTGGTGGGGGGCGTTGGTTCGACGGTTGGGTGCGTGGGTGGGGCGCCGAAGCTGTTGTGGATGTCGGCGATCTTGCGGTGGAAGAACGAGGCGAGGGAGTCGCAGAGGTCTTGTGACGGAGTGATGTCGTTGGTGCCGGTGCTGGGGTTGGAGAACTCCTTGACGATAGTGAAGAGCTCTTTGCTGTCGTGGGCGTTGTTGTCCAGTCGTTCCTTCAGGGATTTCTTCTTGGTGGTGCGGATGAGCTGGTGGTGCTTGCGGGTAGCGTGTTTGAGGGCGGTCATGTTGTCGGTGGTCCAGTCGAGGAGCCAGGCTTTCTCGAGGGTGCGGCAGGTCTTCTTGGAGTCCTTGAGGTCGTCGGTGAACCAGGATGCCTTCTTGCTTCTGGGTCTGCTGGGAGGGTTCTTTAGTGGCGCGAGGTCGTCGGCGCAGGCGGTCAGCCACTGTGTGAAGTTGCGGGCTGCTTCGTTGGAGTCCGTTGTGTTGGCGGGTGGGCTTTGGCTGAGGGAGGTGGTGAGCTGGTCTGCAGTGATCTTGCTCCAATTCCTGTGAGGTACCTGTTGCGGGTGGTGGTGGGTCGTGGATCTTTTGAAGCTGAAGTGGACGCAGCTGTGGTCGGTCCAGTGGAGTCCGGTGGCGTGGCTGAAGGTGATGTACTTGCTGGAAGAGAAGACGGGATCAAGCGTGTGGCCGGCGTAGTGGGTGGGGGTGTTGACCAGTTGCTTAAGTCCGAGGTTGGCGAGGTTTTCCAGCAGGGCGGTGGTGTTGCGGTCCTTGTTGTTCTCCAGGTGGAAGTTGAGGTCCCCGAGGAGGATGTAGTCAGTGGAGGGGAGGGCGTGCGGGCTGATGAAGTCTGTGATGTCTTCGCTGAATTGTGTGCGTGGTCCCGGGGGTCTGTAGACGAGGGTGCCTCTGAGGGTCGTCTTAGGGTCGGTGTGAATCTGGAAGTGGAGATGTTCGGCTGCGGCAAAGGAGTCGTTGGCGTCGGTCGTGATGCGGATGGCGTTCCTGTGGACGATGGCGATGCCACCTCCGGTCTGGTTGATGCGGTCCCTCCTGATCATCTTGTACCCGTCTGGGATGGCGATGGCGATGTCGGGTGCAGAGAAGGCGTTCATCCAGGTTTCCGTGAGGAAGGCGACGTCCGGTGATGTAGCGTCGAGGAGGTTCCAGAGTTCCACGGCGTGTCTGTGGACGGAGCGGGTGTTGATCAGGATGCACTTGAGGTGGTTGCTGCTGGTGTTTGTCTTGGCGGGTGCGGGGCAGGTTCGGAGGCAGGTGAACTTGCAGGTGCAGCAGGTGAAGGGTCCGTGGGTGCGTCTCGGGGTGGCTCGGCAGCAGGCGTGGGTCCGGCCGGCATTGAGTGCATTGAGAGTGGCGGCGTCGTAGGTCAGTCGGGTCGTCTTGTCTCGGCTGGGAGGGCCAGGGGTCCTGGCGCTTGGCGCGGGCCAGGCGCGGACGGGCGCAGACGGGCTTACCTTTGGCGCACCTTCGGCGCTCAAATCGGCGCTCCCGCTGCTCTGGGGGCATCATAAGTAAGGAGCCGGGAGGGAGGAGCAGCTGGGTGGCGGGAGCGGGGCGGCGAATGGAATCACAGGGGGGCGGGGCCGCAGGGAGGCAGCGGCGGGAAATTCCAAGAAGCAGCGGGCAGCGGGAAATTCCCAGGAGCAGCGTGAAATTCCCAGGAGCAGCGGGCAGCGAGCGAAGGAATCTGCAGGCAGGAGGCGGCAAAGGCAGGCAGGAGCGGCAGCAGTGAGTGGGGCGACCAAACCCTGTGGAGGGCTGAGCGGTCACACTCTGTGGTCCCCTACGGTCCCCTTAAGTAAGGAGCCGGGAGGAAGGAGCAGCTGGGTGGCGGGAGCGGGGCGGCGAATGGAATCACAGGGGGGCGGGCCGCAGGGAGGCAGCGGCGGGAAATTCCAAGAAGCAGCGGGCAGCGGGAAATTCCCAGGAGCAGCGGGAAATTCCCAGGAGCAGCGGGCAGCGAGCAAAGGAATCTGCAGGCAGGAGGCGGCAAAGGCAGGCAGGATCGGCAGCAGTGAGTGGGGCGACCAAGCCCTGTGGAGGGCTGAGCGGTCACCCATACCAAATGTATTGATGTTCATTTCATTGACCTCGAAAGGTTGAAAAGTGGAGTCACTTGCTGGGAATGGAAACTGTTGTTAGCTGGTAGCACTCAAATCTCTGCAGAGTGGACTCAAGCCATTGAACTATCTAATTGTCTCATAATAGAGCCAACTAAGTATGCCGCAGCTTCTCAACATTCTACGATCGGGATCCATACCCAATACTCGTCTATTTCAGACGTCACTTATTGCTGCATCGGATTTTAATGTCTTCAACAAGAACATGCTAATGGCTGTGTTTTTGTTAATAGAGTAATGGTATAACGGAGTGCGGCCTAAGCATAGCACGTCTGCCTTGAGGGTCACACATTCGTGATCTTTTATTACAGATAAAGTTGGTACGAGATGCCTGGTATTTTGGTGCAGGTTATCTGACAACTTCAGATAGGCAAGGCCCTGAGAGCTGGGCTGATGAATGGACCCCATCCGGGCAGGAGGATTAGCTGAGAGAAGGCCCCCCCCTTGCAGCACCTTGTAAGTGGGTACCTTCTCCAGCTGATACCAACAGAACAGACCCCACTGGCACTCCTCGCCCCTGCAAGCACAGAAGAGACTCCACTTTTTCACATCTGGATAAAATATCACATCTCTTTGTGAACATTATTCTCTTTACATTGTCCTCAGTAATAAGGTACTTTTTCTAAATTATCCTGATTAAATACAATTAAGAAATGCCAAAGGGCCCTCCACTTCCTCCAAACATTCACCTGCCACGAGCGTGGATAGCGGGGCAGATCTGGGAGAGAAGGTCGGGCGGGTGGTTCGGCAGAGAGCTGGCACTGCACTGCTGCATGTGCCTTGGACTGTTTCTACTGCCCCTCCAGCGCGACATTGAGCACGGCGGCCAAAGGCAAAGTGCACGTGGGCCCCCCTAGAACAAGTAGTACACATGACTGTCCCGATGTCCACTTAACTTGGGAGCACTCAGCCGATAGCCCCACCATATAACACCCACTCTTACCTGTTTACCTGAAGATCTTTCAGTGAGGCTCTGACCGCATACAAACTCCCAAAGACGCACAGTGGCATTTCCAGCAACGGCAGCCTGGTGCATTGGCGGAGGCCCGGTCTGACTCGGTGACGGAGCCGTGAGGTGCAGGCGGCCAGTGCACCGACCCCCAAGTGAAGCATCCCTGAAAAGCGGCAAGAGAGTCCCCAGTGCTGCCGCGACTGGACGGCGCCAGGCAGACAAGCCAACACTGTGCATAGAACTCACCAAAATCACTGGAGACCAAGGGGTGAGCACGAACGGCAGACCCTACAAGGGGGCCCAGAGCTGTGGTGACCCTTATGACATTTGCCATCTTAGTGTCACTGAAGTGACAGGGGCAGCAGAACCGTTTGGACCAACATTCCGCCAAGATTGTAGGATAGAGCTGGCAGGTCCGTGCCTGACCCTAAAATGGCCGCCGCTCAGGACATCCCCACAATGACAAGTTGCAGGCGACTGACCCTAAGAGGATGCCCACAGTGTGAGCTATTTCACAAGCCAGGCTCCCTGGGAGCACACTACCCACTTGTCTCAACATTTCCTGGGAGGCTTTCATCGAGAGGGGTGGCCTGCGACCCAGTGGAGGAAGATGCGTTTCTCCGCTCCTATGCCACCTCGTCAAACCCCCTTCCACCCCCTGTTGAGGGCAATGGTGAGACCTAGTGTCCTTTTTAAGAACTATTGGGAGTCTGGCCCTTCCTCCCCTGTTAACCTTTGTCATTCTCGGCACACTCATGGTGTAGAAAAGGGTCCCAGGATGCCCGACCCCAACATGGCCAACAGTGGTGACCTTTCTCCCCCCTTGCTGATCTTTTACTTTTACTTACAAAACCCTGCCAGGACCGTGCCTGACCTCAAGAGGACGGTTGGAATTTCCTCTGACTATGGCTCCCCCCCACCCGCACTATTCTGACATTCCCCTGAGTACACTTGACCCCTACCCGGACAGTGGAATTCGAGCATTTTTTCCGACGCCCGGTGGTGCTGCTCTGTTCAGCTAATTGAGGAGATCGGCCTTGGTTTATCCCCTGACCGTCACCTGCCCAGCCGGACACTGGACACTGCTTCTCCCCTTCTCCCTGTCTCACCCTCCCCCCTGCGTATTTCTGCCGTTCTGCCTTTTCCTTGTCTCCTTTCTTTCCATTCTTCTGACCGGTGCCCGTTGGAGCTTCCTAGAGGCTATAGAGGAGACTGGCCTTAGATTATCTCTCTGGCCATCACCTATCCACTCGGTCTCTGGGCTGACTTTCCTTTTATCTCTTTTCCGTATTGCCCCTCGTCCTCTCCCTTCTCACTCCACCTCTCCCCTTTCCCTCCCCATTTGTCTCTACGGACATTGGACACAGTTCGTCATCTCCCTGCTATGGCTCCTTCATACCCTCTTTCCTATAAATTCTCTCAACCGTGTTGTTTGTTTACTGTACCTTACTACGCTATTGTAACTGATGTAATTTGTAATGCAATGTTCCTCTGCAATAGCGCTCTGATACCTATGGGTCTAGCCAGCGCCTTATAATCCTTTTGATTTACCTTCAAATGTAACGTTCCCCTGGTTATGCGCTCTGATACCTCCGGGTCTAGATAGCGCTATATAACCTTCGCAAATTCAAATAAACCAAAAACTGTTCTTTTCTGAACGCTGAGACCTGAGCAACATGGCTGATGACCGGTAGAGCTGTTTGACAGCTAATGAGGAGTCTGGCCCTGGTTTTTCCCCTTGACAGTCACCTACCCAGCCAGACATTGGACATTGTTCCCCCTCGTCTCCCCGCTTTTACTTCTTCCTCCCCTCCCTCCTACGAATTATTGAAACATTGTTTATGTGCACTGTACCTTTCTATGCTCTTGTAACTGATGTATCTTGTAACACAATGATCCTAAATGTAAAGCGCTCTGATACCGTCTTGGGTCAAGTTCGCGCTATATAAAACTTTATAAATAAAATAGGTAAATAAAATAAAATGGAGTTGTATTTGATGGAGCTAAGACGTGCTGGCTGAGGTGTTGAACATTCGTTAGTGAGAGGTAGAGGGGGCAGAAAAAGTTGTGACAGGGACTTCTACTGGGTGGTGGTTGGCTGAAAAGTTGACATGGTTAACTGAAGTTTATCATTGTTGACCGTGGCAATCCTGGCTGAAAGGGAACAGGTAGACAAGTCCATGCCTGGACGAGGCAGGAACTTAAAGGTTCATTGGGAAGTTAAGTTAGTTAGAGGTTAATAGTTGCAGTAAAAGCTGGAGGGGAGTTTAAAGATCGCAGTTGCAGAAGATCAGCACTGGAGGAAGTAGGGACTTACAGAATTAAGTTGTTGTGGGGGGGAGGTACATTTAGGGTTGGTGGTACTTAACATATGTGACCAATTTTGTATAGAGAGATTTTTAGTTTTATAAGTCGAAAAGCCCAGGGTTGTGTAAGTGATTGCACCTCTTTCAATAAAGCAGCCTTTTTCAAACAAACCTGGTGTAAGTCATCTGTGTTTCTCCCCTCTTCCCCATTTCCCATACACTACAGCAGGAGACCAGGGTCACTGGCTACTAGTGCCACTCCTCTGTGAGCCAGATTTGGTTTTGTAAAATGATACCACTCTACAAAGAATTCAAAAGTTGGGTAAAATGTGTTTCAGTGGTGTTCTCTTTTCAAGCGCTCTGCTGTGCATTTTTCTAAATTATCAGTTTTGAGGTGCAGAATTAAACAAATACTTAGCGTCTTCTCAAAAAGAAATGATAAAATAAACAAGAACGGACCCTCGGGTAGAGCAGGAATGATTTTTACAATGCAGCATTGTAATCTGTGCAGTAAAAGACACAAATAACCATAAAGCGGAGCCTCCGGAGTCTTTTATTGAATTCCAGCAGTGCTCTTTGGTAAATAATGATGTTCTCTTAGTGAAAGTAACAATGCCAGGTTTGTGTTTTTGGCAACTCCTCCTAATATGGATGTTTAGAAAAATCACTCTTTGAGCTAACTGACTAGCTGCAAATATACAATAATATTGCTCTTTACAGAGTCATGGCTTTTCTGATGAACCTTTTGTTTCTACTATTGCATTGAATTTGTATCTGCATAAAGGCACATGTAGAAACATGCTTGTGCTCCCTGTTTCAACATGAGGAAGTTGGTATAACCCTATAAGACCTTACTATATGGTCAAAAGTATAACCAGGGTATGCAAGTGAAATGTCTTGAGTGGACTGCAGCACCCATTTTGAAATCCCATCCACTACAGTGGCGGTGTACACATGATTGCAAACCTGCCATGTGTAGCCAGGCTGCACAGTTTTATACTGCAAATTCAACCTGTCAAAATAACTCCTTTTGACAGGCCGACACCTTCCTTTTAAATATTATTACATTACCTCTAAGTAGGCCTTACTGCCCATAAAGCAGGGTGCAAAGTATTTAAAAGTAGGATATGTCAATATTTAACAAGTCCTTACAAGGAGCAGGCCTTGAAAACGATTTTTATTGTTGACGGGTTAGTTGTTGCATAGGAAAACACTGGGATGCAATATTAAATAGTACTTCTCTTTCTTGGGAATAGAACTAGCTGGAAAAATAATTAAAGAACTATTTTTATTAGTTAATGAAAATCCCTGCCTAGAACTCCAGGAGGCGATTCTGCATTTTGCACTCCCACTTCTGCCAGTAATTACCATTTGAATAGCCCCCTTAAAGAGCTGTGATCTTACTCCCAAAGTTGAGACAAAGGACTTGAGTTTGGGGAGGTATTGTGCTTTTGACAGGATGGCCTGTGGGCTTGGCCCAGCACCTTGATCAACTTCAAAATGGCATATCCGGTCAGAAGCAGATGTAGCTAATACCCAGACTTATCCCCTTCTTTTGTCCCCCCAGACAGTCAGCCTCCAATCACAGTGGGTCTCTTTTTTAAATTAGTGTCGAAACCTGTTTAACCAGTCTGCTGGGTTTTAAATATAACACTTAGGGCACACTTCACAGTTGAGAACAGAATGCCAAAATCATTGTTGTGCATTTAATGTCTGGTTGCTGGAAAACTCAACTGTTGATTGATTGATTGTTCTTCCAGATGTCTGTCTGAGTTTGTTGTGGTACAGGGCCTGCTCCAAACTGGATTTGGTGTTTGATGTAGACTCTGGGGTTACCACACACTACTCCCCACACACCTACCCCCAGCCCTCAGAGCCCAAGTTTAGAGTGACCTTGGACTTTCACCATCTTGAAAATGTCCAAAATGGGTAGGGTTAGTCTGGAAACCTTTAGTCTATTGGTTAGCGTTTGATCAGGGGTCATTCAACCAACTAGCTCATGACAGGCATACATGTGGCACCTCCGGGCACCCATTTAAGAACATGCCTGGACCTGTGGAAGGTCAGAAGAGGACTGAACCTGCTGTCTGAGACCTAGAAGACTGGACCTGCTCTCCCTCTTGTACCCAGAACAGAGAGATGGACTCCAAGTGTCATAAGGCTGACCCTCCTGTTCAAGCTACAGAGATACAACAAGCTACCAGAGGCTGTTCACTGCAACTGCTCACCTGACTAGGGAAAACTAGTCCAGGACTGGAGTCTGTTTTCAGCTTCTGCCTGACATCCAGTGAGTCTCTAAGCTCCTCCCCGGAGGTCCAGGGGGCATTAAAATTGTACTTCGGTGGTGAATTGCGACTTAAGAAAACTAACTAAGAATGTAAAAAGAATTTTGCAGAGGACAAACCAGGCTGGTGTATCCGACCTGTGCTTCAGCAAAGTCAGCGTCAAATTGAACCTAGGTACTGCTCTAACATGACCACTGACTGATATTGTCACTTTATGCTTCTTGGCACTATTTCTATATAAAATTAATATCTCCAGTACCCATTTTTGTGATTGCTTGTTAAGTTGTATTCTATTTTTTTATTCATTTCGGGATTTCTACTGTTTTTCATTTGAACTTTATTGCAGGTTTTGTACTGCATAAATACTTTACTCAGTGCCTCCAAGTTACGCCTGTCTGCTTTTTACCATAGCTACCAGGGGGTTAGGCTCAGGGTAATTTAGTGACTGTAGTGATTCACCCTAGCAAAGATTGTGGTTATTACTGGAGGTGGATACCACCTCCTCAACTAGTATCCCATTTTCTTGCAGCTCTCATTACCACCATCAATGGTGATATTATCATAGCAATTACAATCAACACCAGAGCCACCAATACAACTACCATTGTCTCCACCTTTGCAGCCAAAACCACCATTATATCTATCCCATTGCCACTTTCATTACCTCAGTCACTATTTCCACTGCTTCGTATCTATTAACTATACCACCACAACCATTACCATCACTATTAGTACAATCACTACCATTAACAATATTACAACCCATCACCATAACAATTAAAGGTACCATTATCTTCACCATCACTACCAAAAACATCACCATGAATAGGACTACCAATATCACCGCTCTCATCACTACCCACATCACCACTGTGACTACAACCAGCACCATCACTTACACCAACAGGGCCGGCATGGGCATGCGGGCTCAGGCTTGGGGCTCCAACATTCCGAGGGGCACAGCAGAGAGCTGCCTGACTGAATATCATCCAAACAGCAGCTCGTCAATCCTACTTGGTCTCAATCCGGTCCCGTTAAAGACTTTGTTATCATCCCTTAATGTACCTCAGCGTAATTGTTAGAACCCCAAGAACCTCCACCCTCCTCCAATCTTCCTCACACCTCCTGCCTTCAAACCGCAACGACCTCCCACACGCACAACAAACACACATTTTATATCCACCCACGGTGCTGCCTCGGTCAATCCAATTTAGGGCCGGCTCTGTACACCAACAAAATTCCTTCACTGGTACTACCATCATCATCAACACTGTCAGCACCCTCACCATCATAACTATTACCACCGTCTCCACCACTATTAGCACCATCTCTGTCAGTAGCTCATCACTGCCATAATGTCTACTGGTAAAACCACCATCACTACTACTCCCCCATCTCCACTACTAAAACCACCCCTACTGCGACCATTATTACTGTCACTACTATATTGTCTCCATCATCACTGCTACTTCCACCACAACATTCATTTCTTTAGAAGAGCACTATATGCTACACAGTGGTGTGCATGTTACAATAGGCATTTTGCCAATGTTTGTTTGTATGTGAGTTCTGTTAACAAGTTTATTTAAAAATGTCAGAGAATGGGAAATCTCCTTCACCGCGGTTTAACGTAAGCCTTAAAAATGTGAAACTCACACAATCTACTAAAAGTAATTTGCTATAGTTAGAAAGGAGGAGACAATGAAAAAAGTATTTTTTTTCACCACACTCTAAAGAATTCAGTGGATGAACAGGCACAGCGTTAATCTATATCAAGGCCTGTATTGTATGTAACATAAGAAAAACACACCAAAAAAATGCTACACATGTCACTACAGTGGAGAAATGTAACAGTATTATGTAGCTTGACATGAATTTGAGACTCACATGATCAAGGACCACATTATTTTAACCATTATTACGAATATATAGTTTAATACACACTCGACGAGCCAACCACTTTAGGAAGTAACCTCACACCTTTTATTAAAACCTACCTACTACCGATTTTGCAGCACATTCCCACTGCTTTGTTAAGCCTGGTGCTTGCTTGAGATCTGATAACAACATGGATCAGTGCCTGCGACCTTACCGTTCGGTGAGCTCCTATCATCTCAGGGAAGAAAACATTGACAGGCTGCAGGCTTCCACAGCCTGAGGCTTCACTAAGCTGACAATGACAGTTCTGACTTTTGAAAAATCCGAGCCATCTGCCTGTGGAGTCAATGGGCCTGTCTTTAGGCGAGGACCCACTTATACCTCGAGGCTACAAGCGCGGGGACAGCACATTGCTTCACTGTCCAAACCCCTCGATTGCAAGCATAAGCATAGGCAATGAAATAAATTAAAAAATTAAAAAACATAAACCAGTTCATTGACTGCGTCCACCTGAGGATGGAAAGTTTGTGTGGAAATATGGCAATAATTAACACTAGTAAGAAGAGCTGTGATACAGCTTTATAATACACTAAACTGCATACCTGAACAGCCGCATACACTTTAACCAACCTACCAGACTCCTACGCTCTCCCTCACTCTGCCTCACTCACTTGCACACACTTTCCACATCTGCAAAGGCAAAACTGAGGTACTGGGTTTTTCAGAACCGGTACCAAACCGGTAACCCAGCGGTGCCAGGGTACACCCAAAGACCTCGGGTTCTTTCCTGATTCAGACCACAGAAACTCAGAGTCTTCTAGGTGAAGTCAAGGATCGATTTTATTGGCTGCAACCAAGGTAACAAGCGTCCTAGAAGTACAACACACAGGATGTATATTCTCAGGAGACTGCTCAACTTCACAAAGTCAGGCTTCTCTTTTTATACGAAATATTGTGCTTTAGGCAAACATTCTTCGAATTTACAGTACACTATTCACATTTCTTTGTTACAAAGGAAAAGCAGAGTCATGATGACATGTCCATATTTCACTTCGTCCATCCCACAACAAATCACCCGGCAAGGCCCGACATTTCATCAGATATCGGTGGACCCCCAATAAAAACGGGCACCTCCCCATCATAAAGCAAGTGAGAGAAAAGAGCAGGGACAGGTGTGAGCAAGATTTGGCAGGGTGTGTGTGTGCTGAAAAGGTTTTATGGCCTGTTGAGCCTTGATGCTATCTCATTCGGCCACTGGGAGAGGAACTGACCAAACAGGTTCGGCCTGGGGCAATGGTTTCAGCTTGCCCAGCCTGCCTAGGTCAGAGAAAAGTCAATCAAGGTGTACGTGTCCTTTTGGAATCGAATTTAGCTGTATCATAAGCCTATGTAAAGGGCAACTCACAAAATGGCTGCCGTATACAAAATGGAAGCCAAGGGTTCAGAACGAGAATGATGATTTCGAGGTGAAATCGTCACTGGAATATGACGAAAATGCTTGTACATAGTGTACTCGTCATTTGCGGTCTTTTGATACTAAATTTGTCATGTTACGACGAAGTTTTATTCTCAAGTCCAGAATTTTCAGAACCACAAACCCTCCTTTTGCCCTTACATAGGCAATTTAACCTAATCTCATGCTAATCTGAGTCCAGGTCTATATTCCTAAAGTCATTGAGATGTTGCTGTAACATCATTCTAGTACTTAGTTTGTCTCTTGATACAGGCTTCCTTACACATGATGTAACACAGAGGCCACATATTGCAGGAGCACACTGTACGCACAGACAGAACAGGAAAAGAATGGCTAAGACCATCCCAATGACCATCAGAATTTTCCATCCCCAGGCGGATATCAGTTCCCAGAACCATCCCATTAATGACCAATCTCCTTTATCCACATGAATAGATTCGGAAATCTTATGCAGTTTGGAGATGGCCTGGTACACTGTTGGAGCGTTATCTGGAATGAAAACACAGCAACTCGATTGGATCAATCTACATACCCCACCTCGGTCTGCAAGTATGACATCTAATGCGACCCTGTTCTGAAGGGTCATAAGTCGATCCGACTGGAGCTCAGCAGTCAAGTTACTAAGGGCACCAGCAGTTTCAATCACGGTGGACTCAACTACCCTTGTCAATTGCCTTATGTTCCTGCTGTTAGCCATGGATCTCCAGAACGGCAGAAAACCCTTTGCAAAGTCCCCAAATTCTTGACCTGCAGTGTCTTCTTAACTCAAGACACCTCTAACTACCCTTGTCTTGTGGTAATCTGCCACTGCTGTGTAGGTGGGCGGCAACAGGAATGAAACAAAACATGAGCCCGAAAAGTCAGGGGGCAACCATGTATAGGCTCTATCATGGCAGATGAAATAGGTACCCTTAGCTGCTAAAAACGAAGGGGAAGTCTGGGCTGCAAAAACATACGTTTTAGTGCAGATACTCTTCCCTAATTGAGCTCTGGGATTCGTGCCATTACCTTGCAGACACAGATGACCCTGATGGGGTACAATCCAAATCGGGGAAGATCTCTTAGCTTGCTGTTTCTCACTCAGAGTAGCTCCATATCCGGTTATGTTCCATCCTATGTATACTAGTGTCTCATCTCTCGGGATAGTCTCATAAGAAATACCTTCCTTAGTCATGTCTACTATACCCTTGGCTAGAGCACTATTCTTAGGATTGTCTGTTACAGAACGTAGGGGCTAGACTTCATGTGCGTATATGAACATTGTTCTGTATGCCCACACAGAACCATTGTGGCTAAATGGCAGGACCAGATAAGGGATACCTTTATCCATTGTGTGAGGCATAAGACCGCACACCCAACAGTTAGTCGTGTTCATTACAAGTTGGTGTTGGTGCAAGAGCTGAACAAAGGAGTTATTAATAAACTCTAATCTCCTAGCTGATTCGTGTTCAGGAAGGGGTTGAAAAGAGTGTGGGGAAACAGTAGAAGGAGGAGGTATAGGCGATGTAGTGGGTGCAAATGTTACTCGAAAAGAGAATAACACATAACTTATTAAAAATATCATAACACTGAATAGCATGAAAATGCACAATATCAAAAAGCTTTTCTTTGTCATTATATTACAAATCTTGTGTTTAAAGTTCATTTCCTTGGCAGGTCTCTCCATCTCGAGAAACTCCATCCTTTCTAAAGTGCTGCCCGCGATGGGAGGTTGATTCTGCTAAGGAATGCTTCTGTCAGTCCAGGGCAACTCCCTTAGACCAACCAGAACTGCCGACCTAACGTCGTCAGCTGCACCCCAAAGACTTTGAGCAATCGCGGCCCTAGCAGCGGAACCCGGATGGCGGTTCGAAAAACAAAAATAAGCAAGTTTCTCAGATGGGAGAGCTGCACTTTCAAAAAAAGTACTTGGAAGGAAAAAAAAAAGGTTTTGTTTGTCCATAGGTCTTGGCCTCAAATTATACCGTTGTTTTCCTGGTATAGTGTTATCTTGGAACAAGAGTTCAGGTTCTGTAGTGTCCAATGGAATTGACGGTGATACAGCTGGTTGCAAAAGTTTATCGTTCTCCTGTTCAGTCAATGTTTCTTTTACTCATGCATCACTGAAGGGCTGAAAGCGTGGCACGGTTTCAGTTTCTGAGTCGGCGACACCCTTCTGGACCCACTGGTCATATGGCAGAGGCAGAGGGATCCGTTTGCAGTGGATCCCGTGGATCCAGTTCGCCTTCCCCTCCACTCGAACTGCTGATCTTGTGGAAAGAAGGACGAGGTGCGGTCCGGTCCACCTGGGCTGGTCGTTTTTGGTTCTCTGGAAGTTCTTGACAAGGACCCAGGAACCAGGGTCGATTGCGTGACCTGGAGTCTCGGAGACCGGAGGCACGGTGTCGTGAACCTGTTCATGCAAAACACGCAATTTAGCCGTCAATTCATACAGATAATCAAGCAAAACAGGGTGTTCGATCTCGCTGAACTTGGTGGGTCTAGGAACTCCCCATATATTGGCCGGGCGGTCAAAAACTATCTCATAGGGACTAAGTTTCACTCGCGAATGCACAGTCATTCTGGTGGACAGGAGTGCTAAGGGTAGAGCGTCAGGCCATTTAAGACCCGTGCTCGCTTGAATTTTGGCCAGTTTTAACTTAAGCGTGCCATTGTAACATTCTACTAATCCAGCTGATTGGGGGTGATTTGCAGCGTGGAACTTTTGTTGGATACCTAGCCCTTCACACACTCTCTTCATCACACGACCCACAAATTCACTTCCATTATCACTCCAGACCATTCTAGGCATTCCAAACCTGGGGAAGTACTCTTTCACAAGGGCTTTGGCTGTGGATAAGGCAGTATTGTCTTTTAGGGGATAGGCTTCTACCCATCTTGAGAAGGCACAAACAACGAGTACGTATTTTAAATTGTTGCACCTCTCCATGTGAATGAAATCTAGCTGCAAAACCTCGAACGGATACGTAGGAGGTGCAAAATGACCAGCTGGAGTTGGGGTTCCCCTACCAGGATTGTGTTTCAGACACACCATGCAATTCTTGACAACATTCTCTGCACACTTGGGAATTCCTGAATTTTGCCATACTGGAGCCAACAACTTGCAAATCCCTTTCACGCTGATATGAGCCATTCCATGAGCCATTGTAACCACTGCAAGCACATATGCATTGAGTAACAACCGTCTCTGATGCTCTGACAATTCAATCCAACAGCCATTTGCATCCATTCTACCTGTACTTTCTCTCCACATGCTCAATTCTTTCTCTGTAGCCTCAGCTTGAATAGACTTCACACTCTCTATCGTGTCCTCACACATTCCAACATCACCAACCCATCTTGCAGGGCCTGCAACATACATTCGGCTCATCACATTCCTTGCAGTTTCTTTTGCGATTTCGTCAGCAAATGCATTTCCATGACCAACATCATCAGTCACCTTCTTGTGAGCACTACATTTCACAATCGCCACTTGCAGAGGCATGGTCAGTGATTCAAGAAGCTCATTCACCAACTGACCATGCTGAATCTTAGCTCCATGCGAAGTCAGGAATCCACGTTCTTTCCACAATCGTCCAAAACTATGAGCCACACCAAATGCATACTGACTGTCGGTATAGATAGTCACTTTCATTCCTTTAGACAACACACATGCTCTTGTAAGTGCAATCTATTCTGCTGCTTGGGCTGAATTATGTGGAATACGTGCAGCTTCAACAATTGTATGCAAAGTCGTGACAGCATATGCTGCAGTCGTGTCACCATTCGGGAGCTTGAAACATGAACCATCCACCCACAATGTACCATCACATTCAGCAAGAGGAGTGTCCCTAAGATCTATTCACCTTTTCGTTTCTTCTTCTGTTCTAAGAAAACAATCATGCTGTTCTGAAGCATGTAATTCCTCTACAATTGGCAACAACGTAGCTAGGTTTAAAGTGTTGCACCTTTTTATATGCACATGACTAGCTAACAATGTTAATTCGTAACCTGACAATCGAGCACTAGTTAAGTGCTGTGTCTTGGTTCTATTTAACAATGTGTCTACTGCATGTGGGACCATCACGACTAGTGTATTGTTCATTACTAGACCAGCAGACTGTCGAATAGAAACAGCTGCTGCAGCTCTTAAACAACTTGGCAACGCTCTAGCTACTGGATCCAAAGTCGACGAAAAATATGCACATGGACGCTGTTGGTCCCCAAACAACTGAGTCAACACTGACAATGCACAACCTTCCTCCTCATGGACATACAATGTAAAGGGCTTACTGTAGTTGGGGGTACCCAACACAGGAGCCGAACATAATGCTGTGCGCAATTCAGAAAAACTTTTCTGACACTCTTCAGACCAAGGAATGGGATTGGGTGTATCTTTACACGTTAATGCCACCAAAGGTTTGGCCAATAACGAAAAATTTGGAATCCACTGTCTACAGTACGATGTAATGCCCAAGAAAGCACGCACTTCTCTCTGTGTTCTTGGCACACTCAATTTCGCTATTGCCTGAATTCTTTCTGGGGTCAGTTTCCTTCCCTCCTTCGATAAGAGGTGACCTAAGTAGGTCACTTCTTGTCGACAATATTGCAGTTTTGAGAGAGACACTTTGTGGTGCAAATCACACAAATGACGCAACAATGACAACGTGGCTTTCTTACATATTTCCTCAGTATCTGCAGCAACAAGCAAATCATCAACATACTGTACAAGAGTAGCACCTTCAGGTAAAACAATCGTATCAAGCTGTGTTTTTAGAGCTTGACTATATATTGATGGACTTTCACAGTAGCCCTGGGGAGCGCGTTTAAAGCGGAAGCTGCGACCTCCTAAACTGAAGGCAAAAATATCCCTGCTCTCCTCAGCAATCGGGATGCTGAAGAAAGCATTCTTCAAGTCAATCACCGAAAACCAAGTGGCAGAAGCTGGAATCATAGTCAATAATGTAGTGATATCGGGGACAACTGGGAATTGTGGTACAACTATTTTATTGACCTCTCTAAGATCAATCACGAATCTGTAAACAGGTGGCTGGGAAGGGTCAGTTCGCTTAAAAACAGGCAGAACAGGACTATTGCAAACGTTGCCTCTCTTCTCTTCAATCACATCTTTTTCAATTAGATCGTAAACGATCGCCAGCAAAGCTTTTTCACCTTCACTAGAGATTTTGTATTGGGGAATTCGTGGCATTCTAACATTGGCTTTCAATGTTACAACATATGGTGGTATTTCTAAAAGGCCTACATCATTAGGACCAGTAGCCCAAAGAATATTAGGGAGAGATGACAATTCTGTTGGAAGTTTGTCTCTCGACAAATACATTGGAGAAACCACTTTCTTACCCAGTGTAAGTTGTACTCCAGAAGGAGAACAGTACAAAGTCGCATACAATCTTTTTAGCAAATCTAATCCTAGCAAGTTTTCACCACAACCTGTTGTCAGAATAAGGGGTGCTTCGAATTCACAAGGTCCAACAGAAAGGGACAAAGGGTCAGAAATCGGATTTCTAACTGGGGCGCCAGAAAAACCTACAGAAACATTCATTTCGCCAGACAAATGTGCGCCAGGGAGTTTGGAGTGCATAATAGAACTCTTTGTAGCACCAGTATCCAACAGAAAAGGCTCTGACACACCTGATGTAATCACCTCAACGTAAGGTCCACTCTGATCTACTGGAACTGAAACAACTCCCTCTCTTTGTCTATGGCTGTCCTAGCAATCATTACCTTCCCAATGCTCATCTTCTGTATAGTAATCATCAGTATAGCACTGAGCTGTCCTACCAGATGCGTTATTCTGCTGATCAAACCTATTCATCGAATTTTGAGGTGGAAGAGACTGTGTGTTCTGGGGGAAATTTCCACGTCCTCTACCTCTAGACGCTTGTTGAACACCTCTACCTCTTACACCAGAAGCACCATTTGCACGCTGTAATAAAATAGGACAACTATACTTGAAATGACCCTCTTCCTTGCAATATGAACACTGATTGGGGCCTACAGGGACACATGGTTGAGTATACTCGACTCTTTGCGAGTTCCTCTGACACTGTTGAGGCTGCTGATAATTATTCTGATAGTTACTCTGACCACTATTATTTTGACCACCACTATTCTGGCCACCACCACCACGTGGCGGATATGCTTGCTGTAACAAAACCTTTGTTTTCAGCTCCTTCGTTTTCTTTTCTGCTCTATCTTTCTCATCTTTGTCTCGATTTTCGTAATACTGTGCAGTAGCCAATATCTGCGCTGAGGAGGAAACTGCCCAAGAACTCTCTGAGTCTTTTAACTTTTTACACAACTCTGGAAGCAGATTGTGCACGAATTTATTGACGAACAATCGCTGACCACCTTCTGTGCTCATATCTTGACCACTGTGGTTGACAAAAGTCTCTTCAAACCTGGTGAAGAAATCTGAGACCGTTTCATCTTTCTTCTGCTTACATGCAGACAACTTATCCCAATTTACACGTATTGCAGGCATTATCGTTTTCATGTAATCAATTATTTTACCAGGAAGTTCGGCTACTAAAGGCTTAGGCTTAGCACCACCATCTTGTCGGGTATCTGCAGCAGCAATATTAGCCCATGAGTCACCTAACTCCTGATCATGATCTGTATGACGAATCTTACCCCATAAAGGCTGTGGAACAACATTCCCAAATAACATATCGATATCGGCTAAATTCATGATACATGACCCAGCAGTCTGTGACAACTCTTTGTAATACCCTGCGGGATTTTTACGGGGATCAGGCAATGTCTGTTTAAGAGCTAAAACTTCAGCTCGCCTCCATGGGACATGTACCCACACCCGCTGAAAGTGTGGCAGAATAGGTGGGTGAGCATTTGCGTCACCCTCTCTCCATTGTGGGGGAACCTCTCTCATGGGGTACTGTCGCGCCTTTTTCCTACCGGATGTGCCATGCTCAAATGACGACTGAGAACTGCCCCCCTTACTCCGAAATGACAACAATGTCTCAACCGCTCTCTCGACATCTGGACCTACGATCATGCCCTCTCCAAACTCGAACCGTACACGACACAACTTGGGCGGGTTGTATCCCAGATCATTGTCTTCCAAATCCTCACAGAGGAAAACACACATTTGTTCAAAAACATATCTCTGCGTCGGTGCTTCCCATTGACGGAAGACTTCCATGACAGACTCTACATCATACCTTACAGTGTCCATAACCCATTTATGCGCTAAACGATTCAGTGAATCTCTCTCTTGATAGTCAGGCAGTTGACTTCGCAACTGTCTTCGTCCCATGTTAGGGGTCGTAGTAGGCGACCCGAAAAGAGGTGAGAAAAGATTAGTAACAGTGTTGGCCATTCTCTGTCGAACGGAAGGAGAAACTGACGGAAGAGCGGGTGGAAAAACAGGGTGAGATAAGGCAGGGGCAGAAGCAATAGCAGAGGGATCATTAGGAGAAATAGAAGGTGCACTAGGCAAAGTCGTAGAAAGCACAGGTGAAACAGATGTGATCGGTGGGCCTTGAGGAGGCTGCCCCAAAGGAGCAGGAGCCAGCTGAAGAACAGCTGGTGGGTGCTGTGGAGGAACAGGAGGCACAGGTTGCACAACTAAAGGTTGCGGAGGTGCCGTAGCATTTTGCGCATAAGGGGGTGGCGAACTTAATAAATGCGACATTAAGGGATCTTTTTCAAGCCCTTTTGCTGCATCTTACTGAGGAGGTGGCAAAACTGGATAGCATTTATCTATTACCATTTTACGTTGCCTGTGCAACTGCTGACTCATCTGTTCTTCTTCATTGTCTTTAAACTGCATAGCAGCTTGCATTATCGAAATTCCCCCTTCTCTCTTATTTTTCTTTGCTAATTTAATTTCCTTCTGTTTGGCTTCTTTACGCCATAGGCGGAAAGAGTCAAACATCGCCGGCCGGGCTTTCTTTTTGAAAAGTTTAACTTCGAGATTGTCTAAAATTTCGGTATCAAAGCTACCATATTGGGGCCATTTTAAAACACCATCTTTTCTGGTGTATTTGATCCGCACTTCATTGTATGTGATGGGGCCTACTCCATGTTTCACATATAACTCGTAAGTTGGAGTTCCAACCGGAGGAACTGGACACGAGTCCTCCAATCGGGAGTCCCTATTATTACAACCAAGACAAAAGAAATTTCCAAGTCTAAGACCAGGCATCTTCGCTCTCTTGTCTAGCTCCAAACTTCAAAGGATTATCGATTACGATATTTCTCGTGAATACACGAGTCCTTCGGCTTTGGCACTTGCAAGTTCCAAATTAAAACCAACTAAGGACTGGGAGACGCTCCACTTATACTTAACTGAGATATCGATGACGTCACCAGAAGACTCGTCTTATCGTTTCGTTCTACCAAACTTCAAGGGTCCAAATCAGGGCGATAGCTAGGGCAGCAGTCCTTTGTAGCCGTCGGGAAGCGGGGAACCTCGCAGCAAAGACCTTCGGACCACGTCGACATGCAGGGGTCGATGAAGTGGTTGGCCGTCCTCCAGAATTTTCACACGAAGCTCCTCACAAACCTCTGGCTGGACTGGTATCGCTGGTATCGCCCCAAACGTTGGGCGTCAACTGAGGTACTGGGTTTTTCAGAACCGGTAACCCAGCGGTGCCAGGGTACACCCAAAGACCTCGGGTTCTTTCCTGATTCAGACCACAGGAACTCAGAGTCTTCTAGGTGAAGTCAAGGATCGATTTTATTGGCTGCAACCAAGGTAACAAGCGTCCTAGAAGTACAACACACGGGATGTATATTCTCAGGAGACTGCTCAACTTCAGAAAGTCAGGCTTCTCTTTTTATACGAAATATTGTGCTTTAGGCAAACATTCTTCGAATT
The DNA here is from genome assembly GCF_964261635.1 of Lissotriton helveticus. Taxonomy (NCBI): domain Eukaryota; kingdom Metazoa; phylum Chordata; class Amphibia; order Caudata; family Salamandridae; genus Lissotriton; species Lissotriton helveticus. Next base: position 535,774,961 of record NC_136073.1, read on the forward strand.
TACAGTACACTATTCACATTTCTTTGTTACAAAGGAAAAGCAGAGTCATGATGACATGTCCATATTTCACTTCGTCCAGCCCACAACAAATCACCCGGCAAGGCCCAACATTTCATCAGATATCGGTGGACCCCCAATAAAAACGGGCACCTCCCCATCATAAAGCAAGTGAGAGAAAAGAGCAGGGACAGGTGTCAGCAAGATTCGGCAGGGTGTGTGTGTGTGCTGAAAAGGTTTTATGGCCTGTTGAGCCTTGATGCTATCTCATTCGGCCACTGGGAGAGGAACTGAACAAACAGGTTTGGCCTGGGGCAATGGTTTCAGCTTGCCCAGCCTGCCTAGGTCAGAGAAAAGTCAATCAAGGTGCCTGTGTCCTTTTGGAATCGAATTTAGCTGTATCATAAGCCTATGTAAAGGGCAACTCACAAAATGGCTGCCGTATACAAAATGGAAGCCAAGGGTTCAGAACGAGAATGATGATTCCGAGGTGAAATCGTCACTGGAATGTGACGAAAATGCTTGTACATAGTGTACTCGTCATTTTCGGTCTTTTGATACTAAATTCGTCACGTTACGACGAAGTTTTATTCTCAAATCCAGAATTTTCAGAACCACAAAATTGGGGTCGCTCATTCTCCTATATCGCATCAAAGGCATGGAACAACCTCCCTCAATACATCAGATTCTCCTCCCCACTTTTTGAGGTCCACAAGAAGCTGTAGATTGTCTCTTCTAAAAGCGCCTTGGGGACCACACACCTGCCCAAGCACTTGCATACTCTCTAGGGTGATTAGTGTGCTATGCAAACCAACATAACATAATTACATGTAATGTGTCACTATGAGAGTGGGAGTTGACACTGGAGTTTCTTTTCATCTTTTCTTTCTAGCACTAGGAGGACTGTAGAGGATTAGGACAGGAACTTGGAGTGACTTTGGCATGCTGATGTTGGGCTTCAGGAACGGACAGCTAGAAAGACAGCTGTACCTGAAGTCCCCACTGCTGAGAAGTATTTCTGCTCCTCATGTGGGAGACCATTGAGCAGGGGAAGGGGCATAGGTAAGAAACAATGGAACTTGGATTAACACAGAGATGCTTTAAATGGCAAATCGGGCAACTGCCCAGGGTCCCAACCTCGGGGAAAGAGAACTTTATATCTATTTGACCTCTGTCTACTTTATTTTTCTATCTAAACCTCTCTTTCTCTGTGTCTGCTTACCTCTACCTCTGGCTCTGTCTGCCTACGCAGTGTCATTTTAAGGATTTTTGGCATTCAGGGCAAGATATATTTCACTGGTTTTTGGGAACCTGCAAAAGATTAACAATTTATTAGAACATTGGAATGTTAAGAGCTCCATTGAAAACATAGCAGTGCCCAGGGCTTCAAATGGCCGGTACAATCCCGGAGCATCAACATTCCAATGTTTGTTTACAACATCAGCTGCGAACAAAGGCCTCACAGAGTCAACGGGGATTTCAACCCCCTCAGGCTACATGAGACCTTTGTTTTACAAAGTAGAGCATTCTGTCCTTTGGTGGCGGAATGTTCTAATACCCTTAGAGCCCTCCGGAGCGGGCTCTACAGGCCATTCAAGGACCGCTCCCTTGTTAAAGGCCCTCGCCTTCGACTTGGCCTTTAGCACAAGAGTGATCCTTTAAAGGCCAGTAGAGCCCACTACAGCAGGATCTAAGGCTATAATATTGTTTGGCATCATGCAGGCTTGAAATAGGTAATAAAACTCAAAGTTAACCCGTACAGGGACCCCTAAAATATGTGTTGCCTAGGGCAACAAAAATCCTCAAGGTATCACTGGATTAACACCCCATAACCTCTCATCGAGTGCATTCTAACTGTATATTGCAGGGAGTCTCACTGATGCACAGTTTAGGAGCATAAACAGGGTAGGATAGAAAAGAACGAATTGTGGGAAATAAATAACTACGGGAGAGACAGGAGGGAGGATATGGGAAATAAGAGGAGTGACAAGGAGATGGGAAAAAAACAAAGGTACAGAGAGAGAAAACCCCACCGAGAGCAGCAGAGGGCATGCTTGCTGACAGGACCAAGGAGAATGTGGAAGACAGGAGGGAGCCAAAGAGCGGACAAGAGGCAGCAGAAAAAGTGATAAGAGGAGAGCTGGTAGGGAAGGCGGCAGACGGGACCATGTGAAGCTTAGAAAGAAATTAGAAAGGGGGGGGGGCAGAAAGGGAGAAGGAATAGGCGGTGGGGAGCATAAAAGAGAAAGGGCGAGTGTGAGAGACCTCCTGAGACCAGAGCGTATAGATTCAAAGAGAGGCAAGAAAGAGAGAAGTGGGGAGGAAGTTCTTTCGGGTAATGTGATTACCAGGGAAGACATCTTTCAGTCAAAGTTTTTGTGATGGCATTTGCGTGTCGTCATTATTGTGCTAATCGGTGATTTTAGAGCCTGAAAATCCCACCATTATCAGAGCACAAAATGTTGGCAAAAATGTGAACAGCAGCACATTTATTGTATCAGCATCGTTCAATTCGGTAGCATAATAATAGTAGATACATTGCGTAGCGTCAGTATCTGTTGTATTAAAAGTCACACTTGTGGCAAAGAAGAACTATGAATAATCACTTAAAACTGACCAAAAGAACAAGAGCAAAGAAAATAATTGAAGCACTTTCTTTTGTTTGCATTCGCCCGGTTTACAGTATTGTATTTTGCTATTGCAATTTAAGTAGTTCTCCTAAATATAAACAGATTTTTATTATCACTTAAAAAGTTCTTCATGCAGAGTCTCTTTGCTGAAATGTATGTGTAAGCAAAACACTAGTTCGTCATTCTCAAGATGGTGTCCCGTAAATGCATGTAATAATACACATGCAGCAAGCTGCCCCTCCAGAGAAACCCTGAATACAGATCAACATCAGGGCAAATAAATGCAGCCTCCATTAGAGCACCTCCATTACATTCACAACCGTACTGCAGCAGATTCCTTATAATGCCACATAACTGAAGTTGCACTTAGTTACACTTGCACTGACATGTTTTTAATTCAAAACTCCTCATATAATACAAATAGTACAGAACAAATGTTAAAGTTTATGAACTGTATTTCTAGATAACATATAATGCAACTAAGTCCAACTACTTATTAAGAATATCAGTATTTCAATCTTAATTTAGGAAATTGAGATGAATACATTACTATAAACAGTGACAATAGCCCAAGTGCTCAAATGAAGTCAAAGATGGGCAGGAGTGTTTTTTCTAAAGAATTATGACCTGCGCCAGTTGACAAAGGATTTTATCAACTGAATATAGCGAGATGAGATGTTAAAAGGGGGAGCAGAAGAGAGAGACGAGTACCATCGAAAAAGAGTGGATAACTCATATTTCCAATGTTGCTGGCAGATACTCTATGCTTCAAGCCATCTAATTTTTCGTTTTTTTATGATTTCACAGTCTTTTTTATTCACTAATCAATTCAAGACACGGAATCAGAAGGAGCAATTCATCATTTCAACATGACTTACCTTTACATAAGGACGCTCATTATTCCTTGAGAATCCTTTTAATAAAAAGAATCAGGTTATTTAAAAAGGTAAAATTCAAAATGCAGAAAATGGATTATATAATTTGCTGCAAACAACCGCGAATTTAATTAACAGGGACTTTGGTGATGTATGGTTATTACAGTTTGAAAAAACAAGCTTTCCCTCCTCCAAAAATGGCCCGAAGCAGCATGAATCGTTTACGTGCCTGAACATTTCTCTTGATACACACCTCACCAACAGTTCCCCTCGATTCCATTTCTAAATTGCTGACGCCTCTTACATCTGTTCCTGTGCTCAGAAATATCACCATCTTTCAATTTCTCTAATTCCATTTATTTGATGGCCCTTCTGCCACTTTCGCTCAACCTTTAACTTTTCATAACCAGTATGACTCTTGATTATGTTGTAAATAAATAATTAAATAAAAAAGTGCAGGGCTGTTACATTTTCTTAGGTTTCCTTAGGGGCGGCTCTCATCCACCTCACACTTTCTTTCTCGTGATCTCCCTCTCACTTACAGGTATTTTTCATCCCTGCATTCTCACTGTCCCTATTTTCATACCTTGCTCTACCACCTTCTTTCTAACTCTTACTATCGTTCTCTTCCTCCTCCTTTCTCCCTCTTTCTCTGGCTCAAATCCTGATGATGAAACGTGAGTCACAGTCCATAAAAAATGAGTGCCATTGCCCTGCACAAATTAGGCACTGCAGACCACTACTTAACCTTACAAAATACGTCACTTTTGTCACCATTCCATAGGTAAACCTGCGCATTTATTTGCTCGGATGGATTTGCACCCAATGACAATGTACCACTCCACGATAACCTTTAACCCCTTGTATTACTCAACCTTAGTCATCTCCGCTAATTTGAACCTTTAATGGTTCACCCACATCATCACCCTCGTGCTTCACCTACAGAAGTCCCTCTTCCACATAACCTCTAGATGATGTAAAAGAACATGTACAATTATATGTTGGACTATACAGTTACTCTTCTACTCGCAGGCATAAATTCTATTCTATGTAAACTCTAAATTGTGTTTACCTTTGTTATTTGAAATGCTATCTGTATTATAGTATTATACACTCTTCTTCCTACTCAAGCAAAGCACTCTGACATCACCTTGAACTATGCTCTTCTATAGAAAGAAATATATATATTGTGAGGATCTGGGTGTACTATATGAAATGGCTGTAGGGCCTTATTGTGGAGTACACTTGCAGATACCATCTTGGGTCCAGTCAGTATTGTTTACCAAACCTTAACTCAACCCTGGGTAGCTATGGCTGCAAGCAGTAAGGCTTGGCAACGGCACTTAGTGTAAAGCATTGAAATGCACCAAACAATGACATAAGAAAATAACACACACCAATGAAAAGACACAACAGCAGTTTATAACAATAGAGCTTATTTTTAAGTATTTTTAGAGACCATGATCATATGGATGCTTTCGACAGTTACCTGGCCACCAGAGTGTTTTTAGAGCAGGTTTCAAACTCTACCACATGACCATCATAGAAGTCAATGGAGGGGTCCTGATGCTGAGGGATGCAGATAACGATGCAAAAGATGATCCAGTTGTGGTGCAGTCGACAGGGGTGTCTCTTGGTTCATCAGGCCACGGATGAAGTAGGACGAGTTTTGTCAGAGAGGTGGTGGTCCCTCGATGTCCTCTACGTTGCAGTAGTCGAACAGCCGATACTACACTACTGGTCCTGCAGCACCGCAGTTGGATGCAGACTCTTTGGTGGGGGCTGGTGTCCCATAGGTGCAACAAATCTTGACTCTGACAGCACTCCCAGGTCCGAAAAACTTGGGTGCAAGATTTGTCTATCTCTGATTGTCTTGTTATCATGCCCGGTGACTGGTAAAGGCAAAACGTCTGCGGTGGCTACTAACTTGTCAATTTGGGCTCTCTCAGCTCCTGTTGAGTAAAAGGCAGCAGGGCAGTCGCTCGTCAGTCCTTTTCTCTTCTTCAGTGTGAACTCAGGGGCATTGTGCCCTACTCATCCCAGTTAAATGCCACAAGGGGACCAAGCGGTCTCTAGCCAATGGGCTACTTGGTCCCCTCCTCTCTAGTGATGACGTTTCTGTGATGTGTGGCATCTCTATATCCCAGAATTTCCCATTCTTGCCCCCTTCAAGAAGGCACAAGCCTACTTCAGTCATTGGGAGCAGGGTAGCTCACCCTAGAGGCGTTTCTACCAGTGGACTACACTCCCATGGGAAAACTAGTTTGGCCACATGTTTCCCTTCCTTAGCTCTGTCTCCTAATTGTCTGCAGCAACAAAAGGTATCTAGCTCAGGGATGTTGTCACAAGCAGCCTTCAAAGGTGGCTTCACCTTTGAGGCTTGCCTTTTGGGCTAACACTCTGAGTAGCCATCCTGGGAGAGGAGGTACCACCTCGCTCTGTGGCAACTGCCTTTGTTCCTGGGCCTGGGAATCATTCACGCGTGTCCCTAGATGGTCAGAAATCCATCTGTGTGTCAGGGCTTTTGTGAGACTTTACTAGCTGGACAGCAGAGTGGCAACTTTCTAAAAGTTGCTAAACTTTAATAGTGACTTTAAATATTTCCTTGACATCAGGTCGTATTTAATGCCACAGTTAATGTGATACTTTACTTGACCTTTTTAGGCAGTTTCATTCAGAAGTTAGCAGGGTTGGGAAGCCAGCCGGTAAACCTGTGTTAGCCAATGGTACTCCTAACCTTTCCACAGCAAAACAACTATTTAGAAGTGTAATTCTAAGACATATTAAATATCATGCATCTTACTTAACTATATATAGCTGCCTACCACATGGCTCTACAAGCTTTCCTTAAGGGAGACTTACATATATCCTCAAGGGAAGTGGTGGCTTTGCCATACGTTGTAATGGAAAAGTCGAAGTGGCAGTGAAAATCCTACTCTCTCAGTCTGCAGTGGCAAGGCTGAGGCCCATTTTGTCTGTCACATGCAGGGTGGCACAAACAGGGCTGCAGCCCTCGGTTAGCATTCTGCCTTACATGCCCTTGGTACCTGGGAACCAGGGACTTATAAGTGAGTCAGTACCTGCCAATTGGATGTAGCCAATTTGGTATGGGGTTGGAACACTGGCACTGAGATCAGTTTATCAAACCTCAGTACTCTCTCAGAGTCAAAAAACAACAGCATCAGTTAAACAATGTGCAGGAGAATATGCAAAAAATAGGCATTTTCTTACATATATAATCAAATAAAAAGATGTGCTGCCAGAGCATAGCATTCTCTGCTTAAACATGTTACATGCCATTACACTGGATCCCGCAAGGTAACACTATTTTGTTGTTTCAAATGTTGTACATGGGAAAAGGTAAACAAATAAAATGAAATAAATGGGAGCTAAATAAAAAAAACACATGTCTAGAATAAAACCCTAACATGCAGCAAGCATATTGACTTAATTCGAATAAGGGAAAAGTGTGATCTACTGTAGTATCCAAGTACACGAGTTACAGTGTAGATAATACATCACTACATAAAACAGTAAATCAAAACACAAAAGGATTTATAGACTTAACTTTTACTGTCGCCAAAGCAAAGATAAATGAGTTAGAGCATCCGCGCCGCTTCCATCAAGCCTAGGTGCCCTGCCGCGTGATAAATGGGGGGGCTGCCCAATGAACCTCATCCACCGACTGAATCTGCTCAAAATATATTCATCACTTTTTGAACTGTGTCAGAAAGTCATAAAAGGCTACCTGCAGTGCCCCCTGCCCTCCATCATAAATTAAAGGTCACTGTTCTGCAAGGTAAAGAGTTATCAGAGGATATTATGTTGTGCCACCACACAGCCTACTGAATCACAGAGAACATCGACTTTGGCAAGTATTAGAAACATTGAATGGAAACCTCTCACACCAGAATGTGGAGAAGCTGTAAAAGTGATGGATGGGTCATAAAGCAGGTTGAAAGATTGCTGTCCTTATCCAGCATATGAGCCGTTAAAGCTCTCTTGATGGCCGGGGTTTTTAATCAGAAAGCACCTGGGTGTCGAGAGTGAGCCATTAAAGAAAACATTGAGCTCACTGCAGGAGTTCAGTGCTCGGCTGAGCAGTTTGGGGTCAGCAGTCTGACTCCACCGCCTTTCTTCCCAGACACTCAAATTTACTGCAACATCTTAAAAAAGGCGCAGGGTGGTGGCAGACAGCACTTGATCCCTCAATCCAGTAATGCAGTCTGACTTACAGAGATTGGTCTCACTACCATAGCATCTGGAGTGCGATCATGGCATTGGGTCATGCCTGGGGCAGGAACATTTTTACTATTTTTAATAGATGAATCCAGTGTACTTTTCATACAATCTACTGCCGAAAAATACCTAAGGGTGTCACCATCTACAGCTGCAAGCTATTTTAGACACACTGCAGCTTTATCTATCAAAAGCTTTTAAAAGAAAATTGCGATCCTGTTTCTGTTTCCTTTGGGTTATACATTTAATCGTGCTCACCATTGCCTCTGCTACTTAGATTGGGTGCATTTAGAGACAGTGAGGCCCACTCAGAAGGATTTTGCTATGAGGAGGTAAGACTGGCTCTTATAGCACTTCTAGCTTACTCCTCAATTTCAGGAGTAAATCAAAGGTCTTATTTGTCCAATTTATGCGTACTACAGCAGCACATCCCAGCAAAGTATTTATGAACCAGGCCCACGCTCATTCTCATGGTATTATTAAACTATTATGCAACTATAGAGTTTATCCACAAATTCATATATTTCTATTAACCTAACAATTAGATTGATGAAACTATACTTCTGCTAGGGTGCCGCATAAAGATTACAAAACACTGGGCCAAGACAGAGAAGTGGGAGAGAATATATTGAACAGACAAATGTCTATGGAAAATAATGTTTTGTGAAGAAAACAGTAAACCCCATCAAGACAGTTCTTTTTCATTATCATTTATTGATGTAACATTGTTGAATGGAGAATATAACATGTTGTCATATTTACTACAATATACATTGCTATTGCACGGTAATAACAATATTGTCCACAGTTGTGTTGCAAATGTAATGGTTCTGTGTTAGAGATGAAAAATGTGTACAATTTTACGTATTTTTTCCATTTCTATTCAATGCCATTTCCCCACACTATGATGATAATACTAACGAGTCCCTTTTCAACATTCACTGTTTGTTTTCACGTAAGATAACAGAAAGAGGCAATGTGTGAAACGTGGTTATAGTCCCCACATGAGCTTAAACGCACCCTATATATATTTTCTATTGCCGACTCTGGAATATGTGTATTACAGAATCAGCAATAGTGACTTTGTAACTATGACTAAACCTCAGTTGCCACTGAAAAGGCATTTTTGATTTGCTAATACCTTTGGTGAAGCTTTCCAGACAAATAGCTTTAAGTGGCTAAGTTTGAGAATGTAAAAATTGTTGGGCATCATTTTTTAAAAGGAGGTCAAAAATGTTATATTTTTCATCTGAGCTCCCATTGGAGTTTTCGCACTTAACAGCCAACACTGCTAGACGGAATTAACGAAAGTTTGGCATGAAACTAGAACTTTTCTCATAAGCGCATCCCTTTTTGGTTGGTGAAAATACCTTCAGAACCTTCTGAGATATTTGTATTCTAAAAGTCAAACAGGCTTCAAAGGGTTATACAAGAAAGACTTAAATCTAAGCAGCATTAGTCCACAGACATTTCATGGGTTTCTGAAGGCAGATGGCATGCCGGTTTTATTTTCTGAAAAATAAACAGATTAGGGAGCATATTCTCCTGTTCTCAAATTCAGGTTTGCGGCCCCAAACTACTATTTACGGGTATAGGCATTCTGCTTCAGCAGCCATTGAATCTGACAGGGCTTGTTTGCCAACCCCAGCTGCATAAGGTTCTCTGCAGTAGTAGCTGACTGCCCAGGACATTGGGTTTAGGAATGGTAAAAGGCTTCTCCCTGCGGCCTTTGTCTTGCTGACGCAAATTAAGTGGAAGACAAACTTTGTTTTACTCACAAAAACTTTGAGAAGCAATCATTTGATAAAAACCAGCTGGAAGAATTAAAGTCTTTGCTGTTTTCATCAACAAAATTCTTGGAATTTCTTGTTTTCTGCTCCTTATCCAAGTTGAGGAGTTTGCAATCTGTACAGTAGATTGTGTCATTCCCTTCATTCCAGGATCACATTCTTGCACAATTTCTTCAGGAAGGTTTCTTGCACTTTCAGAGTGCAGAAACTGAGAGCTCTTTGAGTGGAGCACATATGACTGAAGGTTTCTAGTATAGAGGTTCAGAAGCTTTACTAAAGTTAAGGGCGACACAGCATGGATGACTGGTCTGGCTCTCCATGCAGGTTTTGACATGGTTGACCACTCAATCTTGGGGAATCATTTGAGAGAAGCATAAATCAGTGGCATAGTTTTGCAATGTTTAAACCATTCTTAAAATAATTTATCCTTGCAACAAGTTTGCCTCCTATACTTCGCTTTACTGTGACAGCTCTTTCCTTAGGGGATGCACAAGGCAGGTCTCCGCTACTTTTCAAAACCTCGGTGCAACCTCTTGCAAATCATATAAGATACTTGGCAACACTGCCCTCATCTATGCTGATCACAAGAAGCCAATTCTTTACCTTGCTGAGCAAGTGCTTTCCTATCTTCTTAACCTCCACAATTGCTTCTCATTGATTCATAAATAATGGCAATCAATTTTCCCCAAATTAACCACAAATAAAGTGACGTTCTGCTGATTGTTAAAATCAAGAAATTTAGGCACAATATCCTATTGCCACACAGCTCCATGTCGATTGCCACATGTTAAAGTTTTACGATTTACTTTGGCCAATGACCTCTCCTTGAATCAACTAACAAATGTTCAAGTTACAATGCTGTTCACATTTTAATACGTACCTTCTCTTTTTTATCATACGAGAAGCCAATCAGGATGCTGGAGAACCTGCAAATACAGAAAGCAACAGTCAGAATGATTCTTCATATAAAGAAGTTCAATCAGTTCACTTGATTCAGGTGGCACCTGCACAGGACGCCAATTAAACAATTAATCCAATTCAGGTGCTTATGTATACTTCATAAAACCCTATGTCAATCTATGCACTATAATTTGTATCAGCTAATTCAGAAATATATACTCTCGGAAAGCCAACTTCTGCATTGTGTTGCAGAGTTCAGGAAGGCCTGGCAGAGTGGCCAATGGTCCGCGATTCTACATGAAAAAATGTGGTACAAGCATTCTAGAGATCTAGGAAAAATTGAAAACTTTACACCTTCAAAAAAAGTAATTAAAACTCACTTTTTGTCATTGCTGTGGTACTTATGGATATTTACTTGGAGGCATGTGGCACTCAACAGTGCCAAGAAACCCAAATAGTGATGGCGCAGTCTATAGATATCAAAATCAAATCAAATATTCCTGACTAGTTTTGCCCTTTCTCTGCCTCTGGTTACTCTGATCATGTCGTCTTGTACTCTTTTGCATACATGGTCTTTCAGTAGTGTGATATGACATGTCCTGAAAGAGTACGGCCCTCACTGCCCTAGATTAGTGGGTCTTAACCGTTTGCCTTCTGTGGACCCCCAATGAACCATTAATTGAATCCGGAGACCTCCAATGGGTCATTATTAGAAGCCAGGGAAAGTAGCTTAAGCAATTTCTAATATATGGACTTCAAAAGAATGCACAAAAATACAAAATAAGTACTCACCAAACAAATGTTAAAAACGTGTTATATTTTGTGAAATTTGCAATCAAGTTTAGCAAACATTTTCAATTTTTCTATGTTGCTTCCTTATTTGTATAAACGTTAATTGAATAATTGTAATATTATGTATTTTTGTAAAACAATTGTCGGCCACCTGAGTAGTCTTCTTGGACCCCTAGGGGTCCTCAGACCACAGGCTACGAACCACTGCCCTAGACAAATGACTTTTTAGCAAAGTTTGCAAGTGACTTTGCAGTTTTGACATTTTCCATTTGAAGGATTTCTGACATATTTCTAGTCACCCATCTCCCTAGTTGTCACTCCTTTGTAATAAGTGCCCTCTATAGTTATGGTATCTGGGCAGAGAAGTCCTGCTTCCTCAGGACTTAAACGTTAATTGTGTGCTTCCAACTACATCAGACAGTCAGACTTAAAAGTCTTTTTAACACCTCAATTTAAAGAAGTCTAAAGTTGCCATTCTTTTGAGTTTGGAAATGGATGTACTTCTGCATAGATATAGAGGAACAATATAACTGAACCATATCTTGACTAAGGAACCTAATATCTAATTTCAGAAAGCGGAGAGAAAGAGAATGTGCAATGCTTTTTTTTCCTAATTTTCTTTTTATAAATATGCAACTATGGATAAAATGACATTGTATTTATTTGAAGGGTATTGCAATGGTTTTAATAATCAAGCAATAACAAATTCTCTTGCTTCTCTCTTTCACTTCAGAACACCCTATAAAAGGCATCCTGACTATCCTTTATACAGTGAACTTGAAACAAGGAATTTGAGAGATGACCCAGCTGACTATCAGCCGTTCCACCAATCAACTGAGAAGGAACTGCTGAGAGACAGCTAGGTCACCTGCTGGAGTGTGCATAATAAAGTAGTAGTACATCATTCAAGAACACTCAGAGGTTTCACCCCATTCACCCATCTATTAGGCACCTATAACATTAGGTGAAGTTGGTCGTCTCTCTATCAAGAATGGAATTCACTGGCAGTGTTGTTTAGTGGTTCTACTCCTACCTTTCTAACTGACATCAGTTCATTCACATAGGCACCTCCAGCTCCTAGTATATCCCAATCATCCTCCAAGCCGAACTGTGTTCCATCTGTGCCCTGTCATCTTCATTTTCTACATGGATTTCTTTGGGGATTCACTCAATGATAATACCATCAAAATACACCAGTATGCTCCCAATATTGAAATCTAGCTAGGCTCCTCTGCACTAGAGATCCAGTGTCTCAAACTCTGCTTGCACCTCATACAGAACTACATGCCCAGTAAGCTGAAGCGCAACCCCATTGTGGGACAGGACTATCTTTAGTGGTGTGCCCCCAGATTTTTGCCCCAACTGCTTTTGCTTGCTATAGAAGTCTGTGTTTTTGCCCCTGTTAAACAGTAGTAAAGGACCTGCACGTTAAATGCTTCTAGCGGACAGCAACACTTATCGTGCCATCCATTACAGTGCCAATGCAAACTTGACTTCAGGCCTACCACTGTAGCCTGTCACAGACAGTTTTTAAACTGCAATTTGACCAGTTACAATAAGTAAATCCTTTTGATAGGTTACCACCTTCAACCATTGCATTTAAAGTAGGACATGTAGAAAGTTAAAGTTAAACATCTCCTGAAAGTAACTAGAGCGTACAAGCTATTTATACTGTAGCAAAATAGTCTGCTCCATAGAGAAACACTGGGATGCAATTTTAAATGTAATATTGTTATATCTGACTAGGACATAAATAGAACTTTCATCTTTGGATTCTTTCTAATATTTATTACAAATCTAATTCACCAGTGAAGCCGGATGTTTAATAAATATTAAGAAAGATTTCCTTTTTGAAAGTTACCTTTTCCCTACATAAATTATCAGGAGGCTAATTTGCATTATCCACTAGCTGCAGCCCTCTGAGTGCTTAATCCCTGAATGAGGTGCGAACATGCTATAATTGCAAATTCAAAGGTCTGGGTTGGGTGACCAGAAACTCAACTTAAAGCGGGCCTCTACCGTCACAGGCAGATATCCGATGACACCTGGACAGGCCCTTTTATTTTCCCCCAGTCAAGTAGGATCAAATCCTAGTGGGGAGGGAGCTGCACCAGAACTGGTTTGAAGTGTCCACAGAAAAGGGTTTGCTCATTTCCCTGACCACATTGGCACTACACAAGTGGAGAAAGGGTTCACCATTCTCAATTTAAGTAGAGAGGGGCACTGTGGGCTTGCAGTAAGGCAATGCTGAAAAATCAGGTAGGGATACACCTGGGAACTGTTACCCCATTTATTAGGGAGGAGCCAGGATTCATCTACCCATAAGCTGGTGCCAGGCACAAGTCTGGTATCCCCATTACCCACATCAGAACACTACTGGACATGTGGAAGATCAGAAGATGACTGGGCCTGCTGTCTGAACCATGAGAAGAGCTCTGAAGTATTGGATCTGCTCTCTCTTGAACTATGAACAAAGACGTAAACTCCAAGGGTCACAAGGCTGATCTCCTGCTCAAGCTACAGGCACACAAGTGACAAAGGTCTTTCCTGCATCTGCCAAGCTTACCAGTTCCAACTAGACTTGCCCAGGACCCTGCTGTTTGCCTCTGTTTGAGTGAGTCCTGACTCCCATGTACTGGTCCTGGAACCCTTGGAGGTGTCTGGTTAGAATTTTCCTGCCACTCATGAAATCCTGGGATTCAGAAACTATTTTGCCTCTAAAGACCTCCGGGGTACCAACCTGCTTAGCTGATCCAACCGGGGTGAACTTTTGCTGCGGTAAAGATTCAGAGTTCTCCCTCTCTGAAGTTCTCCGCAGCAGCAAATCAGATTTAGTGTGACCTTGTGGAGAAGGTATCTGGCCCCATGGAGCACTCTTCGGCTACAGTCTGCAGCCTTGCCCCATTGGGGGAGCCCGAGCTTAAAAAAAAGTGAAAACGTATGAACAAAGAAATTTCTCCCACTTTAAGCTTTCTGCCAAAAACCAGCAGCTTAACTGGGACCTTGTTGACAGCTATCCGGCCACTTGGAGCCCTACTTGGTGAAAGCCTGCTGATGATTTTGAGCTTTATTTTTCTGCCTAAGTCCCAAGGTAAAACTCCTAACCAGGTTGAGCCTGGTTTTAGTATTCAACTCACGTTTAATTGCGCTCGGCCTTCAATCTAGGTCCTGTCTACCATGGCCAGTTGACCGTGATTGATGTGTAACGCCTTTTTGTGCTATTTTGTATCTAAAGCTTTAACCTTTTATATCTATGGTTACTCTTATTGGATTTTTGTCATTTTGGTGCAATTTTATTTATTAAAATGTAATCTATTTCTCTAAATTGGTTTGGGATTTTTATAGTCTTCTCGCTACCAGGGAATTAAGCGGAGGTTAATTTAATTACTTTTGTCACACTGACAAAGATTGTGATTATTATTTAAGGTGGTTAGTCATCATTCTCTCAACTAATCACCCAATTTCTTACATCCACCAAAACCAAATTTCTGTTAATTGCTTAGAACAGCAAGCAAGAAATAGAGGAAACCTAGCTCAATGATATGAACCTTGTTGGCATTAAACACCAACATTAGCTCAATGTCAAGTAGCTTGGATTTATCTTGGACTCCAGCTTCATTGCCAAGTAAAAAACGACAGACCGGTAACAGCGCTCAATACTAAAGACAGTGAAACTGTTTCTCCCAGATCTTGACTTCAGAACTGCTGTTCAAACCTGCATACTCTTACCTCTGGAAGGTGGAAATGCCTTTATCCATGGTCTCCCAGACTCCACATTGTTTGCCTACATGCCACAGCACAATTTATCCAGGGACTAGAGAAATGTGACTATGTCACCTTCTGGTGAAACATTTTTTGTCTCACATTGCCAGCCCATGTCATCTTCAAAACAAGATGCATCATTTCAAAGCCATCATGACCAACATCTCCACCTACCTGGTTTACAAGGTAACTCTCTCTGGTAGCACTTGACAAACAAGCATGTCCGAGTATAAAAGGCAAAGGGACTTTTCAGTCTATGCCCCAAGATCTAGAACAACATCCATATCCATCAGGGCTGTCTCAAACGTACTCAATTTTAAGGAAGTGTTGAAGATGCACCACCTTAAGAACACTGCAGCGCAATGCAGCAACAGTACACTTGGCTCCTAGAAGCCTACTCCTCCAATCACTAATTGGCGGTATCCTTTCCATTTGACCCTGTACAGATACATAGCAAACTTATCAAAAGAAATAAATGTTCTTAACTTCCTTTTTCTCTACCAGCATTTAGAATCTTATAAACTATGGTACTCTGCAAAATATTGAATGTTTATTGATTGATTGTGTGCGTGTGCTCATCAGGTAGCACTTGCATGTACTAGCACATGCCGAGATAGGTGTCAGTATTAACTTTTGTTTGCTGTGGGCAGGGAGATCAGCTAAGGACAAAGATTCATGAGAAAAGGCTGCCTGAAAGCTTAAAAAAATAACTAAGAGTAACAAGACGTTATAATTGGTAAAGGTCTGTAAAAAGTGTGACACTCGCACAAGCATGTCTATGAAGGTATTATGTACTATAACTACATCCGATAATGGTAAAAATATATATATATATAGCAGAATACAGTTTAAACAGGTCATACAACATTCAGGTTAAAAAACAGTTTGTTTACACCACTCACTTGTCATTCAAAACGTGTCCAGTTGCACCTATGTGGGTACAATCAGAGGAAAAGGGACATTTTTTAAGTATGCACTTTAGAAGTACTTAAAGTTGGAAAACTGAAGATGGAACAGGCACTTGTAGAATGATATATTTCACTAATTTTAATTATGCCTACGATTCTCCAGTGATTAGCTTTACTGAGCGCGTACTGAACAGAACAATAAAAATATCACAGCATGAAATTCATGAAATACTTTTGCTGTGAAGCAATGGCAACACAAATCATAAAGTCCCCAAAGGAGGAGAGAAATATTTTGGCCGTTGGTGAGCATTTCATGTGGAAAGTAAGTGAATAAAAGAAATGTTCCCTACCATTGTACCTCCAAGGGCCGTTTGGACTTATTTATTTTTCTCTGTATAGTACAAAAGATTAACTTTGCCGCTTATACAATATGACTGCAGTTTTTAAACTAGCAATGTTTAAGCAACAGTTATTCAAACAAAGAAATAAACCTTTCCTAAAGAATGGAATGAAGACTTATCCTTTTAGTGCTGAATTACTATAGTGCAAAATACCTTCAGTTCTTCAGAGCATTTGCAAGATTGTTTTTCTTTTTTGGATCCGCATTGAAGACTTTCTTTACCGCGTCTAGTTCAATGTGCCTACTTTAACACATGATTTGACATTCCATGTTGCACTAAAGACCATCCCCATAAGCAAGGAGTTTTTTTACTTGAGACCTGTGCTGAAATCTAGCAATACGAGATATATTTTTCTGTTGAGAGACAAAGATCAAACTTATCCTTAAAGACCCTGCAAAGCTCAAAGAGCTTTCAACAGATATGCAGGGACAAAGGTGTAATCGGGGAGCCATATGCAAAATGAACTCTCCTCCCTCTCCCAAATGTAAAAGAAAAAAAAAGTGGCCTCCACCCACCCAACACTCTCAGTGCCGTCACTCTGTTGAAAAAGCAAGCTACCCCGTGCTGCATTGGTAGGCTCACCAAAAGCCCCGCCAAAACAGCTTGGAAATCCTTAGTCATGTATGACTCTCATAGGTAGTGTGAGAAGTTAGCCTGGCATATGATGTCCATTAGTTCTAGTGGGCACCTTGCACTAGTCTAATCGACCCTTATTGATGGTGGTTGTAAAGTCAACCTTATAGAAAGCTATCCTAGGGGTAGCAATGGCAAGCAGTCTTCAGGCCAAGACTTCAGAGAGCGAATTAAGCTAGTTATTTTACCAATTATAATCCCTTGAGTACCAAATGAAAGCACACCACACAAGGTATATATCAAATATATATGTATTTATTCGAAACACAACCCCTCTGCACTCTTTATGAGGTCAGAGGTAAAAGTACTATGCAAGTTACTTAATTAGCATACGATAAGTTGCACACTATACGTTTTGCCCTAGGGGCCTCACAAACCATGTACTAAAATAGTGGTATGAGGACCACATGAGAAATAGAAAGCAGGCCTGGGGCCTATGGAATCACTGGGGCTACTCTAGACAACCAAAGGTTAGCATGTAGGAGGCCCACGGGAAACGCGTGCAGTGTCTAAACACAGCCGCGGTTTACCATTGACTTTCTATGGGAAATGAACAAGTTACAATTTTACAATTTGACACTTCTAAATGAACTACGATGGAACTCTTTTAGACTTAGACAATAGGCGGGCCAATACCATCGAGACTACCAGAGTATTCGTGTTACCTCACCCACGGGAGCTGGGTGAATAGGTCTCTTTTGGTGTCGGGTTTCGTTGTCGATTTCAATGGAGATCTGCAAGGAAGTGCTGCAGGCGGCCAGAGGAAAAGTGTCCGGGTGGATCCAAGGGTGGATCGAAGATCTGAAGAACCTGAAAGCAGAGGAGAAAGTTTCAGGGCCACTTGCCAGTGACCAGGGCGGCGATAGAAAGATGCCACCAGATGTTGGCTGATTTCAGGTGAAAAGGTGAAGTTTGTCTCTTCAGCCACGAGGAGCAGGAGGTGTCCATGACAACCAGGAGCTGGATTCGAGCTGTCCCATAAAGGATCTAGTTGAATGTGGTGTCGGTATTGAGATTGGACCCAACAAGCCTTGGCAAACACAACCCATGCAGGATGTCAAGATGGGCTTCGGTGGAGACCAGCAAGGTCTGTGGAACTTCTCCTTTGCTGGGAAGTTGGAGCAAGTCTGGAGCAACCAGGAAAATAAGTTGAAATAAAGGATTGTCTTCTTGGGGGCTCACTAGCCAATAGACTAGGAACTGCAAAGACGCGTTGAGTGGAAATGCACAAAGCAAGCCCACGGGCCACTCGTGGAGTGTGGAGCTCTGAGCTTCAGTGCAAAAAGTGCTTGGCTTTGAGGCTTCAAGCACCCCAATGCACAACTTTGGGATATCTCGAGAAGTTGATGTAGGTTGCAAAATGCAGGGTGTCCAGGTGTTCCGGTCCCACATCTGCCATGTCTGCCATGGGTCTCAGCTTTGCTGTGAGCGAAGGTCGAGGTCAGAGATGTCTGGAAGTCTGTGTCTTGTGTCACAGATTCTTCAGGATCCAGCGGGATCCTCAAAAATGCAGACTGGCAAAGAAGCTGTTGGTGCCTGTTTGAACAGGGTGGTCACTCCTTGACCACAAGTGAGATGTCTTCCGTCTTCCAGTCGAAATGGAATGTCGAAGGCCCAGGATGTATGTTTCAGAGTTTCGTCCAGGGTAATCTAAAGTCCTAGGGACTGGGGTTCTATACTTATAGTAAGTTTAGGGGTTGGACTAACTCTAAGGTCCCTCCTATGGGTGGACCTGAGGCGGGGGTGGTTACACCTCTTCCCCTTTGTCCAGTTTCACGCCAGAGCTGGGGCTGAGTGCCCCAGCAACTGGTTTGTACTGGAAAATGCATGGAACACCTAGTGTGCCCCAGGCAGTGTCTGAAAAGCATTCACTGAAAGCAACCCTCCCTGCCCCAATACACTAAAGCCTGTCTGGGGAGGTGTCAGCACCTCCCTGGACAGGAAACCTATTGTCCAAGCTTCCCCTGCCAGAGTTTTGTCCAGCAGCAGGAGGGCAGACTCGTGTCTGTGGCAGCATCATCCATTTTGTGATGCTGGGGCTCTGTTTAACTTTAACTGGGAGAACCAGTAACTACATGTCTTCTCCCACTAGAAGGGTGGAATACTACCACCGCCGCCAGGACTGGCGGGGGGGAGTATTCCAAAGTGTTTGACACCTTACGTGACATGTGTTGATAATGACAAACCAAAGTTAGCATTAACCGCGAGGATTATAATGCACTTAAGAGTATATGGTATGGCTATATCGTAGAACAGCTATAAGGCGATGGTTCCGAAAGCTGCAGAGGGGCTCAGCTCATGCTAGGGTACCCTCTCACATAAAACCAAGCACTCTGCCTCCAGGCTTGTCAAGGCCTGCCATAGGAGTGACTTATAGGTGTACATGTGTCTATATGCATATATAGATATAGGTATACAATATCTAAGTAAGGGGTGATTACACCACCTTATCCAGGCTGTGTGAACAGACCTGTGGTGTCAGTTTGGAAGGCAAACCAGGGGTGGCACAATACATGCTGCAGCCCCTGGTAGGCCTAGGGTGCACCTATGCTCTGGGTACCTAAGGTACACTATACAGGGGCTCACAAGGGTAACCCAGTAACCAATCTGGTATGTACCTAAAGTACATGGTATCAATTTAGAGAGAGAACAGCTGGGCTGTGGGTCTGATTAGCAGGTCCACAGCCACACTAAAGTAAAAAAAAACAGAGAATCACAGCAAAAAGTGGGGGTAACCATAGGAAGCAGACCCTACTCTCCTACAGGGAGCCACTACTGTTTATACCAGAGTCTAAATCTGTTAACCCACTGCTATGATGTAGCACCAGTTGATAAGAAAGCTCGCTACGCACTGTTCCGCAGTCATAAAGGCTTTGTGACCAGGCTCTCTAAGAGCCTGTCAGCGCAGTGCTGCTTGTCTGTTTTGACTGAAATGAAAAATCAGCTGCAGGAGGGGGATGAAAAGCAGAAAAAGTGGTGGGAACTGGCTATGGATGTCAGGCAAGGCATTCATTTTTCATGCTTGTGTCAAGAAGAGACCACATTATGTATGGCTCCCCCATTACTCCTCTGCCAGTGCATAGTAGTTAGAAGATGATTTTGAGGACTGATGTAGCAAGATTTTTGCGAAATAATCTTGCTTGATCAAATCTACTCATAATCGTGTTATTAACAAAACAATGACTAATAGCGTGAATTTTTAACATATTATATGGGAAGTAAAACGTGAAAATGTGTGAGAAAGGCACAGCATATTTAGTAAACAGAAACTGCAACGTTTAACATGTTGAAAGCATGAAGACATTTTGAAGTGTTTTTACATGTACTAAAACTAATACCAGAGAGAGAGTTGAATAATTATGCATATAAAAACTTGCACATAGAAATATGAAATAATAATAGAAATGCTTTTAGAAAATGTGTCGTGAAATGTTTATCCTAACTTCATTACAAGGGAATAACAAATTGTTATTAATAGTTTGATTATTGGGAAAGTCAGATTATACTTATGGATTTAACGAATAATGAATCTTTGATTACTGTTTCTTTATGTGGTTCCTTCTTTTCTAAATAGTAATGCTTGGGTTTTATACCTCAGGAAAAACCAACGGTTTATGTTTTTCCTATGAAGGCCTCAAAACCCTGCTAATATAAATTTAGTTTCCCTAACATAGGCTACAGAAGAATGTATTTTGCCCTTGACTATTTCTATAAAGCTGATTTTTTTTGTTTGGTTGTGTTTAGCGGATCACTCGGATTTCCTTCCTATGGTTAGAGTATTTCTTTCTATGAATAATGTTGTCAACTCTGTTGCAAGCTGGTGTGGAAGAGAGTGTGAGGACATGGAGTTATCATAATCCTTTTCCTGTTTCCGAACGATGATGGCATTCATTTTAACAAAGAACTTTTATAGAGAAAATACAGATTAACTGGCTGAGACGATGAGCACCTAATAAATTTGACCAATGGGATTGCGTGGAACTGTGAAATTACAACTTTTGGGCGATAGAACTTTTTTAGCACTTGGGGTATAATAGTTTCTATGAGAAGACAGCCTTTGCTGCTGTACTCTCTATGCTACTCTGGCTGGCTATATATCCTGTAAAATTCCTGGATACGGCTGTCCTGATTATCTTGCACTTCATCAGCTGGTGATGTTGCTTATGGTATACCTTTTCAGCCGAAGGGTTAGCTATTTCTGACTATTGCACGCTGTGCATTAGTATTCTTTGATCTAGGTTCGTATGAAATTCTGAATTACATACTGAATTTGCAATGTTCATTTCCTTGTTTCTCTCTTTCTCCTCTTGTGCTGTTATTGATTATATGATTTATTTGCAAATGAGCTGTTTTTTCTTGTTGTGAACTTACCTGTAATGTTGAAATAACATAGATATTATGATTACTCCTATGTACTTGTGTATTGACCATTCATATTTTGAAATAATTCGATAAAAATAACTTGATAAATAACCAGAGTTTTTCCTTATTAAAGAATTAATGGGCATAATGTATATTGTGATTACTGTTGCTGGACAGGCTTTTCTTTCATTATAGGTCCTCATGAGGGAAATAGCATCCGTCTCTTATTATCGAGTCACTATTAGCTCTACCAAAGATCTATCTGAGGACCTGATGCATGTCAGTGGTTATTGAGTTAACATGGGCCCAAATCTCTTGGTTATAGAGCAGTTTCAGATTATAATAAATTTAGGGATAAAGTGAATTATTATAAAATGTACGCCGCTTCTGCTGGACAGGACAATACATAAGAAAAAAATTATAGATGGGTAAAAGTGAATTACTGAGATTTGTTTCACTTTGGGGTTCTGAATGACAACTTAGACAACTAGAGGTTTGCTTTCTTTGTGGATTTGATGTGATTCAGAACTTCTCAGTAAAAAACATCTCCGCAATTCACTGTTACCCATCTGTGATTCTATATATGATGCAGCAACCACAGTTAACACCCACTGTTGCTATGTCATAGCAGTTAATTACTTGAATTAGAATGTAGTTATTCACAAGTGGACCACTATAAGAGTCACATATAACATTAGTATTGGATGTGTAATTTGTTGCCCCAGAGCTCATTATAAAACTGCTTGTAACATGTCCAATCTCCTGTAATCAAGCACAGGTCTACGTTGAGACTGTCCCTTGCAATCAATTCTGCCTGTGAATAGCAAATCTAGAAAAGGCTTTGTAAAATGGTGACACAATTGAAATATCCATGGTTATTTGCATGCAAAAAGCAAATAACCTGGATGCATTTGGTCTGCACAAGATTATTAATTCAAGATGTTCTCCTGATTAATGTTACCGAAGGAGCTATGGAACATAAATTATTAGAGGATATTACATTGTAAAATGTATGCAATTTTTAAGCATTTCTGCAAGATACAAATGTGCTCTCATAAATTAGTTAATATATTTCAAACTGAGGATCATAAAAACATTAAAAACTTTGTTTCCCTTTAACAGATTGAATCAACAAGTACAGCAATGTGTTTTACATAATCGGAATTATATATTCAGAGTGCCAGCAGAGATGACAGATTAAAAAATGATGATACTTAAAATGCAGTTTCATAGGACATAAGCCACCTTCTGCACAATTATTAAATCGATCTCTCTGCTGCAAACCCTAATGTAGTGCATTTCATTTATGCAATGAGATAGATGTTGAAATGCAAGAAACGCGACTGTCCCCAAAATGCCCCCGTAGGCTATCTCAATGTTAACTATACTGAAAAGCATAGAATATCTGAAAAGATGTCAAATATATTTTGCTGCTGCTTTCTGCAGGGTCAAAATAAAACGTAGTTTTTTCACATTGTCACGATGCTTAAACCAATTAAAATAGCTAAAAGTGCAGTGGAGCAATCAGTAACATGTCTAATGTATGTATCAGTATTGCACTAGGTAGTTTTTACTGCCAAGAGTCAAACTAACAAAAAGCAACCATTTGATTTTATTTAACAGAATTCAGTTGTTTTTGAGCATCGAAATATTGTGCGCAATAAAATGTTTTAATTGCTTAAAAATACTCAACTGAAGGTTTGGTACAATATAGCCATATACTAACCGGGGCAAACCTCATCAATAGTGTAAAGTTTCATAATATTTGGTAATTATTTGCATCCAACACATAAAATGAGCCTTCTGGATAATTCAGAAAAATGCATCAAAGTGTTGTATGCTTAGCTAGGAACTAATTCTGTGTTTCCAGAAAATATCGGATAGGATGGCATCATGGCACTGTCACAGATGTGAACCAAATTTGAGCAAGATTAACGCACTAGAGCACCATGAGTTGTTAAAAGTCCATGGCCAGCATTTAACACTGCGGTTGGTATCCATTGATTTTTACTTTTCATAGCAGATGGCACCATTACAACAAAATCATAGGGGTTGAGAACACTTTCCTCTACTTTCCACTACCAGTGCAGCAAACACATCCTGATGGGTGGTCTGCTGCACAGGCTTGGCCACGCCTCCACATGCTATATTTTTAGTTCCCCAGCTCTGTGGGACAATTTGGGATTAAAGTGCTTTCACTAACACTGCATGCACCCTTTCATTACAATAGTAATAACAGACTGCCAAGCCAAGGCAAACACTCAGCGATCCTTTTTAGTTATTTAATTTTGTATCAGGAGAAATAAATAACTCTAAATATAATCTTGTGGGAATTATTTCATGATTATGCTGTATATGAGCATATTAATATGAATCTATTGCAATTAAAATGAAAACACTGAGACTTTTAGTAATATATTTTTCTAGTCTATGTTCAGTTCAACTAGGGCTCTACTCCATCTAGGAAAAGATGGATACTGCTGTCTTATAATAATCATTGTATGTCTATTTTTTCTCATCACAAAATGCGCACTGTTTTTGATGAAATGCTGATCTCGAGCAACTCAGGAGGAAGCCTTTGCTGCATTCAAGGCTATTTTTGTTTGCAGGCTGTAGGCAGAACATCTGCTAATCTTTCCATTGTTTATTGTAGCACATTTGTTGAGCTACCTCCAACGATATTAGGTAAGAAGGGGTGGATCAATATTCATGTAGTGGGCTGGCGTTAACATAGTGAGTGTATATGCCTTTTTAGGTTTCGACCTGGGCGTTGCAACTGCGTAGCAGTTGCTCCGCCCACGGCGAAACCTCATGATCCTACATATCGACTTTGGTTCAGCCTCTGTCTCTCATTGGCTAGCTCCATAAATGGAGGCTAGCCATTGGGAGACAGAGGCTGTCAATCACGCTTTCTGGTGAAAACGCGATTCGGGGGCGTTTCTGGGACTTTTTTTAAGTCCCGCCCCTTTGTCCCGGGCCGCGCTGTCATTGGCTGCCGGCCCGGGACACCCCCGTGATGTCATTCCCCGGGCCGCGCTGTGATTGGCTGGCCGGCCCGGGACCTGACTTGTTTTGATGTGTATGCAAATCAACGAAGCCATTATTACCACCATTTATACATTTTTCAAAGTTTAAAGCAGAAATCCATTAATGAACTCAATCCGGCCAGCCCTCTTTCGAAGACAGAATGAGCCCCGCGTGGTTTCTGCTGCTGCAGTGGGTGAGTGCCGACGTCGACTGTTGGGGGAACAGAAAGTGCTGGCCGCGGTTGTAGGTCGGGCTCAGTAAGATGTAGCACCCTGGCATGTGCTGACGAGCACTGACGAGCAGTCGAAAATTATTCGTTTATATCTCACAGGCAGTGCGTTGTAGGGAAATGTTGGAAGTGTGCCGAAGTGCTGCATTGCTGTCTTCTGACAAAAAAAAACGATTGCAATACAACAATGTCTCTCCTTGCGCTGGGAATGCCAGCTCAGATGTGCTAGGTCTGTTGAATGTTGTTTATCGGCAAATCCAGCTTTACCACATAATCTGGGCTGGGATTGGGGGGTGGGGTATCAGCAAATAATGTCATTTCCGTCCTCGTGCCCCCGGATCGGAGGGTGACCTCTGCCACGGCCGGCACTTAGAGGTAATGCCGCCATTCGCAGCTCATGACCATAAAAGCGCACTTCCACCCTAGTCTGTTGCACATTAATACGACACTGATTCATGGCCAGAAAGCATCGGACACAAAAATAAACACTTTTCCCCCTTCATTATGATGGCGGGGGAGAATGAATTATGGCTCGTGAAAAACGAGGCTGAGAAGCGCTCGGCGCCTTTGAGTTACGGCCTGTAATAGCCGAGCAGCTTCCCTGCGTTTCCTTGCGCTCTTTATTTCATTTTACAAATACAGCACAGTGATTGCCAGGAAGAACTTTAGTTGCAGTACTTCTCACTTTTTCATCTCACCCCCACCCGAGTGGGTGAATGAAGATGCTACCGATCCAAGGTAAAAACTGCGGTGGCTCTCGGGTGGGGTCGGGGGGGGTTAGTTGAGATGGGGGTCGCCATAACTGGTGGTCTCATTACTCATGGCTCAATTCACACAAAATTACAGAGGGGAAAACAATACTTTTCGTCCTGTGAGTTCACACCTCTCTGGCTTGTTCCAGCGAGCCTGTATACGTCTCAGATTCACATGTGGAACAAGTTCTGCATAACAAATATAAAATACAAAACTTACACGTGCATATTATTTCTGTTTCTTAATGAAGAAAATATTTCTCATAGAAATCCCCTTACCGACCACCTCCATCAATTTTCGGGGTAGTGGCACCTCACTATTTCCACTCTAAATTACATCTTGCTGACAGGATTACATTCGGGAGAGATTTCTAGGTTGGATTTACCTGTTACCTCTATCTCAGTGGCACTCTCTTGGTCTCTCTTCTTTTTCTGTACCTCTGTTGCTGCACTTTCTTTGTCTCTCTCAGTTCTTCCCACTCTCTTTCACCTCACTGATGTATGGTGCTCTATCTCGGTGGTGCTTTCTTTTTCTCCTCCATTCTACTTTCTCTGTGTGTCTTTCTTTATCCCCCTTGCTTCTTCTTTACCTCTTGACTATCTATCTCTTTCTCACTCCACGTGACTGCGAGAATCTCCTTTCTCTACATCTATCCCGTTGCCTCTCTTTCTGTTTGGCTGACTGTCGCACTTGCTCTCTCACTGTCCCGTACCTGCCTTTCTGTGTCCCCCTCACCGTCTCTTCTCTGACCTGCTCTCCCTTCTCCGTCGGTTGATCTCTTTTGCTCCTCTAGGAATGTGGCCATTCTTGTTTATTATAACTTTTCAACATGCTGCACAGCAACCACGCTGCTCTACTACATATCTTAAAAACAAATGCCAAGCCAAAACCTATGCACCGGTTTCGCATTTGACAAAGTTAGAGCTATTGACATTGTAAATGACAAAGCCATTTATTTATCTGTTTTCAAAACCAACACATACATAAACAATTTGTCATTTACAATGCCAATAGCTCTAACTTTGTCAAAGGCGAAACCGTTGCATTGTAAATGCTTGTTTAGGTTGAGCCTACAGTGCTTGAGCTGTCAGGCGATCTGTTATCTTTACATTGTGGGGTCTGACTCCTCCCACTTTTGGATTGGCTTTTGTGTGTGCTATTTCAAAATCTTAGCTTGCCATTGGCGGGAGCACGTCCCACCTTTTCTGTCAAGTTAACTCCCATGGAGCTTTGCAGCGAACTCCCATGGAGCTTTGCAGCTGGAACGAGCAGGGGCGCTGCAACCTCCTCCCAAGCCGGAAATAGCTAGCTGTTGGGCTGCTGCGAAGGGTGTGCTCTGCAGTGAGAGCAGGTGCTCTGTCAATGTGGTTTACTGTGCGATGTCTTCTATCACTTTCTTTCTTTGCTATATTAATTTGGGAAGGCTTTTGTATGTGTATGGCATACATTACCTAATTTATGTTCATCTTCCAAAGATTTTGTTCTCTTGTGCGGCCGCTCGCCTTTTATCAGGACTACGGCCGCCGCGCTTAACGTTTAAAAAGAATAACAAGTTAAACACGCTTCATTTTACTGAACTTCCGGTCCGGTTAAAACCATGGTTTTTGTTGTTGTAAGCTGCAGGGCTATTCTTTCTCAGCAATGGACTTAAACCAGGAACAAAGTCTTGAAGGCTGTCTGTGGCAGTGGCACATCTCCTCGTTCACGCACACTTTAGTTTTGTCTCCCCTCTCGGTTGCAGTGTTGCCCTTAACGCAAGCTTTAAGGTTCGATATTACTTTCAGAAGGGGTTAATGAATCTCTCACATTTCCTCACTTCAAAGAGACTGCTGTTCCGATCACAGCCTCTGGTCCTGCGATCAGCTGAGTGCTCATTTACAGAATCATTCTGTGGTCTTTGTATGTAGGCCTCAATGTTTGCTTGTTAATTTTTAAAATTTGAATAAAGAATTGAAATACAAAAAATAACTCTAAGCAAAAGCGTTGCTGCTCTTCTAAGTGGGTTGGTTGGGCCAATGCTTTCTGTGCTTTTTTTTCTCCCTCCCTTCCTCAGACTTGAGTTTATTGAACTACAAATACCCTCTAACTACAATTACTTGCTGGCTACAGCAAATAAACACAGGCATTGTAGTGAGCGAGAAAAATGCACGCTTTGAGGCTAAGTTGGTGACCTTTGTTTTCAATCTACTCGATGTGAAATTTGAATGTCTTGAAGATGGCAGTCCCAGCTCAGGAAAGTTGTGATTCTGATTCTGTTAGAGGGGTCTCCCAGAATCCTGGCATGTGTGCACATGGCATGGCAGGGAAAAGAGCTTCGCCTAAGCAGCATACATGCAGGTGGTGAAGTAGCGGGGGGGGGACGTTGTAGTGGTGAGATAAATATTCCCTCCTTTGACGATGGCATCCTGTGCTATCCCCTGGCGATGAGCTTTCTATTAATTAATACTTTTATTGATAACTTAACAATCGTCACTTTCGACCATTAAGGATACTATGAGGACCATTAAGGATACTATGAGCATTTGGCGATCTATTATGGCTAAATGCAATACCTCTCTTTTTCATAGCCAAACACCTATTTGGGGGAACCCCGGATTTCCTAATATTTTTCATGATGTAGCTTGTCAAGTGTTTTTAAACTATGGTATTAGATCTCTGGGGGATTTATATGACAATCTTGGCTTTATGGCTTTTGATAAATTGAAACTATGCTACAACCTACCAGAAACAGCTAGGTTTAAGTATTATCAGATCAGAGATTATCTGGTGAAAAAAATAGAACTTACCATAATCCCAGAATCTGAGATATGGGACTGCATTTATAGGGATGATGATAAATCTCTCATAAGTTTGGGCTACAAGCTCTTTTCTGATCTCAAGACCAGTGACTTTACCATTTTAACCGAGAAATGGAATAGGAAACTGGCCATAAATATCCCTACAGATCTGATTACTAAAACACTTATAAGCCTAAACAGAACAGTGCTATCATCCAGCTTAAAACTGCAGATGTTTAAAACAATATGTCAATTATATTATACGCCGGACAGGATACTTAAATGGTCAACAAATAATACTTACTCAGACAAAACGAAATGCCCTAAATGTGATCTGAGGGGGGCTGATATTGTTCACATGTTCCGTACTTGCCCTTATCTTAAGGAATATTGGGAAGGAATAACTAAGGTTATTACTGAGAGGCTGGAGCAACCTTTTTTACTCTCAAATACAGACGTTTGCATAGGCATTAGTGGGGGGGATAGGTTTAAAGATCTGCTGAATGTTTTAATTACTTGTGGAAGGCTAATTGTTGCTAGAGCTTGGATTGAAAAGAACCCACCAATAGTTCTAGAATGGTGGAGGTTAGTAACTGAAACTTATAGTATGGAAGTCGCTATTGCAGATTCTAGAGGAGTGCAGGCCAGGCGAAAAATTGACAGAATATGGGGCCTATTTATGTCTTAGTAGGTCTGTCAAAAAAAAAACAAGTTTTCTGATCCTTTATTGTATGCCTTGCACTGTACAAGTAATGCTACGTTTATCTTTATTTGAATGTAATTATGGAATATTGATATCTTCTAATTTTTGCTTCTGTTTTCTTTTGTTGGAAAATGAATTGTCTATTATTGTTTATGTGACCCTTTGATGCAAATAAAAAATTCTTAAAAAAAAAAAAAAAAAACAATCGTCACTTACAAGTTCACTGCAATGTACATTCTTTTACAATTTTGGAAATAAGCAGTATTGTGTACAATATTACAGTCAGACATTACAGTTCTGTGGCCCTTCTTTGTGACATTTCTAGTTCCACTGTTTACGAGATGCACAGCTCCCCCCGATAGGCATTCCAGGTACCCCGTTTTTTGTCCCACTTTTTAGGGCATCCTCTAGTTTTGTAGTCCTCCTTTTCGGCTACCATGCATCTGTCCATTTCCGCCACCAATCCTATTAGCAATGGTCGGTCTGCAACTCACCATTTCATAGCAATGGCTCTTATAACCAACGTGTATCCCAGAGTAGTGAATTGCTGCTCTATGTCCGTGAGATCAGTTGCTTCCCAGATGTTCAGAATCCCCAATAAGGGTGTCAATGCAAGTTGCTTCCCTAGCACATCTTGCATCTTACTTGTGTCCCTTTCCCATATGTGTCGTATCAAAGGGCATTCCCATAGTATATGATAGAATGTGGCTATTTGGTTACAGCCGTGCAGGCAAAGTGCATCCTGCCTAGTCCCTATGTTAACCAAAGTCACCCCGGTGAGGTATGTCCTATCTAAAACCTTCATTTGGATCAGTCAAAAGCGGTGTTTTATAGCTGCCTCTCTTGGGGACATCAGGACGGTTTGCCAGTCCTCATCTTCAATTTGTCCCGAGTCTGACTGCCATTTGTCCCTGAGGGTAAGGAAGGGATCTGGTATGTTGTTGCGTAGCTTACGGTATGTAAGGGAAATGGCATTAGTCAAGAGAGGTTCAGACAGGAGTCGGTCCTCCAGGGGGGACGCGTCCGGTATAGTCGTCAGATCTGTGAGAGCTGTATTAAGCACATATCGAATTTGTAGGTATCGAAAAACCTCCTTAGGTGCCAGTTCGTACTTAGCTTGCAAGTCTTTAAAGGTAAGTATCTTCCCTTTCTGTAGGAGATCCCCAACAGTTGAGATTCCTATGGTATCCCACCTATCAAACCCTGCTTGATAGCATAGTAGTCCCAGCTCCTGAGATGACCATAGGGACATTGCTTTTGTCAATTTTCCCTTCCAGCCCAGGCGTTTGGTAGCTGAATGCCAAATAGAGGCTGTGCGAGCCATTGGTCCTAGATATCTCTAGTCAGTATGCCGGGTACGTCGGGGGACTGTACAGCCAGTGGTTAATCGCCACCAGTTGTGATGCTTAATAATAAAGACGTATACCTGGAAGTGCGACGCTCCCATCATACCACTCTTTCGTCAATTTCGCTAGGGTTATACGCGGCGACCCACAACAACGTCCGAACCTCCGCCTCAATACTGGTAAAATATGAGTTGGGGATAGAGTATGTGCAATTTTGGAGTAGGGTTAAAGAACCGTGGCAATGCTAGCATTTTAAACGGGGCCGCACGACCTAGCAATGACAATGGCAGCGACCTCCAGTGTTTGACATCCTCTCTAAATCTTTGTAAGGGGACTATGAGATTTTTATCATAAAAAGTTTTTGAGTTTGGGGTGATAAATATCCCCAGGTATCGGAAATCTTCCCTAGTCACTTCAACATTACACCCCTTGGGTAACCTAGGTGTAGGGCCATGGAGAACAAAAAGCACTGATTTTGCCCAGTTAATGGCATAACCGGAGTACATATGCCGAAGTTGGTAAAAATGTAACTGTCTATGTATCGAGGTGTAGGGGGAGGCTAGATAAATCAGGATATCATCAGCATATAATAATATTCTGTCCTCAGTGTCTTCCTCCCATTTGAGGCCCCTAAGAGCTATGTCCTGTCTCACCCTCGACTCCAGGGGTTCCGGAACAAGGGTGAAGAGCAGGGGGACGAGGGGCAACCCTGTCTAGTCCCCCTGCGCAACGTGAACACCCTCGATGTTCGTTTATTCACCCGCACCTGGCCGCGGAGCTCAGTGTAGAGCAATCGAACCCAGGCTATAAACTTTGGGGCAAATCCAAAGTGAACAAGTACTTCAAAAAGATAGGGCCATTCTATTGAATCGAATGACATGGAGGCATCCACAGACATAATCACCACGTCCTCCTTCACACAGTGCTGTCGTGCTAACACATTAAGTACCCGACGAATGTTCAGCACTGTATTCCGTCCGGGCACAAAACTGGATTGGTCTGCATGAACAAGGGAGGGTAGGACAACATTTAAACGTGATGCTAACAGTTTCTCTAGGATCTTGGCTTCCGCGTTTAATAAGGAAATCGGCCTATATGAGCCACAACAATCCGCTGGTTTCCAGAATTACAAATTACCACTATAGATGCCAGTCTTTGGTCTGCGGGCAGTATGCCCTTCTCGAGGCTTTCTGTGTACATGTGATTAAGGTGGGAGGCTACCTTTAAGGCCATGGGTTTGAGAATTTCTATTGGAATACCATTAGGCCCCATTGCTTTCCCTGATTAAACACTAAATATAGCTTTGCAGATTTCATCCTCTGTGATTTTGGCTTCTAGGTCGGCCCTATCTGTCTCGGATAATGAGGGCAAGGTAATATCTACCAGCAGTTGTCGGGAGTATTCCGACGTATAAGTAGTGGAGGACATATACGCCTCCTCCAGATAATTCGCAAACATTTCTGCTGTTTCTTGAGGGTCAGATATTCGCGTACCCATGTCAGTGGACAATTCAGGCACCCATATCTGTCCTTGCTCCCTACGCTCCAGCCAGGCCAGCATCTTGCCTGCTCTGTCCCCCATTTCGTACACCCTATGTCGTATGGAAAGTGGTTGCACCCTTGCTTTTTCTCGCATTAGGGCTTTATACTCAAGACGTTTGATAGTCAAACGGTGTGCCATGGCCTCACTGGGTGAGGAGTTATGTTGTGTCTCCAACTGTTGAAGTTCATTCTCCGCCTCTAGTGTGTGTTCATTATGATGTCGGAGATAACCTATTTTTAACGCTAGGGCATGGCCTTTTAGTACCACTTTATAAGCCACCCAAATAGTCTGTACCGAATCCACCAAACCCAAATTGTCAGTAAAATAATGGTCAGTCTGTTCAGCTAACTGTTCTTTTATGTCAGGGATCTTTAAAAGCCACAGATTTATGACTATCAAGCTGCGCTGTTTGTGCTGGTGAAAAGTGAGCTCAACCCACACCGGGGAGTGATCCGAGATTCCCCGTGGGAGCCCGCGAGGGTTCTGAAAATGGCCCACGTCCGCCAGGAGTGTAAGGAAATAATCTATACGGGACATACCATTGTGTACATTAGAGTGATAGCTGTAATACGACATGTGTGGTTGCAGTGAGCGCCATATGTCTGTCAGTCCCATGGCTTAAGTCAGTGTTCTTCAAACTGTGGGGAGCGCCCCCCAGGGGGGGCGCGCCACCATTCCAGGGGGGGCGCGGACTCCAGGCGAAAACCTTACCATTGTTGTGTTGTTTTTGTCCTTTGTTTTCGTCTGTCCCACGGACATCTTCGCGAGTATCCAAAAAGGAATTGTGATTGGGGGAAGCGTGAGCAGCAGCCCAATCAGCATGCAGGAACGTCACTACTGACGTTCCACCAATGAGATTGGCAGCAGCTGCGATAGCAGGAAGTGCCGGGAAATTTGCGGCCATAAAGCCCCTGTATCTGACTTTAGGTGCCTTTTCTTCCTGTTTGTGGACGTGTTCCCCGTCGTCTCGCTGGAAAGGATTGCTGCAATCTGCCCCTCATCGCCTCTCCTCACTCGGGTCTGCGTGTGCCTCTCCTCGTTGTAATCTCTGGGTGCCCATCATCGCTGGAATCTGCCCTCATCGCTGGTAAGAGGGCTTTCTCGAGGGCGGGGGGGGGGTTACGGCAGTATTTGTCCTGATTTTTATTGAAAGGCAGGCCAGCATGCACTTTCTCGAGGGCAGAGGGGGGCGGGGGGGGTTGCGGCAGTATTTGTCCTGATTTTTATTGAAAGGCAGGCCAGCATGCACTTTCTTGAGGGCAGAGGGGGCGGGGGGGGGGGGGGGTTACGGCAGTATTTGTCCTGATTTTTATTGAAAGGCAGGCCAGCATGCACTTTCTCGAGGGCAGAGGGGGGCGGGGGGGGGGGGGTTACGGCAGTATTTGTCCTGATTTTTATTGAAAGGCAGGCCAGCATGCACTTTCTCGAGGGCAGAGGACGGCGGGGGGGGGGGGGGGTTACGGCAGTATTTGTCCTGATTTTTATTAAAAGGCAGGCCAGCATGCTCTTTCTCGAGGGCAGAGGGGGGTGGGGGGGTGGGGGGGGGCGGTTGGTAAGGCAGTATTTGTCCTGATTTTTATTAAACAGCAGGCCAGCATGCACTTTCTCGAGGGCGGGGGGGGGTGTTGTACTGATGTACCGGCCACCATTATGTATGCATTTGTATTTTATGCGTTTTGCTATAGCGCGGACTTTACTCGATGTCAGAGCGCTTCACAATAGGAACAGTTATGATAAATGAGTAAAAATTACAAGTGAACCAATTACGAAAGCAAACGTTACGTTTCATGAGACAATAGTAACACACGGACACATTTCAGCATATATATGTTTTGCTGAAAACATGCTGATGTAAGCTACCTTTTTCATCATAAATAACCAACATAGGAGAAAACACATATGGCTGAAAATACCACTGCAATATAATAGAAAGGAAAAATACAAGGAGGAAATGACGTAGAAAAACTGAAATGGCAAAGGCTCACTTGCCTCTTTCCACCAAAACGATAGACTTCTTCAAAATGGGCTCCCAAGTGGTCGCATTTCCAAGCCTACTCTCTTCATAGCCGAACTTCTTTAAAACACCAAGGCCTATAATTTGTTAGTGGGGTTTTGAAATGGCACAGACAAGACGGTATTAGTAAGCTGCTCTCTTGGCCCTGAAACTAGAGCAGAAGGACCATCGTTGTCGCGGGCCGCACATCCTCCTGGGTGTCTGGGTCCTGGCCTTTCCTCTCGCTATGTGTACATGGCGCCTGGTCATTGCGTCACTGGGGGCCACTGGGCATGTCAGTCACTGACGGGTCGCACCACTGCCAGACCAGGCAATGTGGCACTTGCGCACATTTTATTTTGGGAAATTTTGTTTTGAGCTGTGTAATAAGCCTCTGTGATTTAAACACACCCACCCACAAACCTACAGTTAACTAAACTCGTATTGCGTTGAACATTATTTGCCGGATATGGCCTGGGATACGCGGGTGGCGGTCAATTATGTAGCGTACCACATTCCAGAAATTTCTGCCAGCTGGTGGGGGGGGCCGACATTTCCAAAAATTCAGCAGGGGGGGCTCAACCTACAAAAGTTTGAAGACCTCTGGCTTAAGTACATTCCGTCATAAGGGTGCATTGTCTGGCAGTAGGTCATCGGGGATGCCTGTCCAATGTGTCATCCATGGTCAAGTTAAAGTCGCCCCCCCATTATCAGGATACCATCTGGGAGGTCAAGCAGTATTTTACCTAAGTTGCTAGGAGCCTCCATCCCCAGTGTGGGTGGGAGATATACTGATATCTTGTGTGTTGTATATCTTTATTCGGTAAAATTGCTCACCATAAAAGAGTACATTTTACACAATAAAACAGTAATAAAACTATCAGCAATAAAATCATGATTAAAAGCCTACATATATATAGTACAATTGTGATTATTATGGCCCCAGTCAAACATTCTCATCAATTCATTATATCTTAATGGTTAATACCTTCAATTACATCCAGACTATTTATTTGGTAACATGGAATGTAACTTCAATCTCCTTGAACGCGTCAGCCAAGCACTGCTCAGGTATTTAGCCACCCCACATACCATAGCAGAGGATGTTGAGTCCGTAGAAAGTACTCGTAAGGCCAATCTGTGGCACCTCAACCCCAGCCCCCTACATACTGGTTTCAGCCAGACCTTCCGTGCAACTTTGTAAGCGGGGCAGGCGAACAGTAGATGGGCCACAGACTCCTTAGGAGCCGCGCATCCAGGACAGGGTCGCGATGGGCCACCAGAATTAGACCACCCCGCGGTGAACTCATGCACCGGGAGGGTCCCATACCTTAGTTTTAAATAAAGGGCTCTGTCTAGTGGCTTGGTTATGAGGTCAAGGAAGGGTTCCAGCTTTCTAGCCCACTTGAACTCTAGAAACCGTTCAGTGAGTAAACCCCCAGCCCCACTGCGTGTTGCCTCAACCTGCACCCAATCCCAGTATAGCTTCTTAATCACTGGTTTGGGGGGCGGCATTTGGGTCTCCCATGCATCGCTCAAACCCACTTGGTTCACCATGCGCCTCACGTTACTCAGCCACCCAATCTTATTACCAGTATCGAGCAGTATTAATTCATCCAACCCTGCAGCGTATTTAGCAAGCTCCTTGGTCCTTCTCAGCCGAACCCAAAAGAGTAGTGGGCGCAGCCACACTAGATCTTTTAGGGCTCGTCTGCCCAAATCTAGCCGCAGAGGGATCAACGGAGTAGAGACGGGGAGAGCCACCACATCCCTCAAAAACTTATTTTACGCTCGAGTTAGCTCAGAAACATTTTCGAACCCCCATAGCTCGGAGCCATATGATGCCGCCGGGAGTATCTGGCCCTCATAAATAGTCATAACCGGTGTCACGGGTTTACTTGATGACTCCCGAAGCTCCCTCAAGGTCACCCCTGTTACTCTTTTGTGGCCAAGTAACATTTTGGCCAAGTGGTCCTTCCAATTCATCCGGCTATTTATCCGCACCCCTAGATAGTCGAATGAATCAACCATCTCCAGGGGAGCCCCATTGAGCGTAAAGTTGTTTTTAAATCTTTTGGAGGGTGAAAGAGCCATCAGCTTAGTTTTCGAGGTGTTGATAGTTAGACCTCTGTCTATGCAAAAGGTGCTAAATCGATGCAAGAGCTTTTGCAGTCCCACCGGGGATTTAGAGATCAGTATGGTGTCATCCGCGAAGAGTAGAGTGGCGATTCTTTCCCCCGCCAGATGGTCCACCACTCCATTCACAAACAAGGAGAAGAGGGTCGGAGCCATAACCAGCCCTGGCGGACTCCCCTCCTCACGGGCACCCTGTCTGTCAGCTGTCCTCGGGAACCCCATCTGATCCTCTCATAATTCCCCTCGTGGAGCCTTGCAATTAAACTCAAGAGTGAACCGGGGAAGCCCATCCTCTCTAGTATCTCCCACAGTTTTTCTTGAGGGACCAGGTCAAAAGCCGTCTTGAGATCTATGAAGGCCATATAAAGGCTGCCCTTTTTGATGGTAACTGTCTTCCAATAGATAACAAAAAAACCTGGTCCATCGTACCCACCTTTCGGCGGAATCCTGCTTGGAGATGGGAGAGGATGTGTTTCTCTTCCATCCATTCGCCAACCCTTGAGATAATGACCCTGCCAACCACTTTCTGGATTACATCTATCAAACTGATAGGTCTGTAATTGGCAGGATCCTCTCTAGCCCCCTTCTTATACACCGTGACCACCTCTGCCCCCTTCCAGGAGTCTGGCACAGGGTGCCCCCTGGCAATCAAATTCATTAAAGTGGCAATTAAATTGGCCCAAGCCATAGGTTCCTCAATCAAAAGGTCCCCTGGGATCCCATCCGGACCGGCCGCCTTCTTCGGGGTCAAGTGTCTAATGGCCACCACTACTTCCGAGGCTGAGAATGGGTACTCGGCCTCCACTATAGATTCCCCGCCCCCACCGCTGTCTACCGTGGGACAAATGGTAACTTCAATTCCACCATATAAAGCCAAGAAATGGTCAAACCATTGCTGGCTTGTTATGTGGGCGGCTAAGGGCTGAGTACTCCGCTGTCTAGCTCTATTGATAAGATCCCAGAATAGCATCGAATTCCTTGTGCTCACTGCATCTTTTAGGTCCTGCCAATGTTGTTCCTCCCACTCTCGTTTTGCCAGAGCCAATACTCTTAAATAATCCTTCCTAGCCGCTCTAACTAGTGATGGATCTTTTTTAAGTAGGGCAGCTGTCAGGTCTTTCCTTTTTCCCTTGCACTGGACCGAGTACCAAGGGTTACTAGAAATGGGAGGTGTATTGTTTACTCTATGGCTTTTCCCTTTAGAAAGAAAATAGTGGCTCACTTGCTCTATTGTGGATTTGTAAGCTGTATCAAGGGTAATTGATGGTTCCAGAGCACTTCCATTCCCCTGGTCCCATGCCTCCAGATCCAAATACAAATCCACCACAAGAGATTTTATACACCCCAATTGATCCTCCTTCAGTTGGGCCTTGTTCCATTTCAGCCTACGATTGCTGTTATATGGGATGATCTCTTTAGTTAACTTCAGGGGGGCACTCGTCCCCCTACCCTTGGAGTTACCCCACCTAAACTTGCTGTACAGAGGATTATGATCACTATCCTGAGTAGACACCACCTCCATATCTATTAGGTCATTCCACAATCTAACGTCCAGTAGGATGTAATCGATTCTGGACGGACCATTAAGCCTATTAAATGTCATTGCACCTACCCTGTCAGACAAAGTCCTACCATTAAGTGCTCTTAGTTTGTGTTCCCTAATAAGGGCATTAATTTGTATTGCCCTTGCAGACCATTTTCGGATCGGGGGTAATGACAAAACTGGAATGGACCATTTGGAATCTTCTTCCTCAGTGCCTAAAGGGTCATCTCCAAAAAGGGGTTCGAACGTGCAATTAAAATCCCCTCCCACTATGATTTTGGCCGCTGGGGGACAATTGGCTAATGCTAAATCTAAGCTCATCAAAGTTGCTGAAGTAGTATCCCCCGGTGCCCCTCTGGCATAAACATTAAATAGTTCCAGCCTGTTCCCCTCAATGTAACCCCTAGAGGAGAGATGTAATATATCTCTACACTCTGAATCATGAATGGCAACATCCCAGTCCAGATCAATTTTTATCCAGACCGTGAGACCTCCCGCTGGTCTGCCCTTCCCTCTGCTTACTGCTGGAGAAAAAAAAGTAGTGTAGCCAGATTTATTTATTTATTGGGAGCAGACTCCAGGTTTATACTGGATATACTGATATCACATTTATCACCTTCCCCTCCCAAGTGGCCCCCAGAACCGCAAATCTACCTTACGGATCTACCCGGAGCCAGATGTAAATCCTGCATGGACCAGTAGTTTGTATCCCCACCTGCTGAGAGCCTTGCAATCATTACCTACAAGATGAGTCTCTTGCAGCAAGACTAAGTCTGGTGCCTGTCTCTTTAGATACTCTACACCCCTCTTTATTTTGTCCCCCAGCCCATTTACATTCCATGTCAAGGCGGACAGTTATGTAACAGTAGTATTAGCCAATTGGGAAGAACAGTAAGACCAAGGGAGTGGAACCTACAACCCCCCAGAAGGGAATGGATCCAGTACAACTAGGGCGGCCATGATTTCCAGCCTGGCTGGCTACACAGTATGGGGGGCTGCACAACTGCCTGTAGTGTATATTGCGTTGAGTGAAGTTGGTCACAATTTGTCAAACCTAGTATAGTTCCCTTTGCATCGTGACAAGTAACATTAACATCAACAATAACCCCCCAATAGCCCCCCCACCACACTCCTCCCTGCCCCCCTGCCGGTGGATTTCAAACTACCCACCAGCCAACAAGGCAGAGTGCCTGTCGCCCACCCTCCCATATATGGGGTGCCTCGTGAACAACCCTCCCACCCTTGCCGTGAATTAAGGATGGATACTGTTAGATCTGGGGGTCTCTGGTTGGCAATGGTATTCACCTTTGTCCAAATAGGGACCCTTACTTCTGAGTCAGGATAAGGGGATTACACTCCTTAATAACCCCTGCTCACCCCCTTGGTAGCTTGGCACGAGCAGACAGGCTTATCTCAGAGGCAGTGTGTTAAGCATTTGAGAATATACACAGTAATACAGTGAAAACACTACAGATGGACACAACACAGGTTTTATAAAAATAAGTATTCTTTATATAGACTTAACACAAGACCACAAACGACAAAAATCCACAATACTGCACTTGAGATTGCTTAAAGATGATAAAACGTTGCTTAGTTCAAGTTGATGATAGATGCGACAAAGTTCTCAACAAAGTACCTGGATTCGTAACGCAAAGTGAACAAAAGGCTCACAATGGGGGAGATGTGTCAGTTTCATGATCCGGGGAAAAGGATGCGTCGTGCCTCAATGCTTGCGCAGAGTAGGGAATGCGTCGTGATCCTTACCGGTGTGGAGGGGATGCTTAGATTCTCGGCCTGCGGGCACGTTGCGGTGCACAAGATGGCACCTTGATGCGATGCGATGATCCGGTTGCGTTGCAAGAAGATGGCGCCCTTGATGCGACGATGTGATGACGATGCATAGATGCCCTGGCAGCCTTGCGATGACTCTGTACTTTGGAGCCGCAACAGGCCCTGCGACAAGCTTCTCCGGTGATGCGATGGCGTCACACTTCTCCGGTGATGCGACAGCAGGCAGCTTCGATGAACACACGCTTCCAGGGAGATGCAGCGAAGGCTCACTTCTCTGGCGATGCGACGATTTCAGCTGCGGCGGCATCGCACTTCCAGCTCCCAGCGACACGCAAATGCCTGGAGTCAGAATTGCCAGCAAGGAAATTCAGAGGGGAGCTGGAGGTGAGAACTTTTGTCCCTGAGACTTCAGCAGGAGGCAAGCACAGTTCAAGCACTTGGAGAATATTCTGTAAATGATGAAAGTCCTTAAAAAGTTCCTTCTCTTTTCCTTGGCAATGAAGCAAACACTGCAGTCCAGCCCAGCAAACAGCACACAGGCAGAGGGGCAGTAAAACTCCTGCAGCTTCCTTGGTTCTTCTCCTTGACAAAAGGTTTCTTGTTCCAGAAGTGATCTAAAGTTCTTGGGACTGGGTCCCAATATTTATACCCCAAAATCCTTTGTTCTCTGAAGGCAGAGAGGCCTCTGCCTAGTCCAAACTAGTTCCTGAGCACTTTGTTTACATTACTCTCTCCTTCCTTTCACTGTGCAGGGCAGAGACATCAGCCGCCCCACAGGAGGTGGAACCAGCACAGGGGAGTCCCAAGTTTCTTCCGGGGATGAGAAGAAACAGGTTTTATTCACCGGATTCAACTCAGA
Organism: Lissotriton helveticus; assembly: GCF_964261635.1. NCBI lineage: Eukaryota > Metazoa > Chordata > Amphibia > Caudata > Salamandridae > Lissotriton > Lissotriton helveticus. The sequence goes on from NC_136073.1 coordinate 535,814,952, forward strand.
GCTTCACTGGGAAGAGCTTAGAGTATTTTATTTCTTTGTCTCGTAACGCTTTCTTGACCACCGTGAAACTTCGTCGTTGTAGCCTGCACTTTGGTAGTGAAGTCCGGGAAAAACGTGATTGTGCTGTTTTCCAACTTTAACGGTGGTCAAGCACGGGCCATTTGAAGGATCACATCGCAGTCTCGAAAGTTAAACACTCGTGCTATGATGGGTCTCAGGGGAGCTCCCGGCTTTGGCCTACCCCCAGGGACTCGATGGGCCAGTTCAATGGAAAAATAATCGGACAGGCGCTTCGGTTGAAGCTTGGTCGTTACCAGGTCTTCGACGAAGAGATCTGCAGCTGGCCCCTCCAGGACTCCTAGAATGCGTATGATATTTCTTTGCTTTCTCCCTTCATTGTCGTTGAGGAGCCCTTCCATTTTTACCTGCTGGTCTCGGAGTTGGGCCACTTGCTGTTTGAGGAGATCAGTGTGAGATGTTAATGTGACTGTGGCATCCTCCACGTCTTTCACTCTGGCATCCATTTTCCGCAGCTCAACTCTTATGAGGGAGATCTCGATGTTGACGGTGTCGATTAGGGTTTCCAGGGATGTCCGCACCCCCGCAATTGCCTCCATGACACCATGGAGGGTAAGGTCAGATTGAGGAGACTGGGGGTGAGGGTCGCCTATTCCTTCTTTGGCAGCAGCTTCTTTTTCCTCGCCCGTCTTGCCCCAGGCAAATTTAGCTAGCGTCTTTTGGGCTTGCAATTTGAGTCCCCTGTCACTGGCCATTGTTGCGTATGGGCACCGTTACCTCGTACGTTATGTCAGGCCTTATATCAGTAATCGCCGCCGCCTGCTCAGGGAGGGGGGCTTGATAGTATCCCTCCCCACCAGCCTGTCGGTTTTCCTGGTAAGGAAGGTGGTGGTGCCCTTTGGTAAGTGAATAGAACTGAATGCGGCGTTAATTCATTCAGTCTGCAAATAAAGAGAGAGGGGGGATGAAGCAATCTCACCCCGATGACTTTGTGGTATGATCTGGGCCAGTTCTGTGTGTAACATGGCGGAGTTAGGAGCCAAGCTTCTGGGGGGGGCCTTCTCGACATACAACCCAGATGGTCTCCTCAAAAGAGAGTGAAGAGCTGTTCTGTAGGTACCGGCATCTATCGATGGCCTAGACCTTCCCGCGCCACTTTGGACCTGCAACAGCGACTTGGGAGGCCACGCTCAACTCGGGCCCTCAGCAACACTTCTGATCCCCCGGCGGCATGGCGGAGCAGCAGTACAGCTATGCGGACCAGTGAGGTGGTGCCCTGGACAGATTGCAGACAATCAGCAATGGGAGGTCGCAGGTACCATTTCCCCATGCAGCTAGGCCTCAAGCCGGGGCTTCGATTAGTTGTGGTCCGAGGGGTTTCCTTCACCGCCGCCCACTCACAGGCGTCACTCCCTCCAGCGCAGATCCTGTGCGATCTTCTCTGTGTCCCCCAGCAGGTACCGATACAGTTGCAGGATGTCCCAGGTCTTCCAGCTGCGTCGCTGCTGCTATGCCCGGGCACTCTCCACTCTTCGTCCGGAGACACTGGATCGGGCCGCCATGTTGTTTGTGCCGGTGCTCTGATGGCGCCTTTCTGTGCTCGATTACTGCGCTCTGTTGAACTCGGGCTACTCGTTCTTTGCGGTGAGGGTGCCGTGTGGATCTGTGCCCCCTAGAATGAAGGAGTAGTCACCATTTGAATGCCGGATAATCAAAGGAAAATGGCGAGGGCAGCGGAGCCGCCTCAGAGTGCGGCCATTCCAGTTGTCTGCTAGCCACGCCCCCAGGCGATGAGCTTTCTGATTAGGGGGTTAAACGTGTAAAATAAAATGTTGGCAGTAGACACCACTTCTGCCATGCAGCCAATGACAGATGAGTATAAATATTCTAGGGCAAGTGTGAAGCTTTATTTTACAAGGAATATTTTGAAAAACAATTTGCAGCTGACGGTGGGGTGCTTTGAGTGGTCGTTAATTGTACTGATATTATAGGCATATTTGTGCTTACAGGCGCATTTTATGGACACATGCATAGAGCCCTGTCTCAGATGTTCTACCATGCAGCAGATGTATACACACTTGTGGTACCATAAAGCCTCTTTGAGGCCTTGACATATTTGGTACAAGTGTGTTGCATACTAATTCTGCAATGCTGGTGCTTTCTATTAACATTTGTAGCCATGGCAAGTTGTTTTTTTCAAAGCTTTCATGTGTGCTGTGCTCTACAGAACACAAAGTGGGAATGTTTTACTCTTAGACTAAGGATTTGAAGGGAAAGTGTACCTATCCAATACAAAACATTTGCTAGTCTCACACAGACAACTTTGTAGTATGGTGCAAAGGTTTTTAGATGGCGCTAGGGAGCAAGAAAGTGCATCAGCACAGGGCATGGTAGTAGCAGCCCCATATCTTAGTAGGTATGGCACTGTCCTTCCCTTTCACGCAGCAAAGCAACTTTGGGTGTTGTGCTGCGTTGCATAAAAAAACTGTAAATTTGTCCCTATGTTTCCAAATAGAAATGGGTTCCTTAGGGAATATACTGTTTTCTTTAGAGCAGCAATACCATCCCTTAATATTCAGCTCCAGAGATCTATTTTGGTGCATTGTCTTTCCATTATCTGTAATTTTGGTATTGTCGTGTATTTCTATAGGTTCTGAATCGATCCCCCTATTCCTGACCCTATTCTGGTTAAACTACCTAGCTAGTTAACTAACAGTCAGCCCATGAGGCAAGAAATTCCCCATGATGCAGATACCGTTATCTGACGCAGTCACACTACGGCACAGGAACGTGTTATCTGATTAGGTCATAACGCTTGAGATCTAATTAGACAAGCGATATTCCTCCAGCCCCTGATAAGGCATACGACGTTCTCATAACAAATCAAACCTATGACAACCTGGATAATCCGTGTGGCCATTGTTTTGATTTCACAGAGAACTTTAGTAAAGAATGTGCTAACGAGCAAGTCGTATGACATCTTTATTGACGTACCTATGTCCATCCTTACGTCAATCCCGGCACCTTTAAGGTATAAATATTGCCGATCTTGCCCTATGCAAAACACACGCGTGGTGACAAGACGGAGCAGCCACACTTGCCGAAGCCGAGAGCAGAAGCAGACCCCGCTGGCAGCAGCCCCGCCTTCCTGACGCGCTGAGAGACGCGCTGCTATCTCAAGCCGAGAGACCCAGCACCGGCGCTTCCGGGTAGCCCTCGCAGGCAGCCTGGAATATCGAGAGCAGAGAAAGAGATACCATTCCTCATTCATCCTAAATTCCAGGTACAGAACTGAATAACCCCTCCTAGAGAATTCTTTAGTTATTCACTTGGCAAAAACAAACTTAACTTAAACTGTAACTTTCTATTCCCGCCCACGCATTAGACTTAGGTCAGGTACACGGGGTAGGCGTATTTAGAAACACCAGTTGAGTACGTTTAGTCAAATGTATATGTGTATGTAAATATATTTTAATCATTTTAAACATCATATGGCTCAGAAACCATATCAATGTTTTTACAGTATTATTTTATACTATTGCTTCTAATGTATGCACTTTACTTAACTATAAGTATCGCAATAATATCGATCCATTTCTCTTGTACGAGAAAAGAGACTGATCAATAAATAACATCTTTTTATTGAACACGCCCGTCTCTTCCTTTTCTCTACATTCTGATGAGACTAAGAATGCACGTACTGACTGAGTAAAATAATTGCCTTGTGCTCACACGACTCTTGAGATTGACTCTTGATTAGGGGAGAGCAAAGTTGTCATGTTCTATGGTTGTCAGAAACTAAATCCCTTCTTGTCTAATCAGGGGAGTTAATCCTTCCTTGAACATTCGAGAAAGTTTCTAGCGAACTCTGAGCTTAGCTGGCAAACCCAAAAATTAAGTCTAGTACCGACAGTAGTAGACCTAGTTAACGTCTGGCCTAGGCCTTTACTGCTGTAGGTACTATTCCAATGCGCAGAGCCTATTGGGAAAATAGGAACTACACTACATGGCGCCCAACGCGTTTGGAAAGGGCGATAAACCTAACGTAAGACATTTAGAGTAACTCAGTCGTGCTTTCTCACTCAGACCCCTTTTCCCAAATACTCCAAAGACGTCTGGAGTGGGTGAAAGGTTATAATATCCTCCAAAACCTCGCAGGAGGGAACTCCTATGTATGGTTCTTGGTATAGTCAACGTTGAAGGATAAAACAGTTCCAAAATATTGTGCACCTAATCTCTGTTTCCATAAAGAAACCTGATCTGCAAACAAACATAATACCATCCTGTCTGTAAAATGGCAGAGAGTGATGATGAAAGAGAGGCAATTAGATTAGCTACTGAAATAGCAGATGCTGATGCTACCATGCAAACAGCAGACCCGGATATAATACTCATCCAGGTCGCCAAAAGGAGATCTATAACCTTAAAACTTATAGAAAATGGACTGACACCTAGAGGTGGCACAGTCATATTCGTAATCGAGGCACACGAATATCGGCAGACAGAGGTATACTATACATGGATACATTTTCCAGCAGCAAATGCTGTAACAAAGTACTTCCACTATTACAAAATAGAGGTTCCTCCAGAAACGTACACTCCTTTCGAGGAGGTGGAAGTACCACTCAAATTCCAAGAGCATTTGCTCTTATTTGATGGCGCCCTAAAACATAATAATCACATTACAAGGCTCGGTCCTTTAGGAAGACCAGGAGCAACGTGGCCGGTCTTAGCCGGATACACACCACATCCAGACATCGACGAGATGCCTGCACCAGAGCTATTAATACAGCTAAAACAACTACTAAAAATTCACAGACAATTAGTTCAGTATGTAATGCGGACTTCTACAATTCAGCCAGCGATTAAACTACCACAGCTGACCTCTCACCAGGGGAACAGAAATAAAATTACACCACAGAACATCCAATCCTGCCTAGGTAAGGTTCCAGCTAAACGGGAACAGATACCATTCTGGTTGGCACAGAAAATCACCCAAATAGAGGCGGTGTTTCCTGACACCACCCCGCTAGAAAAACACAGGATTCTGACTATATGTCTCCCAATGGGAATTGCACCACACATTGAGGACTGTGACACTTGGGGTACAGTCTTTGCTTCCATCTACACAAAAACGCACGGTGTCCCATCCATTTCGGTGATACCAGATGTGCTAAAACAAATTCAAGATGAATACGGTCCAGAACCTGCTTTAACTCTTGGTATGAAATTACTGAAAGACTTCAAGCAGGTCTCGGCTATATTACTAGCCAACATAAAAGGTGAAGCAGCAAACGTGGCGATCCGCCAGAGGTTAAAAGAGACAGATATAGCAGACCAACCAGCTGAAATTGCCAGAATCATAGAAAAATCCTATGAAGAACTAGGCAGAGATAGTCTAGGTGGAATACCGGTAAAACCGCAACTGACTACAAGTCCAGAAAAAATATTTTTTAATAATAATAATTCACCAAAAAAGAACTGGGATGGAAACAAACAATCCAATCCAAAAGAAAAGAAATTCCAGTCCAGAGGAAGGTCTCCTAGGCGAAGAGAGAAATCTCCAAACCCGAGACAAAGGTCACCTCAGAGTGAACCCTCTGGGAATAGATATAACCTTAGAAATAGGGATAATATTAAAAATCCTGATAGATATCAAGACATTGATACACGTCCCTCTCAATCTTTTCAGAATTCCTCGCAGAAATCGGAAAGAAGAGGACGATCAGAAGAGCACGCCAAGTCCAAAGACAAGGAACCTGCTCAACTGAAAAAGAAATCACAATTTCCAAAAAAGAAGGTAGCCAGTATCAAGGTAGTTAACAATGCCGAGAATACTGAGGACACAATTGAAAAACGGAGAGTGGGCTCAGACAATGCTAGACAGCGCAGCAGAGGTGAGCATAGCTCACAAAGTCCTGATGAATCATCTGGAGACAGTGGACACGAATGAATACCTTCAAGTGGAAACTGCAGATACCAGAGTTAGCAAGCCCCACAAAATATACGAGATAACATTACGTATAGAGGGAGATAAGACTAGGAAAATTAGGGGACTATTTTGGGATAACCTCTCCAAAGGCTATGACATCCTTCTAGCTGAAAAAGACTGGCCACCAGAGTTTGTCAGGGAGTGCCCTCATAGCGAAGAAGTAATTATGCCTGCCTTCTCGAATCAAATACCGATTCATAAAAAATATACACTTGCTAGAAAGTGGGCAGTGGCCTTAGCACCTGCTTTATATAAAAATCATGTAGGATGGGATGAGGATTCTCCTCCTCACAAAGTCCAGTTAAAATCACAACCAACTGCACAAAGGCAGTACCCAATTAAGCAAGAAGCTAAAAAACAAGTAAATGAAATACTAGATCAGCTAGAATACCAAGGGGTGATTGAAACTTGCACCTCACAAATGAACAATCCTTTGTTTCCGGTCTCCAAACCAGACAATTCGTACCGTCTAGTTTTGGATTACCGACACCTTAACACATGTTGCAAAACTTTTGCAGTGCAAAACTCACACAGTGCTGCACTAATGAATAACATAGTGCGCAAAAAATACAAAACAACCTTGGACATCTCCAACGGATTCTTTTGTCAAAACATAGCACCAGAGAGCAGATATTTAACTGCATTCTCAGTAAATGGCACTCAAAAACAATTCTGTCGGTTAGCCCAGGGGTACAAGAATAGCCCGGGGGTATTCTCAGCGAGAGTAACAGAATTACTACAACAATATGATGATGAAGCATTATCTTATGTCGATGACATTTACTTAACAGATGATGACTTGGAAACTCACTTGAAAAGAGTGAACACCATAATACTTGGTTTCGCTGCAGAGGGTTACAAATTCAACTTTAAAAAGTCCAGAATTGCCCATCTGACGGTCCTATTCTTAGGATATGAGTTATCAAGTGAAGGCAAAAGCCTGGCAGACAATTTCCTAGAGAAATGTGCCGTAATCCAAGCTCCTAAAACACTAAAAAACCTACAGTCAATTCTAGGCTTCCTAAATTTCGGAAGAACTTACATTGCTAATTACGCAGAAAGGGTCAAGCCCCTTTACGATCTAATTAAACCAGACTTTAAAAGATCCAGTTGGACTCAAACACACACAGAAATTTTGAGATCCTTACAAACAGACATGCTAATTAAAACAAAATTAGAAACCCGTGATAATACACGCAACCTTGTGATCCGAGTCATCCCAGGGAAATGCGGATACACATACCTGACCTCTAATGAGGGAGAAAAGGTACCAATTGCATTCAAATCACATTTGTACACAAAAGCTGAACAGAGATTCAGCAACAAAGGAAAAATGGTTCAAGCAGTTCAAACCGCAATAGCTAGAGAAAAAGACATAGCTGATGGTAGACATATCACAGTCAGAACAGCTGAATCAGCCTTCGAGGCATTAACAACACCGTGTAATTTACCAACAACAACATTGGATCCAGATTGGTTGCAATGGGTAAATTCAATCACAACGGACAAAGTATACTACTTCTTTGATCCAGAACTAGAAGAATTAAAAAATCTAAAATATGAAAAAACGTATCCTCTGCCAATCGACATTCTGCCTCTAAGACATTACGCCTGTGTAATCTATACAGACGGACATGCTCAACCCTCCGTTTGGGGAGAACATGCATACAATCCCACATGTGAGATTACAAAAGAAGTGTGGCACGGAGGTAAACTAAGACCTCTATTAACAAAATCACACTCAGTAGAAACTAATTCAGAACTACAAACTGAAATATTAGCTTTGAAAATGGCGCTAGATAATGCGGATCGCGAATTCCCGACACTTATAGTGTCAGATTCATATTTCTGCGTCAAAGCATATAACAAGGATTTGCAGACATGGATTCAGAACGGTTACAAAGATGACACAGGTGCACCAATAAAGCAGAGACTTCTCTGGGAACAAGTAGCTCTTTTGAAGAAAGAACTACCAAAGACTCACGTGACTCACTCACTGAGTCATCAACGTGATGGCGTTCACGTTGTGGGGAATTCATTGGCTGAGACAGCCGCAGCGGCAGCCACTAAATCGGCTCCCGTAGATCGAAAAAAGCGTACATTAAAATACATTGACGGCGAAACATTGCTGGCGGTGAAAACGTCATCAAAAGGCGACTGCTCAGCGTTACCGATCAACTATCCACTCAATTATACATACATAATCGATGAAAACTCCGTCCCTTTTGCTCGAATCCCTGGAGTGGGGGATAGAGTGATTCCAAACATGGACAGGAGAAACTTGTTAATCGCAGACGCACACATGGGCGAGGGTCACAGACACCTTAAATTAAAAGATTCTCTGGAAGAATTACAATCACGGTACTGGTGGCCAGGCATGAGCCTGCACTACACCATGTTTGTAAAAAACTGCCCAAACTGTAACAGAGATCGCAGTGGGGAGAGAAGCAGTTTAATACCTCGTCGTATCAAGGCAGATAATATTACCAGCAAAAAGAATGGCTTGCGATTAACATACACAGGCTAGTTCCACTTATAATGTAGATCCACAGCACTCGGCTGACGTCCGGACTGTTATACAAGATTTGCGAGTCTAAATGGCATATACGCTAAGAGCATGCTACGTTCGACCAATTTTTCTTTTTCTCAGGCAATCCAGCCTGGGGGGGGAAGGAATGGCCAAATGAGCACAGCCCAGCGGGAATCTTCTCACTTCCTTCCTGAGGGTATGGGATGGTGTAAAGAAAAAACCAAGACAGAAAGCAATCTATAATAGAAAGGATATTAGGTTCGGGAGCTGGGTGGGTCAAACATCTAATAAGTGTCCAACGTAGTCTAAATAACTTGCCAAGAAATTCTCTGAAGGGATTCAGTCCGTACGAATTATTATTCGGAACTAGGATGTTGATCTCTGACCTTGATAGTCAGACTTCAGTGGTAACAGAAAAAACCTTTGATGTCAAAGACCGTTTGGCTATTTTGCAGGACTTAAACAAAACAAGAAAAGACCTGAGCAACATACAGTTGAAACAACAGCCAACAACCACTGAAGATTCACCACCTGTCCCAGCAAGACCTGTCTGGATTCCAAAAGTCGGGGATCTAGTCAGGGAAAAGATCGCGGTAAAGAAGGAATTTGGGCCTTCTTACAGAAAAGCAGTTCCTGTCTTGTCTGTCAACGGGACAAGATCAGTTGTACTACCGCCACTTGCTGGAAAAAAGGAGAACCGAGTTGTATCCATCGACCTGGTAAAACCACAACATGTGGCCGATAACAAACAGTAGGCCAAGTGGACTCCCAATAAGTAGCAGAACACCAAGGTTTGCTACCAGTACAGAGGTCCTAACAAAGAGGCTCATCACATTCGAAACGCCTACAGAAGAACAACAAGGACTATGCAACAATGCAATAGAACTCAGACCTCTGAAAACCCAAATAAAGACATTTAGCAGAGACACACCAATCTATACTGAAGTACCAAGTGAAAATGCAAGAAACAAAAATCCTGAACCAATTGGAACAATTGACAGAACTGCATCCGGTTACATCATCAACTTCGATGATTCCTCTGAAGGCTTCAGCGAACAAAAGACACAGCCATCATCAAAATCCTTTAAAGACAAAGCAAAGGAGCTTTTGAAACAACTAAAAGAAACATATCTGATTTCTCCATGGATTGAATTTTGGGTGGGTTTTGGTGCATTTATCCTCATACTTTGGCTCATCATGGTATTTACCTTGGGACGCTTCATTGAGGGAAAATATGCTAAAATGGACACAGCAAGTCAGAACATCAACTTGGTCCTCAAACCACACACATCTTCACACGTCGAGAAACGAGAACTTTCTTCAGAACTTTCTTCAGCCAACTTCACAGCAATTCCAATACCTGGTGGGGTAGCCTGGGACAACACTGACTATGAAATTTATGGTCCGGTCGAGATCCTGAAATATCCACACCAAATCAAGATCTCTTTGAGTGACTTTGCAAAACCAAACTCATTTGCTGATGATTGGGACTTTGAAAGTATTAACAATATGATGTCTGACTTAGTAATGTCTGCTAAATTTACAAAACATGATTATTTGCAGGGTTCTACAAATTATGATAGTATGTATTGCTATAACCACTATGGTAACCATTTCTTGCATAAATCTGCACAACCTAGAAATGTTTTAAGTTATAATCAATGGGAACATTGTGCTACACCTCCAAAAGGGAGCTCTAGAACCGTATATGACAAATATTCATATTTTTCAGGTTTTAACATAACTAATGCTGAAACATTTTATTACAAATTGTCAAACAAGACAGGGATGAAAACCATGATAACGAACACGAAATTGATATATTCAGATTCATTCTTTGAAAAAATGAATACTTTTGGATTTGATTATTGGGACAAACATGTTGATTTGAAAAGTGTTTGGGGTACAAAAGAATGGCAAGTACAAGGTTTAGAAGCTTTGTTTAGAGCCTGCATGATCCCAGAACAAATGATATTTTTAAATGACACCGTCCAACAAACCACCTGTCTTGGCCTAGCAAAAATCAAAGATTTAAATAACCTGTCTATTCCAAAGCCAACAATGTTTAGCAATAACTCTGATACAGATGAAGAAATAGACATAAACCATATACTTAACCAAAACAGAACACATCCTGATTGGAAACAATGGTTGATCTGGCCCACAGATACAAATAACTGTCAAGATAGATTCCTGAATAAAACACAGGGTTTCAAAATGAACAGGCCAGACCCTAGATATCCTCAAAGACATCACCCAGGGATAATAACAACCTACAGTGTGGGCAAATTATGCCTCCAATGGCTACAGTACTCCACACTGCCTGAAATTAAGCAACACCTAACTTTACTTACTGATGGTGCTGACTTGCGTGATTTCATACTGGGACCACGCAAACAGCGTCATAAGCGTTTCATAGCAGCCTCTGTATATGCAGCATACAATGAGGCCTGGAAGGTTACTCAAATTGAGACAGCAGAAAGAATACGGGAAATTGACCGTATTAATTTGGAAAAATCACTTTCTGTAGTGGACAATGGGTTAATGACTCTGTCCTCCAGAATTTTTTCATTGGACAGCATTGTGTCTTCAGCAATCGATATATTATCGCAAGACTTACTATTATTACAACATGGTCAGTCACAATTGCGTTCTATTGTACAGCTTGGTTGGACGTTACAAAATCTGCGTTCAGGCTATGTGCCTTGGCGTTTAATCAACACAACGTCACTATTCCAAATCTTTAACCTTACTGATAGACAAATCGGTATGGCGCAGAAGGGTGCTGATTATACAATCTTGAGCATTGAAAAACTAGAAAGATTACCAATGACAATGTCAGAACGACCTGTCAGTGAATGGATAATACACGGAATCATAAATATTCCAATCTCAACCTTCAGGTTTCAATACTGCCAAAAATATATACAGGCTGGCATGTACGAGAAATTGGGAAAAGGGTACCTTAAAACAACTTGGAACCTGCCCTATTCACATGCATGTGTCAGTAACAAAGGACAGAAAGTGTTTCTTAGTGGCAACAATTGTGCTATGTCACTGAGCGGCACGCTTCTGTGTAACGGTATTAGTTTGCACTGAGCCTGTGAAGGGAATTCATACAACCTTTCATGTCACCAGCAAGGCGCACCTGCAACTGAAATAGAACCATTCTTTCAAAGACTCTATAATGGGAGTTACATTCTTATTGTAGACCGCAGATGCTGTAGTCTTATGCCCGGGACTCCTTATCTCGTCACTACGACGGCGAAGGTCAAGTGCTGTGGACGTTCTTTGTTCCCCAGCTCCTTTCCAGACAGGGAGGCAAGGGCATGGCCCGGTCTGAAAATTACTTCTATTCGAATAGACACTTTAAGCAGAATGAAAACAGTGCTTCTACAGACGCCTACAAGGCTCACGTCATCTAAAGAAACGTATGATCTACAAGTCGCAAGGACGACTGCAGAGATACATACATTATTATCAACTAATTCCCCCGTACATTTCGCGGAAATCCTGAGCGAAATCTTAAATATTTCTGATACCACTGGGGTCTCAAAGGTATTTAAGACAGTATTTTCGATGGCATTAACACCATTCAAAGCCATACTGGGTATTTTTCCAGACTTCGTCCATTCGATTTTTGGCGGACTTCCCCTGATCCTAGGACTAATTGCAGGAATCCTATTCCTGGTCCTTATTTTTCGTTATGGCAACCCATGTCACAGAACAAAATCTCACGACAATGGAAGATACGATCCTAGCCATTGGATACCGGGACCGGATATCAAAAATCCTGGGACTCTCCCGGCTTAGAGACCTAAACATGACTTGGTTTCTATCATTTCGACCAATGTGGCAAAGGTGTGTTTTACCTGTACTAAGGTGTCTGCTATGCGGAGAAGAATGCGTGTTAGACACCTGTCTGACGCTACAATCGGATGCGCCAGTGGATGCAGATACACTGTTGGTTCCTACCAAGGTTCACGCACTGTGCTGCCCTCAAAGGCTGCCAATTCTGATGACGGCATTCCTGGAATCTTCACCACTGCGATTGAAGAGTAGTGAAGTTCAAGATGAAAGCAGCATCGAACAGGTACGACCTTCTGTCAGCAATGCAAATCAGAATGTCAATGGAGACAATCATGCGCACGAATGCATGGTTACCCCTATTTCCGACTTAGTGGAACTTTCCCATGAAGCTGTTGACAGTTTTTTCGAAAGCCTGAATGATATGATGTTCTCTCCGGAACAGAAATAGAGACTTTTGAGTAAACTCGCACGCGGCGTTCCCTGAATTCGGCCTTCAACTTCAATAATAAAGTCACATGAACAATTACAATCCAGTTCACGGACAGCAACTTTTTTCAGCAAGCCCCTAAAATATTTTTCTATATATTTTTTCCCGGGACACTGATCTTCTGCTTAAAGTAAGAAACTATTACTAGAGAACTAAGATTTCTATTTTTTTTTATTCTTTATAGACTTTATATAGACTTTAGCTGCCCACTGGTATGTTCACAATATATTTTATGTGATGAAATGGTTTCGACTTTTTTTCTGTATAGCCATATTAAGAGCCATTTCATGTGTATTTCTCATATACCAACAAACAATAATGCATAACAATGCGTGTTTACTTTTGCATTTGATTCATAGCTTAAGTGCATACGATATATATGACTGCAATTTTTCAGTATATTTGAAAATTTCAAAATGCATTTATGTATTTTGGGGTGGTAAGGTATACACTATACTCTATAGTATGTTGTACTATGTTATACTATGCATAGATTAGTAGATATGACCATAGTTAGCGTGGAGTGGGTGTCGTGTATTTCTATAGGTTCTGAATCGATCCCCCTATTCCTGACCCTATTCTGGTTAAACTACCTAGCTAGTTAACTAACAGTCAGCCCATGAGGCAAGAAATTCCCCATGATGCAGATACCGTTATCTGACGCAGTCACACTACGGCACAGGAACGTGTTATCTGATTAGGTCATAACGCTTGAGATCTAATTAGACAAGCGATATTCCTCCAGCCCCTGATAAGGCATACGACGTTCTCATAACAAATCAAACCTATGACAACCTGGATAATCCGTGCGGCCATTGTTTTGATTTCACAGAGAACTTTAGTAAAGAATGTGCTAACGAGCAAGTCGTATGACATCTTTATTGACGTACCTATGTCCATCCTTACGTCAATCCCGGCACCTTTAAGGTATAAATATTGCCGATCTTGCCCTATGCAAAACACACGCGTGGTGACAAGACGGAGCAGCCACACTTGCCGAAGCCGAGAGCAGAAGCAGACCCCGCTGGCAGCAGCCCCGCCTTCCTGACGCGCTGAGAGACGCGCTGCTATCTCAAGCCGAGAGACCCAGCACCGGCGCTTCCGGGTAGCCCTCGCAGGCAGCCTGGAATATCGAGAGCAGAGAAAGAGATACCATTCCTCATTCATCCTAAATTCCAGGTACAGAACTGAATAACCCCTCCTAGAGAATTCTTTAGTTATTCACTTGGCAAAAACAAACTTAACTTAAACTGTAACTTTCTATTCCCGCCCACGCATTAGACTTAGGTCAGGTACACGGGGTAGGCGTATTTAGAAACACCAGTTGAGTACGTTTAGTCAAATGTATATGTGTATGTAAATATATTTTAATCATTTTAAACATCATATGGCTCAGAAACCATATCAATGTTTTTACAGTATTATTTTATACTATTGCTTCTAATGTATGCACTTTACTTAACTATAAGTATCGCAATAATATCGATCCATTTCTCTTGTACGAGAAAAGAGACTGATCAATAAATAACATCTTTTTATTGAACACGCCCGTCTCTTCCTTTTCTCTACATTCTGATGAGACTAAGAATGCACGTACTGACTGAGTAAAATAATTGCCTTGTGCTCACACGACTCTTGAGATTGACTCTTGATTAGGGGAGAGCAAAGTTGTCATGTTCTATGGTTGTCAGAAACTAAATCCCTTCTTGTCTAATCAGGGGAGTTAATCCTTCCTTGAACATTCGAGAAAGTTTCTAGCGAACTCTGAGCTTAGCTGGCAAACCCAAAAATTAAGTCTAGTACCGACAGTAGTAGACCTAGTTAACGTCTGGCCTAGGCCTTTACTGCTGTAGGTACTATTCCAATGCGCAGAGCCTATTGGGAAAATAGGAACTACACTACAGTATAGTCTTTGGCAGACCTTACCAGACTGGTCAGGGAAGTGCTTCATCAGTTATTTATAGAGTATGTTTAAGTTTTCATCTCGCTGGTGGCTTAGTGGCTTCTTATATCTTCATTTAGGGAGCTGCAGACTTGTATGTGATGTTTCGCTGATGGATATATTGTCTGTGGCTCAAGTTCAGCCAGGGTGGGAGAGTGACTGTGGACTCTGAGCATGGGGTATTTTGCTTAGAAACGTTACCCACATGTGTCTGCTGCCCAACAACAGTTTGTCCTCAGTAGGTAGGTGCAGAAGGCATCCACATTGCTGGTTGTCTAAACCAATTAAGTGGGTGACAAGAGTCAACATAGAGGTTTGTTAGCTATTCCAATGTGATGTACTATACATTACTAGCCTAAGGATCAACCAGCCAGATTCAGCATTGGCATAAGTCTATGGGTCTCCTGCTACTTAGGAGAAGTACATTATCACAGCGCAGTATACTGATTTCTTTTAGGGGTTCTTCAGTGCTCAAGCTGTGCATAACATAGTCTTGATTGCCTAGCACACCTATGCCTGGAATAGTATTCTCTGGCTAGTTCAGGTGTGTAGTATGCTGGTCTGATGGAGCTGTGTAGTCATATACCTTAGTTGGTGTAGCTGGTAAGTATTGCTTTGTGTTGCTATTCATTATGCAGTCCCCATGATTTGATGTTTCTGTGGATTGTGTGTTCCTGCATCAGCCAGTGCATCCCTGCTTCAGGTTATCTGATCAGCTAGAGACAGCAATGGTAATATAGCTTTCATTGCCTGGTGTTCCTGCGCATTATTTGTTCTCCGAAACTTAGTGTAGCTGTGTATTCTGTATTGCCTCCTCGTCTGTCTTCCTCTAACAATCCGTACATAGGAGTTTCTTTTATCCATGCAGATAAAGATTACCATACTTTAATTTACTTTACCAATCACATATGGCTTCATCAAGTGGAGTGTGTGTGTGTGTGTGTGTGTGTGTGTGTGTATTACGTATGTATCTCCATTGGTGGAGTTTCTGTGCAGTATGCACTCTTCTTTGCTTGTTGTTGCTGTGCACTATGCATGAACTTTTGCTTGATGTGGCTGTTCATGTGTTCGGCATTGCCTGGTGTTGCTTCATGGTACGTATTGCTCGGTGTTGCTATTCATTTTGCATTCCCCACGATTTGATGTTTCTGTGGATTGTGTATTCCTGTCTGCTTGGAGTTTTTACTGTGCAGTATGTATCCTCATTACTTGTTTTGACTGCATTATGCATTCTCAATTGCTTGTTATGGCTAACTGAAGAGACCTAATAAGCAAGCTCTGCATAACCGTAGCCTCAATCTGAGAATGAAACATTATAGAAGCACCTGGGATGATGCTAGGCCAGGAGTAACATGTTACACATTTGTGAACTAAAGAACAAGATATACCCTCAAATGCTGTGAGCTCGGGTCCTTAGCCTCTCTTTTCAATGTTTTCGCAGATTGGACATTTTACTCTGCACTTCGAGGTGACCTTAGCAGCAAAGGATACCCAATACTGGACCCCTGAGGTTTTAGAAGGGGAACATTGGCAGGGGTTTATGTGTATATTTGTACTGCAGCTAGCTCCTAGTCTTGCATGGGAGTAACGTTAGCCTGCAACTCATTTAGGACATCCCCCCTTCCTATAGAATAGATCCGTGGCAGCCTTTCATTAGTGCAAGGCATTCTGGAGAAAGTTTTAGAGTAACCGGATTCTCTGGCAAAATCAGCCTAAGTGGCTGAAGAAACAAGCATTTACAATGCAATAGGTCTTGTATTACTGAAAGTTTGAGCTATTGGCTTTCTAAATAATAATGCAACACCAATAGCTCAAACTTTCACTAATACGAGACCTATTGCATTGTAAATGCTTGTTTCTTCAGCCACTTAGGCTGATTTTGCCAGAGAATCCGGTGCATTGCAAATGCTTGTCTATTTCTGAATTGTGATTTGCTAATAAAAAGGATACATTTGCTCATCTGATGCGGACTGTGCAGTTCTTCTTTGCTTTCCATGGCGAAATTAATGATATAAGTAAAGACCCCAGAATTTTGGGGTCAGCCAGACTTGGCCTCTACCAGGGATGCTTTCAAGCCGCTATCGTTTTGCAGGATATTGTGGACTTCGATTTACTAATTTTGCTCATTATTGCATTTATTTCTGTTGCTGAAAGGATTTAAGGTATTTGATTTCCTATGTCTTATGATTGATTGATTGATTTATTGGAGTGAGATATATGTTGCCTTCTGTATAGTGCCTTAATTTTTATGAACCATTATGGTTTCCTCTAAATTACTGATCTTCAACTCCCTTTTTGAGTACAATTCTTTCTCTTATTGACTGTATTTATGCAATGTTGTTTGAATCTAATTCTTAGCGACACATTGCCTCATCTATTCTTGAGGTCAACAATGTCTGTGACCCCACAGTCTGCGAACCACTGTATGCAGATATCTAAGTGATATCCTCAGCAAGCACCCAGTGTAATGGAATACAATGGCTATCCAATTGTCTGTGCCACTAAACATTAATATTTCACCTACATTGCTGCCTTCCCATGCCGTGCTGCAGTCATCACATGTCACTGTGAAATAAATATGCTGCTCAAAGCTTCCAGGAGGTGGAATTATTATTAAGATACTTTTCATAATATCATAGGGGTGGCAATTTTATCAGGGTGCTGCCAATAAATTCAGAGTGCTGAGTCCTTGGAAATAGGGAGGAGGGCATACAATCCTGCCTAAATCTCTGTACGCACGAGTTAACCCCTTCGCTGTGGGGGATATTCCCCCACTGTGCTGGGGGGGAGGGGGGCGCGCACAGCACTCACATGCTCATGACGAGCTGAGCTCGTCATGAGGCACGGCGCTCCTGTGCTCATGACGCCACACCCATTCCCGTGGAACGGTATACAACCTTTACCACGCAACTTTTACAACGACCTACCATTACCACGCAACTTTTACAACGCAGGATCCATTACAACGCATACCATTACAACGCATGTATTTACAACGCAGGTACCTTTACAACGCATACCATTACAACGTAAGTATTGGTAAGTATATCATTTTATTAAAAATATTATAAGTTTGGGTTTTTGGGTAAAGGGGTATTTTTAGGGTTCAGGGTCAGTTTTGGGTTTTTGGGTAAAGGGGTATTTTTAGGGTTCAGGGTCAGTTTTGGGTTTTTGGGTAAAGGGGTATTTTTAGGGTTCAGGGTCAGTATTGGGTTTTTGGGAAAAGGGGTATTTTTAGGGTTCAGGGTCAGTTTTGGGTTTTTGGGTAAAGGGGTATTTTTAGGGTTCAGGGTCAGTTTTGGGTTTTTGGGTAAAGGTGTATTTTTAGCGTTCAGGGTCAGTTTTCAGTTTTTGGGTAAAGGGGTATTTTTAGGGTTCAGGGTCAGTTTTCAGTTTTTGGGTAAAGGGGTATTTTTAGGGTTCAGGGTCAGTTTTCAGTTTTTGGGTAAAGGGGTATTTTTAGGGTTTAGGGTCAGTTTTCAGTTTTTGGGTAAAGGGGTATTTTTAGGGTTCAGGGTCAGTTTTCAGTTTTTGGGTAAAGGGGTATTTTTAGGGTTCAGGGTCAGTTTTCAGTTTTTGGGTAAAGGGGTATTTTTAGGGTTCAGGGTCAGTTTTCAGTTTTTGGATAAAGGGGTATTTTTAGGGTTCAGGGTTAGTTTTGGGTTTTTGGGGTACAGAGATATTTTTGGGGTTCAGGGTCAGTTTTGGGTTTTTGGGTAAAGGGGTATTTTTAGGGTTTAGGGTCAGTTTTGGGTTTTTGGGTAAAGGGGTACAGGGTAAAAATTAAATATAATTACATTTAAATTACATTAAATTAAATGTATTAAATTAAATTAAATTACATTAATTAAATTAAATTAATTAAATTAAATTACATTATATTAATTTTAATTAAATTACATTTAAAAAAATATTATATACTTACCAATACTTACGTTGTAATGGTATGCGTTGTAAAGGTACCTGCGTTGTAAATACATGCGTTGTAATGGTATGCGTTGTAATGGATCCTGCGTTGTAAAAAATGCGTGGTAATGGTAGGCGTGGTAAAAGTATGCGTTGTAACGTCATATATCCCCGTGGAACGCTCAGCACAGCAGGGGAATTATCCCCGCATGCGAGCGTTCCACGGCTCATGACGAGCTGAGCTCGTCATGAGCACCGGAGCGCCGTGGCTCATGACGAGCTCAGCTCGTCATGAGCATTCAAGGGGTTAAAACTGGTAAGGTGACCTATTTAGAAGCCAACAGTGCCAGAGAATGAAAAGCCAGTCTAGTGTTGCCTAGGATGAAAGCATGCATTATTTATTATATCCAGAAAGATAATCCAATCAAACTCAGCTAATTTTAATTGAATTGATTCAATTGAAAAAGAAAATTGAGAAAACAAAATTTACAAAAATATCCAGCGGCTAGGGATTTGTTAATAAAACACAAAATGGGGCCAAATTCGGTGCCATTATCTGAAACATGTTTCACAATAAGTTGAGCCCCGGCCATAACATGGTGCAGATGAGGCTAACAAATATAGTGTTGGGGGGTGCCGCTCGCGTTGGAGTCTTGGACGCTGTGTTTGGAATAGCTGTTTGGAGCCCTGGTATCAGCAACCGTGTTGGGAGAGAGACCAGCTGTCACAGGAGGACGGGAATGCGAGGCCCACCAGGCTGTGCGTGAGCCATCGAGCACACCTGCCGCCTCTTCCCGCGTCTCCGCCCCCCTGCTCTGAACGCTTTGAAAACTCCTCGCGGCCCCCGCTCCGCGGGAGCCGCTCGCGTTGGAGTCTTGGACGCTGTGTTTGGAATAGCTGTTTGGAGCCCTGGTATCAGCAACCGTGTTGGGAGAGAGACCAGCTGTCAAAGGAGGACGGGACTGCGAGGCCCACCAGGCTGTGCGTGAGCCATCGAGCACACCTGCCGCCTCTTCCCGCGTCTCCGCCCCCCTGCTCTGAACGCTTTGAAAACTCCTCGCGGCCCCCGCTCCGCGGGAGCCGCTCGCATTGGAGTCTTGGACGCTGTGTTTGGAATAGCTGTTTGGAGCCCTGGTATCAGCAACCGTGTTGGGAGAGAG
This sequence comes from Lissotriton helveticus, assembly GCF_964261635.1. Lineage (NCBI taxonomy): Eukaryota > Metazoa > Chordata > Amphibia > Caudata > Salamandridae > Lissotriton > Lissotriton helveticus. The sequence goes on from NC_136073.1 coordinate 535,834,797, forward strand.
ACCAGCTGTCACAGGAGGACGGGACTGCGGGGCCCACCAGGCTGTGCGTGAGCCATCGAGCACACCTGCCGCCTCTTCCCGTGTCTCCGCCCCTTAATTAAAGTCCCGTATAAGACCAGAAAACATAACTCGTGTGCGGGACGGATCCCGGGACGAAGCCCGGACTAAGGGCGGACCCTCTGAGACCCTCCGAGAACCGAGGAGACCGGACTGGGCATATCTTTTTTGCTACAGGTATTGACAGTAATCGAAATTGTGTATCATCACCGCCGATTACCTTGCCATTTCTTCCTTTTACCTATAGATGGCCACCTCTAACATTGAGCAACCCATGCAGGATAAACAAGGTTTGTTGCTCAATGGGACTTTGGATAATTATTTTCCTAAATCATCACCTGATATTGCTAGGGAGATTGTCTTGGCGGAGCGGCGGGCAGATAGACGCCGTTCCGTGGAAAGTATAAAGAATGGGTCTTATTGTTACCGGCATAATAGCCAATGAGTCGACTCCTATATTGGATTGTCAACTCCCGGAAGCAAATATGGTTGTACTCTCACCAGATACTGTATCTGGGTCAGACACGATTGGCTTGCCTGTAACACCATTTGCAAGTAGTTCAACGACACCAAAGGGAGACGCTCTGTCACAACTGCACGCAGCTCGTAATAAGGCTAAAAAATTGCCACTCACAGGGAAAATCTATGGTCCGCCGCCGAACAAAAAACTGCGGAAAAGGTGGGATCCGTTGCAACCTAAATTGAGCTGTTCTGATTTTGGCAAAAAAGTGGCTATGGCTGCCAAGAATCCCTGTGTTGCACAATCAGATTTAGAGGGAATTCACACCATATCTACATCCCCAGTCCTATCTAACACATCTGCAGACAAGGAGGACAGTATGGACACTAGTGCGATTGCTAGTGTTCATATTGAGAACAAGGGTCCCGTGTCCCTACTTGATATTGAGAACCTGATTAAATCTTACTCTGCATCTATTTTGGAGAGGTTAATGGAAGTGGAGTGTAGACTGTCCAAAATTGAGAATGCATTGGTCAAAAAAGATCTTGTAGCCTATAAAGATACTATCAATGTAGCCAGTTTAGCATCTAACAATGCACCACAAATTATGTCATCTACAGTCCAACCACCTCCATCTACTTCCCCTTGTATTGTTTCTATCCCTTCCTCAACTGCATCTGCCTCTAAACCTATGGGGAATACAGTATCAGCTATTGTTCATCACCATGCATCCCCCAGACCACCTCAACAAAAAATTACTGATCAATTGTTGGGTAATGTCACAAACAAAACTAGTGATAATACATCTAAAAGTATTGGTAACATATCCAATTTACTTTTGACAAATCCAACAAGGGAGGTGGGGGAAACCAGACACACCTGGGGGAAACCAAGAAGGGTTCCGTTGCCCGAACTTCCATCAGAGGCAGTACCCTACGTGGTAGTTCTAACAGGTGTGCCGGCCCTTGAACAAAATAAGAGGGAGGGTTTTTTTCAATTAAAAAATAAGATAATGCATTGGCTGAGAATGCATAGGCCAATCGCAAACCATATCAATGGGGAAATAGTTCATGTCCGTCGCCTTGAATGGTTGGGGGGCAGAACCAAAGACATCGATGGCGACATAGTGGTTGTGAATTTCAGGGATCCCAATGCGGTACATTTTATATTGAACTGGCAGACAGGCAGTCCTAATAACATTATAATTCCAAGACCCTTAACGTATTTTTATCCAAGGTCAGTGGTGTTTCCATCCCAGTATCCCCCTCCACACTATATAACCCAAACTCAGCCATTTAATTACCCTCTTGTACAGAATGTTGGGAGTAATCAATATGTTCAGTATCCTCCGATTCAACAGAGCACAAGAAGTACGTATTATGCCCCTTGCTCTGTGACAGCCCCAGACCCCCTGGGATGGAACTATGTTCCAGTTAGAAATCAAAATTTTCAAAACAGAAGGATGGACCACCTAAAACCCTTCACACCACTTGAAACATCAAATAGATTTGATGTTTTCAGTGGTCTTGATAATTGTGATTGAAGTTTCCCGAACGGGGGGGGATGAGGGAAGAGACATAAGGAATCCCACTGTTCTGGGTGCTGCAAATGAGCGTAATGTATTGGCAACTCTAGTATCCCGATCTCCGGTTAAAACTGTAATTCATAACATAAATATTCCCGAAGAACAGGTAGATGCAACACGCATCTTGAGTTACTCACCTTCCGAGGGAATATCCTCGGCAATCCAACTGGTGACACACACTGGTGAAAAGATGCCAACGGTCAATATTGCCATGCCATCTGTACTTGGGGTGCCGGTTAACCTGGTTTGTTGGAATATAGCCGGGGTTGTTAGCAAATTGAGGGATCCTGAGTGGGCTAATTTCATAGAATCTTTTGATTTTTGCTTACTCCAGGAAACATGGGCGGTCGATACTCCCCATAGGGTAGGCTATAAGACCTATGGTATTGGGGCAACCCCCTCTAGAAGCGGTAGGTCGTCGGGGGTCTTTTGACTTTGGTAAAAATAAATCTAAAGGTTAAAATTGAGGTGATAGACGCAAACTCTGTAGATATTTTAGTATTAAAAATGACAACCTCCAATGGGAATAAATTATTCCTAATAAACATCTACAATAGGCCAGCTTCCTCTTCAAAGGAATCTCCAACCGTTTCTAAACTAGACTGCTTTTTGAGAGGCCTGGATCCTAGGGAGGACTTTGTTATTTTGGCTGGGGATTTAAATTGTAACTATGAGCCTGTTTTGGGCCTAAGTGAGATTTTTGAGGAAGAGGATCAGGCGAATAAAATCCCCTTCCTCGGGAATATTAAAGCGGTCAAATGTTCCACTTTGGCTCTCCAGCTGATCAAACTAAGCACAGAGCACTTCCTTAGGGCTTGTAACGGTCGGTTACCGTCCGACACCTTAAAGAAACCAACCTTTAGTAGGAATACCTATAAGAGTAATTTGGATTTTGTGATAGTTTCTATCCCCCTTTGGTCGCACCTTATAGATCTTGAAATAATGGAGAGGGTCGAAAGCGATCATTTTCCCTTAAATTTGACCTTAGATGCTGCACTATTTAGTGATCCATCTTCACCACTCCCATCTGAGGAAGGTGTTGGTGATAACTACGAGATCCATATTAGTAATAATAGGAGATCGCTAAAATGGCCATTTATTTTGGATCATAGTGATATTCTTAGCGAAATATACTTACTCTTTGCTGGGACCTTTGCTCCATACGTAGGTTTAACTCCTGAGGAGGAAGTAAAAACTCCCTTTCTGACTATACATCAGGAGTTCTTTCTTAAATTAAAATTATTGGTAACTAAAATGCCTTAAAAAACCCAGCAGAAGACCCAGAATATGTCTCATAGTAAGCCTTGGTATGACAGATCCTGCAGAGAGTCCAAGAGGGAACTGTTAATTGCGATCAAATCCAAGTCGCAACTGGATGTACAAAAAGCAAGAAATAATTATAAGTCTGTCCAAAGGACATCAAAAATTGCGTGGGAGGAAGAGAAATGGGCCGAATTGCTGTTAGCCGCAAGATCGCGCGATAATGTAGCTTTTTGGAGGTTGGTAGCAAATGGGAATAAAGTAGGTAGGGTGGTTAAGGACACCTTCCTAGATGAGCAAACTTGGATAACTCATTTTACAAATTTGTATAAAAAATATGATGATTCTCACATAGCAGCAAACACAGTAAGTTACGAAATTCCAGTAGATCCGCTTGTTTTTAGTTTGGGGGAAACAGAGTTGGCTATAAGCCAAGTAAAAACTGGGAAAGCTCCAGGTTTGGACAAAATCCCCGGGGATCTTTACAAGCATGACCCAAAAATATGCGCACCCTATATCAATTATCTGTGCAATAAATTATCATACAGCTTAGAATTTCCCGAAAGTTGGAAGGGAGCTGAAATTTTTTTAATATACCAAAAAGGAGACAGGAAGGACCCCTGTAACTATCGGCCAATAAGCTTAATGGACATCCTTCAGAAAATTTACTCACACCATATTTTATTACGAGTGAGTAATTGGTTGGATGAAAATTTATTTTTGACCAAATTTCAAGCCGGGTTTAGAACAAAAGTCAGCACTATAGACCAGTGCTTTAGATTCTGCTGCCTCTATTGGAAGTACGTAAAGATAAAAAAGGCCCATCTATATGTTGCCTTTGTTGATTTAAGGGCAGCATTCGATTTAGTGCCACGTGATCTTCTGTGGAAAACGCTGAGTGCAGCGGGTATGCCAAATAACCTAGTAGTTCAGATTATAAAATTACATGAAGGGAACTTTGCGAGAATCAGATGGGGTCCAAATGGCGAATTATCACGAAAAATTCCAATTGAACGTGGAGTTCGTCAAGGATGCGTCCTGGCCCCCACGCTTTTTTCTATTTTCGTGAATGATATTCCCTCATACTTAGAAAGGTACAAAAATGATGCACCTAAACTGAACGGCGAAAGGGTAGCATCTCTATTATTTGCTGACGATACTATCTTGATATCCCAAACAAAAAATGGCTTGCAGACTTTATTGAATACTTTTAATGATTATTGTAGTCAAAAGGGGCTAGAGATAAATGTAAAAAAAACAAAATACATGGCCCTAAACCCAACCAAACCAGACAAGGGTTGCCTAACTTTAAACGGAATAAAGTTGGAATCAGTGCCTCATTTTTCATATCTAGGGGTGACACTAGATTCCAACTTTACCTGGAAAGCACAATTGGAAAAAAGCAAATTGCTATTTGCTCAGAATGTCAAACCAATACTTAGAGAGCAAAGCCAAAGCACTAGTAAAGCGGTGTTTCCAGCAATGGAACTATTTAAATTCAAAGTTCAATCTTCAGTGCTTCATGGTGCAGAATTATGGGGGTCTGGGTCCAAGGAGACCTTCAGCGTCCAAGATAATAATTTCATGCGAAGCTTGGTAAGAGTTCCGAGAGGCACACCATTAGTACCCCTGCAACTGGACCTTAATTTTAAAAGAACAGACCATCATGTACTTATCAGACCGCTAATGCTATGGGTAAGATTGTGGCATGTCCCTGAACTTCAAGCTTATAGAGAAGGGCTGATAGAGATCATGGCGCTGGACAGCCAGAAAAAAATTCCATGGCTTAGACATGTTAGTACTTGGTTTAATAACATAGGTCTGAAACATTTTTGGGAGAACCCCGAGCTGTTACCATCTAATCCCAAATTAGTCCTGAAAAGAGCTTTTTGGTCCTACGTAGCAAATATGACTGTAAATACCATAACCAGTGGCTCATTAGTCTCAAAATTTTTAAATTTTAAGGACGAACCCTTTTATGAGACCTTTATGGACGAAATAGAGCCTCCACTCGCCAAAACATTATTTTTAAAGTTCAGATATGGTAATCTTTTATTAAAATCAACTTTGGCTCGTTGGGCAAGGAACCGTGATCCATCTTCCGAGGCATTGGACGAAGTTTGCTCACTTTGCGAAAACAACCAAATAGAGAACGAGCAGCATATTCTTTTTTTCTGTCCCTTGTATGGTCAAGAAAGAAAAAGATGGATTAAACCAATATGCCTATTATTAGGCTTGAGGTCCTGCCCTCAGGCTCTGAGAATTTTAACTACAAACACTTCGCAACATATAACATTTAGTGTTAGTAGATTTTTACTTTCTATTTGCTACCGTAGGAAAAAAATGGGTCATCAGCTGTAACCGAGTCTCCATTATTTACGGACTTGAATTTGCCTTCAATAGCACCACTTAACTGAATTTGTTTCTAGAATTATTAAGGTGTCCTCCAGTCTCATATGATTTTATTGTCATGCTCCAAGTGTCTTTCAACATGTGTTGCACAGTTTTATAGAATGTGTTTAACATTTTAATTGAATGTTAAATTTTTTTTTATTGAATTGTAATGCTTAAACTGTTCTTTTATGGCGTAAAGCCGAAATAAAGATTTAATGAATGAATGAATGTTTGCCACTTTCCAATACTGTATTCATTAAAAATGCATCTAAATATAAGAATGTCTTAACTTTTTAAGGCTCTCGATGTCCAGCTGGAGTGAGAAAATAGTGGCAAATGACGTGCCTTATTCAGGACATCTCAGAAAATTTTCTTGCTTTGCGTTTTTATTGAGAAATACTTTTAACGTCATTGTTGAATAAATATGCCAAGCAAGTTTTGGTATAGTAAAAACAGGAGCCTCTTCACTTGGGTAGGAAAGAACATTCTTCTCACCAAAAAAATTAACCTTGAGACAAATGGAAGGCGGGTCAGTGTTTAGAGAGACATTATGCGTTATGCTTCTGATCTTTCTTCTGAAGCTTAATCGGAGCTTTTGTCTTGTTCTCACAAAACAGACAAGTCACAATGATCATCAATGGATGTGTCGGTCCCACCTGCAGACAAGGGTCTTCTTCAGGATATTAGCATCCATATGCAAATACGACATCCTACATGGTAATGAAACCAGTGGTAGGTCCTTAAGGAATTACAGAGACGTGTGCTTGCATCATTGGTTGGAAAAGCAATCCATCTTGTCAATTGAAAGTAAATAAGTTATTCCTCTTTGAAGCCAAGAACATTTTCTTAGACAAGTGACAGAAAATACCTCTCTCTCAGCGGGAATAATGAATTCATCTGGAATGCTCCTTAAATAGCATGCATTCACAATGCTCCCCATGCTGATTCAGCATTGTATCTTCTCTCACCTCTTCATGTCAAGTTATTCATTTTACTATAGTCCTCTATACTCCTGATGTGAGTGTTTACATAAGATCTTTATCCTTACCGACCTGAATCTATTTATCTACCAAACATGCATACGCTGGCACTTACAGAGTGAAAACAGTGGTGCATTCACCAGTATGCCCCACTCCTCCTGAGGTATTTAGTGTACACATTTACGCATTTTACCTGCAGGGCATCTGGTCAGTTCATACTCTTATTTCTTATACAGTGTTATTTATTATGCAATGTGGGAGTTTAAGGGATTTTCATGCCATTTTCAATAATAAGGGCAGTTCCACAAATGTGTGTCTTGGTTCCCTCCCCTCCCACTACCTGCATGGAACATGACTGGAAGGCATTATGTCGTATTGTGTAAGCCAGTCTAATTTGTTATTAACATTTTCTTTTCAAGGAATGTGTGTCTGATGGCTCAAAAGGCTGACTCAATTACAAGAAGCTGCAAAAGAGTTTCTGATAAAACTGTTAAAAGATTGAGACACAGCAATGAGACTTAATAAAAGTGGCAGGAGGTATGCAAAAAGTCCTTTTTTGGGGTGGGGTGGGGGGGGGGTTATATAGCGCAAACTTGACACGAAGGCATCAGAGCACTTCACATGAGCACCAGGTACGTTACAGATGGACACATTAATTTTGTTAGGCACAAAGGAATGAAATGATTTGCCCAGAATTACAGGTTGTTGAGCGTTCCTTCCGAGACTCCAAGCTTCGAGGTCGAGCGCTCTAGCCATTAGCCAACATCCTCTACCCTCCAATAAATCTTGTATAAATATATACTTAGTTCAAAGAGGGGTATTCAGCCAGCCTGATGCTCACCATCATCAAATGGCTATGTTCACTCCATGCCTCGTAAAGTAGCAAGCTAATCGAAATGAAATCCTCTAAGTTCAATATTCACTACCTTGGATGAGAGCCTGAAATAGCCTGCCTCGCAAAATAGAGGTGTGTATTTTTGGCTACGTAGTACAGACAAAGTAAATTTTGTCACACAATGGAATGATGACCTTGAATGAGTATGCTCACCAAACACTTAGCGCCTGATTATGAGTTTGGTGGTCTTCCTGTGGGCCGCCATGCCAGCGACGCAAAGTAAGACCGCCAAACCCATAGTCAGGCTGCCTGCCGGATTATGAGTCAATCCTGGGCAGGTGGGGGAGCGGTGCAGCAGCAGTGCATATCTAAGGCACATAGGTGTGCCTTAGACATACACCACTGTGAGACCACAGCTGCCCGTTCCTGCACAATATGGAATGCACCATGTCATGCATTCCATAACGTGCAGGAACTGGGGGTGCAAATGTACAGGGGGCACAACATGTGCCCCCCTGCATTCACCCTATAGCCCAAGAGCAGTAGGGGTCCTCCTGTTAGGGGCTGCTTGGTTTCCTCACTGCCACCCTTTTCATAGCTGGCTCACTACCATAAAAACGTGGACGGTGAGGATAGTCGTAATATGCTCAGTGGTGCACCAGCTGCACCGCCAGCATATTAATTCCTCTAACTGTTACGCTATAGCCACAGGATCACAGATCCCCGGCAGTTGCAGCGCCCTGTGGCGGTCAAACTGCCCAAGTCGTAATATGTCGAGGCGACCACCAGTCAGGCGGTTCATGGACCGCCACCAAGAGCTCAGCGGTCCTATGGACCTGTGAACTCGTAATTAGGCCCTTACTCTTTTAGGGCATACGTTGAGAGGAGGTATTACATCCATAGCAAACTGAACCCAGGTAAAGGCATTACTGATAACCAAGGTATGATCTATAATGAACAATGCTTGGCATTTTACAACGAATACAAGTCCTTATCTACAGAAACAACCCATGGCCTGTTGAACCATGATGACAAAGGCCCCAAAAGTGGTGTTTCAATCTGTTTTGAATCCTCAACACTGCATCTACTAAAAGGTCCTACAATAGAGATGAGAACATACCAAGAAGCTCTATACTACGTATTTGACAGTAAATATATCTAAAGACACTGAGGCACAAATATTGCAAGACATGTTGGCACTAATTCACACTGATGGCCACAAGCACTTTTTCTAAGAATCCCCTGTAGGACTACCCATGTGATCTAATGTGAGCCCCATTAAATACACAAACAAGTACACAAAAATATGACATAGCTACAGTCAGTTACTGCGCATGCCCAGGACAAAATAGAAACTGTTCCTGGAATGTTAGAGGGTGTGAAGGATTTATCGAAGATGAGGATGGTGATTGATATTTGTAACAACCTTTGCTATTGTGTTGGTGCAGGAAACATGGTACAAAATTAAAGCAATCTACCCTGGCTCAATTGTATTAGCTCACATTTATATATAAAAAAGGCCAAAAAAGGGGGGCTCAAAGAAGGTTTATTAATATTTATAGCTTCATATCTGCAATTTAACAACACTGGATTAAAAGGTGAAGATGCACCAAGAATATTGTTATTGATTTAGAGCTCCATTAGAGGAAAGAAAAATCCATGAATATTGATGTCCTCATTAGCACTTGTAGTACATTGAAGCAATACCTCAACACCTTCAGCAGATTATAGCTGTCTGCCTTCGTTTATATCGGGTGATTTTAATCTTAATCTGTGTATAGGGCTCCCAGGAGATGAGGAATATCACTGGGAAAATATTTTAAGCAAGCTATTGACTTAAGCCTTATAGATGCAACACCAGCACCAAATGATCTGCTTTCGGTCATTTTCAACCAAAACACTATGCGTTGAGTTAAAATATCCAAGGACTTGTTTTTGACATGTTTAACCTGCCGCAAGATTTTTAATTCATGGCAGCATCTATATTAAACCCTTTGTGTAACAAAGGTGATCCATCAAATGCCATAAATTGTAGATATATTGCTCTCACTGACATTGAGGGAAGCTGTTATGCAAGCATATCATTAAGTTAATTGGACTATGAGCACCAGCTAAGAAACTGATTCTCAAGAAACACACTGGATTGCAGGTAGGCTGTGGGACAACCTAGTAGCCCTTTCAGTCATTGTGGAGTGTAAAATTCAGTCAAATGCAGCCCTTTAGGCATGTATTACACACTTCAGGGTTGCCTTTGAGTGGGTCATTAGGTGGCAATTGTGGTGCAGATTGTCAATAGGTAATTTCCAACTGCCTGCTAAGACCAGTACATGAATATTCAACACATGGGTTAGAATTAAATTGGGTGACAACTCATGTGTATCCCAAAATGTGTCATCTACTATTACTCAAGCACAACTTAGTTTGGAATTTGATCTTATCAGGCAGAGCTTAGCAGCAATTGGTACCATCCTAAGGCAATTGTGTAAGTTTACGAAGGTTGGTAGGAGTCACTAAAATTATTGGTTTGGGTAGAGGTCCCAGGCCCTGTCAAAAATGTTTTAGTTCATTGGTTCATTTCTTAAACACCTCGTAGTCATTGAATGTAGAGTGCAAGTATTTACAAAGGAACAAGAGGTCCCTCACTGCAGAATATTCCTAAGCATAAAACAGAGAAGAAAAATGAATTCTATGCCAGAAGATCAAAATGAAATATACATGTGAAGACACCGGAAACATGCGAGCAGATTTATATAGGGCAAACTATGCAAAAAGTGTGTATTCGGATCTGTCAGCACAGGAGCCGCATTCGATGAAAAGTCAGCAATACCACATTGGTGGACCACATTGAACTCAAGGGTCATAAAGAGAATGATCTAAGCTGGCACTGTGGTAATTCCCCTACCCAGAGTCGCAGACATGACCTCATTACTCAACAAAGAGGAACTCAAGTGGACACTGGCTTGAACAGAGTAGATGACTGGACTAATCTGTTATAATCTTGCTTGTTCCTTTAATGACTACTTGTTTCTTTAATGACTAATTTGTACCCGCAGCTTGTCGTCATTTTCTTTAAATATTTTCACGAATAGAGGTCATTTGCTGACAGCACGTAACATGAGCTTCCTTTCCAAACTTCCAGATGTGGATCTAGCACTCTTATTAGTGATGAAATATGTTATGTAATTGCATTCCTGTTCACACCATGATATATGTTGTCATGTTTTCTCTCTCTATTGTTGCCTCTACTTATTTTACAATCTTATCAAGAGTTGGATGCAAGCATGCTTCATTTGTTAATTACCCTACCAATGGCCTTTACCTGTGGACTATCCTGCTTTTTTTAGAAAGACAACCAATTCTATTACTGTTTTTGCTGTATTATATGTATGTTAGAAATGTTTAACCTAGGCACTTTGAATTGGCACCAAGAAAGCTTTTTTATACATCCCTTGGTCTGATTTCTGTGTCTATGACTAATTCCAATATGGCAGACTTATTTTTTCCTATCCTTTTTAAATCTGTCCTCTCTTCACTTTCCGTCCTCTCACATTTAATGCGTGCGCATCGCATCCTTCAACTGCGAGGCTGATTGTAATGCATCCGGTCATGTTCCCGCCGAGCGCAGTCCACTAATTCCACGCTACTTAGTAAGTTATAAAATTTTCATCTGTGAGCCTGCATGTCATTTTCATTACATTTATGCTGCTCCTCACATTTCCACACTTTGTGCTTTATTCCAGATTCTTGTGTAACTTCCTTATAATTCTCACCAACCAGATGGTGCACGCTTGGCGTCCGTCTTGCAAATTGGCGATTGTTGCCGATTTTATTTACAGATGGTAAACTGACCCTCCCCTGCTCACCACCACACTTGCACCCACGGTCACAATTAGTCATTGTATGCCCATGACCATCTCTTATCTCTTTAATTTAGACCTGCAGCCTCACCATCCCATCTTCATTTACTGTTCATTTTAAAATCTGCTTGGACAATTCACTTTGCTATCATGTGCGTCTTTCATGATTGCTGTCCTTTAACTCATTCTCTCCAGTCTAATGCACGCTCACTTTGCCATTTTATTCATTTTAGAATACATACCACCGCTGCAACAGGCACTTGGCTTCCACCGTCTCAAGGAACTATAGTACCCAATGGGTGCCCATGTATAGATCAGTTGTATCTGCATTTTTGGGTTTAATTACTATACTCCTTTTCTCCAGTCTAATGCACGCTCACTTTGCCATTTTATTCATTTTAGAATACATACCACCGCTGCAACAGGCACTTGGCTTCCACCGTCTCAAGGAACTATAGTACCCAATGGGTGCCCATGTATAGATCAGTTGTATCTGCATTTTTGGGTTTAATTACTATACTCCTTTTCTCCAGTCTAATGCACGCTCACTTTGCCATTTTATTCATTTTAGAATACATACCACCGCTGCAACAGGCACTTGGCTTCCACCGTCTCAAGGAACTATAGTACCCAATGGGTGCCCATGTATAGATCAGTTTTATCTGCATTTTTGGTTTTAATTACTATACTCATTTTCTCCAGTCTAATGCACGCTCACTTTGCCATTTTATTCAATTTAGAATACATACCACCGCTGCAACAGGCACTTGGCTTCCACCGTCTCAAGGAACTATAGTACCCAATGGGTGCCCATGTATAGATCAGTTTTATCTGCATTTTTGGTTTTAATTACTATACTCATTTTCTCCAGTCTAATGCACGCTCACTATGCCATTTTATTCAATTTAGAATACATACCACCACTGCAACAGGGACTTGGCTTCCACCGTCTCAAGGAACTATAGTACCCAATGGGTGCCCATGTATAGATCAGTTTAATCTGCATTTTTGGTTTTAATTACTATACCCGTGCATAGATCAATCACCATCTCATTCTGGTTGTAAATTACCCAGTTTATTACTTTACCACTCGATGTGTTACCTCACAGTCTTGCCAAATTTGATCTACAGTTTGTTGCACGTTTGGTTGGCACTTGACCACGTTTGTGAATGGATTAATTGGTCGCTGCCTTCTGTTATGGCTCAATCATTGTTAATCAAACTCTTCTCTCTTCATTTTTCTGGTCACCTGACCGTTTCTCTCTCTCTTCTCTCTCCACCTCCCTCTCTTCTTTACATGTCATCTTTCTTACAGGCATGTTTGGCGCCTCAGGCATTATCCATTAAGTCTAAATAATGAGCCCCATATTCTAAGGAGGGATCGAAACATCGCCGACACATAGTACAATGAGTGCTTAAAATATTTTAAAGGTATTATAGCATTGGTACTCTAAACTGACATGTGACATGACCTGTTTATTATTTCTACCTTAGAAATGTTTGATGTTTGAAATTCTTGCTTCTTGTTTTGTTGTTCCCCTCTTTGTTTTTGTGTGTGTGTGTTACATGACTGAATAAATACATGTATATATCCATTTGGATCTTCTGGCATAGAATTTATTTTTCTTCTATATTTTATGCTTGGGAACATCCTGTAGTATGGCACCTCTTTTTCCTTTAAAAAGAAAGTTGATTCTGGTAACATTTGTACAAGGAAAACTACCAGTTTGTATGTTTATTTACTTCAACTATGGTATATTTTAAAGATTTTTATCTCATTTACTATTAGTTTGCTAGATAATCTGACAGAGGATCAGGTGAGTCGGAATAAACCCTCAAATCGTGTTTGTACACAACAACCACACTAAACAAATTCAATTTGGAAAATATGGAGATTAACATTCAATTTCGTTCATCCTTTCACAGAACCAAGATCAGATCAGAGTGATGTATTTACTTTCTCATCCTAAAAAGATTTAGAGAATATAAATTGTTGTTGCTTGTACAATTTATCAGCCCTGGATACAAGGAACTGCAACTGATCAAATGCCAAGTCTCATCTCTTGAAATGTGTTAGCTACTGCTCTGTGTTGCTCCTCACCCTTGTAATACAAACAACGTGCTATTGGCCACATTTAGGGGCAGATTTACAAGCCCCTTGCGCCTCATTTACGCCACCGTTGCGTCACTTTGTGACGCAGCGGCGGCGCAAATCCTGCTCCATGGTGCAGGGGTACTTACAACGTGACGCATCTGGGAGATGCGTCACGTTGTAATGCCCTGCACCGCATGTAGGCGTTTCTGTGCAGCGGGGGGCGTTCCGGCGCAGGAACGCCTCCTAAAAGTGGCTGAGTGAAATCCACAAGATTTCACTCAGTCACTTTTAGGCCCATGCTGCTTGAAAACCCTGCGCCTGCCTGAAGCAGGCATAAGGATTGATGCAGCATTAACTAGATAGGGCCCCCAGAGCATTGCTAGAGCTGCGTCGCGCTTGCGACGCAACTCCAGCAATGCATCACTTTTACGGCACAGATGCGTCACGCATCTGTGCCGTTTTTGCACCATGGTGTGCTGCATTGTAAATGCGGCGCATCCATGATGGCGGAGCTGTGGCGCATAATAACTGGCGCATCTCTGCTGATTTGCAGGGTTGCGCCAGTTATTGTAAATATGCCCCTCTGTTTTACTGAATAGTTTGGGTGCCATGATTAACATTTAGGGGGTAATTGAGGAGTCTTGGTAAAATGAAGAGGTAATATTTAAAAGGAAATGACCAACACTGCGGAGTTCATTTTTTCCTGGGTGCGGTCTCCCAGATGCAAAACGTAGATTGCTGCAGATCTTCACCGCACACGTTTTACCATCTTCCATCAGCAGGATTTGTGCAAGGAAAGTCACGTGGCCAGGAGATAATTTCCAACAAATTGCAATCCTGATTCAGTCACAAACTCCAATCAGCAGTAATTTCCAATGCAATATTACCTGCATAATTTTACCAGGGATCCTAGTATAATTCCTGAATGTTTATCTCAGCACCATGTTATTTGGAGCAAGTCTAGTAGTTGTCGAAAATAATTTTACTCGCCAGTGAAGCCATAAAAATGCAAGACAAGGCAGTAATGCACAATACAAACATAGAACACTTCATATCAATGCAACGTATTCAAATGGATAAAAAAGGATTGCATCATTGCCTGGTCCATCTTAACAACATAGGGTGCTGGATTAGGTTCTTGCCAAACAGAGTTCTTTCTTTCCCAACGCTACATAAAAGATAACATTCATAAAATGTACGTGTAAGTGCCAGATAATGTAGCATGCCAGAGTTAATGAGATTTGACCATATATTTAAGCAGTTCACGTTTCTCTCTGTACAATATTTTAAAATCATTCTGAAAAATACAAAAAAGGAATGCACTACTAATTATTCAGGGCTGCATCCCAGTATATCAGTTTTTTGGGTTATTTTGTCACTTTTCATTAGGCCCACCCGTATGCAAATCAGCCTTGGTCTTGCTTTAAGCTGCACAGCCTGAACTGCTAAGCCAGATCTTCTCTGAACCACAACACAATCAACCCAAGACCGGCTTTGACCTATTTGGGTCGGGTGCAGCTTGGTTTCAGTGGCACAGTTAGCATGGGACCCTCCTCTGGTTCAAATGCTACCCTGAGAGATTGCCTGGGGTTAGAAAATGTGCAACAATTTTTTCCCTCACCTTTTCGGTGTTTAAGATCATAAAAGTTTTTTTAACTGTGGAAGACTTACCGGAAACAGCCACTGCAGTTTCTGCACTCATGAACGGGGCATGCTCACAGACTCCAGTAGCTCGAATCCTGCTGGTGCGGGACACTCCTGAGACTCTGACTACTAGTGAGCCTTAACATGAATGTTGCCTATAACAAATGGGGAATAACCACTACAGAGAGAAGAATGGCACTCAGGGACCGGCCTATGAAACTAGAAGCCCTGACCTTAGAGATTGTATATTGTTTGTGAATGTCGTATTTTACTGCGTGTTCACATATAAATGCTCCTTTTTTCATAAAAGCAAGTATTTGACTGGGCAATGATGTAATGCTGCTGAGCAAATTTTGAGTTGTGAGTCTGTGTCTACCTCCCCCAAAGAAGCCTTGGGCGGCTGGACTCGCGCTATCACTGAGAGTCAAGTGCTGAAGGGGTACTTGGCCCAGTCGTTCAGGATCCATAGAAGGTCGGCCCCAACACAGGCCTCAACCCCCACGGTTGGGGGGCCCAGTAGCACCTGTTTGTCCAGTGGCACTCTGAACAGGGTATTGACAGTGACTTGTTTTACTAGACTGGTGTGTGGAGCAGAGTGCTCACAAGGTGAGAGGCCCAATAATGAAGTTGTAGTATTAGAGGAAAGAAGTCTGTGTCATTCAAGCCTGAAAAATCAGTTAATCTATCTGCTACCGACAAAAATGTAAGAGATGGACAATCAATCCTATATATGAGATTCTAGGACAACATGTAACAATGAGTGCAGGGGGACTGCACTTGCTTGGTTTGTAGAAATATCCAAGCAGGATCATGTGAATCTGGTCAAATTAAGGCTCATAATTAAAAGCGTGATTCAAGAGTATACCTACTAAGTAAAAAAATCTTATAATGTACTACAATGCAGTCATCTTTATCAGATCTTTTCGAGTTTCCCACACACACTACATACCTCACCATATTAATAGCTGTGTAGGAAATCAACGGGCGCAAAAAATGCTGTGGTATCTTCAAGGCCAAGAATTGTTTTATTCAAAAGTGAGGCAGTATCCTCCTTGGTGGGGCGTGATAGGGGAGAAACATTAACATTTAAACATACAGAGTTGCCTCTGAGGGGGGGGGGTTGCTAGAAATCAGAGTAACCTGTTGGCGAGAGTAGCAACATGCCTGAGGGTAGCTCTCCAGGCAATAGATAAGAAACAGAAACTGTCTCAGAAGTGGATGTCTTAGTATTATTTGAATGCATGGTTACTCTGTTACTAGACATCATCCATTGTCTTCTTGCACACATCAGTTTGAGATAATTAGTTGGTGGTCAAGCTTTCAGACATACATAGCAGAGGACAGCCGTTCCTCAATTCTATATAGCTTCTAGCAAAAAATAAGAAAAGGAAGAGTTAAAGGCAGATAAAAGGCGGAGGCGCTAGAGGGCACGCTGCAAAATGGCCACTTTCTGAAGCAGCTTCGCCGGTCGGGGACATTATCTGCCTATAAAGTATGTCAGCGGGTAAAATGCCGAAAAGTAAACAGTGTCACGATGTCTGAATGTGACCACTACAGCCTGAAGAGATTAAGAGCACTAGCTGAGGTCCCAGAGCCGAGAAAACTATTGATGAGGGAAAGGAGCGGTGAGACAGCCTGGCGACTGTAAGATGGCGGCACCCTGTGAATACTGTGAACGGAGCGGGTGAATAGATCTGCGCTAAATGACTGAACACCATAGACCGGGAGGCGGCCCGCGTAACAACTGTGATGCTCCAACCAGCACAATCTACTGCGAACTGTGAGTGGGAATCCCCTGGCGATCCACGCATACCACACAGCGCGATCTAATCTCCCACAAAATGGCGGGCACGGGCCGACGAGGGATTTCCTGTGGGGTGCAGCTGTGATCTGTGGGGGCGGACATCATAGCCCGAATGCCAGACACTAACGCTGACCAGGCAAGCGCTCACAAAATTTCCGGTAGGCTGCACCGCATTAACGTGTACTGCGGTGGCAACTGCATATAGAACTGCGCTCCATGGTGGACGCCGGACCGAGTGATGCCTGCATTGGAGTTGTCCGGCTGCCGTTGGCCTGCCGCATGGCACATCATTGCACGGCGCACCAGGCAGCGCCGGTGCAGCCTGGTATCCCCAAATAGATGCTTGCTGCTAAAAAGGGGTTATGACAGCGCACCCACACTAGCGACCCGATTATTGTGGCTGCCTAACTCCATCGCGGGCCGACATCGGCCGTTACATCAACACAGCCAGGGGGCTCCAGACGGTGACCCATGGAGGTACATTGGCGGCCTTGCAGGGATATGTGCGGGGGGAGCCTATTGACACCCACGTGAGGGGAGCAGACCACTGTGCCTGCTAGCAACTTTAAGAAGCGCTGAGGTGCGGCAATCCTCCCTCCGGACCAGTTCTCCCTGGTATATCCCGGACAAGAAGGGGGCAGTCATCAATGCTGTGGCGACCAGTGGATGGCACCGCCTTTCCGTAGTCCCACGGACTAGTACTACCCTGAAATTGCACGCAAGAAGTGAGTACCCTTCACTAAACTTTGAGGTGGATGACTGTTTGCCTTCTGAAATAAGGTGGTGAAAAGTAGCTAATAATCTGCACATTGCAGCTCCCACTCCGAGAGGAACAGCGTTCACAGACCGTGGATGCCGTATACTCCCCATCATCTACCGCCATTATGGGAAAGCCAGATAGAGAGCAACCAAAACTGAATTTTGACACTAAACGCAGTACTAAAGGTGCAACTGCACATTCAGACACTGAGTTGGAAACAGAGCAGCCAGCAAACAGAGTCATGTAGACCGCCCTCCAAGCTATACAGCAAAGCCTCCAAGCTATCAATGGAAAGTTAGACTCACTCAAACAGCGAGTGGATAATATCTCTGCTAAATTATATAAGCAAGGTGAGCACCTCGACGCAGCGGAGGACAGCATTACTGCGGTAGAAGACGAATCCCACAACACAACATGAAAATGCATGGACATGGAGAGGATACTGGAGGTCATCAGGAACAAGGCAGAAGATTTGGAGGCAAGATCATGCCAAAACATTCGAATTGCGGGAGTTCCTGAGAGCACAAACACAGGAAAGGTGGAAACTTTCGTGGAAGACATGATGCTCATCATAGAGGGGCACACAGGTACTAGCACCCAAACCACCGCTGGGCACCCCGCCGCGACCCATAGTAGCCCAGGTCCTGAACTACAGAGACCGAGATGCAATTTTGCGAACGGCTAGGACGCAACAATAAATCAACTATCAGGGAAACAACCTAGCCTTCTACCCGGACTTCACCATGGCGGTGCAGACTGCACGAAGAGAATTCAATCCGGCAAAAAAGAAGCTCCGGGAAATGGGCATCGAATATGCGATGTTGTACCCTGCCAAACTGCGG
Organism: Lissotriton helveticus; assembly: GCF_964261635.1. Classification (NCBI taxonomy): domain Eukaryota; kingdom Metazoa; phylum Chordata; class Amphibia; order Caudata; family Salamandridae; genus Lissotriton; species Lissotriton helveticus. The sequence continues at coordinate 535,853,370 of NC_136073.1, forward strand.
ATAACCTATGATGGACTAGTGATAATACTCCAGACACCAAAGGCTGCGCAGGATTTTATAAAAAAGTCAGTCACCAAACAGAAGGCGAAAAGGCGTAAAGAAGCAGACCAGGACTCCGATTGAGCCATGAAATACTAAGTGGCATCCCTGACTCCACCCCACTAATGGATCACATGAGAGAAGAGTGAAGGTAACGGCTATCACAATATCGCCGCTAGCTATATGTTTCACACCCAACCCAGGGGAGATTCACAACCAACCCGCCGTCCATGTCTTACAACTCTAGATCCTGGAACAGGGGCGAATATCTCAACAACATACTATGCTGGCGGCGGCATACACAAGCTGGGATGGTAGACATGATGGAGTAAGTGCTGTTTTCCAAGGGTGGTAAGGCATAGGGGGTTCCTCTACTCCATATCCAAGGTGAGACATTTCAACTAGAATTTCAGAGAACCTTTGTTCATGGATATAACATTGACACTCAGTCCCAGAGTGGGTGACATCTTGCAGAAAGGCCTTATAGTAGTCTTCTATATACGGACAGCTGTAGGATATACGGGAAAGGTGCAGAAACGAAGCAGAAACGAAGCTACATGTCTCTGTAAAAGATGACTTAGATGGACAGAAATATTACGAACTGCTATTAATGAAGCCTTCAATGGTCCACACGGATACAATACAATGAAATAACATGCGATGTATGTAGACCCGTAGCTATGCGATACCCTACAAGCTCACGAGCGGCTGACTGAATGATGACTATTACCGCTTGAATGTTTTTTTTCCCTATGTCATAATACGCACCCGAACTTCTCCCATAATACCCGAGCCCATCCACCTAGCTGGATGGTGACGCGAGTACTCAGCAGATCCCCCTCCATGAGGGAGCTCCCCAACAAAGTTCTAGTTATGTTGAAATTGTTGTACGGAATATGTCTTTGGCGTGATTGAGATGCTAAAGTGGGCGGGGTGGGGGGGTGGAACTGGGGATTGTTTTACAGACTACCATCTCTGAAATGCATTGTGTATGTCTGGACTACTACTTCACATATCTACATCACCATACACGTTATTGATGTCATAAGTGCCTCAATTAAGAGCAATTCGTCTCTCCGCGCCACATATATAGCTCACACCATCATAATCATAAATAGTTTACAGAAAGCACATCTTAATTTATTGACGTGGAATGTCAGGGGGCTCAATAACCAGAAGAAGATACAGCAGATATTTGCATATCTAGATAGACTCCAAATAGATATTGCTCTCTTGCAGGAATCTCACCTGGCCGCCATGCATAAATGCACTGAGGGGAGCAGATGGGCGGAAACAATACTAAGCTCCGCATACTCTTCGTATTCTAGAAGCGTGCTGATTTTAGTGAAGAAAGGGACGCATTTTCACATAGATAACACCATGACAGACACATTGGGTCACTACATTATTGTTACAGGACATATTAGAGGGCAACATGTAGGCTTAATAAGTACTTTTGGTCCAAATATCGATGACCCAGAATTTTATAAATCAATCTGGTGCATATTGAATAGGTTACCTGAAATTACTTGGATATGGGGTGGTGACCTCAACCTCTCCTCTAATGAACAACTGGATAGGTCAGAATCCTCCATAGAACCTCACAAAAAGGCAGTGAATGTACTGCGAGATATTATGACTGAAACTAACCTAGTTGATATCTGGAGGACACGCTACCCATATCACAGGGAGGCCACACATACCTCTATGATCTACAATAGGTGGTCCCGAATTGATTACTGGCTCGGGTCAGAGGAGGTTGTCTCCTGGACACGAAACATATGACATTTGCCCAAAATTCTCTCCGATCACAATCCATTGTTTTTGAACATCATAGTCCCTAGGTACACACCTCCCCCATACATGTGGCGTTTCAATGCCAAAGCACTATTAGACTCTGCATACACTGACACCATTAGCCATGCCATTACTGACTATTTTGAAATCAATCAGCCCTCCACAGACAATCCCATTTTATTATGGGAAGCCTTCAAGGCTACCATATGTGGTGTATGTATTAGCACAAATGCAGGAATTTTAAAAGACATCCGTGCCCAGATTACCAAGCGGGAGAACACATTGAGCGCATTGGAACGCAAATATGAACAAACGCACAACACAGCTCTTCGGAGTGAAATGAGAAAGGTTATGTCAGAGGATCAAGAGATCGCAGAAGATGAACTAAATTATATAACAAAACGTCAAAGTGCAAGTACATATGGGGAAGGGGGCAGGCCGAGTCTAATTCTGGCAAATAAAATATGTACAGGCTATACACCACAAACAGTTCTGGAGATAAAAGGCTTTACCAGCAAATTTTACAAGGCGTATATCGACCAAATTGCGCACCACCTTGTGGAAATTCATTTCACCCGATTTTGTTCACTAAATCTCACTCTTGTCTGTTCCCAAATGTTGGCATGTATTCTCAGGTACAGACAAAATGCCTAGTTATCCGTAACCTTCTCCCATCACCCTTAATTAGCACTGTCCCCAAACACAGTCTTTAGAGCAAACACATACCCCGGCATGATGCCACACTATGAACACCATGATATAATCTTCACTTAATGTTGATTCTAAGCACCGCACTTTTTAAATTATATGTGCTCATTTATTCAGGTGTACATTTTAATATTAGAATTGCACAATTTACAATGTTTTGAGGTATTTGATTTATTGTAATATGATTAGTTCATCTTGCTTGACTATATGGTTTATTTTTTTTTTGCATGGCTTCATTTTCTGCTCTCCGAGTCATTATTCCCAAGCACTTAACAAGATTTCATAGAATTTGATATCTTTATTCTGTCATTAAACAGTAAACAATGTTTGATAGAATAGAAGTAGGTGAAAGACTATTAGGGTTTTTCAGTGTTTAGTTTCAAAACAGTCGACTATGTGCAGACAGAGTATAAAAAGCAGAACAAAGCACATTAAAATAGGGAGGAACTTTGTTCCACATATTTCAAATTAAGGGTCATGTAGTAGCTGTAAATATGTTTTCATATTATAGCCTTATAGCTCACCATAGAGGGCTATACCGGCTATTAGAACATTGGAATGTTGGGAGCTCCATTGAAAACAATGGAGTGCTCTGGGCTTTTAATGACTGGTATAAGCCTGGAGCTCCAACATTCCAATGTTTCTTTGTTCACAGCTCTGGCTGTGAACAAAGGCTTCAAGGACCCTGAGGGGATTCCAATCCCCTCACGCTCCCATAAGGCTTTGTTCTTTTTTGTTAGAACATTCTGCCCTCTAGTGGCAGAATGTTCTAATAGCCTTATAGCCCTTGGTAGCTGGGCTATACCGGCTATTAAAGTCCCTCTCCCTTGTTAAAGGCGCGAGCCGAATGGAGAGGGCCTTTAATAGCCGGTATAGCCCTCTACGGCGGCTATAAGGCTATATTAAAGGCCCCCTCCAGCGTTAAAGGCCCGAGCCGAAGGCGAGGGCCTTTA